>NC_090931.1:822641697-823989447 GCF_040938575.1 Ambystoma mexicanum
TGTCTCGCATCACCCCCAACCCCCAGCATCCAGGGGCACCCTCCACCAGGCCCCCACTCATGTCTCCCTGCATCCCCACCCCCCAGCAGTGCAGGGCACCCTCCACCAGGCCCCCACTCATGTCTCCCACCACCCCCACCCCCCAGCATCCAGGGGCACCCTCCACCAGGCCCCCACTCATGTCTCCCATCACCCCCACCCCCCAGCATCCAGGGGCACCCTCCACCAGGCCCCCACTCATGTCTCCCACCACCCCCACGCCCCAGCAGTGCAGGGCACCATACACCAGGCCCCCACTCATGTCTCCCATCACCCCCACCCCCCAGCATCCAGTGGCACCCTCCACCAGGCCCCCACTCATGTCTCCCACCACCCCCATGCCCCAGCAGTGCAGGGCACCCTACACCAGGCCCCCACTCATGTCTCCCATCACCCCCACCCCCCAGCAGTGCAGGGCACCCTCCACCAGGCCCCACCAATGTCCCCCGCACCCCACCCCCCAGCATCCAGGGGCACCCTCCACCAGGCCCCCACTCATGTCTCCCACCACCCCCACCCCCCAGCATCCAGGGGCACCCTCCATCAGGGCCCCACTCATGTCTCCCACCACCCCCACCCCCCAGCAGTGCAGGGCACCCTCCACCAGGCCCCCACTCATGTCTCCCACCACCCCCACCCCCCAGCAGTGCAGGGCACCCTCCAACAGGGCCCCACACATGTCCCCCTGCACCCCCACCCCCCAGCATCCAGGGGCACCCTCCACCAGGCCCCCACTCATGTCCAATTCATGTCTCCGATCACCCCCCCCCAGCAGTGCAGGGCACCCTCCACCAGGCCCCCACACATGTCTCCCAGCACCCCCACCCCCCAGCAGTGCAGGGCACCCTCCAGCAGGCCCCCACTCATGTCCAACTCATGTCTCCCATCACTCCCACCCCCCAGCAGTGCAGGGCACCCTCCACCAGGCCCCCACACATGTCCCCCTGCACCCCCAACCCCCAGCATCCAGAGGCACTCTCCACCAGGCCCCCACTCATGTCTCCCACCACCCCCACCCCCCAGCAGTGCAGGGGCACCCTCCACCAGGCCCCTACTCATGTCCAACTCATGTCTCCCACCACCCCCAACCTCCATCATCTAGGGGCACCCTCCAACAGGCCCCCACTCATGTCTCCCACCACCCCCACCCCCGAGCACTGCAGGGGCACCCTCCACCAGGCCTCCACTCATGTCCAACTCATGTCCCCCTGCTCCCCCACCCCCCAGCATCCAGGGGCACCCTCCACCAGGCCCCCACTCATGTCCCCCTGCACCCCAACCCCCCAGCATCCAGGGGCACCCTCCACCAGGCCCCCACTCATGTCACCCACCACCCCCACCCGCCAGCATCCAGGGGCACCCTCCACCAGGCCTCCACTCATGTCTCCCACCACCCCCACCCCCCCAGCATCCAGGGGCACCCTCCACCAGGCCCCCACTCATGTCTCCCATCTCCCCCACCCCCCAGCATCCAGGGGCACTCTCCACCAGGCCCCCACTCATGTCTCCCAACACCCCCACCCCCCAGCAGTGCGGGGGCACCCTCCACCAGGCCCCCACACATGTCCAACTCATGTCTCCCATCACCCCCATCCCCCAGCATCTAGGGGCACCCTCCACCAGGCCCCCACTCATGTCCAACTCATGTCTCCCATCACCCCCACCCCCCAGCAGTGCAGGGGCACCCTCCACCAGGCCCCCACTCATGTCTCCCATCACCCCCACCCCCCAGCATCTAGGGGCACCCTCCACCAGGCCCCCACTCATGTCTCTCTGCACCCCCACCCCCCACCAGTCAGGGGCACCCTCCACCAGGCCTCCACTCATGCCTCCCACCACCCCTACCCCCTAGCGGTGCAGGGGCACCCTCCACCAGGCCCCCACTCATGTCTCCCACCTCCCCCACCCCCAGCAGTGCAGGGGCACCCTCCACAAGGCCCCCACTCATGTCTCCCACCACCCCCACCCCCCAGCATCCAGGGGCACCCTCCACCAGGCCCCCACTCATGTCTCCCACCTCCCCCACCCCCCAGCAGTGCAGGGCACCCTCCACCAGGCCCCCACTCATGTCTCCCACCACCCCCACCCCCCAGCAGTGCAGGGGCACCCTCCACCAGGCCCCCACTCATGTCCAACTCATGTCTCCCATCACCCCCACCCCCCAGCAGTGCAGGGCACCCTCCACCAGGCCCCCACTCATGTCTCACACCACCCTCACCCCCCAGCAGTGCAGGGCACCCTCCACCAGGCCCCCACTTATGTCTCCCACCACCCCCACCCCCCAGCATCCAGGGGCACCCGCCACCAGGCCCTCACTCATGTCTGCCACCACCCCCACCCCCAGCATCCAGGGGCACCCTCCACCAGGCCGCCACACATGTCTCCCAGCACCCCCACCCCCCAGCAGTGCAGGGCACCCTCCACCAGGCCCCCACACATGTCTCCCAGCATCCCCACCCCCCAGCGGTGCAGGGGCACCCTCCACCAGGCCTCCACTCATGTCTCCCACCACCCCCAGCATCCAGGGGCACCCTCCACCAGGCCCCCACTCATGTCTCCCATCACCCCCACCCCCCAGCATACAGGGGCACCCTCCACCAGGCCCCCACTCATGTCGCCCACCACCCTCACCCCCCAGCAGTGCAGGGCACCCTCCACCAGGCCCCCGCTCATGTCTCCCACCACCCCCACCCCCCAGCAGTGCAGGGCACCCTCTACCAGGCCCCCACTCATGTCTCCCATCACCCCCACCCCCCAGCAGTGCAGGGCACCCTCCACCAGGCCCCCACACATGTCTCCCAGCACCCCCACACCCCAGCAGTGCAGGGCACTCTCCACCAGGCCCCCACTCATGTCCCCCAGCCAACATGTCATCACAATCTAGATCCCTGGCCCTTATGGTCAGCCTCCAAATGCCAAACACCCACCCGAGTATTGCATCCACCCACTTAGAAATGGCAATAACATGATAGAACCCCAATTGCAAGTTTGGAAATGAACACATGTCCCTCACATACACCCAATGGGTGTCAGTGAATCTCAAAACCCATATCATGATATGCATGAAACCAATGAGATGATACTACACATTGAAGTTTGAAGAAAAAATATGTATTAAAATCAACATAAATTGAATCAAAAATAAACAAACAATAATGGAAATTTAAAAAAAATAAACCAGCATGTCCGTGAAGGAAAGGTGTCCAAAGTCACAGTCCACAAAGTATTTTTTTTTTTTTAAAAACCATTGCTCCATGGGTAAATAATAAAAAAAAATGAAAATCCAAAAGTCAACTATGTACAGATAAACAAATCAGGGTCCATGATCCCAACAGAAGAAATGAAACCTGTCTAATAACACTACCTAAAAAAAAAACTATATACAAAAATGTGGCCCATTGTCCAAAAGGTCCAAAAAAAATGCAAAACCAAAGGAAACCTAACACTAACTACAGAACTATTTACAAGGGCAGCGGGCTAGTCCGACGGCTCACTTCGGGATGTTCCGGGCCAGGGCATCATCGAACTCCTGCTCAATGTCCCAGAGGTGGTCCTCCTCCATGGCCCCGAGGGTCCGCAGGGCCGTCGACATGTTCACCCCCCAACTCCCTGCGGATTGCCTCGAGGCACTCGGCCCGCCTCAGGGCCCTCTGCATGGAGTTCTCCAACCTGACCATCGTGAGCCGTGCCTCTTCCGCCCGTTGCCGCTCCGCATCTATGGCGTGGCCCAAACGCTGCCACACGGAAGGCACTTCCTGTCCTGGTTCCTCCTGCCCTCCGGCCGATGCCTGCCCCTCCGATGTCGAAGGCCCCGAGCCATCATGGCTCCCACCACGTTGCTGCTGCTGCTGTGCCTCTGCCCGTGCACTGCCTCCTGCTGCCTGCACATCCTCCGCTGGCTGGGGTGCAGTCGTTGATGTGGCCACCCCTGCTGGACGTCCGACTCCCGACTGTGGCAGGGATGCCTCCTCCACCAGCCTGGCCGCACCGCCAGAGGCAGCTCCACAGGGCACCCAGGTGACTAATGGGTGGGAAGATGGCACGGAGGACGATTGCCGCATAGGGGGTTCAGTTGAGGAGGGGGTCTGAGCAAGCCCCATCAAACGGAGGAATCCGGCCTGGGTGACCTGTCCCAGTAGGCCGACGCGGTCAACGAGCCATTCGAGATGATGTGCAGTCTCCTCATGAAAAGACTGCAGGTCACCTCGCATGGGCTGTTGACGCAACGCCACACCAGTCAGGACGGGCTCAACCCGGACCCGGATAGCCACGTCAGCAGGCAGAGGAAGGCCAGTTGTCGTGAGCTCATCCCCGGCCCGAAAACGGGTCTGGACATAGGCATCCCTGCTGGTGCAAGATGATGCAGTGACAGGATCATCAGGGACAGGATTGCACACAGGCACCTCCGCGGCGACCTATGCTGCCTCCTGTCCCCTGGTCCTGCACTGCACCACTAGCACCAGTGGAATCCCCACCTCCAGACCCCGTCTCTGTTGCTTGCACGGCCTCCTCCTCCACCAAACCCCCCACCAACCTGGATGACTCCGTGCCATCTTCCCCAGTGGGGCCCTGTGGGGTCCCAGCTGCCCCTTCTGCTGCCGAGGAGTCCAACTCTGACCTCAGCCTCTTGGACCTCCCCCCGGCAGCTGTGGCCTGGGACACTGTGCCGGACTCCTCACTCCCTGACGAGATCACAACCTGGGAGGGGAGCCGGGCCTTGCGTCTCCGGCTGGCGGTGCGATCCCCGCCACTGTGCTCCACAGCACCTTCTCCGCCCTCTTCATCAGTTGACGCTGCAGACAGGGAGAAATAAAACACAGGCATCAGGGCACTGTACAATGGACACATACACACATGACAGTTGCACATGAGTGGCATTGGCAAACCTCAGACATGGCATCACAATCGGCAACACACATGTCATTTCAACTTGCACACATATCGCAACTGCCAGCACCATCCATACACATACAACAGCATGAGCAGGCAAAGGTGAGCCAGACATCACATGCAACACAGGGAGTGCACTACACATGCAAGCACACCACCATACTTGCATGCATGCGTACACCTCAGCCAACTGTCGCAGTGTTCAGATGGGCATCCATGTCACATCTGCCAATCAGGCTTCCACATCCCGCTGTCACATGCATCCATGTTGCATCACTGTTGCACCCTTGACAAATACACACACATGCACATGTACACAGTGCTGATACATGCAGCTGAAAACAACATACATGCGTGACATCACAAACATGCCTACTTACATACACATTCATCCAAACATGTGTGTCCACACAACTGCATTTGGCATGCAAGCCTACACACACAAGCACCATCCATGTCTCACACATGACAGCCCTCGCATGTGTTAGCCTCACGGCCCTGTACACCCCCACCCATACTCGGCCCCATACAAACAAATGTGCAACCTACACACTACTGGCACATCACCACACGCACAGCTTACAATCATGATGCATGTACACTTACCGCTCGACTCCAGACGGGTCTGCCTGTCAAGGACCTGGACGTGGAGCGCTGGGGATATGCATTCCAGGACCCTCATCTGATCTTCCGACAAGTGGCCCCGGCGCCCCATAACATCCGCTGCCTTCAAGAGGCGCCGGGCCTTGTTGAGGGTCCTGGACCTGAAGTCCTCCCAGCGCTTCTTGACATGTTGGAAGTCGCGGACTGCCACCCCCTCCGCGTTGATGGCAGTCACGATGTCCGTCCAGATCCGAATCCGTCCTTCCTTGTCGGCGCGCACACTTACGAAGAGGGCATCATACTGCCCCAGGACTTGCTCCACCAGGACACCAACTTCCCTGGCACTGAAGCTGGTGCCCCTCTGCCTCTCTGGCCGGGGGTTGTCAGTGGTGCCAGATGTTGCAGTGCCCGACATGACAACTCCAGAGGCAGGAGTGGGTGGGCAACTGGGTCCTGGGGCTGGGCTGTGGAGCGATGGAATCCCAGTCGGGAGTCTTCGGTTCCAGCAGGGGTGGTCACAGCAACAGCACCCCTGGCTGATGTGCAGGCAGCAAATGGCAGGGCACGTGGGCAGCAGGCAGTCAAGCAGCAGCAGATGGCAGGTGGGAGTGTGCTCGGGGCTCTGGGGGGCAGTAAATCGGCTTTCTGGGCAGGAGCATGGTCTTCTGTGTGCTTACGCGTGGCCAGCTTGATACGGAGTGATTTGGCACGTGAAAATCCTGCACGTCTGTGTGTAATTCGAGGAAAGGCCCTTAGCGCGTAAGCGCGTCTGCACGCAAACGCGATTTCATTGGCCCAAAGGCCCCCATGCGCATCTATGACGTCACGCGGATGGGCGTAGAGAATGGCGCGTGTAAAAAAAAGATACACGTCCGAGTGTCAAAGCGTGTAATTGGTGGAAATGGCCTCATTGCGTATGCACGTCTGTGACGTGTGTATAAAAGGTACGTGTAGAACGCCATTTCCTTGTACGTGCTTTTCGTGGAGAGCGAGTGGGTGAAATCTGTACTTCTTGTCGGTTCACACGCGATTTACTTCACGGTGTTTCAAGTTCGTACTCCCTGTTACCTCTGACAGCTTTTTCTCTTTTCCTCTTTTTCCTGGGCCTGTTTCCTCAAACAGCGTTCCCTTCTACTGTTGTCCTGTCTCCTCAGACAGCGTACAATTCTTCTTTTGGCGGGGGGGTGCCAACACGCACACGCACATATTTTTCACGCTTTTGTTCCTGGCAGACAGTGAGTCGCGCACGTATTTATCATATGCGCTTGCCCTGTGTGTCGCATACCCCTTCAGAGGTCATTCTAGGCTGCGTGTGACATGCATACGTTCATTCTTGTGTTTCTGGCTGCCACAGCGTAGTGCAGGTTTATTTTTCCACACACGTGGTCTAGGAGGGGTTGCGTGCACCTTACTTCCCTTTTTTGGGGTGCCTGTGCATTGCGTGAACTGTCATCTTTCCCCAGGGGTGACATACAGCCTTGCTAGAGCACTAGGGTACGATTACCATCTGGTACCCAACCCCTTTGACCCCCAATTGCCCAGGACAATAGTTCACAGCGACTCCCATACGCACAATAACATCAGTGCCATGGCTGGGAGGCGAACAAGCCGTAAGGGCGGCAAAGGTGGCCGAGCCCCAAGTGGTGGCCGTGGTGGATCCGGTAGGGGACGTGGCCGTGACTTGCAGAGTGCCCCTAGCCCCCTATGTGTGGAGGAGCAGTCAGGGACACCCATGCCCCCCCCCTGGTTGAGGGTAACGTGGCTGACTCCATGCTCAGCCCTTGTTGGACCAGCCCACTGTGGTACCAGACCTGGCACAGGGTGACTCCATGTCTGACTTCCAGGTCAACAGGTCTAGGCCACGTGCGCCGGTGCACATTGGTGTCATCAGGCCATGTGGATCAGGGGCAGCTAGGTCATCTGCTGTCCCGCGTAGGCAGGCTGGGGAGGCTGCAGGGGCAGCTGCGGCTCCATCCACCCCACTTCTCACACACCCAGCCAGGACAGTGTCGGTCCAAGTCCATCCTGCTGACATTCCCCCTGACACCATCACACTTGAGCTAATGCCTGCACCAACTCCCATGCTGAGTGTGCAATCCCACACTCCTAGTACAGAGTCCACCGGGGCTCCTGCCCCGAGTGTCCAGAGCGGCGTAGGACACTCAGGATCCCCACCACCTTCCAAGCGGAAGAGGAAGAGTGCTCGTCCAGTACAGGCTGATGCCCCAGACACGGCTACACAGTCCGGCCCGTCAAGGAAGCCCAGCTTCAATGAGGCCGAACTGAATGCACTTGTAGAGTATGTGTCCGCACATGACCGCGAAATGGTGATTGTTGCAGGATCCAAGACCACACCTGCACAACGTCTGGCACACTGGCAGACCATCGCGGACATCATAAGTGCCCTTGGAATCGTGAGGCGCACAGCTAATGAATGCTACAAGCGCTGGAATGACCTGAAGCGCAGGGCAAAGAATAAGCTGGTCTCAAGTCATGCTGCTACTCTAGTGACTGGAGGTGGGTCTCCAGCAGAGGACATAGAACTCACTCCACATGAGCATGTTGTTGGGACCTATGTCACGGAGGAACAGATCCAAGGCGTGGGAGAGCTGGCAGATTACGAGGCATTGTCCGGTGAGTGCACATGCATGTGTGTGTCATCCATGTGCATGGTGTGTGTGTGAGGGCTTCTGTTTGGGTGCCAGGTGAGGGTGTGTGTGCCTGAGTGGTTTGGGTCACCCATGTGCCTCATCCAATACATTCTGCGCACCAGCATTTGGGTATAGCAGTATCCCTTCTGCCAACATTAGACATCTAGCCCAACACCACGCCAGTTGCCCTTGAAGTGTCATCTTGCCACAACATTGTTGCTTATTTTCCTCTGTTTATTCAGGCAGATTGTTTGCATACCACCACTTTTACTAGGCATTTCTCAGTCCTATTGTCACATGTCTGACATGGCTATGGTACAGTGGACTGGCTTTGTTTCCTGGATATGATTTGTTTAGACATGTCCGTGTGCTATAGGACCATTTTGGACTGGCAGCTCCAGGTTAAACATTTGAACCATTTCAATGAAAACATCAATTTCATGAGCAAACTAGACTGAATGAACAATTGGTGCCCTCCTCTCCCTCTTCACTTCATGGCTAGGGTACATGCCATCTGTGTGATGGCATGTGTATTTGACCTGTAAAATCACAGGCCAATGTGTGATGCCACTGCTAGGCAGCATGCAGCAAATGTGTTCATCTTCCATCTTGGTGTCATCAATGTGTGCCATCTGCCTCCCCTTCACACGCAGTGACGGTGCATGCATGGGAGGGTTTTAGTCATGTGGGACATGTGTCAATCAAGTACTGTTTCTGTAGCTTCTCAGCCCTAATTGTGTGCCATAGTGCTAATGCCTGTTTCCATTTGTTTTCTTTTAAGTCTTTGCAGGGGATGACGCACTTGATACTGCTGGGGTTGTGGAGATGGTGCAGACCCAGGAGGGGTCTCAGGCCCGACCGACCACCAGTGAGGGACGTGGTGTGGTGGTGGGTGAGAACCCTCAACTGCTGCAGGTCGTGCTCTCAAGGGGTCTCTCTGGCTGCACCTCCCCCGAGCTGTATTCAGGTGTCGATTCGGATGATGAGACCTATGTGCCGCCGCAGGTGAGTGTTCCTGGGAGGGATTCTGTTCTGTCCGACCCACCTGCACCAGGGTTAGAACTCTCAATGGGGATGTCAGTGTTGGCAGGTACGCCTTTGGTGGTTACGGATGCAGGGTCACACTCCGCAACATCTGATCCTGTTCCTGGGCCAGCAGATCAGAGGGGGAATGCAGTCCTGCAGCCTCAGGCAGTGCCGGCACAGCAAGGCGCAGTTCGCCTTGCCCCAGACAGGTGTGGTGCCCGCCGATGTGGTGGCCGTACGCCACCTGGCAATACCGCATAGGAGCAATCCATATACGGTATGGCAACCCAACAGGCAGCATCATCAGAGATGATGGCTCAGGCCATGGATAGGGTGGCCACTTCCATTGTCCCCCCCAAAAGGCTGATGGAGTGACTACAGCAGGCAACAGACTCCATCTACCAGTCACACAGGGAGGACATGTTGGCGTCCAACAGGGACAGGCGGGCGGCACTGGCGACTCTGTGTGAAGCCATTTCCATAGAGTCCCAGGGCCACAGGGAAGCCCTGAGGGTTGAACTCCTCCACCTCAGGACGGCTCTTGTTGAGCTTGAGGCTTCAACAAACAGAAGGAAAGAACAGCAGCTGGAGCGTCTCACAGGTACGCTCTCAGCTGAGATGCAGGCAACTAGGGCGGAGGTCCGGGCATCACGCGAGTTGTTGCATGGGGACCTACGCACAATTATCCTCCAGAACGAGACCTTCCACACCCGCATGCTTGCTGCCATGGAGGACCAGACTAAGGCTTTGCGTGGGCTGCCTCCTATAGTGCCACCACCTCCTGATGCAGCTGCAGAGGGTAAGGAGAGCGACAGCAGTGATTGTCTCACAATAGTGTAGCCGTGCAGGCCATGAGCCCATGGAGGTGTTTTTTTTTCCGCAAGATCCACACAGGTGGGTTTTGGTGTGCACCCTGTCCTCGGACCTCCTGGGTGGCCTCCCCCACCACCCTGTGCCCATTAATGGCCATTTTTTATTTTTTATTTCTTTTTTTAAATTTTTTTTTTTTGGGCAGTGTGTTGCCTTGTGTGGGTCCCATGGGCATACGCTGTATTGTGGCTGGGCACATGCAGGCTGGTCATGAATTTAGTTCAGATGCTTGGGTTTGTGTGACACACACCCCTCCTGCTTCCCGTTTCCATGGGCTTGCAAAGGGTGTGCCCAAGTGACATTGACGTACATGGTGACGTTGGACTCCCATTTGATGTGTGGGCAGTCTATAGACAATACTGTGTATACATTCATAGTGCATATTGTTGTATTGTACACTGCATGGTGCATTGATATGTGCCTCTGCATCCATCTCATCCTCCTAATTTGCAGGTCCATTTCTCATGTCTTCACAAGGCGGTCTACCTTGGAACTGGAGTCCATGTTGTAAGCAGTGCACCTACACTCTTGCGTGGCGCTAACACTGTATACTTGGAAGTGTTCGAAGTGCTGGCATTATCAGGTAATGAGGCTACCAAATTTTTAAGTCTGTAATGTCATGTTTAAGGTAGGTTGGAGGTTGTGTAGGTGATTGGTATTCTTGGTAAGTATTTGGTAATGTGTGTTGTAGGTCCTGCATTACTGTGAGCATTTCATGTGTGGCCAGTTTACATTAGGGACATTGTAGTTGGTGACACTTGGGGCATGTTGTGGGGATTAATTTGTTTGCTCTCACATTGCATGACATGCCATGGTGTGTTGTGTGGCCGTGCCGGGGAGGGGTTGGGTGACATGGCACTGTTCTCATGTAGTATTTTGCAAGTGGGTATTCATTTCTGCAGCATGGAAGTATGTCTTTTGATGACACTGCATTGGTGGTGTTTGTGTAGGTAGGGATGCACACATTCTGACACTTCCACATGAACAATCTCAGGCTGCTTTGGTTCTGACAGTTGACTGTCCCTTTGTTCGTCATAATTGTCAGGTCGAGTCATCATTGCTTATCAGATGGTATGTGCCAGGGCTGTGTGCACTCCACAGGGGTGTGATTTCTATGTGATGTAATTAGCCAGCAGCTGCGTACGGGCTGCCTCACCCCGTGCCCTTTCCCCTCCCATGCGCAGCGGGCGTGCATGTGGTTGGGGATGTGGGGGCACCACCGTGTCCACAGCCAGGCCCCGGCGTGTTGCAACATTGTGCAGGACACATGCTGCCACTATGATCCTGCACACTACTGGGGGCCCATATAACAGCTGCCCGCCAGAACGGTCAAGAGAGCGAAAGCGTGACTTGAGCACTCCGAATGTGCGCTCCACTATGCCCCGGGTTGCAATATGGGCTGTGTTGTATCTTACCTCGGGAGGCGTGATGGGGTACCGAATTGGCGTCATCATGTGGGTGCTCAGAGGGTAGGCACTGTACCCTGGTGAGGAGGTGATGGGTATCATTAGTGGGGTAGTGACATAACTCTGCATCTGACATGCATGCATGTGCAGTGGCATTCATACTCACCAAGCAGCCATGTATTGCCATGCCGCCCAGCTTCTAGGTCCCGGCTTAGGGTAGACATTCAGTAAATTAGGGTGTCGTGGGTGGACCCTGGATAGTTGGCATATACTGAGGTGATGATTCCCTTGGCATTACATACTACCTGCACGTTGATGGAATGCCAGTGCTTGCGGTTCCTATAGATGTGCTCAGATGCCCTGGGGGGACGTAGTGCCACATGGGTGCAGTCAATGACACCTAGCACTTTGGGGAATTGTGCCACACCGTAGAAATCCAGGGCGGCAGCCTGCCTTTCTGCAGGTGTCCTGGGCAGGTATATGTGCCTGCGGACTGATGGGCGTGCAGTGATGATGTTCAAGAACTGGTGTAGGCAGCGTGACTGCATGGCCTGTGACACCCAACCCACTATGGCACTTGTCCGCTGAAATGATCCAGTGGCCAAGAAGTGCAGTACATTAAGGACGTTCTCCAGGGGGCTGAGTGCTTGGGAGCACAGGGTGGGTGATGTGAGGTCATCCTCCCACTCACTGACCAGGTCCAGTATTATGTGTGGTGGAAACCTGTACCTCCCATACACCTGGTCATCAGGCATCCCAAAAAGGCTGGTTCTGGGAGTGAAAATTCGGGCCCTCATTATCCTCCTCCTCCTCCTTTGGTAACCCACGGCCATTGCTGCTAGGAATGGTATATTCATCCTGGCGTCTGAGCTTTTTTGTTGCTTGCGCACACTTTTATGCTGTGCGGGTCGACGTATGCCTGATTCATGCTGGCGTACGTGTTTCAGGATTGGACCATTTATTTGTCGGCACGTTGTAGGCGACCGTGTGAATCTTCCCGCCCACCCCAGGACTACACATAACACGCTCTCCCAGGCCCAGTTGCGAGTAAATATTCCCGCCCACCCCTGGAATACACGTACCCCACTCTCACAGGCCCAGTCGCGTGTGGAACTTCACGCGCACACCGAAATACACATACCCTGCAAAATCGCGTATGAAACTTCACACGCACCCCGAAATACACGTTCCCAGGGCAATTGCGTGTGGAACTTCCCGCGAACCCCGTAATACACATAGCCTGCTGGTATCGCATGTGGAAGTTCATGCAGACCCATAATACATGTACCCTGATGGTATCGCATGTGAGACTACCCGCGCACCCCAGGAATACACGTACCCAGGCAAATCGCATGGCTGGGGGGTGGGTGTGCTGGGAGACATGAGTGGGGGCCTGGTGGAGGGTGCCCCTGGATGCTGGTGGGTGCGGGTGCAGGGGGACATGAGTGGGGGCCTGGTGGAGGGTGCCCTGCACTGCTGGGGGGTGGGGGTGATGGGAGACATGAGTGGGGGCCTGGTGGAGGGTGCCCCTGACTGCTGGGGGGTGGGGGTGATGGGAGACATGAGTGGGGGCCTGGTGGAGGGTGCCCCTGGATGCTGGGGGGTGGGGGTGATGGGAGACATGAGTTGGAGATGAGTGGGGGCCTGGTGGAGGGTGCCCTGCACTGCTGGGGGGTGGGGGTGGTGGGAGACATGAGTTGGACATGAGTGGGGGCCTGGTGGAGGGTGCCCCTGGATGCTGGGGGCTGGGGGTGATGGGAGACATGAGTTGGACATGAGAGGGGGCCTGGTGGAGGGTGTCCTGCACTGCTGGGGGTGGGGGTGCAGGGGGACATGAGTGGGGGCCTGGTGGAGGGTGCCCTGCACTGCTGGGGGGTGGGGGTGATGGGAGACATGAGTGGGGGCCTGGTGGAGGGTGCCCCTGACTGCTGGGGGGTGGGGGTGATGGGGGACATGAGTGGGGGCCTGGTGGAGGGTGCCCCTAGATGCTGGGGGGTGGGGGTGATGGGAGACATGAGTTGGACATGAGAGGGGGCCTGGTGGAGGGTGTCCTGCACTGCTGGGGGTGGGGGTGATGGGAGACATGAGTGGGGGCCTGGTGGAGGGTGCCCCTAGATGGTGGGGGTGATGGGAGACATGAGTTGGACATGAGTGGGGGCCTGGTGGAGGGTGCCCTGCACTGCTGGGGGTGGGGGTGATGGGAGACATGAGTGGGGGCCTGGTGGAGGGTGCCCCTAACTGCTGGGGGGTGGGGGTGATGGGAGACATGAGTGGGGGCCTGGTGGAGGGTGCCCCTAGATGCTCGGGGGTGGGGGTGATGGGAGACATGAGTTGGACATGAGTGGGGGCCTGGTGGAGGGTGCCCTGCACTGCTGGGGGGTGGGGGTGATGGGAGACATGGGTTGGACATGAGTGGGGGCCTGGTGGAGGGTGCCCTGCACTGCTGGGGGGTGCGGGTGATGGGAGACATGAGTAGGGGCCTGGTGGAGGGTGCCCCTGGATGCTGGGGGGTGGGGGTGCAGGGGGACATGAGTGGGAGCCTGGTGGAGGGTGCCCCTAGATGATGTGGGGTGGGGGTGATGGGAGACATGAGTTGGACATGAGTGGGGGCCTGGTGGAGGGTGGCCTGCACTGCTGGGGGGTGGGGGTGATGGGAGACATGAGTGGGGGCCTGGTGGAGGGTGCCCCTGGATGCTGGTGGGTGGGGGTGCAGGGGGACATGAGTGGGGGCCTGGTGGAGGGTGCCCTGCACTGCTGGGGGGTGGGGGTGATGGGAGACATGAGTGGGGGCCTGGTGGAGGGTGCCCCTGGATGCTGGTGGGTGGGTGTGCAGGGGGACATGAGTGGGGGCCTGGTGGAGGGTGCCCTGCACTGCTGGGGGGTGGGGGTGATGGGAGACATGAGTGGGGGCCTGGTGGAGGGTGCCCCTGGATGTTGGTGGGTGGGGGTGCAGGGGGACATGAGTGGGGGCCTGGTGGAGGGTGCCCTGCAATGCTGGGGGGCGGGGGTGATGGGAGACATGAGTGGGAGCCTGGTGGAGGGTACCCCTGGATGCTGCTGGGTGGGGGTGCAGGGGGACATGAGTGGGGGCCTGGTGGAGGGTGCCCTGCACTGCTGGGGGTGGGGGTGATGGGAGACATGAGTGGGGGCCTGGTGGAGGGTGCCCCTGGATGCTGGGGGGTGGGGGTGCAGGGGGACATGAGTGGGGCCTGGTGGAGGGTGCCCTGCACTGCTGGAGGGTGGGGTGATGGGAGACATGAGTGGGGGCCTGGTGGAGGGTGCCCATGGATGCTGGTGGGTGGGGGTGCAGGGGGAAATGAGTGGGGGCCTGGTGGAGGGTGCCCTGCACTGCTGGGGGGTGGGGGTGATGGGAGACATGAGTTGGACATGAGTGGGGGCCTGGTGGAGGGTGCCCCTGGATGCTGGGGGGTGGGGGTGCAGGGGGACATGAGTGGGGGCCTGGTGGAGGGTGCCCCTAGATGCTGGGGGCTGGGGGTGATGGGAGACATGAGTTGGACATGAGTGGGGGCCTGGTAGAGGGTGCCCTGCACTGCTGGGGGGTGGGGGTGATGGGAGACATGAGTGGGGGCCTGGTGGAGGGTGCCCCTGACTGCTGGGGGGTGGGGGTGATGGGAGACATGAATGGGGGCCTGGTGGAGGGTGCCCCTAGATGCTGGGGGGTGGGGGTGATGGGAGACATGAGTTGGACATGAGTGGGGGCCTGGTGGAGGGTGCCCTGCACTGCTGGGGGGTGGGGGTGATGGGAGACATGAGTTGGACATGAGTGAGAGCCTGGTGGAGGGTGCCCTGCACTGCTGGGGGGTGGGGTGATAGGAGACATGAGTGGGGGCCTGGTGGAGGGTGCCACTAACTGCTCGGGGGTGGGGGTGATGGGAGACATGAGTGGGGGCCTGGTGGAGGGTGCCCCTAGATGCTGGGGGGTGGGGGTGATGGGAGACATGAGTTGGACATGAGTGGGGGCCTGGTGGAGGGTGCCCTGCACTGCTGGGGGGTGGGGGTGATGGGAGACATGAGTTGGACATGAGTGGGGGCCTGGTGGAGGGTGCCCTGCACTGCTGGGGGGTGGGGGTGATGGGAGACATGAGTGGGGGCCTGGTGGAGGGTGCCCCTGGATGCTGGGGGGTGGGGGTGCAGGGGGACATGAGTGGGGGCCTGGTGGAGGGTGCCCCTAGATGCTGGGGGATGGGGGTGATGGGAGACATGAGTTGGACATGAGTGGGGGCCTGCTGGAGGGTGACCTGCACTGCTGGGGGGTGGGGGTGATGGGAGACATGAGTGGGGGCCTGGTGGAGGGTGCCCCTGGATGCTGGTGGGTGGGGGTGCAGGGGGACATGAGTGGGGGCCTGGTGGAGGGTGCCTTGCACTGCTGGGGGGTGGGGGTGATGGGAGACATGAGTGGGGGCCTGGTGGACGGTGCCCCTGGATGTTGGTGGGTGGGGGTGCAGGGGGACATGAGTGGGGGCCTGGTGGAGGGTGCCCTGCACTGCTGGGGGGTGATGGGAGACATGAGTGGGGGCCTGGTGGAGGGTGCCCCTGGATGCTGGTGGGTGGGGATGCAGGGGGACATGTGTGGGGGCCTGGTGGAGGGTGCCCTGCACTGCTGTGGGGTGGGGGTGGTGGGAGACATGAGTTGGACATGAGTGGGGGCCTGGTGGAGGGTGCCCCTGGATGCTGGGGGGTAGGGGTGCAGGGGGACATGAGTGGGGGCCTGGTGGAGGGTACCCCTAGATGCTGGGGGTGGGGGTGATGGGAGACATGAGTTGGACATGAGTGGGGGCCTGGTGGAGGGTGCCCTGCACTGCTTGGGGGTGGGGGTGCTGGGAGACATGTGTTGGTGATCAATAGGGCAAGGTGACATGTGGGTTGGCTGGGGGGCATGGCAATGGTGGATGGGTTGCCTGTGGGACATGAGCAGGGGTGCAGGGTAGTCCCCTGTGGTGTGGGCTGCCTGCAGGGGCCATGGAGGGTGTAGAGGGAACACCTGGGAGGACCCACACAGCCAAATCACGTGTAGCATTCCCCGGCATCACCGAAATACATGTACCCTGCTGGAATCGCGTGTGAATCTTCCCGCGCACCTCGGAATACACGTACCCTGCTGAAATCGCGTGTGGGACTTCCCGAGCACCCAGAAGTACACGTATCCAGGCCAATCGCGGGTGGAACTTCCCGCGTATCCCGAAACACACGTACCCAGGCCAATCGCGTGTGGAACTTCCCGCGCACCCCGAAACACACGTACCCAGGCTAATCACGTGTGGAACTTCCAGCGCACCCCGAAATACACGTACCCAGGCTAATCACATGTGGAACTTCCCACGCACCCCAAAGTACACGTACCCAGGCCAATTGCGTGTGGAACTTCCCGCGCACCCAGAAACACACGCACAGGCTATTTTTCACACAGCGGATGTCTGTGTTTGTCGGTACCCCTTTGCACCTCATTTGTCCTAGAGGGCCACTGTATGGACCGTTCATCATGGCTGTATATGGGTGCTTTTTGTTAGCGCACATTTTGGCGCACATTTGTTTCAGGCGCAGGGACGCTACCGCCTGCTTTCTTGTGGCGTACTTGTTTGGCCCTGTGCGCGTCTTTCACCGTGCGCTGGTTTGCCCTATTCGATTCCATGAATACGGGTTGTAGGCGAGCGTGTGGGCGTTCCGCGCACTTGCCTCCTGTACTTCCCCGTGACGCCCATATTTTCACGCGTTGTTCCCCATTCCGAGTGTTACGCCCCGTGTTCCGCCTACTTTTGTGATGTGCGCCGCGCTATGTGCGATTTCGCAGTGGCCGTGGCGCACGCTGTTGGATGACCTGTGCACCGGCATGCGTGGCGCACTTTTTCAGCGCACATCCAATGTTTTTCTCGCGCACGGACTTTCATGAATCGATGTGCGTTGGTTTCCCTGCGATTTTCGCACTTGCACTGCGATTTTCGCACTTTTACTGCGATTCGCACGTTTTGGCACCTCTGCGCAGGAATTTTCGGCGCACATTAATTTCATGAATCGACACCAAGGTTTTTAAGCGGAAATACTAGCTGCTGGTGCTGTCTCTGGGCTTTTATTGTGCACCAGCTAACTTGTCTTACCTTGTCTTAACTTGATTTAAGGTTGGTTTTATATATCATGGGCTGCTATAGGGTTTAGGGTTCAGTCCCCGGCAAAATGTTTAAAAGAAAGGCCTGGGAGGACACAATGGCCACCAGGCAGGCTAAGAAATACAGACCAATCCCAGAGAAACACAAAGCTAACTCACAGCTATCTTTATATCTCTATTTAAAGGCTATGGCTGGTAAAATTGAAAAATGTATATTGGTAATGGAAAGGGCCATTAAGGTAGCTGCTCTGGGTCTTGAAGGGAAAAGCGGACCTGCTACCAATGCTCCAGGGGATACAGATGGTCCTGAGCTCATCGGCCCTGGCAGGTTAGACGGGAGCCTGTGGGAGGGGGAGGGACAAAACGAGGAACAACATGAGGACCCCCAGGACCAGGGATCTCAGACCTCCTTAAATGTCTTAGCCCCCTATGAGGAGGAGGATAAGATGTGGCTGAAGGCGCTGCTAGAAGAGAAGTTGAATCCCGTCCACCAGCATCTCTCCAGGTTGCACACACCCCCGCACGAGAGCGGCACACACCTAGGAAGTAATGAGGGTTGGGACAAGAGTCTAAAAACTATCCATGTGTTCTTACAATCCTTTAAGCAGGGGGTCATGAAACATTACCAATTTTGGATGACTCCATTAGCGTTCTAAGGAAAGAGGACTGTAGTTCGAAGCATCGACTTACCTTAAGGGCGAACCGGCGAGCAATGCAAAAAGGAAAAGAGTGACATTCAATTTACCACCAGCAGCTGCTCTATTGCTTTGGGTAATATTCAGTGTACCAGAGTTACCAAGTGGGAGACTGGAGCTTACAGTCTCCTTGATTAATAAGGTAAACCATTGGATTAACTCTGCCCCCTCCTTTGACCATCTTGCACTTGCATGATTTGAATGCATCTCTGCCTGAAGATCGTCTGTCTGTTCTCCCTTGTCTTCATCCCTTATTGTGCACTTGAACAAACCGCAGAATCGCTGTCAGGTCTATTTGCTGTATCTCAACTGTTAAATGTATCTTTTTCATGTACTCTGCCTGTGCAGACCGCTATCGTCTCAGAATTTCAAGGGCTCTGAGCGACTGTTGTTTTTTCCCTGTGTTCCCACCCTCCTTGAGCGCTTTGAAACACTGCCTGTGTATAGGCACTTTATAAATAAACATAACCATTACCAATGGGGACCAGAATTAATCCACGAGAAATCTTGATGGCAAGAAGGGTAGGGTGGGTTGGCCCAATAGAAAAATCAGTCGTTGTTGATTGCATAGTGGTTTACTTCTCTGACCAATCACTCATCAACTACCTCAACAACTCGAACCTGTCAAGAGCTTTAAAGCCAAAAGGCAGGAAACTATTCAGTAAGTAGGCTTGGTTGGCATTCTTTTATCCAAATGGCGGAGGACGAATAAAGGCACATTTTGTGACATCTTTTCCCAACAGGGAGAATTGTAGGCTAAGGGCCACCACTGGGAACTTGTTGACAGACCAAAATAATTGCCCAATTTCAAACCCTAGGATTGGAACCATTACCAACCATTTTACCAAAAAGGCAGGAAGGGCGGAAGTCACTGAAGTGGCATTCGTGGTTTTCAATTGTTATGAAATTATTTCCACTATGGAGGAAATTGATTGGCAGACATGCCCTTCTCCCCCCTTTCTGAGCATTATGGCCTTGGAGGATGGGGTAACATCCACAATGTGACAATGTAGGAATACTTGGCACAGCAAGTGGATCAGTCTTCTGCTGCTCGTTTCGTTTCTTGGAACATTGCCGGGGTGAAGGGGAAATTTGCCAATAGAGACATACTAAACTTCCGAAAGACTTATGAGGAGATCCTTTTTTTCAGGAAGCATGGGCCTTAGAGATCCTTCTGCTCGACGGGTGTGGGTCCTATGGGGTAGCAGAAAGCAAAAACAGTAGAGGCAGATGATTTGGTGGCCTGGCAATCTTTATTAATGTTTCTCTTGACTGCAAGGTGAAGGTCAATGGGACTGAAAAGGACTATTTGCAAATGTCACTGTTATCCCTGTGCAATGGGGGGTCAGTAGCAGTTCTCAATTTTTATAACAGCCTGAATGAGGCTGAGGTAAACAGGCTGTGGAATCTCAAATTGTTCATTGAGGAGCAACAGGCGTTGAGGGCAGATTGTAACACTACTTTCTTGTTGGGGGAGATTTTAATCTCAAAATGGGCATGGCCCATAGGACGATCTTTTCGATCCCTTGCAGGATATGACTGTTCAAATCCCCAAACCTCAGTTGCAGGATGTCTGTGTCCATGCAAAAGGCCTCCAATTTTCTGCTTGGCTTATTGAGTGGGACGTGCGCGCAGTAAATGGACATGTCTATCCTGATATTCCAGGCCTTCCAGAGAACCAAAGTAGTGTCCGAAAGGTATCAGACACCCCTGTCCCTTCCTACCTTTTGAAATCACATGGGATCCTCCACAATTGATTATTTCTGCCTCTCAGCGCAAATGTAGGATAGGATTCTGGATTTCGGGGGATCCATGTAGTGATCACCACCCCATCAGCCTTAAACTATTGGGGATTGTGGGTAAGGAAGGGAAACCCGCCACCAACTTCCCACATGTAGCTGAGTTGTATATTAGGTCCAACAGGATAGTTAGCTGGGCCAAAATTCAGGACTCCAATATGCATTATAAAATACTGGGTAAGCAATGTCCACATGTTCTGTCCAAACTGGATAATCCTGATAACATTTTAGATATAACATCCAGTTTTGTGGAATTGATGGGGGCATTACCCAAAGGCTTTGTCCAGAAAAGTGAGTGGAAGGCGAGGCGTAACAAGAAGGACTGGTTTAATGAAGCCTATGTCTCTGCAAAAAACTCGCTCTCGGTGGCATTAAAATCCCCCGCCCGTTTCAAAAGCGCCATCATACAGGCAAGAGCAAGGTATCGAGAAGCTTTGGAAAATAGGAAAATCACGGAAAATCAAGCTGAACGAGGAAGCTTGGGCGGGTTTATTTGAGGCTGTTTGTAACCGGGAGTCTATACAATTCTGGGTATTCGTGAATGGAGGGCCGGAATATAAGATAAAAAATAGGACAAAGGGAACCCATGTGGATGCACAGGCTTGGGTGGAGCATTTCTCTAGTCTGTTTAATGATATACATTCCCCTTTACTGTGTTCGAATTTTAGTTCCTCATTGCGATTTATGCTTCAGGAGGTATCCTTGGCAATTGCCCCAGGTCGGATGCCATCCCAGCCAACCTTTTTCACGAGCAGGTTTATATTTGGGCACCACAGTTAACTGTGGTATTTAATGCCACCTTAGAGACCGGCCAATATCCACCTTTCTGGAAGTCTGCCATAATTATTCCTATTTTTAAAAAACGGGATCCCACCAGTCCACTCTCTTGTAGACCCATCTCCCTTCTTGATACTGCCTTTAACATTTTGGGAACAGTGTTATAGGGGCATATTGAAAGCTGGCTTTTGGAACTTTCCATTCTCCCCAACATACAACTTAGTTTTAGAACAGGGGTGGGCACAATGGAAAAGGCACTGAACTTATACCTATTGATGATCAACTCTGTTTTTTGCAAGGCTGAGGCCAAATGCCTTGCATTCATGGACCTGAACACAGCCTTTGACAAAGTAAATAGGTCCAAGTTGTGGGCCGCGCTTGGGTCCCGGAAGTGCCCAATGGAGATTCGGTCTTTGTGCTTGGATATACACAGTGGTTGGTAATCATGCGTGCTTCCGAAGTGGGCCTGAGTGGCAATGCACAGTCTGTTTTGATGTTGGCCTAGGGTCGGCCAGGAGTGTGTTTTGGCCCTGGTTCTTTTTACTCTGTACATCAATGGCCTACACAAAGCTTAGATGGTGTCCTGGGCTGATTTCCTGAGGCTAGGTGGCAGGGCTTTTCCAACTTTAGCCTATGCTGACGAAGCAGTTTTGACTGCCAGAACGGCAATGGACCTTCAGAAATTGATACTATACAAAGAAATGATCAGGGTGACTGAACTTATGGTAACACAACCTACGCGGTTCTTTGGGAGTAACAAATGAATAAAGGGGTCAAACGAATGACAGAAATGGACAAGTTTGCATACCACATGGGGAAGAAAATAGCCTGTCTATCCCTCAAGAAGAACACTCTAGCCCTAGCGGGGGTGTCTGTCCTTAGATAGCGAGTGATGTACCGCCTATCTAAAAGAGGATAGATCAAGGAGATAATGCCTAATTCTCAACAATGTGTGGGTAGGACTCACAACGGATTTCAATTGAAAAAAGCAAGAAAGCAACAAGGTCCAGCATACAGCCACCATAGGAGGTATCAACGGCAAGTACTGTGATAAAATCTTGTGAAGATGCAGCTAGAAAGCTGAGTATGTGGTAAGTGGTGCCATGGGAATTTCCATACTGCATTTATTCACCCTTAGGCTACTACTTAACCAAATATGGGTGGTTTTAGCGTGGAATCAAGAAAACGCATAATAAAAAAATGAGTATAAAATTGTCCCAATTAAACATGGGATACCCTTAAAAGGCTCAGTCAGTGTGAGGAATCGGTGTCAAACACAAAGAGTGTCCCCTCTAGATAATGAGGATATCTCATCAGGTTATGTGAAGCACCATAACCAAGAAAGTCGATTGGTTTCGATGCTAGCAGAGGTTCTAGACCATCTTCAGGACTGGTGATTTTCTAGTAACAACATTACAGGTTCCAGCATGTCTCAAGTGGAGGCTGCCTGGGCTTGCTGCTCCATTCCCTGTAAGGGGACACAAAGAACAACAAAATGGGCCGGGTCTTAATTGACTAGAAACTATGTCAGAACATTTGACACTACACTTACTAGTGCATGCATACTGTCTATAGTTAAGTTTGGGAAAAAGTATCCAAAACAACGTATCTGAAGAGCATATAACTATGCTACCACTCATTATGTGGCTAAGCGTGTGTATATTGCCCCGGGGGCTGCCGGGTGGGGGGGGGGGAAGGGAAGGTCACTGCAGGTCAAGGCAGCATGCTCTATGTGGCTCACTAAACATGCTGGTGCAATTATCAGGGCTATACATGGCCACCCTGTGGACATCCTGTGCGGTATGCCAGGAAGAATAAATACATGTATGTGCTCACCTGGCCTCGGGGAGCCGAAGTAGCAGAAAGCCAGAGTATGTGTGGTTTCCAGGGAAACAGCAACAATAGCAGAACTGCGGGAAGATAAACAATGCTATGTATGAACGCGAAAGCATTCGGCATTCAATGATGTCTGTAAGTTCCAAGGGTACAGGCATTGGGCTGAGGTCATGCTGTGCAGGCAAAGCATCCCTTTACAGAATTAACGAACGAATCCTCAAACGCAGCCGTGACTGGAATGCGAACGAAATATGGCCAGCAGTCGCGTTCATAAGTAGTTCACTCTTCCATGTATGTCATGGTGGGCGGAGCGTGGGGTGTGGCCCAGCAAATGCTCAATCCTATTGGGTAGTGCGAGCATTGAATATCGGCTCTTCCGTGTATGTCACAGGAGGCGGGGCGGTGGGCGTGGCCCTGCGGTGGTACTTGCAGTGGGATAGCGTATCCATGGGCATGTGAAAAGTGCTGTGTGCGTCACTGGGGGCGGGCGAAAAGGGCCTGGAGTATAGGTAAATTAGCCTATTACAGGAAGCAACCTCGGTGGAGCTTGGGGGACAGTTGTCAGAGGCAATTCTTCAAGGCTAAGCTTAGAAAAAAATTGGCAAGCTGCATATGGAAAGTGTGATAGCGCTCATAAGGGGCACATGCAGAGATGGACCTGCAGGTGTGTATTAAAACCCCTATATGAGGGTGTGGACAGGTAGTGTATGATGTGCCTCAGTGAAAATAGTACTGGGGTCAAAGTAGTGGGGTGTTGAGCAAGGCTAGATGAGCCGGAAATTAAGCAGTGGCACTGTATGTAAGGACAACCAGTGTGCTAGGTTACCCCAAGAGGGGACAGATTGTAAGGCTGCATGGTCAAGCATGCCTAGACGGCTGGGCTGCATATATGCTGAGACAGGGGTTGTAAAGGTGGGAGTGGAATAGAGTGGATTGATCAATGCCAAGGTAGTCTGGTCTAGCCAAGAAAGGGTGTGTGATGCTGGCCTAGCGAGGCATGACTGCTAATTCCTGGCATTGTATGTATGTGAATTATTCAGCTGGAGTGAATCCCATTGCTTAAGATGGTCAATCAGTGTGAGTGAAATCCCTGAAAGACAGCCTGCACGATCTGTGTGGTGTTGCTGTGGTCCCGCTGTAAGATTCAGAACGCTGTACGTTAAGCAAATGGATTCACTCCAGCTGAATAATTCACACCGCAAACTTGAATCCAAATGTCCACTGAAAGGACTTTGAGACCTGTACCCAATGCAATTTCCGCACAGGGAATCCGGGTATTCAAGAAACACCAGAAATTTGGCAATACTCTTCTAGATATAATCAGTGGTTTTTGGATCGTTTTGGGTCATGCCGTGGCAAATGTACACCACGAGAGCAGTAGGACACCTCCAGGTCAACTTGCTTCCTGTCCTGATGAAGGCCAACCACTTGCCAGCTTTACGGATCAGCTGATGAATGGCCGAAACACAGTAGTTTCGACTCCTTTTCCCCAGTGTTAGTGTCTACAATGTAAAAAATGGTGTATTGTCATGTATTGCGTTCACATGTTATTTGTTCACCAAGATCCCTAGATTCTATAAGGGATTATACATGTTCACTTGTACTTAGATCCAGCTAATCTGACTGGAAAGACCATCAATGTAGTGTTTACAGATACTGTTATGTTGTTAATTTCGTTTCCTGCTCTAAAATAAAAAACAACTTTAAAAATGATGTGTTATGCATTAAAACAATTGGGCAAGATGCCACATTGTTTATACTACAATCTAGAGCAATGTTTTTCTTTGTGTAGGGTCAAATTTATAAGTGTACATAAATTCAGTCCCCCTGATCATTTCTTTGTATAGTATCAAACCCACCTGGGTAGATCAGGGCCAAGCCAGTAGCCCTTTGTTTTTCTACCTTCAGAAATTGCTTACAGCTTACTGTGATGGCGTGTGTCATGGAGAAGAGGTTTGTGAAAATGAACCCTTTGGTTTGCAATGGAGCGGTGCTACGGAGGGTCAAGGATTTTGATCATTTAGGTCTCTGCTTTTCAGAGATAGTAACGGGTCAAGCACATATCAGTAAGCAACAACTGAAGATGACCCAATACTTGAGTGGGCTTTCAACCACTGGACATAATCCTAAAAGATTATGAGATCCAGACAAAGGAGGCTGTCATGTATGGAGTCCCCCTTTGGGGTTCTCGAAAATGCCTGATTTACAGATACAGGAAAACACATTTTTCAAATGCTTATTGGGAGTTCCTCGAGCTGCAACTGAATGCAATGCTGCCTGTTGTCAAGCTGCAGTCGCTTAAAAACATCTCAACCAGTGCTCCAGAACTTCCGACCAGCACTGAGACACCGATTCCTGACCCTGAGCGGCCATGTAGGCCAGCCTGCAGCTGTTCGACCAGCTTCGCTCGCTGAACCGTCTTGCCGCCTGATACCCAAAGCTGACTCCCATCTTGAACTCTGTCACAGAGGCCTGCAAAGCGCCCTGAAGCTGACTCGACCCTGTTGAGCATCAAGTACAACTACAGCACAAGGTATACTGTGGTTCTGCCCCCCTGGTCTTTCCCAGAAGGTCCCTACAGACATTTTAAGACCCATTGCTCCCTTTGTGCTGAAGCCTCTACACCTTAAACTGTGGTGGTTATTAACCATACTGACTACCCTCCTGTCAGTATCCAGAGTGCATCCCTTTTCCTTCCTTGAGACTGTCTGTCCTCTGCATTCCTTTACAGGGTGGGTTGTATTTTGTAGTGTTGCTAGAACTGTCTGTTGTGTTATAGGTAAAGTAGACATTTTTGCTAAAATCTTGACTGAACAGTCCCTTTTATCATTGGGTAATAATTGTATTTTCGCTGTGTTGCAACTAACCAACGATACAGTACCTTTCGGAAATAAGCCTGCCGCTCCGTCCACGTTACCAAAACTGGAAGTTTATAATTTGCTTGTTATTCCAATCTGTTCAGATCCCTTCTGGTGTACTACAGGTGTGGGGCTGATTGATGGTCAAAGTCGTCAATACTGTTTGCGAGGTTCTTGCTTCTAGGGGAAACCATAGAGAGTTTGATAGTTGGAGTGAATATTTTATAATCTCCTATGCCACCTTCACAGAGTTTCGGGCCAACTCTGGCACTGGGCAAACCCTCAGGAATTAATCTGCTTGGAATGACGCTGACTGCAGGATTGGCTATACCCCCAAAGAGCAGGCTGAGGTTGAACTTACTGCTGCCTATAGGGCCAGTAATGTGTAAGTTAGCATTGTCCTTGCTGTCAGTGCCTTTACTCCAACTGACGTCCTGACGAAATTGTTTTGTTTCCTTGCCATGATGGAGTGGTGTGCGTGACGAAAAGAGGGGGCCACTTTCTCACTCTCAGAAGCACAGTGGCAGTGGAGGGGTTTATGAGCTTGATGAACAGTGAGTGAAATATGTTGTATGCCCCCAGAACAACTCCTCACCTAGTTGGGCGTTTTATATGCTATTTTCCCCATTAAACGCTCGTTGCACGGCACAACTCCACAAGCTTTGAAGTGCAGCCCTATTCTCCGCCTGCGCCCTTTCCCCAGGGTCTTCCTAATATCAATAAATATCACCAGGTATCAAAAAGCATTTCAGGTTGTTGCCAAATATTAGACGGAACAATCTGTCAAGCAGGTAAATCACCCTAAACTCCATGTGACTGGTTAAAAACACTGTATTTCAGATAATAATCCAGGCAGTATGTGATGGTGATGGCCTCGGCCGAGTCACGTGTTAAGGGAAGTGATGACAAGAAAGGGTGGGGGGTAGAGGGTAGTTAAGGCAGTTGGAGTAACGGTAGAAGCTAATACAGTCACGTGTTATGAGTTACTGGTTTCTGCTCCTCTTTTATGCCCGCACTGGGTCGGGGGAGCCCTGCGGCGAGTCCGCGCTAGTGCAGCGCATATTGCCATCCCTGGTGGGGACACTAAACTGGCGACGAGGCGGGCGGCCTCAATGAAAAATTGCAATCCTGGATCGGGGATCTGGTGGGCCGGTGCACATGGTTCTGCGTTGCTGCCCGGACAGAGCGGCCTGCGCACATTCCTGCTTGGAAAATATCACGAAATACTGGCGTCGGCCGAGAAGAAGCTACGTGAAGCCGCAGGACAAAGAGGGTGTGGGCCACCCTGCGAGATGAGAGGGTGAGTGCACTGCCCATGCCTCCCCGCCCATTCTATCCACATTGCCCCATCAGCGGTTCTAAAATACAAGGCCACGCTGCAAAAACACTGCCAGGACAGCAAGTACCATCTGATGGCACCTTTCCAGGAGGCACGTGCCACACTCTAGGTGAGGAGCAACAGGGAACACCAACATGTCGGGGATGAGGAAAATCTCACGGTACCCATCACCCCACCTGCAGTTTACCGTCCCGGTTACAGGAGAGCCTGGTAACACAACTGTCAACGCAGTTTGATCTCTCTGAGACCAGCAGCCTGGGCACGACGTGGAAACAATAGGTGAGGAACTTCGAAGTCTACATAAAAGCCATAAGACCCCTGGGGGAGGAAAAAAAGCGCAGCCTGCTCACCCTCTCTATTGGCCCCAATGTGAGAGACCTAGTGGACGCACTGCCCAGTGGGTCCACTGACACCTACACCAATCTAAAGACAGCACTCACTGATTACTTCACGCCCCCCACACTAATGTGCATTACGAATGCCACGTGTTCCAAACAACAAAGCAGATCAAGGGTGCATCCATGGACACATACGTGATGCGCCTGTGCATCTGGCTAAAGCACTGCGACTTCAACAATTACTCGAACGATGAAGCATTGCGGTCCCAGATCATCGTAGGATGTGAATGTGCAGACATCAGGAAATGGCTGCTCCAGAAACCGCGTTTACTGGAAGAGATCCTTCGCCTGGCAAGGTCAGATGCAGCGTTAGCCGTCCAGGTGGAAGACCAAAATAACATCAAAATCTCTCAAGGTAAATCAGAGACTGTCCACAAAATGGATTCTATGCCAGTGCACAAAGGCAATGGGGAGCCATTCTGCTATCACTGTGGCTACACACTTGCCCTGCCATTGGCCAGCTATGCTCAGCATGCGAAGGGACAACCACCTCAAGGCTGTGTGACGCATGTACCGCAGTCAAGCACGCGGTGAAGGGGGCAGTGGCAAACTGACACAAAGCAGAGAGAAACCGACGCAAAGTCCCCCAAGGGTTGCAAGCCAATACTATGAGCCACCTCATCGGAGACAGAGCGAGAGAGAGAGAGGGGAAGAGGGACGGGCACCAGAAAAAATGCTGACAGAATGGCGCTCAAGCAAGAAAACAAGCTCCAGGTCCAAAAGGCGGCCCAGACGGTACGTCCGTTACCTGGTAGAACAATCACAGACGGACAGCTGGTCCAGTGCGTCATCGGAAGACGACTCAAAAAGGAGAGAACCCCATTTTGATGAATCCAAACAAAAGGGCTACCTGTATGCACTGGGGAACCCCACAACAACTGAACAAAGTCCAATTCTACTCCAGCTGAATTTCTTGTTGACACGGGAGCCACGGTAAACGTCATCTGCTAGGAAGTATACAACAGCCTCCCACAGGCTCCAAGACTCTGACCCACGGAAGTGAACATTTATCCCGATGGGTCGAAAACTGTTGCTGTGTAAAGGATACTTCATGCACGAGCTGGAAACCGCAACAGACAGCAGGTTCAAACTAAGCTTCAAGGTGGCAATAGATATGGGTCTCATACACGTACTTTACTGACTCATGGCCCACAAACACATGGACCCATCGGCCAAAATTGAACAACTCTCCCCCCCCCTACCTTATTTAAAGGAGTGGGCAACCTAACAAATCGGCAGATCAGAATACACATAGACACATAGATACCTCCCGTAGCCCAACACTACCGGGGCATCCCGGTGAACATTCAGAGGCAAGTGGAGGAAGAACTGCGCTAACTATTGGCAGCAGATATCATCAAACTGGCGAAGGGGCCCACTCCATAGGTTTCCCCAATTGCCCCCATTCCCAAAAGAGATTCACAAGACAGGCTATGTGTGTACATGCGTCGACCAAATGAAGCCATTCTGAGAGAAAGTCATCCGGCCCCGCGAATAACGGACATGGTCCACCTTCTAAATGGCACCACTGTATTTTCAAAACTCAACCTGAATAAAGTCTACCAGCAGCTGGAACTGAGTGAGGAGTCCTGGTACATAATGATATTCCTTACTCATTTGGGCTATACCGAGTTACCTCATCTGCTGAAATCGTCCAAGCTGAAATACACAACATCATCAAACATATCCCCAACTGCCTAAATTATAGCGACGACATTCTGGTGTTTGGGAACGATCAAGAACAACATGATAACACCTTGACAAGAGTATGCATGGCCCGAGAAGAAGCACACCTCACACCCAACAGGGACAAGTGTGAATTCAGGAAGCACACACTCCGATTTTTTGGCCACGTATTCTCGGCTCAAGGCATGACACCAGAACCTGAGAAAGTAGCTGCTCTCAATGAGGCAGACCCACCTACAAATGTGTCAGACCTACGGTCCTTTTTAGGACTCCCCAGCTATTTCACTCGATATATAAAAGACTTTGCATCAGTGAGCGAGCCGTTGTGAGCCATTATGAAGCAACACGCAACATTTGAGTGATCGGACACGTCAACAGGCATTTCGAAATCATTCGACAAAGTATAGCCGACACCAAAAACATGGCCTACTTCAACAAAGCGAGAGAGACTGAGTTGGTAGTGGACGCCAGCCCCATAGGTCTGGGTGCAATACTCACACAGATTGACCCAATTGATGGTGGGAAGCATCCCGTTGTTTCATACGCCAGCAGGAGCCTCTCAAGGACAGAACAGGCCTACTCGCAAGCGGAAAAAGAAGGACTAGCGGTGGTATTGGCATACAAGCATTTCCACGTATTTCTCGATGGGAAACCAGTTACCATAGTCACGGACCATCAGGCCCTGCTGTTCCTATACGGCAACCCCCAGGCGAACTTGCCCCCCAGAATCGTGAGGTGGGGTCTAAGACTCAAAGACTACAGCTTCAACATCATTCACCGCCCAGGAAAAGAGGACAATCCTGCCTACTTTCTATCTCGGCATCCATGCAGGAACTCCACTACACCACCCACGATAGCTGATCAATACATACATTACGTCATACAAACAACAGTGCCAACCGGAATAGACCTGACCTGCATCACCCAAGAGACTGAAAATGATCAAACCATCCAGATAATCTTTAGATGCATTGAATTGGGCCGATGGAAACAGGCCAGACAGATGGGAGAGTGCACGAGTGCAGACACACAACAGGGCCTCGGGAACCTGATGGCAATAAGGGAGGAGCTGGCCAGATCAGAAGATGGGCTGCTACCCAAGGGCACCAAGCTTGTCATCCCTAGGACATTATAAAGGAAGGTTCTCAAACTCACACATTGAGGACACCGGGGAATCGTATCCACAAAGAGAATACTACGACAGAAGGTCTGGTTCCTGCAGTTGGACACACAGGTGGAAATGCTTCTTAAACAATGCCATTGTGCCCAGGACCCGACCAGAACATTTACGCATGACAGACTTACCTGAAAAGGCGTGGGATGAGATAGCAATTGACTTCTTCGGACCCATTGAAGGAGGAGAATACATTCTGGTGGCAATGGATGAGTACTCTACATTCCCGGATGTGCAGTTGGTACCTTCCACAGCTCCATACCACACCATACTGGTGCTCAAACAGATGTTGGCTGCTTATGGAATACCACGAGTAGTCAAGTCAGACAATGGCCCCCCCTTCACTGCACAAGATTTCAAAGCCTTCACAGAATACGTGGGATTCAGACACTGATGGATCACCCCGTTGTGGCCTCAGGCTAATGGGACTGTAGAAAGATTCATGAGCAACATCAAAAGAAATGTTCAGATTGCACACCTGATGGGAGAACCTGTGGAAAAGATATTATATCAACTCTTACGAGCTTACAGAAATACTCCTCACAGCACCACTGGAAACGGACCGTCAGAGGTGATGTTTGGGAGAAGCATTTGTACATGGATACCCCATGTTGCGGGCATAGGACAATAATATGAAAAGGATTCTGCGATGCGGAGACACGACAGGGATGCCAGGGATTGGGATGCTCCCTACGAAGGAGATGGAGAGGACTCCAGTGGAGAACAAGAGATGGCGTCTCCACTAAGAAGTCCACGACACTATAAGGTGAGCGAGACCCAAAGACCTCAAAGGGCACGAAATGCGAACACAGAGACTCATAGGGGGTAGATGGATGGACTAGAATAACGTTTTGTTATAAAAGGGGCGGTTGTGATGGGCTGTGTTAAGGGATGTGACGACAAGGAAGGGAGGGGGTGGAAGGGGTGGGGTTGAGGGGAGTTATGGTTGGAGTAACGGTAGAAGCTAATAAAGTCACTGTGTTAAGAACTCCTGGTTTCTGCTCCACTTTTATGCCGCGCTGGGTCGGTAAGCCATGCGGGGAGTCCGCGCTAGTGCAGCGCATATTGCCGTCCATGGTGGGGACACTAAACAGTAGTCCAGATTGAGTGGCGAATCCCACAGGAGCAGGGAACGTTCGAATGATTTAAGCGGGGACCATAGTCCGACCCCTGGCCCCTGCTCTGTCTGTCCGTGTTCGTTAAAAGCCACAAACCCCGCTGTCCCTAGCACTCGCTACCAAGCTTGTAATATTGTCAATATTACAAATGTAAATATGCGATGGTATCAGGCTGCACAGATGAAAGTAATCAAGTATAAACACACGCCAGTGAACAAAAAAAACTCATAGCAGCCTGCTACAACAGTGGAAAGGTATCCAACAGTCTCCAGAGGGCGTAGCCGTGCTGCCAACTAAAAGAGCAGTTGAAGTTCACAGACCCGATCAAAGTCACGAACAGGCAGACATGAGCAGTTAGCAGTGCACACAAGCCACGAAGAACATTACCTTTATTTTGTAGTATACTCCGCGTTCTCTGCTACTACTACAGTCACACCTGTTGCAGACACCAACTGCCCTAGCACCACACCTGGCTTTGCCTACGCGAGGGGGTGCCTGGCTTTCATGGAGAGGCAGCTTCTGGATCAGACAGGCGGCATGTGGCAGAAAAAGAGCGCTCCAATGTCTCCAGTGGTTGCAGACACCCATCGCCCTTACCCTGCACTGGGTTTGTTGCCTGCATGGAACCTGTCTATGCATTGTTCTAAGCATGGGGCTTGCGTCTCCCCTATCCACATGTTTTACAGTGTCCCTTCTTTTTGTCTACCTGAGTGGCATTGTTTCTGAATGCCGAGATATATTTGTGTTTGTATATATGTGTGTGGATGAGTTGTATGTTGTCGTGTGACTGTTCCCCTGAGATGTTTCATTGGTTGCGTGTTTAGTGTGTTGTGCCCTTTGCTTGTCCTAATGGCCTTGTTGTCTGAAGGTAGGATGCTGATACATTCTGTATGGCTGTGCAGCTCACTGCAGTGTCGAGAGGGTGTTTAAATGAATGTTCCATGGGAGTGTCAGCTGGGGCTGAGCTGTGAGTGATTGTGGTTTCTGGTGGATGTCTCCTAACATTCATGTTACTTAGAGCTTAAAAACCGATCCAATTGCTTAAACCTAAGAATAAAGCCTATGTACATTTTACCCGTGGCCCCTAATTGATCCTTGAAGTACTTGCAAACCTTGGAACATATTGATCTGAAGGTTTGCCCGGAGCAATGCCAGCAGTTGTGATGTTTTCAAACATTCCCTGCATCACTCTTCGATTTTGCAAGCTCACTTCAGATTTAATAAAGCCCAGATTCAGATATTTCTTTTAAAAAAAGACATCCAAAGGGGTCTTTCCAATTTCGAACTTGAATTTTATGTCAGGAAGCGGTTTCCTTTTCAACTTCAGTTACTGGTGGCCCTGTGGAGCCTTGTATTATATATAAAATCACACTTTCACACACTCATAATCTCAGACTCTCCTTTTATGTATCCGTCTCTCTCTCTCACCACCTCCCTCTCTCTATGCATATACCTACCTCTCTTTATCTAGCTTGGGCTAGTGTTTGATATGGCCGTGCATGCATCCGAGCTAGAAGTACTGAAGCCTTGTGTTCCCATGCAAAGCTCATGCCTCCTGACCCTTGGGTGCCCGCAGAGAAGACACACATCAGATGTCATATCTGTTGACAGTGCACTTCCACGCCCTCTCGATTTGGCACAGACTAAGAGGATTAGTAGCACATAGCACACACAAATGCACATTTGAATGGGTGAGATCTTCCGATAGACTAGCGAGAGAGCCAAAGGACCCTGGGCCTATTTGGAGCTGAAGCCAGCCTTCCTTCCTTCCTTACCCCCGCACCCTCACCACCCTCAGGTAGTTTTAAAACTTGCGGCACGCTGCATCAGTGGGTGATACAGGATTCGCTTCCGTTAAATGTTAGCCATTGTCAGTATTATAGCGGTTATGGGACACACTTCGGCCTCATTACAAATTTGTCGGTATTTCTGTGGTAAATCTGCTGGAATACCGTCAAAGGGAATTGCTGTTACTGCCACTTAGTCTGGCGGATTTACCACCGGTTTACAAGTGGGGGTAGGCAGTGTAAGTCAACATCTTTTGGAGTCCATAGGTCTCCGTGGTTGATTTTGGTGGTAATTCTGCTGATTTTTTGGCGGCACAGCATTAGATTTTCCTCCAGCATTTTGCTGGAGGAAAATCCTCCACCTCACCGTCAAACCCGTAGTATTGCGGTGCAGTAATGCAGGGGTAATGGAATTACCAGCACATAACCCCCGGTTTTACCTCACGGTCACACTTGCAATGAGGCCCTCGTTTTGATTGACCTGTTTCCATTTTGCACGGATATTTGTAGGAGCCGGCACAGTAGATGTACAACACAGTTCTTTTTGCAAACAGCGAGATGTGATGTTTTGTGCCAGTATTGTTCAAAATCCTTCATGTTTTTACATCTGTGCATTTGCACATTCACATTTACATCTTTAAAACAATGCAATGCCCTCTCTTTTAATGTTTTCTGTTTAGAAAAACCAACATGTATGCATAAAGAAGAAAATGGATTGATGCAAAGATAGGACAACATTAAAGAAATATGCTGTTAAGGGAAAATATACATGAGATTAAAAATGGGGAAATAATAAGTAGACTGGTGCCATGCTGTAAAGATACACGTGGAAGAGGTAGAATCACATTAAAAAAGACACTCATTATGTTTTTGCCTGTAATTGCAATGCTGCCAAACTCTTTTACCCTTACCACCGCTCAATCCCATGGATTTATCATGGGTTTAGAAGTGGGGTGACGGTGGTGTAAGTGCCCATTTTTGCATTTTATTGCACAAGAACAGGGGAATTTTATCAGATTTATGGCTGCAGTAAATGTCCCAATTTTTAGAAAGGAATTTGGAGAGTTACTTGCAGTGACATACTGGAGGTAGCTCCTCATCTCCAACTCCAAAAGTCAAAATTTGGAGGTGCAGTAAAGCTGGTGGTAATTCTATTACCAAAAGAAGTGTCAGTAATCGAAATAACCCCAAAAGGTAGAGCCTTGCTGAACTCATCATGAGGCTGATTGTAAGCATAACAATCTCATCATACTGCAACGTTTTTATTTTACAAATATTTCTCCATGAAGACTGCCTACCTACCGTTCTCCCATTGCTGGGGTCATGTGTTATGTGGCGTGCTGGAGTAAGGAGTCGTGCAAAGGGGTGGCATGTGTACAACAATCTTTATTTAAACAATAATGAAAAAGGCCTATCTTCCCCTATCTCTAAAGGGTTTCCCCTAGCTAACTAAAGAAGAACGTGGGTGCGCGCCGTCAGGGTGGTCGTCAAACTCAAAATGTCCATCCTCTTTCTAAACTTATCTACTCTAGCCTGACCACTAACAAAAGACGTTAACATGAACGGCTCCAGGAGAATGACTCCCTACTCCTGGTGCAATGCGACCAGCCCTAGGGGCATAATAGTTCAAGTTCTGCACTTGTAGAGAATAGAAGGAGAATGACTCCCTTCTCTTGGTCCCACAGTTTAACAACTGCTATCTCCTCCTGGTTGACTTGGTCTGCCTCAAGCTGCTGCTAAGTAACCCTTTGCCTTAATGTCTGATTCATCAATTGAGGTGATGAACCAGAAAAAGGACTACATTCTCGTGGTTCAGCCGTTGGCTAACTTTGGATAGTTTCCTGCAGCAATTTTTATCAACCTTTTCACTTCTTTCCAGGCTTCTCTTGGGCTTTGCTTGAAAGTCAAACACTCCTGTTGTTTCTCACAGTTATGTCTTGCCTTTCTTTTCCCTCCTCCTGTCGGTGAAAACAAGGGAAACTGTTCCCGTAGTGTCCTTGATTTCTCCTAACACTCTTGACACAGGAGATTCTTCTTGTGGCACTCTCTAGCCTGATTGTCTCTTTTGATGATAGAGTGTTGAGGGATTACTCCCCATATGTTCTTCTCTTCCAGTCTCTTTAGCACAACTGAGATCACTTATGGTGTAATCGTCACATTTGATACTTCTATCCCAATTCTGGAGAGGAGGTGTTCTTTCCTTTCAATACTCTTGATAAATTAGGATTTCTTTCTTTTCAATACTTTTGATACTATAACTGAGACGGGGAGATCATCGTGATGTCTTCTTCCCATTCGATATACTTGATACTGTGCCGGAGGCCCGAGCCCAGTCATACTTCAAAAAAGCCTCATCAGACAAGGGATCTGTACACTCAGCAAGGTTTATTCTCAGTCAGCTGGAAGCCATCGCAGCACCCACAGCTGGTCAGTCAAAAATGCTGGAACTCCAGCCTGCTAATTTTAAACACACTTTTTATAGCAAATACAAGATTGCACAATATTTAAATGCAAATGTGGACATTACATTTTAATGCATTTTCATTGGTCCTTTTAAAAGGTGAAAACACCATTTACTCTCCATTGGACGCAAAGCACTTCCTGTTTAGAATGACTTGCTATTTCTGAGATGACAAGCAATTTAAAAGATTTCAAAATGCAGTTGTAAAACGCACAACTCCTTATGCAAATAAGCACATCTAGGTAATTTCCCAAATTTCACTGACCCTATGATATTTGTTGCCATTTTAAACCAGAAAAAACAGCTTTTGGGTTGTGCCACATTTCTAAAGAATTTCAGGACATAGATTAGACTGCCTGGTGTCTAGTAGATAATTTTCCAGCCTTTCGTGCCAGGTTTCTTAGCACATTTTGTTGACGTCATCTCACCCTGTGTATCTACTTTTGACTGTATGCCAGGCCCACTTTGCTAAAACAGCACTGTAAAGCCTACTGTATATTCTCTCATTTCAAACTAAATCACATCATACTGGCTTCTGTTCAAATACACTCCCATTTCTGCACACAACACTTCATTTCTGTGTTTCTCATTTTTCCTAAATACTTTGTGAGATTCTGAGATGTGCAGCCCTTTGTACTGTGTTCTTTATGTTTGTATGTATTTTAAGCACACCCAACATATCCATTCCACCCCCAAACAAGTGTGCACTGTGACCCCTATTTCCAATGGACTTTTACCATGAATAAGGGCAGCTTCACTTACCTAAACAGACAGTTATCCTGATTTCTACAATTTTGAAGAGAAGAGTGAAATATTGGCCCTAATTACCATATTTATCCATCTACCATAAGAGGGATGGGGTCAAGACCTCCTCTACATTCCCCCCTCTGGTAGATATATTCAACCACTACTTAACCGTATAGCCAGTTTTTACGCTCCTCTGCATGCAGTGTACCTATGCATCCCTATCTCATGCATAGGGATGCCTAGGGATGCAAAGCAGGGATTGCTCAAAACAGTAATCCAACCCCCGGGCTATGTGAGGGGGAGGTCCCCCCTCACTGACAGGGGGTTGGATTACCTTCAGTTTCACGTCGGCGTGCGTAATGCACGCCGACATGAAACTGAAAGTAATTTCACTGCGGCAGCCATTTTCGGCTGCCGTGGTGAAAACACAAGGTGAGTCTCCACCTTGCTCTGCCTTGATCTCCGACTGTATTTCAAGCCGGAGATCAAGGCAGGTGTCGTTGGAAAGGGGAGATTCTCCTCTTTCAAAAGACACCATTTGTGTAAGCATTGCTGTTCAAGGATCAGGCACAGATCACTCGATCCATGCGCAGCAATGCCACTAGACACCAGGGATCTCTTTACAGAGCAGGGGGAGGGAGGGCTGCTTACTAAGTAAGCGGCCCCCTCCCCGCGAGGCCCCAAAGCATGGGGCCACATGTATGAAGACCCCTGGGGGCAGATTGGGTGGGGGCATTAAAAAAATGGAAGAAAACAAACACAATGGAAAGGGGGGAGGGGGTTGGGGACCCTAGGCACCAGGGATTTTTTTTGTATGGTATTGTTGGAAAGGGGAGATTCTCCCCTTTCCAACGACACCTTGTGTAAAGCATTGCTGGCCTCGGATCTGGTGCAGGGCGCTCGATCCATGTCTAGCAATGGCCACTAGACCACCAGGATCCCATTAAGAAGGGGGGAGAGTGGGCTGATTACTAGGTAAGCGGCCGTCTCCCCCCCTGAGGCTCCAAAGCATGGGGCCACATCTTTGGAGACCCCTGGGGGAAGATGGGTGACAACCCACTGAAACACACCGCCCAACAACACATGGCCAACCTTCCCGCATCCCCACAAGTGTCCCGGTGAAAACGGTAGGCCCATATCTGTATGGTGTGCCGTCTGAAAAAATCGTGAAATTCAGCTGTCGGAAAAGACTTGGGGATAGGGGTGTTTTAGGCTTTCCCCTTGGCACCCATGTAGGTGCAACCACACATGTGAGGTACCGTTTTCATTGGAACACCTGTGGGAACGCTGGACGGTAGGCCATGTGTTGTTGGCAGCATGTTTCGGTGGGTGAGCCCAGTGAAATGTGCGGAAATTGGGTGTTTTTTGCCACATTTTTCTGACTTTGCCAGGGTTTCAGAGTAGTAATTTCTGGGCCAATTTGCGCAAGTCAGGCCTCTGCGGATTCCCAATGATGTCCTCTTTTTGGAAATGCATGGGGTTCCCTGTTTTCCTTGGTGGCTTGGACACCCGAGGCCCATATCTGTATGGTGTGCCTGTCTGCAAAAATCGTGAAATTCAGCTGTTGGAAAAGCCTTGGCGTAAGGGGTGTTTTAGGCTTTCCCTTGGTGCCCAGGTAGGTGCACCCACACATGTGAGGTACCGTTTTCATCGGGACACTTGTGGGAATGCAGGAAAGTAGGCCATGTGTTGTTGGCAGTGTGTTTCGGTGGGTGAGCCGAGTGAAATATGCAGAAATTGGGTTTTTTTCGCCACATTTTGGACTTTGCTGGGGTTTCTGGGTAATGCATTCTGGGCCAATTTGCGCAAGTCAGGCCTCTGCGGATTCCCACTGATGTTCTCTTTTTGGAAATGCATGGGGTTCCCTGTTTTCCTTGGTGGCTTGGACACCCTAGGTCCATATCTGTATGGTGTGCCCGTCTGGAAAAATCATGACATTCAGCTGTCGGAAAAGACTTGGGGTTAGGGGTGTTTTAGGCTTTCCCCTTTTCAGTCATGTAGGTGAACCCACACATGTGATGTACCGTTTTCATCGGGTCAAGTGTGGGAACGCAGGAAGGTATGACATTTGTTGTGTTTGTGTGGTTTTCATAACGTTTCGACCCATTTGCTGGTGCCCTTTGTCACACAACCCTTTCATTTCCCAAATGTGCCCTACATTTAGTCGCTGCTTGAGGCACGATACACTTTTGTAAACTGCACAAGTCACCTACCCTTGAAAAGGTCTGCCTGTGGTCTCTCAGCAAATGTATGCTTGCCCTTCCTCACCACATTGGTTTTCCTGATTTACACATGCTAAGGACGTCTGTTCAGGCCATAAGAATAAAACTCCTGCATACCATGGCTCCGATTCTTGGCTAGTGGTATTGCTTGTTTTATGAAACATTACAAAAAATGTGTTATTTCCTAACTGCAAGAGTCGGGGAATGTAGCGGAGCATTGTTTTTCTCAAAATTCATAGAAGCCATTGCCGTACCAGGCCAACCATGTCCACCACATTTTTTCAGTCATTTTCCCGCTTTTTCCCCAAATTATGGAATTTTCCCCTACCTAGTTGTTGCCTGACCTGTGCAAATCACACCTTCCTAAACTTGGAATATTGTCTACTTTTCAGAAATGTATGCCTTTCTGTCCTCCAATTTGGCTTTCCTATCCTTTTCTTCCATTCCGTCCACGCCTGTCCAATTGGCAAAAATGGCCAAAATCGCCTACCTCTCACAAAACGGTTGATAACCACATCAAAATAATTTTCTTTTGTTTCCAAAGCCAGGAAATTGGGGAATTTGCCAAGGCAAACCATTTGTTCCTAGCTCTTACAAGGAAAAAACCACAGGCTTCGTTGTACATCATTTTATTGGAATTTTTTGAAAAACCCCAAATATTTTGCTCTTTTTGCTTATTTTCTCTCACCCCCTTACAGCAACCTAGGATTCCTAAGTGACGTTATGACCGCCTACATGTGGGGAAAAAAGGGGCCAAATGTGGCTGAGATATCTCATGTAACAAAAAGTTACAAAGCATTGAATGGCGACATACCGAAATCACCAAAAAAGGCCTTGGCACTGGGGGGAAAAACCCATGGCACTTAAAGGGTTAAACACCATTTGTTTATTAAATTAATCTATCTGTGTTCTTCTCCAAGAGCCATATCCTTCAGTTGTATTCCCTCATTAGTGCAACTCCTAGCCTGTTTGCACTCATCCAAACTTTTTTCTCATCCATAAATATGTTTTATCTAAATACACCCTATAAGTGATCTTAATGATCTACTCTTTAATTTTGGAAACCATACTAATCAGGGTGTGTGCTCCATAAAAAATACTTTGTGTGCCCAATGGCACACTCCTTTATATTTCCAGGCCTTAAAATACTAGTGTGACACCTTGTTTATTTGCATATTAAATCCCTAAAAATACTGTATGTTATCCCCTAGTTACTTACTGAAATCTCTACTAAATATATCTGTTGATTTGTTATATATGTAAAAAAAAGATCATGCTCTCTTATCTATAATGTGCATATCTTCAGTCTTGGTGCTAGTGAGAATGCTTCCTCTCATTACTATTACTTCTCCATTCTAGATACAAATATTCGCATCAATGCAAAGTGCTTATAATCTTACTAATTCCTGCTGTTCCCCCATAAATATTTGTTGTGCTTAATCTAGTGTCACTTGATATTAAATTACCCTTCTTTGTTATATAATTTGCATTCATAATTATATTTATATTAAAAGTGTGTGCTGCAAACTCTCATCTCAGAACAGGTTATCATGCCATGTTCTTTCTGGAGAGGAGCGCCAGCTACCTTTTTTTAAAATATTTGCAAGGAACTTGGGGTTGGTCATCCTAAATTACCTGCGGGCAACCATACGTGGACTCCCTGCTCACTGTGCTCAGAGAGGCACGGCTTCATCTCACTGATGAGGCCCAACAAGGCTGAAACACGTGTATGGGGTTGCTGTTGGTACTCTTGTTCAGAGAGGAATTGCCATAGCATTTCGGTGCTGGACCGCCCATGTGGGTGGGACAAAGACTGATATGCAAATGGATATTTCCCATCTGTGAAAGGTACAGTGAGCAAAAAGCGTGTGCTGAAAACTCTCATATCAGAACAGGTTATCATGCCATGTTCTTTCTGGAGAGAAGCGCCAGCTACCTTTTAAAAAAAAAAAATTATATTTGTATTCTCAATGTATGGCTAACACATTGTGTGATCTGAGACATATGTTTTCTCTTTTTTTGTACTATGCAGTGGGGGAGATGTTGTTCCCCCTCTTGGAGATTTCCAATTGTTGTGGCTTTGGTGCATATGCTTAAGTTTGTGTGTGATCCTGGGCATAACATCCTGTATTGTATTGTGATGCATATCGCATCTCTCCTTAGTTACTAATACCATCACTGTTCTGGTTACTTATAGCACCTTCCTGTGCTTTCATTGCAATCTCAGTCTTACTTTTGCTCTCCCATGCCTGTGCCCCTTTTCCTCATTTTTTCTCCTTCTCTCCTTCTTCAATCACTTTGCTATTTCATTCTGCTGACATACTTCCTTTCCTTCTCCTTGTTACAAATTCTATAACAATAAACTGTGTGCCTTTTTCTTACTTTTGGTAGTACAATGAATACTCTTTAGAGCCCTTCCAGTTGTTGCAATAATTTCTATTGAAATGGGGTCTCCAAGCCCTTTAAGATGAGGTAACAATACTTTTGAGATGGATGGGGATGCAGAAATTACTCAAACATCAATAATCAAAATGACTCAGGTAGTTGGCAAAAGGATAACTGTTTTAATATCAATTACCTAAAACAGGGAGTACAATGGACATCAACGGACGTCTCAGCGTAAGATCTCTCAATGCATCTTGAAAAAAAGCATTTCTTTATAACAAAAAATCGTCATAGGTGACGTCATCCTACGTGGCAAACTACAGAAACCTAATGGCAGGTGTGATAGGGTCTAAGGAAATATCAAATTACACGATCTATACTCATTTAAGGCAGTAAAGAAATGTGATAGCTTTCTTAACATCAGGTGGGCAACTAAGGCATCCCCTAAAACAGGTCATCATGAACATCACTAAATACACAACGTCTCATTGGCTACACAAACTATAGGACCCTTAATCATGTGTTCCTCTATCATTGGTTGGCACTCTGACCTTCGTCAGTACTTTTCCACCTACGTTAGTAGCACGCAGACTGGGCTTCAGGCACTGGTGAGCTAGCCTCCCACCATCGCTTCCCACCAATTAGCATATTCATCCATCATCACCTCAGTGGTCTGCTGTCAATTAGGGCTTTGAACTTGTCCTTCTGAGTGTTCTTTGCTCTGGAGAATTCAGGGGAGTGACGGCACGCTCTGCCCTCATGCGTAGGTGAGACCATCATGTTCATCCAACTTCATCCCTCCACGTGACTGAAGACCACAAAATCGAGCCTCTCCTGTATTAAAAATACTATTTTCGAATAGACCTCTTACGTCTTCCTTGTTTTGTTCATGCCTCCTCAACTGTAGCTCTGTTCTTTCACACGATTTGTATCCAATATCTGCTCACTCCAGCATGATAAGACCTTGGCTTCTTGGCTCATCCAGTCTTGCCTTTCTGAGATTCACTTTGTAATTCACTTGTTTTCTAACTGCGACACACTGGAAACTAGGTCTTCCTTCTTTAGCCCAGCTCTGCTATAACACGTAGTGGAAACATCCATTCTTTATTTGCTTCTATATATATATAAATATGTGTTGGTGCATGCCGCAATCTATTTACTATAAAGCTAGCTTCAAGAGTACCTGTCTGCTTGCGTTTCTTTGCATCTGTACACGTATAAACGGACTTGACATATTCATCAGTTCTATAGCATAAGTTTCTTCATCTTGATCCCAAGAAGCCACTTATCTACAATACTTTCTTGATGCCCTATAGAATATCTGCATTCTTTAGTCTCTACTTCTCTTCCAGGTGTGTCAGCTCGACTCTGCATGATGTCACCCTTCATCTTCGTCATTCATTGGTCCTACTTCTTTCAGAATTTCATTCAAATGGCCATCGTAATGTCTCGTATGCAGGTATGGTTTTCTCAATGGGAACCTTGCCTCCAGGATTTTCCTTGATATTGGTATTTTCACTGGTACCACACGTGTCTCACACTCTGGTTCCCAACATATAGGTAAGATGGGTGAGGTGATTGAGGTGGGGGTACTTAGCTCCTTCTCTACACTATGCTGCTTATTCCAAGGGTGTGTAAACTTTAAAAATGGTCTCTTTCCATTGCCTCTCTCTCATTAATGTAAATGCTCCTGCATGCTTGTAGTATGTGCCTTTTAAAGATGCCCCATCTATTACTAATAAAGCTTATATTAAATCTGGACTGCCTCTTTATATCCTGTATGTTGATTTCTCCTCAGCCTTTGATATGGTTATCAGAAAGCGACTATGGGAGAAATTGGAAGCGATGGGCATGCCTGCAAACCTACTATATATATATGTAGATTAATGTATGAGAATAATACCACAAGAGTAAGGGGAGATTCTTCTCTTTCAAAAGACACCATTTGTGTAAGCATTGCTGTTGAAGGATCAGGCACAGATCACTCGATCCATGCGCAGCAATGCCACTAGACACCAGGGATCTCTTTACAGAGCAGGGGGAGGGAGGGCTGCTTACTAAGTAAGCGGCCCCCTCCCCGCGAGGCCCCAAAGCATGGGGCCACATGTATGAAGACCCCTGGGGGCAGATGGGTGGGGGCATTAAAAAAATGGAAGAAAAAAAAACACAATGGAAAGGGGGGAGGGGGTTGGGGACCCTAGGCACCAGGGATTTTTTTTGTATGGGTTGTTGGAAAGGGGAGATTCTCCCCTTTCCAAAGACACCTTGTGTAAAGCATTGCTGGCCTCGGATCTGGTGCAGGGCGCTCGATCCATGTCTAGCAATGGCCACTAGACCACCAGGATCCCATTAAGAAGGGGGGAGAGTGGGTTGATTACTAGGTAAGCGGCCGTCTCCCCCCCTGAGGCTCCAAAGCATGGGGCCACATCTTTGGAGACCCCTGGGGGCAGATGGGTGACAACCCACTGAAACACACCGCCCAACAACACATGGCCAACCTTCCCGCATCCCCACAAGTGTCCCGGTGAAAACGGTAGGCCCATATCTGTATGGTGTGCCGTCTGAAAAAATCGTGAAATTCAGCTGTCGGAAAAGACTTGGGGTTAGGGGTGTTTTAGGCTTTCCCCTTGGCACCCATGTAGGTGCACCCACACATGTGAGGTACCGTTTTCATTGGAACACCTGTGGGAACGCTGGACGGTAGGCCATGTGTTGTTGGCAGCATGTTTCGGTGGGTGAGCCCAGTGAAATGTGCGGAAATTGGGTGTTTTTTGCCACATTTTTCTGACTTTGCCAGGGTTTCAGAGTAGTAATTTCTGGGTCAATTTGTGCAAGTCAGGCCTCTGCGGATTCCCACTGATGTCCTCTTTTTGGAAATGCATGGGGTTCCCTGTTTTCCTTGGTGGCTTGGACACCCGAGGGCCATATCTGTATGGTGTGCCTGTCTGCAAAAATCGTGAAATTCAGCTGTTGGAAAAGCCTTGGCGTAAGGGGTGTTTTAGGCTTTCCCTTGGTGCCCAGGTAGGTGCACCCACACATGTGAGGAACCGTTTTCATCGGGACACTTGTGGGAACGCAGGAAAGTAGGCCATGTGTTGTTGGCAGTGTGTTTCGGTGGGTGAGCCGAGTGAAATATGCAGAAATTGGGTTTTTTTCGCCACATTTTGGACTTTGCTGGGGTTTCTGGGTAATGCATTCTGGGCCAATTTGCGCAAGTCAGGCCTCTGCGGATTCCCACTGATGTTCTCTTTTTGGAAATGCATGGGGTTCCCTGTTTTCCTTGGTGGCTTGGACACCCTAGGTCCATATCTGTATGGTGTGCCCGTCTGGAAAAATCATGACATTGAGCTGTCGGAAAAAACTTTGGGTTAGGGGTGTTTTAGGCTTTCCCCTTTTCAGCCATGTAGGTGAACCCACACATGTGATGTACCATTTTCATCGGGTCAAGTGTGGGAACGCAGGAAGGTATGACATTTGTTGTGTTTGTGTGGTTTTCATAACGTTTCGACCCATTTGCTGGTGCCCTTTGTCACACAACCCTTTCATTTCCCAAATGTGCCCTACATTTAGTCGCTGCTTGAGGCACGATACACTTTTGTAAACTGCACAAGTCACCTACCCTTGAAAAGGTCTGCCTGTGGTCTCTCAGCAAATGTATGCTTGCCCTTCCTCACCACATTGGTTTTCCTGATTTACACATGCTAAGAACGTCTGTTCAGGCCATAAGAATAAAACTCCTGCATACCATGGCTCCGATTCTTGGCTATTGGTATTGCTTGTTTTATGAAACATTACAAAAAATGTGTTATTTCCTAACTGCAAGAGTCGGGGAATGTAGCGGAGCATTGTTTTTCTCAAAATTCATAGAAGCCATTGCTGTACCAGGCCAACCATGTCCACCACATTTTTTCAGTCATTTTCCCGCTTTTTCCCCAAATTATGGAATTTTCCCCTACCTAGTTGTTGCCTGACCTGTGCAAATCACACCTTCCTAAACTTGGAATATTGTCTACTTTTCAGAAATGTATGCCTTTCTGTCCTCCAATTTGGCTTTCCTATCCTTTTCTTCCATTCCGTCCACGCCTGTCCAATTGGCAAAAATGGCCAAAATCGCCTACCTCTCACAAAACGGTTGATAACCACATCAAAATAACTTTCTTTCGTTTCCAAAGCCAGGAAATTGGGGAATTTGCCACAGCAAACCATTTGTTCCTAGCTCTTACAAGGAAAAAACCACAGGCTTCTTTGTACATCATTTTATTGGACTTTTTTGAAAAACCCCAAATATTTTGCTCTTTTTGCTTATTTTCTCTCACCCCCTTACAGCAACCTAGGATTCCTAAGTGACGTTATGACCGCCTACATGTGGGGAAAAAAGGGGCCAAATGTTGCTGAGATATCTCATGTAACAAAAAGTTACAAAGCATTGAATGGCGACATACCAAAATCACCAAAAAAGGCCTTGGCACTGGGGGGAAAAACCCATGGCACTTAAAGGGTTAAACACCATTTGTTTATTAAATTAATCTATCTGTGTTCTTCTCCAAGAGCCATATCCTTCAGTTGTATTCCCTCATTAGTGCAACTCCTAGCCTGTTTGCACTCATCCAAACTTTTTTCTCATCCATAAATATGTTTTATCTAAATACACCCTATAAGTGATCTTAATGATCTACTCTTTATTTTTGGAAACCATACTAATCAGGGTGTGTGCTCCATAAAAAATACTTTGTGTGCCCAATGGCACACTCCTTTATATTTCCAGGCCTTAAAATACTAGTGTGACACCTTGTTTATTTGCATATTAAATCCCTAAAAATACTGTATGTTATCCCCTAGTTACTTACTGAAATCTCTACTAAATATATCTGTTGATTTGTTATATATGTAAAAAAAGATCATGCTCTCTTATCTATAATGTGCATATCTTCAGTCTTGGTGCTAGTGAGAATGCTTCCTCTCATTACTATTACTTCTCCATTCTAGATACAAATATTTGCATCAATGCAAAGTGCTTATAATCTTACTAATTCCTGCTGTTCCCCCATAAATATTTGTTGTGCTTAATCTAGTGTCACTTGATATTAAATTACCCTTCTTTGTTATATAATTTGCATTCATAATTATATTTATATTAAAAGCGTGTGCTGCAAACTCTCATCTCAGAACAGGTTATCATGCCATGTTCTTTCTGGAGAGGAGCGCCAGCTACCTTTTTTTTTAAATATTTGCAAGGAACTTGGTGTTGGTCATCCTAAGTTACCTGCGGGCAACCATACGTGGACTCCCTGCTCACTGTGCTCAGAGAGGCGCGGCTTCACCTCACTGATGAGGCCCAACAAGGCTGAAACACGTGTATGGGGTTGCTGTTGGTACTCTTGTTCAGAGAGGAATTTCCATAGCATTTCGGTGCTGGAATGCCCATGTGGGTGGGACAAAGACTGATATGCAAATGGATATTTCCCATCTGTGAAAGGTACAGTGAGCAAAAAGCGTGTGCTGAAAACTCTCATATCAGAACAGGTTATCATGCCATGTTCTTTCTGGAGAGAAGCGCCAGCTACCTTTTTTTAAAAAAATAATTATATTTGTATTCTCAATGTATGGCTAACACATTGTGTGATCTGAGACATATGTTTTCTCTTTTTTTGTACTATGCAGTGGGGGAGATGTTGTTCCCCCTCTTGGAGATTTCCAATTGTTGTGGCTTTGGTGCATATGCTTAAGTTTGTGTGTGATCCTGGGCATAACATCCTGTATTGTATTGTGGTGCATATCCCATCTCTCCTTAGTTACTAATACCATCACTGTTCTGGTTACTTATAGCACCTTCCTGTGCTTTCATTGCAATCTCAGTCTTACTTTTGCTCTCCTATGCCTGTGCCCCTTTTCCTCATTTTTTCTCCTTCTCTCCTTCGTCAATCACTTTGCTATTTCATTCTGCTGACATACTTCCTTTCCTTCTCCTTGTTACAAATTCTAGAATAATAAACTGTGTGCCTCTTCTCTTACTTTTGGTAGTGCACTGAATACTCTTTAGAGCCCTTCCAGTTGTTGTAATAATTTCTATTGAACTGGAGTCTCCAAGCCCTTTAAGATGAGGTAACAATACTTTTGAGATGGATGTGGATGCAGAAATTACTCAAACATCAATAATCAAAATGACTCAGGTAGTTGGCAAAAGGATAACTGTTTTAATATCAATTACCTAAAACAGGGAGTACAACGGACATCAACGGACGTCGCAGCGTAAGATCTCTCAATGCATCTTGAAAAAAAGCATTTCTTTATAGCAAGAAATCGTCATAGGTGACGTCATCCTACGTGGCAAACTACAGAAACCTAATGGCAGGTGTGATAGGGTCTAAGGAAAGATCAAATTACACGATCTATACTCATTTAAGGCAGTAAAGAAATGTGATAGCTTTCTTAACATCAGGTGGGCAACTAAGGCATCCCCTAAAACAGGTCATCATGAACATCACTAAATACACAACGTCTCATTGGCTACACAAACTATAGGACCCTTAATCATGTGTTCCTCTATCATTAGTTGGCACTCTGACCTTCATCAGTACTTTTCCACCTACGTTAGCAGCACGCAGACTGGGCTTCCAGGCACTGGTGAGCTAGCCTCCCACCATCACTTCCCACCAATTAGCATATTCATCCATCATCACCTCAGTGGTCTGCTGTCAATTAGGGCTTTGAACTTGTCCTTGGGAGTGTTCTTTGCTCTGGAGAATTCAGCGGAGTGACGGCACGCTCTTCCCTCATGCGTAGGTGTGACCATCATGTTCATCCAACTTCATCCCTCCACGTGACTGAAGACCACAAAATCGAGCCTCTCCTGTATTAAAAATACTATTTTCGAATAGACCTCTTTCGTCTTCCTTGTTTTGTTCATGCCTCCTCAACTGGAGCTCTGTTCTTTCACACGATTTGTATCCAATATCTGCTCACTCCAGCATGATAAGACCTTGGCTTCTTGGCTCATCCAGTCTTGCCTTTCTGAGATTCACTTTGTAATTCACTTGTTTTCTAACTGCGACACACTGGAAACTAGGTCTTCCTTCTTTAGCCCAGCTCTGCTATAACACGTAGTGGAAACATCCATTCTTTATTTGCTTCTATATATATATAAATATGTGTTGGCGCATGCCGCAATCTATTTACTATAAAGCTAGCTTCAAGAGTTCCTGTCTGCTTGCGTTTCTTTGCATCTATACACGTATAAACGGACTTGACATATTCATCAGTTCTATAGCATAAGTTTCTTCATCTTGATCCCAAGAAGCCACTTATCTACAATACTTTCTTGATGCCTTATAGAATATCTGCATTCTTTAGTCTCTACTTCTCTTCCAGGTGTGTCAGCTCGACTCTGCATGATGTCACCCTTCATCTTCGTCATTCATTGGTCCTACTTCTTTCAGAATTTCATTCAAATGGCCATCGTAATGTCTCGTATGCAGGTATGGTTTTCTCAATGGGAACTTTGCCTCCAGGATTTTCCTTGGTATTGGTATTTTCACTGGTACCACACTTGTCTCACACTCTGGTTCCCAACATATAGGCAAGATGGGTGAGGTGATTGAGGTGGGGGTACTTAGCTCCTTCTCTACACTATGCTGCTTATTCCAAGGGTGTGTAAACTTTAAAATTGTCTCTTTCCATTGCCTCTCTCTCATTAATGTAAATGCTCCTGCATGCTTGTAGTATGTGCCTTTTAAAGATGCCCCATCTATTACTACTAAAGCTAATATTAAATCTGGACTGCCTCTTTATATCCTGTATGTTGCTTTCTCCTCAGCCTTTGATATGGTTATCAGAAAGCGACTATGGGAGAAATTGGAAGCGATGGGCATGTCTGCACACCTACTATATATATATGTAGATTAATGTACGAGAATAATACCACAAGAGTAAGATTGAGTAATACTGGATTAATGTCTGACCCTATACCCATTAGACGGGGTGTTCGACAAGGCTGTGCGCTGGCTCCTGTATTTTTCAATCTATTCATGGCAGATTTCTGTAAAATCTTTATTGAAAAAATGAATGCCTTTCCTAAGATTGCAAATACTAAACTGGGTTGGTGCTCCTATGCAGATGACATTGTGATCTTTGATCACACATATGTTGGGATCTGCAATAAAGCCAGGGCAGTATGTGAGTACGCAGATAAGAATGGCCTTAAAATTAATATTGATAAAACTCAATTTATGGCCATAGGTGCTCGGCATTGTAATAAGATGACTATCCCATGTAAAATCGGGCTTATTAAACGAGTCAATTCCTATAAATATCTGGGATATGAAATAGCTTAAAAAAAGAGTTGGCCTACTGATATTGTCCAGGAAAATAAGCAGGCAAAAGTCCTCTCTATTTTGGACGCTGTTTTGGCATTCTCTAAAAGAACAGCGGGTTATAGTCTGAATGGAATCCGGACCATTTTTATACAAAAATTGGCATTGTCCTTTCTATATGGCTTGGAGGCCTGATATGGCGATTGCTCGAAATGGGCAGATAAAATTGAAGGGCTAATCTGGCGTAAAATAATGGGGTTAAATAATTATACTTCTATTGAGGCAGCTAGGCTAGAGATGGGCCTTATTTCTCTTTCCACCGTGATTGATCTGAATAGAGCAAAACTATATTTTATGATCATGTTCTCTTCTTCGGATTCCTTTCTAACAATCCTCTGCTTACCTTTGGAGATTAACACCAATAGGTATTGATTAAATTTAAAAACAAAAACATGGACTTCTTTAGGAAGCTATGCTGGACACCAAGGTGGGAATATGGGGAAACTGTCATGTTTAAATCACTGAAAAATGCGGCTGAGAAGTTTGATTGGGTAAACAGTCATGGAAAAGTTGCTAGTTTGAAATCTTTAAGTTACTTTTCCAGGATGCACTTTACATATAAAGAGCCACAAGAATATTTAAAGCTCTTTCCATCCCCGGTAACACGCGATTGTTCATGGATATTAGATTGAATCAACTTGATATGTTAGAGGTTAAAGGAGCTTGGACAGGTATACCTGTCCCAGAAAGAACTTGTAGAATCTGTGGCAATAGATCGGAAATAGAATCTGCAAGACAGGTGCCCCCTAGCTGCCCTAAACTGCATACCACTTATGCTCATTACTATTCCAAATTTGTGTTAGATCTGGATGATATAACTAATGAATATTTCTGGCTAAACTGCCTATCTGAGTACAGCTGTAGTAGGATTATTGCAGTAACGCAAGTATGGAAGTGTGTAGATAAGCAATTACAAAAATTTGAAAGTGACGTTAGGCTGCTTGTAGAATTGAGTCAAGGCTTATGTCCATAAAATATGTATATGACATACAATCTATATGTTTGATCATAAGAACTATGCGTTAGTGGTTATTCCCTGGCGTGAACTATTGACAGCTGACTAATGATTTGCTAAAGGGATTAAGCTATAATTCTTATTGCTATATAAGGATTTTTATCTTGATGTTGTATTTATATTGTTTTTCACTTTGTTGAAATTTTCAGTTGTATAAGAATTATGTGATAATTTTTTCTTCTTCTAAATGTACTATTATAATTAAGTATGTGTTAAAGTTTTTGTATCAACTATATACACAAATAAAAGAAATTAAAAATTACTAATAAAAAGGCCTATACTGCTTAAAATGAGATTAACAAATCAGGGGTGCTCTGGTGTGTGCTAATATAATGCCTTATGATCAAGTCCTTAACAAAAAAGTATCTGGTATGAATCAAAAATAACTAATAAAACTTTTTAAGATGGGACGTGGCTTGTGTACTTTTTAAAAAGCGATCTAATGGGACCAAAGTAATCCATATATGGTTAATGTCAGGGAACACATTTTTGTGTAAAACAGTGTGCTCAAAATATAGTTAATCATGCATGGCTTTTTTAGCCAAAACAAAAAATATTCCCCAAAAAATATATATAGACCCCGCCAAATCAAAACCAAGGGCTTACCCATCCCACAATCCCATATATTCCAATGAAGTGCTCCTCCAGCACATCACTTCAACATAACATGCAACAAATATAAAAAAAATATGTTCTCCTCAAAATCTACTCAATTTTGAATGTCTTCAACTGGTGTTTGTTGGATGGATCTAACACTGAGCTCCTCTACTCAGGAAACACCATTATTACTAATATAGCGAAATAAAAAACTTAAAAATGAAAGTCAGTTCAGTGAGATCTGGTTCTAGGCTGCTTTTTCCATAAAAGCAGTACTCAGCCCTGGCTCACTTAAAGCTCTGTATTAAAAATGCAAAATGTTCAAAATATATCATCAAAATCATTCTAATCTCTCTATATTAATGTTGACCCAAGATCATTATACTACTATTTTTTTTAATTTTTATTTTTGAATTTTTTTTGATTTGGCTGAATGAATCAACCTTTCAAAAAGAAACATATACCAAAAGAAAAACATACAATATTCAAATTCGATTTTACACAATTTCAAACCTAAAATGAAAACCTAATTGACAATGTATGATTTGTACTGTTTTCAAATTTACATAAAACTTTACATCTTAATCCGTTTGATAAGGAGTCACGTGTTTAACAAATTTGGCCAATGCACTCTGGACAGAGGACTTTGTATTGGTTAACAGATAGTTCCATATTTCTTCTTTGGAATGGAATATTTGAAAATTGCATTTTGCATGAAAGTATTTATGTCTCAGCAAGTTAAAGCTGGACACTCATCCACTAAATGGCATAGTGTTTCAATTACTTGTTGGTTGCAACAGTATCTACAGAAAATTTGAGCCTGTGGTACCAATTGCCTTCTTCCCAAAATCTGTCTCGTTAAACATAAGTTCAAACGGATACGCATCATCTGAGTCCTTACGAAATTAGAGGCACATTTGATTAAATACGGTTCAGGGGAACGCATTTTTTTGTGGGACAACTTTACCACTTCACAGTCTACATATTCTAAACATTGATAACGTGTATTAATCCAGTCAAAACGAAATAGTTTCAGTTTAGCCTTCGTTGGATTCATCAACAATAGTTCAAGGGAAATGTCAGCTTTAATTAAGGTGTTTAAAACACAGTCAACCCATTTTTTGGGGAATTTCTTGCCAGAGGTTATCAAATAATTGGTTAGCACACCCAAAATGTTTAAAGATAAAGCTCCAATTAAACATTTCCGATAGAGGGAACAAAATTTCCATAGTACTTGAGTGTACATTGAAATTAAGCCTAGTTCGAAACGGATCAATGATGCAGGCGTGCATTGGGGCAATCCCAAGACTCCCTTCCAAAAATGTGATTCAAGATGATCCCAAAAGGTGCTTGGCTTTGGTACTACTGTCTCAGCTCCATACGTAATTATGGGTGTTACTTTTTGCTGGAAAAATGTAATAATATGAACTAGTGTAAATTTACCATATCTAAATAGTAGAATTTTGGCTTGTGAAATTAGTGAGCGATTTTTCGCCTCAAGGGTTACCCGATAAGTGCTATCGTTCATAGCTTCTGTAAAGTGAAGGCCCAAGTATTTGTAGTGCTGAACTGTAATTAGATTTTGGTTATAAAGAGACCAAGTAAATTTACATGTTCTTTTTATTGCGGTTTTGTGGCAAACTACTACTTGGGTTTTTTCCAGATTGATAATCAAGTTATTCTCAGTGACATATTCCTGATGTTTATGTAGGAGATTTTGAAGACCATTGGGTGTGCATGACAAAAACACCAAATTGTCGGCGTATAAGAGCCAAGTAACCTTCTGTTTGCCTAGTTTTGGTGAGTCAGCAATTGCATTTTCAAATTTGAGACCAATATCTAACAAAAAAAAAATGAATAAAGTAGAAACCAAAGTAAATCCTTGCTTTAGACCTCTTTCAGTGGGGATTATGGCTGATATTAACCCTTCCAAAGATAACCTCACTTGCAACGAAGTGTGCGAGTGCAAGACTTTAATTAATGTGAGAATTGAGGAGGGACAACCATGTTGATGAAGTTTCTTAAACAGGAGTTGGCGATCAATCGAGTCCAATGCAATACTAAAATCAACAAAAGCAACATAAAGGTTACGGTTTTCTTCAACACATTTGTGTTTGATCAAATTAAGCACAAGCATGTTAGGGGCAGTACCAATTCCTCTAACAAAACCAGACTGAAACGGGCCTCTTTTTAGTTCACCCTTCGTCCATTCATTTAGCTCTTGTAAAATGATGCGACTGAACAGTTTGCCAGGAGCATCTAATATGGCTATCGGACGATAGCTTTGAGGCAACTGGCAGTCACCTTTTTTGAACAAAGGTATAATAATAGCATGTCTCCAAGAGGCTGGAATGGTTTGGGTGGAAATTATGTTTTTAGAAATTTGAAATAGGACTTCTGCCCTTAATGTCGGATTGAGCTTGAATGTTTTGTTTGAGAGCCCATCCAGCCCTGGCGCTTTAGATTGACTTAATGTAGAGATAATGTATACTATGTCACCTTTTGTGAAATTAAGATGGAATGGCTTAGTACTTTCACATTGTTGCTCTAAAAGTACCGTTAAGAGTTTCACGTAAATCTTAGTGAAGTGTTCAATCCAGCTCTTCTCAGAGACATTATGCGATTGTATCATGGTTTGGGAAGAAGATGTGGCCGTATTTAATGTAGTCCACATCTGGGTCGTTTTTTGATTGCGGGTCATAGACAACATGTTCTCACCATCTCTTTGATAAAGGGAAGCCCGATGTGATCGCATCCAATTTCTGTATCTCGTTTTGATTCTAGTCAGAAGGGTAGACCTATATTTTAAAGGGAGGAGGGCGACCCTACGTTTCTGAGTGCGGTATTCAGTTTTCTTCTTTTTAACCAGTATGTCAAAAGCGTGGTTTCTGATTAATAGTGGTCGTTTGGAATTCTGACCCCTTGGAACAAATTCTTGCATGAGGTCATAGTAACAGACATTAAGCTGTTCATTGCTTAGTCACGAATGACTAAAGGCCGCTGTTAGTGAATTAGCATATTGGGATATTGTTTCTTCACACCACTTAATTCAATTTAATTTAACGTTTGCTCTAAGCACACCAGGATAAATTGGTGCTGGCTTTTGGGGTGTTGCCAAAGATATTGGCCATTGACTTGTTAAAATTTGGTGGTCACTGTCACTTACATATATTACATTAAATGACACCCCATTCAAAAACAACTTTAGGTCGACATATATATAGTCAATGATTGCTTTGTTCATTCCACGTTGCCAGGTGTGTTTTGGATGTACATCCCCTACACATGCCCCATTCAACATACACAAACCATGCAAGGACATCATTTGTTCCCATTGAATTAGTCTGGAATTTTCCGAAAGTTTCCTTGCCGAAAATAAGTGTAGATTGAGGTCACCGCCTATTACAGTGTGACAAAATTCCGGTGACATTACAATAAAGTCCAACATACAAGTCATATCTTTAAAAACATTTTCATCATTAATACCATTATGGTTCCAGTAAACGTTAATTAAGGCATACAAAGTTGAACAGATCAAAACTATGGATAACTGTGCAAAGGCATTTGGGGAGTATGTTGAGAGTAACTTGATGGAAGAACTAATTTTAATGGCAGTTAGGAGTCCAGACATTGGACGTCCTTTCTCTCCTTGCAATGCAGGTGTGAAGTGCATAGTGTAATCTTGCCAAATGGGGGATTTAGTAGGCATTGTTTCCTGGAACATGATTATGTCAAACTGGTTTAAATTTGCTTTATTGTTGTTAAGCAGGTGAGAATGACCACAAGAGTTCCAAAAAGCAAATGATAACGGCCTATTTTTAAATTGTAGGCCTAGTTAACTAGTTGTTACACAATTACATTTACATTTAGTTTGCAATTCGCGCTCAAAATACTCCCCACTGCCTACATCAATTGCTGTTTCAACATCTTGTGCTGTGGCCTTGACTGGATCAATACTTGTTGAGAAACCAATAGTAAGTAGGAATCCCATATCAAAGAGTTGGGTTTTAGCAGACCATATAACATTGCGGACCAAACAAGAACGCAATTTCGAACAACTGATTGTCAATATGTTTTTGTCAATAAATTTGACTTGTTCTATGTCAGCTGATCCCACATCCTCTAGTTGGTCTATATCAGAGAATATCTAAAGAATACTTTTTCTGTTTAAGAGATATTGTGGATGAGGAGCCGGGCGACAGCCAATGATTAAAGAGTTCAAGTTATTATTTTGCAGGGAACCTGCCAGTTGTTTTTTCTCGGAAGCAGGTTGCCGCTGCAATTCTGCTACCGGCTGAGGTATGTTTTTACATTGAGCTCTAGGCTGTAGAGCTTGTAGCATCGGAGCTATTTCTAACCCTTGAGTCTCCAATATCTCAGCCTCTTTTCTGGTTTCTTCATTTGAATTCACACCTCCTCTCTTCTCAAGAACAAAATGGGTTACTTTTTGGGCATTGGTACTAGGCTTGCAACCAACGTTTGGTAATGGTTGAATTTGTTCCCATGAATTCTTTTCAGGAGCCAAGTGTGTAGGAGCAGTTGTTTGTTGTGCACTCATTAATGGCAGTTGGAAAAGGTTAACCATATAAGCTTCGACTGCCCTACGAATCTGATCTTGCCTGGAGATCTGACCAGTAAGGTCAATAATGTTATCCAACTTTCTAGGGGCACCAATAGAGAGAATTCTGGTTCAAAAGCACATATTTATTTGTAATGGCAGCAGATGCCATAGTGCTTTTTTGGTTTGGAGTAGTAAGGGCGTTGATAAATTGTTTTGCTGAGTTTGAAACATCACCTTTTCTAGTCTTTATGTTTTTACATTTTTTTTTCTTGTACTACTAGCATTTATTTCTTAGAATTGCCTAGGTCTTTGCCCAAGGGGTTAGAAGCTAGTGTTTCATCATTAGTAAGTTTGGTAAAAATTGGTTTGGCAATTGATTTTGAAGAAGGAGGTGGAAGAGGAAGTCTCACATTTTCAGAAGTCATCGGGTCAAGAATAATTTTTTGGAATTGGGGTACTGCAAAAGAAACAACACTTGCTTCCAAATTAAGACAAGGCTCTTCTCTAACATGACTAACATGAAGGGGAGAGGAAGCTCGATCATTGTACTTAGTTTTCACAGGAGACAAAGTCTTAGGTTCGACCAGGCCAGGATCATTTGCTTTTACCACCTGTACAGTAGTTTGCCAAGCTATAATGGTTGCAATCTGAGCACTCTGGGTGTTTAACTTTTCATTGAGTGAGTCAAACAATTTAACCAGAGTATTCATGGTTGTGTTCATGGCTTCTAAGGCCAATCCCAAAACCCTGCTACCAGTCTGCAAGGACTGAGATTCTCTGAAGGATACTTGTCTATTTTGAGTATCTCTATTCAATGTGTGTCTAGGTGTGGGTTCCAAAAACGATGATGGTGTGTTAGAGCTTTCAAGTTCTACGTCGAGAAACATTTTGGGAGAAAAAGATAATTTTTCAGAAATGGTTTGTGCAGAATAACTAGTGTGCATAGAGTCCAAATCGATCACTGCTATGTCTGTCAGATCTGTGCCAGGTTTTGTAACACCCAGGTCCTGGTCACTTGCTGACATTTTGGTTTTCTTAGTTGTGCTTACTAAGTGTAACACATCGCAAGGAGTAGTGTGTAAAGAAGAACTTACTTGCGCCACAACGGGATCACTTTTTGCCTCTTCATCAACAGCACAATTGCCCACCCGAGTCTGTAAAGTCAACTTACTCAATGCTCCTGTTGACACACCTGGATAAAAGGATCATATGTCCGAGGTTGCAGAGTCCTTCTGTGTCTTTGCTGGAAACCGGCATAATGACGGTTGAATTTGTTTCGGCGTGGAGGAGTTACGTCAATAAAAGCTTTTCGAATACACCGTTCATTTTTTAGGCTCCCGTGGGCCATTTGCATTCGTCTCAAGTTGTACTGGCATTCCAGAGCGTAACGTGTAAAGGGGCTGATTCATCTTTGAGCTAAAAGCTTAAAAAAGCAATTTAAAATAAATTATAAACACAAATAAAAAGAGTCAAGGCGAGCCCCGAGCGACGCCGCGGTGAAGCGGCAAAGCGGGACTCACCAGGACTCCTTCGGTGCACGCGCGCTGTGCGCGCACGTGCCCTACTTTATGCTGCCACCCACTTTTGGCAACAGAGTGCCTAGACAGAAAAGAAACAAAAGTAAATTCTATTCACTGAATGTTCAGTGATGATTCACTTAATGCTAGGTGTTCCTTTTCACCTTGTGGGAGATGCAGTCCGCCAAGAGGAAAAACGAAGAAACTTGCTGGAGGCAATCCACAATAGTCAAGCAGGGCGGTCAAAGCGGGACTCACCGGGACTCCTCCATTCTACTAATATATACAGCATATCATTTTATTCTAAAAAAATCTGTCTTTCTTCTCAATCTACACTAATTCTATGCATGCCCACATATATATTGTCTCTAGCCCTACTAATTCCTATTCATTTTAATCATATATTCATACATTTCTTTTCTGTCTCAGATCACACACTAAAAAAATTGATTCATTTGTTTATCTTTTCTTCAAATTAGTTCATTTATTCAGCCTCTTTTCCTCATACCGTCAAACAAAACATCCTATAACTAACTACACCTATAACTGTATTAAAGTGCCCTCTGTGTCATTCCCATCTTAAATATGTGTTGTTCTCCTCAAACCATCACTCCAAAATTCTGTCCATAAGATCAACCCATAACTGCTTCTACACAACAAACTGCATTTTTCTCTGCATTGTATTTCACCATCACATGGTGTCACAAACCTCAGCTTTATCTGTAATGTCCAAGTCACTTTCCACTTCTGTCTCCTCCCCCTCCTCCTCACCTGATGAAATAACTTTAGGTAGCTTCTTCCTTCTTTAACAGAGGATTTCTTCTTCAGAAGATACAGTCTACCACGGAACAACGCCACAATGGTTACGTAAGTTTCTGGAAACCAGTGGCCCGGATCCGTGATAGCCAATAGGGCAAAAAGCCAAGTAGGCAAAAAACCCTGGGACGTCTTGTCGAAGAGAGTAAATCCAAAGGTCTCGGAAGATCGGTGAGTAACACGAAGTTCCAGTAACAGGTAAGTGCCGGTGTTTCCGGAAAGCAATGCGCTGAAGGGGAATGCTTCGGAGTAAACTCAGAGAAACTAGAGTGGGACGCAATGTAAGCGCAGAGAGAGGGAGAAGCCAGCCAAAGCAGGAGAGCCGAGGGATACGCGGCAAACAGGAAGGTAAGCAGAGAGGGAATGGATAGGAGAGAGTAGGCTCGGCTACGGAAGGGAGACCGAGCGGAGTCCGGAAACCCGATCAAGAGAAGGGTGAAAAAGAAGGAATGAAGAAGGGGGATGGAGAGAGCCCAGAGAGAAAGGAGGGCTCAGCAGAGCCAAGCAAAATGATATGGAGCGTAACAACAGCAGGATAGCACAAAAAACACAGTTGCAAAGTGGAGAATCGGCTGCGACTGAATGCTAATATTGCTAGGGGCGGCCATCTTCAAAAAGACTAGACCGCAGCCTAAAAGACGTTCCCAACGTGGTGGGACAATCTATGGCGACCGAGTTTCCATCGGTCCCAATGTTTGACAAAGAAGGGGCGCATGACAGTATGCCCCCCTCCAGAGCTGGAGAAACCCGGCTTGCCAGGGTGAGCCCGATAGAACATTCTCACCAGTCGGGGGGCATGTACATTGGCACGGGCTCCCATGAATCTTCCGACGATGGGTAGCCCTTCCAGGAGAGCAAAAATTCCAACCGTCCCCGATGATAACAGGAGTCCTTGATATCCGCCACCTCATATTCTTCATCCTCCTGCACCTGCTCCTCCGTTAAGCGACCCAGAGGTGCGGTAGGAATGTTGGGTAAGGCCAGACGCAACTGAGATGCATGGGAAATGGGATGGATCCTCTTCATGCAGTCTGGTAGTCGCAGCCGAAAGGCAACAGGGTTAATTATGGAAATTACAGTATAGGGACCCACAAACCTAGGTGACAACTTAGAAGGGTGGATCCACCTGGGCAGATATCTGGTGGACAGCCATAGCCGCGAACCTGTCTCAATGATGGGAACATCAGCACGTTTCTGATCGGCCAGGCGCTTGTATCGATCGCGAGCTTGGGCCAGGGCTATCTTGACAGTTCTGTGTGCCTCCATTATTTGTTGCAGCCGGTCATTGATCGTAGGACATACTGAGGCGCAGGCCGAAACAGGTAAGTGTCATGCATGCTGGACGCTACGCTCGTAGAACAGCTAGACCGTTCTACTCCAAATGGAGGCTATTCGATACGTTACCGGGAAAACGACGTTTACACTTTTCACGTCGCTAACTTCACGTGACTTTTGCTTCGTCACGTGAACTACGGTATCACGTATTTAAGCAGCGTAGAAATTTCACTCGCTGCTTCTGATCGTCTCTATTGGCATCGTGTAGCTGAACCTCTGATCTACATCCTGGTATATTCCTACAGCTACTTTTGGGCCTTCGATAGCGTGTGTTCCGCCACACGCTGATTCCTGGAGCTATCCCTTCGCGTGATAATCCACACGCGCTCTTTGTCTTCATACGCGGCTGGCCAAGGCTGCGTGAATCCTGCCCGCGTGTAAAATCCACACGCGCTCTTCGTCTTCAAGTGCGGCCGGCCAAGGCTGCGTGAATCCTGCCCGCGTGTAAAATCCACACGCGCTCTTTGTCTTCATACGCGGCTGGCCAAGGCTGCGTGAATCCTGCCCGCGTGTAAAATCCACACGCGCTCTTCGTCTTCAAGTGCGGCCGGCCAAGGCTGCGTGAATCCTGCCCGCGTGTAAAATCCACACGCGCTCTTTGTCTTCATACGCGGCTGGCCAAGGCTGCGTGAATCCTGCCCGCGTGTAAAATCCACACGCGCTCTTCGTCTTCAAGTGCGGCCGGCCAAGGCTGCGTGAATCCTGCCCGCGTGTAAAATCCACACGCGCTCTTTGTCTTCATACGCGGCTGGCCAAGGCTGCGTGAATCCTGCCCGCGTGTAAAATCCACACGCGCTCTTCGTCTTCAAGTGCGGCCGGCCAAGGCTGCGCGATTCCTGCCCGCGTGCAAATCCACACGCGCTCTTTGTCTTCATACGCGGCTGGCCAAGGCTGCGTAAATCCTGCCCGCGTGTATTATCCACACGCGCTCTTCGTCTTCAAGTGCGGCTGGCCAAGGCTGCGCGAACCCTGCCCGCGTGCAAATCCACACGCGCACATTGTCTTCACACGCGGCTGGCCCAGGCTGCGCGATTCCTGCCCGCGTGCAAATCCACACGCTCACGTTGTCTTCAAACGCTATTTTCTTCTAACACCTGCATCTGTGGAATTAACAGAAGGATTGATCCCTAAGTGGGAAGGAAGCCTTTCAAGGATTATTGGAAGTGACTTTGAACTGAACTTTGGACGCTATCCTGTGGTGAATTCAACCCGTATCTAGCGTGAGCCTCGTTCCGTTCGGGATAAGTCTCCCTTACTAATTTTCCCTTCCCTGTCGTTTTGTTCTTCATTTCAAATCCATCAAGAGACTTCTGGATTGTTCTACCCAGAGATACAGGTCAGTGTGATCATTCCTGTCATTATCTAACTCATCATACTCAGGTTGGAGCAGTTATTCATGATACTTTAATTTGTCCTAGGCTGGATTACTATACCTTACCCACGCCCTTTCCAGTGATCCATCGCTCTGCCTGTTTTATCAGCCAGAGGGTTGTATCATTTGGAAGGTCTTTGTTGACTTCACGACTATCAAGTCGGGTGAACAGGGATCCGGAAGACCCTAACTCCTGTATCCTTTTGAATATTGTATCCTTTTCAGTTGATACTTTGGTGCATTCTGACAGAATCAGAAGCCATGGAGGGTACGGATCCTTTAACTGTTTTGACACAGTTGATCCACGATTTGAGAAACGAAATGGTTACTGCACAGGACATGTTACGGCACCGTATGGACGTTATGCAAGACGCCCTACATGGTAGTCCTCAGGGAACACAAGCGCCGATGGCTACTGCATCCGGATCTGGGATTACGGCACCCCCACAGGAGACTATTAACGTGGTTATGCCCACTCAGTTTCCCTTGGCCCCTCCAGAAAGGTTCACGGGTGATCCCAAAACCTACAGAACCTTTGTAAACCAGTGCCGACTCCATTTCCTTTGCCGTCCTACATCTTTTCCTGACCTAACCACAAAAGCAGCCTTCGTGCTTTCCCATTTAGGGGGCACGGCTGCTGCTTGGGCTAACCCTTTGTTGGAAACTAATAGCCCTTTGTTGTACGATTGTGACGATCTCTTGACTGCTATGAGTAAAGTCTTTGACATGCGTTACTCTACTCAAGCCACAGATTTAGAGTTGCTTAACCTACAACAGGGCAGCCAACCCCTTATGTCTTACGTCGCCCGGTTCAATCAACTGACGGCGGAAACCCAATGGCCTGACAGCAAGAAAACGGCTGTTTTTTACAAGGGTCTTTCTGAAGAACTGAAAGACGCCTTATCTACTGTTCCTGTGGTTCCTACGGGTTTCCCAGAGCTGCTCGATTTGGTTCTACAAATCGACGCCCGAAGGAATGCTCGAAAGGGAGAGAAAAAGCCCTTCATGCCAGTCTCGGGGCGGTCAGAGACACCAGCAGTCATCTCTAACGACCCTGAACCCATGCAAATAGGCGCCGTGAGAGGCCGATTGTCCAATGCAGAACGGGAGAACCGAAGAAAAAACCACTTATGTATGTATTGTGGTTCTTCCGAGCATTTATTGGCAACATGTCCTAAAAAACCCGTCAAGCGTGCGGGAAACGCCAAAACTCGACATTAGCAGGAGTCCCTATGTCGAGTGTTTCATCGGACTCCAGTACCATTCCTAAACATGCACCTGTAATAGTTCAGGTGACGTTACATTGTGATGAGCGAGAAGTGGTTTCCAAGGCCATGGTTGATTCTGGAGCCACCAGCAATTATATAGACATCACCTATGCCAAGAACCGTTCCTTACCCCTAGTAAACAAAAAAAAACCTGAAACGGTGAATACCGTGGACGGATCTGTGTTAACTTCTGGTATGGTAACCCAGGAGACGGTACCTGTTCGGATGACGTTATCAAATAACCATTCAGAAGAAATCGTCTTCGATGTTATTGCTGCCCCGCAGTACGAGATCATACTTGGTCTTGCATGGTTAACCCTTCACAATCCTACTGTTGACTGGATCGCTCCAATATCCTTCGACTCATTGCAACGAACATTGCTTTACCAGTCAGGAGGTGTCAAATAAACAACACATATTGGCCTCTGTGGTGGAGGATTCTACTATCAGCGTTGTACATCAATGCGACAATATCATACCATGCGAATACGCTGATTATGCTGATGTCTTTGATAAAGGCCAGGCAGAACAATTACCTCCTCATCGACAGTACGACTGTCCTATCGAATTGATTCCTGGTGCCAAAATTCCTACAGGCCGTGTTTACTCTTTAACACCTAAAGAAGATGTCGTGTTAAAGGAATACATCGACAAGGCGCTAGCCACGGGCTTTATACGGCCCTCGCAATCTCCTGCTGCATCTCCTCTATTCTTTGTTCCTAAGAAAGAGGGAGACCTCAGACCATGCATTGATTACAGGGCACTTAATGATATCACCATCAAAAACCAATACCCCTTACCACTAATAAACGTGCTGTTGGATCAGTTAGGCACTTCCAGTTACTTCACCAAACTGGACTTGCGAGGTGCATACAATTTGGTTCGCATTCGTGAAGGCGACGAATGGAAGACCGCTTTTAAGACACGGTATGGTCTTTACGAATATTTGGTGATGCCTTTTGGTCTGTGCAATGCTCGCGCCACATTTCAATTCTTCATGAATGATATATTCAGAGACATCATGGACCGATTTGTGGTTGTCTATCTGGACGACATTTTGATTTACTCCTCATCTCTATCGGAACACGTCAGACATGTTTCTACAGTCCTACAAAGACTTAGGGAGAACCACCTTTATGTGAAAGCCGAAAAATGTGTCTTTCATTCGCAGGAAGTGGAATTCCTTGGTTACGACATTACCAATCTAGGTGCTCGAATGAGTCGTTCCAAGGTAAAGGCCGTCTTGAATTGGCCAATTCCACATAGCGTCAAGTCGCTACAGTCTTTCTTGGGCTTTGCAAATTTCTATCGCAGATTCATCTATTCCTTTTCCAAAACAGTAGCTCCTTTGACGGCTTTAACTAGTTCCAAAGTACCTTTCTGTTGGAACCAACATGCCCAAGCAGCATTCGAAAAACTGAAGGAAGCATTTACCACTGCACCCGTGCTTCAACATCCGGATCCTGATCGCCAGTTTGTCGTTGAAGCGGACGCATCCAGTGTCGCTATTGGCGCAGTGCTCTCACAAGTCTGCACAGAAACCAAGGAGGAACACCCAGTGGCTTTCTTCTCTCGTAAACTCACCTCATATGAACGGAACTACACCGTTACTGAGCGGGAACTACTGGCTATCAAAGATGCCTTCCGAGAATGGCGTCATCATATTCTTGGGGCCAAACAACAGGTGTTGGTGTACTCTGACCATAGAAATCTCCAAGCATTCAAATCCATGAAATGCCTTACGGCCCGTCAGGCCAGATGGCATGTCTTTTTTGCCCAATACGATTTCCAGGTCACCTATCGTCCTGCCCGAGAACATGTTAAGTCGGACGCTTTGTCCCGTATGAGTAAAGAGGCGCAGGAAGAAAAAAAAGTACAGATCCAGCTGTTGGCAGATCATGTGATTTGTGGTTGTTCGGTTCAACCATCCTTAAAAACCGAAATACAAGAGTGGGTAAAAAATAATCCACAAGAAGTCCAGGATATGAATCTAGACGTGCATAACGGTTTACCATTCACACAGGGGGTGCTTTATCTATCAACTCCTTCAATGCGGAATAAAGCCCTCAAATGGAATCATGATTCCTTGATTGCAGCCCATCCTGGACAGAAGAAAACACTGGACCTGCTCAAAAGGTGGTGCTGGTGGCCATCCATGGCAAAAGACGTCATAAACTACGTATCTTCTTGTTCTGTATGTATCCAATGTAAAAATACTCCTGGTAAACCAGTGGGCTTACTCCAATCCCTGCCTGTCCCTACCAAACCATGGGACATGATAAATATGGACTTTGTGGTGGAACTCCCCCCAAATCAGGGATATGATACCCTATGGGTCGTAGTGGATTATTTCACTAAATTGGCCCTATTTATTCCTTGTATTGGTTTACCAACTGCTACTGTTCTTGCTGATCTATTCATCCAACATATATTCCGTTTCTTTGGTCTACCATCAGTAATCATTACTGACAGGGGCTCGCAGTTTGCGTCACGCTTTTGGAGAGCCTTAACATCCGCTTTGCTAATTGATGATAGAATGTCCAGCGCTTATCATCCTCAAACCGACGGACAGACTGAAAGGGTCAATTGTACTATGGAACAATATCTGCGGTGTCTGTGTTTGCAATACCAATCGGATTGGCTCACGGTACTGCCGGCGGCTGAATTCGCCTATAACAACTCTTATCATAGTGCCATAGGCACTTCACCGTTCTATGCTCTCTATGGACAACACCCCCGATCAATACCTCTAGATTCCGGTCTATCCCTGGACACGCCTGCCGCAGGCCGTACGCTTCGTGATCTGAAGAGATTACAAAGAAAGGTGAAGCAGCAATTGGAGCAGGCCAAACGACGTGACAAGTTCTATGCCGATGCTCATAGGGTATCCGCACCTGTCTATAAGGCTGGGATGAAAGTCTGGCTATCCACTAAGAACTTAAGAATTCCGGGCAAAAAGAAATTGTTGCCTAGATTCATCGGTCCGTATGTTGTGCTCCATGTTCTTAATCCTGCTGCTGTACGTCTGGCTTTGCCACAACGATGGCGGGTGCATCCTGTATTCCACGTCTCGCTCATTAAGCCATTCTCTGACACTACTAGACTGCCGGTACGGCCTGTTGCTATTTCTGTGCGGGGGTCTGATGAATACGAGGTACAAGACATACTGGATATGAAACTCCGTTCTGGTAGACCATATTATCTGGTGGACTGGAAGGGCTATGGACCCGAAGATAGGTCCTGGGAACCTCTTTCCAACATTCATGCTCCTGCTTTATTGAAGCGCTTCCACACAAGAAGGGGAGAGGTTGTCCCTTTGGGGGATGGCACTGTCATGCATGCTGGATGCTACGCTCGTAGAACAGCTAGACCGTTCTACTCCAAATGGAGGCTATTCGATACGTTACCGGGAAAACGACGTTTACACTTTTCACGTCGCTAACTTCACGTGACTTTTGCTTCGTCACGTGAACTACGGTATCACGTATTTAAGCAGCGTAGAAACTTCACTCGCTGCTTCTGATCGTCTCTATTGGCATCGTGTAGCTGAACCTCTGATCTACATCCTGGTATATTCCTACAGCTACTTTTGGGCCTTCGATAGCGTGTGTTCCGCCACACGCTGATTCCTGGAGCTATCCCTTCGCGTGATAATCCACACGCGCTCTTTGTCTTCATACGCGGCTGGCCAAGGCTGCGTAAATCCTGCCCGCGTGTATTATCCACACGCGCTCTTCGTCTTCAAGTGCGGCTGGCCAAGGCTGCGCGAACCCTGCCCGCGTGCAAATCCACACGCGCACATTGTCTTCACACGCGGCTGGCCCAGGCTGCGCGATTCCTGCCCGCGTGCAAATCCACACGCTCACGTTGTCTTCAAACGCTATTTTCTTCTAACACCTGCATCTGTGGAATTAACAGAAGGATTGATCCCTAAGTGGGAAGGAAGCCTTTCAAGGATTATTGGAAGTGACTTTGAACTGAACTTTGGACGCTATCCTGTGGTGAATTCAACCCGTATCTAGCGTGAGCCTCGTTCCGTTCGGGATAAGTCTCCCTTACTAATTTTCCCTTCCCTGTCGTTTTGTTCTTCATTTCAAATCCATCAAGAGACTTCTGGATTGTTCTACCCAGAGATACAGGTCAGTGTGATCATTCCTGTCATTATCTAACTCATCATACTCAGGTTGGAGCAGTTATTCATGATACTTTAATTTGTCCTAGGCTGGATTACTATACCTTACCCACGCCCTTTCCAGTGATCCATCGCTCTGCCTGTTTTATCAGCCAGAGGGTTGTATCATTTGGAAGGTCTTTGTTGACTTCACGACTATCAAGTCGGGTGAACAGGGATCCGGAAGACCCTAACTCCTGTATCCTTTTGAATATTGTATCCTTTTCAGTTGATACTTTGGTGCATTCTGACAGTAAGATACTCCTCGGATGATAACTGAATGTGCTGAAAAAAGGGCTGAGTTTCGTGGCAGAATTTGTGCTGTTATTATAAGCAAATTCAGCGGTGGGCAATAGATCATACCAGTTGTCTTGTGTGTGATTAATGTAGCATTAAAGGTATTGCTCCAAAGTCCCGTTCAATCTTTCTGGCTGCCCGTTCGTTTGCGGATGGAACCCAGAGTGCGACACTCATGATATTTCCAGCTTCTGACAAAGAGCAGGCCCAAATTTCGAGGTAAACTGACTACCCCGTTCAGAAATTATCTTAGTGGGTAATCCGTGCAGGCAAAATATATTCCTTACAAATACCTCTGCCATAAGTGAGGCGGAAGGCACACCAGGGAAGGGGGAAAAATGAGCCAACTGCGTGAGTGAATCTATAGTGACCATGATACACATGTGGCCACGAGACTCCGGAATGTCCACCACAAAGTCAGTAGAAATTTGTTCCCATGGGGTACCTGGCAATGGAATCAGTTCCAGTAATCCAATAGGTCTTTTGAAACAATTTTTGCTTCGGGCGCATTGAGTACACGCTTGGACGTAATTCTTAATATCTGAGGACATTCTAGGCCAAAAGAAATACAAGTTCTTCTGTGTTCTTCCTTCCCCTATGTCCTGTGGTGGGGTGATCGTGACACCAAGACATAACCTTCTGCTGTAAATTGGGCTGAGGCACAAACAATTTCTTGTCCATGAAGCACAAACCCTCTCTTTTGTCTATCTGGATACATGATGAAGAAGGAACCGGAGAGGGTGCTCGAGCGGTGGCTGCCCTGACTTGAGAGAGAAAGGATGAGGCGGAGGCAATGAACACTCTGTTGGGAAAAAGTCTCTCCTTAAGGCACTGAGAAGAGTCTTCTGAGACATACAGGTGAGAGAGTGCATCTGCGATCATGTTCTGGCTGCCAGGAATGTAAGTGATCTCGAATTCGTACTGGGCAAAGAAGTGTGCCCACCTAGCCTGACGAGAGTTAGCACATTCCATGTTCTGCAAGGTTTGGAGATTATTGTGGTCCGTCCTAATGAGAAAAGAATTCCTTCCTCCTTGTAAAAGATGCCTCCATTCCTCACAGGCCAGTTTGATGGCCAATAGCTCTCGCTCAATCACAGAATAATTCCTTAGACTGCTAGTGAGAGTCTTCGAGAGGTATGCGATGGGATGTTCCACTCCTTCCTCTTCTTGTAGAAGAACAGCTCCCACTGCATTGGCAGAGGTGTCAGCTTCCTCGATAAATCTTTTGGCTTGGTTGGGATGGACCAGAATGGGAACCGAGCTGAAGGCTTGTTTCAGGGATAGGAATGCCATCTCCCCTGGAGGAGACCAAGCAAAGGGTTGGTTTTCTTTCTTCAGAAGAGAGGTAATAGGAGCTACAGTAGCAGAAAAGTTATGAATGAATTTCCGGTAGAAGTTAGTGAAACCCAGGAATCTCTGCACCTCTTTTATATTTTTGGGGATGGCCATTCCAAAATGGCAGAGACCTTTTTCGGGTCCATCATTATACCCTCTAGGGAGAGGATGAACCCTAGATACTGAACAGAGGAGGCCATGAATTCACATTTACTGGGTTTCACTAGGAGATAGTTTTCTTGCAGCCGATGAAAAACTTCATGAAGATGCGTAGAGTGTTCTTGTGGGGTCTTAGAAAACACCAGAATGTCATCTAGGTATATGATCACAGTGCAGAACAGCAAGTCCGAAAAAGTGCAGTCCATAAATCTTTGGAATATCGCTGGGGCATTCACCAGACCAAAAGGCATAACCCTGTACTCGTACAGGCCATAGGGTGTTCTGAACGCTGTTTTCCATTCATCTCCCGCCTTGATGCATAGGAGATGATAAGCATTTCTTAAATCTAACTTGGAGAAAACTGTGGCACCCCTCACTGCTTCAAGAATGTCAGAAATCATTGGCATCTTGGTGATGAAAAACAGAGGGACCCCCGCTGGGGATTTCGAGGGTTGGATAAGACCATTCTTTAAGTTGGCGTCCAAGTATCCTCGGAGTACTTCCTTCTCTCTTACAGATAGAGAGAACATTCTGCCGAAAGGGACCAGAGCATCTGGTACTAGATCTATGGCACAGTCCTCGGGACGGTGCGGGGGAAGATCATGTTCAGCTTTCTCCATGAAGACCTGATGGTAGATCTGGAATTGAGGAGGAATCAAATGGATAGTCCGTGGTTGGGCTTCAATCGCCTGTAGGATTGCCGGCTGATAAACCGATGACTGTAAGCAGGAGTGTTGACAATAAGATGAGAGGAAACTGAGGGTATTCTTAGACCAATCTATGGTAGGATTGTGTTGACAGAGCCAAGCTATACCCAAAATGATGTGGAAATGAGCAGCCTGGATGATCTTGAATGAAATGTCCTCCTTGTGATGTTAGATGGTAACTCTGATCTGTTTCGTGGAATAGGTAATAGGACCCGAACAAAGAGGGGTGCCGTCGACACCTTCCACCTTCATGTTTTCCTGGTTCTGGACTCGACGGATCCCCATCTTTTCTGCCCATAAGGTGTCCATGAAATTGCCAGCAGCTCTGCAATCGATAAGGGCTAAAGTCTCCACTGATTGGTCCCTCCAGGACAAGTGTAAGGTAACAACCATCAGGCGGGTGTCTTCTAATTGAGTAGAAGGTGCGATAGACAGGGAGACATAGGGACTTTTAGTAACTCCTCGAACCGTGGTCCCTCCTAGGTTCGAGGCGATCCGTTTCCCGACCACCTTGGAGGGACCTCGGGACAGTTCCGAAGCAGATGCGACGAAGATCCACAATACATGCAGAGACCCGACTCTCTGCGTCTCTTCCGTTCTTCAGGAGTGAGTGGAGACCTCATGGATCCAATCTGCATTGGTTCTTCCTTGCTTGGGGTTGCTGGCGAAGGTGAGGGAGGCTGTGAGGGGGCAGGAAAACAAAAAGTTACTCTTCCTCTCTTCTTCTCTTGTCTGCATTCATTCATCCGGTGTTCAATCTGACGGACTACTGACAACAACTCTGAGAAAGAGGCGGATCGAGGAACTCTGGCCAATTCATCCTTAAGTTCATCCCTGAGCCCTCTACGAAACAAAGTGAATTGTGCTTGTTCCGACCAGGTAGATTCAGTGACTAGTCTTTTAAACTTCGTGATGTAAGACAAAAGTTCCAGCTGACCTTGGTGTACCTCCAGCAGTTCTTCGCAAGCCATGAATGTAATTTCCGGCCTTTCAAAGGTCTGTTTTAGTTTGGCAAGGAAAGCTTCCCAGTCTCGCAAGACCAGATCATCTGTGGTGACCAAAGGGTTGGCCCAGGTCAATGCATTACCAGTCATATTGGATACCACAAAACCCACTTTGCTCAGATCTGTGGCATATGTAGTGGGCCTGAACGCAAAATACACATTGCATGCTTCAATGAATTCTTTAAGTGATTTAGGCGTGCCGTCAAATTTACCAACTGACAGGGGCATTGTAGGTAGATCTGAACGTGTTTCCCTATTAGCCACCAGTTGACGGAGTACGGTATTCTCTACCTTAAGGTTCTGTACTTCTTGGTTTAAATTACGAACTTCCAGGAGCAGGAGAGCCGAGGGATACCCGGCAAATAGGAAGGTAAGCGAAGAGAGAAGGGAGAGGAGAGAGTAGGCTCGGCTACGGAAGGGAGACCGAGCGGAGTCCGGAGACCCGAGCAAGAGAAGGGTGAAAAAGAAGGAACGAAGAAGGGGGGCGGAGGGAGCCCAGAGAGAAAGCAAGGCTCAGCGTGGCCAAGCGAAATGATACAGAGCGTAACAACAGCAGGATAGCACAAAAAACACAGTTGCAACATGGAGAACCGGCTGCGACTGAACGCTAATATTGCTAGGGGCGGCCATCTTGAAAAAGACTAGACCGCAGCCGAAAGACGTTCCCAACATAGTGGGACAATCTATGGTGGCTGAGTTTCCATCGGTCCCAATGTTTGACAAAGAAGGGGCGCATGACACATGGCTCCTTAAATCAAAATGCTTTACCTTCATATTTTTATATTTTGCCAGGCCAAAATCAAAAGCAATACTTCCTTCTCTGTCTTGCAAAACAACTCGATCCACTTTCCTAAAAATCTGAATATTTCTCATCATTGCCTCAAACTTCTCCATACATTTTCATCTAACATTTATCTTATCCTTACTAAGATTTCTAACACAAACTTTTCAGAATTTTGAATGCATATTACTGCAATCAATGTGGGGAACTGAGACCTTCTGTATTAAAACCAGCTGTGCTACCTTGAGTTCTGTGCCCTTTCTCTCAGCGAGCCCCCTTCTTGCCTTGTGCGAAAGACCTTTTAGCTGTTATGTGTTTTCTGCGATAGCCCATTTGTTTGAAGTTTGTGCGGCGCTTTCTATCTGAAGTCTTGGAATGATGCCAGGGAATGTTGCTGTTTATTTGGGCAGGGATTTCTCTGATGCTGCCTTCGCTTTAATTAAACAATAAACCCCGAGCCGCGGGTGCATTGCTGAGTCAGGTAATGCCCTGGGACCCATAATTAACGAATGCCCCTGCGGCAAGGGGCTTATTGCTATTAGTACCCCGGCCCGCAAGACTGTGGTACTAATAGCATTTTTTATGTTCCAAAATGCTGCAGCATTTCAGAACAAAAAATAAATAAAAAATGTCAAAGAAAATTGATGCCGGGAAGGGAAAACTGAGTCTGTTTCCCCTTTCCATGGTGGCCATTGGGAGTGGACACACTGGGGAATAAAGTGTTCCCAGCACATTCACTCCCAAAAAAGGAGAAAAAGAAAGGTAAGTGGGGTTGGGAGGGAGAGGAGGGGATAGTTTGGAGGGGACGATGGTAGCCTGTATCCCCGGCAGGGGACGATGGTAGCCACTCTCCCCGCCAGGAACAAAGGGGAGGGCCAATCAGAATGGTTGACCCTCGCCGGGTACTAATCAAAAATAAAATGTGGCTCAGTAATCTTCTGCAAAGGCAGCCTTCAAAGGCAGCCCATGAAACAAGTTTCTGTCTCTACCATGCACAAGACAAGCATAACCAGAAACAGAATCTATATATCTTCCCCTTAACAAAGCTATTAGAAACGCAAACTGTCTTTACTACACCATCTCATACTTCACCTAAAACACCTAAAAATCTGACTTCTGCGCCTATACTGCAAAGTGCAGAGAAGGAAGGTCAGCTTACTCCTAAGCCTGCAGCATCCTCGCATATCATCAGGAAAGACTTTGGGCTCAGGTCCCTTTCTGGTCGCCAAAATGTGCAAGAGGCCCCAGCCTAGTCATACTTCAAAAAAGCCTCATCAGACAAGGGATATGTACACACAGCAAGGTTTAGTCTCAGCCAGTTGGAAACCATCACGGCAGCCACAGTTGGTCAGTCAAAAATGCTGGAAATCCAGCCTGCTCATTTTAAACACACTTTTAACAGCAAATACAGGATTGCACAATATTTAAATGCAAATCTGGACCTTACTATTTAATACATTTTAATTGGTCCTGTTAAAAGGTCAAAACTCAATTAATTCTCCATTGGACAAACAATACTTCCTGTTTAGGATGACTTGCTATTTCCTAGATAACAAGCAATTTTAGAAATGTGAAAATGCAGTCCTAAAACACAAGACTGCTTAGGCAAATTAGCAAATCATTAAACCAGAAAAACAGCTTTTGGGTTTTGACCCATTTCTAAAGAATTTTTTTCCGGCTTTCCTGCCAGGTTTCTTAGAACATTTTGTTCACGCTCATCTCACCTTGCTTATCTATTTGACTGTATGTCAGGTACACTTTGCAAAAAAGCACAGTGAATAAAACGGTATATTGTCTCATTTGATGATAAATCCCCTCTTACTGGCTTCTGTTCAAACACACTCCCATTTTTGCACACAACACCTAATTTCTGTGTTTCTCAGTTTTTCCGCAGTGACCCCTATTTCCAATGTACTTTTACCATGAATAAGGGCAGCTTAATTTACCTACACAGACAATAATCCTGATTTCTACAATGTTGAACAGAAGAGTGAAATATTGGCCCTGATACCATATGTATCTGTCTACCATAAGAGAGGGGGTAAAGACCTCCTCTACATTACAGTTACTGAGACAAGGGAAATTACGTGCAATGTCTTCATTTAGCTTCAGCATCCTTCCTCAAACTCCTACTGGGATTCCCGTGACTACCGTTACCTCTTCTTTGTTGGATCCAAGACACTGGTTCTTCCTGAGGTTTTAGGTTGTTGCATTCCCATGGAACATTCTCTCTGCTTCTCTTTCCGCTCCCCGCTGCCATCCTTTGGCTCCACGGGGTCCCCGGTCAGAAGGTATTTGCGAAGTTAATGGACCGCTCGGTCGACCTCCTCAAAGTCACCTCACTGTCGGTCAGTTTCCAGCTTCCAGTAAGGCTTGCTCTGGGTCGGCCTGCCTAAGACTCATGCAATCTGCTGTCATAATCCTCCCGACTGGATCTTTGCTTCCCCAACATAGCTTCTTGCTCCCAAGTTTGAAATTCCTGGGTCTGCCAGGCTTCACGCCTGCGTCACTTCGCATTGGGTCCTTTCTCTATTTGTATTCTATTTAGCTGGTTTCTCCCCAGCAGAGTTTCACAGTCCTTTGTTTGTGTCCATTGGGTATTATTCATGCCTACTTGAAGCCTCCTCTTCCCAGTACCTGCTACACTTGCCAAAGGAATAGTTTGTATAACTCCATCAATCTTCTTCTTCACAGTACTCCTCAAAGATGAATTGAGAGCAGACTGTGGCCCTCATTACGACCCAGGCGGTAATGGTTTAACGGCGCCGTAAAAGGTGGCGGCGCCATTAAACCATTACCGCCTGATTACAAGGTCCCTTTGCGGGACCCGTACTTAACGGCTGGTGTAGACCAGCCGTTAAAGTGGGTGCCGCAAAGGGACCTTGGTGATAATTACGGCAACCGCTATTAGCGGTGCCGTAATTATCGCATTCCCCATTCCCATTATGCCCTATGGGGCAAAATGGGAATGGGGAAGGGCAAATGGTGAATGGGGAATTGCCACCCCCGCCAACCTTGTGATGGGGGCGGTAATTCCGCCATCCACCATGGTGGAGACCGCCATGGACCATGGTGCTAATAGCACCATGGTCCAACGCCAGGGTCGTAATGAGGGCCTGTATGTCCATTTCAGACTTCCTGATCTTGGTGGTATCAATATTTACAGGGTGAAAGGAAGGATAATTACAATAGCATACAGTAGTGATTTTAGATTGTTTCTCAGCAGACTTTATGGACTTCATAGATTCAAGGGCAAGAGGGTTAAGGAGTTCCATCAAGGAACGGGAGTCCTTGTACCCATGAGGGGAGTCTCTCCCTCTGAGGTCACGCTTTCTGCCACCTCTAGGTGGAATTTTGCATACCGGGCTCACCTGCATAGCCTCACAAGGAAGGGGTCTCCCTCCCTGGGGAGAAGTGACGTGATCCCATGAAATGTCACAGTTCCCAAACATTTAGTTATGGCTCTCTGCTGATTCATTCAATGGGACTAAATCATGCTGGTTACAGAAGAAATGCAGTGGACAAAGCATTTGGAGAACCGTTCTACGCTTAGGTGAGCTTACCTTCAAAGGGTAACATCACAGTAATCTGCCAGGAAGAATCAATAGACTAACACATCTTAAGACACAGAATAGCTATCCAAACAAGATACCCTATTCCTCTTTAGGAACCGAACATGTGAGAGCACAGAGAGGCAATGGTTTACCTAATGGAAATTCAATTATGCTTCCAGAACAGCCCACCTTTCCCTCTACAGGACACCTCCCTCAGAGTTGTGCAAAACCTAAAAAGCATGTGCTATTCATTTTTTTATTTTCTTGGGTGATAACGTGTGGCCTTACAACTACTTCAGAGTGCTGGTCTCTGCATAGATTGAAGACGGATGCAGAGAGTTACTGTTGTCTGATGGGTTGCACGTTACTCACCTCGTAAACAGGCAGCATCAGTTTTGGTCTGTAATATTCTGTATATTGATATTGAGGCTCATCCCTTCAAGGAGAACAGTGAAATCCCAGTAAGATTATTAGATGTTGAAAGGCTTCCATGAACATTCAGGCATTGTCATGACTGAGGGATAAATATAAAATATATCATATCATATCAACTCAGGATTCGAGAATTAGAGTTCAAACAGTTTTATTTGGCAAAAGAAATAGCACTAATTCTTGAGATGGACTTGGACAATTAAAGAGGAGTTTCAAATCAAAAGGGGGAAATTGCAGATTGCTTGAAGACCACAGTCTGCCATTCAATTACCTGAAGTCCAACTCTTGATGGTCAAACAATAAGTCACTCAGAGTCAATGAGATTCAAATGCATTTCTTCTGGCTTGATTGGATTCTTCTTTCCTTGTAGCAGGGGTCAGCATTCCAAGTTCTTTAAAGGTGGTTCTGAGCTTATGCCCCTTTAGTAACGCGCATGCACTGGATGGGTTCGCAGAATAACTCAAAGTCCAAATAACTGAACCAATTTAGGAAGATGGCAAATATACAGTTTTATTAACAATTATCTAAAACAGGGAGATACAACTAACGCTTGCTCAGTCTAGCTCAATCTCTCAATCTTTTCACAAAACATACATTTTATGCTAAAAATATGTCAGAAGTGACATCATTCTACATAGCAAATAATGAAAAAAACTACTAGGGATTGTAATTGGCTTAAGGGGAACATCTAAGTACACATTACACGGGGACTGGGATTGTGATTGGCTGTCCACTTTCAGGTGGACAATATATGCCTACATCTAAAACATGTCATCTTCAAGATCATTAAGTATGCGGTTTTCAATTGGCCTTCAAACTATAAAGTCCTTCATTATATGGACCTTTACAATTGGATGGCATGCTTGTGCCATGTCTACAACATTCGATTCACTTAGCAGCACGTAAGCCCAGACCTGACTCCATCACCCCACCCAATTCGCCCAAAATCTCTCATCGCCCATGCCTTCTGCCATGAATATTGTTTTGAACTTGGCTGTGCAAAGCATCCTTGTCTCTGGGAAGACATGGGAGTGCAGGCACTCACTATCATTGTTCTATGACTCCAAGTCCAACTCTATTTTAATCCTTGGCTTACATGACAGGAGACCATGATTTGGTCCATTTTGCAGGTTATTAAATGTCTCAAATAAATAAAATTTGACACTCTTGGTGTTCTTTCTCAGCACCTTAACAAGGGATGATTCATCCTTCGCATGTTCACTTCTTTCAAGAATAGATAACCAACCTTGGCTGCTTCAATTTTGATACCAGGCCAGACAGCCCCACCATGCAGCTAAGCGATTTCAGCTTATTCTTGCTGAAATACAATCCTCGCTTTTTCTCTTCATGGATCCTGGCTTGCTAAAATTCATGACACTGATGTCTAGCTTCTATACAGTGGAGGCTTTGCCTGCATTCTATGCACTATGTATGGCTAGCTCTGTGATGACTTAATGTACTTGTATTTCAGCATCTGTACAATTATTGAATGGTTAATTCTCTGCAGCACTTTGTGCACATGGAATCTTCTTTCTCATATTTAAGAGTTCATTTGATTCTTTACTTCGTCATTAATTTCTATAGGATCCATGCATCCTCTTAAGCCAATATCTCAGGACATCGCAAATGTCTCTTGTGACGTCACTAGCTCCTCTCTTTGCTCTTTTTCATATTCCTTCAGTGCGTTCCTCCATCAGATTGTCGTCTCTTCTGGGATACATTTGATAGGGTTGCCTCAATGGGTATATTCTTTCAAATATACACTGTGGTATTAGCACAACTGCTGGTGTCAAACACGGCACAATCTCAGACTTCAAACATGTAGGAGGTAGGGGGTGCCTCTTCTTTTCCCATGGGTGAATCTTTTCTTTCACCCTTTCTTTTCTCTCCTTCTCTCCTTGTTCTGAACTAGTTTCCACTATCACCTCAAAGTGTTTGTGTTTTGTTGTCCCTCCCTCACTTTCTACTCCCCTTTTCAGGTCTCTCATCACACTATAATGTTACCTTCACTTTCTACTCCCATTTTCAGATCTTCCCATTCTGTGCAGTATTTCTAATATCTACTCTCCACTCTAGGTCTCTCAGATCACTTCCTGCTTCTCTGCTATTTACTCTCCCTTCCAGATTTCCACCCTGTCATCTCCTCCTTTCTCTGATCTCCCCTCCAGATCTCTCTGCTCTACCAATCTATCCTTATCATTCATCCTACTCTTGCTGCTCTGCATTGGTCTTTGCACTGTTCACTCTCCTCCCTGCTTCTGACTGAATGCCCTCCACTCCTCCTACTGCCGCCACTACTCTCCATCCAACACCACCACCCACCTGAGAAGGAGGCTGACATTTATGATTCAGCGGACTCGTCTTCCAGGTCCGGAAATTACTGACTCTGTTCAGCTGTGGAGCAGGGACTGCCACGTACAGGGATTGGTAACTGAAATTTAAATTTGATTAATCAGCTGTTGGACATTGTTCAATGCATGTCCTCTGTGACTTGCCAACGCATGTTATGGCACCTCACCCACTCCACAGGCGGATTCTTTGCAAGTGTGTATGTCACAAAAAGGAAGTAGCTCACGGTTTGACATATATGAAACTTCTGATTGATATTTACTGGTTGTAGATGGAGGGACATTGCCACTGCAGATTCTCTAATGGGTCCCACTGTAAAACAGTGCTAGGCATACATTTAAAATCTTCTCTCCAAACACAAGATCAAGGAATATGTTGGCAATCTTGCAAAAGTTAAGTTTGGAGGTCATAGCCAGGACTGGTTCTCCCTCTTTCTCTTAGATGGTAGCAAGATGTCCCTTAAGATTTCCAAAGACATTTAATCATCCAAATTGTTCCAACCAGGGTTTAAGGCTGTAAATAAGAGTTAAGTTCAGCAATAGAGTTGTCTGAACTTAATCAGAGGAATAACAGTGCACTCAATAAAGGGGAAGAAATTCCTCAAAGAATAGTTCTGCACAAATTAACACTTTTTTCAAAAAGGTACTGTTTCAGTAAAATCAATTTACTTCATGCAAACAAATAACATTAATAATTGAATCCAAATTCAGCATTCATTTGGATAACAAATTGCTAATCATTGTAAGCACAATATATTAAAGACCACATTCAGCGATAATCCAAAGTATATTAATCACACATAATTTGTTGAATGGACATTTCCTCATGTCTTTCAATTATACATATTCAAGCTAATTTATTCAATGTATATGAGTCCAATATAATGTTCTCTCCATTGGTTAATCCTAATCCAAATCTTGTAAGTGGTTAGGTTGAGCGGAGAACTGACACTATGTGTTTTGAGTTAAAAACTCTTCTTCAGGTGCTATAGACTCTGTAATTTTCTGTAAAAAAAGGGAACATAGTTCTTATATTTAGTAATTCTAATTTCTGTAATTATTGACCTTGCGGTCATGTCATAGTGAACATTAGGTTGTTTGATAAAAATGGGGAGAAACCACCAAGCTTAAATTGCTTGAAGTGTTGTTTGAAATGTTAATCTGTGCATTTAATCAAGCATCAATGTTCATGACAACTCTCTAGTCATTTCTCTGAGGGCCTAAGAGATATTACATTTATTAAAATATCATCCCACTAGTGTATAACATGGGTTTTAGCTGGCTACTTTTCTAAATTTCACTAGGTGCATGAAAAATACACTTACATGTGACTCTCTACACTGACGTGCGCTGGTATACAGCTCTCAAATAAAGAGACTGAGTTAATTCCCTGCAAGTAAGAAAGCTTTGCAGGTCACTCAATCCATCGCATACAATTTTGAAATGAAGTATCTAAGTGTGACAATTCCGGACTAAATGCACCTACCTGAGCGCTTCCAATGAGCTCTGATAGTGTATCAGTTTCAGTGCAATTCCAATGGCGAATCGTGGGCGGACGAGGCAGCAGCAAGCAGCCTCCCATCCCGCGATCGCCTAATATGCTTGTTATCACGTGACAGTTGCGCACGCGAACGCGGGCCTTAAGGTGTCACGTGATCGTATCATGTGTTGTTCACAATACTCGTATTTGATTCACTAATCGGGTTGCCATTTTAAAGTGCTGTTGATCCTTAGTATTATAGTAAAGACCTATATTTATAACATGTGTAGCATTCCTAAGCTCGACTGAGCCAAAATAAAATGTGTCATTCAGATTGCGTTGTATTATTGTTGACAAAAGCAGTTCTTTTAATGAAAATGCAGAACCTATTAACTGAGTCTCAACATATATATGTGGAATAAACTGGAGTGTACAGTTTAGCTATTATTGCGTGGACAATATTGATTTGGAGCTCGTTTACAGAGTAAATTGCAGGCTATTTTTTAGATATGCCTTGCTCTAAAGTTCACGGCATGTTCTTCCTAAGGATATTTTTCCCCTTTTTTAGAAATACATAGGATGATAGAAATACATATTTTGTAACTCACAATAGCCTAGTCAATGGAATTGTTACATTTAAGAATATACCAAGTAACTCTCATTGTTGATTATTGCGTCTCTGTTGTTTCTCAAATTAAAGTGCACTATTGTATATCTCAAATCTGTATTTGCTCACAGTTCAAACATTGATATTGTCAGTATCGCTCTTAAAACAATATTTATCTCACCCAGTTTTGTAATTTACATTTGAATAGTCAGCAGATGTTGTTACATTTTTCAATCTTTCAAAATTACATCCACTAACAGTTGTTACACAATAACAGTTATATCTGAACTGTAAATTGCTTTGGGGTGTATCACAAAAGGCACAATTTCTCACATCTTTAACAATGATACCAACTATATAGTTATTCAAGGTCGTCAACAGTTAATTCCCATCCTGACAATATTCTTGTCTCCTCAATTTAACATCCATTTAAAGCAAACATGACAGATCATATTCAGTGTTCATTCCCTTGGGTACAAACGCTTCTAAATGTTCAATCCAAGTAATTTCTTTTTGGAGTAAAATTTTTACTATGACACCACCTCTGCATGGTTGCTTTAGTTGTTCCAGTATGATGAACAGCATTTGCAACATATTCTATGTCGGAATTCTTTAGTATGTTGGGCTACTGGAGATCTAACTGAATCAGTGCGGATGTTTGACTTGTGTTCAGTCCATCTCATTTTGCCCTTTTTGGTGGTAATTCCCACATAGTATATGCTACAGGGACATCTAATTCCATATACCGCATTGGTGGAGTCACAAGTTGCGTTTTAGTAATATTGTTTTCCCTGTATATGAATGATCGAAAGATTGACCTTTAATAATGTGGTTACAGTGTTGGCAGTTCATGCAAGGGAGAATCCACCTTTAAGATGCAGGTTTGGTCTTCGTTGTGCTGATATCCGCTCTTACTAATAATTGGCTTTTTTGTACGTGAAGATAATTACCATTAGAACTGTTTCTGCTAGTGTTGGATCGAGGTATAAAATGTTGCAATTTGATTTTATAATGCGTTAAATTTGAGAGATCTGTTGTGAGTAGGTTGTCACATACACTGGTTTAGAGGAAGTGTCCTTTTCTCATTGTGCTAAAATTTCTGACTTTGTAATGACATTCACTTTCTGAGCCGCTGTCTGGATAATATCTGCTGAGTAGCTCCTCTTCTTGAAAATGTTGGATAGTTCACAAGTTTTTTTAACAAATTGGTGGTTGTCTGAAATTATTCATCGATACCTTGAGAATTGGATAAACAGGATACTCTCTATAGTGGTCTTGGATGACAGCTTGAAGCCAGTGTATAAGGGGTACTAGACCCTTCCCCCCAAAACTAAATATAGATAATGCAATAGGCTTATCAATCATTCTAGTATTACAAAAATCAGAATTATAGTGCTTTTTGAAGATAAAGAGTGCATATAGGAAGACTTATATTGTTGGTGTCAGAATGACTCAGGAAGTAAAGGGTGCCTCCAGTATTACTCACATATCATGAATATGTCAAAATATAGTCCGGAAGCTGGATAGAAAATGAGTTATGCTCAAAAGTAAATTGGTTTGCCGTTTAGTGGCTGAACATCGGGCTGAACAGGCTGAGATATTTTCTAAAATGAATGCCAGAGACAAAATGGCATCTTGGGTGCAGGTGTCAAAAGGCCTGAATCATTCTGATATTAAATATTATTTGGCAGCATTTCAATGTGAGATAAGCCTGTCTGGTATGGTATATTTAGAATTTCTTGGCAAGAAAAGCAGACATAATTGATACCAAATCAGATAAGAGTTTGGGAAAGCTACCAATTAGACAGAACAGCTGCTTACTTAGCAACAAATAAGATGAGCTCATGAGGTTTCCCACAGTATGAGCTGCCAAGTAAATTTGGCAGGGCCTCGAGAAGTAGATAAAAGCTGGTACTTGGCAGGGGTTAACGGATGTATGATTAAATTTAGCTGAGTTTGAAGCAAGCTTATCAGTTTCTGTGTCAGTCAACCTATGCTTGTCAAGATGAGCTAATGTGGGCTTTGTGATATATAAGCCAACCAATCAAAGACAAGGGCTTATATTCTAGTTAAGAGAACCAATTAGAATTGTATCTTGAATGTGCATGAAGTATTGCATCATCCTGAAAAGGCCTATATAAGCAAGCTGATTGTAGGAGCTCTGTGTGCTGCTTCCAGTGTCTTCTGAACCTGTAATAAAGATGGCTGTGAAATCTCACCCGGGAGTCCGTTCCTTTGTCTTTGTCCAGTCTCCAGTGCCAGAGTCTACAGATGTCAAAAGCTGATGAAGAGCAGAGGACCCCCCTTTACACCAGTAAGACACTTTTCTTATCTGTAGGTTTAGAATAAACAGTTGTCTTCATGGTGTTCTCTTCCACATAGACTTCAGCGTAGAACATTTTTTTATTTCGTCAAGCTTTGTTTCTTAGTGAATTGAATCCTGGGTGTTATTTGATTGATGTAATTGAAGAATTACTCCAATTCCTGTTATGTTCTGGACCAAATACCAAAGATATTGTCAATATAGTGATAATAGCATTTCAGATGTTGTGCCCAGTTACCATTGGAAAATATATTTTCTTGTTCTAGATATGCCATGTATGTATTCACATAGCTGGGAGCCATTGCCGCTCCCATTGATGTTCCAGATATTTGAATGAAGAAATGGTCTTCATATCGAAACAAGTTGTTGTTAAGGACAATAGTTAGTAATTTCAAGATGAAGACTTTGTCATCCCAGCATTCTGGAGCTGCCAGAAGTAACCACTCTACTGCGCCAATTCCATATTGATGATTGATGTTAGTATAAAGGCTAATCACGTCCATTGTAAAAATACTGTCTTGTCCAACTTCAAAATTAAGTTAATTGATTTTTAGCAAGAACTGGTTGGTATGTTTCAGGTAAGATTCCTTTTTTTGGACCAGTGGTTGGATGACTAAATCAATGTATTTGGCCAAAGTTTCAAGTAGGCTATTTGCAGCCTCTATTATCAGATGTCCAGGTGGATTAGTCAGATTTTTATGACTTTTCAGTAAGATATATATCACAGGCATTATGGGGTGATCATTAGTTATATAAGACTTAGTATGGTAATTGATGAATTCATTACTCTCTGCTTCATCCACTACTTGTTGGATGAATAGTTTTACTTTATCAGTAGGATTGTAATCCACTTGCATGTAAGTATCTTTATCACTTAATTGCTTTTCAATTTCAAGTTTGTATTTATTTAGATCCATAATTACTAAAGCTCCACCTTTATCAACTGGTTTCAATGTAATGTCTGGGTTTGTCCAAAGTTGATTAAGTGCCTGTTTTTCCAGCTGTGTAAAATGACCACACTGTTTCTTCTTATAGTTAATTTTCTTAAGGTCATTCAGAACATATCTCTGGAATGTATCCAATGTGGAGTTTTGTAAGGGAGGCATACATTTGCTCTTAGGACGCAATTCTAGGTATTCACTAGTGGTATGTTCTTCTTCAACCATTTAAAAAACAACTTCAATTTCATTTTTCTGAAGAGACGAAGAAAATATGTGTTTTTCTTTTAATAGAGAGCTGGTATTGGGTGGGATGATAGAAATTCCATTTTGTAAAGTTTTTTTTCTGAAATTGAGTCAAATTATATGATGGGATATTGACCACTAGGTCTTCTTCGGGGGAAATTGTACTTTTCTTGGTAGGTTTTTTCTTCTTATTTCGTCTTCTGCTTTCACTCTTTCTTAAATAGAAAATCCAATAGTGGCTATTCCAGGTGTTGCAGAAGCTCCACTTGATTCCAGTATATGAGCTCTATCTTGTCTGTCTTCTTGACTGTTAGATGTTTGATCTATTTCAACTTCTACACTTGATGCATCTGAAGAGGAAGTTCCAGTGTTGGGTTTACGGGGTAATCTAGAAAAATTAGATTTCTTGGTTGATTATCTCTTTGTTGGTAATATTGTTTCCAAGCGTATACAATATTCAATTTATAATCAAGTGTATTGCTTCTAACTTTTCTTATTTTTTTTTATTCAATATCCTGCATGTAGCTTTCTAACCTTTGATTAATGTCATCCAATATTGAAGACAATTCCTCTTTAGATAAGATTGGTATAATTGATGCCTTGATCTGTTCTATGTCTACTTCAATTGAGTGTAACGATTTGGCCAACTCCTCTATTGTTAGCATTATCAAATCTAAAGAACATTTGTTGAGAATTAGTCTCCAACGTTTCACAAATTCTGGGCTCTCTTTACATAGAGTGGGTTCCAGGTCAATTCTAAGCCCTCTAGGAAAATGTTGCGCACAGTGATAAGTTGATAGTGTTGTAGCGTGCAAGCATTGGCTAGTTTCTTTTCTAATTAGCTGATCAAGCTGATTCACTAGTTCTTCTTTTTTTTTACCTGATGTAGTTCAGTGGTTTTAACTAAATTTAGTATGTGTACTGCTTCTTCTTCAGAGAAAGCTACGGTACTAGCTCTTTTAGTGGTTAATTAGGGGTTAATGCTTCTATTGTCGAAAAGGACATAGTTACATTGCTTAAGAAGCTAAGAGTCAGACATCCCTTAATGTATGTACTTCTGCTTCCACCACCATGGATATCAGCCATTTTCCTCTGCTGAAAGTCATGCAAGAGGAAGATGAAGAAAAGGGAGCCACAGTTATCACAGCTACAGGAAGGATTGCCTTGTGCTTCATTTAGCCACCTATGCGTGACTGGTTGAAGGAGTAGAGATCCCAACCTCAGATGTAGTAAAAAAAGGTTTATATGGGAGTGTCAGGACAGGACCCTGGTATTCCTCCCTCCTAAGGGTAGCTTCCTTGAGATATAGTTTCAGGCTGTCGAGATCTGGAGTTCTAGATCATAACGCAAACCTGTTCAATTCTGCTAAAAAGCCTCCCTCATCACAATCACACCTTCCCTTAGGGGCCATGGCCGGTAGACTACCTTACAAATGAGACAAATCCAGCTGGAAGCAACATTTTGTGCTGTACTTGACCCATAGTTAGAGAAGAAGCAGCTTGCACCATAAAACTCTCACAAATGTACAGTCGATAGAGTGCATCAACGTGCTTAATCTACAGCCCGATCCAGTGCATTCTCAGAAGAGATCTAAGAAAGTTGTTTTCTACACTGGCCCTGATGATGGCATAACTTACAAAGCTATGTTTCTCATCGCATCAGGGCCCTTTGTGAAGGAATCAGGCTGACTACTTAGATGGCTCGGCCCATGCAGGATAACATGCTCCGGTGCTTGAGTGCATCCAGAGACCTCAGTTCCCCGCTCAGGAGTCTGGAGCGCCATTAGAGGAAATTAAACAGACGATCAAAATGCTCAGAAGAATGAGGGAGAAACTGCTGTCTGTCAAAGCAGCTAGTAAATGAGAAGTCTGTCCCTGTTTGCCTACTGAACAAGAGAATCCAAATGAATTTGGGGTTAGAAGATTGAGGATTATTGAAAAAAAACAAATCTCTGTCCGGACGAAGGCCGTTTGTAAATGATGAGGGAAACCTCACTCGGGATGGGATTTACCCTCTAACTAAAAGGCCGAAAAGCAGTGTGTCGACACAACACTATATGAACATCATTTGGTAAAAAGGTTTTGGGATAACGGACATTAGGTATCCCACAGAGACTAAGACAGGCAGGAAAAGGATTAAAAAAAAGGACAGCACACGGTTCTATTCATTACAAGAACATATACGAGTGGAATGTTTTGCACTGAAACCCACTTTCCTTGATTGTGAGAAAATTGAGGGAAGACCTTGACTCTGATCAAAGACATTTGGAAATTAATTGAACATCTGTAATTATTGTTTTTGTTTAATTAATGAACCCTTGGTACAAGAAAAGTGCTAGTACCTTACACTAACCCATGATGAATGAAATCAATTGATATATTTGACAATGCAATGTATTATGTTTTTAGCAAAGAAACACTCTCCTCAGTGGAGGTGTTCACGAAATGAATAAATAAGTGCATTTTGCTACATAAAAAACATCAAGGTATGGGACTGGTTCTTGTCTGTTGATATGAGCATCAGCAGATACATGCTAATTTTGGCCTTAAGCATTACAATACAGGAGATGGAGATAGTCTGTGATTCTTGTATATGATACATCAATGCTAAGGCATCAAAATGCTTAGCATCAGTGTAAAGGCCTTGGTGTGGATGTATAGTTCTATAGTATTTATCAGGGAAGAAGGACCAGATATGGAATAAAGGGTTAAGGAGATTTAAAACAGAAGAAATGTGTGGTTTCTGAGGTGGGTACCATCCGTTGTGTGCCCAAAAATGAATATTACTCCTCACCCGATGCTGCAACAGCAATTGTAAGACATACCAAAACTCTTGCCGCCAATGTTATGACACAAAACTACGATAACACCCTGCTAAGCATCAGGAGTGGGGAACAGATTTTTCATGTCTTTTTATTTAATCGTGTGATACAGTTGTGAAATTGGAAAGTCTTAAACATGAAAACAGTTATTACAGACTGAAAGTTAAAATCATTGAAACAGTATTCCATTACCGTGCAAATACAAAAGATGACGTTTTGATACGTTCTAACAAAACGTACATTATTTCCCAAAGAGCTACAGCAGATACAATCAATTGCACGTGCTTTCCATTAAGAACATTTGCTAGAAAACCGCAGAGTTAAGTAATGACACAGCAAAAACAAATCTCCTTAAATGATAACAAAGCAAATTAAAAGTCCCCGGACATTCAGTTATAAGATATTTAAGCGCTTCTATGCAGGCTTGAATTTTACACAACCTGCAAGTTCTCTTTCTACGTATGACTTGTGTGCTTTCTGCCCTGAGAACCTCTAAAGTGACCAACTGATTAAATCAAAAGCGCACACATATGAGCTCCTCTTAGTTTTGTCTGGGAACCTCTTGGTGTTGCTTTAGATTTTATAGAAGACTGCAAAGACTTTTATACATTCAGAAGTGGGAACTTTTGACTCTAAAAACCTTGTTTTCCCTCCAGTCAAACACACGGGTGTCTTTCTAACATGTCCGTCTGAAACTCATTGCTTAAATTCACAAAATGAGCCAAATTGGACCCCAAACCTAGAGAATCACGTAAGAACAACATCTAAGCATACTCTTTGGAGAAACTGACATCAATGTAAGGTGCACTTTTCTTCAGCTTTAACATAGCTTCCAACGTCACTAGGCCTAGCTCAGCTCTAATGAGTTGTATTGATTTTCCCCTTTAACCATAAATTCATAGTTTCAAGTCTAATTTCCAGACACTAAAGTGCCAAGGAATCCCTTATTAATAAGCGGTAACAAATTAAGGTCCTGATTCACAGAGCGTTTTCCAGTGGGGTTTTGCCATTATAAAATGCTTCTGTGAATTAGGCCTGAAAGCTCCCATATTGCAAATACATTTTTAAATGCACCTGCTACCCTCATAACCTTTAATCTAAACTTTTTATAGAGCTTGGAGGTACACGTTTTCTCGATGATATCAACCCCTAAATAACGAAAGTTGTTTACCGCACCAATAACTGTCTTATCTATCTTCCAAACAAAGGGTTATGGTTTCTTAGACATACGGAAACACATACGGGGTCATCACGAGTTGGGTGGAGTGGAAAATGCGGTGGTAATGCCATTACTGCAACAGTTACTGCTCTGCCCCAATACCATGTTCTGGGGAATTCACTGCCAGCTCTGAGCTGGAGGTGATTGCTCCAGCTTTAAGGCCATTTTCACTGCTATTACTGCCAGCGGTAGTAGCACCCCAATCCCATTGGTGGTAATACCGCCCCCCGTAACTCAGGACCCAACACATTTGAGCAGGACCGAGTGGTGGTAGCGCTAATTGCATTGGGTGGTATCTCAGAGCAATTAGCACTGTGATACCGCCCAACTCATGATGGAGCCCATAATGAGTGGGGCTCAGTATGAGTTCCCTGGTATCCCGCCTGTAATTCTGGCAGAACACCAGGGAACTACCGTTCCGTCTTCGCCACCCGAAATCCTGGTGGTAAAAGGATGATACAGGCAGCGGAGACGGTGGCAACTCCCCATAGGACTCCATGGGATGGGGTTGCCCGAATCACTGGCACCACTAGTAAGGGTGCCGGTGATTCAGGCATTTATCTGCCGGTAGGGGCCTGATCCACCGGAAGGTCAGGCCTGCTGGTAGATAAGAGCCCCTATCGGCAGACTTGGAGTTGGCTGGTCTGGAAAGGTGCCAGTATACGTTGTAACTGGCACTTTATTTCCAGACTGGCCAACTCGTAAAGAGGGCCAGGTTCTTACTTTTGTACATGCTTAATTCTATGTGATGCACCTGTGGTGTCTAGAGACGGTCTCTACACTCTTCTGCAGACCATTGGGGAGAGGTCCAAGAGCACAATGTTCTCTGCGCATGCCATATAACCCAGATGTTGTTTCCCGATTTTAGGGAGAAAGTTGGTGACTCAAGTTAGGGCTTCATTTAAATCCGATAAATCCGATATTGAAAGGATGAATAGCAGGGATGCTAAAATGTAACCTTGCTGTAACCCCTGTTTCCCGTTCCCTGCATTCAATCCCACTTTAACCATAGTAGTATTATGAAGGGGCATTATCAGCTGACGAAGACCTACGACCATCGACCAATCATACAAGTTCCTTCATAGTTTGTCCCAATCCACACAATGGAAAGTCCCAGTATAACATGGCTATGCAACATATGAACATATAAAGGAAAACTGCTTGGTCTCGAAGACCCATTTAGCGAACAAGTTTATAATGAATGTATTGTGAGTAGTTGACTTACCTGGTCTCAACCTGGTCTATGACCACGAGAGATTATGTGTCACACTCATCCACACGTCCAGGGCTTTTTTAATAAAAGAGAGGCAAAGATTGTACTGGAAGTATTCAGGGGAGCTATCAGGCAGTAATTTCGGGGGGCCGATTCGCCTTCTTGTGAATTGGAACCAGAAGGGATTGTGTCAAGGTTTCATGTAATCTCAGTAACTTTATGATGTTGTGAAAAGGGACTTCCAGAAGGTGGGCCTGAAATGTCTGAGGGCTCCCTTAACACTACATTGGTCAAACCATCCCTATTTGGAGCACGAGAACATTTCAAATAAATCTCAAATTCTCTAATGTTTTTTCCAGTAAAGGTTGTACACTACCTCGAAAAGGTGCCTAACTGTAACACATCACCCATAGAGCCTGGTTTGCCATACAAAGAAAACAGGAAGCCACCCTATTTCCTCAATAAGATTAAGATGATGTAGTGCTGGTTTTTACCCTGAACAGGTAATGACTTACTTATATTCCCATTGGGTCATTTCCTGTATAAACCTAAGCATTATCCGTCGCTGAGACGCAGTGCTCTTTTTTGGAAATGTTTGCCTCGGACGACAGTGGTAATCTCCTGGTAGAAACAGAGGTCTAAATTGAAACACATGCTGAGATTCTTTACTTTGTTCTCTGGGTTTGGACCCACCAAGAGCCCTTGGCTCTGGTCAAACCACAGATGGACTGGGTCAAAGCGAAGTGTCAGAACCCTTTCCTCTGATCTGTCCGGCTTTCCTGGGAAGACCCAGTGATGCAAGAGGAGCATCAGGACTATCTGTCCACCAAGGAGGCTGCGTGGCACAGGATTACTGGGACTCATCTGGCCTGGCATTCATCATGTGTCTCCTCTGCATGGGGTGGCTTTTACTGCCAGCAAGGTGACCAGTGCTCGGCATAAATGGATTACACCCGTAGAGCTCAGGATAGGTGTTACTGAGGTAGCTCGGAAAGCTGCTGTCTTTATCTGCAGGGCCTCAGACGATCACACAGTCATGCAACCACTGGAAAGGTTCAGCACTGGTACGAGCTCCATGGCTGCCATGCACAAGCTTCCCACCAGCAGACACCCCCACCATGTGACTTCACTCCATGCCTCCCGAACCAAGAAGAGTTGCATCCTCTCAACTGGTCCAGTCAGGATCAGCAACAGGGTCCCTGGGCCACCTTGAGCCACCCTAGTGCCCGGTGTGCTCATAATCCATGCAGGCATTGGAAGATCACACATTCAAAGGGAACATCATGAAGTCATATAAGGCACCCTTGGGCTGTAGAAAGGTGTGGAAGTGTGGAACAAACAATACAAGACTCCCTTACAGAAGGTTCTTTGTGTAGTTTGTATTTTATTGGGATTTATAAATCGCTTTTACCAAAGCGTTGAACATGATCACATAAAAGGGTACAAAATAAGAACTGGTGGGAAAAGAAATGATCAGTCCAGGGGCTTCAAGGCTTCAAGGTGAAGAAAGGGAGGTGAGAAGATGGGTTTTAGAGAAGAACAAAAGATATGAAGGGAAAGAGAAGAATGCATTTCAAAAGGAAGAGAATTCCAGATGTTGGGGTAAGAAGGATGTTGGAGCAAAAACGGGAGGGATCACGGAAGGTTTAGGGGAAAACAATAGACCAACAATAGGTTGTGAGCGGAGGGCATGGGCAGGGAAATAAGGTGACGCAAGAGCAGCAAGGTTGGGAGGTGCATGCCCATGATAACATTTAAAGACAATACAGAGAAAATGAAAAAGGAGGCAGGAGTTATAAGGGAGAAAAGAAATGACCAGAAAAGAAAGGGTAGTAGAGGAACGAGGAGGAAGGGGAAAAAAGAAGAATAGCAACGTTGAAGGTCGAATGAAGTTTGGGGAGGTAAGAGGTTGGGTAAGCCAAGTCCAACGCAGAACAATAGTCAAGGTGGGAGAAGATTGAGTAAGTGATAACCTTGGCAGTATGAAAAGAAAATGAAGGATTTATTTGATGAATATTGAAGAGAAAGTGACAGGTGCGGGCAGTAGAGGAAATGTGAGATGAGAAGAAAAGGGATGAGTCAAAGATGACACCAAGATTTCGTGCGTGCAGAAGAAGAGAAGGATTGTAAAGTAAGGGGAAAGGGAAGAAGATGGTGGAAAACAGATGATCTTGGTGTTGGAGTTATTGAGATGTACAAAGCGGAAGCCACCTAGGATTTGACAGCAGAGAGGCATGCAGAGACCCAGGAGTCGAGAGCATCAGAAAAGGAAGTGAAAGGGAAGGACACTTTGGGAGTCGTCATTATAGAAGTGAGAGGAGAGTTTATAGAATTCATTAAGAGTGAAGAGAGGAATGGTCAAAACAGAATAGCAGAGGGCCAAGTACAGAGCCTTGCGGGCACCGTAACAGAGAGAATGAGGGGAGGACTTGTGACTAGCCCAAGAAACCGAGCAAGTGCAATTGGAGAGATGTGAGTGAAACCAGAGAGTAACACAATCGGAAAATCACAATGCATGGGAGAAGAAATCCGAGTGGGGTGGTCTATAGTGTCAAATGAGAATGAGAATAGAAAAGCGTTCATTTCGCTGTGCAGTGAGGAAAGAGTTAGTACCTTGAAGAAAGGCAGTTTCTGTAGAGTGAGCAGGGCAGAATGGCAAGTGAGCTTGAGGAAGCAGAGAGTGCAGATTCCAGAACGATGAATTCGTAAGTAAACTACTTTTTCAAGAAGTTTGAAAAGAAAAGGTAGAAGAGAGATTGTTCAAATGTTAGAGAGCAATGAGGGGTCCTCGGAGGTCTTTTTTAGAATTGGTATATTATAATGTTTGAAGGAGGAGCGAAAGGTAGAGGTAGACAGGTAAAGATAGAAATGAGAAGTCAGTTAAGGGATTAAGGTCCGCCAGGGCATCTCTAGCAAACACATTTCTAGGAAAAACATGATTTATTAAATGTTAACTTGCAGACACCGATCTAGCCCTCAAACATTCCCCATGTATACGATAGAGCACACAGATTCAGCATGCCGGCCACTTTGGGCCAGTTGGCTTGGACCTCTAAAGCTGGATTACATTGTGCTACAGTACCTAAGCACAACTCGTATAGTCAAATACAAACAAGTAAGGTCCCTTTTAAGCAATCTCTCAGCAGGACAGTTCTAATGTCTGACCAAATGTCCTTAGGACTATAGGAAGCAGCTGTGAGGTTGCTGTATGTGCCCACTTGCTCGCTATGCTATTCAAGAGCTGACAGCCACATATAACATTAAGAATTAACTCACCGAATGTAGATGCCACGCAACATCACTTCCCACACTCGTACCGTCCATTCCCACAACATCCTTGATCAACGTGCCACGCTTGCTCCTGAGATCATTGCTCGGGGAAAATGGCCCAAAGGCGGCAATAATTCAATATACACATACTAATAGCTAACTCATTTAAGAAGCCTTAGATCTTCAATTTATTTTCATTTTCTTGTTGAGCATAGCAATGAGATGCCAAAAAGATGGAGTCCTAATGAGCTAAGATTTTCCACCGGAATAGCAGCAGCTGATGTATGGTTATTGCTCTGACCAGAGACTGGCGGGAAACATACAATATATCTCAGCCGGAGCAGTAATGAAAGTGTCCCCTACAGGCTTTCTTTTGCCACTAGATTATAGATGCGGAAAGTCTGGAAAATGACAGACCACAACAGTGGCGATTTGTTCTGCAAATTGTGTTATTTGCTCTCTGTGTATTAAAAGGGCTTGGTTCAAGCTATAGCCCAACAAAGGGTCAACATGGGTCGCACCCTCACGGGGCACCTTATCACAATTTCACGGGTAGGCCAAAGTCACAGAGCTCTTAATTTCTGTCGATTGGCATTATCCATAGATAACCTTTACCACTTGGTGTGTTGCAGCACTGTAATTCGATGTTACTATTACCAAAGTGAATGGTATACATTGGGCCTCATTATGAGTCCGGTTGTAGCCGTGCCGGTAAAAACGGCACGAAAGGCGCCGGAGTAATTTTTTTCAGGCGCACAGCAATGCGGCCCTGGTAATTGCCCATTTCTGGGAGCCGGAAAATATTACTCCCCATTCCCATTCGAGTCCCATTGGATTCAATGGGAATGGGGAGGACGGTTGCACCGGCACCATTCATCAATGCTGCCGGTGCATCCGTAAAGGTCTGTGAGCGGGTGCCGTTCCGCCCGCCAGGTCAAACCTGGTGGGTGGAAAGGCACCCGCTCGTAGACCTCGTAGTTTGCCGTTCCGGTAACAACGGTTCCAGTAGCTTACCAGCACGTTGTTACTGGACCGCCAAACTTGTAATGAGGCCCATTGTGTCAACATCAAAAGGATGAAATGTAGAGTCAGCCAAAGAGGAATAAAAACTGCAACAGACAGGTGTGGGAGTGAAAGAGCCTCTAGCTGTTGGCCCTTGATTTTTTAGATTTTGGACACGTCTAAGGCACCAAACGAGGGCACGGTTGAGGATGTGCCATGCTTCAAATTTGACATGGGGTGTCAGCGGCGTGTTTGGATATGGTTCTCCTGAGATACAAAAGGTGTATCATCATTTGTCTCAGGAACTCAGTATGCTGAGGGTCCTGGAGTGCAAATCCTAGGTTGGTGCACAGCCTATGTTGATGAAGATATGGCTGGTTATGGATGTAGCCAGAAAGCAAGTTTATTGGTCGTGCCTGGACTTTGTGTGACTGATTTGCAGACAGAGGTGATTGCTCACTTTGACCATACACTCCCTCATTCTAAGCTGAGCAGCGAGTCATTCTTTCTCAAAGCCCCCTTCACATGTTCATTCGCAGGCCTCTTAGTCCTGGAATCATTCCTGTCCAAATTACCTTGGAGCGAGGACAGCTACAGAACCTGCAACTGCCGACCCCTACCGTTCCTTTCCATAGTGGGTGGGTCCCTTCTACTTTGGATCTGCCACCCTTCCATGTCTTCCTGACCTCCAGACCCCCATCCCTTCATCTGGCCCTAGACAGTGCTGTGAGTCTGGGAGGCTATGAAACTGGTGCAGGTGTACGGACGGCTCCCCTCTCCCCGGGTCTAGGTTACCATTCATTCTGTTGCTTTTTGGGCAGCACTTAATCCTGGTGTCCCTCAACACCCACGAAGAGCAACCCCCTTGATTGCTGCTCCCCAAGTTGGGAGTGTAAACCTTTAAGAAAGGCCTCTTCTTCCGGACTTTCACCTACAATGGTACTGGACATTAGGATCTAGCACTCTGTGCTGGAGCTGTGCTTCCCACTGAGCTTAAGGACTGCACTCCACAGGCATCTTACTTTCCCCTTTTCTGCAGGGCTTAGCCAGAAGTACTACACCCCCAAACCTGACACCTGATAAACCATAGGAGAGTGCAGCTCTCCATTTTGGAATATTAACAATTGCAATCGTCAAACCATGGTTTGTGCCTACCCTCCTTTTTTGCTATAATATAACTGGTGTATTTGTAGAGTTCACAGTATCTCCCAAGAAGAATTCTTGGCTGTATAGAAAAATAACAGATGTCTACTATTACCTATCTGAATAGTTCTCACTTTACCAACCTCAACAAGGGTGAAAGGCTCAGTGGATCTGCTGGGAGTTGAACCTGTGCCCATGAGATCAAACACAGATCCCTGAGTGGATGAATTAGTTCACTGAGCCACAGACCTAGCTATGTTTTGTTGGTTGACTATTGTTGGTTGTGAAGCATGTTTTATTTATACATAGTCTGGTGAAGATTACTTTATTGTTACCGTAACTTTATAGTGCCATATTGTACATCCACAACATTTTTAAAAGCCTGACTGGTCAGTTTCAATATCTGTTAGCAACATTTACGCTTTGAGCCTATGATTTAATTTAGGTTTATAGACTTCGTTTCTGGGTTTTCAGGGAATAAAATAGAAAAGTTGTCCAGTGCACACCCACAACTGTTGATAAAAGTAAATATTAAAGGACAATTTCAGAGTAATTTCGGTGCAGGGGAGGTAAAACAACCTTGGAAAAATAGTTTGAAATGTCAAACAGAAACAGTATCCTAAATCCCAGATGCCCATGTCCCCTGCACACCTGTGTACTGGTGAAAATCAGTCAATCAGAATGTACTGTACAATTCGTAGAAGACCCTGCAGTTCCACATTTTAAAACATTTAGGGTCTATTTCACAGAGCGTTTTCTAATGGGGGTTTGGCACTATAAAACGCTTCTGTGAATTAGGCCCATAATGGAAGAACAAAATGTCAATGACGCGTCATAGTTTTCTTTAACTTCTTGTTTTGTATTGTAAGGTTGGCTCATCGCGTTTCGGTATCAAAATCCCTTCATCAAATAAATTCAAATATCTGTTTAACAATATATGTCACATAAGATTAATTATATTTCTCACAAAAGATCAATGCAAATAAGGTTATCATCAGATAGCAAAAGAAACAAAGTGATAATCTATGCATGTATAAGCAATTACTCACATACTTAGTAACAAAGTCGCAAAACGCTCCTTATTCAACTACTATTAAATATATAGTAATACCCAGAGAACAGTAATCTTAGTTCTTTTCAACCCTCATGATCATCTAAAGACTACCAATGAAAACTGTAGAAGTTAAACTGAATCAATATTTTTCACAAACACAGAATTACAAGTTACCTGAAAAAGAAAAAGTAGTGCAAGCAACCTGAAGATAAATAAATAAAAAGTAAATGTATAAAATCAAAAAAGGAAAAAAGAAAGAAAAAGAGACGCAAGGTCATGTCAACTAGACAAGTGCCCAAAGAAAGTGATGTACCTGTAATTTAATGCTGTCTATACACATTTCTTTTTAAAAAACGTGTTGTGTAGCCAATCTTCAAAAGTTATTAAAAAAATTAAGGTCCCAGGATGTTAAAACGGGAACCATGATCATCAACATCAAAACACAAGTAAATAAACAAAAACAACTAAAAAAAAACACACAAGGTCAACATAGGAGGACCAAGGAACGCCTACAAGCTTTATGAGAGAACACGGAAATGAGTGTCTCTCTACGTGGGACGCTGTAAATAAATAAACAAAATGGCTTTTCAGGGATTGAAGGCAGGCTCTGAATTTGGAGTGCGGAGGTCCCTGGTGACTCTCTGCTGGTTTCAGTCTTACATTAGGAGGCTTGTGGTGGGATATATTAATTTGGCTTCAACACACACTGAGAGACAATACATTCAACTTAGTACCTACTGCTAAACTGCAGTAACATTGATCCATTTGTAAAATGTAAGAATATAAAATAATAGACAGGCTTGACATAAATGAGAGACAGGCTCCAGCAGAAAAGTTACAGAACACTTTATTAGTTTATGTTTAATGCTGTTCGGGATTGGCTTTCTCAGTTTGGTTTGGGAGTCAGGACTCAGTATTCCAGCAGGCAGACTTTTCACAGCAAGGAATTATTGTAGTTGGCTCTGGCAATTTGCACTCAATATCCCAGCATGCAGTGTTTTCACAACAAGCAGGGCTATTTAAAAATAACGCTGTGGAGCACCATCATTAGCAGTTACCTACTGCAGGGTCCCCTGAGTGCAATGCGGAGTGCACAACGAAAGAGTAAAAGTGGGACATACTCACTTTTACTCTTTTACATCCTGCTCTGGCTAGCCATCAGCTTTTCAGGTCCACAGTGGATTACTGCCTCCTCATCCCCCATCGCCACTTGGTCAGTGTCAGACCCTGGGTCATCGGACTTGTTCAGAATCTGCAGGCCTCCCTGGAACCACTGAGTAACCCAACTCAGGGTCTCCTCAATCGATGGTGACCTACTTCTTGAAACAGACGTTCCCAGTATCAAAATCTCAACTGGGAATATCTACTTCAAAACGAAAGGCAATAGGAACCAGCCGTGTTCAGCCAAGCTGTAAGAGAAAACAAACTATATCATAAAATCAGGTGGGCACGACAAAATCATTTGCATTTAGGAGAGAAACCCACCTAGGTGAAAAGGATATCCGACAGGAAACCTCCGATGGTCGCAGATTGTAGGTTGCCCAGTTCTTTTGGATAAAGAAAGAATGGGTACTGGTAGTAGAATTCTGGGACCTATAGATATAGATGGCAAGGGATTGGACTGACACCGACCTAAACAGTGTTGGGGTTAATGGTCACTAGCCAAAGATGCCTCAGATCAAAGCCGGAAAGGCAAAGAGTCAGACTTGGACACATGCTGTTCCAGGCTATCCTAGGGTTGCAGAAGCAGGTATGTACAGATACATCCAACGGGAAGGGAAAGGAAGGAGTTAATGGTGTTAGTAGGACCTGATCCCGAACGGCACGAGGGCACAACTATAGGAGGTACTGTCACAATGGAGCCAGTCTGAGGGTTCAAGAAACAGCAAAGCGTCCGAAAACAAGTTCCACCCAGATGAAGGCTCAATCCAAAAAGGAGTCAGCAGTTATACAAATGGGACCAAAGACAAAAGGGCATGAAGGAGGGACCAATCGAAGCGCAAAGGGAAATCCTCAGAGAAGCTAGAGCGTGTTACCAAAAAGGCAAGCCAAGAAGAATGCGTTGTACAAAGAGGGGTATCCGATATTGAAGCCAAGGGGAAGTAGCAAGATTTGATAGACAGTGGATCCACAAACAGGAATTCAGGAACAGACTGTGATGTCACTAGGAAGCGCCAGTGTTGTGCTACTGCCGGCATTTATTTCCTGAATAAACGCGGGAGACTGTGGTGGCGGCGTGCCAACGTCACCAGCTTAGGTGGGTGAACACATGACATATTGTGTCCATGATATGGCACGTGAGCGGTGCATTGCTTGCGAGATGGAAGTTGCAGTAGTTTCCATGGTAACTGCCACTGACGCTGAACAGAGCAAGCACCATTGCGGCTCCTGACACCTGGTTGGGCAGGTAACAGGACAGTGATCCTCTGTTGTCCCATCTTGTTGCTGATACTGCTTCTTGCACATCTGATGCAATGCTTGTAGCTCCCAGCAGTAGGACTTTGTTAACCATGCTCTCTTCCTTCCTGGAGTATCTTTTCAAGCAACTGTGGTGCCCCTATGGACCGCTTACTGCCTAGAGCATCTAAGATTGATGTGATTAGTGATTAATCGCACCCTCCAATCTCAATCCTAAATTAATGTCACAGATTTGAGCGTGTTCTGCAGTGATGCACAGGGAAACTGATTATTAGCCTGATAGATTTGCAGGTGCAAACTGAGAACGGGAGACTGAGGGTTAACCATGTTACGTGGAGTTAAAAGATAGTTGGTGAGCCTGACAAAGTGTATATATAACCCACACCCAAATCACAATGAGGTCTTAGACTCTGTCACCCCAAAAGATACAGAGGATGATGGGCCAGACTACACTCCAACCCAACACAACATTTTTCTTGATGTTCCTGCAATCCCAACTTGCTGGCCAGGTCAAAGATCATGTTCCATCCAAAAAAGAAACTGATGCTAGAGCCCTGTGATCCAGACAGGCAAATCCTGCCTCCTCTAAATGCAATCTGAGCTAACATAGGAACAGTCAGCTGTACATGGGCAGGATTAAAGAAAACATGCAATGGACAACATGCAGAAGGAAAACAAAAAGGGAGATTGTAGCAGACACTGCTGGAACAGATGCAACTTTACACTCAGAGATAGTTCGGCACAAATTGCATTGCCCAGAAATAGGACATCAATGAGATTTAGATGGACCTTAGAATACAACAGCTTTAGTCGAGGGGCGCTATGAAGACCTGCCATTTCTTGGAAAACCTATACAAATTGTAACATCAAGAATATGGATGGTCAGATTGATGGGAAAAACAGTCATGATGTAACAATGGTTATTTGTTTGAAAAACATTGAGCTCATGGTTAAAACCTGTTCTCCTTAATTCAGCCATTTAGCTATAAGTATATTATATATAAATAAATAAATTAATTTAAGTCAGTATTGACCAGACTCCAGATTGACACCTCCTAAGGTGCTTGAAATAGCAACGGACCAAAAGCAGTCCCATTTCTGAGGCTAGGGAATTAGACTTCAAAGACTCGGAACTACCATCCACTACAGGAGGTTGACCCCCGTAAAAGGCATATCAGGAACTCTGCAGGCTCCATAGTCCACCACAATGTCTATTTTAATAGCCAAACATCAGATACAAGAGAAAATGCCAGCATGAGCACCAAAATGAGTGCGTATCTTTGTCCCTGGTGGTGGGCCACGGAAATGCAAATGCAGATGTTCGCAGAGCCCATGCTGTGGAGTGGCTTCAGAAATGACAGAGGCTATCAGTTGATGCTCACACACCTGCTTGCTATCCTTGTCGGCTAGCGGATCCTGCTGAGCTTTGCACACATTAGGATAGTCAATGCTTACTGAAAAGGATTGAAAACAGAGGACAATGTTGAGTGCCAGCAAAGCTTCAGTGGGCCTTCAAATCCCAAGGTGGCTCCTGGCCTTCACATATCCTCGGGCAGCAGGGCAGTGCCAGGCCCTGCTCACAAATGGTGGGCGTGTGAGGAACTTGTGGTTCATTTTTCTTTAGCACCAATCAGATTGCTCAATCAGACGAGTTACCCATGTGAAACTGATTGAGGGGTTGAGTTGTGTTTTCTGTTGAGAGGATGAAAAGTGGCATGTTGCAAAGAGGACAAAGAGGAGAGTAGGATTTAGGAGTATGGAGCAGGAGACAGGTGTTAGTGCCTGGAAGAGCCGTGACAAGGGCATGGAAGAATGAGGGTCAAGAAGGAGGCAGAGCTGTGGTGAGGGTTGGAGGAGGAGGTGACGGAGCTCACGAGAGAACATCAGAAGGAAGAGTGGACAGAGTTGAACGAGGAGTTTGAGGAGCTGGAGCAGCAACATCAGGAGGAGTGAAGAGAGGTCGAAGAGAAGGTGAAATAGGTAAAAATGAGTCATCAGGACGATCAACAAGGGAGACATTTGAAAGAGAAGGAGGAGCTAAAGAGGAGTTATCATGAGGAGGTTAAGAGAGACAAGGCAGAGAGACAGACAGGAGTCATCAGAAGGAGATAAATGAAAGAGGAGGAGGAGGAGAAGCTGAATGGTGAATTTCAGGAAGAGGAGATAGAAGGCAAGGTGAAGGAAAAGAGATGGGGTACTAAGAGGGAAGGGGGAGAACTAGAGTGCTGCACATCATGAAGGAGGTTTGGAAGAAAAATAACTAGGGGGACGAGAGAGTGGTTAGAGAAGAGCAACATGGTTGGTAGAGGCCTGAGTTCTTGGAAGTAGCTTTTTTGTTTTAATGCTTAACCCACACAGTGACTTCAGTTAACCCAAATCTCCTACTTTTCATGTGTACAATGCTTCCCATTTAGCTCGGCATTGTCTGTTGTTCCACATGTCCAAACCAAGGGATAATGGAGTCAAAAGGAGAATAATAGGCCAAAGAGCCAAGGAGATGTGTCTAAAAATAGTTATGTTCAAATTGCCATCATGGTCATTGAGAAATCCCAAAGTGGGCGTGGACAGACAAAGGGCAAAACGAGTAGTGACCTGAACTGTTTTGTTTTAACATTGCAAGAGGTCCATTAGTATCAGCTGGGACTGGGGCCTTTAAGGAACAGGGGCAATTTGTGCAAGGGGATACTGAAAAGGCCATTTCATTACATTGAAAGCCAATGACGGGGCATAGATACACTGGGGCTAGTCACACAATATTGAACAGAAGGTGTGTGCCGGCAGACCAATACATCCTGGGTGAGAGATATCCTTTATTGGAAAATGAATGATTTGGATCGAAGAAAAGCTTTACCTGGTGAAGGTGCCCATGGTGAACGAAGTGATAGATAATTAGTGGGGAATTATCTAATGACATCAGGTATGGATCTGAAAATATTATTTTCACATGCAATGGAAAGGGAATGGTCAACATATACAGATTTTACTTCCGGAATAGGGGAGTACTCTGCGAGATCTAAAGTCAGAATAAAGGCTGAACAAGACATTGCTAGAATGACCAGATAGCTGAAGTAATTGCTTATCCCTTCCATGAGTAAGGGAACTGATAGGTGGATGCACAAGAAGTTGCTTGACTATTCCACTCTGGACAGTGTTGGACGGAAACCCCTGGCTTGGACAGAAAAAGACTTCCCTGGGATGTTTAAAGTTTATGCTGAAAAATGGTTCCTGGGGAGGAAGAGGAAGCCTCAAAGACATACCTGGGGAATGGTCCCCAGGGCTTTCTGCTGCTGTTGGCACATGAGGTATCTTTATCTGGACACTTTAGTGTAAAGCAGACTTTGAAGAGACTATATCAGCACTTCTCTTAGCTTCAAACGGGAATAGTATTGTAGATGTTCTACAAGACAGCCCCAAGATTCAATGCATTCAAGAAGCCATGAGGTTAAAGAAAGCCTCCTCATGCTGTTACTTGGAGTGCCATTTGAGTGGATGGAGATGAACATTGTCAGTCCCATGAAAGCTTCTGCAAACACGTGTATGCTGGTGGTAGTGCATCACTCTACTAATTATCCTTGAACTGTGCCACTTGGGAGCACACAGTTGCACACGGTTACAGTGGCAGCGAAGGATGTATTAAGGATACTCACTCAACCCGGATTACTCAAGGGCTCTGTCCTGATTTTCAAATGCCTCTCAGATCAGGCACCTCTAAATCTTTCCTCAAGAATTTATAAAGCACCTATTAGACGCACCCCTCGATCCAACAATGATCTGCTTCTCTTCCAATCTCGCATAACCTCGAAAGGAGTGAAGGCAGACTGCGTGTTGGAAGCGGCCTCTGCAGCTCTGTGACTTTGTTTTGTTTGTTTCTGGTCTGGAGGTGCAGCTTGACACGTACGTTTCTTTACACTCTGGAAGCCTTGGAAGGTCCTTTCCTCTGATTCTCGGACCTCTCTCTTTGTGCGGAAAACGGAGGAGGTGAGCAGGAGAGGAGGACGGCAGCGGCAGAGGCAGCAGCCGATTGCGGGAGCAGTGGGGACCAGAGCTCTGATCGGATAACCTAGTTTTGACAGCGGTGAGTTGTAACCAATGCTGACCAGCCGGCGCTACTGTTGTCCTGTGCTGTGCACTCGTATAGTGGCTTATACATTGGTGCAGCACTTCCCGGAATTGTTCCACCTCGTGGAGCTGGTGAGTTCCCATGAATACTCTGCATTTATTTGCAAATCTAAGTACAACTTTCACATTAATAGACAGGATTTATTTTGGACATACTTTAAAGGGGGCAAATGAATGGTACTGAAATCCCTCAGTCTGCTGTCAATAGCATTGAGAAAGTTTCTGAACATAGTATGATAAATGAGGAAGCTTCAGTGGACCTTCTTGGTGAGACCATTCATGTATGTCCAATGGACATACAAGTTCAAATTGGTGCCACAACTACTTCTTCCATAAACATCCTGGAATATGGGAGTACCCCAGTAAATAAAGGTCCGACATGGGAGGAAATGGTGATTTCGGCCGCAGTGGAAAAACAACGGCAGGATCTGGGTTAAGCTTGGAAACTTCCTTGAAACTGCAGCAACCCATATTTCAAGATCACAAGATTTCGGATGAGGTTCTACTATTGCGTATTGTGGTCCCAAATGAAAATCAGAACAAACAGGGTAGCGCTCCAGCACTACCGGTATTGGGGCGACCTTTTGGGAGATGCGACTGTGACATTCAACAAAAGGGAAATTTTACTCAAAAGCTCACATGGAAACCAAGGGGCTTGGCTCCTGAAAATTTACTTTCAAGACAACATTTCTTCTTTGGCCGGAAGGACGTTCCAGACCATAGCAGAGAAAAACATATCTTGGAAACTCAAATTGGAAGTCATTTTCTATCTAATTCATTAACCCATGATAATGGTGCTGTACTAAAATCTTGAGTGACATTCAGGATAAAGATCAGCCTTCACGGTCAATCCCCCTACAAACACCACCAGGTAGCACTCATGAAGGAAAAACACTGCCAAATTTAGGCAGGCAGCATAAAAGAAACGAAAGTAGTCCCAAACGGCTCAAGATTGCACTCCATCCGACCTCCAAGAGTGTATTTGACCCTGGACAAGAGCCAACAATGTAGTACACCTTTAATCATTCCAAACTTGGACTCTGGCATGCAGGCAAGGGAAAAAAGGGCGGAAAAGGCACAAGCTGGCAAAAGCCAGAGACCCTCTATATCTGATGTTGAGATTCTGGCAGATTTGGAGGGGGGGGGGCAAGAGGAGGTTAGATCAAGACCTCCTCAAGGTATCAATGCAGGTTTATTGACTTCCCTTTCTTTGACTCTGGCTCCTATATGAAGCTACACAAGACCATGAGTGAGCACATTCGAGATCAAACCACGATGCTAGCCATGGTCCATACTAAACTCCTTTTTTTTTAAGGCTTTGTAACAGGCATCCAAGGAAGCCTGACCAACAATAAAGAGGACACTTCTAGTATTCTACAAAGCCTAATTGAAACAGCCTTGAGAGACAAATATAAGAGATGCTCTGATTTAGGCCTCTCTGAAAACAAGTTTGAAATAAATGAAAGACATCTGTCATTTTTGCCTGTGAAGTATATTGGGGAAGTGGAATTGGCACCCTGGATCAAGAGCGAGCAATACTGAGGATACAAGGACTCCAGTTATCCCTCAGACATCTGCGATTGGGCAATTGAGGGAAGATTGTGGTGAGGTATGCCAGTGGGAAGCATTCTGAAACGGTCCCCAACAGGTTTGAGGTAAATCCAACTGGAGATTGTTCCGAAGAAAGCATCGGCACAAGCGATGGACAGGGAGATTGGTTTAGGAAAGCAGTCTGAGAAGGAATATGAAATCTTTCATAAATTGGCAGACATAAAAAGGGGGCTAGGCGACAAGTCGTCGCAAGGTCTACGTTCTGCACTAAAAAGGAAATTGTCCATGGAGAAGGAGACAAAATCCATTGGGGCCGAAAGTTGTGGAGAAGTTGGATCCCCCCACCACAAACGAAGAATGAAAGAGAAAAGTGTAATAAGGAACCTAATTCCTCCAAAAATGAGTGAGGAAAAAGTAGGCAGACAACACCAGCGGGGACCTTAGAATCCTAAGAGAAGGCCCCAATGCTGCATAAAGGAGGCTCTTATTAACTCCATTAATCAAATGGAGGATTCATCTTGTTCAACGGATGGCCATAAGTCCAGGACCCCAAGGCCAGAAGTAAGGTTAGAATGTGACAAATCTCAGGACTTGCCAATGGGGGCCGAAGAAGAGGTGGTTGATTTGCTCAATGTATCAACCTATTCCTCTCTGGTTGAAGAAGATCAAGAGACCTCCATAGAGCAAGGAGATCAAGGAGATTTTTCAGCCATTTTGTTTCATGAAATCTCCAGAGAAAGCATCAATCAAACCGTCTAGGAAGAAGAGGAGGCAGTTGCCCTAGAGACCCCCCTGTAATATTAGAAAAAACTAAAAAGAGAGTGCCAGAAAGAAGAGTGTTCCAACTTCCAAATAGAAGAACTGTACGTTGCACCTCAGACCTGCTTGACATTCCGATCTTGGTGTGACTGAAATTTCAACAAATAGCCGTCCGGAGAAGAGCTCTAGTAAAATACAATTCATGTCAATGGACGATAAGAGACAGGCTTGTGCGTGTAAGCTTCAGGAGTCTGAAAATGGTGGCCCGGAACGTGCAACAAAAGGTACCTGGAGATCGAAAGTAACCACTAATACCAACTTGACAAGAGATAATGGTAGGAGGGAGTCAGATCGAGCCCCCTCTGCCAAAGTCTCAAACCAACAACAGAACAAAAATCTTTATGAGACTTTCAGAATTGTTCTAGAAAGAGTGCTTGCAATCAAAGACAATTTGATATTGAACAGGGCCAATGTTCTCCATCTTATGCGTAGTGCAGCGGTCATGACACAACTAAAATCCAGGGACGTGCACTTGGAGGATTTGCCAGAAGAAGATCCGACAGATAAAGTCATTCTCTATTGATCAAATCGGAACATGAAAGATCAATTACTAAAAGAAAGGGCAATACTTTTATCCATGGGCTTTGTTCTGGCAGACAATGATGGTCCCATTCACAGTGAGGAAAGGTTACACAGGGCCAAATGAAAGGAGGAGCCATCAAGACTGGGTATGACCCCAACAGGATCAATTCAGCCAAGCACTAAGTACAATGATAAAAAGTGGGATAGCTCATTGGAGCCAAAAGAAGTATGTCCATTAAACAATCGCAAACTCACAATAGTGGTGAAAAATAACAACTCTAACAAAGTCTGCAAAAATAATGGACAGATTAGATCCCAAGTGTCGGAGAAGGTCGACTGGAGTTGGTTGGCTGGTGCTTTGGCGGGAGAAGAAAATCTCCTATAGCTCTCCAACAAGTCTAATAAAAAGAGTGAGTTAATTAAAGGGAGAAATATTCTTGATACAATTAGGCTTGTGAGCTGGAACACACAGGGCTTTGTACATTTATTTGGGGAAGGGGCACTAAAATACCGGGACTACGATATCATCTGTCTCCAGGAGACTTGGCTTCAAACCCCCCACCTACTGGACGGATTTACCATCTATTTGAATGCAGCTGAAAGGGGAGAAAAAGGGAGACCAATGTCAGGCTTACTAATAACCTTGAACAACGACTGAAAATGTGAAGTTATTTATGAAATTCAACAGTCTTCTCTAATACAAGCCCTAGTATTATCATCATGTAGTCATCAGGTAGATACCAGCAAGACACTCCTGTTGATAAATTTATATTGGAACATGGAGGCAGCGGCAGGAAATTCCTTTGTAAGCTCTGTTTTGGGTCTGATGGATGAAGCCTTAGGAACCTGGCCAGTTATTGAAATTTTACTGTGGGGCGATCTAAACATTCATTGTTTCGATGCAAGTTTTCACCTGATCGAAGACTGATTGCTTGTAACAGCTTCAAAAATTTAGAGGAGCCTTCAATGGAGAGAACACCTAGCACAGAGAAACATTTTCATGGCAAATGGCTCTACTAAGGGGGATGTGCCTACAAGTCCCACATGGTAAAGAGGTAAGAAAGAAAAGATCTTAGACTTTTATTTTTGCAACGGCTAATATGCTCAAACATATATATGAGCTAATGGTCAACCCCACTGACCTAAGCAATCATAATATACTGGTCTTAATGATAAAAGAGTGGGCTACATAAACAACCCAAGCATTCAATTCAAACCTTTAAGTGAAGCCTAACCGTAATAGTAAGAGGTTGGTCCAGAATCAGGGCATGAACGGCCCCCTTAATCAAGGATCGACCTCATCAGACTTGCGCACGAGGCTGAAAATATTTGATGCTACTCAAATGAAAAGCAATAAACCTGGCTTCAAACAGCTCCATATATTCGACAGAGAAGTTGCTCAAAGGAAGAAACTCTTCAATTAGACTCTCAGAGCAAACCTTTTGCTAAACACAGACCACTCAAGAGAATGCTCAAGAAAATCAAAGCAGGCTTTTAAGAATTGGCTAAAAAGCCATAAATGTTGGATGATCCAACAAGATGCGGAGAAAATGCTTTACAATATTGCCTCAAAGAATACTGCAGAGGTTTGGAGACTTATGAATTATGCTCATGCACGCCAGGCAGCACTGGAACTAAACCCTATACCAGCGGGGGTGTGGGAAGCACACTTTGGTCAATTATATTCTCGAGCACAAGATAATGGAACTGTCATGGTGGAGAAGATCGATGCCTTGTGGGAATTTTATACAACCAAGGAGGATATTTTGGATTGCATAAAGAGATCTAGTAATTATAGTGCTGCTGGCCCAGATGGTGTAACTAATCGAATTCTCAAAAACGATCCAAAGAAATGGGCCAGTTTTATGTGCAAATGGTTTAATGACATCAAAACGGAAAAGAAAATACCAAATTCCTGTAAGAACTCCATAGTGGTACCGATCTTCAAGAGAGGCGATAGGTCGATACCAAGTAACTATAGGCCTATCGCCCTCTTGGATGTGATGGGGAAAATCTTTGGATCTCTGCTGCTAAGGGACTTAAAATCATGGGTGAAAACATCTCACCATTATGAACCGTTGCAAGCTGGCTTCGTGAAGGGCACCAGAATGGCCCTAAACTGATTTATCATCAATATCCTGAAGTCAAGGGCAAATGGGGCGAATGGCACAGAACTATACCTCACCTCAATAGACTTGGCCCAAGCTTTTGATACAATTGGGGCTGCCATGAAGATATAAGGGAGGCCTTACGGATGCTGCATGAAAGAACCACCCTCCAAATCAGGCTGGACAGAAAGGGTAATCTGACTAATCAAGTGGAAACATATAACTGTCTAAAACAGGGCTGCCCTCTTGCACTGGTGGTTTTTAGCCTCTTCATCTTGGATGTGGGTGTAGCCTTGGAGCCAGTGCAATGTTTTCCACCCCGTCTGGCCGGGGTGGCGATTGGCCGTCTAATGTATGCGGATTACTTGATCCTCCTCGATCAAACCAAAATAGATCTTTAAAGACAACTAAATGCACTAGAGGAATATGTTAAAGCAAATTCCCTTAAAATCAATGTGCAGAAATCTAGGATACTAATATTTGGGCGGAAAAAGTCTTTTGCTGCTGCAAACAAAGCCAGGGGATGGTTCGTACAAGGGGAGAAAATCCTGGAGGTCACTTCACTCATGTAACACGGAATGTGCTTGAACGATAGCACTGCGGACACACATTATGAATTGGGTTTCCGAAGCAAGGTTAAAACTCTGACAGCCCAAACAAGAGTGATTTTGGCTCAATATTGTAAATACTCTTTGATGCCAATTATAGAGTTCTTTCGTATGAAAGTTATACCCATCCTGACCTTTGGGGCGGAAGCTTCATTCACCCTTTCACAGGACATCTGGAAGAAGTTGGAGGGGCTTTTCTGGAGAAAGTGTTGGGTCTCCCTCTTTTGTTCCAATTGAAGTGATAAGGGCAGAGTTAGGTCTCACTTCCACGTATGCTTGTACAGTATGGAAATCCCTATCGGTCCTTCGAAAATGCTGTGAGGAAAATTCTGAAGGGGCAAGGGCTTGTATAAGGAAGATGTTGATCAAAGAAAAACCTGATCCTTTGCTTAAGGCCTGGAGGTCGGTTTGCAATCTCATTCTGGAAGAAGTGAACCAGACGGAAATATCACTCGGAAAACAACCCGCTGAAAGTAAAACGCCAAATGTATGATCTAGATTAGATCCATACTGTTGAAGCTCCACATAACACAAAAATGTATGGGAACCAGTTCCCGGATATTAGAGCAAGGGGGTCAGTACCCAAGTATGTGTCTAAGTTTCCGTGTAGATTTCGACGCAGTCAATTCATGCTTTTCAGGCCTAACCTGTTTCCAACAAAAGAACTATTAGGAAACTTTGAACCATCTGACTCTTTTATGCCCTGGCACAAAGTAATTAGACAAAAATGGCTGAAAGAGTCCTTCTCCCATATCTCAATATTAACACCTGAAGACTGTTGGACTGCTTTAATGTTCGGTGAACGTATTTCCACATCTTTGTCGCTTTTGGCTTTTCTGAATGAACTGTTTTCTAAATTAAGTAAAGTACCTCTAAATTTGAAAATGGAGCATCTAGTAGTGTAAATTAAGTTTGTACAAATTCAAAATCTAGAATGCTCCTCTGGCACATTCCTCCAAACTCCAGATGAAATAAGGCTTATCCTGATCAGACATTCACAGCAGCCAACCAACACCAGGCCAGTCCTTGTCCATGACGCTGCCACAAGGCGGGCAGGCCGCAAGGTGACTTTTAGGCCTATACAAAACATCTGCAGTGATTAATAAACCAATCGAAAAATAGAAAATGTGATAACAGCTGCAGCTGGATGGAACAGGGGGTAGAATGGGCTGGATTTCAAAGTCACAAAGGAAGGGTTATTACTAAAAGAAGGTTAACTGTATTTAGGTAATGCTTTTGGATAGCAGGAACTGGGACATGAGAATGGTTGTGCCCTCATCTGATTATATGACGCAGCTGAGACCTGTGTTTCCAGATCTTTTTGGTGTTAGCGTGCATCAGTTTTAATTTTTCCTTAATCACAGACAGTTATATGATCAGATTTTAGTTGTGCTAAAAGTATACACTTGTTATTACTCACAAAGACACACCTTGAATTTGAACCCCCAATGCCACTTCCCAGTTCAGCAGCAAGCCCTATGTATGATATGATATGATATGGCATTTATAACTTTCCTATACACAAGTGTTTCAAGGCGCAACGAGACAAGGGAGGGGGAACAGAGGGAAGACAATGACAACGATCTTACTAGGCCAGGTGACATTGAGATTGCGCAAGCGCAGGGGAGGGGGGGAGAGGAATGTGCAGGGGGAAGGGGAGGGGCCAGTGCAATACATAGACTCAACAGTAAAGAATACATAAAATAAATAAAAACAATAGGTAAAAGTGCAGCCAGCTTGTGGCAAGTGCCGGGGTAAGTGTAGACATCAAGTGTCAAGAGCTAGGGGGACTACAGGGATACAGAAACAGCCCCCAAGTGCAGGGGTTGCCCGGGATGCAGCGCAGGTGTGCAGCTGGTGGGAGAAGGGACCTTTGCCAGAGATCAGAGGGTAGCCAGGTGACCAGTGCAGTTTCAGTAAGGAGTTCAGCAGGGTAGAGGAAGAGAGAAAGAAAAACCAAAGAGGAAAGACTTGAGGTGCTTCCGGAACAGGAGACAGTTCTCCTCAAGTTTCAGGGAGGCAGGGAGGCTGTTCCAGAGAGAGTCCCCAGCCGATCCAAGAGATCCGCCCCCTACTGAGGGAGTTTGGGGCGGATGACGGAAGAGGTCGAGAAGGAAGATATTTAGGAAGAGAGAGTTGGAGGTATTGAGGCCCCAGAAGGCCTTGTGGACAATGCAGAGGGTTTTGAACTTAATCCTCGCAGTCACTGGGAGCCAGTGCAGAGATTTCAGTCCTGGAGAGATACAATCCCTAGGCTTGAGGCCAACGACAAGTCTCACAGTCCTGTTCCGAATGAGTTGCAGAGGCCGAAGAGTAGAAGCAGGCAGATTTAGAATGAGGCTGTTACAGAAGTCCAGCGAAGAGAGAACCAGAGCTCTGAAGAAAGTGAGCTTCTGCGGGAAGGAGAGGAAAGGAAGAATACCTCTGAGGAGGTGCAGCTGGTAGTGTGACTTCTTAGAGATGTCAGAGATGTGAGGAGAAAAGGAGAGAGTGAAGTCGAAGATGACCCCAAGGTTTTAAGCCTCACAGGTGGGAGAAGGAAAAGGGCCAAGAGAGGCCGGCTAGAGAGTGACAGGAAAGGAGGGAGCAGATGTACTGATGAGGAGAATCTCAGTCTTACTGGCATTAAGGAAGCAATCGTTGGCGGCACACCATTCCCAGATCGAGGACAGACAGTCAGAGATGATAGAAGGAGAAGAGGTTGCTGAAGGGGGCCTGAAAATGAGCTGAGTGTCATCTGCATAGCACTGAAAGTTGGGGCAGAGAGCGGCAATGCAGTGGGCAAGAACTGCCAGGTATTGGTTGAACAGCCAGAGAGAGAGGTTAGACCACTGGGGAACACCACAGGTAGAGATAGAGATAGAGGAGAGGAAGGACCCAAGTTGGACGTGGAGGGTCGATCGGAAAGGAAAGAGGTCAGCCAAGCCAGGGCCTAATCAGTGATACCCAGGTTACCACAGAGACGGTAGAGCAGGATGGCATGGTTGACCGTGTCAAAGGCAGACGAGAGATCAAGTAAGATGAGGACACAGGGGGTGTTGGAGTCAAGGTTGGAGAGCAGGTCTTCACAGATGTTCAGCAGAGCAGTTTTTCGTGCTTCTGGCAGTTCTGAAACCAGACTGATGGTCATGGAGACAACCAACCAATTCAGTGTGAAGATTAAGCTGGGAGATGGCCAGCTTTTCCAAGAGTTTGCCCAGGAAAGGAGTGGGCGGTAGTTAGCAGGGCATGAGGGGTCAGCTGAGGGTTTCTTAAGAAGAGGGTGCACAAGGGAGTGCTTCAGGGGGAAAAGGAAGACTCCAGTGGCGAAGGAGTGGTTGCAGAAGTCCGGCAAGGCAGGAGCCAGGGTGTCGATGTGGTCCTTGATGGTTTTAGAGGAACAAGGGAGAACCTGTTTTGACAAGACTTTCATAGATCGGATTTGTCTAGAAACCTTGTCTGGGGAGAACAGAGGAAAGGCAGAGAAGGAGGGAGGAGGAGTGGCCACAGAAGGGCCAGGGAAGAGCAGGGAATAGAAGGAGGAGGAGGGTGGAAGAGAGAGAGAGGTTAGGATGTCCTGAGTTTTAGATATGAAATGAGAAGGCAGGGCCATGCAGAGGGCCTGAGAGGGGACAGGAGAGGTAGAGACTGCAGCAGAATTGGCCAGCTCCTTGCAGATTTTAAAGTGTTCGGCCGAGTTGTTGAATGCCGCACAGACTGTCATGATTCCTGCCCCTCATGTCCCCAGCCCTCCAAGATGTCAGGCCGGAGCCAGGCCAAGATCACCTACATGGCCCTCAAGGGCCTCTCCATCCCTCCAAAGACCCACTTGGAGTCAGACTTGGCGCTTGTGGCACCAGACTCACTCACTCCCATAGGATAACATTGGGGATTGGACTTGTAGTGCATTGATGGGGACAAGATGGATGCCCCCACATATCTTGGTTCCCAGAACTGCATGTGCAGTCTAGTCTTTTGGGTGTGGTTCAGCCCAGAGTCACCTGGGATACCCAAAGACTATTTAAGCCACGCCCAGGCTGAGAAACATGCTTTGTGTTTTCTGCACCTGCAGCGTGACACTCACTGTGTTCGGATCGGTCTCCAGTAGGCCTGCATCTTTCTTCTGCGCTCAGCTCCTGCAAGAACAAAAACACAATTAGGAACAGCCTTACCTTGCGCCGCTTCTGCCCATCATTCATCACTCCTTCTGTTCTGCAGGCATCTTCGGCGGTGTCATTCCCATCCCGGCATGCCGCTTCCTAAGGAAAAGGGAAAAGAATAGAAAAAAGGCATTAGTAAGCATTCAGCAAATCTGTGCTTATTTTTAAAGACTGTACGAGCTTCAAACGCTTACCTGAATCCCAGCCGCCCTGGGGGAACTCTGTCTCCGGAACTTCTCATCCATCTGCAAGAGGGAAAAGATACTCCAGTTTAGCGTGGAAACATCTAGAGGTGCCGCATACCGCGCTTACTCACCGCATTTCTACTTCATAACTGGCATCCACGCTGAAAACGTTGCGGCACCTAAAAGACACAGAAAAAGAACTCAGTTCAATACAAATACGAAAGGGTCGCATCGCGCATCGTGCTCTCACTCACCTTCAGCACTACTCATCTCAGCAGCACATTGCCATCCCCGGACGCCGGCCATCATCTAAGGAAGGAAAGGAACGAAGTTAGAGAACTGTTCAAAAGACTCATTATACTTACCTGTCGGACTCCTGCCACTGAAGTAACTGGGCAGCAACAAGCCTGCATCAATCAACGCGCCCCTGCGCTGAAAGCAGGATGGAGAGCACACTTTCCAAGAAAACAAGGTGAGCTGTGGATCAAAGGGAAGGGTTGGATCCCGGGGAAGAAGGGGTTCAAGCACACAGAGACAACAGGGAGTTAACTCTACCAATCCTGTGTTTCAGGCCCAGTCTCCAGTCGAGTAGACTCCAGGGAAAGTCCGAGGTGTAAGAGATCAGAACAGGCTGAGTGACGTCCCCGTGGATACCAGGTGAGCGTTACAGAACACAAAGCCTCACATCAAAATCCACCTGGGCGTCATGGAAACGTCAGAAACCGACCAGTCTGCCCACATGTTGGGGCAGATACATTCCGAAGTACATGCAGCCAAGCAGGAGACCAACAACCTGAGGAGAGAGCTGATAGTAGCCAAAGAACGCACTGATGATTTAAGCCGGCAACTTCTCCAGTCACAAGCAGGGCATGCACCATTGCCGGGAAGCGTGCCCTCAATGCCAGAACCATCAGCCAATCCTGTTCAGATAACCCTTCCTGGGGCAGTTCCCTTGGCCCCGCCCGAACGATTTATGGGGGATCCCAAGAGGTTTGCAACGTTCATGAACCAGTGCTGCCTGCACTTCCTTTGTAGACCAGGGGCCTTTCTGAATGACCAATCAAGGGTCGCTTTTGTGTTATCCTACCTGAGTGGTAGCGCCGCGGACTGGTCTGTACCCTTTGTGGCCCAAGACGATCCTTTGCTGCATGACTTCAGGGACTTTCAGCAGGAGATGGAAAAGCTGTTCACCCGTCGTACTCATGGACAGGCATTAGACAACAAACTTCTGTCCCTACGCCAAGATCCCTAATCAAGACCTATTAACATACATAGCCACGTTCAATAGACTCGTAGTTGAAGCAGAATGCCCAGTGGAGAAGAGAACCACGTTATTTCATCGGGAGTTGCGGGGGAGCGCAAGGATGTTCTCGCACAAGTAGTGAACCCCCCGAAAGACTGCTCAGAATTCATTGACCTTGTTGTTCAACTGGATCATAGGTTGCAGGAACGAAGAACAGATCGAACCAGACCGGACCCTTGCCCTATGTATGTGCGTTCAAAGGACAATATTGCCCGCACAATGGAAGGTTCAGGCGAACCAATGCAAATCGGGGGGGTCAGATTCCCCTTGACTAAAGCGGAAAGGGATAAAAGGAGACAGCAGCAGTTATCTCTGTACTGTGGAAGGTCAGGTCATTTCCTTAAAGAGTGCCCTGTGAAGCCACCGAGGAGGACGGTAGGGGCCATGGACAAGGAAGATACCATCAAGGAATCGGAAAACTCCCCAGGCCGGCAAGTGTAGGGGTCCACTTGTCGAGCGAAGAAAGTGAACTACAGACCTCCCATTTGGCACTATCTGTGGTATTGATGAATCACCAACAACCATCTCGGATGCACGCAGTAAGAGCGTACATTGACAGTGGAGCCGTTGGGAATTACATCGACCAGGATCTTGCAGCAAAGATGGGGCTTCCGTTACGCCCTAAATCAACCACCAACACTGTTACCACTGTCGACGGCATGGGAATAGCTTCTGGTCCAGTATCCCAATGCACTGCAGCTTTAACCCTTCTGTACCAGGATGGACACCAAGAATCTATCGTTTTCTACCTCATTAAGGCACCACAGTTCCGGTTGATTTTGGGAATGCCATGGTTGGTAGCTCACAATCCTCGAATCGATTGGCGAGCAAAAGAATTGGCCTTTCCCGAGACTTGCGCCCACACATGTTATCGCCAAGAGAAACAACCAATAGACACCAGAACCTCCATGCTTGCAACTGTGGCAATCGGCACCCTACCAAGTGAATACCAGGACTTTCAAGATGACTTTCAGAAAGAACAGGCTAATACCCAGCCACCGCATAGACCATACGATTGCCAAATCGACTGATACCCAGCGCACAAATCCCTTGTGGGCAAATTTACGCACTCACGGAACCAGAAAACCAGCACCTGAAGGCCTATCTTGACCAATACTTGGCCAACGGGTTCATCCGTCCCTCGAAGTCTCCAGCAGCCAGTCTTCTATTCTTCGTACCGAAAAAGGAGGGGGACTTGAGAACGTGCATCGACTATCGCGCACTGAACCAGATTACTGTAAAAAAACGCTACCCCCTGCCACTGATTCCTGAATTGCTTGATCAAGTCAAAGATGCCCAAATCTACACAAAACTAGACCTAAGGGGGGCATATCACCTTTTTCGCGTGAAACAGGGGGCGAATGGAAAACTGCTTTTCGCACCAAATACGGCTTGTACGAATATCAAGTAATGCCTTTTGGCCTTTGCAACGCACCTGCAGCATTTCAATAGTTCATGAACGATGTCCTACAGGAATTGATTGATGTCTGTGCTCTAGTGTACATCGACGATATTGTAGTATATTCCGCATCAAAGCAGGACCACGTTAAACACGTCCGATCCGTATTGGAGAAACTCTGTCAACACCAGCTCTACGGCAAGCTCAAAAAGTGCTCATTCCACGTCTCTGAGGTGGAATTCCTGGGCTTTATTCTCAGCCCGAATGGAATCCGAATGGATGTACACAAGGTAGATGCTATCCTGAACTGGACATCCCCAAATTCCTTCAAGCGGGTTCAAAGTATGCTGGGTTTTGCAAACTTCTACCGCTGGTTCATCCCAGGATTTTCGCAAATTGTGCATCCCATCACGTCATTGCTAAGGAAAAGCAACAAAAAGTTCCAGTGGACAACAGAAGCCGAGGAAGCTTTCCAGGAACTCAAAGCAAGATTCACATCTGCCTCAATCTTACGCCACCCTCGCCCTGATCTCCCATACCTGGTAGAAACGGACACCTCAAGCATGGCTATGGGAGCCGTCCTCTCACAAAAGGACCCCGAAACGGGCCAGTTACACCCTGTTACCTTCTGGTCGTGTAAATTCACACCCCCTGAACTCAATTATACTATCACAGACAAAGAACTCCTGGCCATTAAGTCAGCCTTTAAGGCATGGCGGCACTACCTCTTGGACGCCAGACACGCAATCACCATAATAACTGACCACCGGAACTTCCAGTACTTAAAAACGGCAAAGGCCAATCCTCACGACAACTACGTTGGGCTCTTTTTTTTGCTGAATATGACTATGTGATTACATTTCGACCATGGGTGAAAAACGGGAAGGCCGATGCCCTTTCCCGTATGGGGGTGGAAAAGCAAGGGTATCAGACCCCTGACCCAATAGCAATCATCCCGAGTGACAAGCTCCTAGGAATCACAGCGACCATAACTCAGAAAGAATTACATGAAGAAATCCAAAACCTGATGAGTCCGGAGCAATTACAAGCGTGGAGTGCACAAAGAGAACATTACATGATAAAAGATCAGTTGCCCTACTTCAGGAATTGTTTATTCTTACCAAACCAAGAACTACGAGAACAAGCCATGTCCGGTTATCATGATTCCTTGATCGAGGGCCACCCCAGAATCGCTAAAACCCTAGCCAAGGTAAAACGAAATTATTGGTGGCCCAAGTGGCATAAAGACATTATCCAATTCATCCTATCTTGTGGAGTGTGTGCTCAAAACAAGTCATCCAAGCAGAAACCGGCTGGGCTATTACAACCACTGGAAATCCCACCAGTGCCCTGGCACACGTTGTCCCTCGATTTTATTACTGACTTACCACCCAGTCAAGGGTTTAACACTATTCTTGTGGTTGTGGACCTATTTTCAAAAATGGCACATTTCATTCCCCTTAAGGGGCTCCCAAATGCTTCCACCCTGGCAAAGGTATTTCTTGAAGGCATCGTACGGCTCCATGGGTTTCCTTCAGTTTTGGTCTCAGATCGAGGTACTCAATTCGTATCTAACTTCTGGAGAAAATTCTGCTCTATGGCCCAGATCGACATCCGGCTATCCACCAGTCACCATCCCCAAACGGATGGTCAAACTGAGAGGACAAATCAGATGCTCGAGCAGTATCTGCGTTGCATGTTGCACCAAGCTGAAGGAAGCTGGTTCGACCTATTATGGATAGCTGAATATGCTTATAATAATTCCCTACACACCAGCACTGGGCCGACACCCTTTTATACCATGTTTGGCAGGCACCCACGTACTTCTGAGTTGGACGTTTCTACAACCCTGGAAATGCCAGCAGTCAAAACCATGCACACAACCATTTCTCAAACCTTTAAAAGGGCAGCTGAAAACCTACTTCAAGCTAAGAATCGCCAAAAGAAGTTTGCTGATCAACACCGAGCAAAGGCCCCCAACTACCAAGTCGGAGACAAAGTCTGGCTGGCATCTAAACACGTGTCCATTAAAGGAACCCAAACTTTCCGTCCAAGATACCTGGGTCCATTCACCGTCACCTCCATGATAAATCCTGTAGCGGTCAGACTAGCTTTGCCGTCAAACATGCAGATTCATCCTGTGTTCCACGTGTCTCTACTTAAACCTGTTCAACCTGGGAACCGGGTAGCAACGCCACCGCAGCCAGTAGTAGTCGCCGGGGAGCCAGAATTCGAAGTCAAGGACATCCTGGATTCAAAGTACGTCAGATCCAAATCATACTACTTAGTAGACTAGAAGGGGTATGGTCCACGAGACAGGACATGGGAGCCTTGTGAGTACATCCATGCACCTCGCTTGCTTAGATGATTTCATGAAAACCATCCAAACAAACCAGGACCAGACAGAAGAGCCACCTTGAGAGGGGCCTTGGGGGGAGTGCTGTCATGATTCCTGCCCCTCATGTCCCCAGCCCTCCAAGATGTCAGGCTGGAGCCAGGCCACGATCACCTACATGGCCCTCAAGGGCCTCTCCATCCCTCCAAAGACCCACTTGGAGTCCGACTTGGCGCTTGTGGCACCAGACTCACTCACTTCCATAGGATAACATTGGGGATTGGCCTTGTAGTGCATTGATGGGGACAAGATGGATACCCCCACATATTTCGGTTCCCAGAACTGCATGTGCAGTCTAGTTTTTTGGGTGTGGTTCAGCCCAGAGTCACCTGGGATACCCAGAGACTATTTAAGCCATGCCCAGGCTGAGAAACATGCTTTGTGTTTTCTGCACCTGCAGCGTGACACTCACCGTGTTTGGATCGGTCTCTAGTAGGCCTGCATATTTCTTCTGCGCTCAGCTCCTGCAAGAACAAGAACACTGTTAGGAACAGCCCTACCTTGCGGCGCTTCTGCCCATCATTCATTGCTCCTTCTGTTCTGCAGGCATCTTCGGCGGTGTCATTCCCATGCCGGCACGCCGCTTCCTAAGGAAAAGGGAAAAGAACAGAAAAAAGACATTAGTAAGCATTCAGCAAATCTTTGCTTATTTTTAAAGACTGTACGAGCTTCAAACGCTTACCTCAATCCCAGCCGCTCTGGGGGAACTCTGTCTCCGGAACTTCTCATCCATCTGCAAGAGGGAAAAGACACTCCAGGTTAGCGTGGAAACATCTAGAGGCGCCTCATACCGTGCTTACTCACAGCATTTCTTCTTCATAACTGGCATCCACGCTGAAAATGTCGCGGCACCTAAAAGACACAGAAAAAGAACTCAGTTCAATACAAATACGAAAGGGTCGCATCGCGCATCGTGCTCTCACTCACCTTCAGCACTACTCATCTCAGCAGCACGTCGCCATCCCCGGACGCCGGCCATCATCTAAGGAAGGAAAGGAACGAAGTTAGAGAACTGTTCAAAAGACTCATTATACTTACCTGTCGGACTCTTGCCAGTGAAGTAACTAGGCAGCAACGAGCCTGTATCAATCAACGCGCCCCTGCGCTGAAAGCAGGACGGAGAGCACACTTTCCAAGAAAACAAGGTGAGCTGTGGATCAAATGGAAGGGTTGGACCCCAAGGAAGAAGGGGTTCAAGCACACAGAGACAATAGGGAGTTAAACTCTACCAATCCTGTGTTTCAGGTCCAGTCTCCAGTCGAGTAGACTCCAGGGAAGGGTTAGAGGTCGTAAGAGATCAGAACAGGCTGAGTGACGTCCCCGTGGATACCAGGTGAGCATTACACAGAAACAGGCTTGGATGAGGGCTCTCTTCTCGGTGCGGACAGAGAGCTGCTTTGGAGCAGGCAGCAGTCCAGTTTGTCAGAGGATGTACAACAAGCATGCCATTTCCTCTCAACCACCCTGAACTTGCGTTTAAGGTTGACCCGGTCTGAGATTTACCAGATGTTGCACTTGACTTTGGGCTTCAAGTGGATCCTCATGACAGTGGCAAGTACATCAAGAGTGTCAGATATAGCAAAGTGGAGCATAAAAAAGGGCTGTGTCAGGGTGTGAGTTAGCCGCAGGGGGTTGGGGGTGAGAAAGTGGCAGTGAAAGCCCCAACTGACACACACTTCATAGGTCAGATAACCGAGAAAGTAGGTGGCAGTGCTGAAGTCGGCTTGGCCTGAGGGGTGGAGAGCAGGAGATGGGAGGAAAGGAGAAAGTGATCATTCGAGGAGAGAGGAGTGGTGAGAGGGATAGAAAAAGGAAGGTCTGTAGAGATCAGAACATCCAGAGTGTGTCCTGCAGCATGAGTCAGGCCAGCGGGGAGAATAGAGAGTGAGAGAGTTGCAGAGGTCGTGAAAGAGTCTAGAGGAAGGACTGGAAGCATCCAGGTGGATGTTAAAGTCTCCAGGAAGGAGGAGTTGAGCGGTCGAGACCAGGAGGGAAGAGGAGAGGTCCACCCACTCAGAGAGGAAGGAGGAGATCTGACCAGGTGGCCGACAGATGGTAGCCACAGTAAGGGAATGGCCAGGAGAGAGAGAGAGAGAGCCTGCAGACGAGGCATGTTAAAAGAGGAGTAGGCCTGCGTAGGAATGACAGAGGCAGGAATCCACTAAGGGATGATCAGGGCAACACCACCTACGTCCGGAACGATTGGACCTGGGTGCAGAGATTATCTTGTAGCCATCAGGGAGGAGAGTGTCAAAGCTTTTGACAGAGCTAGTTGTGAACCATGTCTCTGTGAGACCGAGGACATTGAGGTCAAGTTCTTCAAGGAGGCAGCAGATGTCAGAGGAGTGTTTGACAGCTGAGCTAGAGTGGCAATATGGAGAAGGTTTCCATTCTTGAAAGACTTCCGGGGAGGGGTGCAAATCAGAGGTACACCCTGCAGAGGTGTAGAAGAAGCCAGAGGGGGGCAGAAGAGGAAGGAGGAGAGAGCAAGGTAGCCAGAGAGGGGACAGCAGGGGGAGGCAAGGAAACCTTGGAGAGAAGAAAGGGGACAGCAGGAGAAGAAAGGAAATTGATGAGGCGTGCCAAGCGTCTATCAAAGAGGAGAAGGTTGGCCTGAGGGCCTTGGACCAAGACGGTACCATTCAGGTAAACATTATTGATGACCTTAGAGGAGTGGAAGGAGGCCAGCAGGGCCTCCCACCAGGTGCCACCATTAATGGGAGAAGAAGAGAAAGGAGACAGCACAGAGACCATATGAAGATTCCATAGGTCTGGTGAGGGAACGACAAAGAGGACGTCGGTGAGGGTTTGCCTGGAGGAGGCAATGGTGTAGGTGTCAGCGATAGCGAGTCCTGGGTTGGAGACCAGGAGAATGTATTTTTTAATCTTCTTCCTACCAGATTTAGTGAGGAGAGCAGGATAGCCGACAGAGAAGGAGTTAGAAAAGATGAGAGACAGCGAGCACCATAGAATAGGTAGATAGAGGAGAGAAGAGGAAGGGTGGAGGGAGGTTCGGGGCAGGGAGAACACTAGAGAAGGACAAAGGGAGGGGCGCAAGCAGAGGAGACAAGGCGAGACTAGACAATAGTGGACAATTGAACAAAACGGCAGGAGCTCAGACAATAGAAGAAGAGTTTGCTAGATAAACGCTTTGCTAAGAAGGCAAAACAAAGGCAGCAATGCATTCACAATGTAGTTAACACTGGAGAAAAACACACCCAGGTCTGAGAATCCTGTATAGTGGGAAAAAGGCCTAGGTTTCGCAATGCAATTTAAATACTTTCACAATGCAATGTAAATACTTTCACAACGCATTTTAAATAACGGTGAAAAAAACACACCTAGGTCTGACAGTGCTGTATAGTGGGAGAAAGGTCTAGGTTTCTCAATGCAATTTAAATACTTTCACAATGCTATTTAAATAACGTCGAAAAAAAAGAAAAGTACAGTGTACAGTGTTCATGTACAGTGGGAGATATATTTGACAACAAATGAGTGCGCTCCATAACAATATGCAAACAGTGCCTCCCTCTACCACACAATGACAGTTGCATTCAGATATAACACGTGAAGTGTTCTAAATTGTCAACATTTGTATAATTATGTAAAAGGAAATTTCAGGGGTAAAGGGTGATAGAAATATCAGAGAGGTCACAACTTGAAGACAATGGCCCTCATTAAGAGTCTGCCAGTAACCCGCTGGTGCTAACGGCAGGTTATCGGCAGACTTGCGTTACCGTTTCTACCGCCTGGTATCCCGGTACTACCGGGATATAACAGGCGGCAGAGGAACGGTAAGTTCCCATTCTTAAAGACTCCCATAGGAATCTATAGGAATGGGAATCCTGAAGCACCGGCACCATTAATGACGGTGCCGGTGCTTCCGTGAAAAAGGCCAGAACTACCGGCCGGTCAGGCACCTTTATTTACGGACTGGCTCACATATAATGAGGGCCAATGTCATTTTTATATCAATGCATTTCCAGAAATAATATTTAATTGCCATTGTGACTACTTACCAAACAAAATGGGCTTGCGAATGCTCAATTGAGCTTGCCTTCTGGACCAAATCTTCTAGGACTGCCGAGCCTTCTTTTAAGGCACGCATCCAACCAAACATTACATTAAGTATTACTGTCCTATTCTCCAATCCTGCCTTGGAAACACAATTCAATTATCACAACTCATAAGCCATGCCCTTCTTTATGCATTTCAGAATTATGGTCCACCTAACAAGACTGAAATTTACACCTGCTATCACAAAACATTTCCTCCACCTGCATCTCTCCCTCCCTGTGTTTGTAACTTTTACCTCCTCCTTTTCCATCCTCTTATCTTCCCACCTGCTAATTTTCCCTCTGTAGACAAAGGTACGGATACCCCTCGCAGGAGCAAAGTACACCACTCCACGGACAAGCATAGACGCTGTGCAGCTACCAATGCAGTGATTTGGTGCAGTATAAAACCACCCCCGGGTGGGGGAGCCAGCCAATCAGAAAGCTCGGATAACGGGCTGAACCCCACAATCGAAGTCCGTGTTCTGATTAACCTGAAGGCTACTCTCCCGCCCCACCATCTTCCCCCAACCCTGCCCTCTGGTCCCTTCCCACCCCCCTTGTCCCACTTTCCTGATTCTTGAGGCAGCGACACCCTTGCTGCTGCTGCGTGTACCACCAGCCATCATGGAAATGGAAGAACGGCTCTGCATGGAGCCCCGCCTTCCATCACCATGGCAACCATCTTTGGTAAGTATTTTGTTTGAATGAACGGGTCGTCACACTTGCATCCCATTCATTCAAACAGAATTACATTGCAGTCAGCACCATGGGTTTTCCGATTGAAACCCCGGGGTGCTAATCCACGGCGCTATTAGCACCATGGCTGCCTCCAATACTGGGTCCGGCACCGGTCTGGTTCAATGGGGACTTACCGTGTAATTCCGACCCTGGAGGGACCAGTAAGTTCCCATTGAACCAACCATTCCCCTTCCCATTTGAGCCCTCAAAGGGCTCAATGGGAATGGGGAAGGCGCTAATAACGGGCCCGCGAATAGCAGGCCCATTATTAGCTCCCTGGTCGCTTAGCGGGACCCGTAAAGGACGTGTGGTCAGACCACATGTCCTTTACGGTTCCTACTAAGGGACCTCGGAAATGGGCGGTAAGGGATTACCGGCATCGGTCTCCTTAACGGTGCCCGGTATCCCTTACGGCCCAACTCAGAATGACCCCCATTGCTTAATTAACATGACAAAACAAGAAACACATAATGGTTGAAGGACCATAATTTGATTTTGTAATTGCTGCATGAAAATCCTATTGATTTTGAATAATTCACTGGGACAAAAAGAGTAAAAATTGTACAGTTTTTCTTCTTGCACAATAATACATTTGATGGAAATCCCCAAACCCTGGTGAGCAGCTACAACACAGCTCTAAAATGTTACAACCAAAGAACGAAAGAACAATAATCCTGGAGCCTCTGCAGATGAACAATACCCACCAGCATTGTCAAACGCTACCCATGTACCACTCCACTATCATCTGACCTTCCACCTGTACACTTACTCTCCTCCTTTATAGTATACATAACCTTACTCCACTTTACTTTTCCACCAATGAACTTCATTCTGTGGGAGGCCAGCAGTCTGCTCTAACTTGCTTTCAGGGTGTTGTAATGGACAACAAAGCTCAACCTGGAAAATGGATCCCTTTACTCGTCATACACCTCCAGATCTTGTACGAAATGTTCATAATTCTGCTCTAAAAAACAATAAGCCTTGTTACAAGTTCCACAGTGGGGGAAAACTGGTGGTAATTCCATTTTTTTGAGGTGAAGCACTTACTGCTGTTTTATTGCACCACTGAACTACAGGTTTGACCTTGAAGTGGAGAATTTACCACCAACAATATGCTGGAGGTAAATCCACCACTTTAAGGCCAAATATCTGCAGAATTACTGCTCACAGTAACTCTGCCAAAATCCCCATGAAAACCTATGAACCCCAAAAATTGGCTCTACCACCACTTGTAATCCAGCGGTAATCCTGCAGGACCAAGTGGTGGGTACAGTAAATGAGTTTGGTGGCAATTCAGCAGATTTACAACCGAATTACCAAACTTACCGCCAAACTTGTAATGAGGCCCAATGGGCCAATTCACACAACTTTTTTACACACAAGTGAACGGGTGCACTAACACATCCCCTTCAATTGTTTAAAAAAAGATGTGCCATTTTCAGAAAGGACATCAGAATGTGTGTATTAAATGGTCCAGGGGGCAGCATCTTTCTCCCCTTACCAGAAAACATGATGGCAAAGGTTCCAGGGCATTAGACAAAGGGGGAAGTGCATCTGATCTCTACAAGGCATATATGCAAACTTACCGGAGAGAAGGCAATATTACACAAACAGTGCACCGGCAAAACACACAAATAGGAACGAGACAGATTTACTTAATAACTCCACGTCTTATTTGGCAGGCAAAATCTACTCATAAAATGACTTGACCTGCCCTGCCAGTGTTTCTAATGGCTGGTCTGAATGAAGTGGAACAACAAAAATGAGATCAGAACGTCTGTTTCAATAGACAATACCAAATCTTCTAAAAAAATATGTATTTATTTATATGTATCTTACACAAAACATTATTATTCCCAACATCCACATTTGTACACCACCATTCATTCCATTATTCATTCTCACTCTCACTATACATGTCAATATTCCAAAATAAGGGTACTCTGTCCAACTAGAAACATATATATTTACATACATTTCAACACTTCTTTGTAATTTCATTAAGTGTTAATACACAAAAACAAATAGCATCCTGCTTATTTGATATGACTCAACATATGTTTCGGTCGTCACAAAATGGACCCCTGATTTGGGCCAGTTGCTAGAAGCGACCTTCAGGAGATGGATGGTTAAGTTGTAACCACTCCGAAATTTCAATATGGTGGAGGATGTCTTCAAAACACAATTTCCACACAAAATAATGGAATCGCGTGTCAAACAATGGACTTTATCCTGCAGTGGTGATGGATTAATCTACACCTATACTGATAGGTAGTACAGATATGGGAGTGGCTTGCGTGTCTGTCAATAATTTACAAAGAGGAAAATCCATGCTCATGCCTCGTGTGTCAAGGTCCAGATATATTCCGTTCCGGTTGCCAGCTCACCACAGCATGCCAAACTAGAGCGTGAAAAAAGTAACAGAATCGTTGTTGAATGCTTGAAGAAAATCTGTTTGTCAATGCATAGCAACACAGGTTTGAATCCTGGTCTTGCGCTTAGAAACTGGTTCTCTGCTATTAAGCGTGTTATAAATGAACAAGTATAATTATAATAATTATAAGGGGCCTGCAACCTCCGGCTCGACAGTTGTTTGGACTACAACTCCCATGATCATTCAACACTTACTATGCTGGATAGGGCAAATGGAAGCTGAAGTCCAAAACATTTGGAGAGCCAAAGGTTGTAGACCCCGCATTTGGATTAAATGAACTACCAAGTGCGAGGTGTGGAGGAAGGATGTTACAATTTCCTAAAGGTAAGTTGACGTCACACTGTCACCAATCAGTGCCCTAAATATAAACTCCAGAAGGGATGGAAGTGCCAGTCAAATAAAACGGTTCTGGGAAACTGCAGTGCCAAACCCAGAACAATACCTTGCGTCAGTGTTCCCACATCAGTGCTCAAGTGGCTGTGGCCACCTTACACATTTCCACTTTGTGATGATCCGTTTTATGAAAGCAGTAGTTGCTTCTGTTGCCCTGGTAGGGCGGGCTTTGAATCCTTCTCGCACAAGCTGTTGTGACATCTAGCAGTAATTAGGACTGCATCAATCAATTCAAAAGGAAATTGCTTTCTTTGTAACAGTGTTAATTTAGCCCAACTTCCGAAGACCTCAAAATCATAGTGTGGTCCTTGATGACACTGTCTTCTAAAGGTAAAGATGCCTAGCCCTTCTGACATCCGCCTTGAACGGCTACATTTCAAAGAAAGATGAGAGGCTCCGGCAACAGCCCTACAAAAAACGGACAGATCAGTCACTATTTTAAAGTGAATTCGTGATCATTGATAGACAGGCTCTGAGACAAAAAAGAAAGGGTATTATTGACTCTTAGAGATAACATATTTCCCACCATTAAGAGTTTTGACAGTGATATCTTTCCACTTTCAAAGCCTTTCATTCCTTATGATCAAGAGAGAACCTCAGACACTTTACAGACTCTCGCAGGATGATTCCTGCCAGGGCGGATGTGGAAAAACTACATGAACAAAGTCCATATAAACCTTTTCCCACATTGTCTCGGGAGGATAGCTCAGGGGCAACATGCTTGACTTGGAAACAAGACGACAGGTTCGATCCACAGGTCTGTGCTTAGAACATGTAATTGGCCTCATTCATTCTTTCTGGAATTCCTGCACAGTGGGAATCCCCCCAGAGATGACAGTGCTGGAGTTTCCCTGCATGGGTTACAGCCCAAAGCGGGATATCTGGAAGCTTCTCTGCGGGGTCACATCTCGGATGCCAACGGAGGACATAACTTCCTGCATTGTGTTCTCCATTTTCTTTGACTGGAAAAAGGGTTCAGTCGATATGAATCAATCAGCAACGGCCGACCCCATGTTTTCCATGGAGCCACCTCTGCTCTATTAGGGTGACCAGACATCCCGGGTTTTGCTGAAACTGTCCAGGAATTGGGTGCTCAGTCCCCCTTTCTCAAGATTATTTTTCCATTGGAAAAAGCAGTCGTCCCGGTTTTTGGTAGTAGGTCTTCATAGCTCTCAAGCAGGAATGCACAATCTCACACAGAAGAAATACTGCATTTTACATGCAGTAAAGACCTTCAGGGGAACCCGGTGTCCGCCTCGATGATTCTCAGGTGTGTGACTGCTACATGTGATGAATATGTAGAACCCAGCAGAGAGGGCCTGAACAGTATGCGCAGGAGCGGGTGGGCACTTTCATCCGGATTCTCCACCTCTATTAGAATAAGCCCCTCAGGGCAATAGAGAGGGCCATTAATGAGATAGAATAACAGCCCTCAGCCTTTTCGCAGGATCTTCAACCATAGTTAGCGAAGCCAATAAGCCCTTCAGAAAACGATTTGCATGCAAACGTAGTGCACATTTAAAGTGCCTACTGGAGTCTTGAGTGGGCCAGTTATGTTTGCCGCCTATTTGTCGCGATTCAGGTTAAGCAAATGATTTCTCGGTGAGTGGGTGTGGACAGTGGAGGGGAGTACAGGTGGAGCTTCAACAAGTGGGTTGTGAAGAAGCTCTGCCTGCAAGTGAGGCTAGAGCCAGTGCCGCCAGCACCTGCCACATACTCATTTGAGGCCAAAATACCAAAGAGCAACATCATGCAGGTGGGCTTCAGATTTTTTCCAACACAAATATGGGTAGTCTTTTGCATTTGCAATGGGAGGCATTCCCAGCTGCAGCCTCTGTGTCCTGCCGGATCATAGTCAAGGCCTAGTTGTCCAGATCTAGATCAGCACGCCATAGCATTTATGGATCCGGTTACACCATTTTAGAGGTGTTACAAGAAGTGAAATGTTCTGCTCATTGGCTGAGACATGTAGAGGAGGTCAGTGAATCGTCTTGGGATGCCACCATACACTGGCACTCATTATAAGTTTGACGGTATCCTGGCAGTATTACCACTAGGATACTGGGAAATGGTAATACCATTACCGGCACCTGATCTTCCAGAATTCTTTGCAGATTATAGGTTCCGGCAACTGTGGGTTAATCCTCATTCCGTGGAGTCTGTAGAGCTCCATGGGGGGGGGGGGGGTTGCCGGTAATACTGGATGATTATTTCAGGTGGGGTGCCTGATGTACCTCTAGCTCTTGGCTGGAGGTAACTCAGGCCACCCCGGTCCTGAAACATGCCAGTTAATGGAATTACCAGCCCATTCATTCCAGTTCGACAAAACTGTAATGAGGCCCACCAGATCACCTTGTGCATTATTAAGACAGAGGAACTGCACACAAGAGAGACGTTCCCTCCCAGTCCTCTAGCAGAAAAGGTCTGTTTTAATATTTCTGTATAAAACAAGGGGGTCCTGGGAGTCCCTCTGCCGGACTAGAGACATTAGTCCCAGTTACGAGAGCCTTACCCCGATTCTTTAGCTCACTATCTTTCACAGAGGATAAATATCCAGTCTGGGGCAGTCCAGCACCGAAATGCTAGGCAATACTCCTGTTGTGAACAAGAGCACCAACAGCAACCCCAGACACGTGGTTGGACCTCATCAGTAGAGTGGAGCTGTGCCTCTCTAAGAATAGTGAGCAAGGGGTCCACGTCTGGATTCCCCTAGTAACTTAGGGTAAGACCCAGAGTTACTTAAATAGTGCAAAAAACTAAGGGGTCCTGGGATTCCCTCTGCCAGACATTAGTCCCGGTTAGGAGAGCCTTTCCCAGATTCTTTAGCTCACTATCTTTCACAGAGGATAAATATCCAGTCTGGGGCAGTCCAGCACCGAAATGCTAGGCAATACTCCTGTGAACAAGAGCACCAACAGCAACCCAGAGACGTGTTTCGGCCTGGGTGGACCTCATAAGTAGGGTGGAGCTGTACAGCAAACGCCTCCGGTGGGAGAGAGGGCACTGTGAAATGCTAGGACTCTCTGGGCACAATCCCATTAAAAAACGCTTCGTAAATCAGGCCATTTTTGTACTCTGCTATGTTGATCACTTTATGCTAGTGCCAGCGTTGCCACTTTTTGCCAGCTTTGTCCATCTCTTCACACTGTCACGTTCCAATGCGTCTATGCCTCTCTGAATGCCATTACAGTATGTTTCACTCATCCGGACCCCGGTGTAATCTAGTCTGTTTTGGGCTGCACTGGTCCTCGTGTTATCATCTCACATTAATGCAACCATGCATCTGACTGTATTGTGTCATGCTGTTGTCACCCTTGCTTCTGATGTTGTCACTTTCCACTGTTGTCGTCACAAGCACACATAATCACCCCCCGGCGCAACCAGCGCTTGCTTTTGCATATTTACATTTTTAAGATAGTTTAAGAATGCAATCATTCATAATTGCACACACCTCCATTATAATCACACGGCATCACTGCAATGTTCCTACGCTCAGTGGCTCATATATCTTTTGTATTGGATGCAGACATCATTAAATGCATTATGGTTATTTATGAGCATATGTTTTATTTTAAGCTTCTTTACATTTTATTTATGTATTCGTTGAAAAAAATAAAACAATACAAAATTAGCACATTAAATCTTTGAAGGAGACAAAAGAACGTACAAAAACATCGTGCAGGAATGTATCGTCCATATATCTCTTTGCAAGTCACCAGAATCATGTCATGCTATGTTAGGAGTTCACTTGAGTGTGACGAAAAAACAAAGTAGAGATCAGAATTTCTATTCAAAATATTGTGTTCCAGAACTCTGAACTTAGTTTCTAGGATTGTCTCTTTTTTATTGCCCTGTGGACTTTGGCTTGAGTCCCAGAATACACTCTTTCTAGTAGGTGTGACTCTCTTGAATGTTGACTTTCAGTCCCAGCATACACCTTCTCTGGTAGTCATGTAGCCATTGCTTTTGTGAAGGTCCAGCGAACTGTCACTTCAAGTCCCAACATACACCTTTCCTTGTAGTTATTACCTTCTTGAATATCAAACGGGCTCTGATATTAAGTCCCAGCATGCACTTTTCCTCATGGCACTTTAAGGACCTGCAAGCTGGGTTGCAGCCTTCAGCAAACCTTCACCCGATCACTGTCTCAATGAGCTCTTGGAAGAGTGTATCCCCTTGTTCAACAGTTCTCCCCCCTCGTGGAACTCCCCCTCTAAGTTTAAGTATGCCTTAATCATTCTTTCATCTAACAGGCAAACTGCAACAAGTGCATGTTGCAGGCAGCGCCTCGGAGAAGCAGAAACCCAGAGAGTCACCCTCGGTTAAGCCAAGAGAACACAGGCCTCTCAGCAGATATCTTCAGTGAGCAATGGCAGTGGAATCCAAGATGATGGGGAGAGGTTTAATAAATGTCCACCACCCCTCGGACAATGGGGCAGAGTTCAGAAACAGAGAATGGTGTAGATCGAGGAAAAGGCTGAAGCAGTGGTCCAACGAGATCAGTGATAACAGGTTATATGTCAGGTTTTGAAGGTAATGTATCTTGGCTCACCTGTGTTTTCTTGGAGGTTTTCTTCTTGACAGTGGGTTTCTCCTTTTTCTTTGAAGTCAGGGTTGCGGGCAGAAAAGGACGAGTCTCCCCTGACACCACCCTGTTGGTTCAGTGTGACCAAACAGACCAGCACTGGGGGAAACCGCCCAAAGCCAGGAAAAAACCTGCAAGGGGAAAAGCCTGATGGTAGTCTTGTACTTTCTTTCTTGATGCAGCAAAATCCAGGGAGGGGAGTATTTGTTCGCACTGAATCAATTCCAGGAAGTCAATTAATCCAAAAGAAGGACCAGGAAGGAGCAGAACAGGAGTCCGCAGACTGAAGGCAGTCTGCGGTAGGCAGGAAGAGAAGTAAGTCAACGGAAACGCGGCCAGGAGAGCGGCGAAGCCAAGGCAAAACAAGGAGGTGGCTCAAGAAAAAGGGCACTGCAGCCAGGAAGGAAGGACAGAGATAGAAGCGGAGAAAAACAGGAAGCGCTGAGCACAGTTGAAGGGAGCTAGCAACCGAGCGTTGAGACGCGCCGACACATGGGCGATCAGCGCTTATATGATGACGCTGTGGAAATGGCAAATTAATCTAGACCGCTGCGTACATGGTCCATTTTAGCGGCGGCCATGTTGGGTGAAAAAATGGACGTCGGGCTTTTCAAGCAGCCCAAAACAGATGAAAGTTGTGAGACATGACATTATGGCGTTCCTATCCAATGGACGAAGTCGTGAGATGTATGAACAGGGACAGAGATACAGCAGAAGCAAAGAAGCTGTGAAGACCTGGAAGATAAGGTCTGGGGTGATAGCAGCAAAAGCCTGGAGGAGCAATATCGCAGGGAGAACTGTGATCAGCAGGCACTCTTGCTGTGTTGGTGCTGGACCCAAGTGGCAGAACGTACCAGAAAATGCTGGTTGTGGGAGTGGTTATGATGCCGGGGGAAGCACTAGGAAGATGACAGAGAATCCAGGAAACAAGATTGTCAAAGGAGTAAGGGCCGTTGAAGACATCACCACAAGGTCTTTGAAAGTTATGGAGTGAAGGAGAGACATGACTGGTATACATAGAGAAGAACAGTGTGTCGTTAGAAGTCAGAAAATACTTCAACTTTGGAAGTCTGTTTTCATTATGTGGATGTTGTATTGTCTTCTATAGTGGCCCTTGTCATAGGTTGGTTGCATATGAACCTAGTACTTTTTGATTTGTGGCACATGTGTTCCAGGCCAAATGGGCATGTCCAGTTACAAGGGTAAAGCATCTTCCGGGTAGGTATTATCGCAGGGCCTCAATCGTCCAAGGGATGGCCAAACACTCCCCCCTCGGAGGTGGGATACAGGAACAGTTTCCAGATGAAGAAAAACACTGTCTTGCACTGTCCTTCTGTCATCTGTGAGAGAACTGCTCCAAAACCTACCCTGGATGCATCACTTTGAAGAATGAAACGTTGGTTAAAATCTAGGATTGTTAATAGGTGGGTTAAAGAACATACCTTTGAGGTCTTGGAAGACCTTCACTGCAGGTGCATTCCATATTAGAGGCTTGGGCTTGGTGCCTGACAGTGTGGTGGTTAAAAGACTGACGCTGGTGGAAAGCTAGAGAACAAAGCTCCATCAATATCTTGTCAAAGCTGAACAACAGCTTTGTTTTTTCCTTTTTCTCTGGTAAGAGGACATCTTGTTTAGTCTGTATCTTGGTGGCCTGAGGTTTGCTCACTCCATTTCTGACGTGTGGACCTAGGGTTTTCACTGATTACATTGTTGGGTACAGTGTGCCATGTAACCGGCTTCTCAGAAGACCACTTGCAGATGTTGCACGTGATATATGATATGATGTGTTATTTATAACGTGCTTAATACCCAGAGGCTTATAAGCGTGGACCTGGAGATCGAACCTGTGATGTTCCGTTTAGTCCTGCTTCCAAGGCGAGCACGTTGCCTCTGAGCTATCCTCCCGAGAGTGGTGCTCGCACTTGAGACTGTAGGTGATCACATTGCCATGGAAGGCTCCAGCATATTTTTGTGGGTGCTTTTGGAGGGCATGGTTTCACAATGGCATCTGAAGAGTAACACTACAAACTGAAAACTAATAATCCTTCTTGAGTGGCAAACATAGTGGGCCTTATTACGAGGCTGGAGGTAGCCGTGCCTGTAATACAGGCAAGGCTGCCACCAGTATTTTATTTACCAATTACCGGGTCATTACGGCCTTGCTGGGCCCGGTATTTCCCCATTCCTGGCTTCCGGAAAATATTCTTCCCCATTCCCATTGAGCCCCATAGGGCCCCGTAGGGCTCAATGGGAATGGCGAAGCCGGATGCACCGCCACCGTTATCAAGGGTGCTGGTGCATCTGACAAGCTCTGTTTGCGGGTGCCGGTACGGCCGCCAGGTCGCAATGGCATTCGTGAGCAGAACTCGTAGTTTGCCGGTCCGGGAACTACGGTACTGGCATGCTTACCGGACCGGTAAACTTATAATAAGGGTGACTGTTGGAAATCCTTTGAGTAAAAATTGTCTACCAATGTTAAAAAGTTGAATCTTTTGCCTTTGAAAAGTTACATGTATTGGTCCACGCTACAAACTTAATGCTGAATTGAGCAAATTGCTACATGATCAAACTGTAAAATGTGCATCACTTTGTTGAAAAATTATTGATATGCTTATATAAAATCTTTTTTTCTGAAAAAATTGCAGTGTGAAAATTGTTACAAAAATTGAGGATACAAATAATTGAATATTTGGTTGTATATACAACGTAAATTGGGTGTGCAGGGGATAGGGGACTCCCCACAAGAGTGTGGACTCCTACTGTTTTCTTCATTGGATGTGTAAACAACAAGTTGCGGCTCTTCTTTCCAGGTCTCCAAGCTTTCAACTGGTTAATGGGCTAGATCTGTTTTTTCTTCAAGTGGTCTGTGATGATAGGGCCATGCCATTGGACTAGTCACTTGTTCTCGAAGTTCAACAGAACTAGTAACTGAACACCTACAATGCAATATGTGCCAGTGTGCATTCTGAGAACACAGATGTTTCTGCTTCCCTTGAGCTTAGTCCAAGGTTTCGTTTACCATTGTTCGGCTCCTCATGTTTTTTTACAAATTCGGTGGTGCAAGAGTTCATCACATGTTTCAAATATCATACCAAGGACATCACTTTGACTTCTTCCATCAATTAGGTTGAAAAGAGAGAAACTGGTAGATTCCAGGGAAGTATTCCACATGGCAAAGAGAGCCCATGGTAGCATCAGATGCCAGGTTCACCCTTCCTTTTCAACAACCTTACATAGAAGATGTCCCAAAGATTTGTTAAGCCTCTCCATGAGTCTTTGGGTTTGGGATGGAAGATTGATGTGTGTAAGATCTTAATTTGTAACAGGGTCTTCCCTTCTTCCTGGACCTTTGATATTAAAGGAGTGCTTTGCCGGAGACGGTCTCCAGGGGGAAGCCTACTCTGTCAATTTAAGGAAGGAGCAATTTGAAGATGGCTTTTATGATGTTGGTCCACATTGAGAATGCCTCAGTACACCCAGTGAAAATACCTGGGGTGACTAATATATATGCAGGGGAACACGCTTTTAGAGGTCTCGAGGGTTCTGATATAATTAATGCTAACTCTCAAAAGGTATATTGATCAATGGTAATGGTTGTAGTGGGCATAAGAATATCTTTATTACTGCATTACTGGTCTTTTGACTTATTTCATATCTTTGATAGAAAAGTACCTTTTTATACTAGCAGAGATCAAAAGTGCATGTGGCAGAAACATAATAGTCTTTTGGAAAGGTATCGAAAACAATGTTTTCCGTCCTCTTTCAAGTCTGGTTCCACCCTGTATAGCAGTCCTCTTTTTTTTAATGTAGAATACTCTTTTCTTCATCATGCCTACTTTATAATTCATTTTATTTTTTCTTTCATTTTATTAATGACTAGCAGTAGTGCCTGTTCTCGGAACGGGTTCTGTAGACAGACATGATAACACTGATCCGGTAGGTCATTGTTCCAATTCACTTATTGCTTGATGTACTTTGCACCCTGAATTAAACTGCACTGAGAATGGGCGTGTATGGCTGGCTGGCATAGCCCAGAGCAGACGTTGAGGGGAGGTGAGAGTTGATGTGCTGCTGCATACTGGGAACTTCGGTGCTCTCTCCTCACATGTTGCCACACCCTGGCATGGTGCAGTTCATTGCAGTGCATTACAGTGCACACATCTTGGAAACCGTGCATCCTAGGGCCTGGGCCTTGAGTTTTGTTCCTCGTGTCAGGACCGGTCCTTCTACAACCACATTGAGGTTTCACCGATTTCAGGCAACCGTCTCATGTGTAAGGGTGCTGAAATCTGGGGAAAGGAGTGGGGTGTCCAAATGTCATAGAGCCAGTAATGTCCAAAGGGTCCTAACAGGTAACTATGCACATTTTGGTGCAGATTGGTGCAATGGTGTGGCACTGTATAAAGAACAATGCTTCGCCAAGCCACAAACTCACAAATACATTTTGACTTGTGCTGAAATCTGGGGGAACTGGGTGGGGTGTCCAAATGTCGTGTGGCCAGAAATGTCAGCGGGGTCCTAACAGCTAACTATGCAAAATATGGTGCAGATTGGTGAAACGGTGTGGAATTGTATAAGGAACAGCGCTTTGCCAAGCCACAAACCCACAAAGAAATGTTGACTTTTGCTGAAATCCGGGAAAAGGGGTGGGTTTTCCAAATGTCATGTAGCCAGTAATGTCTGGAGGGTCCTAACAGGCAACTATTCAAAATCTGGTGCTGAAAGGTGAACCAGTATGGAATTGTATAAGGAACAACGCTCCGCCACAAATCTGGCCACAAACACATTTTGCCATATATATGTCTATATATATGTCTATATTCAGTAAAAAAAACTTTGTTAAAGGGACGTTATGGTTAAGTTGCGCTACTAAAAACCTATGAAATTCAGTAAAACAACTTTGTTAAAGGGACGTTATGGTTCCAAGTAAAACCGAAAAACCCCTGAAATTCGCCAGTTATGGTAAGCTAAGCAACCATAATTCGCGCCACCACTGTGCACTGCTAAGACTAACACCCAGAACATCAAAGATGACATCACAAACTTAATTTTTTGTATATATTGCTCTACTTTGTGTGTGAGGTACAGTATAATTAATATATTTTTGTTTTTCACACAGAAATGTGCAGTACTTTGGAGTGGGTGGAACAAAATTTTCCACATGAGGAAATGTCTAAAGAGAGTGATAATAATGGTAGACACTTGTTAATACAAGGAAATTAATAATCATTACCTAATGTTTATTTTTTACAGACTATACAAAGATTGAAAATGTGACTCCAGAAGACACAATGGAAAAGACTCTCGAACGCATTGAACAGAAAGCAGACATTCTTAAGGAACATTTCAATAGTTTGAAACAGTTAGTGGAGGACCACATCAAATAGAAAATTAAGTACCATTGTCCCATCTGTACCTGTGCCCCGTCTCCATGTCCCAGTGACCTATCCCTAAACCGTGAACAACAAAATAAAAGTTTTGATGAGATTTCCATCCCTTCATCCCCTCCCCTCCATCCTCTCCACCCCCTAATTCCCCTATTTTTGTATCAGTTTCTGCTTCCCCCTCTCTTTCATAATTTGTGTATATGTACATAAATAAAAAAAGTTATATTTCATGTAATGAAAATCTTTGTATCTTATTTTTTTTTTAAAGCAGTTAAAATGTCGGCGGACAGCGTGCCTGTCCGGCCTGTCTGTAATTAATAAAATCTGGATGTCCTAAGGACACTACACCTCTACGTACCATTCGCAACCAGGATTGAACTGTTCTTAGAACACACCAGCTGTCCGGGATGTCCGTAAATCAACAAAATGGAAGTGTCCTAAGGCCACTATACCTGTCCATACCATTCGCAACTAAGATGGAACTGTCCGTAGAACAGGCGCAGTGTCCGGGATGCCCGTATACAAACAAAATGGAGGTGTCCTAAGGACACTAGCCCTCGCCGTACAGCATGCAGAACATCTAAGCACATGCGTACCATACCCATACATCTTGCAAACATCACACCTGTCTGTAACTGTCCGTCTCACTTGTGTCGCACTTTTAATTAGTTTCAGAACCCGAACACTGTCTGCATTTTGTACATTTCTCAGAAAAATCTGATTGCCAGTATATGTAAGATGGACTCCATCTCTGCGAAAAATGTAATATTTTCATTGTGAAAAGAGGATATGCCAACATCTCTTAGAAAGGCACAAACAGCCTTATTGACATTGACATTGTGCCTCGCTTTCTCCATTTGTGGACCAAATGAGGAAGAACGCAGCCACATTTGTCTTTGTGGAATACGAGAAAAAATTACTTGGGAATTTGGAAACATGTCCATGACCTTCTCAACTCCTTCTTTCATTGCAAATTGCAAAGAAATTCCAGACACATGTCCTAAACTGTTCCCTCCAAAATGAATTATAATTATGTCAGGATGATGCTCTGTCTGTAAAGTAACACAGAGAGGTACCAAGTCCAGCCACTTCATTCCACGGACTCCATGCCAGTGCACTTCCAAATGAGGGAATCCAAGATCTGCATATACATCACAATGTTCTGCATGCACCTCCAACCAAAGTATCCATGAGTCTCCTAAAATCCAGATAATCTGTTTTCAAAAACACACAGCCATAGCTAACTCTTCTTCTCTCAGGAAAAGACATTCTCACTAAATCTCTCCTTACACAACACACCCACTAAACTTTACTGACCAATCCCTAGCTCCGCTGATTCTCATTTGCATGCCTCTCCACCCCTGAATGCCCGTATGTAATACGCGCTGTCCGCAGACTACCGCCAGGTCCGCGGACATGTAGAATATCTGAGCGTGGTGAATGTACATGTAAATAGTGTTCCCCATTTCCCCTTTAAGGTGGGCTCTGAGAAGAGCCTTTTTGGGGTTTTTTTTGCAGATGCCTGACAGGCACCTGTTATTTCGTATTTTTGGGGGTTTTTTTTCTTCTTACTTTACTCCTAAAATCTTCACATAACCTGTTCCAAAGCAACCCTTACATTCCAAAAGAACATGGCATTTCCCAAAAAAGATAGAGCCACACCATCTGCTTCAAAATAAGCAGCATTACTCGAAACAATATTCTTGTTGTTACAGAAAAACATACCAGCACTTAGCATGAAAGCATGCATGCCTCGATTGATTGCATACCTAACAATGCTTTGATCAGGACAAAAAACAGAACTGTTGTCCCATTTTGCTCTAGGAAGTAATCCAGAAAAAATTACTTTTGCATTTGGAATGATGTTGATTACTGCTTGAACCAACTGTTCCAAATCTGCCAACAAGGTAAGGGAACTCACATAGCCCAAATGAAAAGCACCATAGTGCAAAACTACCACATGGGGACTGTTCATCCTACTCATATCTCTACAAACTTGGAGAATTGCCTCTACATTGCAGTCAGTCACAGCGCTCCACACCACCTCCACTCCTCTAACATCGAAATTGTTTGCCGCATGCCTGCATTGAGAATACTCCTGTAAACCATGGACAAACATAGCTCCGAGCACCAACACCCTGACGTTCTCCACCTCTGCCATCTTCACTACACACACTCTCTTTTTAGACAAATCAACAATGTCAACATCTGATTGGCTGATCCCTACAGTCCCCTTTCCATGCTGGATTTACTGGAAAACCCTGTATGTGGCACGCCCTACCCGTGTACAGCCGCTGTGTCTGCGTGGCACCTAACTCTTAGCCAGCCCTTCTACCCTTTGCACATCACTCTCGGTTCCATTTCCTCATTGGATACAGCTAAGCAGTCACACAACCATCCACCTATCACATCCAAGACCTCTACATCTAACTCCATCATCAGAGTTCCGCACTTCAAATGTACTGTTGATCACTCTGAATACAAGTCTCATATCATTGGAGAGCACCTACTACAAAAACTACTGTATAAGTCTCGAAGATTTCTACTTACAGCTCCATACATATCCACATGCATGATTAAAAAGTACAGGTATGCATATTTTATTCAGAGTACATGTACAACTCTTATGATTCCATATAAACAAAGTAATGCCACTAAATCTGCATAGCCAATACATACATGCCAACGCCACCGATTTAAGCGCGATACTCCCGATTTTTCATTGAAATATCACACTATTTTTTACTGTCTCCCGCATAACATATACATACATGCCAACCCTCCCGATTTACGCACGAGGCTCGATTTTTTTCATTGAAAAATGTCACAATGTTTTACTGTCTCCCGCCTAAATTAATGCTAATCCCAATGCAATCATATGAGAAAAATAAATTTTCCCGATTGCTGTGGTGAAATCTCCCTCTCAGGTGCTCCCGATTGTTTGCATGTCTAGTTATAATATGAAATTATTCAAATTTTTCCCATCTACTATAATGACCTATCACTTCCAAACCTCTCTGCTATCTAGAACACAGCTGTAAAATATCAAGTGAATTTCATAAACTTAAAATTCTACTCATTTGAGAAGCATGTTCAAGTAAATAACAAATAAAGACTGCACATAGTCAAATGAAATACATGCATTCACTATGTTCAAATATCAAACAAGAATACTACGACAAAAACATAAACGTGTACATTAACATCAGTGCTATAAACACATAAAATTACTAACGTCTTCCTTTTACAATTGCAGTGGAGACCACTCTCCTGAAAATCAGCAGCATCTAAACTACAAACAACATATCTGAAGAAACCTGCTCATTCCACAAAAGAAAGTATGTACAATACTACCTTTATATTCTTACTGTTCCTCAAAGACACTGTGTGGTTCATTCATGTAATTTGCGTACCAAAAAAAACATCGATTTCTGAACCATTCTGCCCACAAATCTGCATTTATTAAGCAGAGATTAGCAGGCTGAATGGCACACAAATCCCTTTTTTTGGAACACAAATAACATACTCAACCCTTAGAATATTAGTACTACAAAACAAAGAACTGTTTTAATTTTATACCCTTACGTTTACTATTAATGCTTCTCCCCACCACTAGATCACTTTCTACTCTCATCTGAACCGCAGTGTAATAACATACAAACAGAAGAATAGCCTTCCCAACTCATTGTAACTGCCCATTGCACATTCACACACTACCACATACATCATTCCCATCAAACTCATACACGCATGCACACAGCACACATACATTGCAAAACAAACCAACCCAAACCTTCTTTTTTTTCAACAGACCCCAAAGAATGCCTACCAAACAGCAAGTCCGTAGAAAGCAATGCAGAAATAGAGCAAATGAAAATAAAAGTGTCCAAAATAAGCATCCATCTCTACCAGAGTTTGTACAAAACGTTCATACAAAACAGCTAATGCAGTCATTTAACAAAACAAAAGAAGCTTTTAGTACAGAAACTTTGTCTTCTCTATCAAAATGTAAAACGAAACAGAAAGTGATTAACAAGAATTCAGCTACCACTACTGCTAACACAGCTCCTATAAATCTTGATGTAGTGGCAAGTAACCATACCAAAAAAAGTATTTGAGCAAAAATGTTCCGCCACAGAGTCCTTCAGAATCTGATAAAAACAGGAGCAAAATCATGCACAACCCTTAAAACCTACCAAGAAAATTAATTCTAGAAGCTCTCGTTGACAGTGCAATCCTTCTCAAAAGGAAGTTCTTTATTTTAGTTTTAAACAGGATGAAACCACTAACAAAACTAAGTACTAAACTACAAAAAAACTTCTCAATAAATGCAATGTCAACAAAAATAACTTCTTAAATATCTGTGCAGGTGAATGGAGTCACACCACAAGCACAGAACCATATTTTAATGAAAAAGCATACAGTCAAAACCAAACAAACACAATTGCCATCCATAGCAGTGGACGAGGTTATGAAATAATTAATAATACCATCCTGGAACAAGAAACACTGCTTACAAAAATATCCCCAGAAAACTCAGAATTACCTCTCCATTCGACTGAACCAGAACGTCCAGTATACAAATGGCCGTGCACGTCAATGTTTAACATTCCCAAAAAATCTTTAAAATCTTTACGCCAGTTCCTCAATCAGTATGTGAAAGGTAAAGACAAAATCAAAATGAAAGTGCTGCAAAATATGGATACCTGTCCAGTGCGCAAATACACGGGACTACAAGGACATTCATTAGCCTGCATTTCAGGACCTATTTGCAAAAGCTCATTCCATTATAGCAAAATGATATCAACACATCATTCAACTGTAAGAAATCTAGTCTATAAATTGTACTATGCTAAAAGTCCTGCTTTAGAACTAGCCAATTTAAATAACACTCTTCTACATGGTACATCCAAAGACCTAGAAGAAGAAATCGACCATATCCAGAGAAAATATTTTGGAAGTGAAAGCCACTTACAAAATGCAATAGCTTTAGAACAGACTAGCAACAATTCTGTACATCGCAACCTTCTACTACACACATACAAAAAAGAAATACAAAAATGTAAAAGTACACCCGCTGAAGTACCAAACCATGTGTGTGTGTGTGTTGCCGCAGAACTTTTTACAAAAGTAACACAAAAACTAGAGACCTAACATACAAAGTAGAAGACAATGAAGATTCCAAATGGTTTGAATTAGCTCTCTACCTTTTAGCAGAAAACAAATACAAAATAAATAACCCCTTAATACTTTGCAGTTACTGCACTACAAAACTTGACAACAACCAAACTCCTTCACGTGCTATCACAAATAACTTTGAATTATTCCCACTACCAAAACACCAGCAACAACTCAATTTATTTGAGAGCATCATAATTCAAAAGGTACACCCATTTCAAGCAATAATGCGCCTTTAACCAAAAACAGCAAAATTACCTCCCTCTGAAATGTTAAAAGGCATTCGTGGCAAAGTAGTTTATTTACCATTAGATCTGACAGAAATTGTGCACACTCCAGGAGTGCAAAGTCCAATAGAACAATCTTTAATTGTCTTAGCAAATGGTCTACCAACAAAAGACAAAAAAATCTGGCAACAACTCGTGGACTTACATAAAGTTAGACAAGCATTGCAATATCTAAAAGTCAATAATGAGTACTACAAAGAAATAAATATTGAAGAAAACTTAAACAACTGAAATAATTCAAGAGTCACCAGAAACTGGTCAATTTGAACTTCTCGATCCTGCTGCAGTATCCAATATTTTAGACCATTATACAATGCATCCATTGCACTTTAAAGACAGCATAGATGATGCACTAGAAACGTACCAAATGCGACAAACCAAAGGATCACCAATGAGCATATGGGAAAAAAGTATAGAAGCACGTGCTTTTCCTCTACTATTTCCTACTGGCAAAGGAGGAAGATACGATGATAGACTCACTCAGATAACAGCATCAGAATACCGCTCATTACGAATGTATTCTGAATATCCCAGATTTAGACAAAATGTGGAATACATATTCCACCTACTTTGAAAGTGAACTGGCAACTCTATGTTATGGAGTTGCACACATATTGAAATCGGAACCCACTTTCAAAATATGTCAGCTATGCAATTAATACAAAAAGTGCAAGAAAAAGATGAGGTTTTACAATCAAGCATTAAAAATCTGTTTGCAAACATGCGTGGTATAAAAGAATACTGGTTCCGACGTCACAGAGATGTACGTTGCATGATCAGAAACCTTGGACCACCCACTTGGTTTGTTACATTAAGTTGTGCAGAATATGCATGGGAAGATTTACATGATTTCCTACGCATATCAAACAAAAACAAAACAAACATATATATACTAACACCTGGAGAACTTTGCTCTCTAGATCCTGTTAATGTTTCAAGATATTTCCACCATCGTTTCATTGCTATGCTACACTTTATTTGTAATAAAACTGTTCCTCCCCTCCGAGACGTACAACACTTATTTTGGAGAAAAGAATACCAAGACAGAGGAGCACCACATATCCACATGCTTTTATGGATTAAAGATGCTCCTAAATTTGGTCAGGACAGTGATGCCACTGTTTTGCAGTTCATCCAAAAATATGTCACTTGTGAAATCCCTTCACAAACGAGACATAGTGACCTTCATGCACAAATTGTACAATTTCAAAGACACAAATGTGGCAAATATTGTCATCGCAAATACAAAAACAAAGGGAAATACTACACCAAATGCTGCTTTGGTTTCCCTAGACCAGTTACAGAAACAGGTGAAGTGAACAACTTCATGGCCCTCATTACAACTTAGGGGTTAAGGGTTTAACGGCGCCGTCGGCGCCGTTAACCCTTAACGCCTGATTACAAGTGTCCCTTTGCGGGTTGGTGTTTAACGCCTGCTTTTAGCAGGCGTTAAAATTCCAACCCACAAAGGGACTTTGGAGCTAATTAGCGCCTTCCCCATTCCCATTATGCCCTATGGGGGCAAAAATGGGAATGGGGAAGGGCAAATGGTGAATGGGGAATTACCGCCCCACTCACCTTGGAATGGGGCGGTAATTCCGCCATCCACCATGGCGGAATCATAACCTTAGCGGCATGGACCATGGTGCTAATAGCACCATGGTCCTCCGCCAAGGTTGTAATGAGGGCCCATGTCTTCAGTTAGACATGGGCCCTCATTAGGACACCGGCGGAAAACCATGGTGCTATTAGCGCCATGGTCGATGCCGGAGTCCGCCATGGTGGAATGGGGAATTACCACCCCATTCCAAGGTTGGCGGGCGGTAATTCCCCATGCCATCATGGCCCTTCCCCATTCCCATTTTTGCCCCATAGCGCATAATGGGAATGGGGAAGGCGGTAAGTACAGTACTGCAAATTGCGGTACCGTACTTACCTTGAGAGTCCCTTTGCGGGCCCCTACTTTAACAGCTGGTCTAGACCAGCCGTTAAGGTCGGGTCCCGCAAAGGGACCTTGTAGTAAGGCGTTAAGGGTTTAACGGCGCTGACACCTTTTACGGCGCCATTAAACCCTTAACGCCAGGGTCCTAATGAGGGCCATAGTGTTAAAGGTAAATCACCTAAGAACACGTATTACATAAAAAGAACAGAAGAATCAAAATATATCAATGATTACAATGCAATCATTGCCCTCTTATGGAATGCAAACATAGATGTGCAGTACATTGCAGACAATTCCACTGCAGTTGCACGATATATTACAGCCTACTTAACGAAAGCAGAAAAAACAGAGCTTCAAGACCTCTGGAATGACCTATCATCAGACAAAACACTATCTCAGAAATTGTACAGCTTAGGCATAAAAATGCTCTCTCATAGAGAATGTGACGCCTACAAAGCTGCAGATCGTTTAACCGGTACTGTTTTGTATGGACAATCTGAAAATATAGTATGGCTAAGTCTTGGTCCTGCTAAATCTAGAAAAAGAGTTCTCAAATCATATGACAACATAGAAACAATAGCCAAAAATGATCCCAACAGCCAAGACATTTTGAAAAACTATTTACTAGACACATACTACCCGAACAGGAGTACCACTTTGGAAAACATGTGTCTATACCACATAGCCCAAAGCTTTGCATACAAAAATAATATAAAACCCAATGAAAACAAAGGTAGATATAGAGTGACAGATTGTGAAGGCAGCTTAGTGAAACTTACCAAACGAAGCTTAATTAATCATATCAAATTGTCATTAAAAACTCCTCAACAGAAAGAAATATATTACATGTCCCTGCTACAACTTTTTAAACCATGGAGAAAAGAAGAAGATATACTAGATAACTATGACTGCTGTGAAGACGCTTTCAAAGCACTATCACCGATGTGAACTTTATGCCGTACAAAACAATGTTGCAAAATGAACAGCAACATGAAGAAGAACTCCAGGCCCAACTAGATAAGGGCACTTCCGACAGTAGTCAACCCTCTGGAACAGGAAGCCAAGAACCACTGGGACAGCCACTAATAGCAAATGAGGCAGAATTAGCTATGACAGAAGTAGAAAACACCATCGATATCTGAGGAAGCACGAATTTGTATGAAGGACGCACTTAGATGGATTTCGGATATGTCGATAACTCCAGTTGAAGTACATGACACGTATAGTAAGTATACGCCAGAAATGCAGAGGAAAGTGATACAGGTGATGATAGAGTACCTACAGGATGATTGTGTAAAAAGAAAGATTAGTTGTCCCACAGAGTTATTGAGTATTTACGAGAGAGCTTTTTCACTTGACACTTCTTCAACTGCTTTAGCGCTCGATTTAGCTCTGTTGCTTAGTAAGCGTTCGGAGTCACCTACTTCTCAGTTGCCTATGAGAGAGGTTCCTCCGACATTTATCCCGAAGGTTGAGGTTGCGGCCGATGCTGCACGGGGTATAGTCGCTGTGGACATTCCTGCACATTGTGTATCACGTCCCGTTCTCAAGACAGGAAGTGAATACTATTAGGCAATCTATTTCTGACATTAGGAAAAATCCGACAGGATTCTATAAAGAAATAGAGTCCGTCTTGCAATCCTCAGTATTCACCTTAGGTGATATTGATTTGTTATTCCCTGTACTCCTGCCCGTACATTTGTGGAAACAAGTTAGAACTATAGACGACGTAGCAGGGTTGGGAGATACATGGGTGAATATAACTAGACTCGATGGAGAAAGGCCAGCTGGTGAAAGACCGCCTCAGGTGATACTAACTTTGCCTTATAGAATCATTGCAAAATTAAAAACTATAAATCCAGAAAAAAGAATTATATGGGACAAACCTACGGCCTGTGTCCAAGGAAAGTCTGAGGGTGCTACCGAGTTCTTTAATCGGTTCTAACAGGTATTCTCGGATTTCAGTGGACAAGACCTAGGCACAGAGTCTGGGAAAAGGTTATTTGTGGACAAATTTGTGCGTGGATTGCTGCCTTACATCCAGTCACAAATTATGTCTTCTGAGAGCGCTTGGCAGGCGAAATCGCAATGAGAAGTACTGCACATGGCTCAGTACTACGAGAACCGTGTCAATAATGAAAAAGATAGGGTTGAAAAACAAAAAGGCAATTTGAAAACTAAAGTGCTATTGCAGCAAATTGTTAGAGGCCCCAGAGGGGGTAGTTCTCAGATTAGAGGTCAGAATGTCCCGCAAGGGAATGTGCCCTTGGGTCCTGTGAACATTAAATCAGTGCGCTTATTGTCGTCAAGAGGGTCATTGGTGAGCACAATGCCCCGTCCTTCAACAAAGGTCAAATAATACATTCGGAAATATGGGTAGATGATCCAGAGGTCACCTGGGTGTAGGGTATGGGTAGACGATCCAGAGGTCACCTGGGTGTAGGGGGCCCTGGTAGAGGGTCAGTTTACACAGGACCCTCAGCAACCTTTCTCGAAGGATAATCAGATTTCAAGTGTGGACACCAGGAACATATTTGATCATCCTTCCGCTGCATATTTATCTGAAGAGCTTCCTTTTGATGATATTCTGTTTCGTTAGGTTTGCTTGAAGCAGGGTTTTGACCCTACACCTATTCCCGTCAATCAGAAAGGTCCCTACGTTGAAATGATGGTGGGAAATAGGAAACATCAGTTTTTGATAGACACTGGAGCACAGAAGTGTTCCATTGATCATTTACGGGTTCCAAACATTCCACTGTCAGGGCAAACCAATGTTTCTGTAGGGTTTTCTGGCACACCAGTTGTTTGTCTGGTTTCTTTGCTGGTACCTATTTCTTTAGGTCCCTTTACGGACCACTGTCCATTTCTGTTGACTTCGAATTGTGGAGAGAACTTGCTGGGGTTGAATCTGTTAAAAGAATTAAATGCAGTGATTTATTGTTCTTCTGATGGAGTGCGCTTGACGATTTCACCACAGCAATTTTCTGTCTCGCAATTCTTGACTAGACCTTTGCCGCCAGAATTCATTAAGGTACCAGAGAGCTTGTGGGCTGTTGATGACAATGATGTCGGTGTTTTACAGATTGACCCTGTTAAGATTGTTTTGAAACATGGAATTGAGCTGCCACGCATTCCCCAGTATAAGATTTCAGTTGAGGGCGAGCAAGCTTTGAAATGCATTGTTTTCAATTTCGTGCATCGCGGGTGATTGAAGAACTTTCAGGAAGTTTGTGTAACAGTCCGATTTTACCCGTGTACAAGAAAGGCGATAATGCAATTCCATTCCGTTTCATAATTGATTTACGTGCCATTAATAAAGTCGTGGCTCCACAATTTCCAATTGTGCCTGATGTAACGACAATCCTAACCATGATTCCAGCTACAGCTACTTACTTTAGTGTGGTGGATCTAAAGAATGCTTTCTTTAGTATTCCTATACACAAGGATAGTAGATACTTGTTCGCGTTCCCCTTAAGGGGGACGCCCATTCACATTTACTCGTGTACCTCAAGGGCACACAGAGAGCCCTAGCATTTTTAGTAGGGCTTTGAAAGAACAACTTGATAACCTTGAATTGCCCTCTACCTGTACTTTGCTTCAGTACTTTGATGATTTGCTTTTAGCTGCTGACTCTGAGAGTGCCTTTAAGGAGGGCACTGTGTTATTGCTTACCCATCTAGCTAAGCATGGTCACAAAGCTTTGCTTAAAAAATGTCAATATTGTTGCCAGGAGGCAAAGGAGGGAAGAAGATTGACACCTGAACGAATTAAACACATTTCTGGCATGTCTGTCCCAAATACAAAGAAGGAAGTTAGAACCTTGATAGGTATGGCTTCTTACTGTAGGTTGAGGATCCCAAATGTTTCACTAGTGATCAAACCGATGTTGGCGCTGACGAAGAAGGGCATTTATTTGCCATTGCCATGGATCGCGGAACACCAGCAATCGTTTCACTTGCTTAAGACTGCATTATGCTCTGCACCAGTTTTGGGCACACCAAACTATGAAAAGGCCTTTGTGTTGTTTGTGCATGAATGTGATGGATGTGCTTTGGCTGTATTAACACAGGAACATGGAGGGAAGAATAGGCAGTGAGGTTACTTTTCTTCCGCCCTTGATCCTGTAGCATGCGCTTTGCCAAGATGTTTGCGAGCTGTCGCTGCTGCTGCTGCGTCTGTAAAACAGAGTGAGGGAATGGTCCAAGGCCATGATCTAACCCTGATGGTGCCTCACTCTGTAGATGTTCTACTGAACCGAACTCAAACTCAACACCTCACTTCTGCACGGTTGACAAGATATGAATTGATCTTGTTTGCTCCTCACATTCAAATTATGAGGTGGTGTGTTCTGAATCCGGCTGAACTCCTACATTTCCCGCAAGATACTACTTGCGGCGATGAAGTGCCACATGATTGTTTGTATACGACCAAACAAGAGACAAAGGGTAGAATTGATTTGAAAGATACTCCTTTGGAAAATCCGCAAGGAGAGCTGTTTTGTGAAGGCTCCTGCTTCAAACTTCCGGATGGTACATCCACAGCTGCTTATGCAATCACTACATTAAGCATGGTTGTGGAAACTAAGAGAATCACGCATAATTCTGCGCAGGCCGCAGAGATTATAGCATTAACCCGAGCTTGTGAACTTTCCGAAGGGCTTGTAGCAAATATATATACTGATAGTCAGTATGCCTTTAGGGTGGTTCACAACTTTGGGAGACTTTGGTCAGAGAGAGGGTTCCTAACTTCACATGGCACCAAAATCCAACATGGCTCCCTAATAGTACAACTACTCTCAGCGCTTGCGCTCCCTACTCAGTTAGCAGTTATGAAATGTGCAGCACATCGAAAGATTACAGATGATATAGGGAAAGGGAATGCTTTCGCTGATCAGATAGCTAGACAAACTGCTACCGATCTCCTTACGGAGATGTATGTTTCAAGGGAGATTGTAAATGCTTATGCAATGGATGAGGATGTTGGATCTGTATGGGATATCCAAGCTGATGCCACGTTAGAAGAATGCAAAAGGTGGGCTGAAGGCTTGGGGAAACTTGATGATGACGGATGTTGGGTGGATATGGCGGAAGGGAAATGGCTACTCCCTGACGCGTATATAATGATGATGGTCATCATGGCCCATGGCTTTACGCATGTATGTGCCCAGAAGATGACAAAAATGTTAGAGAAAGTTTGGGTGAAAGACAACATTTCGAAAATTGCCCAGCGCTACGTCCAGGATTGCATGATTTGCCTACAACTCAGTGTGGGAAAGGGGACAGTAACTCCAAGGGGAAGTTTTGGGCCACCATCTGTCCCCTTCGAAGTGATCCACTTTGACTTTATTGAAATGGAACAATGTGATAATAAAAAATATGTGCTGGTGGTTATCTGCGTTTTTAGTAAATGGGTTGAGGCTTTCCCTGTTAAAGATGCTACAGCCATGACTACTGCAAAAATCATGTTAAGGGAATACTTCCCGTGGTTCGGGCTACCTAGAGTTATCTCGTCGGACAATGGGCCACAGTTTGTCGCTGCTGTAATTCTACAGATATGTACGGCATTACGAATTGACAAACGGTTCCATTCGGCCAGACATGCTTAGAGCGCCGGACTAGTAGAAAGACACAACAGTATCTTTAAGAACAAGCTCGCTAAGACGTGTGCCGGCACCAAACTAAAATGGCCGGACGCCTTACCGATCGTGTTGTTATCCATGCGTACAACCCCTCAAACTAAGACTGGGCTCTCTCCATTTGAGGTGGTAATGGGGAGACCTGCCAATATGTGGAACCTTCCTAAATGCAATTCATTGAGAAATGTTGAAAATGTATTACTTTCAGATTATTGTAGCCAGTTGACTAAACACCTGTATTTGATTTATCACCAGGTACGAGAAGCTTTACCTGTGCGATACGAGGGCCCGGGCCATAGTATACGGCCTGGAACCTTGGTGCTCGTCAAGGTATTTGACCGCTCCTCTTGCCTTGCGCCTCGCTGGCGTGGGCCGTTCCAAGTCCTGTTAGTCACCCAGACAGTGGTGAAGGTTGTTGGGAGAAAGAACTGGATCCACGCGTCCCATGTCAAGAAACTTCCTCACCTTTTGCCACACGTTACAGAAGAAACAGAACCCCTCGCTAATACTGCAACCACCGATCCCAAAGCAGTAAGTAGCACTGAGAGTGTGTCGGGGAATCTCTCTGAGCCCGTGAGCCTTGGGGAAGCTGCCATTTTGTCTCCACACTCTCCAAAACTTTTGCATCCGGAAACTGCAATTTCAAATTCGGCATCTTCACTTGTTTCCGACACGTTGCTTCCAGCAGGAAGTGACGACATATTGTTTCCGGATCCATCAGTACCGGGAAAAGTAAGGTACAATCTGCGTCCAAGAAGATAGACTTACGGCACGGTTTTTGCTGTGCATCTGATAGACTTACGGCACGGTTCGGCTGTGCATTTGAAGAAGAAAAGGATCATCGAGGGCTTGTTTTTGCCCAAATTTCAGAAAGGGGATTCTGTTGGCTAGGGTTGTGGAAGGACAAAGAAGTCGCTCGACCAGGAGGTCGCCAGGAACGAACATTGGGGTATCCGTTTGAAGACTACAATGCCTGCTACCGCTCGTATGGGACTTGTAAATAAGGGGGTGACCAACCGGGACGATGGACAAAATGCCTGGGCCCTGAAAATGTATTGCTGTATTTTTATAATGATATTTGGGTTTTTAATAGTCGCTGCCTTAGGATTGTGGTACCTAGAGGAAACTAATTCTTTAGAACTTTTGTTACCTGCTGAAAGTACACCTATTGTTCTTACTCCCTTTGTACATTTGCATACTCTATCCCCTAGGGATTCTCAGCATAGACAAAGGTACCACAATAACACTCTACTGCTTATCATGAATGCTACGCATGCCATTTTTAATAAGTCTAACTGTTGGGTCTGCTCACATTTACCGCAACACGGGGATAAGGGGCTAGGTTAGTATATTCATCCTTTACCTTTGACAACTGCTTGCTATGCTTCTCTTAGAGCGTTGTTCTTTGGCCGGTGGAATGATAGCATCTCAGGGAACTTTGATGGCACCAATTTGAATAGTTTTGAGAAACGTGTTTTGACTCCCCTGGGATGATCGCTTTTCGCGAACAGGAGTAAACCGAATGTTGCTTCTATTAGGCCTTCTGATAAACTGTCTCGTCCTTTCCAAACTTTGATTTCCTTTAAGATGGCTCCAATAGGCAATAAGGATGCCATCCCTCCTTCTTACACTGTTAATCATAGCCCTGATTCAGTTTCCTTTTGCATACAGAGGAATGGAACTCAGTCAATGGGAAATTTTCTAGGTTGTGCCAACGTTGCGAATTTCACTGGGGAAAACAGACCTTTGTATGTAGGTGAACCTGTCTACTTTGTCTGCGGTAATGTAGCATTCCCATGGTTGCCCAGGGATTGGCAGGGAACCTGTTATTTAGGGATCCTGTTACCTGGGGTGTTTATAGCTAGTACAAGAGAAGTTTCAAAGGCTCGTCCACGGCGGGACGAGAATGGTGACACCCCAGCACAAATCTTGGGAGATATAGCAAAATCAGTTGTGCCATTCTGGGGGTAGATAGTGAATTTGGAAGACATTAGAAAGCTAGCGAGAGTACTGGAGAGGACCATCAACCGGACCACGGACATACTCTATAATATGACATTAGAACAAAAGGCGATAAGATTAGTAGCACTTCAAAACCGAATGGCATTAGATGTCATTCTGGCTGAGCGTGGTGGAGTGTCTAAATAAGTGGGGTCTGCTTGCTATGTTTTCGTGCCAGATTCCTCCCCAACTATCTTCAAGGCAATACAGAATGTGCATGTTCCCGAGGGAAATTGGGATCTTAGCGCTTGGTTCTGTTACTTCTTGCGATCTTGGGGTTGGAAGGTACTTTCTGTCTTGCTGATTATTTTGGGAATCCTGTTGTTTCTTTGTTGCTGTATTCGGTGTCTACCTGGTATGTGTTCGATGCTTTGGGGATGTTGCGCACAAGCGATAGGTTCGATAGGACATAAAGTGTATGCCCCAGACAAAACTTCTAAAGAATATGTGTTGAAAGAAATTTTAGCAAATGACCTAATGGTAATAGATATTTCTGACTGTGATTCATGGTGTATGGACGATGATGTATGGAGTTATTTGCAAGGAGATCCAAAGTAATTTTAGCACTTGGCATAGGCCAAAAGGAGGGTTTGTCAAAAGAGAAATTATATCGTGCCTCCTATTGCAATAAATATATGTATATTGGCCTACGCCAAGATGCTCGAAAGTCGCTTGCGAAAGAATCCGTGTTGCAAGGTCCTGACCTTAAAATCAATGTAAGCCGCCATTTTAGGTTCATCCGCCATTTTAGGATTCGCTTTGTAAAAGTCACCCTGTGAGTTAAAATGGTGGACAATGTCATTCCAAAAATACAACATGGCCGTCTTGACCTCTGTACATAGTTAATATGTAACTTGCCTGCAGGCCACTCGTTGAGGTCGTGAACTGAGACCTTGTCCTTCGTTGACTTGTGTGTAAGGGATTACTCGTGTAAAGAAACTAATCCACGAGTGTACTATAAAAACAATATATTCAAATACTGAACATAGAACACTTGTTTAACCACATTGTATTAATGTTTAAGGATACTCGCTTGAAAAATCCCAGATCACACAGTTGTTGTATAGGCTTGTTGATACATGTATTAAAGGCAATCCAGTTATATGCGGTTGTTCGAGACTTGGCACGAACCCTAGATCGGTGATGTATTAAGTGGAATATTAACCCGAAGTGGGGCTGGACATCGTGCCCACAAAGTGTATAAAAAGCGAATGCATTCTAATGTACAGCGTCTCTCACTGAACACATTGAACCACGCTGGAGTTTGTTGTGTTGTTCTGAGATAGCTATCTGATTTTGCTCTGTTTTTGTAACTGGATTCAGAATAAAATAAAGTACTTTGTATGTTCCTTTGTAACCCGTGTTCGGTGTATTTCCTTTTGGGGTACTCAGCCTCGATATTTTGATTTTGTTTTCACACTACTCCCTGCTTGGAGAAATGTCTGCTCTGCAGAGAGGTGGAGCTAGAAGACCGAATTACTCTAGCAGGGAAGTATTTAGGGAGAGAAAGTTGAATTTAGTGGGGTCCAAGACCCCAAAAGCTTTGTGGAGGATGCACAAGGTCTTGAATTTGATCCTTGCAAACACTGGGAGCCAATGGAGAGATTTTAGGGCTGGAGAGATGCAGTCTCTCCAGTCCTTGAGGCCAAGGATAAGGATAATCCAGCCCTATTCTGAATTAGTTGAAGAGGGCGAAGGGAGAAAATAGGCAGACTGAGGAACAGGCTGTTGCAGTAGCCCAACCTAGAGAGAACCAGAGTTCTAGAGACATTGAGCTTCTGGGGGAAAGGTGAGGAAAAAGAGATTGCCTCTGAGGAGGTGGACCTGAAAGTTGTACTTCTTGGCAAGGTCTGTGATGTGAGGGGAGAAGGAGAGAGAGGAGTTGAAGTTGACCCCAAGGTATTTTGCCTCACAAGAGGGTGAGGGGAGGCGGCCCAAGGAGGGCAGCCAGCGAATGGGAGGGAATCAGGAAGCAGGCATCCCAAGTAGAAGGATCTTGGTTTTACTGGCATGAAAGACAGAGATCATTAGCAGAGCACCATGCCTGAATAGCAGTCAGTAAGTCAGCTATGAGAGAGGAAGAAGAGGAGGTAGAGGAGGGAAGCTTAAAGGAGAGCTGTGTGTCATTAGCATAACACTGGGGGTGAGCAGAGAAGGTGTAGATCAAGTGGGTCAGAAGGGCAAGGTAGATATTGAAAAGCCACGGTGATAGGATGGAGCACTGGGGGGCGCCGCAGGTGAGAGTGCGGTGGCTGACAGGAAAGGGCCCAGTTGCACTTAGGAAGGTCGGTTAGAAAGGAAGGAGGTCATCCAGGCCAGTGCCTGGCCATGAGGCCTAGGGTATCACGGAGATGATTTATGAGGATGGCATGATTGACTGTGTCAAAGGCAGAGGAAAGATCGAGAAGGATCAGAACGGAAGGAGAGTTGGAATCAAGATTTGAGAGCAGGTCTTCACAGGTGTTCAGGGGAGCAGCTTCCATGCCTCTGGGTGCTCTGAAGACAGACTGGTGGTCGTGGAGACATCCAGCAGATCCGGTGTGGTGGGTCAGTTGGGGGAGGACTAACTTCTCCAGGAGTTTACCCAGGAAAGGGGTGATGGAGATAGGGTGATAGTTAGCTGGGCAGGAAGGGTCAGCAGATGTCTTTTTTAGGAGAGGGTGCATAAGGAAGTGCTTGAGGGGTTATGGGAAAGAGCCAGTGGCGAAGGAATGGTTACAGAAGTCAGCCAAGGCAGGGTCGAGATAGGAGATGTTGTCCTTGATGGTTCTGGAAGAGCAGGGGAGCACCTGTTTGGAGGAGACTTTCATAGAGCACACTACTCTAGAGACCTCATCCGGTGCAATGGGAGAGAAGGAGCAGAGAATGGGGGAGGATGAGAGGGAGGTCAAGGGAGGCAAGAGTGGAGGGGGCATGGGGAGGAGTGTAGAGGAGAGTGAGGACAGGATGTTCTGAGTTTTGGTGGTGACAGGAATACCCTCCTGTCAGTTTCCAGAGTGCATCCCTTTTCCTTCTTTGAAACTGTCTGTCCTCTGCATTCCTTTACAGGGTAGGTTGCATTTCATGGTGTTGTTAGACTGTTTTTTGTCATTAAAAAAGTAGATATTTTTAATACAACCTTGACTGGACACTCCTTTTTATGATTGGGTAATAATTGTGTTTTCGCTATGTTGCAGCTAACCAACAATGAGATATGGCTGCCGTTCCGTCCATGTTACCAAATTTGGACACAGAGGTTTATAATGTGCTTGTTATTCCAATCAGTTCGGATCCCTTCTGGTGTGTTAGAGGTGTGGGGCTGATTGATGGTTTAAAAACCGATATTCACCCCTGGACCACTGGTACCCTAGAAGTTGATTCGTCACAGTGTCCTACATGCCTAATTGTCCTACAGCTTTGTTATTTTGTGTGCTGTGTATGTAGTAGTAGTAGTAATTCTTATAGCGCCTTTTCCCATTTATATAGCCTGAACATGCTTGTGGTGGGAACGTCCTCAGGGAACCATGTCCAGGTATGGGAACATTCTCAGAACTGTTTAGAATGTGTGTTTGCATTTGGCCAATTTTCAGAATTATGTGGGCTGGCTAGGCTCTAGTAAGCAACCGTAGAGGTCAGGCACGTGCATGTGTGCTGAGCGAGGTCACAAGAGTGTGCTAGTGCAAGAGATTTGTTATGTGTCCAGCTAGACCAAAATGTTGTCGTAGGTTTTTGCTGTATTCTAATGGCAGAGGTTTTGAGGCAAGTGTGGTGTAAGGAGGCGAAGGCGTAAATGTCTAGCTAGACCAAATTTGTCACAGTCATAGCTGCATTCTAATGTGTGTGAATGGATAAGCCGTGCCTGCAACAAATGTGTACCGAAGATGCGCGTTATACGTACACAAACTCAGAGGCAGCTTATCTTTGATCTTGCTGTGAGATCAGATCGACTGTGTGAAAAAGAGATGGTACCCTCATAGGCTCTTCTAGGCACTGTGGACAGACTATCCTCAAAGGGCCTCATCACAGGTCAGGCAGAGTGGTAAAAATGCAGCAGTAATGCTATTACTGCTGCATTACCTCTCTGCCCATTCCCGATTTTTGGGGAAGGTCGAAGCACTCACATCCATCTTTGAGCTGGGGGTGAATGTGCGGCTTTCTGCCCATTTTCTGTAAATTTACTGCAGCGCAATTAGCGCTGCAGTAAATGCGCTGGAAATGCCCCATAGATTCCTATAGACTCTGGAAAAAATGGGGATTAACAGCAGTGCCACAACTTGTGATCCAGCGCTGACCAAGCTGCTGTAATGCTATTTCTGTTGGGTAGTATCCTGGCGGATTTACCGCGGGGATACTACCCAGAGGTGATGAGGTCCAAAGTCTTATAAGCGCTCTAGACCGGATATCTTAGTACATCTTCAAGGCATGACAGACAGGCTACCATAAGATCTTGGGATCATAACATTCTCTAAACGCAATAGAAAGGCTACCCTTATAGTCTTCCTGTATATCGTCTAAATTCTATAATGGGCTAACTTAAGGCATCTTCTAAGTGCAATATCATGGATAATTGCATATATCAGTATGTGTTTGAATGGCTAAGGGCCTCATTACACGGAAGGCGGTGAGCCATGGCGCTATTAGCGCCATGGCTCATGCCGGTAAAATACCGGCACCGCCTTGGCGGAAAGGGGATTTACCGCCCCATTCCAAGGTTGGAGGGGCGGTAAATCTCCCTTCCGCCATTGCCCTTCCCCATTCCCATTTCTGCCCCATAGGGCTCTATGGGAATGGGGAAGGCGCTAATTACGGCACCGCAATTTTGCGGTGCCGTAATTAGCTCCGAGGTCCCTTAGGGGGTTGGTTTTTAACGCCTGCAAAAAGCAGGCGTTAAAGCACCAACCCGCTAAGGGACCTCGTAGTAAGGCGGTAATGGTTAACGGTCACCGTTACCATTAACGGTGGCCGTTAACCATTACCGCCTTCCGTGTAATGAGGCCCTAAATCATAGATCTTCTAAGTGCAATGGATAGGCTATCACCATATATCTTTGAGCGCACTGGGCAGGCTGACAATGTAAAGTACAAACCCCCTTTCCTCTTTAGGGATATTCCCTCCATTCCTCATGCCCCAATTGCATACTGCCATCATCCCCTTCCACAACTTGACAATTTTACCAACAGGATTCCTCAATATCAGAGAGCAAATAAAGGAACAAAATCTGAGACGAGGAAGATGCTAGGAGCAATGATAATTACTCCTAATGCGAACCGCCGCCAGAAGTCGAGTAGCCGGAAGAATGCAATTGCCATTGGCCCAACATGATTTAAAACCATGCTGGGAAAAGAAGCATGGAGTTTGTCTCCTTACCCAGCTGTGGTGTGGACAGCCAAGGAGAGAGACCGGGATTTTGGTGGCTGGCGGCGCAGGAGATTCACTGCATCCGACGCAGGTCAGAACAGCCGTAAGAATCGGGCGCTCTTGCCAAGTCGTGGAAGACCTTGGAAGGTTGTCCAGAGAAGCACTGTCACCAACAATCACTCTGTCGGCAAGGTGCTAATCTAGTCGAAAAGGGAATAAAAAGCAGCGAGGTGATAAGAGTGCTGCCCGATACTAACAAGCAGAAGGGAAGTGACAGCATGAAAGTGTCAGCAAGCAAGCCTGTAAGGTGCACGCCTCAAAGGACATATTTAATGTCCTAAATTAAAAACGTGTTTTTCTTTGTCATAAGACTGACAAAATGGAGGTAGCTGCTTGTAGGCCACCTGGTCCCGAGGCCCAGTTCAACTGAAAAAGTGGAAAGTCCCTGTCGCCACCCCTGCTGTGTTGGTGCTATGCTTGGGCCTGTTAACTGTGGTTGTGGACAATTAACATTGGTCATTGCCTGAAAATGCAGCCAATAATCCTTAATTATACCTAAAGGCAGCGCCTTTTCTTTTGCCATAAAACTCCCATACACCTTTCTATATCCTCCATGTGTCCAGATCACTGTATATAATAAACAGTTTTTGAGACTCGAACTATGAGATTTTAGTATTTCCATCCGCTTCAGCGCGTGTGCCCATGACAATACCCTGTGTGCCCAATTTGTGAAATCCTCATGTAAAATCATCCATGCTCCAGCTGAGCCAGGCAGCCAGGAGGCTCAGTGGTGAAATGGGGAAAACATCACCTAGGAGCAGATGGCTGACAAGCCTCGAAAAACAAGACAATGCAGAAAAACAAGACAATGCAGGGGCTGAGGCTGCAAGTGCCAGACACGGGGAACATGTTTACAGGAGAACCACAGATACTCGGCTACTATTCCTGTCCAAAAGAACAGAGATGTTTGTTTATTCTAGGTCTGTCCTCATCTTTATTGAGCTTACTTTATTAAAATGCCAACCTGCTATACCTTCCCACACCTCTAATCTATTAATAACGTGTTGTGCATCGCTCTGCAGAACATCAGCAAGAGATTCCACAAGCAACAATGGGAGCAGAGAAACAAATACCACGGATGCCTTAAAGTACATGATCTGCATCCGATGATATCTAGTGTTAGGTTAATGTTCTAGTATAGCTCCTTGTAATGTGCACATGCACCAAAAATGGGTTTCTTGGCACTGATAACTCGCAAGAATCAAAGAAGTTTAAGAGGTCATGGATTGTTTTACCTCTGGGACCTTCCCCCCCATTCATGGAAGGTGGGGTGAGATGGTAAGTGGGGCCAGAGGAGGTGAATCAGTAATATGTGGGTGGGGCTGAGGCATACCTGCCTACATTTGCTAATGAAAAACGTTATCAGACACCCTGCACCCTTTTCCCAGAGACTCCGCCCACCCGCACCGCCCAATACATTTTTTTAAAAACAAAAATCCATGTCAAATGACGCAAATTGGAGTGAGATGTACGCTCAGCTGCCCAAACCGCGGTGTGATTGGCTGCTATCGGTCTGTTTGTAGCCAATAACATTGAGGTGTGGGCAGAGTTACTGGAAGGGGTGGGAATCCCAGAAACTCCATGCTCTTACCCGAAGACGTGGAGTAGAGCGTAAAAGCCTGCAGTCTCTGGGATAAACCTGTAGACTAGGCAGGTATGGGCTGAGGGATGGATCTCCAGCCCAGGTCCCAGGCCTGATCTTCTCGGAAAACACAATCTTGGCGATTTACAGAAAAGCAAAGAAGATTTTGGGAGCATAAGAACGACCAGAGAATTGTATATTTAAAATATGTCTGTGCATGAAAAACCTTTCCAGCAAGTAATGTAAACTGGGCTGTGTCCCCTTTTATTTGTTACAATACCCCCCCCAAGAGAAACATTTCTGTAATTCACAAAACATATATACTTATTTGGACAGTGTGTTGAATGATGTGAGGCTTGGGCTGTGTCTGCAGAGAGCTTGAAAATCTGCAGGAATCGCTGCCTGTGAGTGACAGGGAGATCCCTAGCGCGAGAGCAGATATGTGAGCTTGTTGAGCTAGCTACCACTGTGTGTTTGGGCCCCTGACCAGCGCCCCACAAGACAAGCTTTTCCAGACCACAGCTTTGTATTGTTCTGGGAGATGAGCTCCCCTGAGTATAACAGAATATAAGGTGTTTAATGGCGGAGCAGGGTAAAAGGAGAAAACCTTCAATTTGAAGGGTGGAGAAAGCTGTAGACCTTCTTCTAAGGAGGTGTAATTATGGAGCATCCAGAATATCTTGGGCTGAATACAGCGTAGAGGTGGCTTTTAGGGTGAGTAGCACAAAACTAGGAACTGAGATACATTATCATGAAATAACCAGTGAGTGACGTTTGGGTCCCTCGTTCCCATGTTCCCAGGCATTCAGGGTTAGGGACTCTGGCCAATTGCGCATTCACAGCAATGGTCTCCTTTACCCCCGTTCTGTCACTACCTGCTGAGGCAGAAAACACAGAAATGCAAGCAGATTTGTAAGTTGTGTTCCTGGCCAAACATGACACTGCCATCAGTGCATGAACAGGAAACATCTTTACTAAGTTCACGCTCCAGGTACTGGGTACAGGCATACATTTAGGCCACATCAGGTAAGTTACTTGGACAGACATCCACCGGCATCCTTTCTCAGTCAACCCATCTTCTCAACCGACATTCACAGAACCATTCAAAACATAACATTCTTGCACACAGCATTCCATGACAGCCACTCCTAGCATTCCATGCATACAGGGCAGGGTGCAGGGAAAGACAAGATACAACACAGATCCCATGTTGCATCACCTTTCACTTCTGCATACGTTGGGGATATGAAATGGACGCTGCCTTGGCAAGCAAGGCATTCGTCATTGCTCGTTAATTCCAACGGAATGGACATGATTTTATCGATTCAGAGAAAAGGGAGCAAAATCAGCTGAAATCATGCCAATGGGAGCGGATCAGAAAACTGATCCTTGTGTTTCCACACAGTGCAGGACATGCAGAAGCTTTGCCAGTGTATCTAACCAGTAGATCACAACCTATTGGTAGCTCTCCTGTTTCCCAGTAGCACTTTGCATCAGACACCAAAATATGCACTGCACAATTATTTTGGTGTCTGAAGTCTCTGTGCCTCTACCGCTGTCCCCTACCTCTCCTCTTCCTGCAGCATTTAATTCTGAAGGGCTTTTGACAGTGTCCCAACAAAGGGTTAACTATCAATAACAAAAGTATGTTGTAGCCATAGTCACCAAGAGGCGCAAGTGATGGCTGATTAGAAAGGAAAGGGGTACATAAATCTTCATGTCATTTGAAAAAAAGCTTGTGCTGTGATCGTTTGAGTCCCACTGTATTTCTTTTGATTTATTTCAGCATTACTTTGCATGCTGGTAATTGTAAGCTTTTAATCAAAATGGGTAAAATAAAACTACAGCTGTAATCGTGTTTTGCTCAGTGTGTGTGGAATAAAGACAATCCGTGTGAGTCCTGGCTTGCAAGACGAAAAGGTACATCTAGCATTATATATCGCTATTTATGGTAAAACTGTGAGTTTGGGGGGGGTTTATTTGAAGATACTGTGTTCTCTGTTTTAAAGCAGTACTACTCCAAGTGTATTAAAGGTTAAGACGGAATTTACCATGATATAGTGGAGTCCACCTCTATGCGTGCCCCAATACAGGAATTCAAGTGCTAACAGCAATTTTACATTTAATCAATGTGGAAAACTACAAGCTGCACTGTAGTAAGGTGCTTGACCAGTTACATTTATAAAACTAAACAGGAAAGTATAATGACATGTTTTATCAATACAAGGCCTTAAAAACAAGATTTGAGAGTTACTTTTAAGCATATGTTTTACTAGACAAGGTACGAATGAAGTAATGATATGGGAATAGTGAGCAGTGTTTTGTCTACACATTTTGAAATGTGTAGCTTAAACCTTGTTACTAAGTAACAGAGCACTGTACAAAATAAGGTGTGGAATGCAGGGGAAAAAATTTGAGGAGAGCCATGGGAGGGGTGAACAATTAATATGGCTGATCCCCTTTCGCTATGTACAGAATGTGGTACATCTACAGAAATCTGTGGGGAACCTGTACGCATATGGTCAAATTCTGGCTGGGGATTTTCAGCCTTTCAACACTGGGTTGAAATGGTGCAATTTATGAGCACTATTTTTGCAAAAAATTGGGCAAAACACCATTTGCAACATGGTATTCTGATTATTGAAATGATCGATTTGTGTTTGATGAGCAATGTTTATCTTTTTGATAATGAGTATTTTATTCAATTTTAAGGTACAGCTGTGGGCACTACCTTTGTCCCTGCATATGCAAACTTAACTATGTGCTGGCGGGAAAGGTTTGTTGTGTGGACAGCAGACAATAGGAAATTTACAGACAAGATTATTCTTTGGTTGTGTTATATGAACAACCTTTTCATCATATGGGAGGGTAACAAAGATGACTGGAAGGAGTTTATAAAGGCATTAAATTTGAATGAGTTGAATCTAAAATTCAGAGAAACACACATTTGAGACTCCATAGTGTTGATGCGTTGATCAAACAAGATAAGGGAGAACTCATCACTGAATTATATAGAAAACCCATTAGTTCCAACACACCCCTTTTTGCAACCAGTAACCACCCACCAACTTTGAAGTGGAGTATACCCTATAAGGAATGTATACAAATTTGCCGGAACTGCTCCAGAATTTAAACCTTCGATAAAGAATGTAGAATTACAGCACAGAGTTTTTGCAGCAAGAGGTATCCCAAAAAGATAATAGAACAAGCGTATATCAAAGCACGGAACCTTAAAAGACACTCCTTATCAGCACTGTAGTAACTGAAGAAAGTGAAGCAATTCGATGTATTCTTACATATGGAACATGTTCAAGACACATTAGACAGATTTTGCACCGTCATTGGCATGTACTTGAACTTGATGAGAACTTGGCATCTACAATTGGAGAAAGAGTTAATGTCACCTTTCAGAAATCGACATCTTTAAAACATTTCTCACCAGCTACATGCATCCTGAAAAGTTAAGTCAAGCAAATACTTGGATGAGTACATGTCCATTGGGGTTTTACAAATGTATGAAGTGCAAGGCATGTCAGTATGGCCACAATCAGTCAAGCTATGATTATCTGATACTTGGACATAAAATCAAGTTGAATTCTAGAATAACTTGCAATACTGAATATGTTGTGTATATCCTGACTTTTCCATTCAAACAATGGTACGTTGGTGGCATTATTGGTAAAGTGAAAATGTGTATTCTACAACACATCAGAGCAATTAAGAACAAAGATCCTTCCTACCCAATGGCTCGACATTTTAAGGATAAACATGAAGGAAAAATTGAAGGCTTTACTTTCTTTAGTATTCACAGTATTAAAAAACCACCAAAAGGAGGCAATTTTGTACTACAACGGCGTCAATAAGGGATTTCGAAACCAAGAAACCTCAAGGACATAATCTTGACGAGGAATTAGATACATTCTTGGGAACGTGAACTTTGCATTGACACTTCCTATGACATTGCCTCAATGATGAGCTATTCTTCTGGGGTTTCTGTCTAAAATGTAAGATCTAAAATCTTTAATTGTGGATTATGCTCTACCAATTTCTTGTCTCTGCCAGACTAGATACAGAATTTGTCTTGTCCTATTCTTTTTCTGTCTCTACTGTCCAATATATTATACATATACCATGTATTTTTCTTGTTGACTACTATTGGGAATTTTTTAGAAACATATTTACACCTTTCCTGATATGCTTGTCGATTCTGTCATTTTTATTTGTATTATTCATTATTTTGTGGGTTTCGTTTTTTGGTTTCGGGAGCACTATTGAACAAATAACCATATTATTGTTCGCAGGCACAAATTGTAAGTTAGCTAGCTTAATTTGGTTAAAAGTTTTATTTTTGTTTTTATAATTTTATGAAGTTGGTCTTTTGTGGCAGACCTTTGCCTGCGAAAGGCATTTTGTTAAAATCTTTTAACTGTCCTTTTGCAATTGCACTTTAATGTTTTAGTGATGAATTGTGATCGAAAACATACTTTACACTTTAGCATGTTTGACACATTTAGGTGATCTATAATTGACTGTTTTAACAAACATGTCTTGGTGAGTGTTTCCCTGTGAGCTAGCGCCCTTGCTGCCTACTTTTGGGCCTAGGAGATAGAACACCCATGCCCCCAGGCCATCTGAGGCCCCATATTGCCTGCTCTACCCCACCCCGCTTCTCCTTCCCGACGCGAGCCCCTCCGCCTCCTAGACCGCCCCCCCTCACCCTGATTGGAGGATCTCCATGCCCCTTCCTGGTCTACTGACCAGCGGGGACCTCGCCTGCTCCATTTCCATCCGGAGCCAGGTGAGTGTTTCCCCGTGAGCTAGCGCCCTTGCTGCCTACATTTGGGCCTAAGAGATAGAACACCCACGCCCCCAGGCCATCTGAGTCCCCATCTTGCCTGCTCTCCCCCACCCCGCACCCCCTTCCCGACGCAAGCTCCTCTGCCTCCCGGACCGCCCGCGCGCCCTGATTGGAGGATCTCCATGCCGCTTCCTGGTCTACCGACCAGCGGGGACCTCGTCTGCTCCATTTCCATTCGGAGCCAGGTGAGTGTTTCCCTGTGAGCTAGCACCCTTGCTGCCTACTTTTGGGCCTAGGGCATAGAACACCCGTGCCCCCAGGCCATCTGAGGCCCCATCTTGCCTGCTCTCTCCCACCCCGCTCCCCCTTCCCGACGCAAGCTCCTCTGCCTCCCGGACCACCCGCGCGCCCTGATTGGAGGATCTCCATGCCGCTTCCTGGTCTACCGACCAGCCGGGACCTCGCCTGCTCCATTTCCATCTGGAGCCAGGTGAGTGTTTCCCTGTGAGCTAGCGCCCATGCTGCCTTTTTTTGGGCCTAGGTCATAGAACACCCGTGCCCCCACACCATCTGAGGCCCCATCCTGCCTGCTCTACCCCACCCGACTCCCCCTTCCCGACACAAGCCCCTCCGTCCTCCCAGACCACCCCCCCGCCCTGATTGGAAGATCTCCATGCCGCTTCCTGGTCTACCGACCAGCGGGGACCTCGCCTGCTCCATTTCCATCCGGAGCCAGGTGAGTGTTTCTCCGTGAGCTAGCGCCCTTGCTGTCTACTTTTGGGCCTAGGGGATAGAACACCCACGCCCCCAGGCCATCTGAGGCCCCATCCTGCCTGCTCTACCCCACCCGACTCCCCCTTCCCGACACAAGCCCCTCCGTCCTCCCAGACCACCCCCCCCCCGCCCTGATTGGAAGATCTCCATGCCGCTTCCTGGTCTACCGACCAGCGGGGACCTCGCCTGCTCCATTTCCATCCGGAGCCAGGTGAGTGTTTCTCCGTGAGCTAGCACCCTTGCTGCCTACATTTGGGCCTAAGAGATAGAACACCCACGCCCCCAGGCCATCTGAGTCCCCATCTTGCCTGCTCTCCCCCACCCCGCACCCCCTTCCCGACGCAAGCTCCTCTGCCTCCCGGACCGCCAGCGCGCCCTGATTGGAGGATCTCCATGCCGCTTCCTGGTCTACCGACCAGCGGGACCTCGCCTGCTCCATTTCCATCCGGAGCCAGGTGACTGTTTCCCCATGAGCTAGCGCTCTTGCTGCCTACTTTTGGGCCTAGGAGATAGAACACCCATGCCCCCAGGCCATCTGAGGCCCCATCTTGCCTGCTCTCCCCCACCCCGCTCCCCCTTCCCGACACGAGCCCCTCCGCCTCCCGGACCGCCCCCCTGCCCTGATTGGAGGATCTCCATGCCGCTTCCTGGTCTAACGACTAGCGGGGACCTCGCCTGCTCCATTTCCATCCAGAGCCAGGTGAGTGTTTCCCTGTGAGCTAGCACCCTTGCTGCCTACTTTTGGGCCTAGGAGATAGAAAACCTGTGCCCCCAGGGCATCTGAGGCCCCATCTTGCCTGCTCTCCCCCACCCCACTCCCCCTTCCCGACACAAGTCCCTCCCCCTCCCGGACCGCCCCATGCCTGATTGGTCTACACAAATGCCATAACTGACCCTCCCTGGGCAGCCCTCTGCCCAGCAGCCTCTGCGGCTAAGTGCCACAAGGCCAAGGGCAGCTCCTTCATTGGCGGCTCCAAGATGTGTCTGCAGGTGTCAGCAGGGGAAGCCTGAGAAGCCAGCAGCTACCAGACACGAGAAAGCCCTTGCCACTCTACCTTACCTTTCCATATCATTGACTGCCATAGACTTAACCCATGCATACTTAGAAAGGTTTGTGACCACCAGCCCATACCTCTCCATGACAATATTGAAAATGTCACCTTGCACTGCATCCTAACATATTGATCAATGTTAACAAGTGTCACTGCTGGAGGAAAGAGAGAACATTAGCCTGCGCCATATCTAGATAGGATTGTGAATGCTAGCATCTGCCACACTTAGATGGAACTTGAATGTTAGCATGTGCCACACTTAGACGGAATTGTGTAGGTCATCATGTTAAATGTCATATAACCCACTAACCAATATAAGCTCAAACTCTCTGCATACTTAGATCACTGAAAAACTCACACAACCATCTCTTGCACAACAAGCGCCATACACTTCACCACACCGCAACACATAAGCTGCACCAACAGCACACGCAGACTGACACCGATCCAATACTTGCACCAATGCTCAGCAACCGGTGTCCACCGAGTTGAAGCTGCCAAAAGTATACCACCCCTCTCACTATCCTACTCCCTCTTCACCTCACTAACCCTTCCCACCTTCTCTTTTACAGATCCGACAGAGGGCCTGGGGACCAATTCCGTTGGTAACGGTGCGCTATATAGGTACCTTTAACATAACATAACATAACATAACAAATATAGATAGGCAGTGTCTCAAGCAATTTAATTATTGCTTTGCTTTTCTGGACCTCTTTTAACATCTAAGGATAATTCCTTTAATCTTTTTGATAGATAATGATTTGCGAATTTCCTCTCAAACAGCGATCGAAATAGAAATGATGCACTGTAATGCACTATGCACTTTATTTTGATAATTTGAGGTCATTTGTGATAAGCACTGAAAGGAATTATGCACATTATGTGTGATACACACTGGAAGGCACTATGCACTTTATGTTAATAACACCTATGCATGATCCTTGAGGCTATCTCTAAATCTGTAAATTTTTTCCACATTTTCACATGGACAGCGGCAGTGGCCAAAATTTTGTACTGTAATGCACTTTGCACTTTATGTATTTATTTCTGAAAATGTACATTTGCTCAGTACTTGTCAGGTTGGCCATATATGTGGAAATATGGGATTTCAGACAATAATTGGAGATGTGTGCCTACCCAGATCATTTTTTGGTTTGAAATCCAATGCAGCAGGCTTGCATGACTTTAGCATGCCTTTAGGAAATGGTCACTGTGAAGAACAAGCATAAAAACAAAGCTTGATATTTAACATATAATTAATTACACTCTTGTCTGCGGATCCAAAAGCAATATATTTCTTAAATAATGTTATTCTAGCAGGTAAATGTATGAAGCAGCATTACACAGTGTCCATATAGACAAAATTGAATTATAAGCCTCATTGCATTGTGATGTCATTCCCAAATGCAAACATGGTCGACAAGAAAAAGACCTGAATGCGAGACTTGTCCCTGCATTTTGCTATGGAGAGCAACAAAGGACCAAGGCTAGGGTGATATATTATTTCCAGGCCCTCCCCATTCCCCTTCCTGGGTCTTTCTTCAGGTCCCTCAATAGAATAGTGGCTGCATTCATATGGCAAAGCAGACGCCCAGGAGTTGCGTTCAGAACCTTGGTGGCATAGAAGGGAAGGGGGGATTGGGAATACCCAACTTCAGGAAATGCTATGAGGCGGCCCAGTTAAGGGTTATCAGGGAATGGCTGATGGGGGATGAGACCAAATGGTGGGTGCAGATTGACAGAGCAGTAGCAACAATTCCTCTGCAAGGAGCGCTGTAGTTAGACAGGGCTAACAGGCCACCCAACATACGCATTAGCCGGGTTATGGCAGCATTGATGGAGGAATGGGACCACCTGGGGGCACGTAGAGTTCTTTCGACCATCCCTTCCCCCTTTACGCCGCAGTTCTCCCTGGGACTGGAGATTGGGGCATTTCAGCAGTGGAAGAAGGTGGGGTTTCTGAAGGTGGGGGACATGTTTGAGGGCACGGGTATAATGACGTTTGAGCAATGTAAACAGCGCATCGGACTAAGTGAGAGGGACAGACACCAGTACGTTCATGTGCGGCACTGGGTGGCCAAACCGGCGCTACAGGGGATGACAATTAGGCCGCTGACACCCATTGAGAAATGTATAACCACCCATGATGGATCCAAAAGCTTAGTCTCCTCTCTCTATTGGCTAGTGTTGGAAGATCCGGTCCCCCCTAGATGGCCCTAAATGGCCTGGTGGGAAGTGACTCCGGGCAGGAAGCTAACGGAAAAGCAGTGGGCCCGTATTTGGCATAACATACCAAAGTTAACACGCTCAATTCAGCTGCGTGAGGCCTGGTACAGAAGGCTGCTGCAGTGGCGTTATACACCTGAGGTATTGCATAAAAGGTTTCCTAACACTACATCACGCTGCTGGCGGGGGTGCATGGATAGAGGATCATGGGCGCATATATGGTGGGACAGCCCGGTAGTCCAGCCCTTCTGGCAGGAAATCATCAAGCAGATGGAAGCGATTTTTGGGACTGGAATGGGTGTGCGGCCGAGGGAGTGTTGCTGGGGTTGGGAGAAGCGGCGGACGGCCTAGTGTCCAAAGAGGAGCAGAAGGCATTCATGGTCTTGCTGATCGCCACTTGGCTTATGGTGGCCCAACTCTGGAAGCAAAGTAAACCTTGGTTGAGAATTGATTGGCTAGAGAAAGTTTGGAAGTTCCTTGCGATGGAATGGGTCACTTATAGGATCCAGGGTGAGCAAGAAGAATTTAGGCGTGACTGGGGGTTGGTTCTGGTGTATCTACAGGGTGACTTTAGGATCCAATGCTCCCCTAAGCATACTAGACTTTTTGTGAATTATACTCTGGCCGGTTGTCGGGCATATCAGCAGGGGGTAGGTCTTGCCTCAGGATGTGCACAGGGAGAGGGGGCAGATGAGGTGTGCGGGTTGAGGGGGGGTTTGTTTCATGTTTGGATGATATGAATGTAAACCTCTTGAGAAATCCAATCGATACACTTAAAAAAGAAGATCCCACAGATGGATCCTCCGATTTTTTTATCAGATGCTTTCAATAACTGTAGAGGATTCAGATGTTTGGCTCAATCAAATGCCTTTTCAGCTATAATTAATGAGTATTGTGAGGGGTCAGAAATGAGAGGCGGACACAAATTGGTGGTGTTTTCAACATCAGACATCTTTATTAAAATAAAAGGGTTGGATAAAGGCCTCTCTGTCCCCACCCTAAGGAGAGTTTCCGTACCTAGGAAACTAAAACTAAAGCTCTGTCTGTGTCTCGTCGTCAAAATGATATGCACTGTCCTTGTGTCCAAAACACACTAATCTGACCCTCACACTAGAAATTAACAACTAAGGGTGTAAGGAAAGTGTCTTTGATGTAGGTTGGGCAAAAAGTGTTCAAAAGAAAGTAAATAAATTTAACAAAAATAATCTTTGGATCCAGAGGGTGGTTCCCTTCCGCTGGATATTTTAGGTAGGATGGCAAATGTGTCTCTTTTTTTTATTTTTATTTTTTTATTTGATATGGATAATAAAATCATCCTTTCAAATATATAACCAAATAATACAAACAAAATGACAATTTTTCAATACAGTTTAGCAACATTTCATTTAACAGCAAAGCAATGCAAATGTTAAATACAGAAATACAGAAATGTGTCTCTTTTAAACCATAGCTCGTTAAAGATGTCAAAATGTGTCTCTTTCAAGCAACCACTTCTGAAAAATGGAAAACGTGTCTCTTTCAAACAATCACTTCATAAGGATGGCAAAAGTTTCTCTTTCAAACAACCACTTCTTAAGGATGGCAAAGGTGTCTCTTTCCAGGAACCACTTCCCTGTTTTTTTATCCCTGATTCAGGAAGTTTCTGTAAAAACAATATGTCCCACACCATTCAGCCCTTTTTAGGCTCCTTGGCACAGAGTTCACAAACCAAAGGGTCTTATTCACAATGTGATGTCCCATCTAGGGTTATCGTACACGCTTCTTTGATATTTTAGCAAACCATCTGATGTATTCATTCACCAGAAATCCTCCAGTAAGCTCTGTAGGTCTCTGTTTATATCCTTCTGCCATGTATTTTGGTTTTAACAGGAAAAAGGGTGTTTGTTCAATTTCACAGCATCCACTTGCTTGTTTTCTTGGAGTCTCTGGTTCACTTGCTATGCCATGTGTTCTGAAAAGGTAGACCTCATTGGGAGGGGTGCAGTAGTCTTCCCTTTCCAGAGAAGAAGACCCCATAATTTCTAAACTCTTGATGGCTAGTTGCCACTATCCAAATCCCTCCTGTTGTAAAACCCCAAACCCCCTTCCTATACAACATTCTCTGCAGAATACCATTTACACCTAATATATGCATAACACACACACACAGAATCTCCTGTTTCTGATGTTTTGGTGCTAACAAATATCCTAAACAAAATCCCCTTAGCAGTCCTATAGATCTTGTGGACTCCAACTCCCATAAAGCCTCAAGTACTGAGACGAAGAAGAGGAAGGAGTTGATGTGGATCAAAGGAAATACTAAGGTGAATATGCAGGCTAGTTGTTGTAATGAGGCCCAAGTGTGCGGGACACTTAAAAATGATCTTTGCATTGGGGGAAAGGAGAGAAGCAGTATGAAGAAGAATGAAGCTGAACCGAGGGAGAAGGCAGCAGCACGAGAACGGCTCATGCTGAAGAATGAAGGTGCTTTCATTCTGCTGCTCGCCAGCAGTACCTACCGGCCTGGCAGGAGGCCACATTAGACACTGCAGGCACTGTGGAATAACTGCTGGGGATCTGGCAGCAACAGCAAGGCTACCGGGGGCATGGTCATGTCCAGAAGCAGCAGGCTTACCGACAGGTGAATGCAGAGCTGGCAGGGGAGCTGAGAGAAGGTCTACAGAGTGGGAGACACCACCCCAGAGTGAAAGCTTCATTGCAGCAATGTGTCACAGGTCGCAAACGCTACCACAAACCGGCGAGTCTGCCCAGAGATGTTGGGAACTCCGAGGCATTCCGACAGGCATGTGAACAATTAAGAACTTATTTTGAATACCGACCAAGTAGAATTAAAAGACAGAATTTGCCGAAATCCTCATGTATGAGATCTCTGGCTGGGGTTCAGTGATAACTCCACAGGATTCATCACAGTATCCTCTCACCAAAAATTGATCTCCAATATTGTTCGCTTCAGAGACAAAATCGCTATCATAAGTACAATTACGTTTGGCTCTCACCAATTCTCCATACGGAATACTTTTTCTCGAAGCTTTTGGATAGCTATCCGCATGAAGAATTGAATTGGAGGACGTTGGTTTCCTAAATAACTTGGTGGTAATTTGATAATCACCAATGTGAAACTTAATGTCTACGAATACAATTTAATTCATACTTGAAGTCATAGTTAAAGTCAGATTCAAATTATTTCTGTTGTAATCAGAAACACACTCTTCCAAACATTCTAAAGAGCCCTTCCAAATCAAAAATAAATCATTGATAAAATGAACCCAATGAACAACATGATCAACATATTCATCATACCCGCGCCTCCGGGTTAAGTGCGCTCTAGAAATGCAGTAATAACATAAATTGCGTTCTGGCCAGGCAATCGTCTCTTTCCAGCAACCCATATACACATTTGAATGTGTTTTAACCACGTTCTGCTACTCTGAATGTATTTGGCAGACTAGGAGTGCAGTGTTCTTGATCATTTAATTACGGTGTGGATTCACCATTCCGGGAGGCACCCGCCACGATTTGAGGTTGTGTGTGTGTTTTGAAGCTGCTTGAGCTGTTCAAAAAAGCGGTTGGGAGCGGTGTTCCTCTACGTTTTTAATGAAGTTTTACTGTTCCTATACTTTTACTTTAAACATTAACCATTTCCGGAATGGTTTCGTTTTAAAATAAAAGTGCAGGAAGAAGTTGAATCTTGCACTTCAGTGCACTGCACTGAGTGTTCCCTTAAACAGCAGGTGCATTTATTTAGTGGTTTGTATGGCACGTGGGAGGGGACATGACGATGGGGTTTGTGGGGAGAGGTGACAGGCCAGCAGGGAACATAGTTCCATTACTTCTTTTCGTACACTTTGACCACTGCATCGTACATAATTTAATCGCCCTGGGGGGAATGAAGGGCTGAGTCTACCCAACCTCGTTATGGAAAACAATTCACGCAGCATCAACCTTTTTCCAAGGTAAGCACGTTGTCAAAGCAAAAAGATCCAGTCAAGAAGGAACACTCATTATTTGTTAATTTTCTTACTTGTGGGTTTATAGATTACCCATGTTTGTGTGCCATATAATTTCCCTAAAGCGTAAAATATATATATTTTTTTAATTAAAATGATATAGTTTAATTTAAACTTTTCATTTGTTGGTTTTACTATTACACCTTTCGAATGTCACATTGCACTTGTTGCATGTCACAATGTTACATCACTATACTCAGCGGTTTATTTTTCTAGTTCCAGAACATTCTGCAAGAAGCAAACTATTGTGTATGTAAGTTTATTTTCTTGTCCATTCATTATACTTCTCCATCGTGTTTCCCTGTCCATTTGATTTGCTGAGATATTAAAATGTGATCCAAAGGTCAGCCTCTTGCTTGTTAGTTCCGGGCATACCATGAGAAGATGGTAGGTTGTTTATGGCAGTTCTTCTCCACAAAAGCGACAGTTTCCTTCCAGCTTGTTTCTTTGCTGTGTTGACACTAGATAGGGCCTCATTACACGGTAGGCGGTAAGGGTTTACCGGTACCGGTATTTTACCGGTACCAGTAAACCCTTACCGCCTTACTACGAGGTCCCTTTGCGGGTTGGGGAATTAACGCCTGCTTTTTGCAGGTGTTAAAAAACAAACCCGCAAAGGGACCGGGGTGCTAATTACGGTACCGCAATTTGTGGTACCATAATTAGCGCCTTCCCCATTCCCATTATGCCCTATGGGGCAAAAATGGGAATGGGGAAGGGCAATGGAGGAAGGAGGAATTACCGCCTTCCCAACCTTGGAATAGGGCGCTAATTCCCCTTTCCTCCAAGGCGGTACCGGTAAATTACTGGCATGAACCATGGCGCTAATAGCGCCATGGTTTACCGCCTACCGTGTAATGAGGCCCATAGTCTCTAGTTGGAAGGATGTTTAGTCTTATCTTCATGTATATGGCCCGGATTGTTGGATCAGGAAAAGTTGTTAGATACTCTGGTGTCTGATTTATTGCTCTTATATCAGTAGGACATTGTATGTTCCTCGCATATTGTTTTTTGGTGTCGCAGGTCTTCATCCAATCATTCTCCATCATCTTTTTCTTTGCATGTTGTGGTCTTTTGATGAGCATTTCAAGCGATATGTCCTCGGTTATCAGCATCTGGAGAACATTTTCTTTCCATGACTTCATGACTTCAGTATCGAATTGTTCAGCGCATTGCGGTGTTTTCGCAGAATTTCTATTGCCGGTATTTTTTTCCTTTAATAACAGTTTGCGGAGGATGTCCATTTGTTTCCATTTAACAATGGGGATTATCGATTGTGTTGCAATTTCGTAGCGTATTCTGACCATTGGATAAACTGGTGCCAATTCCAGGAACTTGCGCCAAAAAATGCCTTCTAATCTTGTCCAAGTTGTCTCCTTTACGTATGGCATTGCCATATTAACTAATTACAAGTACAGATGATCTAACTTCCCTAAATGTACTTGCTGGATTCTGTTCAAAAGTAACAGCCAGATGATGGGATTGAGTGGGAAAATGTGCAATGCCCGCCAGGGGCTATTTAACAGACATGTTTCACTAGCGTGAGCGCAGCTTTGTTCAGCATTTTGCACTAGGGCAAAACGTGTTCCTGCAGAGCAACAGGAAGACAACACCAGTGCATTGCAGTCATTGTTTTTGGGAGAGGAGTCACCCCCACATGTTTATTTATTTATTTATTGAGCATGTGTTAGGCAGTTATACAACTGAATATTGTTTCAAAGCACCGCAGGGCTAAATAGGAGAGGAACAAGGGAAAATAACAATGGCAAAAACAGTAACATACAGTTATGGTCCTACTAGGCTTTGTGGAATTTGGGCATGCAAGCGCAGTGAGAAGTGCAGCAGAAAGGGGGGGGGGGCAGAGAGGAGGGTAAGTGCTGATGCAAGGCCCAGGAGGGAAGAGCTAAGTGGAGCCAAGGAGGAGAAGCTCATGCTAGGTGCTAGTGCAGCCACTCCCAAGGTGGGATGTAGAGCTGTCATGCAGAGGCCTGCAAGGGCAGTGCAGTGAGAGGGAGGCTGCTGGTATCGACTGTGAAGAAGAGTCTGGGATCCTGTTTGATTCATGAGGATCAGGCCCCCAGTCACAGCGGCAGTGGAGTGATTAGCAGGGAAGGGAAAGAGGGAAAGGGGTAGAGAGAAGCAGAGTTTTGAGCAGTTTCCGGAACTTAAGGAGGTCCGGCTCAAGTCTGAGAGGGGTAGGGAGGCTGTTCCAAAGGGAGGCACCAGCTGAGGAGAGAGACCTGCCCCCCACTGTCTGCTTGGAGAAGCGGATGACAGTCCGACAGTTGGATTTAGAGAAGCTTAGGGCTCTAGCAGGGGAGTATTTAGGGAGGGAAAGTTGGAGATAGCGTGGTCCCAGGCCCTAGAAGGCCTTGTGGATGATGCAGAGGGTCTTGAATTGGATCCCTTCAGCCACCGGTAGCCAGTGGACAGATTTTAGGGCTGCAGACATACGGTCCCTGGGTTTGAGGCGGTGGCCCGCATTTGGCAGAACAAATAACAGCCCTATTCTGGATTAGCTGGATGGGGCAGAGGGAGCAAAGAGGGAGATTTCCTTAAATATTGCATTGTGAAAAACCGGGTCTTTATTTCTCCCCTTTTAGGATACCCAAACTTAGGTGTCTTTTCTCACCATGTTGTTTAATATGCACTGTATCAGTATTTAAATATTGCATTGTAAAAAAAAAAAACAGGTCTTTTCTCCCCTTTTAGGATTCCCAAACTTAGGTGCGCCCTCCCACCTGTCTCAAGCCGGTGCATTTGAAAACTCTTATCCTGAGTGTTGTCGCCTGTCCTATTGCGCAACTTTCTTCCTCTTGCTGTCTTGTCTGCCTACTCCAGTGACCTTCGCTAGTGCCTTCCTCTCTCCCTTCAACCCCCCTCCTCTCCCACCTACTCTATGGTGCTCCTATCTTTTCTAACTGCTTCTCTATTGACTATCCTGCTCTCCTCATTAAATCTGGTAAGAAGAAGTTTAAAAAGGACATCCTGGTCTCCAACCCAGGCCTCCCTATTGCTCATACCTACACTACTGCCTCCTCCAAGGAAACTCTCACCGACATCCTCTTTGTCGTGCCTTCGCCAGACCTATGGACCCTTCATATGGTCTCTGTGCTCTCCCCTTTCTCCTCTTCTCCCATTACTGGTGACACCCGCTGGAACGCCCTCCTGGCATCCTTCCATTCCTCTAAAGTCATCATCAATTTCTACTCCAATGGGACTGTCCTGGTCCAAGGCCCTCAGGCCAACCTTCACCACTTTGATAGACGCTTCCCGTGCCTAATCAACTTCATTTCTTCTCCTGCTGTTCCCTCTCCCCTTTCCTTGATTACCTTGCCTCCCTCTTCTACCTCCTCCTTGGCTTCCCTGCCTTCCCCTTCCCTCTCTGCCCCCTCCCGGGCTCCTTCTTCTCCTCCGCATAGCATACCTCTGATCTGTACCCCTCCCCAGAAGTCCTTCAAGAATGCCAACCTTCTCCATATTGCCAATCTAAACTCTCGCTCTTCTGTCAAAATCTCCTCTGATATCTGCCGCCTTCTGGAAGAACTTACCCTTGATGTCCTCGGTCTGACCGAGACATGGTTCGCAGCCAGCTCTGTCACAAGCTTTGATACGCTCCTACCTGACGGCTGCAAGATCCTCTCCGCTCCCAGGGCCAACCGCTGTGGTGGGGGTGTAGCCCTGATCTTCCCCGAGTGGATTCCTGCCTCTGTCATACCTACGCAGGCATACTCCTCCTTTGAATGCCTCGTCTGCAGGCTCGCTCTCTCCCCTAGCCATTCACTTACTGTGGCTACTATCTATCAGCCATCTGGTCAAATTTCATCCTTCCTCTCAGAGTGGGCAGACCTCTCCTCCACACTCCTGGCCTCAACTTCTCAACTCCTCCTTCTTGGAGACTTCAACATCCACCTGGATGCCTCCTGTCCTCCCTTTGGACTCTTTTGCGACCTCTGTGACTATCTCTCACTCATTATTCTCCCCTCTGGCCCGACTCATTCTGCAGGACACCCTCTTGATGTTCTGATCTCCTCAGACCTTCCCCTCTCTATCCCTCTCACCACTCCTCTCTCCTGGAGTGATCACTTTCTCCTCTCCTCCCACCTCACTCTCCCTACCCCTCAGGCCAAGCCACTTCCATCACTGCCACCCACCTTCTCAGTCATCCGACCCATGAAGCGCGTGTCAGCTGAGGCTTTCGCTGCCACCTTCTCACCCACCCTCTGTAACGCTCACCTGGCTCCCACAGAGGCGCTGGTCTGGTCTGGGTTGCTGTGGCCTCTTCAAGCGTGATGCGCAGAATTCAGACCACCGATTGAACAGGACCCCCAAATCTTGCTTGTCTGGCCCGTAGGAATATCCTTCTGCAGATGAGAAAGGGGATTAACTTCTGCTGAATAGTGTGCTTGCTCCCCCCTTCCCCCCTTCGTTCTTCTCTGACTTCCTCCAAAACCCCCGGTTTAAGCTCACCTTATGGTTTGGAAGGATGAACTCTCCATCTTGCTTCTGGTGCAGGGGTGCGTGTTCTTCCAGTTACTTCACTGGTTTTCAGAATGGCGCTGGCAAATCCACTTGACTTTTCTGAGCGATACGCCGTAAGTATGAAGATGCAAAAGTTCAAGTGTGAGCCTCCTTTTATGTTGTTTTTTCCTAACCTGTGATCTGTCCTTTATTTCAGGTGCAGAACGAAGGCGATGCGTTGAGGGGTTAAATTGCCGGTGGTAAAATCAGGTGAGTTAGTGCTGAGGGCGACCCCTCTAAATGTCTTTATAATTCCCCAGTAATGTCTTTTGTCCTTTCCCCATAGGGGCCGGGGTGCGGTACCTGCCAAAGATGCGGCGCCGACCCGAGATGTGGAATTGTTCACCAAGAAAAGCCGGTAAGTAATATGGCTGAAAATTCGGCTTTCCTCTTGTGTTCCCTTGCTCACCTTTTGTCTCTTCTTCTCTCCCCTAGGTGCAGGGATGTGGCGACCGGTGCTGAGAGCCGCGATGGAGCCGGGCGGCGTCTCGGGAACAGGTGAGTGAAGCGCGGCGCTTCAGCGAGCAACGCGGAGCTTTTAAATGGAAGTCTTCCTTCAGGAATGCTGGCGTGAAGATTCCGGATGCAGGTAAGAAGGTTGAATAAGTTCTTGGTTTTCACCTTTCTCTTCTCTTCTTTCCTTACAGGTGTTCCAGGTTCGAGGCGGGCGTGGCTGGAGTCCAGGTGCAGGAGCTGACATGGTGAGCGTTCAGCTGCTGGGAAGCAGAACAACGCGAAGCACGTGTGGCAGTCCGGGCGTGGCTTAAATAGCCTTCGAAGAAGTTCCAGGTGAGTATTCTTCCACAGCCCCACCCAAGTAACAAAATAGTTCCTTCAGAAAAATAGTCCCTCCTAAGCCTCATTTGGCTTGGTTCTTCATGCAGCATGGTCTGCATCAGGTGAGTATGCAGCATGGTCTGCTTCAGGTAAGTGCACCAAACACTTCCCTTTATGAGCCTGGCGCCTATGGCGCCAGGACTGATGTCTAACATGAGCCTGGCGCCAACGGCGCCAGGACAGAGTCCAAAGAGCCCCTATAAAGGGCCGCTGGGCTTTTACCGGGGGGCGTGATGCCTGCTCCCGGGGGTGCTGGGCCTGGTGCTCCGGGGGTAGGCATCATGACAGCACTCCCCCCCAAGGCCCCTTCCAAGGTCGTTCCCTCAGGAGGTTTCGGTTTGTTCGGGAAATTCCGATGGAACCTTTTTACTAGCCGAGGTGCATGTACGTGGTTGCTGGGTTCCCAAGATCTTTCCTGAGGCCCGTACACCTTCCAATCAATTAGATAGAAAAGTTTTGATTTCAAGATCTTAGAGTCCAAAATGTTCTTCACTTCGAATTCAGGCTCCCCATCTATCTGGATTGGTTCTGGTGGCTTTATTAATCTGGTTCCTGGTTGCACTGGTTTCAAAAGCGACACATGAAAAACAGGGTGAATCCGCATGTTAGCTGGTAGATCTAGCTCGACTGCCACTGGGTTGATTATAGCTTTGATCGAGTAAGGGCCTAAATACCTTGGATTAAAAGTCTGAGGTCTCTTGAGCGATAAGTGTTTGGTAGCCAACCATACTTGATCCCCTATTTGGTATGGAGGCGCCTCCTTTCGATGCAGATCCGCATTCTTTTTGTATTTCCCTTTCGCATGTTATAAGTGTGCAGTAGCATCCTTGAAGGCTTGAGTAATTGTAGAATGCAAATGGTCCACTGCGGGCATTTCGAGGCTCAAAGGTGAGTCCAAGTCTGAAGTACGAGGGTGATGTCCATATAGGGTATAAAAGGGGCTCTGACCAGTTCCAGAGTGTATTGAGTTATTGTATGCATATTCAGCCACCCATAAAATATCCTTCCAATTACCCTCCGATTGGTGCAACATACACCGTAGACATTGTTCAAGGGTCAGTTCGTTCTCTCCGTCTGACCATCGGTCTGTGGGTGGTGGCTGGTTGAGAGTCTTACGTCGATTTGTGCCAGTTGACAACACTTTTTCCAAAAAATGAGAAATAAACTGGCTTCCCCGATCGGAGATTAATATGGACGGGAATCCATGCAGACGGATGATATTTTTGAGGAATTCCTTGGCAAGAACAAAAGCTGAAGGTAATCCTTTCAACGGAATAAAATGGGCCATCTTGGAAAATAAATCCACCACAACTAGAATAGTATTGTATCCATTACAAGAGGGCAGGTCCGTGATAAAATCTAGTGACAAGGTGTGCCAAGGTGCTGGTGGAATGTCTAAGGGTTGAAGAAGACCGGCAGGTTTTGTTTTTTGACCTTTTCTTTTGGGCGCAAACTCCACAGGACATCACGAAAGATTTAATACCCTTTCGCCAGGACGGCCACCAGAATTGTCGTTTAATTTTTTCCTCTGTTTTGGCAATGCCAGGATGCCCTTCCATCAGAGTATCGTGATGACGGGAAATAACCAGTTCTTGCAATTCCTTTTCTGGCAAAAATAAACGTCCTTGGAAGTAAGGTAAGCCATCATTGATTGAAAAGTCAGACCCCCTTTTGATCCAATCCTGCAAGGCTGAAGAGTCCATGAATAGTTTTACCCATGCTTGAATGTCTTCAAGGGTTTGTAAAGTGGTTATCCCCAAGATTCTTTGTTCGGGAATTATCGGCACAGGTTCTGAGTTTGTGTCCATTTCTCCCATTCCAATTTGAGTCCACTTTGCCATTCTTACAGCCGGGACGGTAAGTGATTACAAAATCGAACTCAGCAAAGAATAAAGCCCATCGGAGCTGTCGTGAAGACTGAGCCTTGGCAGTTTTTAAATATTGTAAATTTCGGTGATCAGTGATCACGGTGATGGTATGCCTGACGCCAAGAAGATAATGCCGCCAAGCCTTAAAGGCGGACTTAATGGCTAATAATTCCTTATCGGTGATTGCATAATTTATCTCCGGCGGCGAAAATTTTCTGGACCAAAATGCTACGGGGTGCAGTTGGTTGGTTTTGGGGTCTCTCTGAGACAGGACAGCTCCCATGGCTAAGCTGGATGCGTCGGTTTCGACTATATAAGGGAGATCAGGACGCGGGTGTTTCAAAATAGGTGCGGACGTAAATTTAGCTTTTAATTCCTGAAAGGCCTGTTCAGCTTCCTCGGTCCATTCAAAACGTTTATTCTTCCGCAAGAGTGCAGTGATGGGTTGCACCACCCGTGAAAATTCCGGGATAAACCTGCGATAAAAATTGGCAAAACCAAGCATGCTTTGGACACCTTTCACCGAACTAGGTGATGGCCATTTGAGGATGGCATCCACTTTCCGTGAGTCCATTCGGACCTCTTTAGGTGTCAGGATGAATCCAAGAAACTCAACCTCGGTGGTATGGAAAACGCATTTTTCCAGTTTTGCAAACAGTTTGTGCTGGCTCAATTTCTCAAGGATGGCCCTGACATGTTTTCTGTGATCTGATTCCGAAGAGGAGTACACCAGAATGTCATCGATATACACAACAACACAGACATCGATGAGTTCCAGAAGGACATCGTTCATGAAGAATTGGAAGGCATCAGGCGCGTTGCACAACCCGAAAGGCATCACCTGGTATTCGAATAGTCCATATTTTGTACGGAAGGCCGTTTTCCATTCGTCGCCTTCTTTTACTCGTACCAGATGATAAGCCCCCCGGAGATCTAACTTGGTGTATATGCAAGCGTCCTTCACCTGGTCAAGGAGTTCAGGGATCAAAGGCAGAGGGTAACGATTTTTAACAGTTATCTGGTTCAATGCGCGGTAATTGATACAAGTTCTAAGGTCGCCTTCTTTTTTTGGCACGAAGAACAAAGCCGAGGATGCCGGAGACTTTGACGGGCGAATGAAACCATTGGCTAGGTATTGATCTAAATATTGTCTCAAATGCAGATTCTCCGGCTCAGTAAGGGCATAAATCCTGCTACAAGGGGGTTGTGCACCGGGCACCAGATCGATTTGGCAATCGTACGATCTGTGAGGAGGTAACGTGTTGGCCTGTTCCTTTTGGAAGACGTCCTGAAAGTCTTGATATTCCAGAGGTAGTTGCATGGAGACAGAGGTTACTGATGCTAGACTGATCTTCAGATTTTCTGGGTAGCAGGTTTGTGCACACTCCGGAAAGGTTATTCTCTTTGCTCGCCAATCAATTCGAGGATTATGTGTCTCTAACCAAGGGATTCCGAGAATAACCTGAAACTGTGGAGCCTTGATTACATCAAACACAACTGCCTCCCGATGGCCGTCCGGACCTACAAGTGTCACCTCAGCTGTGGAATGTGTTACCGGTCCCGAGGCAATTTCAGTACCATCAACTGTGGTGATGACATCTTTGCTGGTTTTAGGACGCAGAGGGAGGTTAATCCTGGAGACCAATTCACAATCCATGTAGTTTCCTATAGCCCCACTATCGATGTATGCCTTTATTGCATGCAACCGCTTAGGCTGTTCCGGATCTACGAGGACCATTGGCACAATGAAATGCGAGGTCTGAGAGTTTGTTTTCAAGCTCGGCAAGCGGACCCCTTCGCTTGTCGGGCGGGGTCATTTCCCGATACAGAGGTTTCATGGATTTTATCAGCGGCTCCTACCGCCTTCCTGGGCGGCCTTGCCGGGCAATCTCGTAGAAAGTGTCCAGAGGAACCACAATAAAGGCATAAGTGTATCTGCCGTCTTCTTTCACGTTCCTTTTGAGTTAAAGGTCCTTTAACTCCTCCGATTTGCATTGGCTCAGAGGCTTCAGCCCCCTTGAGGTTAGAGTGGGTCTTGACTAACACCCGGGTTTCAAACTTGGACCGATCTGCTTTTCTATTTTGCAGTCTGTGATCCAATTGGACCACTAAGTCTATATATTCTGAGCATTCTTGGGGCGGATTTACAACTTGGGCCAGGACATCTTTAAGTTCTCCGCGTAGACCTCGATAAAATAACGTGATTCTTTTATCCTCTGGCCACCCAGTTTCCACAATTAGTCTATTAAAGGTTGCAATGTAGGAAAGGAGGTCTTGATTGCCCTGTCGCAGAGATAGAAGTTCGTCATCTAGAGCCTGCCCCTGGGAGTGACGAGCAAATAACCTTTCTATGCTTGCTTGAAATCCTTGAAAATCACGAAGAATCGGGTCATCTTGAGTTACCAGTGGAACTGACCAATCGGCAGCACTGCCGCTGAGATATGACAATACAAAGGCTACCTTGGTCTGGTCATTAGGGAAGGCCCCAGGTCTGCACAGGAAATGCAAACGACACTGATTCATGAATACGGCGAATCGTTTGGGGTCCCCAGCAAAGCGTTCGGGTGGGGCCAGCGGCATGTGTCCAGGTAGATTAATATGCACCGGGTTACTGGAAAGCACAGGAGCGGGGTTCCCTCCGGAACCGGGTAAAGGAGTTTGTCCAGCTTGACCTTGCAAAAGCTGTCTAGCCAGGTCATCATGAGAGCATTAGTCTCTTGACGAGCGGCGTGTACTTCGGCCCGTAATTCCCCCAGTAGTTGGGCCAACTGGTCAGTCTCAGAAGTGTCCATAGCGCCTGCGTGGGAATTTGTAGGATGGCTTCGCGTTCTGTAATGCTCACCTGGCTCCCACGGAGGCGCTGGTCTGGTCTGGGTTGCTGTGGCCTCTTCAAGCGTGATGCGCAGAATTCAGACCACCGATTGAACAGGACCCCCAAATCTTGCTTGTCTGGCCCGTAGGAATATCCTTCTGCAGATGAGAAAGGGGATTAACTGTCTGCTGAATAGTGTGCTTGCTCCCCCCTTTCCCTCTTCGTTCTTCTCTGACTTCCTCCAAAACCCCCGGTTTAAGCTCACCTTATGGTTTGGAAGGATGAACTCTCCATCCTGCTTCTGGTGCAGGGGTGCGTGTTCGTCCAGTTACTTCACTGGTTTTCAGAATGGCGCTGGCAAATCCACTTGACTTTTCTGAGCGATATGCCGTAAGTATGAAGATGCAAAAGTTCAAGTGTGAGCCTCCTTTTATGTTGTTTTTTCCTAACCTGTGATCTGTCCTTTATTTCAGGTGCTGAACGAAGGCGATGCGTTGAGGGGTTAAATTGCCGGTGGTAAAATCAGGTGAGTTAGTGCTAAGGGCGACCCCTCTAAATGTCTTTATAATTCCCCAGTAATGTCTTTTGTCCTTTCCCCATAGGGGCCGGGGTGCGGTACCTGCCAAAAATGTGGTGCCGACCCGAGATGTGGAATGGTTCACCAAGAAAAGCCGGTAAGTAATATGGCTGAAAATTCGGCTTTCCTCTTGTGTTCCCTTGCTCACCTTTTGTCTCTTCTTCTCTCCCCTAGGTGCAGGGATGTGGCGACCGGTGCTGAGAGCCGCGATGGAGCCGGGCGGCGTCTCGGGAACAGGTGAGTGAAGCGCGGCGCTGCAGCGAGCAACGCGGAGCTTTTAAATGGAAGTCTTCCTTCAGGAATGCTGGCGTGAAGATTCCGGATGCAGGTAAGAAGGTTGAATAAGTTCTTGGTTTTCACCTTTCTCTTCTCTTCTTTCCTTACAGGTGTTCCAGGTTCGAGACGGGCGTGGCTGGAGTCCAGGTGCAGGAGCTGACACGGTGAGCGTTCAGCTGCTGGGAAGCAGAACAACGCGAAGCACGTGTGGCAGTCCGGGCGTGGCTTAAATAGCCTTGGAAGAAGTTCCAGGTGAGTATTCTTCCACAGCCCCACCCAAGTAACAAAATAGTCCCTCCTAAGCCTCATTTGGCTTGGTTCTTCATGCAGCATGGTCTGCATCAGGTGAGTATGCAGCATGGTCTGCTTCAGGTAAGTGCACCAAACACTTCCCTTTATGAGCCTGGCGCTTATGGCGCCAGGACTGATGTCTAACATGAGCCTGGCGCCAACGGCGCCAGGACAGAGTCCAAAGAGCCCCTATAAAGGGCCGCTGGGCTTTTACCGGGGGGCGTGATGCCTGCTCCCAGGGGTGCTGGGCCTGGCCTGGTGCTCCGGGGGTAGGCATCATGACACCCTCCCCCTTTGGCTGACTCTCATTCTGACACAGCCCTCTCCACCCTCCACCCTGCTATATCTGATACTCTTGATATCCTTGCCCCGTCATGAGAATCCACCTGAAGCCCAAAGCCAAGTGCAACTCCTGGTACGACTCTGACCTCGTCACCCTAAAACGCAAGTGTAGGGTGGCCGAGAGGAAATGGCGTGCTTCATGTACATCCTCTGACAAACTGGCCTGCCGCCTACTGCAAAGGCAATACTGGCTCTCTGTCCTAACCAAGAAGAGAGCGCATATCCAAGCCCGCGTCTCTGTGACATCTAACAACTCAGCTGAACTCTTTAAAATCTGCAAGGAACTGGCCAATCCTGCCGCAGTCTCTACCTCTCCTGTCCTCTCCCAGGCCCTCTGTACGACACTGGCTTCTCACTTCATCTCTAAAACTCAGGACATCCTGTCCTCTCTCTCAACCAATCCCCCACCTCCCCCTACTTCCTGCTCTTCCTCTGGCCTCTTTGCAGCCACCTCTCCTCCCTTCTTCACTGCCTTTCCCCTGTTCTCCGCAGACGAGGTTTCTAGGCAAGTCTGATCCATGAAAGTCTCATCGAAACAGGGTCACCCCTATTCCTGCAAAACTATCAAGGACCGCATAGACTCCCTGGCACCTGCCCTGGCTGATTTCTGCAATCACTCCTTCGCCACTGGAGTCTTCCCATCCCCCTGAAGCACTCCCTTGTGCACCCTCTTCTTAAGAAACCCTCTGCCGACCCCTCCTGTCCTGCCAGCTATTGCCCAATCTCCATCACTCCCTTCCTGGGCAAGCTCCTGGAGAAACTGGCCATCTCCCAGCTTAGTCTCCACAATGAATCTGTTGGTTGTCTTCATGACCATCAGTCTGGCTTCAGAGCTGCCAGAAACACAGAAACGGCTCTCCTGAACATCCGTGAAGACCTGCTCTCCAACCTTGACTCTAACACCCCTTGCGTCCTCATCCTGCTTGATCTCTCTTCTGCCTTTGACACTGTCAACCATGCCATCCTGCTGAACCGTCTCCGTGATAACCTGGGTATCACTGGTCAGGCTCTGGTGTGGCTGACCTCTTTCCTCTCCGACCGACCCTCCCAGGTCCAACTTGGATCCTTCCTCTCTGCTATCTTCTTCTCTACCTGTGGTGTCCCCCAGGGGTCTAACCTCTCTCCCTGACTGTTCAACCAATACCTGGCACTCCTTGCCCACCGCATCGCCGCTCTCTGCCCCAACTTTCAGTGCTATGCAGATGACACCCAGCTCATCTCCAGGCTACCCTCAGCCTCCTCCTCTACTTCCCTCATCTCTGACTGTCTGCTATCCAAGAGTGGTGTGCGGCCAATGACCTCTGCCTTAATGCCAGTAAGACTGAGATTCTCCTCATCGGCACACCCGCTCCCTCCTTTCCTGTAGCTCTCTGGCCGGCCTCTCTTGGCCCTCTTCCTGCCCCCACCTGCATGGCTAAAAACCTTGGGGTCATCTTCGACTCTACACTCTCCTTCTCTCCTCACATCTCTGACATCTCTAAGAAGTCACACTAACAGCTGCACCTCCTCAGAGGTATTCTTCCTTTCCTCTCCTTCCCCCAGAAGCTCACGGCCTCCAGAGCTCTGGTTCTCTCTAGGCTGGATTATTCCAACAGCCTCTTTCTAAATCTGCCTGCTTCTACTGTCCACCCTCTGCAACTTATCCAGAACAGGACTGAAAGACTTTTCCTTGGCCTCAAGCCTAGGGATCGTATCTCTGCTGGACTGAAATCACTGCACTGGCTCCCAGTGGCTGCGAGGATTAAATTCAAAACCCTCTGAATCGTCCACAAGGCCTTCTGGGGTCTGGGGCCTCAATACCTTCAACTCTAGCTCCCTAAATACCTTCCTTCTCGAGCTCTTCGCTCATCTGCCTCAAACTCCCTCAGGGTCAGTCGCTTCTCCAAGCAACGTGTTGATGGTAGATCTCTTTCTTCGGCTGGGGACTCCCTCTGGAATAGCCTCCCTGCCTCCCTTGAGGAGAATCATCTTCGGTTCTGGAAGCACCGCAAAACATCTCTCTTTGCTTCTGCTTTCTCTCTTCCTCTTCCTTGCTGACTTCCTGGTTGACATGTAAATTGCACTGGTTCCTGGTCACCTCTGATCCCGGGCCCAGGTCCCCTCCACCCACCAATCGCACTCCTGCACTGCTTTACCAGCAACCCGCGCACTTGGGGACTGTTTTCTGTATCCCTACAGTCTCATTACCAGTACTTGACACCCGATGTCTGCACTTACCCTTGCACTTGCCACCTGCTGGACGTACTTTCACTTATTCTTTATTTTTTTTTCTTCTTATCCCATGTACTGCACTGTCCTCTCCCAGTTCCCCCGCACTTCTCCTCCCTCCCCCCCTTCTCATGCACTTGCGCGATCTGAATGACACCTGGCCAATTAGGATCGTTGTCTGTCCTCCCTTTGTTCCCCTCCCTTGCCTCGTCGCGCCCTGAAACACTTGTGTATAGGCGCGTTTTAAATGCCATATCATATCATATCATATCATATCATTGAGAAGGAAAACTTGTCAGGGGTAACTGGGTTTCCCCCAATGGAAGTAATGCCGAAATTGTTGCTGAATAGAAAAACAGCTGCAGTGTTAGCAGAGCAACCAAACTGTTAGTTTTGGGATAGATTGATAGTGTTGAAGCGATCCACATCAATGGGGTGACAATTATGTTCCCTATAACAAAATCAAAGTTCGACCAGTATGATCAAACAAAATGAATGGTACTCATTACAAGATGAAGGCTCTGAGGCAAAATGTTCTTCATCACCTTGTAAGGGATCCAAGAGGCCCTTCTGCCCCCACCAGTCTCCCTTTGCTGCTACAGCCTGTGCACTCCCCATCTGTGGAAGTTTTCCCTTTAACATTTTCAGTCTCTTTGGCTTCATGTTTGTCTTGCATTTGACAACCTCGGAGTCGCTCTTGACCTTATTAACACTCTCAGTCCCTTTGCCCAATGTGTCTGGTTTACCACCTGGATCCCTGCTCTTTGGCAAGTGGTTATTCCCAAATGAATGGTAGGCAACTTTATTACCAAGACTAGTAATTGCAACATGCATTAGATTTGAGTGGTTTTGCATAGTGGCTTTAATCTGGTTAGATTGCATTTTGTTTAACCATGTCTCCGGCTCTTGCTTTCCCAGGGTTGGGTTTTCTCTATTGGTTTGGCATTGGCACATGTTTCTCATGGCTTCTGTCATCTCTGCTGCTTGGTGTGCCAAGTACATCAGAACTGTAGGATTCACCGTCACAGCTTTAACAATCCAGGCATCCATCTTTCTGAAGTCCTGCCCATATGTCACGGCTCGGTACCGTCTCTCAGTGTCTCCGGTGGGCTTGAAGTTCTTGCCAGCACGAGTTGCGCAACCTCCTCCTCAGGATAGCCCTCCTCACCAGCAGGGTTATCATCCTCATGGACTCAAGCAGTACGCAGGATCTGTGCATACAGCACTGTTCTTCTCTGCCAGTGCCTGCACCGATCCATATTGACCAGCGGTAACACAGGACAATATTTCTAGTCCTACATGTGTCATGAGCATTCTTATTCAGTATCTGTAAGAGTTTCCACTATTTGTCTTGAAAGTAATAAGGGGATGGGACTCACGGAGAGCGAAGGATTGCCCTTATTAGCACCCTCATACTCCCTGGTGAGATGCCTTCGTGCCAGGGAGGGTTTTATAGAGTTGCAGGGAGCAGGAGAGTTGGCCCCACTGAAGTGGACAGGGAGTGGCAGACTCCACAGCTTCCGGCCTTCCTTGACCACGATGTTCTACCTACTTTGGGTTGGGGTCTGAACACTGACACATAGCATCACTTTCCTCTTTAGATATCGTTATCCTCTATCTCTCAGGGGGATGTTGGTAGTTGTAATGTAACTCAGTCTTCAATTTAACTTAGCTAAACCAGAGGACAGGATTGGGCATTATGTCTCGTTTCTCCAGAAGTGTAACATGATCTATCTTTGAACCTTGACTTCTGGTTCTGTTGTGGATGCAGGAGAATGACATTTGTTATCATGGTTGTTGTCTGACTCCCGAGTGCATCATGGTTTCTTCTTGAAAAGAATCTCAGTAGGAAGCTTATATTATTTGAGCATGTCGACCATCTGAACAGATAAGTGAGCAACGCCATTGCTTGGTACGGTAATTATGCTTGTAAACTATGTTGCCACCTTTGGGAACTTTGTCCCTTGGCCTGTCTCTTTCTGGCTCTAAGCTCCCCTAACCAGTGTCCCATTTAAATGGCTTTTCCTGCAAGGCTACATGTCTTTCACTCTGTTCTAGGGTGGCAAGCCATCTGCTGCTTTGTGGAAAGTGTGGGCCTTGTAAAACTGGTCTGACAAATATTGTTTCAGTAAGAGATTTCAAGGGGATTGTTCTGCGGACCTACGTTACCTCTTCTCCCTGAGCATCTATTGGTGGGATCAACACTAAGTACATGATACTGACTGGATTCAGGGCTTTAAATTAGATTGGGCTGTTGAGTGGAGTCTCCCTCCTCCACCATCCATGGTTGGCCCCTAGTGAACTTCAGGATAGCTGTGGATTCTTGGTCTCCTGGCCATGAGAGGCTTTCCATACTCTCCTGGGTTTGCTCAGGACCCACAACATCTTGTTCTCCATTGATCTCATTCTGTTCCTGGGTCTGGTTAGCATCCAAGAGATGTTCATCTGCAACAGTCTCCCGTCTCTCCATTGTCTTGGCAATCTCTTGGATGCGTCTGTCTGAGTTCTCTAGGTGTGTACCAGCCTCAGATTTACTGAGTTGGTTTGTCTCTGTATCAACCTGTGACTCTCTGGGTTTGTACAGGTTTCCAGGACAGCATATAGGGGTTTATCCCCAGTTTTTATCCCCAGTTTTAAGGATGAAGATCCTCAATTTCCTCTGGTTGTGTAGCTTTGCCAGGCACTTGTCTCTCTCAAGATTTCTCTATTGGGATTTCCGCACTGCACCTGTTCCAGACTCTTAGCTTGTAGTTGCTATACTCTTATCTGAAGTAATTCTTCCTTTTAGAGATTTAAACTTTTATCCTCCTAGTGCAGGGGTCTGCAACCTCTGGCTCTCCAGATGTTTTGCACTACAACTCCCATCGGTTGTAGTCAGGATAATTAGTGGTAAGGGATCATGGGAGTTGTAGTCCTAAACATCTGAAGAGCCACAGGTTACAGACCCCTGTCCTGGTGTGTTGCTCATGAGGATGTTTTTTTTTCTGTCTTCCTCCAAGATACCTCACTGCATGCTCCTAGGTCCCTCCAGACTAGATTATTGGGGTGCCCTTTCCCTGCATGTTCTGGGTTCTCCTGATTGCAGCTTCTTCTGTAGCCACAGCGCCATGACTGCCGAGGCAATATAGAAGAATGGAAAGACTTTTCGCCTTTGTTTCACTTTACCACTCCTGTGAACACTATTACACAAGACTTTGGTTTTATGATGCAAGCATTTATTTGCAATCAGCAGGATGAAAGTACCAGGACGAGCTCACATCTACTATTTCCTATCAATTTCCCTCTTTTCTTTTCAACGTTTAATGAGATTTCATAAGATATTGATTTTCTTGATTTCACCTTCATTTCTGATTTATTACACATGGACCTCATAAAAATACATTTTTACATATTTAGCTTGACCGATTTATAGAAAAATCGAAATATTTAGCTTGGGTTTCGAAAAATATTAAGAGAGCTGGAATATGCCCAGTCACATGTCATGTTCGTTTGAACCTATCTCATTCGCAGGCCTGGATTTTGTGGATTTTTAATTGGTTAAGTGGCATGAGGCTGCCTGATTTCACTACTTTTCCCTACTTTCCAGCCATACTCAATGATGGGATGCTAAGGGGCAGAGCACTCCATTTCTCACCCTACAGTCACGGAGAGACCACAACACCTCTCTTCTGGCTACTCGCGGCCCCTCCTCATTTATCTCACCACTAATGACATCATTAACGCTGCCCTTTATTCAGGTTGCTTGTGATAAAAGCATACACGACTACATTCACACAAAAATGAAATTGAGGAGTTCCAACACCACTACGCCGTACTCCATTCATTTCGGTCTCTATATTATATCTATGCAAATGCAAATCAGAGCCCTGCTAAGAAAGTGTCACTGCCACACACAATTTTAGTCCTTGGTGTAACTTCCCTACAAGTCAAACACATTAAAATGGGGGGGAGGGGCTGCAGGAGGTAGTGTTTTATTCCACCACCCCTTTTCTCTGGCATTCCTATTTTGGCCCTCCTCTGAGAACATATACGTGGTCCTTCCTCAGGAAAAGAAGATGTTGTATGTTTAGGTTTGATTGTCCAATTAGATATACAAATCCCCTTGGGTTGGTTGATAAAATCATACGTTTTCCTCCACGTATATAAAATTACTAGTTTAGCCCAAACTCCAGGGAGGCGTAAATGGTGGGTCCTGAGGGCTGTTTCAGCTCACCAGTTTGAGATTGCAAGCCTGAGCTTCGTGATTTCCAGTGGCTTAAGAAATAACTGGCCAGTATGCACATTGCCATTAACGTCCCAGCTTAATGTCCAGGGTGCTATTGTTGAATATTGTTTTGTAGGAAAATGGCTATGGGCGGCCACACACAGCGTTTTCCCTTCAGAAAACTACAAAAATGATGGCCGCCGGGTAAAGAGTCCTTTTTCTATTTCCCAGTCAGCCAGAGGGAGGATGGATCAGATGGGAGCATAGAGGGGGAGTGAAGTAAGTGTTTCATTTATAGAGAGGATTCAAGAGGGCTATGGGGTCAAGCAGAGGCTGGGAAAAGGGGCTGTGGGGGGCAGAAGTAGCTGGGTGGGACAGCCATTTGCTTGCTCAGAATGTTGGCCATTACCATTGCTCCAGCACACTGCTCGAGCAACCTAGCTGGGAACTTTGGAGAAGCTGGCCCCTAATGTTGTTATGAGGTCCCCTTTATACTGTCACAATACAGTTAGAGACTGAGTTTTCAATGTTGCGCTCCAACTGCAGACGCCTTAATTCGGGGTCACCAAATCCAAATATATAGTTGTGTCTCTGCAAACATGATCTGTACCGACAGCGACCTCAGACACATGTATCATATCCACAGGGCAGCGCGGGCTGGGCAGCGGCCTCTGAGAATAAGATGTCTCCCAACAATTGAAGACAGCAGTGTTAGGCTGCGCTCAGCTTTCTCTGCTTTTCTTGGCTCTTAGGAGAAGTGAGAGAGAACATTCAGTATGGGTCTGCTGTGACATTAAGGCAGTGGATTATGAATTCCATAATCCTATAGCATGACACCACCGCAGGAGGATTCAATGTTTCCAAATGGCAATCCTTAAACACAACTAGTTCACGCTTTTTTTGTCAAACAATTTTCATGCACCTTTCAAAGAACAGCCACCACAATAACAATGCCTGTATGACATGAGATGAGCAACATGGACCAATCCATTCAGCAATACATGTCACAAAATAATTAATCAGGTATATTAAAGAATTCAAAAGTGCACTCAAATCAGTGACACAATCAATTACAGACAGGTAAAGTTCAATTAGATGCTAGTTTTAATCAAACTAACTTTTTACAGCAAACATATAAATCATAAACAAAATATAAATACATCACCCTTAAAGAATTTGAACAAATTATGGCACGATTTATACATTATAAACAATACTTACAAGAAAATAACGGTAATGGGCCAAAATATCGCCCTCAGAATTCCTGAAATTCCAACTTTTTTTTTACCCCTACTTGCACCATATATATATGTGGGAGGGGTATGGGATATAATAGTAGTTTGGGGGGCAGCGGGGGTCTCCCCCTCATATCTATGTGGTGTAAAGTGGGTTCTAGGGATGTAGTAATCACATAGATCGGAGAATAACTGCAGAATCCGCGATCCCTTGAAGCATAAATATAAACTCCAGAATCTAAAATCTAGGGCGGGTCAGTAATTTAAGGCCACAACGTCATCATGGCAATAATACTGTATTAAAAAGACATACAAACATTAAAAGAATTTTAGAGTACACAATAATGCAATATTTCATACAGGGCTTCTAAGTTAATTCAAATGTGTAATGATCGTGACATTGGAGCACAGAATGTTTCAACTTCCAAGTGAATAGAATTAAATTAATTCCTGGGAATGGCATGTTTGGGAGAATTCAACTAATACAATGATCAGGTAAACAGAAGGTCCTAAGGAATGATAATGATATTACAAACCACCCAACACACCATGAAGTAGACCAGCAGACAAAAGGCGCTGATTATTGATCCTAAAGCAGATGAAATGACAAATGGACCAGCAAGCCCCTGAGGTCACAATATGTCTTCACTGCCAATCTATACCATTGATTTACTAGCAGAGCACTCACGTGTATCTCCTGTGCTTTCAAAGGTGCTTGCAAAGTGGTGTGTGCGACACAACATCAGATTGATTCTGGAATTAAATTGAGTCTCACTTTCTATTGTTATCAAACACAGTACACAATTAGGCAACCTGAGATCAAAGGTGCAACGTGTGCTCAATAGAGTGTCCTACTAAGGCAGCTAATTTTCTACAGATTGCCCTTAAAAAGGGGGAAAAGCCTAAATGCCGAGGTTTGAATGGAACTGGCATCACATTTTAGACTATGCAGTGAGTGATCTCAAAAGCACTGATGATCTTGTTGCAGCACCCGCATGGCACAGGCTGCCTCTTCTACAGGCAGACACGGTGGTGAATAACAACTGAGCCTCCTAATGTTTACATGATGACGCTCAACGCAATCATTGAGGCCGTCTTTATATGGCCACAAATGATCAATCCAAACGTGCTCTCTTTCAGCTACTTTGAGATCTAGGGAACAACCTCTTAAATGGATCTGCAAGCTTTGCAAGGACCTCTGGGAATCGAGTCCTCGCTTCCCTTTGGCCAAATGATCAGCCAGGGCACTGTCAATATCGCAGCGCAAGATTTGGATCTGTGTTCTGTTTCATGGTAGATTTATCTTCCTGGTAGTTTTACCTACATGTACCATTTCTGCTCTTTAGTGTGAGGACCCAGACACACAGGTTTTCTCACTTCCTCTGGCCTTTGAAGAAAGGAACACCCCTTTTCTGAAGTCACTCTGCTCACTTAATTGGTCTCGGGAGGGAAAGAAAGCCCAATGGCATTCAAAGGCAAGCTGGTTTCAGCAGAGTTTTATGCAGTGGAGTAGCTTTGCGGAAAATGTTGGGGGGACATGACAGCTGAAGAAAATGTGCCTCAGCCAAATGAATGGGGACAAAATGGTGTGCCATGAAAGTTGGGGGGGGACAAACACCCCTGCCCCCCCATAAAATTACACCCATGGTTCTATGTGAAGCAATCGTTAGTTGAGTGATGAGTAGGCATCAGACAGAAGAGCAGTGTTGCAAAGCACTTTCTTCCCCACTGGCAACTTAAATCGCAAGGGCAGGCCAATAATGCCAGAGGGCATATGTAGCACACAGTCACACTGGATAAGGTACCTGCAAGGGAGATCCACTGGCTTGGCCCAACATGGAACAGGAAGATGAAAGGTCTGCAGATCCTCAATGTGTGCAATCACAAGACTTCTTTCTACTACCTAACAACGTGTGTGGCCACAAATGTTATTGATCATTAGCTGTAATGAAAAGGCTTGGTAGCCTCACACCATTGTGCTAGCCTTGATGCCCCTGGGTGCCATATCAACAGCTCAACGTCGGAACGGAACATTAACCCCCAAGCCCAGGCGCAACCGGGTCATGCTGCTGCCACATGCCAGATAGGATATGATATTACTAGGCCTAGTGACATTGAGATCGTGCAAGTGCAGGGAAGACGGGAGGGGAAAAGTGCCAGCGGAAAGAGGAAAGGGGAGGGGGCAGTGCTGTACATGGGATCAAAACAATAACAAGAAGTGCAGCCAGCAGGTGGCAGGTGAAAGGGTACGTGCAGACAGCAGGTGTCCAAAAGTGCAGGTAGGGGGACTGTAGGGGTACAGAAACAGACCCAAGTGCAAGGGTTGCCGGGAGGCAGTGTGGGTGTGCAACTAGGCGGGTGGGGGCCTAGGCCCGAAATCAGAGGGTAGCGAGGTGACCAGTGCAATATCAGAGAGGAAATCAGCAGAGAAGGGGAAGAGAGAATGTAGAAGCAAAGAGGAAAGTTTTGAGGTGCTTCCGGAACCGGCCACACTTCCCCAGAGCCCTTTCAGTCCATACAGTCAGGAATTACATTGAATCCACAAAACCTCACAGCATTTTGCTGAAGGGATTCCTCGCTGTCCATCACTTTGAAACCCTCAGCCTTTGCAGTCACTCACTCAGTAGGTGTAGATCAGGAGTAAAGCTGATATTGTGCAGGGTACACTATACGGTATATGATGTGATGATATGATATATGATATGTGGACGAAACACTTTTGTACAGGCGCGTTGTAAATGCCATATCAATCATATCACACTATCTGGTGAGGGTCCAAACCTCTTTGGGTCAAGATGATGGCATTAAACTCCCTTTCAGTTGCAGTCCATATCCTGCTGCTGCAGTCCTACAGGGGTATTATTTAGCACAATTAAGTTATCCCCAAGAGCGAGCCAATGAATGGGCTTTCTTTCTAGTTGAGGCGGAACAGTTGGCACCCTGGTAAAGGCATCTGGAATACAGGGCCGGCCAGTGCCTTAAGTGGCACTGCTAAATGAGCCGGGGATCATCAAGGGGGCATGGCCTAACGGCAAGTAGTCGTCTGCTGGCCCATTAGGCCACGCCCCCTTGATGAGTCCGGCTCAATGGGATACTGGAACCCCTGCCAGGTAGCCTTTTGTAGAGATCAGCACCCTCACCCCATGGGGGAGAGGGTGCTGATCTCTGCATTTATTTTCTATAGGCTTGCCTGGCGGGGACAGCGCCTTAAAGGAATAGTGCACTCAAAATGTTTATTGTTTTAAATGATGGACAATAATCAAAAACATATACTAAACATCTATTTAAAGAAAGTTCTTATGTAGAATTTTGAGCAAATAATGCTCAAACCCAAAAATGTTAAGCAGTAGGAGGCATACATTTTCTGAAATGGATGAGCCTCCTGTGCTTGTGTTAATCTCTGCCCTCGCGGAACTAATGAAGCAAAAGCCACCTGCTGGCAGCTTTTATTACAGCAGCTTTTGCTTAATTATTGATGCAAGGGCAGAGAATCCAGGCAGGAAGGCTGCTGCCGGTAAGTGCATTTCTTTTTCTTTGACTAACAAAGAAAACCACAGCAAATATAAATACAATGTGGTTGTATTTATGATTGATGTGGTTTTCTTTCTAAGTTTCCCGGGATCCCCTGGCTCGGGGGAGCTCAGGAAGCTTAGAAAGAAAACCAAAGCAATTATAAATACAACAGTGTTGTATTTATAACTGCTGTGGCTTTCACTCTGAGTCTCCCGGGCTCCCCCGCCTCAGGATTTAGAAAACAAGGCCTCTGCTTCCAGCAGACTCACGTTTTTCTCCCCATAATGGTGGCACCGGCCCACGGGCATCTCTTGCTTGAAGGGATTCCTTGCAGGTGTGGCGCCACCATTATGGATGAAAGGCATTTTTTTCTGAAGCCTGAAGCTCTCTCACACGAGCGAGAGCTTCAGGCTTTAGAAAAAAATCCTTGTCATGTAGTGGCCGGACTGCCAGGGGAGACTAGTAAGCCCCGACAGGCCCCAGCCCACTTAATACCCTGGGGCCGGCCTTAAGGCAGGGCGGGCCGGGAGACCGCCCAGGTGTCCTGCTGCGCATGGCGCCATTAGCCCCCTGCCATGCCAGCTTGGGGGAGTCTTTCAAGGGCTGCCCTGTGCTGGCATAGTGGGAGAAGGTGCGGCAAGCCCCTTTTGTTATTAAATGCACCCGCGGCTGCACCCTAGTCAGATGATTACGGCCCCACTCTGACGCGGGAGCGAGGTGGTTTGCATTGGAATAGGGCGCTCATGCATTAGCATGTTAGCATGAATGTCCTATTCCAGTGATTAACTCCATTACAGACGCCGGAGCGGGGAGTTAGAAAGAAAATGTGGCTCTCCTGCCCCCCACCCCCGTTGACCAGGGGCGAACGAGGAGGGCGCCAATTCGCCCAGGACGCGTGTCAGACTGATATCTCTTGCTCCTCTCCACTGTGCATCGACCCACGTGATCAGGTCACGTGTAGAATTGAGTACCAGCGATTCCCCTGCATGATTCGGTCCACACTATGCCTCGATTCACCCAATGGAAAGCTGCAGGGAAGTGCACATAAGCAGCCTATAGGAGAGGTGGAGGTGTGTTCGCCTGCGGTTTCTTAGCCATACATATTATTAGTATTTGTTGACAGCACTGGCCTGAAACTAGTCTGACAGCAAGACTATACACACTTATCTTCAGTCCAAGCTCTGAAATACTTTAATAAGATTTGTATATAAAACGTTTTGTTCAAGCATCCAATTGTATTGTTGCTGTGTCAATTGCCAAATGCCTTAAGTTTAGTTTAGTTTAGGTTATTCATTTGTATTGCGCACCGGACCCGAGGGTATGAGGGCGCAGGAGCAAAAAGGTTATTCGCAGCTTGGTTACATGTTATAGTGTACTACAGTAATTACAATGGTTTTATAAATACAATACAGTAAATACAATGGATAATAGATGGTTGAAGCAGTTGTGCAAAAGGCAAAAGTTTATGGATTTACAAATGTGTAGGTTTCATTTGGCTAATTAAGGGCAAGAAAGGTTTGTTTTCTAGTTTTGTGACCTACCACAGACACACATTAGGTTTTAAATGGTCCTTTGCTGCCACCTAGTGGAAGGGAATCGACAGATTCAGCGCCTTGTAAGTTTTCAAAGTCGTTTTGCCAAATTGGCAGAAGCCGTCGAGCTGTTTCTTTGGCTGCCTCTGCAGCAGATGTATAAGCATGTGCTGCACGATCCGTGACCGTGAAAAGCGATGATCACAGCCCAACTCACGTGCAGGCAATAAGCCGGGATGCCCTCCATTAGGGAGGGAGCGAGAGGCGAAGTCCACCAGACGTAGGCCTGAGTTGAAAAAGTGTCTGGCAGCACCAGCAGACTGTAGCTGTCTCGGGCACCCCGCTGGCGCGATCCCAGAGGTCAAGGCTGACTAGCTTTCTAAGCTAGCTGCACTGCTTCGAAGCACGATCTCCTGCAACCGTTGTTTCCAGTGGGATTTTAAGGAATTTTGAGGCCCAGGGACAGACAAACATTCAGGGCCAGTGGATGGTCTGGGAAGGGGGGCAAAAGGGCATGTGCCCCCCAGGCTGGCTGGACTATTGCTTCCTTGGCTAGAGCTGAAAAATACATAATTTAAAAAGAAGAACTCTTTCAGAATGCAGCCTGCTTCGAAGGAACGCAGTGCTGCAAGGTGGCCCGGCTTCTCTTCTGATGGGCTGATGCACATGTCTTGATTTCAGCAATGCTACAGGTGTGTCTGGGCAGCCCATACACGGGGCCTCCACTGTGGGCGAGTGAGAGGGAGAAGAGCCTAGGCACAGGGGCATGTCCACATCTCCCATGGGCAATGTGTGCATTTAAATGGCAGGTTCTGTGACCCAGGATGACAATGTTGGCACCACTGTGCCCCATACACCATTGGTCTGTTACAATGCACAGCAGCTTATCAAGACTCCTTCTTGCCAAGGAAGGAAGGGCTCCATGTCTCATGAGAGTTTCTCAGTGTAATTCTGTAAGAATGCTCCTCCTATGCTCTGGTGACTTTCTTGATCACTTGTGAGTTCATTACAAAAAGGAGCTTAATAGCTCTCATGGATGTTAGGATTACTGTTAAATGCTCAAAAATAAAATACCTACTGCAAAATGACTGAATATTGTTTTTAAAAAATATTGCAGGGGAGACCCACGCACCCACCCCACTTCCCCCACCTTAACCTATACCCTTACTCCACCCTCCATCTATTTTTTACAAAAGATTTATAAAAATCTCTAACAAATTCGACCAAAAAATGCGGTCATTTTGCAGAAGGTATTTTTGAATTCGATCGTTTCTGCAGATACCTGGATGTTACTGTATGTGCTTATAGAAATGGCTGTCCAAATCAGCAGGCTGCACTTTTGTTTTTGTGCGCAGCACCAGCGCCTCTTTGTGCACCGAAGCTTGAGGCGCACTCCCGGTTCTGCACTCACTAATATTTACAGGGGCTTCAGGCAGAGAATAAATAAAAAGTCAATTGGTCCATCCTGGTCTCGGGGTTCGTGTAGTTGTTTAATTAATATTCATGAGGACAATGAAGGAGCAATTAGCGTTTCATGCCGGGCCTTCGCGGCAGGTCGCCACCATCTGTCCTCGTCAACATGGCCCCGTGTATCTGTTTGCGCAGCCCTTAGAAAAGCAATTACGCCGCCGAGTGGTACTCACTCACTGACACAGCTGAAAAGCCTGAACGGAAAGATGCAGCGTTTAGGCATTGCTTCTACAAACTAAGGGAGTCATTCAGAGTTGGGCAGATTTGTTTACGAAATACCGCTGGAGAAAGATTCCGCCTCCACCGGTAGTATTTCTGAAAATCAACATTTTTTCAGCCATTTCCACCGTCAATATGAAGGTGGAAATGGATTACGTAAAGTAGTTGTACGGACAGCTACTGGACATGTATTATGCACAGATGGGTCAGTTATGACCCTCTTATGAATTACATGGGTAAGGAGGTGAGGAGGGGCATCAACGATGGCCAACTTTTCACCCCCTTCCCCTGGCCCTTTGTAAAATCCCTTTTCACTACATTGAAAAGATGCACCTGCACTTCCCTTCTGAATGACCAAAAAATATATAATTCTTCGGCAGAAAGTCTGCCTAAAACACTGCTGGTGATATTCCTATGGAATATTGCCACTGATATTTGATGGAGATTATTCATCAGCATGGTATGATTTTTTTAAACTATGCTGATAGCCAAATCCTGATATATTCTGATCAAAGAATCCTCAAATTCATTCAGCCAACAAACGTTCAGTAGCAATGAAGAATTAGACAGATGTCAATTTCTTGAAAATCAACCTGGACATGACTCAAATATTATTCAGAAATCCTCTCCCAGCGACTCACTCCTTTTGGCCGGAAAGGTTTGGCAAATACTGTGAAGCCAGAATTTTGTCCGGAATTTGGGTGCCATCATTGATGATACAACCTCCTTAAAGTCTCAAATCAGCACAGTGACAAAATTCTGTTTTATTCTCATAAAAAATAAAGCCAATACTATTATTTCTCTCCTTTTCACAACAAGCAACCATTGTGACAAATCTCGAGATGTTGTCACTTCTCCCCGAGGGGGAGTCCTTCCCATGAGGCCAGCGAGGTGAGACCACTACCTGATTGTCCCCCTCGGGTGGTAATCAGAAGGAGGATCTCATGTGGAGGGGCTACCCCTATGGGGATCAAGGAGAATGCAGTATTCAAATCCCACAACCCTGTCCCAGACATTCTCATATTCCTTATACCCACCTCCATGTTACACACCTTGATGTATGTCTGTGAGACTGAGAACTAGACACCTACTGAAATGAGGACGAGTATGGATGACCTGACAGGAGCTTCCTTATTAAGTACTGGGACGAGCAGGAGGAAGTGCAGAGCGATGAAGAGTCCTCAGGAGGACTTCAATGGACCTGCTAGATGCCCATTCTTTATAAAAAGCATAGAAGGACTTACCAAGTTGTCAGGCACCCCCAGGAGGATCTGCAAGTCTGGAGGACATCCAGTGTGGAAGAGAGAGGCTGCTTCTGACCGGGATGTGTGCGAAGGATCTGAGGTGTCCCTACCCGGTCTGCCGTCCCTGGCAGACCAAGGAACTGGAAGAGTGGAGGTCTGGGTGGAGCAGTAACTGGGCCGCGCGGTTGTGGCAAGACACGCAACCCACCCAGAGAGAAGCGCTGCAGAGCCACTTTCGATACCGGGGAAGTAGCACAAGACCGCGAGAAGCCGAACGATAAGATATGATATTTTAGTTTATTTATATAGCGATTATACACAATGTGTTTCAAAGCGCTTCAAGGCAAGGGAGGGAACAAGGGAAAATACATTGACATTCTTACAGTAAGGATGTGAAATTAATTATCGTACTCGGCCTGACATTTCAGATAGTGTAAGAGCTAAGACATAGATAAGGAAGGGAAGGGGAGAGTGGGAAGGAAATGGAAACAGACAGGTGACTACTGTACTAGACCTGATGACATTTCTGGTAGAGCCAGAGAAAACAAAAGGTGAGGGAGAGGGGTGCAGAAAGGGAGGGGGGACAAAACAAGCGACTATTGTACTAGGCCTGACGACTTTTCAGATAGTGTTGGGAGGCGGGGGAGGAGACAGACGAGGTTGCTATCATACTAGGTCCAGGGACAATTCTGATAGACTAAGTGCATAGAAGAAAGTAAGGGGACGAGATAGGAAAAGGGAGAAAGGGAGAGGAGGAGAGAACAGAGAGTAAGCAGTCAAAAAGAGTGGAGAAGCAAAAGGGGAGAGCGAATACAATTGCAGAAGTCAGTAGTAAAACATAATGTTGCAAGCCAGGATCCAAGATGAAGATGGGAACAGCATGATGAAGATGGGAACAATGATACATCGGAGAAGCATGCAATCAACTGAGAAAAACCGGCACACTCCCAGAAGGTACATGGGCTGTCAGGATCCAGAAAAGGGGCAAGAGAAACTTCAAACCTGGAGTCTGGGACCCAGATATACTCAAGGAGAATATTTTAAACAATTGGCTATATGATAGTACCTGGCAGGAGAGTGAACCAGGTATATCAGGGACAAAATACAGAGGAGGAAACAGGGTTGGGGGAGGGCAATTTGAGAAGGAAATCCTCACTAACCCTCTTCTTAGTGGCAGTACCTGGCAGGTGAGTGAAGCAGGTCTGTCCAGACTAAACCCCAAAGAAACCCAGGTCTTGGATCCGCACCAACAAGTACGTATATGAGAAAGGCCAGTGGAAGGGAGGAATTCCCCCTGACATTGTGAACTGTGAAAGTAAAGCCAGGAAAGGCCAGGGGAAGGGCAGCATTCCCCCTAGTGTTGTGAACTGTAAAGCTAGGAGAGTGTGAGAGCAACACCAAGGAAGGCCTGGGAAGGGAGCAATTCCCCAGGCATTGTGAAATCGTGAATCCAAGTGAAAAGAGTGTTCAGGGGAAGGGAGTCATTCGCCTTGACTTTGTGTGGGGGAAAAACACTATGAGCCAGACATCAGGAGAAGGAAGTCATTCTCCTGGTAATTTATTTGAACTGGAGGATCAAACCAGGGATCCAGGGGAAGGGACTCATTACCCCTGCAGGGAAGAAATAATTAACCTTTGATGCAAAGTCAGCAATCCTTTATTTTGAAGTATTAAAGTCAGGGAAAGGATGTAACTTCCCTGGTTAGACACTTGAAAACAAAGCTGTGCCTCCCAGTCCAGGAGGAGGGAGTCATTCTCCTGGGTCAAGAACATTGGTGTAAATTTAGTTTCGTTATAAGTGTAAGGTACAGAGATTGGAATGTTTGACACAGGACTCTGTTTAGTTGCAACAACATCCTGACAGACCCATTAGCACTTTAGTTGAGGCAGTGGAACCCCTGAGAGATATAGGGAAAGATAGGTTTTCTCTTTATTTTGATCTTAAATATATAGCAATCACTGTGCCACCTGTGTGTCAGTCTCCTCCTCCTGCACCCTCACATCTTGATGAGCGCATTAACATCCTTCCGGGTGGACTTCAATTACCGCATTTACTTAGTTCTCCCAGAACCTTTGATACAGGGCCTTCAAATGATACTGAATGGCGCTGCCGGAACCTGCCTAAAATTGAGGAGACACAATCATATTACACTTGGCTTCAGAGCTTTGCATAGGCTCCGATTAAGAAACGTATCATCTTCAAAAGCATGTGCATAGTTTTTAAAAGCGTGCTCTAGCCCAGTCAACCCCTTTCTCCAAGAAAATGAAATTGCGTTCCTCAAATTGCACAATAAGATCCAAATAGCTTAATCTGCCAAATGTCCCCCCTTACCTGAAGGAAAGGAAAGGTAGTTGATCCTTTTTGGAAAAGGCAAATGTAATCTGGAACTCGCTGCCACCATCTCTACGCTTTGAAACCAATCTACTCTCTTTTAGGAAACATTTTAAAAAGTGTCTTTTTAGCTTGGTGTGGCGGGTCAGAAGGATGAGGCAGACACTTGGAGGACATTATGAATTAGGTTTATTAAAATAATAATAATAATAATGTCTAACTTTCCCTATTGCTAGAAGGGTTTGTTTCCCTGCCTATATAAATAACTAAAGGTGCTCGTCAGTCATCAGTAAGTCCAAACTGAAAAGTGCCCTCTGTCCATAAACGACTCCTACCTGACCGTACCACTATGTTTACTCATTTCATTTCGATAGATAGAACCGCTCCACGGTTCTAGTTTTTTTGTGGGCCAACGTCTTTTGTTCACTTGATAGCTCTCTTCTTGGAGATATCTTGAAATAGTCTCTTTCCACCCTTTTTGACCGAATCTTGGAGTTCCTTTGCAATGTATTTAAGATTGGGCTCCCTTTTTGGATTCGGTATTCCACAAGACCTGGTACCATTCCTTATAACTCTTTGATTTGGGTGTACATATTCATTTAACTCTAGTGATTCTAGACTTCTCCTTATGGGCTAACTCCTTTTCCTGGGGTTGTATTTCCTTCTGAACACTTGCTTTCTCAGGATTATTCGTAACTCGTGGGACCAGTCGGTCCCCATTCCACTTTAAGGATTCTGTCTGTAATGTCTCATATATTTTACTGGGCTGAGTTTCTCTTTGTCCCAACTCCCCAATAACTTCTCTTTGGGCCTTATTTGTTATCCTCCTCTCTTGTTCAATAATGATGCCCCGGCAGCCTCCCGGTATCCCCTTTCTTCCTGTTACCTCTGTGTTTTCAGGGGGTTGCTTTAAGGCTAGGCCTTTGCTATGGTTCTTTTCTTTGTCTTGGTCTCTCGTGCTTCGTCTCTTTGTCGGTATCTCGCACTCAATCTGCTCTATTGTGGCCACTGCGTATGACTGTGGGTTGCAAGGTGCTTCTCAGGCTCCCGTACTGGGAGTTTTAACATTGTTAGACGGGCAGTCTGCCCACCACGGATTCGTTGTGATCATGCCACCACCTGTGTACTGTTTCGTTTCTCATCTGGTTCCCGCTTCCTGGGAATGCCGGACTGCTCACTCTTCACTACACTGCACCGCACCTCTTCGAAAGTCATAGCATCAGTGGCTCTCTCTGGTTCTGCCTCCTCCCGGCGTAACCTTGTAAGGGGGCTTCCCCTGCTTACGCTCTTCTTCCTCTGCAAACACTACGCTTTGGCTCAGCGGGCTCTCCTTTCTCAGCCTCCTTGTCTCCATTGTTTGTGTGTCTCCTCTTAAAGAGACATACCCTTCTTCTTGTCCATAACAGCTTATTTCAGTTTTACCATCAGCCAAGTCTTTGGCCCTTGCCACATTCTTCATATCTGATAGTTCCATATGTGCCATGATGGTGGAGGGCTTAAGGAATTCCTTGCAGGAACGGGAGTCCTTGTCTTCCAGTGGGTCTCTCCCAATGAGGTCCCACTTGCCCAGACCCCTAGGCAGGGTCTTGCAGAGTGGACTCATGTCTCTAGCCTCAAAGGGAGACAAATACCTGAAATTCATCACACTGGCCGAAGCTCTTATCTGGGAAGCATTTGCATAGATAGAAACATCATCAAGATGCTTTCGGGTGAAAGATGCGCTCTACCAAACTCCCATAACTCTGAATGACCTCCTATATCTTTCATTTTTGACTTGTCCAGAACACTCTTATCTGACCAACAAAAGACACACATACAAATCAACATCTTCACATATATAGATACATAGTTACGTGAATAAAGCTGCATCCTTCCACATATACTTTATCCAGTCACAAATACACTCAAACACATCACCATTGTCACACAAACCGAACATAAATGCAAAGATAGAGACACACACACACACACACAACTCCACCTTCCTTGAAAACACAAATAAATATGATTGGTCGCTCTTAGTCCTTCTCCATCGACAGATCACAGAGCCACATTTACCAGCAAGACCCCACCACATTTTTTGTCATTCATGGCCGAAGCTGACTATCAAATCAAGGTGTGATGCAGGGCCATCAAAGGGTGTGGGTAACAAGGAATTGGTGACTAAGCAATGTGGGCAAGTAAAGGGGGTGTGAGCGAAGGTAAGGGAAGGGATGGAGTTAAGGGATAGCGCAAAAGGGAAATGGAAATCTGCAAGTTAACTGTAGGGAAGGGGGTAAAGGCATCAAGGATGTGGTGCACAGCACGGACACTGGAAGGTGATAGGTAAGGAAAAAAGGGGATTGCGACAGTGGTAGGAATCTGGAAAGGTAGATCAGCAGATTGAGACACTGCTGCTGAGATCTGTGCCTGGCCTGCATGCCACTGCACCTGATTCTGCTCGACTCAACCCTTTCTTTTTTGATGAAATGGTGCGTACTTGCTTTATGAACATCTGTGCCTTGGTGCTTTGAATGCCAGATTTCTCAATCAGAACTAGTTTAGCCCTTGAACAACAACTTTACAGAAAGCATTTTGTTGGTTCTCATATTGAAGATGGATTAGGAGAAGATGACGTCTCCTCTGCTGTCTAAATTTGAAACTGTGGAACCAGGAAGCTAGTGCCTCAATCCCCGCCTTCAAAACTTGACAGCTTATATGATCCTGAGCAAACCACTTTTCATCACTGTACCTTGTTTTGCCTAGCTGTCTGTAGGGAAAGCCCCACTCCTATGGGTTCATAATGTATAGTGTTACTCCATAATAATATTAACCATTTATACAATGCGTAGTGGTGGGGAGGTAGGCAGCATGCTAAGTGAGGTTCTTATGTTGTGGGGCGTGTTGTGGGGCGGGGGGGGTACACAGGTTGCCAAGTATGGCTTTTGTGTTGTGTGGTGGGGAGGCAGGAGCCAGGTACGGGTGTCTTGCTATGTTAGCGCATGTTTGGCTCTTAGAGCAAAGCCACAGCCCCTGGCTTGGCTCTACCAATTCATTCTCAGACTTGTCCACCTCTTTACATGGGTCTATAACTAAAGATTGGATGGAATGAGAAGGCGGGGTGTAAAGTAGCCTGCTGTCAAATTGCAAACTGGGACACAAGGAAACATGGGCTCAAATCAACGCTTTCCCATTTTGCCCATTTATATTATCCTCATGAAAGCAATTTACTACATTTGGTATGTGGGGGAGGTACTCTGAGGTCTGGGTCTCTAAGAAACCACAAGCATAACTCTAAAATATGCTGCATAAAAGGAAAGTGATGTCAATAATGTCGACAATATATGCTTGAAGATGTGAAGGTGAGGGAGGGGTTGGTATCGAGTCTGGAAGTTGGGGTCAATGCGTTGTGGGCATTGGCCACTGCACAATGGCCCAGTAAACTGTACTTGCCCTCATGGTAAATCTTGCCAGTGACCATTGTTCAGGGTTCTATGTGAAACAAAAGAAATGAAGGTGCTCCAGAACCTCTGCTTGCACTGCCACCACAACACACTTGTTGTCGCTATCACAAGCCATAGCGTGATATGCTGCCCTGGCAATGATCAATATATGCATGGGATCTCCTTTCAAGTCCCCTTATCTGCTTTACCCTTGCCGGATTCAGAATAATTAACAATTGTCATTTAATGGGCAACACTAGTAGCCCATGATGTAGTAGCCCATGATGAGAGTACTTGTGTTCTAACATAGGAAGAGGAGACATTTTAATAATAGCAGCCACGAGCGGGGCATAAAGACTGTGGGATCGAAGCGGGACACAGATGAATAGGCCATAAGACAAAGGTGCACACAAACGTGAATAGGCACAGAAATCAGATTAGCAACATCATAGAATCCACAAGTGCTCAAGCATGGATATGGGAGACAGAGTGGAAACTATTAGAAAAGCACACATACCATACCATAGAGCCAGAATTCAGACTAGAAGTCACCGGGAAGGCACATATATCCGGACATGGACTGAGAATAGACGCTTATGGTTTTCAAGTGCTGTTGACATGAATGAGCCAAGAAATAAATTAGTTCATGGTGTGCAAAATACCAATAGTCACTATTATTATACATGATGCAACATTGTACCCGTGCAAATCATGGAATTAGCCAAATTGATTGTTTATAATTGATCGAATGGTAGATTTGACCGAATTCGGCTAGTATCATTCAATCGATTATAAAACATACCGAACATGTGGAGCAGGGGTTGCGGGGGTGTCCGCCGCTCCACATGTTTGGTATTTTTGGCCTTGGGGGTTGCAGGGGTGTCCCCCCCGCTACTTCAACATGGGAGGTGGGGGACTGAAAAAAAATAAAAAAAAATAAAAGGGGACCCTGCGGCGTCGGATCTGACCCGCGTTAGAGGAAGGATCTGACGTCGCAGGGGAGCAGAGGACGTGGAGGTGAGAAAACAGGTAAGTAGGGGAGGGTGGGTGGGGCAGCTGCATTTCGGTTTCATATTTATTGGGGTTGTTTGTTCGTCTGATAATTGTTCTAAAGAGAGCAGAATTATTGCGGAGAGTTCACCACAAACAATTATCAGACAAAAAATAACCCCAATCCCAAATCATGAGGTAAGCTTTTTAAAGATTGAACACTGACCACTGGAACTCGCTAGAGAATGACATATTTAGGGACAGAAAATGTGGTATGTTAGGCATTTTGAGATTGTACTAGTTGTCCAGGATCAGGCACTTTACTTAAATAGTGAAGCTGGGATTTGAGCCCAGTCTGCCATTGCGGTACTTGACCAGATTGTCTCCCAGTCCCTTTTTCTTTACAACATGGTGCAATTAATTGTAAATCTTTGAATTTGATGAATTTAAATAATACCCTGTTTTGTAGCTCTGACTTGGAATGTACACACATCACATGATAATGCAACATAAAAATATGCTAAAAATAATCATTATGGAAACATGTTATGCTGGGAGAATCCCTCTACTGTAGCCACATTTTCTCCGTCATCAAAGGAAGTATACAAGTACCAGAATGTTGATATATGTCTGTCTCAACACTTGAATCTCATCTGGATACAAAGTTTTAAATGCACCCAACAAAATGAACTGTGTGATAATGTCACTCCAGTACAATTCCTGTTTGACGCAAGTTGCAGAGATGTGAAGAAGAACATGTCAAATTTTACTAAAATGTAAAAAATTATGTGTGTCAAATAAGCGGACCTAACCTGGCCAAAGCCTATGACATGTGGTCGCCTCTCCTTTCTCGCACCCCTTACACTCAAGTGGCCTACATGAAAATAAAGAACCCGGACTGGGCAAAGCAATGTCACCAAAATATGAGAAGGCTACACTTTTCACAGAAGCCAGCACAGTACTATGCATTGAGATAAGATGATTTGTCAAGGATCACAGTATAATTCGAAAGGAAATCCAGGATATGAGCCTCAACGCTGCCTTTTCAAAGTCTCAAATGTGGCTGCCTACTAACTACTGATGGCTTTCCAGTTTTTACAACCCTCACTTGAAGGGAGTAAACCCTAGACATGCACCCTAGTGTTGCTTTGTTAATGTTTGTAACTAGCCCTTTTTGGTAGAGGTATGTTGTTTTGTAGCAGGGTAGGTGTTACACTCTCCAAGTATTTTATCAACCACAGAGATAGGAAAGTCTTGGGATTAATGTGGTCTGGTTCTGTAATTTGGCATATGAACACAAATCTTTGCAATGAGTGCTTAACACACTGAGCTATATCACAGATGACCCCAATAATCCACAGACAAAGAAGGATACATTTGAACCAGATTTTCCTTTGTATAAGATTAGGCTTATTAGGAAGTTGTGGTGAGCCTGGGCTACTTCAATTGGTATCCCTCTCTTTCACACACAACACCTAACCTGCCACTGTCACAATCTCCTCAACACTTCTCTTCACTACCCACTCTCCATGACCTGGACTTTTGGCCTGCCAACTCCGCCGTTGACCTCACTCAAACACCTTTCAATATCTTTCCACCTCGTTCGTTCTGATTAGACTTTTATAGCCCAGTCTGCCCTGGTTCAGTTCTCTGCAGGGTTTCCACTGTTGAGGTCATCTGTCTCCTGGGGCCAATCTAAATCTATCTTTCCCCCGGGGGGGAGGTTTCGCTGGTGCACTTTTAAAAATGCCAGAAAGCCCCACCCCCTTTAGGGTGTTCACCACATTTTACCAAGCTGGAACGCCATAGTCCGTTGAGCAGGCTTTCTCCGTCCTGTAAGTTTCTGAAAGTTTTTCCTCATTGTCTGCCGGTGTTGTACTGGATGGATGCCTCTGAACGACTGGTCGGTCATTGCAAGTGGGGTGCGCAGTGAGATGTTCTGTTTCCTCATAAGACTGCAGGCCATGCTCTATCTCTGCACCAAAACGGGGTCTTTTGGGATGGGTATTGCTGACGGCAGACAAGAAGAGGCTTGTCCAACAAGGAGGTTACAAGTCATTGTGGTCCAGACAATGGCACCAATGCTGTTACACCACAACACACGCTTAGGGCAGTCAGAGACTGGGGCCTGCCCAGCTCCCTCGCACTGCTTCTGGGGGAGGATTGGCTCTGGTAACTGCACTGGTATGCTGCCTAGCCCAGGTTCGTAGGGGTTCCTGCTCCCCCATGACAGGGTTGGTGCCCTGGCATTGCCACAGCTATCTTCTGAAACACTGTGGCACTCAAACGTATTAGTAAATATATATTTTTTTATTTTTTTATTTCATCTGTGGCCATTGCCTGTGATGAATATAGTCCCAAAGGAAAGGTGAAAACCCGACTTGAAATTGTGCTATATTAAACACACAAACGTTAAGCACTATGGTGAACATAGCACAGGTTGAATTAATCAGATTAGACCCTAGTTGTAGACAACAGCCATGCAGCGGGTTTAGAACCCCAGCAGCACACTAGGCAATGTCATGGCATGTGTTATTCATGTTTTGCACAAAATGTGCACAGAGTTCTTTTCATTCAGCAGACAGGTGGGGCCCGGGACCGGGGCATGTGCCCCTTTTGTCTTCCCATAAAGATATCTGTGGTTGTGTCAGGTACGATTTCATAACTTAAGTTCTCAAAGAATCAGCTTCCAATTCAGGCCAAGGTTTGCTCATGCTCCCATTCAAATGTGGGTAACATTTCTTTCATAAAATATTCCCCAGCGAAATGCTCATCCTTTTCCTACAAGATGCTGATTGTCCTCCTGACACACAGGATTGGAGTTTCTCCTCTGCCCCAAAGCACTGTGGGGTTAGAGGAGGCAGAGGAAAAGGGGGAACACTGGAGGCATGCAGGCACAATGAGGTTATGCTATGTTGGTTGCTTATCTAGTGTATGTTTACCACTTTTAGCCAGTGTGAAGCCAGTTTGTGTAGTGGGATCAATCAGGCTTATCCTGGAGGCACTAATGCGGAGGATATTCTGGAAAGATTGCCCCTGTATCTGTAGTCTCATGGAGTGGTGGAATTTGACTGAGGTCGTGGCTAAGGGTGTACGAAATGTATGTACGGACAACTTAGGGGTTAACTGGTTTTTAGTGAAGGCCCCTGGTTGTCTGCTGACTTGTTCACTGAAACAGGGGAGAGAGGGACATGAATGGTGACTTACCAATGGATGCAAAGAGGGCAGAGGTAGTGCCACAGTGTTTCATTTTGATATGGGTGTAGGCAATGCAAAAGTGGAGCAATGTGTGAGCTAAACGAATGAAGGCTTAACCTTGCAGCACGGAGTGAATAACAAAATGTCAGCAAAACATGTCCTGCTTCCGGGAAAAGTAGGGGCGGGATAGTTTTACTTCACTTATTTCGCTGACAAATTCTTAAACACATTTTAATTTTCTTTATTTTATAATTGTGGACTGGAAAGTTATTATCATTATTATGGTATTTATTGAGCGCTGACCGAGCTTCGGGAAGCAACGGAGCGTTTTACAATCGTAGGACGAAGAACACAGTGAGAGAAGCAGAGAAACTGGGAGCAGGGAGCTAACGGGGCGGGTGTGAGTGGGCGAGTGGCAGGACGGGATCTGCAAGCAACCAGGCGGGTGAGACAGTGGGGAGCAGATCACTGAGTCTCAGGTAAGGTGTGGAGTGTAGGGTGTCTGGACATAGGTGTTAGGGAGGAGCCGTTCCTTGAAGAGTAAGTTCTTCAACTGTAGAAGTGATGGAGGGAGTCTGATGTTGACGCAGATGAGGTTCCAGAGGCTTCGAGCATAGACAGAGAAGACCTGTCTTCAGGTTCTTTCCTTCCTGCACCGTCGGACTTCAAGTCTGCACATTTCCCTACTGCTAGTGTATTGCAGACCTCCGGAGATGCTGAGTTTCCCAGTGAGGTAGCTTGGGGACTTCTGGGTGACAGCCTTGTAGAAGATGAAATAGGATTTGTGGAGTCAGTAAAGTTCAATGAGTTTCAGCTTGATGTGGTTGAATTTGGGGAGTCTTTTGATGGGTCGTGCTGCAACATGCATGACACATTGCAGTGGTGCCAGGAAAGTCACCGGAAGGCCTTCCAAAAGGGCTTTGCTACCATCCAGATGGGAAATAACCAAGACTTGGACAGCGGATCTAAAGTTGTTTTCTGGGATGAAAGGTTTGATTTTCTGCAGGAAAGAAAGTTGGTACCAATCCGTTTGTGTGTTCCTTGCTGTGTGCTGTTTGAACATGAGGTGTCTGTCAATATCGAACCCAAGGGACTTGGTGCAGGTGACCAGCTGTGGTGTGAAGTCCTCGAGCTTCTCAGCAGATATTCAGGTCTGGATATCAGGGTATTCAGTGTTGTTGGTCAGCTGTAGGAATTTAGTCTTGGCAGGGTTGAGCTTCAGGTAAGCACTGGACATCCAGGACTGGAACAATGTGAAACAGGACCTGAGCCTTTGGATGTCTTTGATGGGGATATCTTGAGGTAAATCTACATGTCATCTTCATGTTGGTGGCTGTGGATGTTGTGTGGAGCGAGGAGGGTTCCAAGCGGTTCAATGTAAAGATTGAAGATCATGGGAGAACTAATGGAACCAAGCTACGGCTCTTACGGGTCAAATTTTGTGTCTAAACAAGAAATATGTATTTTATTCCTTTGTTGTCAGCAAATAAATACTAAAGGTTGAAGGTTCTTCTCTCTTTGCTGTATGGCGCAGAGGATTTTAGTCTCAGTAATTTAGCTGCTTAGGAGAGTAGTGAAGGCTCCTTTTAGAGGGCAGTATTGGGTCTGGCAGGTTGTGTGCTGATTTTGGTGATAAGGTTTCAACTGGATCTGACTCCTATTCAAGCTTTAGTAAAGTGGACATTTATATCATAAGTTTGTTTGCTAACATCATGGATCCTCCTGGCAGCTCGTAATATGTAGATCTAAATAGTGAGGCAGCGTATCAAACATATACCCTTCTGAATTCCTGGGTGAATAAGTATCAGTCCATAATAACTAGTCTGAACACATCCAGAGATTATATGGTCAGGAACCCAACATTGGTTAAACAGAAACGTTGGCAATTAGGCTGGATCAATACTAAAGCTGCAATCGCCAAATTCCAACTGTGTATGCATTTTTATGCTCAAGAAAATTATTTGGTTCAACTACTATTTTATTTACAAACATTGTCTTGCCCTTTTTGGAGTAAGCAATTCATGAGGATTCACTTAGATTGTTCACCTCTGTAGAGGGTCTAGGCCCGCATTTAAAAATAGAAACAATTAAAAGAAAGTGTAGGCTATGTGGTCTGGACTTACAGGAAACTTTAGAGCATCCTGTGTTTTTTTTGTGCCACTTTGAGGGAACACAGATCTGAGTATTTTGCAAAGTTTATTTTGGCGAGGTACATTTGTGACCTTTATTTGGGGCGGGATTTTAAATGGCACACACATTTCCCTGATTCAATCAACAGTGTGTTTTGCACAATATATGTTGCCAAATAATGAATTGACACATTTGCTGTAACGTAATTGGGGTGGGGGCTTAATTTTATAAAGATTTGGTGGAGCAACTGTTATATGGAAATGTGCTATATCCTATTTTATCAATAATGTATTGTTCTTTTTATTTTTTTATTAAAAATAAAAATAAATAATGTATTAATAACTTCTTTTGTTTTTATGTTGTCGTAACTTGGATGTTTTCTATTGCTATGTGATTTCTACTGTTATGTGCAAGATTTGCTTTAAACATGTGCACAATAAATAAATAATAATAATACTTTTTTAAAAATGTTTCATGATGTCCAAGAGCACTGCCTTAATGCATTTTCATAAATCTTGCTCGGACAACAACCGCTGGCATTTAAGAACATTTTTTATTTCGATTCCCACAGGCATTACAAAATAAGATGTGAGAGGGAGCAGTAGCCAATAATTGAATGTGCCCCTCAGCCAGACCTCAAAGGAAACTTTCTGTACTGCCAGAAAGTATTTGTGATGACATCTGTCTAATGTCAATAAATCATGAGGGTGTGTGTGTGTGTGTTGTGAATGCATGTGATTACATATTCTCAGTTTCCCTTCTTTTACTGCTGCAGATGTTTTTTCTGCTATGAATAAGCTTAAATCAGCCTCCTCAAGGACCCCACCCCACTTGAGATTTTGAAAACAGTTGTACCTCCTATCGCACTGCTGCTATCTCAAGCGATGAACCAATCTCTTGGCTCGGGGTATATTCCATCTTTTTTTAAACACATTCTGGTGATTCCTCTTTTAAAAAATCTTCTTTGGATCCTGCTCTTCCCGTTAACTTCCCCCCTATTTTGTTGCTACAGTTTCTTATGAAACTGTTGCAATCTGTGTCTACTCCCCGAGAGGCAGATAGACAGCTCAATGATCCAACATATTATGAAAAACTAATGACCAGTCCTATGATAGAATTGGAAAGTACAGTGCAAGAATTCATATCAGAATGGAAGAATAAAAGCCTGTTGGAGGAGGATGATGGCACATTTCTTTTCCCTCAACATTTCATAATTCCCACTATATACTTTCTTCCAAAGTTGCATAAAAGCATGAGTAGACCTCCAGGGAGATCAATCATAATGTTGGTCGGGTCATTGTTAGAAAATATGTCAAAGTATATTGACAAAGTTCACTTTCCCTTTGTAACTACATTGCCCTCCTAACTCTAAGACTTCTTGCAGAAAATTGATGATCTCCCATGGGAGTCAGAGTATATCTTAGCTACCATGGACGTTGTGTCACTAAACACTTATATTCAACATACTTTTTGGAAAGCATGGCAGTGAATATTTTTTAAACACACGCTCATTGAACTACCTACGGCACACTGAAATGATCCTGGCCATGATTGATTTGTGCCTGAAAAATAACATAATAACATATTTTTGTTCAATAACAGTTTTTTCAGGCAGTCTCAAGGTACAGCAATGGGCACTATGTTTGCCCCCCATATGCAAACATGACTATGGGGTATTGGGAATAATTCACAATATGGGCAGAGGCGAATGAAGTCTTTACTGACAAAATTGTGGTGTGGCTCCACTACATTGACAATTTGTTCGTGATTTGAAGGGGCAGTGAAAGAGAATGGGTGATCTTCATGAAACTATTGAACATTAATGAGTACAATATGAAGTTCACTGAGACACATAGTAAACACTCCATTGTGTTGTCAGATGTGGTCATTAAGCAAGAAGGTTAACGGCTGATCAGTGAACTTTACAGAAAACCCACTGGCTCCAATACCCCTCTCCATGCTACAAGTAGCCACCCAAAAAGTCTTATTTGGAGCATTCCCTATGGGGAAATCATTAGACTCTGTATAAATTACTATGCAATTGAGGAATTAGACAGAGTAAAATCACAGCCTGGTGTTTCCAATAGCAAGCCTATCCCAAAAAGGTAATTGAATGGTCCTACATTAAAGGATGTATCTGTGGGGGGCGCTGTTGAGCAGCCAACAAGCATGGCCACTTAGCTTTCTGCTACGCATGTTGGTGGAATACCAAGCTTCATGGTGGCGGCATCTGGAACATAATCAGCTCCAAAATATATTCATTGTCCGTGAAGCACTGTGGAATACCTTGCAGGAGTTTTGTCCATGGCTGAGCCTGTCCTGCTGAACTCTGCCCGCCCGTACTGCGGGAGCCCATCCCCAGGCAAGTAGACCGTTGAGGCATGTTTTGAGCTGCGTAGTGAGTGCACACAGGCTCACCGCCTTGCTGACAATCCCAGGCTTGAGCGATGACTGCGGGAGGACTCCCCTCCTGACGACACGCAACACTGGGCAGACAACCCTTGATGCGCATGTGCTGGTCCCCGTGCCCCAAAACCAACTTGCTCCAACCAGCTGGGGCATAATGCCACATCCGGTTGCTTCCCCTGTCATTGGCACCCACCATAGAGTTCACCCACGGTGGAATCCAGCTACCGGGCCAAAGTTTGCTGCCTTGGCGACCTCTTCCATTCCAAGCTGCCATCATCGATTATTCCGGCACGGAAGGTGGACTCCTCACCCCTCCATAACAACTAATCAGCACCAGCTTCTCACGCATAATGGTGCAGCGGCCATAATACCACCTCTGGGACCACCCTACACCCTCCATTGAGCCTTGTTGCACTTTACACCCATGCAGACCGGTGACCCAGCTCTGCGGAGATCACTCACCTCCTACAGAGATCCCCCGGTGGCTGATAACCACACTGCTCATTGGGACCTCCTCGCCCCGGTCCCTTCCTCCAACACGAGGCTCCAGGGAGCAGGGCCGGCACAGTGTCCCCCTGTGGCCCACCCATGTGGGGCGACTGAACCACCACAATCTATGCTATGCCCAGCTGAGGTGTGGAGGGAGAACAAAGCATCACCCCCTCCACCTCGAGACGCCTATACCATCGGGCCTCACACAGAGCTCCAGCTGATACTTGGCTCAGAGAGGAGCAGATTTTGGGCTACACATTGCCAAAACCCACTTACATCCCTGGTTCCCCCCTGTGTCATCCACTATCTCATGCACCATACGTTCCTGTCCCCCCCCACATATCCCTGGGGCAGTGCGGTGACCTGCACTGCACTGCCAACACCTTCTGGCAACCGTCTGGGCCCGCTCAGGTTTAATACTCTACACTGCAGAGGATCCCTAAAACCACCCTACAAACTTATGTATGGACAAGCAAACGGGGCATGGACCTTGACCCCTAATCCGATGCGCACAGTGTCTCCCCACATCATTAGATCCACTTCACACTAAGCCTGCATGGACAACCTGCCTCTGTTTCGCATCCTGCAGATCTATCCGCCAGCACAATTCCCAACAAGTGGGAGCTGCACTCCCTGTTACAACTGTTTGCAGGACTGTCAAATCACAGCACCCACAACAACGGGCAGGAAGCGGAGGAGTCATAGGTCAATGACCTGGCTCTTGTGTGTTCCTCCCCCATCCGAGGGAGTCGCGTGAGCATCCTACGCTCGAACCAACCTGCTACTCCATACCATCACGCGCATCATTCCTGGTGACCCCTCTGAACCGCGGTGAACGCATATGACAGCTGGACATGGCGCTGCCCGCCGAACCACAAGCCTGCTTTGCCCCTCGTGAAAACCAAGACAGCATCAACAACCGGGGGCAGACCACTTGAACCTCCTGAGGCCGCCCAAGACACCAATCCCCAACCATCCACAAGGTGAGGCTCCCCTTGTGCGGGCCCGAACTCACCCTCATTCCACCACACCCCGAGGCAACAAGGGAACCGGGGGCAAGCTGCCCTTGTTGCAGTGATTGGGGCATTACTCACAGTGCAAACACCACAGAATACCTGTGGAGCCCCCTCTACACCACCACTTCCTGAACAGGCCCCAGAACAATGGCCTGCCATCCCTCAGTGACAAGCACTATAGCAACCTTGCAAAAGTTACGTGTCAGTTCTATACATCATCTCCGGCCATGACCAAAGGCACTGGCGGAGCAAAGAAGGCGGGTGCAGTGGACAGATTTGCAAAAGCAACCCCCCGCGACGATCCAGGCCAAAATCGCCAACCCCCACCAGAACCGACCACCCCGCCTACACAATCCCCGATCATACCAAACCTCACAGGAATGATGAAAGTCATGGCAAAAGGTTTTGCAGCCGTACATAAAAAAACTCAATGACATTAATGCAAGTGTGGCTTCGATGTGATCCCAGTTAGCACACAAGGCGGCCCGGATAAATGAGGCGGTGGACAGGATCGGCACCAATGAGGACAATATTTGCACACTGCAAGACATGGTAGCCACCCTTTCCAGAGACATGAAACAAGTCAAGACCAAGTGCGACGACCTTGAATCGTGCTCCCGGAGGAATAATATCAGGATAGTTGGAGTCCCGGAAGATGCACTGTGCACTGACCGGCAACATCGAGCTGGGCGTCAAAAACCTTCGCAGAGACCTGCTGGATCAGCCCGCCCTTTCTCCATTCTTCACACTGGAATGAGCACACTGGGCGCTCTCACCTAAACTGAAACCAGGAGACTTCCCAGGTCCATTATAGCAAAAATCTTGAGCTACCGGGATAGAGACGCCCTTCTTCGACTGGCTTGGGACAAGAAAGAACTACGACTGGGCTCTCAAACTCTCTGAATATTCCCGGATTTCTCCATCCCTGTACAGCTTCAGAGATGCCAATTCATTGTTGTCAAGAAGATTCTACGGGAGAGAAATATACAATATGCTATGTTATTCCAGGATCGCCTTAATCTCCAATTCCGTGGCAAATTGTACTTCTTCACGGTACCCTCTGAAGCTGTAGTGTTCATCGAGGCACAGATTCCAGAGGCTGGCCCACCGGCTGACCCGGCAGAATGAACCGCCCAGCCCATTGGTATTTTTAGTGCTAAAATCTACATTCTACTCTGTATGCAAAGTTAGGTGCCGATTGTAACCCATTGTAAATTACGCCACCTAGATAATAGTCATGTTCAGGACAAGATGTCCTCCTTGTTGAATACCGATGTGCGGCAACAGCGCTTTCACTTGCAGTTCCTTTTATGAGACTGTTGCTCTTGACCCTGAAGCCCTGTTGGCATTGGGAGATGGTTGAAAGGGTTAAAGGGGTGGGGAATCACACTGTTGGGTTGGGGAGGCAGTGAGGGGTTGGGTGGGAGGTGACTTCAAGGGGTCTGAACTTGACCCCACCGTTATAGGGTGCGCTTGTTGTGCAAGCTGTTCCCAAAGCACCGGTTGCACTTCTTCACTGGTAAAGCTGGTTGTAACTACTAAAATCCTGGCATCAGGGCCCAGCGCCACACAGCGAGCACACAGCGAGCACACATCGCGATCAGCAGCATTGCGACCATAGACCGTAACAGCCATGACCCTTTAAAACTAGCATGGCACAACAGGTGAAGACTCTAAGCTGGAACATCCGGGGTTTGGGAAACTTCACCAAGTCAACGAAAATGATATCCTATGCCCACAGGCAAAAGGCCAATATACTATTTTTATAAGAGACGCATGCCAAAGCATCCACCTGCCATAATATAGCTGCCCCTTGTGGGGGAAACAGATGTCAGATATTACACTTCATTCTCTACTCAATCCAGGGGTGTCATGGTTATTATCCATACATCTCTGAAATTTGTGATGAAACACACTTATGTAGATTCAGAAGGGAGGTTTTTGGTGATCCACAACATCTTAGAAGGTCTAGAACTCCTACTCATAAACACTTATTGCCCTAATATCGACTCCCCAGAATTTTTCGACCATCTGCAGGACACCCTTTCCGGGGACCATGGCCTACCGCTGATATGGCGGGGTGACATGAATCTTATCCTTGACCGCACACTTGATAGATCCAACCTATCCCGCCGGCCCCAGTCCCAGGCAGCTCGCCAATTGCTCTCCGTCATGCATGCACTCAAAGTTAGGGATGCCTGGTGCACCATACAACTCTTATCGAGAGAATCCACTTTCTGCTCCTTCCCACACAATATGTCGTTCCGTATCAATCACTTTCTTATTTCTGGCTCATTAATGGGGAAAGTACTCGAGGCTGATATCGGACCACGCACCTGGTCCGGTCACTCCCCGGTCTCCCTAACCCTGAAAGTGAAAATGAGCTGTTGAGCTCCTCTTGGAGATTTAAATCCTCTGCTCTGCTGGATGTGGTGTTCAGGGCAGACATTAAATCCGACATTGACACCTTCTTTGATACCAACGCCCCGGGCGACACCTCTCACAGAATTAGATGACAGGCATTTAAAGTATATATTAGGGGCATGGCAATGTCTAGGGAGTCCTAAATACTTAAATGTATTGGGAGGGACCTAGAAAAGATTGAGAGGTCACTCAAAGACCTCCAACAAGAACACTTCAGAACCTGCGACCCCACACTGCTCACCAATATCCGTTCCGAACTACAGAAATTCGAAGGTATTGCCCTAAGAGAAACTCAGTACTTCTCTCGCCCAATCGCGGCCAAGAAATATGGGCAAGGGTATGGGCCTGGAAGGACGCTGGCAAGGGTAGTCCGTGCCGAGCATGGCAAAGACCAAGTTGATTCAATCTTAGACATGCACAGGAATAATAAGCGGGCCGACTCAAATGTGGTTGAGGTATTTCGCACCTTTTACCACAAGTTATACACTGCACCAAAACCAAGCGATGAACAAGCCATCCGCACTTTCCTCAAGTCCATTCCGTTATCTTGCCTCAGTGCTCAAACCAGGGATGAATTGGAACTTCTGATCACCCTAGAGGAAATCTTGGCATTCATCTCCGCCCTCCCCAAAAGCAAAGCCCCAGGCCCGGACGGCCTTACGGCTGAATTTGACCAGGAATACGCTACAACACTCTCTCCAATGCTCCTACTGGTTTTGGAAGAATCCCTCGTCTTCATACTCTGCCAGAATCACTGGCAGAAAAGCCCTAATCACAGTCATGCAGAAACCGGACAAACCCAGAAATGACTGCGGTTCATACAGACCCCTATCCCTTATCAACTGCGACACAAAAATATTTATGAAAGTGCTGGCCAATTGTCTACTCCCATTGATGCCACACCTGGACCACGCTGACCAGGCTGGCTTCATCCCAGAGAGATCCACCACTCTTAACATTAGGAGGTTATTTAACATAATGGCTAGAATTGACCCCGGGGCACAAGCAGTGGAAATCAAGATAGACGCTCAAAAGGCGTTTGATATGGTCACCTGGATAGGATTTGGCCCTAATATGCTGAGTTACATTAAACTCCCATATACATGTCCATTAGCTAAGGTCCGTGTTAATGCGTGCACCTCCGCTACATTTCAGCTTTATAGGGGTACCCGACAAGGTTGCCCATTCTCCCCTATTCTCTTTGCCTTGGCCATCGAACCAATGTTGGAATACATCACAGACTCTGCAGGATCTGTCTAAGATCCCCCCCCCGAGATCATCTCCTTATACGCAGATGACGTGTTATTGTACGTTTAGGGACCCTTCTAGTTACCTCGCACCACTACTGGAAGACATTACACGTATTGGTGCTCTCTCGGGTTTTACAATGAACTTCACAAAATCAGAAATATTTCCCCTCACAGATGGAACACTGGACTGCTGCGGAACCACTTCCTTATGGTGGTCCCCGGATTATATCCAATACTTGGGGGTGGTGGTATCACGTTCCCGTTCGTCCACGACACAAGTCAATTATACCTCACTCAGCTCGTATACAGAAACCAAACTGCAGAACTGGAAATCCCTCCGCTCTCCACTGCTGCCAGATTATCATTAATCAAGATGATAATACTTCCCAAGATGCTATATAATTTTCCTAATGTCCCAATATGGCCGGGTAAGCCATACTTTGCCAAACTACATGGTTAATTCGCACAGTTCCGGTGGCATTCCAGGGCCATCCTTAAGAGATGACACATCCTTATGATAAGGGTGGCTTAATGGCTCCTAACTTGGAACTATACTCAGTAGCTGCTCAGGCCCAAAAGGCGCCGACCTTACAGTCGACCAATGGACCCACATGTGCAGGCACACTCAGAAAGTTTCACTAAACCTCTGATTTAAATTCATGCAGGTAAAACTTCTGAATAGACTTTATCACACCGTGGCTAGGTTATCTAAGATGGCCCGTGCACAACCCAGGGGCTGCCCAAGATGCCAACCCTCTCCTGCAGACCACCTGCATGTGTTCTGGTCATGCCCTCGGATAAGGAGCTATTGGGACCAAATTATAAACATAACCTCCGAGGTGCTGAGCACCCCATTAGTGCGCATTCCCCTAGGCATACTCTTCAGCAACTGGCCGGATATATATAGCAAAGCCCACCAGGCTTTTGTGGCAATAGCGTGCATAATTGCTAAGAGAGCCATCCTATTGCTGTGGAAGGACACAAAAAACCCAAGCGCGAAACTCTGGCTGGTGCAATTAACTTGGGCCCAAGAATGCAAAGATCTCTATTTGTCTACCCTGCCCCCTCGCTCCAGAACTCACGACTCCTGGTTGGCTTTCCGATCCTATCTATGCGACCCAGAAGCACCCAAACCAAAATGAGATGTGATGTGTCTTACTTTGGTAATGCTGTAATGAATCTCTGTCTGTAATGCTGCATATCACTTAATTCTGTCAGAACCAAGTATACTTAACCATATCATGTAAAATGTACTCCTGTTGCCCTGTACCACCCTTGCCAGTGATAAATAAAGTTTTTAATAATAAAGCACGTATCTTTAATAGGGACAAGTTGTCGTTGGAAAACCAAGATGCCATGTCTAAAAAGTGAGAGGGAGATGCTACACGACTCATCCTCACTTTTGGCACTCATGCGCAACAAACCAGGGATGTTTTACAAAGACATTGGAGGATTTTGAAAGTTGTTAAGGATTTGAATGATGTACTTGGTAATTTTCCTGATGTTAATTTTTTGTAGGTCTTCTTCTTTCAAAGATATCTTGGTGATAGGTTTTATGGTGTGGGGGGGAAGGAATTAAACTGATGGGATGGCTTACAAGATCAGGATGAGGTTTTACAAATGTATGAGATGTAAAGTGTGCAAATTTGCAACTAACTGCAGCACTGACAAACATCCTATTTTGGGATTTTGGGCCACTAAGTCTGTATTACCACTCAAATCACGTGTGACACTGAATGGGTAGTGTATGCTCTCTCTCTCTTGTCCATGTAATAAGTGGTATTTTGGTAGCACCAAATGCAAACTGAAGGTGCGAGTTCTGCAGCATCTGAGAGCTATACAAAATCAAGATGCTGCGCATCCTATGGCAAAACATTTCTATGAAGCACGTGAAGGAAAAGTGGATGGTTTTGGATTGTTTGGCCTACATAAAATAGAATTGGGACCTAGAGGTGGTGACAAGGAATGCCTATCATGTCAGCAAGAAGCTAGATATATCCTTGATTATGAAATGCAATATCCAGTCGGACATAATGTGGATGAGGAGTTATATACTTTTTTTAAGGCACATCATTTGTTGGCTGTCATGTATCCATAGACTACATGAGGCAGTTGGGAATTTTTTGAATATCATGAGTTCTTCTTTTAGGACCTGGTCAGTCCTCTGGTCTCTCTTCTCCTTTCTCCTTTTTCTTGTGGAGTCTTGTTGCTTTCCTTCATTCCTCGCCTTGCTTCTTTGCTATTTTGTATGTTGTTTCATTGTAGTTTCCTCCTGTGTAGAGTTGAGTTTATTTACCTTAATTGGAGATTATATTCATGATTTTCATGAACAGCTGAAGGTCTAGGTGGTGATGGGTAAGTGAACACCAGAGAACACTGATTGATACAAACATTGGAAGCAGCTATTTGTTCTCTGTAACATCTTTGTACATTTGTTTTGGGCTAAGTTGGGTTTTGGTGCTGGTTAATGAACACATCAGGTATTGCGATGGTTATTGTGTCGTATTTATCCCTTATCCAGCTGGCCCAAACAATTGACCTGTACATCTTGAGGAGAATTTATAGTTGTTCATAGTTAAAGTGCATTGGGCATTAATCCCACAACAAATACATATTGCGTCATATGGACTGTACATAACTCTGAAGGAGGAGCATTTGTTCCCTAACCTATCTGTGGATATTCGTTTTCTATTGCCATGCATGTTGTGATTCATGATAGATGAACACTGGGATTTTCTAGCAGACACTGTGCTTCATTTATTTATTTGGTACTTCACCTGATATTTTAGAATCCAATAAGGACCTCTGATATTTTGCAGAGCACGCAGCACTTTATATTGGGTGCATTCAGCAATGCTGATCTACATTGTTTGCACTTAGGATAATATGCTCGGTTGAATTTGCACAGCTCCAGACTCTTTAAATCTTACGGTATGGTATGGGTAATAATGATATATGACATACGATAGGACCTGGGGAAGATTATATAGGAATTTCTGTGATCCATAATTGCATTATCAATTTTACATTTCTCATATTATGCGTGATATTGTGTATAGTACTGTGCACTTTATGTCGATTGCATTAAATGAAACTTAGCAGTGTCACACGACCTTCGTTTAGACCAAGTATCTTTGTTTTGTTGCCATTGTTGTACGAAAGCATAGTGCCATTGAAGAAATAGTGAACTGCTCGTTCTGAGCTTCTATTTGGGTGCCTTTCCATCAGCACAATCTGAATATAAATAGTGAACTGCTCGTTCTCAGCTTCTGTTTGTGTGTGCTTCCACCAGAACGATTTGATTACATTATTGCTGAGAGATAAAGCACTCTCCTTATTTTCACTTGTTACCAGAGCAAATTGCTCTGTGTTTGACTACATTTCCCAGGTCCCCCTGGGGCGCACAGAGAAACGTCAGGCGCTTCAGCGCCGGTGCTTCTGAGCCCAGTCGGTCTTCGGCGGTCCTCGACGATCCTCTGTGTCTCCGACGTTACTCTGCTCTACCTAACAGGTTACCTTCAGTTTGTTACTCTCTCTTTTTCTCCAGGCATGCTTACTGACTGGGCGTTATGGGTTTCCCAGTCAAAGATAATATGTTGTTGGCAGCTCAACGAGCAAACCGTCTTGCTATCGTAAATAAATACAAACAAATGAAATTTGATGTTAGGAATGATCTTTCCCAGCCTTACAGAAACCTCATCTGCCCTAATCCAACTACCTACATTGCACATTGGCACTCCATTTTCAACAGAACAGAACCTTCCCCTGCATGATGTTTCCACAGGATTTCTCCCAGCATGGGAAGACTCAAAACCCAGTTCTCACACTCAAACTCCTGCTGGATGAGTAGAGGTTGAGCATCAAATAAATACCCTTGACAAAATATATCCCCCTGAACCTTCCCAGACTGCCCTCATGAGCGGGATCTCACTCTGTCTGTAGCAATTGTGGGGGTTGACAAAGTTCTCTGTGTTATTAAACCCATGAGGGAGCTGGGAAGAAAAATATAACCCCCCACCCCCTTAGGGACTGGGGAAAAATTAAAATGGCTTGCCTAAAAACCAGGTCCTTGAATAGCCATGCTCGGGAATAACCACGATTTGCTAGTGGACAGAAACCTAGTGTCTCAATCTCACCGAAACATGGATTACGGATGTCAGCGGTCCCATGATCGATTTGGTTGTCCCGGAAGGGTATTCCATTTACCGTAAGAACAGGGAACATGGACACAGAAGGGTGAAGGGGGGGTAGTACTTATTGCTATAAGTAAATTGAACCTCTTCACCTCGCCATGTTCCTGCCAAGACTGCGTGATCCTACACATTAAAATGACCCGACAAACCAGAGTTGTATCAATTCCGTCTTGATTTACCACCCACTGTTAGTGATGACAGGCTTCAACTATGAAATTGTTCAACTACTGATTAATTTCACTGGCCCTAACTGTTCCACGCTCTTTTTAGGTGATTTGAACCAGTGGCGGGGAAACCCCTCAGATAAAGAGGCCATAGAGCTTGAATTAACTCTGAACAATATTAATTACCAAGTTCATAATAATGAGCCCACTACTGCAATAACAATACCATTAACTGGGTTGCTACGAGAAATCTCATGACACATATCGACTGCACTACCCCGTGCATATGTTCAGACCATCATACTGTAGATTTCTACATTCAGCTGAAACATCATTCCCCAAAAATTCCAAACAACACAACAAAGTCACCAGCCGGAATTTTAAAAAGGTGTGCACCACAGAAAATTATAAGTATAATTACTTTTATAACAAGCTTAATACCAAGCTTAATACCAGTGAGTGGTTTCTAAGCGTGGGATTGGGATTTGAACCTGTGTTTTGCTGCATTGTCTTGCTTCCAAGACAAACGTCTTGCCCCTGAGCTATCCTTCCTCCCCGACATTCAAGCCTGCATGGAATCAATCATGGCGTGTACAGTAGCCACAGATTCGGCAGAGTCTGTGGTGATCACCTTTTCCAGTAGCCTTGTGGAGATGTTAGATAGAACAGCCCCCCTTTGACCAAAGTTGGCCAGGGCGAACACCAGACAATAAAAATGGTTTACGCCACAGCTCAGTGCACTAAAAAGAGAAAAATTTAAACTTGAAACCCGTTGGCTAAAATGCACATCCAGGGAGAACAGAAATTACTGGAAAGTAGTAGAAAAAGCATATAAACTTAACATAGTTGAAACCAAAAAGAAGTGGTTCAACACACAGATCAGTGAGGCCACAAACAGTACTGGAAAACCTTTTGAGATCTTAAAATCACTGGAAAACCGCAAGGCACATTCAATACCCTTTCTGCCCACAAACCAGGGCTGTCTAATAATCCAGGCCACCTTTGAAACAAAAGGAACAAAAGCTAGAGTTAAGTTCAAAAACTCCTTGTCCATTTCTACCTCGACTGGGGATCTATCGGCTCCTGATATCATTGTTCATGAACACCCCGTTATCACATTATCCCCAATATCAATTCTTGACAGGAGGAATATGCTATCATCCAATGCGACCCACCTTCTACCCGAAAATATCCACCTGTCCAAATTCATTTTGGAACATAAAGAGTTATTTGTACCATTCATCACCAGACTGGTGAACTCATCATTTCAACACAGTTTTGTTCCTGACTCGATCAAAGCGGACACGGTCACTCCTGTTCTCAAGAAGCCCGGATCAGATCCCAAAGTCCAGAGCAACCTGGCCTATCACAAACTGTGATTTTGTTTTGAAAATTCTTGTCAAATTTGCTAAATCCCAAGTGCAATCATTTGTGGAAATGAACAGCATCCTTCCCAACAGGCAATCAGGATTCCGACCAGCATACAGCACAGAAATGGCACGTGTCGATCTCCAATCCCATATGCTAAAAATCATGGATAAGGGAAAAGCCAGGATTCTGCCCTTACTTAACTTATCAGCGGCATTTGATTTGCTTGACCATGACCGCCACCTAGGTCATGTGGGAAACTGCCCTAAAGAAGCTGTTGTACGGTTCTACTCTTTTCTTTCAAATCGGGTGTCTAGAATTCATTGGGGAGCAGCCTCCTCTCCGCGGCCTCCATCCAGTGTGGTGTACAGGGAGCCTCCCTGTCTGCTGTTCTGTTTAACCTGTGCATAAAACCTCTTTGCTCGCTCCTTGAAGACACAGGCGTATTCTTTACAATCTACGCTGATGAAAAGCAGCTCGTTCTTGAAGTCAGCAGTGACTACGCCCTAGACTCTGCCAATCTCCTTGGCACTTACAATCTTATTGAGTCCTGCATGTCCAGAAATTGGCTATGCCTCAATGGTAGCAACACAGAGTTTCTCATCTTTGGTTCATGTCAGGCTCTCTCTAAACTGAACCCAGACTATAAAAGCTCCAGAATTGGAAATTGCATTATCCCAGTGCAAAGTAATGTAAGAACTGTTGGCATTATGTTGGAGGCCTCCATGAAAGCAGATGCCTATGTTAACCAGGTAAACCGGAACTATAGTTACTATCTCCGCTTGCTCATGAACATCTGTTCCTTTCTAACTGAAAAGACTGTGAAATCATTGCCCGAGCCACTATCCTCTCAAGCTTGGATTACTGTAATGTATTGCTAACTGGTGCTTCCAGCTCTTGTTTGAAAAAATGCCAAACTATAAAGAATGATTTTGTGGGCATCACTGGGAGAATCCTGATAAGGGACCACATCCCAGACCATAGAAGGGACCTCCATTGGCTCCTGGTGTGGGAACGCATAAACTTTGAAGTTGGCATTGTTGCCTCTTTGGTACAGCTCCCGGTACTTAAAATCTTTGATCTCCCGCTGCACCACCAGTAGAGCACTCCGCTCCTCCAACTTGGTGCAGGTAAACTTCTTTGGACACACACCGATCGAACAGACTAGGTAGATCGTTTCCAGTAAGTGCTACCAGGTTTTGTAATACCTTGACAGTAGCATTTAGGCTTGAAGAAAATGCAAGCGCCTTTCGCAAAGCATTAAAAACGTTCCTATTTAACTAACTGATTACTCAACCCCATCTGGCCTTCGGGACCCTGATTGTCCCGTCATATTTGTTCGTGTGATCGGTTGAGTGTTGCGCCCTGATGCCTTCAGGCTTTTGCAGCGTTATCAATAAATAAAAATAAAATAAATTATTTGCGTGTATTCTATGGCAAGACAGGAGGCTCCTATTATGCATAACAATCTTTACTCTGACATCACAGCAGCAAAGAAGAAAAAACTTTTGTATAAAACTTTTTGAAGAAAATTTCATCACAATTTCAACAAACAGTATATAAAATATCCCAATCCAAAATGGAGGACAGGTCATGCCCTCAGGCTAACCAATGGGCATAGAGCCAGTTCCATAAATGTCCCTTTCTCTAACACCAACTCCTCTTTCTTTGATGCTGACACACACAGCTAAGTCACTCCTCCTAGCTCTTGCCTTACTGTTGGAGTTTAGAGTGTTACTTTTGGTCATAGTGAAAGAGCTTTTGGTGATTTATTAACATTGTACTGGTGAAATTGTCATTTTCTTTGATGTTGCATTTATAATCTACTGAAGGGCGTTTGCGTTCGAACACTGACCTCCAGGTCATTGAGATACTTTGTGGCGGCGCTCCGTGTGGAGCGTTCCGCTCGTAAATTGCTTTTTTATTGCCTGTCAGCGGCGTTCGGGCTGTGTATCCATTATTAATTGGTAGCGTCGCCTGCCTCTTCTAAACACAGGTGGCGACGCGTGTAATAGTTTTCCCTCAGGAGAGGGTTTGTTTATTATTACGCGGCTGCCTTCCAGCAGCACGCTCTCCCTCAGCTTCTTTGTGTGACGCGCGCAGTGTTGTTAAAGAAGCTTAGCTTCTTACCAACGCGCGTCACCTCAGGCCAATACTGCTTTCACACGCGTCGCATGTGTTTTATTTGTGTACGCTGCTCGCATACTTTGTATGGGACACACAGGCTAAGGCCTATTTTGATTGAAATCACCTGTTAAGGTGTTTATGTGAAACGCCACACTTACCCCCCTTTCCCCACAATTTATGTGATTACAGGATACTAGGTCTTGGTTTAAGGTTATTGATTTTTATATAGCCTGCTCGGCTATCTCCACTCCTGTCACCCTTCTAGGGTGCTTTTGAATTAATAGCCTGCTCGGCTGTCACCAGTTTCTGACGCCCTGATAGGGTGTATGCAGTTATTTATTAGCCTGCTCGGCTAATTTGGTGCAATTGCACGTAGCCTGCTCGGTTTTGGTGGTTGGAAGTTTCTTACTTCTGTGGTGGCAAAATATGGATAAGACTATCATAGGAAAGAATATGGTCCCAGTTTCAGCTGATGCCAGCACGCAGGTGCGGCCTTCAAAGAAAACGGATAATGGGATAGACTAGTCGAGTCAACAGCCGTCTGTAGCACAGGCTATCCAGTCTTCCCTGGATTCAGCCTTGTCTGGTCTTAACAATACGCTAGCTTCAGCGTTTGACAGACTGATCAACCGCATCACTGATTTTCACCGCTCTCAGGGTGCTGAACCCTCTGTCGAGCCTCAGCCCCCAAAAAAATGCACTATGAAAACTAAACATATTTCAGGAAAACTCAGTCCTTGCCCTGTCACGTCCCCTGAGTCTTCTCCTAGCATAGCTCAGAAGCGCAAGCGAGATGAGTCCCAGCAACCCCTCTCCTCGAACCCTTGGCCATCATATGCGCAGCTCCCCGCAGCAGTATCCCCTATACCTATTTCTACCTCAGATTCCTCTGAGGATTCAGATTCGCCCCCTAAGAGGCGTAAGAGGAAAGTGGCTCCTGTCCCTGCACAGAAAAGTCCTGTGTTAGATGTTAATGGGGTTCCGTTTTTTGACCCAGCCCTCATATTGCACCCTAGATCGACAGAGTGGCAACCCTCTCAGGAGATTTCCTCTTTCCTTGAATATTGGATCAGACGCCCGCTGCCTAAGGGGGACAGGAGAAAGTTGAGGTCCGAATGCCCTAGGCCAGTCCTTCAGGACAAGGTGGCTTGTACTCCCGAAATAGATCAACCTATTGTGGTTTTTCTGGTGCAGAAGGGTAAAGACCCCAGAAAATGGGTTGACAAGGCCTGGCATAGCTGCCAGGATAAGCTTTTAGATGTTTTGGGTCCTGTGACGCAGATATTTGAGATGGCTGAGGAGGCTGCGGCCTCCAATTCCCCTGTGGATGGTAATGTTTTAAGGGATGGGTCCAGAGAACTGTCTGGCTGCTCGGCAATGCCAATGCCTCAATATCCAAAGAGAAGCGCAAGTCTCCGCTGATGAGACTAGACTCAAAATTGGCTGATATGTCAGAAAGGGAAGCTGGGCCTTCCGCTCAAGGAAACTTGTTTGGAGATAGTTTTCTGAAAGACTTTTCAGCGTAATGTGCATACTTTTACGTTTTAGATAAAGCTCAGGCCAACATAAAAAGGTTTCTACGCATAAGGTTTTCCCCAGGGCCGAAAGAGGTAGAGCCTGCTCTTCCGGCCGGTTCTCCCAGGGCCATTCCCGCCCCTGTCAGTTTGCCTCACGAGGCACACAGAATTCCTCCTCTGCTCGGGGAGCGCACAACCAATTTTTTCCTCCGCAAAATGCGGGTTGGAGAGGACGTGGGGGAAGAGGTACCAGGAGGTCCAGAGGAGCAGCAGGTACTTTCTCGAGTGTTAAGAGTTTTTTCCCACAGAGATCTAGGGGGCAGACTGGCCAGGTTTCTCCCACAGTGGGAATCCCTCACATCGGACCCCTGGGTGTTACAGACAGACCAAGGCTATCGCATAGAGTTTTATTCCCCTCCTTGCCAGTTATCAGTTCCCCAACCGTTGGTTTTGGACAAGGTAAAACAGTCTCTAATAGATGTGGAGGTCAAAGACCTCATCTCCAAGGGAGCGGTAATCCCGGCCTCTTACAGGGCATCTCAGTTTCTGAGTACCATTTTTCTAGTTCCGAAACCGGATCAGGGGTTTTGCCCAGTGATAAACTTAAAAGCCCTCAATTCCTTTGTAGTATACCACCACTTCAAGATGGAAGGAATTCACCTTCTCAGGGACACCATCCTTGCAGCAGACTGGATGGTCAAGCTGGACCTCAAGGATGCTTACCTAGCGGTTCCTGTGTTCCCTCCGCACCAAGAGTTTCTCCAGTTTCAGTGGGGGGGTCGGGTTTGGCAATTTGCCTCCCTCCCGTTCGGCCTGTCTTCAGCCCCATTGTGCTTCACCAAGTTGATGAAGCCTGTGATGGCTCTTCTCAGGTCCAAGGGGATCCGAATCATTATATATCTCAACGACATGCTCCTGTTAGCCCAGATTTCTCAGAATCTGCGCTCTCATCTGGAGTTCACGGTAACTCTTCTTCAGAGCCTAAATGTCAAAAAGTCCATATTGAAGCCTATGCAATGTATCCAGTTTCTGGGCTTCGATATAGATTCAAAAGGTTGCATCCTTCTCCTCCCAGACAGCAGGCTAGCCAAGATAAGGAAAGAGATCTGAGTTATCCTCAAGAAGGACAGAATTTCTCTCAGATTATTGGCCAGAATAGTGGGGATGTTGTCAGCATCCATCCAAGCGATTTTCCCAGCCCCTCTTCACTACAGAGCGTTGCAACGTCTGAAAGCTCGACATCTTCGCAGATGTCTTTCTTACTCTCAGATGGTGGTGCTGTCCCCAGAAGCCAGGTTGGAACTCCTTTGGTGGCTCAAACACATGGATGCCTGGAATGGCAAAGCAATTTTTGGTCCCTCCCCGGATGTAGTTCTGGAGTCCGATGCCAGCAGGGCAGGTTGGGGAGCCAGGCTGGGTCAGGTCTCCACGGGGGAAAATGGTCCGAGGGGGAGAAGGAGCTCCATATCAATTGTCTGGAATTGTTAGCGGGGTCTTTTGCAGTCCGAAGTTGCCTCAAGGATCAGGGGAATTGTTGTGTACTCCTCCACATGGACAATGTCTCAGCAGTGAGATATGTCAATCATTTGGGAGGGACCAGGTCCAATGTCCTAGCAGATCTGGCAAAGGAATTTTGTCATTTTTGTCTGGACCGCAATATTGTATTAAGGGCAGAATACCTTCCGGGGATCAGCAACGGGGTGGCGGATTGGAACTCCAGACTCCTCCACATGGACAATGTCTCAGCAGTGAGATATGTCAATCATTTGGGAGGGACCAGGTCCAATGTCCTAGCAGATCTGGCAAAGGAATTTTGTCATTTTTGTCTGGACCGCAATATTGTATTAAGGGCAGAATACCTTCCGGGGATCAGCAACGGGGTGGCGGATTGGAACTCCAGACACCTTCAGGACAAAAGCGACTGGATGTTAGACAGGGGCCTCTTTGCCAGGATAGAATCCCTTTGGGGTCCGTTTACAGTAGATCTGATTGCCTCGAGGCTAAACTGTCAGGTGCTGTTATGCTCACCTGGCTCCCACAGAGGCGTCGATCTCAACTGGACAGCTGCGGTCTCCACCAATGTGACGCGTAGGGCCGACATGACGGGCTGGACTGGCCCGCCTAGCTTCGTTTGCTTGGCCCGTAGGAATATTCTTCTGCAAATGGAGAAAGGGAATTAACCACCCGTGGAGTTGAGTGTAAATCCCCCTACCCTCGCTGTTCTCTCCACGGATCACCTTTGATGTCCCATCTTATAGTCCCACCTGATGGTTTGAAAAGATGAGCTCTCCATCCTGCATTGAGCGCAGGGGCGCGTTGATAACCAGTTGCTTCACTGGCTAGAAGGAATTGGGGAGTTCCAGAACAATATTGACTCCGAAAAGTATGTAGTTCATAAGAGTTCAAATGCCTGACTTTCACTCTTGTCCGATTCCTTGCAGATTGCAGCTTGACCCTAGTGAAGAGTTCCTCGTGGCAACCGGTAATATTCTGGTAAGGATTTGTATTTCCAACACAGTTCGATAAATAATGTCAATATGTAACCTGTTGCTTTCTCCCTTATTCAGGCGCTGAGAGAAAGTATGAAGTCTCGGGGAATAATACCTCCGGCGGTAAAATCAGGTAAGTCTATTGTGGTGAGGAGGGTTCCCCTTGATAGTCCCTTTGTTTCACCTTGCTGTCCTTTTGTTTCCCCTTAGAGGCCGGGGTTCGGCGAAGATGCAGTGGAAACTGCACCAACCCGTGAAGAGGAATAGTACCCCTGAATAGTACCCCCGGTGGTTAAATCAGGTAAGTCGATGGGGTGGGTAACTAATATTCCTCTGTGTATTCCCTTGGCTCACCTTGCTGTTCTTGTCTATTCCTTAGGTGCCGGAATGCGGCGGGAACATGCAGGAGGATGCGGTGGAATGTGAAGATTGTGCGAAGGCCGGTGAGTTCAGCGCAGCGCTGCAGCAGGCGAGGCGATGCGCAAAAAATAACTTCTTTCTTCCAGCTCGAAGGGGCGATGGATCGGGAATTCAGGTAAGGATCAAAGGTATTGCTCAAGTTCTAACTTTTTCTCCTTCTTTCTCCCTTTTTCTAGGAGCTCCAAACTCGAGGCGGGCGTGGCAGAAGACTGGATGCAGAATAATGTGAACCGTGTGCTGCTCTTCGGGCGTGGTTTAAATAGCCACCAAAGTAGTCCCAGGTAAGTATTCCTCCGCAGCCCCGCCCGAGTAAAAAATAGTCCCTAGTTAAAATAGTCCCTTCCAAGCCTCATTTGGCTTGGAGCTCTTGCAGCATGGTCTGCATCAGGTAAGCTTGCAGCATGGTCTGCATCAGGTAAGTTCTACTCTATGAGCCTGGTGCCTACGGCACCAGGACTGACTCTCCATATGAGCCTGGCACCACAGGCGCCAGGACCGCACCCAAACAGCCCCTAGCTGGGGTTTTTTGGCATGCTCAAAATAACTTGATGCCTGCTTCCGGGGTTGCTGGACCTGGACCTGGGTCCCCCCGGGGGTAGGCATCATGATAGCTGCCCAGGTTCTTCAGTTGGAGACCAGATCCTGGCGCTCTAGCTACCGATGCGTTTCTACAGGATTGGTCAGGTCAGAGGCTGAACGCCTTCCCCCCCTTTACAATGATAGCCAGGGTAATGGTTCAGGTTCGCAGACAGGAAGTCATGCTGGTGAAACTAACCCCCATTTGGCCTTTCCAAATTTGGTCTCCAGGAGCTCTCAGTAGACATTCCTCGCCTTCTTCCCTTTTATCCACAGTTGCTAACGAACCCGGGAGGTTTTCCTCATGAGTTGGTCCGTCAGGGGCACCTCTCCCTTATGGCATGGAAGATTTCAGCACTTCCTGGTGCTTCCAAGGACTTTCGCAGGACTCTATGTCAGTCATCAGAGACTCTTGGGCCCCCTCAACCAAGTTGGAATACTCTACAGCATGGAATGGCTGGGTTAGCTGGTGTGTGGTTAGGCACCTCGATCCCATTTCTGCCCCTCCTCTAGAGGTGGTTAATTTTTTAGTGGATTTATTTAAAGAGGGCAAAGCTTATAGAACCATTAATGGCTTCAGGTCTGCTATCTCAGCAGGACACCTTCTGGTAAAAGGGGAACCTGTAGGTAGACATTTTTTAGTGCGAAGAGCACTCAAGTCTATTCGTATCAAGATCCCTCCAAAGCCCGGGTATTCAGTTCTTTGGGATGTTAATTTGGTTTTAGATCTCTTTTGAGCCTGGCCCCCTAATGAGGATCTGTCTTTGCAACAACTATTCTCCAAGTTGGCAATGTTGTTGTGCCTGGTGTCTATTAAAAGAGTGTAGGATTTCAGAGCTTTAGATGTGGATAATAAAATGTTTACCCCTCAAGGTGTTACCTTTTTTGTTTCACGGAGAACTAAGTGTATAACTGTCATGATCTCTGCTTCCAAAAGATCAGGACTTGCCCGACTCCCTTGGAAGCAGACCCATAACCCCGGTTCCGAGTGCCAGCCAGTCCCAATTGGGACCTTTTGGACCCTGTCCTGGCGCCAGTGGCACCAGGCTCATAAAGATGCCCAGTCCCAGCGCTGGAAGCGCCAGGCTCATAATGCTTGGGTGGACTTACCTGCAGCAGACCATGCTGCTTACTTACCTGCCAGTTGAACCCCTGATCCTCTTCTGTTTGGGACTACTTTTCCTGTTGGGTGGGGCAGGAGCCACTCCCTAGGTTCAGAATACTGGAACTCTTCTGGAAAGCAGGAACTCTTTTCTTCCCTAGGCGTGGCTGTGGAAGGAGACACCTAAGCACTACAGGAGGCTATTTAAACCACACCCGATGGATGAATCTTGCTTTGTGTTATTCTGCATTCTCTGCAGCAGAACGCTCATCGTGTCTTCTGCTTCTGATCCTGGGCCTAAGGGAACAAAGGCTTACCATCCTGGAATCCAGTCTTCAGCAGCACCTGTAAAGACAAAGAAAGAACAGGTTAGCACTACGGTCTTCAGTGGCAGCGCATCTCTTACCTGGTCCATCGGCTGTCACCAACGCCTCGCGCTGCATTCCGGCATCTGAAAGACAAAGGCTTACCTACTCTTCGCATGCTCCGGAGGTCTTCGCACTGCATTCCGGCATCTGAAAGACAAAAGCTTACCAGCTCTTCGCACGCTCCGGAGGCCTTCGGCGCTGCATCCCGCATCTGAAAGACAAAAGAAGGTGCGTTTAAAGACATTGGGCAACTTTATTACTCACGTGCCATTACTCCTTCCCACGCCAAATCCAGTGGATATTCCAGCACCCTTCAGCTTCTCTAAAGCTCCGAACTTGTACCTGCAAGATAAAAGGGACAGTTAGTGCGCATTGTGAAGCAGGCTACAAGCGCTTACTTACGTGCTTCCAGGCGCTTCTATTCCTCACGCGGGTTCGATCCTCAACTCTCATCAGCCCGCCATCCGCCATCGCCGGAACCCTGCAAAACAAGAGATATCATTACAAAAGACTTTTAAGACATTTGAAGTGCCCAGAACTTACCGTTCGTGCAGTTAACGACGGACAGCAGTCCTCTGAGGTCAAGAGGCCTGCACCCTTATCCAGTGAAGAAACTGGTTACGGCACCCTGCCCCGGGGCAGATGGAGAGCTCGGCGTTCACTTACCTAAGGTGAGGGCGTTAACCTTTGGGGTTCTACAGGAGAAGAGAAAGGGAAGAGGAGAGAGGCACCCAATAACCCCAGTTCATTAATCCCATATTTTCTATCTGCAGACATCTTACTCTTCGAATCAGACATACAGTGCACAGAGGTCCAGCCCAAAGAGCCAACCGTGTGTTACACATCACCTTTGAAGATACGGCATTCACCCAGTCAAGACCGCCGCCTCTGCGGGAATCAGGTGAGCGTTACAATAACTTCCTCAATATCCTATCCAGCCTTCCCAGAAAACATTAAATTGTGTGTTATAGCATGTTTGAAATGTTTTGAGTTAAAAACAGAGAGTCCGCGGCCTCCTAATACCTCTCAGCTGCTGATTTCCTATAGGAAGCCCCATAAACCAGTATCCCCTTCCACTTTGGCCAGATGGATTACATGGGTCATGCGGGAGGCGACACTTCCTCTTTTGGTCCCCATTCAGTTAGGGGTGCTATGGCCTCTAAAGCCGCCTTTATGGGTGGCAGCCTAGAACAGATCCTTAAAGCAGCTGATTGGTCGAAAGAGTCAACTTTTTTAAAAACGTTTGATCATAAACGCATTGCTCACGCAGCTGTTAATGTTCTACAAGGGCTTTGAACTTGCATAATAGGAGCCTCCTGTCTTGCCACAGAATACCTAATCCCCCACACTAGCGTGAGATGGGGGTTTAGATTCCATTAAAGACAAGGAGGCGAATATTATAAAGCCCACACACGCTTTCTTGTTGTTCTGGTGATTTCAGATTTCGGGTGAGAGGTCCTGGCTAAAGGAGTTCAGTTGCGAGAGTTCAAGTTCGCCTGTTCGCATGGAATCATCACTCCTGGTGCTAGGCGGTGGATTGCTGCAGTGAATATCCAAGGAAGAACAGCATCAGAAAGAGGAGTTGGTGTTAGAGAAAGGGGCATTTATGGAACTGGCTCTATGCCCATTGGTTACCCTGAGGGCATGACCTGTCCTCCACTTTGAATTGGGATATTTTATATACTGTTTGTTGAAATTGTGATGAAATTTTCTTCAAAAAGTTTTATACAAAAGTGTTTTCTTCTTTGCTGCTGTGATGTCAGAGTAAAAATTGTTATGCATAATATTCGCCTCCTTGTCTTTAATAGAATCTAAATCTCCATCTCACGCTAGTGTGGGGATTAGGTACTGTAACAGGGATGCCCTGTTTCTTTGAATTTGCACAAGCACTAGTCACCTTGGATTTGCTAATGTGGTACTTTTTAATGATTGTCTGATACTGTAGCTGGTCTTACAAACTCATGGCTTATTGGAAATATGTTTTGGTTCATTGATGTATATGAAGATCATTTAATATTGGCCAAACATAAGCCCCATAGCACTAGCCACTTAATTGATTGCAGATTAAGGGTCTAATAGATCGTTCATGGCATTTGCATTGCAAATATTGGCAGTATGCCATTTGTCATAGGAGTATTGTAAATTCAGGTTGTTCTCGCATTTGTACTAGCATTTAGTATTATAATGTCGATGACACTAGTCACGTGACCCAACGTTCCAAGGTGAAAGCACAATGTATTGCGATCGGTGTTGTGTCCCGGAATACATCATTGTGAGCTGGGTTTGTTGCGAGGAAGTATAGTGTTCATGCTAATTCTTATGCATGTCAGGGTGGCAACCCAATGGGTTAAATACTATTCAGTCTATGGAATTTGAAGTCAGACTGCGCTCATTAGAGCCGCTATACTGGGGTGGGTCACGCATTTCTTGAAACCTTTCGTTTCTGCCTGATGTATATACTACCATGGTGTCTCTGTGGAATTGTGTAGACATATGTATGGTTCAGACCTTTTTCAATATGGCCGACATGGTGATGATACTCCGATACAAACACTAGCTAACTGCATGCAAAATGTACGGTCGAAATTAACAAAGGACTTGTGCATGCCAATGAACGCGCCCCCTTTAATAATGTTTGTGGTCAATTGAAGCATTTTATGTGAACAAGCAACAAGACCGTTCTGTAACGCATCAGGCTGTTATGCCCTGTAGCGTGGGCATGAGGTTTTTAATAATAAAGTAATTTTGCTCTAATAATTTGGGCTCCGGGTGAGAGTTTATACAGATTACATTTGCCAGTTGGAGTGCGACTTGAGGTGCCTGTGCAACTTCCCCGGTTTTGGACAAAAATATATATATATATATCAAACACTTATTTTGAACATGGAAGGGAGGCTGTAATTTCCTTCCCAATTCTTCCACACAAATGTGATCTAAACCGATGTTCAGAGTAAGATCAACCCAAGAAAATAAACCAAATCAACCTAAATATACAAACAGGCTCCAAGTGATTCTAACCAAACTGGGAAGAACTAGAGGGCTTGTATCTATCAGTATTATCAGCACCATCCGCCCCTGGTATACACTTTCAAATGAACATATGGAATGGATTGATTGAGGAATCCATCAGTCAATCCCATGTTGGTGTACTTCAGGAAGTGTCCTCGGAGGGGGGTTTTCCCTCTCCTCTGCGTCCTTTGATTTCTCAAAGTTCAAAATCTCAATGGTCTTTTGTCGTTTTACGGAGGCCTAAGCATGAGGAGAAAGAGGCGGGGTGGGCTTTGTCTCCCGCCCGCTAGTTATACGTGTTGCACTGGATCAACTACTAGGCTTTATGCAACCTATGTACCTGGCGGCAGGTATTCGACCCCATGTGTGTAGGAACTCCTGTTCTCTACCTTGCATTCCATATATCAGTCTTTCATATGCTGTCATTTTTAACATCTCGTTTTCTCAAGATTTCACTTAAGGTATTGCCTGGGTATCCTAGACAGGCACTATGCCCTGTTTGGCAACCAATAAGGCCATGGCCGTCCATTTCACTTCTTGTGCTGAGAGACCATATTGCTGTGAAAGCAGCGGAGTGAATATATCTTTATCCCCAAAGTATTGTGCAACAATCTATGTATGCTATCCCAATATGCTCTGAGCTGGGTACAGGAGCATAGTATGTGTAATATGTCTGCTTCTGACGCCCCTCACCACCAACATGTATCTTTCTGTGCAAGACCTGCAGCTTGTAGCCTCTTGGGAGTCCTAGAGGGATCTTCAGTTGCATTCATTTGAGCTGTACTTCTCAGCCCGCTTTGGCACAGTTCTCCATGATGCTGTTAATAGAATCTTCACTTGGCTGGATGCGTAATGTCTTTTCCCATCTTTCCACTATCCTTTGCTTGTTACTTTCTCCATACAGTGCATCCCTAAGAACAGCATATATGGTTCCTATCAGAGCTCCCCTCCCTTCCACTTATCTAGTAACTTTGCCATTTTCCCCAGATATCTAAGCATCTTTTTCGTACTGTGCTCTAGTTGCAGATATTGGCACATTTCAGAATGACCTAGGCTCAATCTAGCAGCTAAGACTTCAAAGGTAAGCATTTGCCCTCCATTCCAAACATCTTTGATTTATTTTATTCCCCTGGTCTCTCACTCCACCCATCTCACACTTTCCCCCTCTCTTTTAATGTCCTTATTGTTCCATAGCGGGTCTTCTCATTGCCATTGACAATCTACCTTAAGTAATTGGTACGCACGCTCCCAAACCCGCACCATGGATCTCAAAATGGGGTGTTTCCTATGTCCTTCCTTCTCATCATATACCATTGCTTTCCCATTTGCATTCCCTATCATTTCCGCTAGCCTAACCCAATCCGGATTCGACTCTGATTCCTTCTAGAACACTGCCACTTGGGAGAGTTGCTGCGCCAACTAATATAGTTCTGGTTCAGGCAGGTTATGGCCTCCTGTTTTTGTTTGGCGTAAAGCGTCCCCAATTGGAGTCGTGGTTCCATGCTTTCCCACACCAAATCTTGAATCCCTCCAGTATCTTTCTCATCAGAAGAGGCAGAACCTCCAGGGGCAGCATAGTAAAAGTATAATTTAGCCTCACTATGATCACCAGTTTCACAATCTGAGATCTTCCCCATGTGGACAGATTAAGTGCAGTCCATCTGACCATCGCTAGGCATATTTTATTCCAGACTTTTCCCGTATTGTCTTTAACCATATCCACCAGGCCTTGGTTTAAATTTATCCCCAAGTACTTCATACCTTTTCCCACCCATCAGAAGTTGTGCCCTGATGCACTGGTTTTAGTAGTACTTTTATTCAGTTGCAACCCGTCACATTTATCCCAATTTATGTTATAGCCTGAAAAGGTAGAAAAGGCTTGCACCACCCTTACAAGTGTCGCTACTGAGGGGCCAGAGCTGGCTAGGGTTAACATGATGTCATCTGCATATAGCAGTTCTTTCACTTCTACTATTGGTATTTGTATTCCCATAATGCCACCATTTTCCTGGATTGCTTTGGAGAGGGGTTCTAACGCCAATGTGAATAATAGCGGTGACAGTGGGCACCCTTGCCTAGTCCCTCTCATAATCTGGAATGGTTCCGTGGTATGCCCTTCAGTGTTCAACCTTACGCTGGGATGAATGTATAGCAGTTTGACCTTTCTCATTCTTCACCAACGCCAAAGCATTCCAGTGTCCGAAATAAGTACCCCCACTCAACCCTGTCGAATGCTTTTTCTGCATTGAGAGATAGCGCCACTCCTGGTTGACCATCTTTTATCTGTCACATGGTGTGTAATAACACTCATATTGTCTCCTGTAGTGTGTCTAGGCATATACCCCACCTGAGTTCCATGCACCAACTTAGTTATTACAGTCTGCTGTCTCATGGCATTAGCATTTATCAGGGAGATGGTTCTATAATGGCCACAACTTTTAGGTCTCTCCCTCACTTAGGTAAAACTGTGATTGATGCCCTATTATATTCCGAACGTAAGGTCCCATCCCTCGCGCTTCATTGTACAACCTCGACAGCGTTTCTGCAACATTACCCCCCGCCGCCCACACACACTTTGTCGAACTCTATGGGTTGCCCATGCTCCCTTGGTGACTTATTTTTACTCCTGTCTTTGTTGGCTTTCACAATTTCCGTGACTGAAAATGAGCTACCTTTCAGACGTCTGTCCTAACTGCTCAGGACAGGAAGTGTTATGATGTTCATGAATTTTTCCTCGCTTCGTGGCTGCATCTGCGTATATATAGACTGTCGTAGAACCTGCAGAACGATGTTCCCATCTCTTTGGGGTCTGTAATATTCTCTCCCGTGGCCGCATTTCTAATCAGGGCAATGTCCGCCTGCTCTTCTCCTTATTTCAATTGGACTGCAAGCAAACGTCTTGCCTTTCCCCCCTGCTCAAAGGTAGACGCCTTCAATCTAAAGAGCACATAGTCAGCTCTTTTTGTAAACAGCGCATTTAATTCATATTTCGCTTTTGGACTGCTATTAAGTGTTCCTGTGAGGGTGTTTCGTCATAAACACTTGTGAGATGAAGTATGTCTTCTTCAAGAACCGCCTCTCTGTCTTACCTCTTTTTTTCTCGCGCATGTTTGCAGCATAACTCCCCTGATTTAAGCCTTTCCTGCCACCCACAGACTGCTCACCGTACTTACTGAAGCCTCATTCAGATAGAAATAATCCCCTATCGATCGCTTCAGAGCCTCTTTGTCTCGCGGGTTAAACCATGCTAGTATTCATTCTCCATCTTTTTACCCGTGGCCTTATCAGGGCTGTATCTAAGAGTATGCTCACTGCCTCGTGATCCAACACGCTTCTGGTAATATCTCGCAAAAGGAATATTAAGCACGGAGTTACACAGCTCGATTATGATTGAATATTTGCGCTCGGGCACTTTACCACAAGGTCTGTTAGTGCGTACTGAACCACTGTTATTTCTTGATGATAAACAATTTGTGTTGCAATGGAGCTATATATCGCAAATAAATGCGGGCGTGACTGGGTGATTTTAATTATTGACACCGCGCGAGAGATGTGGATTAGGATCACGGGAGATCTGGAAAAAATGGAGGAAGAAATCAAAAAGTTGGTCCTGCTTGACACTTACAAAAAGCGACTAGATGAAATAACACAAGAAATCACAAAATTCAAAGTGTATAGCACAAAAGATCGCGTATTTAGAATGAAAAAGGATTTAACACAGTTCTCTCATGAAAGTGTGTTCCCCTATACAAAAGACAGGTACAGGCCTCCCAGCTTCCAACAGAGAGGACAAGGTCAACAGAGACCAGGAAAAACAGGCTACACTTCTTATAGCTCAGGTAACTCCAGCGATGGTAGCAACTATGGAAATAATTATAGGGGTCAGAGACCCTACAGGAACCGGGGAAGACAACAGAGAGGCAACAACCAAAATATACGTCTGCAGAGAGGTGGAGGCTCTCTATTCAGGCCAACCTCCCCCACAACAATAGCAGGCATCCGGTTTGTTCTCTATTTTAGACCAGCATACAACACCCAACAATTGGGAACAGGAGGAAAGGAGGACAGGCAGCAATCACCCTTACTAGTAAATTTGTCAAACCATGTCCCAAACCCCACTGAAGAGATTGTTCTCAATAAAGGGTTGGGCTTTCTACCTACAGCCACATATGACAAATTTCAAACTCACATAGAGCTAGAGGACCTACTACGCAAAATACACTTACGAAAATATTTTCATGAAAAATGTATGATGCACCTGCCAATGAAAGCGGACTACGGAACCGGTCACAGTTTGATCCACCAGTGTATAGTTACACACCAGAGGCCATAGTATATGCCAAGAGAGTTTGGCATGATATTCATGTGCTCGAATGACATAAAACACCAGCTACGTTTCACAATTTCAGCAACAAAGAGAAAAAAGCGCTTAAAAGTCTAGCTGCCAACAAAGATATCATGCTACGAAAGGCAGAAAAAGGTGGGGCAGTAGTGTTACAGGAGACATCTGCTTACATTAGCGAGTGCAATAGACAACTCAGTAACCATCTATTCTATGCACGGATCACAGAAGATCCCACCGAAAGATTGTCGGTTTTGATTTCCAACAAACTTGACAAAGCCCACCAGAGGAAGTGGATCTGCAAGCAGGAGTACAAATTTCTTTCTGGCCAGAAACCTACCAGACCTAAATTTATATACTCCTGAAGATCCATAAGTCTTTGATCAACCCCCCCAGACGCCAAATAGTTTCAGGGAAAGGCTCCTTGTTAGAGCCACTATCTAAATATGTAGACAACTACCTGAAACCATGCGTGGCCATGATGTTTTCGTACATTCAAGACACCACCGAGGTTATTAACCTTGTTGAAAATCTGAAGTTTGATTCCAACACACAATTGCTTGCCAGCCTGGACATTGTGTCCCTATATACTTGCATCCCGCAGAAAGACACACTCGAAGTTCTCGAAGAAGTTCTCCTGTCTACAAGATCTACGGATGTGACCCCGAACAGCTTCATACTATGGTGTGCCGAAATAGCACTCACAGAGAATTATTTTTGTTTCAACCAAATGCTGAACCATCAAATCCACGGCACAGCTATGGGTTCTCTTGTTGCTCCCACCGGAGCCAATCTATAAGCTCATTTATGGAATTTACCAAATGGATAAACCAACAAAATCCATTCTTGAAATTCACGTCTACATATAGTAAAAATGACATCAACTTCTTAGACATCACAATTTGGGTGGACCACCAGGAGCAAGTTCTCAAGGTAAAACATTACCATAAACCCACAGACAGAAATGCGTTACTGAGTTTTGACAGCTGTCATCCACGGCACACACGTGCAAGCCTGCCGTTCAGACAATTTTTAAGGCTCAAGCGGAACAGTACACAGAATAATACTTTTCTATCAGAAGCAAGGCTGTTGAGTTCCAAATTATTGGCAAGGCGATACCCCAAAAAAATAGTTAAGAGAGCCATGAGGAGATCTACTCATAACAACCGAGAAGCACTTTTAGAGTACAAAACCAGAACGAAAACCAACACAGAGATCATTTTTGTGAGTACTTTCAATTCTCGCTCCAACGAGATTACCAAAATCATCAAAATACATTGGCACATACTTGAAGGGGGAGACTGCCCGTTGACAGTTCCACTGTGTGCGTACAAAAGGGCACCCAACCTTAAAGAATTGCTTTCTAAGAATGACATCTCACTTAAAACCAATCTACAGAGCAGCATCAACGAACAATGGGGGCTACCCACGTTGACCGGGCATTCACCCTGTGGTCAGTGTGTCAACTGTAAATTTACCAGCCGCACTACAGAATTTGACCTAGGACTGGAAAGACCATGGACACAGACTTGTTTCACTAATTGCAACTCTACCAATGTTGTTTACCCCATCTGGTGTCCGTGCCCCAAACTGTACATTGGTATGACAGAACGTAAGGTTAAACAACGGATTAGTGAACATTGCAGCTGTATCAAGAAAATGGTTCTTACAGCCCCTTTGGTAAATCATTTTGTCATAATGGAACACAATAGTGACTCGCTTAAATGGACTGTTCTATGGCAACAGGGGAAACCGCACAACAAAGAGACCGATTCCAGCAAACTGTTTTATAAAGAACAATGGCTTATTTTCCTGACCAATGCATCAGAGCTCAGCCTGAATGAACAAGTAGTATGGAACAGCTATTAGGATGGACTTTCATCCCCTTATAGACTACTCTAGGGCGGCCTGACCCGCGGCATGAGTTACTTTAGTACCCTTTTTTAGACAGTGTAAGGTAACCAGTGTGAATTCCCAGGATCGATACTGTATTAAAACTCACAGAGGCGCCCTTTTTGATTGACTCAGGAACAACTTCCTTCAATAGAGGATGTGACTATAGGAGGTTATAACTCTGTCTTACTCTGTTAGGACAGGTTCTTGACCTCTCACCCAGCAGAATACAAGACTCTGCTTAAAAGGGTCTTTTTAGTTGTCCCAAAACCCATTTTCCGTCTTACCTGTGTGTCAGTACATTTGAGAGATGCGCATGATACAGAGATCGGGTTTCAATAACAACTGGTAGTGGTCGAGCCACTCCGCAATACTATCACGAATCTGCGCACCCAGCGGCACTAACTAGTGAAGGCTCCACAACCTGACCGTCCAGCTCAAACGAGAAGACTGTCTGTTGCGAACAGCGTACACCAGCGGACTAGTGTTCCGCGCATCGGACGGCCTCACACATGACTCACGTCATGTGACCTTGGTACTACAGTATTTCTTCTCTCACCGCGCGAGAATGAATTACGGCCAGTCCCGAACAGGAGACGCTCGCAGACCGCTGTCGGGAGACGAGGGATTTTTACCTCGGTAAGTTAAGGGCAATATGATACTTGGGAAGGACTTGAGTTCACTAATAAGGCTTCCACTCCGCATGGGGTGATGGGTAACTTATGGAGTCCTCCCCTTTTTTCTCTGTTTATAGGCATGTTTGCCGACCGGTACCTAACTTTGTTAATAAATGCTGAAGAACGCAGACACACACAGCATTCAGCCGCCTGCCCATCTTAGGTCCTTCCACCCCAGAGTCTCCAACGACCAACGATCAGTTCCACCGCACCTCCCTCTCCAACTTTGAAAGGTAAATTAAGTGAATTTGGGTGTTTGAAGTAGACTACTGGGCACTAGCACTGTCCATCAGACATAGCAGATATTAGAGCTAATAGTATCCAAGCCTAGCTGCCATTTCATTTCCAAGCAGATAAAGTACCAGACCAAAATGCTAATACCCTGCAGTTTGGGGCACACGTTAGGCAGGTTTTGTTGATAGGTAACACCTACGCTTGTCACATTGTCAACAGTACTTTGACTGCTGTTTTCACTCCCTTTCCTCAGAGATTCTGTCTTAAATTCAAGACTTCTGAACAGCGGCGTGCAAAAGGAAACAGAACACACCTTTTTGTGGCACGGTAAGCCTAGCGTGGGGAAAATCATAGTACCCCATAGGTGTAGTAGTAGGAATTAAAGGCCATGTGCTGATCGCTACTTCCTTTGTTCTCTTCCCTCTTCCCTTTAGGTTTGGACAACCATTCTTTCACACAATCTTTGTTTCAATACTTTTGCCTGCCTACTGACATAGAAAGGCATCGTAGTTCGGTAACTGACAAAAATCGTAGATGGTTCCCCTGATGAAGTCCATGGCGACAATCGCTCTCTCATTTGTTTTTGGACGAAACATGTTGGGTTTGAGTACACTGTAAAGAAAACAGTCTAGAGTACAAACATATTAAGTTGTCCTTTGCCCCTCAAGCAGAAAAGGGGTAGCCATAGCTTTGGATACTTGTTAGTCACAGCGGACCTTCCTCAAATAGAGGATCCGCTGAGTTCTGCCAACCATTGCCTTTTTTGCACATTCCTGTGTTTACACATAATCATTGTACTGTATAGTTGTGTTTTTGCACCGCTGTGGTATTTTAGATTTGTATAGGAAGATGTATTTTTTTAGAGTATTTTATTGTTCACACGAGGGTTGTTTATACAAAAAATCTTCTTAAGAAGGTATGTACTGTAGAGGTGTTTTTTTATGTCAGTTTTGTAATATGTCATTTTAATTGTATTATGTGATCTTTTTTTAATATTATTAATAAAATTGCATTTGTACGACCAATTTGAGACTCAGTACCTAGTTGGTGCATGGACTGAGTTGTCCGGACTTAGAGTAGATGGGGTTGAGGGACACTGGGGTTCTCAAGTTGTCGATTGTCCAATGATCTTAGTCGGGCCTAGTGTCTGTAAATTGGCCCGCTCAGTCTCTCCTGGTTTAGTTCAATATCTCACATTGTACCATATTATTTATTATTCGGGTTGAAAGCAAGAAGTAATCAATATGTGATCTTGTTCCATGCACCCATGATGTAAAGGTGAATTCTCTGCTCGAGGGGTTTAGAAGCCTCCCAGGGTCACATAGCCCCTGAGTCTCTAACAGCTGTTTCAGACATTCTCTATATTTTGTATTGCCGTCCCTAGTGTTGTCTGACTTGTCTATATAAGGGTCTAACGGCAGATTCCAATCCCCACAATTACCAATGGACTCTTGCCCATTTCTGCTAGAGATCTATGTAGGTTTGAAAGGTATGCCTGCTTATCCGATGTTGGTGCATAGGTGGAGCTGATGATTAGCTTATCATTGCCTATATGCATTTTAATCGCAATAGTTCTGCATTTGTCATATGCCAATATTTTTGTAATATGAACCAAGAGCGATATGCGTATGAGCATTGCAACCCCGCACTTCTTGGCCTTCTCCAAACTACTATGATACAAATTGCCAATCCAATCTCTGCGCAGCTTTTCTGCCTCCTGGTTGTCCAGATGCATCTCCTGCAAGAGTGCTATCTGCTTTTTTAGTGGCTAAGTATTGCAAGATCTTTGTCCGCTTGATACAGTGTCTTAGCCTATTGACATTCATAAAGAGTATCCTTAAGCCTTCATCCACATTCCGCCTCCTATTGTCACTGACATTGGTTAGGAGATGCTTAAAGCCCCCCCCGCTCCACCAAAGGTGTTCCTGTCCTAATACCAGCTCTCTGAAAAAACCATGAACCATACAGCTTAACATCTCGTAAACCCAGAACATAAAATAACAGAATCCAAAGGTTAGCTTCCCCTTCCTCTTCTTGCAATTAAGGTAACTAAGCACCCCATTACCCCTACCGCTTGCTTAACACTGGACTGCAAGATTTGTTATTCCTACTACTTCTTTCCCCAGTACCGTGACCAGTCCCTTACTTCTGCCCACCTCAACTCCACCCCTCCCCCTTCCCCTTGTGTTCTACGCAACTGGTACAGTTTCTCTGTGAGCGAGTGTCGAGTTGTTCCTCAAGCTGTCTTTTTCACTCTGAAGGTATGCGACTAATCCCCATTCTTTACGATACTGATCAAAACCACCCTCCTCTCTGGCCAGGGCCATCCCCTTTACAGTGGAGACCTCTATTTCTCCCTCAATCTGTCCATTGTGGCTCCATCTCTTGTCTGCTGTCTATCATTGATCAACTTGCGGTGGACCCCCTGTCCCCTCTCTGCAATGCCATCTCTCCTCCTCCCTTGTAGTGCTTCCAGTTGATCCCCTCCTTGTCTTGCTTTTCCATACTCCGTGGTTGCGAGGTATCCATGGCCTGTGCTTCCATCTCTTGCAAGTAATCCCATAATGCAGATGGCTCTCTAAATATTAGTGTCTTCTGGTCTTTTGTGACTAACAACCTTGTTGGGTTCAACAAGCCCATACCACAGGTCGCATTTCCTCATCATTGGTCTCATATTCAAAAACCTCTTCCTTTTGTCCAGAGTCACTTGGGAGAGGTCCGGCGTAATACAAATGTTGTGACCCTTCCACATTATCATGCTCTTGCCTTTGACAGCGGACAAAATATGATGCAAATGTTGGTTTCGTAGGAAGCATGCAATCAAAGTTTGTTTGTGCTTGCACACTACTTCTGTTCCCCTTTCACACCCTGGATCCTCTCTGCATCTGCAATCCTCGCAGAAACTATAGATGCAGATTAGCTGGAAGCCATTTCTCTAGAAATTCGACTGTGTCTTTCCCTTCCATTTCCTCAGGAAAGCCGAAGAAGCGCAGATTGCTCCTCCTGCTTCTATCTTCCAAATCATTATTGGCCTCCCGTAACTCATCCATTTGTGCTTGCAGAGTGAATACCTTGTCAGACACCTCTTCTACTTTTCCTACTCTCTCCGGTACCTCTGCCAGTCTGTCTGTGAACTTGCCCATTTCAGCTTTTATGCTCAAGACTTCACCTGGTCTGTCTCTAGTTCTTGCATCCATGTTCACCACTACATTGTTAAGCTTGGAAAACTGCTGTAAAATTAGGTCCAATTTCCACGCTTCTGGTGAGGGGCTGGTCCTCTCTGATTCCTGACTCGCCATTTCACTTGTATGAAGCAGCACCTCTATCACCCTTGCTCTTCTCCTTTTCCTGTATATTTCCTTTAACAGATCTATCTTGCCGTGACACTCCCTACATAATTTTTCTTCCAATCCCTTCATTCTTATGTTCATAATATAGCTTCTTCTGTCCGTTCTCTCTCCCTCTTTTGCCTGTTTGCTTGCTGATCCATCCTGCTTCGTGAAAAACCTGTTTACATGTGCTCCTCTCTTTTCCTCTTTCCCGGGTTTTGAGGCTGCAGGGAGTACTTCATCTAAGCTTGATGCATACTTTGCATTCCACCTACCATCACTACCACGCCTTTCTCTGTCATTATTCGTGGCACTTGTGTCTTTACCCCTCTTCCTTGCTTCTCTCTTTCTTTCTTCATTTAGGGACAAAAGGTATTGAGTCTTTCATTGGCAACTGGCTTTGCCCTGATAATCAATTTTTTTTTTAATTGGACTTTACTAGTCATCCACCTGCTCCGCTGTGATCTGTTTAATTGTTGTAGACACCATTATGCCGAAACAATGGTAGTTGCCAGCAGTCCTCTTTTCATTGCCATGCCTCCCTGCTAGGATAGGCCTCCTTCTCCCCAGCATCAGAGACTCCCCGCTACAAACCACTCCAGCTCGTCCGTTTTGCCAAACCGCTTGGGTGCATGTTGTGCAGACATCCCTGGTTGTTTATCTCCACCCTCTTGTCTCCCTGCTGCCGCTTACCTCGAGCCTTAGCACGGTCCCACGTGTGTCTTCAGTACCGGGCCACCATCCTTCTTTGCCAGCTGCGAGAAACCTGATGGTATCCTCCAGGGGTGTTGCTAGGTCTGGAAAAAATCTGGTACTAGGCCAATGTCAGGACTGTTCAGACTCGGGGCTAGCTAGCCTTTTAGTAATAGCTCCTGAGCTTTTATCCGGGGTTACAACCAAAAGACCCAGGGCTATAGTCCCTTCAGCTCCCCCCCCTAACAACGCTCTGGTATCCTCCCACCCACTCCCTCAGGATATTGCATTCAGTTGGCAAGGGAAGGGCCATCACTTTTGGATCCCGACCCTGGGGGTAGACAAGCGAGGGAGGATCACCTGAGTGGAGGGTCACGGGGGATTGGGAGGAGGATGCCCAAGGGTGAGACATGGTATTTCCCCAGTCCTGAGAACACCATAACCTACTCTCCCTCGGCTTTTGTGGGGTGTTTACAATCTCACCTCATCTCCCCCTCCCCATTTCGGACAAATACTGAGATGAGGAGGAGGCCACTAAGATCAGTAAAGATTACCCATAGGAATAACATTGGGAAAGTAAGGGACACCTACCATAGAAAGAACTCAGATTGTGCCACTAATAGAGTCAGGCAAGGTCAGGCACTCAACAGTAACTACTCACACCTGACTCCACTTGACAGGTTTGTTCACTATAAAAGGTGTGGTTATGCACACAGAAATGAGTGAGCTGGGGATGCAGTCGGACCAGTGGGGGCCAGGAGCAGAAAGAAGCAGGCAAGAGGATGACAGCGTGCAGAGACGCTGGACCGGTGTGGAATAGGGGCTGCAGTGTCTCCAGGGAGCCGTGTCTCCAGGGAGCCGGAGAAGTGCAGCCTACAATCTGCCGGCCAGGTCCAGGAGAGTGTTCATTCCCTTGGGGCCTGTGCCGACCCCAAGGGTGCCTGAGGGGCAGGTGGTGAGACCCTGACCTCAACCCTGCATTCCATGGAGGAACCGCAGTGTAGAGAAGGAGCCAAGTACCCCCACCTCAAGCATCTCACCCATATGCCTATATGTTGGGAACCAGAGTGTGAACCAGTGAAAATACCAATACCAAGGAGAATCCTGGAAGCAAGGTCCCCATTAAGAAAGCCATACCTGCATGCAAGACAGTATGATGGCCATTTAAATGAAATCCCAGAAGAAGAGTCAGAAATTAGCAAAAGAGCAGATTGGTGACGTCACACAAAGTGAGACTGACGTGCCCAGAAGAGATGCAGAGACAAGAAAATTAAGATAATCTATAAGCATCGAAAATAAGTAAACATTTTGGGATTGAAATGAAGAGGCTTATGCTGCAGAAACAATGAAGATATCAAGTTACTTTACACGTGTACAGATGCAAAGAAACACAAGCAGACAAGGTATTCTTGAGGCTAGCTATGTAGTAAATAGATTGCGGCAAGCGCCAATGTATATATATAGGAGTGAGTGAACTATGGATGATTCCACTATGTGTTATAGGAAACCTGGACCAGAAGAGCAAGGCCTTTTCCAGTGTGTCGCAGTTAAGAAAGCAATTGAATTACAGTGCGAGGCTGCACCAGCCCCAAGAAGCCAAGGCCGTGTCAGGCTGGGATGAGCAGACGTTAGTTACAATCGTGTGAAAGAACAACACTCCTGTTCAGAAGACGTGAACGAAAACAAGGAAGATGTCAGAGGATCATTAAATAATATCATTTTAAATGCACCAGAGCTCAAAGTTGTGGTCTTCAGTCACGTGGAGGGGTGAAAATGGACGATCATTACGAACCACACCTACGCAAGGAGACAGAGCGTGCCTCCACTCCCTTCTATTCTCCAGAGCAAGGAACATTTCCAAGGCCAAGTACAAAGGCTTAATTGATGTGCAGACCACTGAGGTGATGATATATGATATGCTAATTGGTGGAAAGCAATGGTCAAGACCAACCCACCAGCACATGGAGACCAGCCTGCGTGCTGCTGGCGTAGGTGGAAAAGTACTGACGGATGTAAGGGTGCCAACCAATTATTGGGGCCACGTAGTTAAGGGGCCCTATAGCTTGTGTAACCAATGGGATGTTGTGTATTTAGTGACGTTCATAGTGACCTGTTTGAAGGGAGGGCTTAGTTGCCCCACCTGACGTTAAAGAGACTATCATTTTCTTAGACTAGTATGGAACGTATACCTAGATGTTCCTTTAGACCCAATCACATTTGCCACTAGGTTTTTGTTGTTTGCCACATAGGATGATGTTAGCAAATGCATAGGTTGACGTCGGCAATGACGAGTATTTTCTATAAAAGTAATGTTTTTAATGAACTTCTTTGGGATCATGCTGTGAGACGTCTGTTGATGTCCGTTGTACTCCCTGTTCTAGATAATTGACATTAAAACAGTCAAGCGTTGCCTACTTTCTGAGTTAGTCTGATTATTGATGTTTGAGTATCTTCTGCATCCCCATTCATCTCAAAGTATTGCTACCTCGTCTTAATGCGACCCTGCCCAATGAGTTTTGTGGAGAATGTGAGAGAAACTCTGGAGCATGTGTTTACATGAGAGCAGAGCGGGAGAAAGGCACAGACAGGAAAAGTGGCACGGAATTGCAAAGAAAGGAAAGTGTAAAATTTGAAAATAATAGCAAAACAAAAAGCGAAAAGGCTGAGAGCGAAGTCGAAAGTCAGTTAGAGTGAAGCAGAAAGCAAACATACTGACAGTGCAGCTGAAAGCAAAGGTGAAGCAGAAAGGCTAAAAGCATAGCTGAAAGTCCAAGAAAAGCAGAAAGTAAGAAAAGCAGATTGGAGCGGAAAGTGAGCAAAAAAACAATTGCAGCGGAAAGTGAGAGAAAGTGGAGAGAAGCACAAGGGTGCAAGTGGCTGTAATGAGAGAGGGGTACGAAAAAAGGCAAAGAAAGGTGCCAGGGTCACGCTAAAGAGGAAAGCAGAAAAGAGGGTGCAAAGTAGCACGGAAAGAATAAAGGACAAGTGCCAGGGGCACGATAAGAAGGGAAAAGGTCCAAGTGTGCACGGAAAGGAAAGAAGAAGAAAAGGGGTGTGGGAAGCATCTAAAAGGAAACAAAAAAGGCATAAAAAAAAGTGAGAGCAAGAAACCCAAGAGGGGGGCAAAATGGTCAGAGTGGTCATGCCTAGGAAAAGCCAATAGCCTGGCATTTTTGAAAGCCTCTGATTCTACCCCATGAAAGGATGGTATGTGAAAAGGATTGTTAATCAGAAAAGGTACATACTAACTATCGGAATTTGTATTGTGAATTAAAGGGACCTAGACCTGTGGAAGGGTACCCTGTGAACTCAGAAAGAACTGTGCTAAATCATGTTTTCTGTTTGAAAGCTGGAACGGCCTAACGTTTGGGGAAAAGGAACCCTGAAAGACCTATCAAAGAAAACATCCTGATAACAGCGACTTTATGTTTCAAGGTTGAAAGGGGCCTGAGCTTGGGGAAGGGAACCCCAGGAGGCCCAGCCAAGTTGGAGACTTGTTCGTTTTGGTTGTACTGTTGAAAGGATTGAAGCGTGGGGAAGGGAACCCGAGAAGCTTACAAAGGGAACTGTGTTTCAAATTCCCATGGTGTTTTGAAATTTGATTAAGCTGAAGCTTGGGGAAGGGAACTCCAGGGAACTCACAGGCACTGAAGGCAGTTAGAATAACTGAAAGGGGCCCGTAGAAGGTCTTGCGAACAGCCCTATTGATTGAACTCATTGAACTGTGTTGAGGTGAGTGCTCAATAGAGGTAAGCGCTCATGGGTACATTTACATTTTAAGGAGGAAAGCATAAAAGTGAACAGCCAATCGTTATTCCATAGTCAACCACAGTTGTAAGTTTGGTGATTTCCCTTTCTTTCAGGGAACAATCTAAAATTGTGACACGCACTGACTATCAAATAAACCAGTGCAATGGTTTTCTCAAACTAAATAAGCCCAGTGGAACTACGGCATATGTGTGCAAGAGACGTTTGAGCTACAGGCATATAGATTTTTGCTTTGAAAGGGTAACAGACGGCCAAATGTGTCTAATGGAAAACTAAAAGATATTATTGGCAGTGGAGTGCACAAGTTAACAGGTATGTTTTGCTTGATGATATGTAAAAGAAATATGTTTTATTTTTTAAAAAGTGGCATGTTATGTAATTGTATTCCATGAAGAAAGGGGTGATGTTAATCCATTTCTGTTCATGTTTTTTAGAGCCGCCCTGAGGACGACGACAAGTCCGAAATGCATTGGCACGGGTCTCTGCTTATTAATTTTTGAATAAAGACAAATTGTATACAAGACTGAAACTGGAATCTAAAAAGAGTGAATTCATTTGTCAGTCCATCGAGATTGACTACACAAGAAGAATCACAATTTTGTATTTCGATAAAGACGAATCTATAAGTAGTATTTACTACAGTACAGGCGTCTCCAAGCTCAGTGGAAATGCCACTGAGCACACTCTGCCTGAACTCATTTGTGTGACATTGACAAGCTGCACCCGATAAGAAGACCACCTGAAACCAACTCTGGTTTCCACTATTTGTTGAACCACTATTTTTCTTATTTTAAAAAGACTTCCTATCGCATTTTTGTACAGAATGAGGGCAAGCATAGGTTTAGACACAGACAGACTTTTTGGGACTATTAGACAACAACGGCCATTAGGAACATCAGTTAAGAGAATTACCCCTTTACAGTTAGGGTCAGTTAAGCATTACACCATCCCAGGAACCTTAGTAAATAAAGGATTTCAAATTAACCCTTTTGAGTCTGTGGGCCTCATTACGACCCAGGCGGTAAGGGGTTAACGGCGCCGTAAAAGGTGTCGGCGCCGTTAAACCCTTACCGCCTAATTACGAGGTCCCTTTGCGGGTCCTGACCTTAACGGCTGGTTTTACCAGCCGTTAAGGAAGGAACCCGCTAAGGGACTTCCAAGGTAATTACGGTACCGCAATTTGCGGTACCGTAATTACCGCCTTCCCCATTCCCATTGAGCCCTATGGGGGCAAAAATGGGAATGGGGAAGGGCCAATGGTGAATGGGGAATTACCACCCCGCCAACCTTGGAATGGGGCGGTGATTCCGCCATTCACCATGGCGGAGTTGGTAAAATACCGGCGTCAACCATGGCGCTAATAGCGCCATGGTTAACGCCAGTGTCGTAATGAGGCCCTGTGTCTCTCCTGATACCATGTATATCTCCCACAGCGCTCCTCAAAAAAAATTCAGCGCCGATCCTCTGGTGCTTGGCCCGTACCTCTACCGCTGTCGGCACAGCCGCCAGCCGCTCTAGACCTCTTTCTGGCTTCTGGTAAGTGGGCAGCAGGAAAGAAGGAAAAGAATGAAGGAATCAGAAAAGACAAGAAGAAGGAAAGAACCAAAAGAAGGAAGGAGTAAGAGGGATAGAAGACATGAAGTTCTGAATGAAAGAAGTAAAGAATGATTGATGAAAAGAAGGAATAAATAGGCAAATAAGGAATAAAGGAAAGAATGAAAAGCACCAAGAAGGAATGAAGAAACAAAATCATGAAAGAATGAAAGAAATACAGGAATGAAGAAACAAAATCATGAAAGAAGGAAAAAAATACAGAGAAAAAAACGAAGAACAGAATAATGAATGAAAGAAAGAGAATGAGATAGAAAAGAGTGAAGGGAAAGGAAATAAATAATAAAGAGAGGAGGCAGGAAAAGGAAAAAAGACGGAAGTAAAGGCAGGATATGGAAAGAAGGAAATCATGGAATGTGAGTGCAAGCCATAGGGGAAAAAACGAAATAGTGGATAAAAAAGAAGGAAAAGTACAAAGTAATGTAAAAGAATGAAGGAAAGCGTGAAGAAAGAAAACAGGATATGGCACGATAGGAAGAATCAAAGACTGAGAAATTCAAAATATAATTGCAGAATATAATTGAACATTATATTTGCACATTAGTAAAGTTCAAAATCGTGTCTTTGTACTTCACAGTTGAAAAATCTCTTCAAGTCAAGTCCATTAGCCCTTTCTAACTGCAACCATTGCATTGCACTACTGTAGGAAGTGTCCTGCAGTGAACTGTCAAGCAAAGTATTAATACTTGGAACAGGAGCCATGGCATCATCGAAGCAGCAGGAAAGATTGCTGTCCCAAGAAACCAAAATGAGGATTATTTTTTTTTTAACTATTTTTTTTTAACCTTTTTCTCACAAGTCATTTCCCATTCTCCAAAATGCTTCCGGTAACTTCTTCAATGTTTCTAAAGGAAATGATTCCCTTTGAAAGAGAATGCGTTTTGTTTTCGAAGGCACTGGACGAAATAGAAGAGGCCAGCAGATGGCGGTCAAGTCATGTTTAAGAACATTTTGTGAGCAGGAAGTACACAGAAACAGGAAGCTCTGCCTGCAGTTGTTGCAGGCAGTTGGCATTACATAGCAGATTCCTGCTGCACTCCCGCAAGTACGTACGGTTCGTTGTGGGAACATAGAAGCTCCTGCCAAAATTTGGATTGAACTCGGGTTGAGATTAAAGGTAAGTGAGCCCAACATTTCAACAGACAGCCCAGTAGTCTGGGAGATGAGTCGTTGTGACATCCACCAGCAGATAGGCAGTATCTCACACACTGGTGGCTCGCCAAGTACAACACCTTGAAAATGTGTTGCACCTTTTATTTTGGGCACCATATGGGCCAATGAGAGAACTTCCAGCACAGCATGGCATGGGCGTTGCATGAAAATACAAGTAAACACAAGAGGACGCTCTCACTCGCAACAGCGCTGTGAGAGGTTTTTCTGCTTCCCTCAAACCAAGTCCAGAAACAGCCCCACGCTCCCCACTTCCTGGGTATTGGGTCATCACTGCCCGCAGAGCTTTCGAAAGGGCACTGCTGTGCTGCCTGCACCTTAACAAAGGACTGGCAATTACCTAGATAACTTTTGGAGCGCTTTGAAATACTTTGTGCATAGGCGCTATATAAGTAAACTATCATATCAGCATTGCGTTCTTGTTGTGCGAACATTTAGATGATGGAAACGGGTGATGGGGCATTTCCATTTGAATGGCCACAGAAGAGCTCCAGTTACCTAGCAAGTGTGTGCTTCAAGGCATTTAATGAGTGTCCAAGTAAAGTGCCTTTGGTTAAATTCGATGTATATCCATGATGCTTTCCATTTTGACACCCCAAAAAAGAGTATTGCTTGCAAATACTCACATTCTGTCAACACTCTGCATAGGGACAAGATGGAGGTTTGTGTTAAACAATCTCTATATGCAATTCAATTATGTGTCTAAGTGCAACTCAAAGTGGTGTAACACTACACATTCCATTTGGAAGATACTCGTCAAGGTCTGATTGTAACTTTGCTTTTTGGGACTTGTAGTCCTGTGTTTATAAGGGTTTAAGGGGGAAACCAAGGACTACAAGTGCCAGAATGCAAAGTTAAGATCATGGCTGAACTAACATCTCCCGAATAGCATGGGGGCATGCTGGCAGGTATATAAAACAGAGGTGATTTTCAGGCGTGCAATACTTTTAATTCTTGGTGTTTAAGTGTTCAATTCAGGATATGGAAAATAAAGTTGCAACCATTCTCTTCTGGCTTAACATATGCATATAAGATATACATATTGTCAAAGTACATTACTATGTGATTTGTGTACTTCTGAAGAATTCTCTATAAGACAGTGTTATTGTAGTTCTTGAAAGCCAAAACTTAAATATGTCTACCAACTAGAGCTCCCATGATTAATGGTCAAGTGCTTAAATTGCAAAGCAGGTTAAAATGTTGGCATCACTTCGTAAACAAAGTGTGTGATCCTAGGAAACCCATTTAATGTCACTGTGTTCTCTGCAAACACAGGTAGACCCTACAAGGTATTTGTACATCTCCTTCACAATGGAGCAGATTGCATGTTTTAGGGGACAAAATGGTGTCCCCTTGTGCTCCTCTACTAGTGGGCCCCCAGGATGTCGCCTAGAATTGACTATTGTAGCATGGGGCCTGCTTCAGTACCATGTTGCTTGATTTGACATTGAGCGACGCAGTCAGCAGAGCCAGTGAGGGACACAACACGTTTCTTTGGAAGGCCAAAGGCTGCATTTATTTCAGGTCTTCCATCCCCAAAAGGCGACAAAAAAGGGGCATAAATGCATCAAATCATCCAATGGTCACATCGTTGTGACGGCATAAACAGCATCAAAGTTACATCATCAATGACGTCATCGTAAGGTACTTTAGCGTGGGGGGAGTGACCACGCCCACACACCCCCACGCCCTCGGACGGGTCTGAGGTAAATATGTGACCCCCATAAACCACCGACCAGTCCTGGTCACCCCATGCACGGACGGGTGAGGACCGCTCTAAGAGCCCCTGGCCTGGCACCCCACTGTTCCACGGCGGACCTAAGGAGCCTAACGTAAATCTGCAATCACTCTCCCATCCAGCGACCCAAAAGGTTGAGCCCCTTGCTCATTCCAGTGCAATGTGCTCCAACCTACCGCAACACTCTCTTCCCCAGCTCATCTAAAGGATGGGTGGGTGGGAAAACGAAACATGCTGCCACGAGCGGCACACCGGACCCCGGCGGTGACAAAGAGAGGAGGGGCACATTCTGCCCCCTCGCTTTATTATACCCACCTAGGACCCTAGCCCTATTACTTCCAGTGCTGGGCAGTGGTGCCAGCACATCGCCCTTCCGCCCGGCGCTGAGAGGGTTCCTCCCCCTAATGGTGACCCTTCCTATATGACCCGCCTCCATGCCTCCCAACCCGCTGTCCGGGCAAAGGTTGCCCGGACCGCTTTCGATTCCCAACATCTAGTCAGGACACCAGAGATTATAATATAGCACACAGACTGCAACAGAGCCAACATTCCTCTCCTCCCTTCTACTGCCAGTCACCAGAGTAGCTGGGGCTGGGCAGAGCTGTGTCACACAGGGGAATGTGTGACACTAACTTCAGCCATTTCATAGTCTTTTGGTGGTTCAGCACCCGTAGTGCAAAATGTGGTGCAGGGGACAAATGTTGAAGGAGCAGGGCAGGGGTGCTCTATTGCAGTTTGGATGTGATGCTTGCAGATCTTGAAAGATAGGGCCTTTTGTAAATTGTAGGTATTTTGCAAGTTGTGTGGAACACTGATGAAAGTGCTCTTCAGGTGGATAATGTGAATTGTGTGGTTATCTGTGGTGCCAGGCAAAGGAGTGTCTAGAGAGATTGTGGAGAGCTGTGTTGGTGTATTTGTGGTGGGTTAGTGTGGTGCTAAGGGACATTTAGGGTAGACGTGTGTCTGAGGGTGGTGTATGCTCCATTGTGTAAACATGTTTTTTTTTCAGTTTGGGAGTGGTGTGTTGGGATGTGTTATCAGTTAGTGTGGGAGATAACATAATTTAGAGGTGGTCACTGCTGCCTTACCTTGCCCAGCAGAACACCCAATAACAACTACTGCCAACCATTTTAACTTTGGAAATATCAATGGAGATTGCAGTCATTAGTTTCTACCCACACAAACAATTATTTCTACAGCTTTTATGCCTTGCTGTCTTATGGTGCGCTGGGTACATTTCTGCTAGGTCCCGGCACAAATTCAGGGCCCACATTCTGTAGTCAGTTGCCCGACCTCCCTTCTGATGGCACACTAACACCTCAAAGACACTCCAACTACAGCGCCGCTAAGGCTTACATGGGTTTATGGAACAATGTAGCAGAGTATGCACCGTGAATGAGCAGCAGGATGTCTTTCGGCATTGCCATCCTCTTTGAGAGGGGGGCTATTTTTCTTCTTATATGGGTCATGTAAGGCCTGTCGGACGGAGGAGCAGCGGCAGAGATAGGGGGATAAAAGGGATCTGTTGCGCCCCCCCCAGGTTATCTCAACGTGTCACTATGCACCACCTGCTCTCACTTAGCCGCTGACTTGCTTTGGCGTTGCAGTTAGCAATTAAACTTGTGTTTCATGCATTATAGTTTCCAAATAGGGGTGAGACCTTCCCAGGCATGGCAACAAGGTTAGTTGAGCTCCGTGGCATGCCCACTGCCTTTCCTAATCCCGTGACCGGTAATCAGCAATTGGTGGTGGCATATCAGAACCGGTCGCTGAAGTGCTACTTTTATCTTTATCCATTTACATTTTGTACATGCCTGCCAGTATCCATCCCTTGAACCCACAGTCCTATAAACGTATTGGGCTAGGTGCTGTTGTCATGTTTTAAAAGTCCCTCCAGATGGGCCTCATGTTGCAGCCTCTGCAGCCTTTTATATTCGTGTGGATTGACTGTAGTTTTGGACCAGAGGGGGTAAGTCCACTGTCCTGTGTCAAAACCTATTTCCGTCCCTTACACTAAACTAACTAAGGAAAACCAGGGTGTCTTCTTGATCCAGAAGGAGGCTTCTCTCGTTTCTGGATATGGACCTTTAAAGTTTTGTAGTGTGAATACGCAATTACTGTTTCTCTAAACACAGTTCCCAAGTGTCAAAAAGGGGGGTGGGAGGAGCCTCTTATCCTGATTTCTTCCTCCTTCACAAAACTGCGGCGCCAAAGCTGGTGCATTATCCTTCCAGGCCTGGCTGTCGTCCTTGAAAATGTCTCTTCTTTTGGCAATGGGTCCTTGAACCTTGGCTTCAGCTTTTTACAGTTCTTTTTCTCTTTTCCACCTTTTAACAGTTCTTTTTCTCTTTTCCACATAGATTCCAGATCCCTCTTGACTGTCTCTGACTTGCTCTGGACCTCCGCTCTATGATTAAATGTTTCTTTGCTCTTGTTAGGGTCCCAGACATGTGTGCTATGCTTTTGTAAGCCTCCCCCAACTTCATATGGGTCCCAGACCCTGGTGTTTTGCTGATGCAGATTTTCTACCCATTTTCCGCTCCTTTTCTAACTGAGCTCTCCGGCCAGGCACTGTTCAACTTAGGATGCTTTAAAATGTTTATTTCAACTTTTTTGATGTGTTTGTTATCCCTTTCCTTCTCAAGGGATAGTGGCCCCTGCATATAGTATCCTGAGCTCTCTCTCTCTCTCTGTGATATTCTTAGGGGCCAGACCCCCTTGTACCAGCCTTCCATGACACTTGGTTTACTCTCCTGCCAAGCGTCTACGGATGCAGTGCATATTCGTGTCCTTATGTTTCTATTAGGGTCCTTGACCCACATTTCATCAGCCTCTTCACTTGGGTCCCAGACCATCCTTAGATTGCTCTCTTTCGGGTCCCAGCCCCTCTTGTGGATCCAGGCTGCACCTATACCTTGCTTTCGAGTTCCCACTGTGTGGCGTCCTGCTTGTGCTCTTCTGACTCTCTGGGTGGCCTTCCGGACCTCTTCTCTGAGCTCCCGCTGTAGTCCGTATCCCTTCTTTGGATACGCCGGGTCGGGCTGTGCGGCGTCTCTCCAGGAGGTGTCCCCAATCTCTTGCGCACCTCGATGTTCTCTGGTTTCTCCTGGTTTGCCGGTTCCTAGTAGCACTTCTAAGGTTGAAAGTATAGCCCAAAACCAAACCTTCTGAACACATAAATTAAATAAAACCAATTAACATGATCGAAAACCTTCTCGCCATCAACCTCCACAATGAGACTCAGAGTTCTCCTTTCTTTACACACATCAATTATGCAGAGGAGCTCCCGCAGGTTGTCGTGACCATGACAACCTCTAATCATTATTAGCTGGCGTGGGTGCATTAAGGAAGGCATGACTAGGTCCAGCCTTATACTGAACACCTTTATCAATATCTTAACATTTGGGTTAAGCAAAGAAACCGGATAGTTGGCACAATCTGTGTGGATTCTATCAGGTTTAGGGATCAAAGTAATCTCTGCAAAACACATGAAAGGAGGGAGGGCACCCTCTCCACAACCTGATCAAATACCTCACCCAGGATCGGTGATAAGAATGTCTCAGATTTTTCGAGTACAACTGCGATTCCACCAGGGCATTTGTTAACATTCAACAGACGGACAGCCCACTGAGTTATATTTGCCTCCAAAGATAAATAATCCCTGTGAGGAATTGCCCTCTGGCAAGGGGGTTGGAACACTGGCTTTTTAAATTTGTATTAATTATAAAATGTGGGTATTTCCATCACTGAAAGGGAAATCTGCTGATCAGATTCCCCTTTCATAAGCTCCATGCCAGAAGCATAGCATGTACTTAGCATGTCCTCTACCCTCCCCCTCCATTCAACTCCCCCTCCTCCCACTGACCTCACTGGACACTGCCACCTAGAGGGCAAGAGGCCACCTGGGACTCCCCCTCCCCTGCTCCCCCCTGTCTCCCACCCTGCTAGCATCGATCCTGATTCTCATACCCTCTAACTTCCCCGTCCCCTCCTCTCCCTCCTCCTCCCCTCCCCTTGAGTAAATTGTTCCATATACTGTACTTCTGGTTTGTTTCACGTTTGTAATAAGCTTCTCAAAATGTTGTATCTTGTTGTTAATCTGTAAAGCGCTTTGGCGTAAAGCGCTATATAAATTCAATAAACATAACATAAACATAACTTGTGCCCCGCTGCATCACTATCCTGATTTGCAGCACCTTTTCTACCAGTGGCACAGAGCTGGTTCAGTCGCAGGTGCCCTCTTTGACAGCTGCAGTGACAGCCATGTCGCTGCAGCACTGTGGCTGCATTTAAGATATGCCCCCTGTACCAAATTACATAACTCTAAGCTGTTGTCCTGGTGGCATATTAAAACTGTAAATGTAAGCCATACCTATGTTAGGGTATGGTGGCCAGCAACTCTCAATTATCACAACCACACTAAATTGATCTTGAACATGTCAGCCTGTAGGCCCAGTACAGCAGTGGAAATCTTATGTCTATTCCTCCCAGACAAGGCCCACCCCACCGACTGGTATGGCTTAGCCTTGGGGAGTTGCTTTTCTTTGTTCCTTTGTCAGGGTAGGTAAAACCCTGTTTCCCAGGACAGCCACACCACAGGACGCTGGAATGGGAGCTGAAACCAAGAGGCACGTCCATTCACAGAGAGTCAGGCCTCAACATCAGGGTGCTGCATTTCTAAAGGCCTTTGATCCTATTGAGAGGGGAGGGGGCAGTGGTACGGTGAGCCAGAGAGGGGTCTGCACAGTTTTTGGAAGGTCCTGCCATCTTGATTCACTCTACATCTCTTTCTCTTTTCTGTCCCCTCCACTTCCTCTGGAGCAAAGCACTTTGGGTGTGACATCAGAAGGGCAAGGTCCACTCATTTTAAGGGCAGGGATGGGACCACTTAAGCAGGCAAGCTTTCGTCCAATCACCTGGGGACATTTGCCTATAAAAGAAGGGGTCTCCCACGACTACTTTGAATCATCCCTGGACTCCAATCTTGAAGAAGCTTTTGTTGGACTCTGCTGAGAAGGCAATCCTTTCTAAAGTCATCCAGTTGTGAGGTGAAGGCAGGTGACTTCAAAGGCAGAAGCAAGATCGGCTCTGTAACCATCTCAAGGGACCATTGGGGCTGAACACTGCTGCTGGACCATAAGCCTGCCTCTCTGCCAGTTACACTGTGCCTAAGACCTCGCCATGCTGCACGTCACCTGATGGTGTGTGCCAGCCTCGCCTGTGTTTTGGAGTCCAATAAGCAGACTGACATTGGGCCTTGAGACCCTGGAGTGGGACTCACAGCACCTGAATGCCAGAACCGCTGAGATCCCTGCTGTCACTGACAACTCCATCTGAACTGTGATTCGAGCGCACTTCGAGGCTGCCCTTTGTTGTCCAGTGTTCTCTGAACCACCGTCCGACCTCGTTCATCGATGCACCATACCAGCAAAAGCACGTTATTGCCTCAGCTAGAACTACAAAATACCGCTGCCTTGCCTCACTCAAGTCGCCATCCAAAATGCCAGCTTCTTCGTTGCCACTCCTGAGTCGACCAACCCGACACTTGTTTTCCCCGAACTGCGACCTCCGAGCCTTTGCATTGAACCGACTTGCCTGAGCATCATGTTACCAGCTAGACCGCCATCAATCTTCAAACGCCGAACCAGACCAGGTAGCCACCCAATCTGCACAGCTCGAGTAGACGCTTCGAGAACGCAGCTCCCCTTCCGTTCGACCCTGCCTCGACGCCAGCTTGCCACTCGACCATCGCAACTGCTGCATCCGCGACCCAAGCTGATACTGCTGTCGACGCAGCGAAGCCTGGTTTTGATGCTGTTGAACCCCCAAGACATTTGCAGAAGATATTGTCGACTGATCTCTGCCCCTCTGGTGCATCTTTGGGCCCAAGAGACTGGCCAGGTCATTTGTATTCCTTCTTGCAACCTTAAGAAATATCCTTTTGAACATTGTCGTCTTTTGAAAGCCTTTCTCCCCTTGTCTCATTGTACAGAGTGCTGCATCTATTCTATCTGTGCATATTCTGTGTTCTTCTGCAAGGGTGAGAATTTACAGTGTTTTCTAGTTAGTATTGTACAGTGTGTGTAGTGTGTCTAATTAAAGTATACATGTTATTTTGGGCTATTATACTTTGCCGTTTGGGTTGCTGCTGGACCACATTCACACCCCTCTTTAGAGTATCGCCTTCCCTCAGCCCACGTTACCACAAAAGGCAAAGGAGGCATATCTCTGGACTGTGCCTGTTTTACCCTTATGATTGTGTTGGCTCTGTTTTGTAGAAGTGTGAGGGCTGAGTGGGCATTTTAGCCTCTACTCATCCTTGTACTCCTGCAGGGCAGAAGTCAATTTGTCACAATCGCTCTTTCTGAATCTTTGCATGGGGAAGAACTCACCTGCCAGACACTGTAGCATAAATAATCTGTGGACGGAACCTCCAATATCACTACTTTTGGTAAGGGCTTCCTCGTATGTACCCGAGCTATCTTATCCTGAAATATCACCCACTGCATAAAGCTATAATAAACTACTGCAACAAGAAACCTTTAATGTAGGACTGGAATGTAAACCACTTGTTTGCCACCGAATGCTTATACAATATATTTTCCATAGAAATACTCTCACTATTCCACAAGTGCACAAATACCCCACGTAAATGGTATCTAGCTTGCAATGGTTGATTTTTATTTTTAAGAACAGTGATGCCAATTACAATCAGAAATTACTTAAAATAAAACATTTACAGATGGCAGAAGCATTCCCAAGAAGGATGCCTGTAAAATAGCACAAACATGAGAACAAGTAGTGAGCCAGTTTATGACGGTGTAAAAGAAGTAGGGCATATAACAGGACAAAGCATAACAAACAGAAACATAATGTATACAGGAAAACAGGTGACATACAAAGGTAACACATACTTCAAAATAAAGAGGAGTACTAATTAAACATACAAAATGTAATAATTAGGTATCACTGGATGCATTGGTGGGGTCAGGTAGGGAGGATGGGGGTAGAGAGACGGGGAGCACCCTCTTTAGCAAATAAGTGAAGTTTAAGCCGAGCTTTGAAGTGGTCCACAGTTGGGCCGGCGTTGATTGTTGTGTTCAGTGGGTTCCAGAGGAGCGGGGCGAGTAGATAGAAAGAGCGGGTACTAGAGGAGGCACATGGAGGGTACAGGACAGTGAGGGTGAGTGCAGAGGAGGATCGGAGAAGATGGGGTGATGAGTGAACTGAGATACAATCAGATAGGTACTGAGAAGCAAGCCCATTGATAGCTTTGTAGACTAGGAGAAGGAACTTGAAAAGAGGGTGGTTGTGCAAGGAGAACCAACCAACATGTTGTTGCTAGGTAGAAGTGGGGGAGGATCTGGGTTGGTTGTTGAGAGTGCGGGTAGCAAAGTTGAGGACTTTGTCTAGTGGGAGGAAGGATTTGAAAGGATGAATTAAAAAGGATACATTAATAAGGATAAAATAGCTGGCACACATGATATATCCCTCCTTGTAAGAGAATTAAAAGAGCATTAAGGGTCTGAAGATAATGTATGTCAGGCTAACTGAATCCTAGGTAAGTTTCAGACGAGGACAGCCATGTATTTAGGGCAGCTGTCCAGGGAAAGCCCTACCATCTTCCACATTCTCCCTGAGCTGTGCCTAGTATGTGTTGTTTTATTTTTTGCCAGTGAGCCTCCCCAACACAAAATCACTGGATTGGTCCCACGGTGTTTGGTCCCACCCTGAAGGTGCAATGTGCCCCCAGCCTAGTCAACCAGATCTCAGTTTAATATATGGGGCCCAATCGCCTGTCACAAATTTTAATTATTGGTTTGGCAATCCTTCTGTCATATCGGCTGCAGCATATTGTTTACATCTCCAACTATTATGCCCTGTCCTTGGGCTGACCATTCATTTGTCTCTTTTTCAGTATTTGTGAAGAATATGAAGGCCAGAACTCTACCAGTGAAAACATGTGTCACACTGCCTCATTTTCATAAACTGTCATGATCTCTGCTTCCAAAAGGTCAGGGTTTTCCCAACTCCCTTGGAAGCAGATCCATAACCCAGGTTCCGAGTGCCAACCAGTCCCAATTGGGACCTTTTGGACCCAGTCCTGGTGCCAGTGGCACCAGGCTCATAAATATGCCCAGTCCCAGCGCTGGAAGCGCCGGGCTCATAATGCTTGGGTGGATTTACCTGCAGCAGACCATGCTGCTTACTTGCCTGCCAGTTGAGTCTCTGATCCTCTTCTGTTTGGAACTACTTTTCCTGTTGGGTGGGGCAGGAGCCACTCCCTAGATTCAGAACACTGGAACTCTTCTGGAAAGCAGGAACTCTTTTCTTCCCTAGGCGTGGCTGTGGAAGGAGGCACCTAAGCACTACAGGAGGCTATTTAAACCACACCCGATGGATGAATCTTGCTTTGCGTTATTCTGCATCCTCAGCAGCAGAACGCTCATCGTGTCTTCTGCATCTGATCCTGGGCCTAAGGAAAAAGGCTTACCATTCTGAATCCAGTCTTCAGCAACACCTATAAAGACAAGAAAGAACAGGTTAGCATTACGGTCTTCAGTGACAGCTCTTCACTTACCTGGTCCATCGGCTGTCACCAACGCCTCGCGCTGCATTCCGGCATCTGAAAGACAAAGGCTTACCTACTCTTCGTGCGCTCCGGAGGTCTTCACACTGCATTCCGGCATCTGAAAGACAAAAGCTTACCAACTCTTCGCACGCTCCGGAGGCCTTCGGCGCTGCATCCCGCATCTGAAAGACAAAACAAGGTGCGTTTAAAGACATTGGGGAACTTTAATACTCACGTGCCATTACTCCTTTCCACATCTAACCCAGTGGGTATTCCGGCACCCTGCAGCCGCCCCGAACTTGTACCTGCAAAATAAAAAGACAGTTAGAGCGCATCGTGAAGCAGGCAACAAGCGCTTACTTACGTGCTTCCAGGCGCTTCTATTCATCACACGGGCTCCATCTTCAACTCACTTCAGCCCGCCATCCGCCATCGCCGGAACCCTGCAAAACAAGAGACATCATTACTAAACACTTTAAAGACATTAGAATTACTCGAAACTTACCGTTCGTGCAGTAAACGACGGACAGCAGTTCTCTGAAGTCAAGAGGCCTGCTCCCCTTATCCAGTGAAGAAACTGGTTACAGCACCCTGCCTCGAGGCAGATGGAGAGCACGGCGTTCACTTACCTAAGGTGAGAGCGTTAACCTTTGGGGTTCTACAGGAGAAGAGAAAGGGAAGAAGAGATAGACATTCAATAACCCAGTTCATTAATCCCACATTTTCTATCTGCAGACATCTTACCCTTCGAGCCTGACATACAGTGCACAGAGGTCCAGCCCAAAGAGCCAGCCATGTGTTACACATCACCTTTGAAGATACGGTATACGCCCAGTTAAGACCGGCGCCTCTACGGGAATCAGGTGAGCGTTACAGAACGCAAAGCCTACCACAAAACTCCCGTCCAGGCGCTATGGAAACCTCGGATACCGACCAGCTAGCCCAGTTACTTGGGGAACTAAGGGCAGAAGTGCATGCGGCCCGTCAGGAAACGAACGCTCTAAGAAGGGAACTGATTATTTCCAAGGAGCGAACAGATGATCTCGCTAGACAATTGCTACAGTCACAAGCCGGACAGACCACGTTACCCGCATCTGGGGGAAATCTTCCTTCTACATCCTCTATGAATCCAGTGCAGATCAACCTACCTGGGAATGTACCTCTGGCTCCGCCCGAACGGTTTTCTGGTGACCCAAAGAGGTTTGCAGTATTTATCAATCAGTGCCGGTTGCATTTCTTATGCCGGCCAGCAGCCTTTCCAACTGATCAAGCTAAAGTAGCTTTCGTACCTTAGTGGCAATGCGGCAGACTGGTCGATCCCTCTAGTAAATCAAGATGATCCGGTCCTCCATGATTTTCAAGCTTTTCAGCTCCGTATGGAAAAACTGTTCGCAAGACATTCACAGGGGCAGGCCTTGGACAATGAGCTTCTTTCGTTGCGACAAGGTAATCAAGACCTTTTGGCTTATATTGCGTCTTTCAACAGACTAATAGTGGAAACTCACTGGCCTGAGGACAAAAGGATTACGCTGTTTTATAGAGGTCTACGCGGAGAGCTCAAAGATGTGTTAGCCCAAGTAGTGAATCCCCCACAAGATTGTTCGGACTATATAGACTTAGTCGTTCAAATAGATCACAGACTGCAGAACAGGAAGGCCGATCGTTCCAAGTTTGATGCTCGAGTATTTTCCAAACCGCCAACTCCTTCCAAAGAAGTAGACTCCGGGGAACCCATGCAAATAGGGGGTCTGAAAGGTCCTCTAACACAAAAGGAGCGGGAAAGGAGAAAACAGTTGCAATTATGCCTCTATTGCGGAAACTCAGGGCACTTTCTTTGAGACTGTCCGGTGAAACCTGCCAAGAAGGCAGTAGGAGCTGCAGTTACCAAAGTTACAAACTCTGAGCAGGGAAACGACCTCGCCCGACAAGAATAGAGGTCCTCTTGCCGAGCGTGAAAACCAGTTCCGTGACCTCGCATTTCGTGATACCTATGGTCCTCATCAGCCCTGATAATCCGGATCGATTACATGCAATTGAAGCTTACGTCGACAGCGGTGCCATCGGCAATTATGTGGATCCTGAAATGGTTTTGAGGATGAATCTAACTCTTTGTCCCAAGGCTGTAAAGGACGTCATTACTACGGTGGATGGTACGGAGATAGCCTCCGGGCCAGTAACGCATACCACTCAAGAAGTGACGCTAGTAAGTCAAGATGGACACCATGAGAAGATCGTGTTCGATGTGATCAAGGCCCCTCCGTTTCAGATTATTCTAGGAATACCTTGGTTAGAGAAACACAATCCTCTGATCGATTGGCGAGCAAGAACGGTCCAGTTTCCAGAATGTGTCTCTACTTGTCACCCTCCACCTGGTGTTGCACTGGCAGCAATTTCTTCAGAGACTCCCCAGTTACCTCCCGAATACCTAGAATACCAAGATGTTTTCCGGAAGGATCAGGCTAACTCTCTACCTCCTCATAGGTCTTATGACTGCCAGATCGACCTGATACCTGGATCTACTCCTCCTTGTAGTAGAATTTAGGCCCTCACCGAGCCTGAGAACCTTCTCCTTCGACAATACCTGGATCAATACCTGGCAAATGGGTTTATTCGTCCTTCCAAGTCCCCTGCTTCTTCAGCTTTGTTCTTCGTTCCAAAAAAGGAAGGAGACCTTAGAACTTGTATAGATTATTGCTCCCTGAACCAGATCACCGTTAAGAATAGATATCCGTTACCTTTGATCCCTGAACTCCTGGACCAAGTCAGAAAAGCATGCATATATACAAAGCTGGATCTTAGAGGAGCTTACCACTTGGTACGAGTAAAAGAGGGCGATGAATGGAAGACGGCCTTCCGCACCAAGTATGGGCTATTTGAATATCAGGTCATGCCCTTCGGACTTTGTAATGCCCCGGCCGCCTTTCAATATTTTATGAACGATGTCCTCAGAGAGCTCATAGATGTGTGTGTTGTTGTTTACATTGACGACATCCTCGTTTATTCTTCATCGGAATCTGAACATCGGAAACACGTGAAAATGGTCCTCGAAAGATTGCGTCAACACAAACTTTTCACTAAGTTGGAAAAATGTGTTTTCAACGTGACTGAAGTTGAATTCTTGGGATTCATATTATCACCTGGCGGAGTGCGTATGGATTCAAAGAAGGTCGATGCAGTTCTCAAATGGCCATCACCATCCTCCGTAAAAGGTGTGCAAAGCATGTTAGGCTTCGCTAACTTTTACCACAGGTTTATCCCCGAATTCTCTCGAATAGTCCAGCCCATCACTGCCTTGTTAAAGAAAAACAAACGTTTTGAATGGTCTACCGAGGCGGAACAAGCTTTCCAGGATTTGAAGAGTAAATTTATCTCTGCACCAATCTTAAAACACCCTCGCCCCGAACTCCCCTACATCGTGGAAACTGATGCTTCAAGCCTTGCCATGGGGGCAGTTCTATCACAAAAGGACCCGGTAACCAATCAGTTGCATCCCGTGGCATTTTGGTCCCGCAAATTCTCGCCTCCTGAAATCAATTACACGATTACTGACAAGGAACTTCTGGCTATCAAGTCTGCCTTTAAGGCTTGGCGGCATTATCTGCTGGGGGCCCGACACACCGTTACTGTGATTACGGATCACCGAAACCTGCAATATTTGAAAACCGCAAAAGCCCAATCCTCTAGACAACTCCGCTGGGCATTATTCTTTGCCGAGTTTGACTTCATAATTACCTATCGACCTGGTACAAAAAACGGTAAAGCTGATGCCCTTTCTCGGATGGGAGTGGAAGAACACTTGATCAACCCTAAACCTGTACCAATCATTCCCGAACAAAGAATTCTGGGTGTAATCGCCACAGAATCCATAGAGGAAGTTAAGGATAAAGCCAGGCAACTTGTAACTCCAGCAGACATACAGAATTGGCATCTGCAGGGAAAGGACTTTGCAGTAAAGGACAACTTATTGTATTTCCAAGAACGATTATACCTACCCAGCACAGATTTACAGAAAAAAGTAATCTCTTGTTATCACGATTCTTTAATGGAAGGACATCCCGGTATGGCCAAGACCTCAGAAAAGATCAAGCGCTACTTCTGGTGGCCGTCTTGGAAAAAAGATATCAGAGACTTTATAATGTCCTGTGGAGTATGCGCCCAAAACAAGAGTCAAAAGGAAAGACCAGCAGGCCTCTTACGCCCTAATGACATCCCACCTCGCCCTTGGCATACGCTTTCTATGGACTTCATCACCGATCTACCTCCATGCTCCGGATACAATACAATTCTAGTAATCGTGGACTTATTCTCCAAGATGGCGCATTTCATTCCGCTCAAAGGCTTGCCAACAGCAGCAACTCTGGCCCGAGAATTTCTCGAAAACATCGTCCGACTGCACGGTTTTCCTTCGGTTCTAATTTCGGATCGAGGTAGTCAATTTATTTCTCATTTTTGGCGAAGTTGCTGTCGGTCGGCTCAAATTGATGTGAGACTATCGACCAGTCACCACCCTCAGACCGACGGACAAACCGAGAGGACCAATCAAACTCTGGAACAGTATTTACGCTGCATGCTGCAACAAACTGAAAAAACTTGGAAAGACATCCTTTGGATAGCCGAATATGCCTACAATAACTCTGTCCATTCGGGAACTGGGAAAACCCCGTTTTTTCTTTTGTACGGCAGTCACCCTCGAACCTCGGAGTTGGATCCCCTCCAAGATCTTGAAACACCAGCAGTAGACTACCTGCATTCTACAATCACCCAAGCCTTTAAGGAAGCTGTTTCTCACCTTCAAAGGGCTAAAGAACAATACAAGAAAGGAGCAGATCAACATCGGAAGGAAGCCCCTCAATATCAAGTAGGGGATCAAGTCTGGTTATCCACCAAATATCTACCTCTAAAAGGGCCACGCACATTCAACCCAAGATACCTTGGTCCCTATTCCATCACTACCATAGTAAACCCAGTAGCGGTCAAGTTGGACTTGCCCCCGCACATGAAGATACATCCGGTCTTCCACGTCTCTCTATTAAAACCCGTGCAACCTCAAACCCGACTAACCAAATCTCCAAAACCTATCCTAGTTGATGGAGAACTCGAGTTTGAAGTCAAAAGCATTCTGGACTCCAAGATCTCCAAATCTAAACTATTCTACCTAATTGACTGGAAAGGCTACGGCCCCCAAGAGAGATCCTGGGAACCTGCTGAATATGTCCACGCTCCTCGCCTAATCAAAAGATTTCACCGAACATTTCCTGACAAGCCAAAACCCCCGGAGAAGCCCGGTTTGGGAGGGGCCTTGAGGGGGGGTACTGTCATGATCTCTGCTTCCAAAAGGTCAGGGTTTTCCCAACTCCCTTGGAAGCAGATCCATAACCCAGGTTCCGAGTGCCAACCAGTCCCAATTGGGACCTTTTGGACCCAGTCCTGGCGCCAGTGGCACCAGGCTCATAAATATGCCCAGTCCCAGCGCTGGAAGCGCCGGGCTCATAATGCTTGGGTGGACTTACCTGCAGCAGACCATGCTGCTTACTTGCCTGCCAGTTGAGTCTCTGATCCTCTTCTGTTTGGAACTACTTTTCCTGTTGGGTGGGGCAGGAACCACTCTCTAGATTCAGAACACTGGAACTCTTCTGGAAAGCAGGAACTCTTTTCTTACCTAGGCGTGGCTGTGGAAGGAGACACCTAAGCACTACAGGAGGCTATTTAAACCACACCCGATGGATGAATCTTGCTTTGCGTTATTCTGCATCCTCAGCAGCAGAACGCTCATCGTGTCTTCTGCATCTGATCCTGGGCCTAAGGAAAAAGGCTTACCATTCTGAATCCAGTCTTCAGCAACACCTATAAGGACAAGAAAGAACAGGTTAGCATTACGGTCTTCAGTGACAGCTCTTCACTTACCTGGTCCATCGGCTGTCACCAACGCCTCGCGCTGCATTCCGGCATCTGAAAGACAAAGGCTTACCTACTCTTCGTGCGCTCCGGAGGTCTTCACACTGCATTCCGGCATCTGAAAGACAAAAGCTTACCAACTCTTCGCACGCTCCGGAGGCCTTCGGCGCTGCATCCCGCATCTGAAAGACAAAACAAGGTGCGTTTAAGACATTGGGGAACTTTAATACTCACGTGCCATTACTCCTTTCCACATCTAACCCAGTGGGTATTCCGGCACCCTGCAGCCGCCCCGAACTTGTACCTGCAAAATAAAAAGACAGTTAGAGCGTATCGTGAAGCAGGCAACAAGCGCTTACTTACGTGCTTCCAGGCGCTTCTATTCATCACACGGGCTCCATCTTCAACTCACTTCAGCCCGCCATCCGCCATCGCCGGAACCCTGCAAAACAAGAGACATCATTACTAAAGACTTTAAAGACATTAGAATTACTCGAAACTTACCGTTCGTGCAGTAAACGACGGACAGCAGTTCTCTGAAGTCAAGAGGCCTGCTCCCCTTATCCAGTGAAGAAACTGGTTACAGCACCCTGCCTCGAGGCAGATGGAGAGCACGGCGTTCACTTACCTAAGGTGAGAGCGTTAACCTTTGGGGTTCTACAGGAGAAGAGAAAGGGAAGAAGAGAGAGACATTCAATAACCCAGTTCATTAATCCCACATTTTCTATCTGCAGACATCTTACCCTTCGTGCCTGACATACAGTGCACAGAGGTCCAGCCCAAAGAGCCAGCCGTGTGTTACACATCACCTTTGAAGATACGGTATACGCCCAGTCAAGACCGGCGCCTCTACGGGAATCAGGTGAGCGTTACATAATCTTAGTAAAACCACTATAATGCCACTTCCTTCAGCTTTACCTCCTGACCTAAGTTGTCCACACCTCAGCAGCTTCCTGGCCATCATCGTCTCTTACTGCAGTTTGCGGTTTACACTCTTGCACCTGAAAGGTCACATCTTTTTACCATTTCCACGGCCAAGAATCAGTGTTTACTGAACACAAAGCGAGTAGTAAAGCGTGTGGACTCTGGCAAAGATCACCTAGTGTGAGTAATAAGGAATCCTATCTGTCATCAGCCAAGGTATATAAAGAAGCAATAATTTTAGCAATAAAATAACTTCTTTGATTCTAGGATTCAGCTGAATTATTTAAGATTCCGAGACAGCTCGAGAACCCAGACATTAAGCCTGTGGTATCAATACAAAAGGACTCTAACTGATGTAATAGTATCCAAGACGCCCTTATGGGTAAAATATTTAGGTTGCAATCTGACATTGAGGCAAAAATGATTGCTCTGTCATGGCCTCCAGCTAACCCATCATCTTGTAATGTCTGCAGTGAGTACTTGACCTTCTCCCCAGTGACTGAGGAGGAAGTGGCTGTGATGCTAGTAGCTCTTAAACCCACTGCATGTAAAGCTGATTGCTGTCCAGCAGCAATTGTCAAAGGTTGTGCCTCTGTACTTACACCTCTGCTGACAAAATGTATCAATTCTTCCTTCAGCTCGGGGATTGTTCTGTGCTCAATTAAAGAGGCTTGGGCAACGCCCTTGCTTAAGATGCCATCTCTTGATCCATCAGTACCCACGAATTACACGCCTATTACGAATGTGCTATTTCTGCTTAAGTTCCTGGAGTAGCCTATTTGCAGTTACAGAAACATCTCTTGAAGTGTAGCTTTCTGGGTACAAGGCAGTCTGGCTTCAGATCTACACATGGTACTGAAACCGCACTGCTGGACCTGAAATCCAGTCTACTTAAAAACATGGATAAAGGGGGAGTTGCTCATCTCCTCCTCCTGCACCTCTCTGCCGCTTGAGAGGCTCCAGAAAGGTGCTAATGTCTCTCCTGAGGTGGCAGGTTGGTTGGCTAGGGGATTCAGCAATGGGGGAACTACTGATCCGGTGGAAATAAAGTGTAGGGTGCCATAGGGTTCTTGCCTCTCCCCCACTTTATACAACCTTTCACCAAACCTCTGTTCAACCTCCTGGATGATTAAGGCATTATGTAAACAAGCTATGCTGATGATACGCAACTCATCCTTCCTATCCCAGGGAACTGTGGCATAGCTGTAGCTTTGATCAATCAAACATACACACTCATCCAAGACTGGCTCTCTGCGTTGAATGACCCGAAAACGGAGCTGCTTCTAGTGGGGACCTCCTTCCATTTGAAACAAGTTGGCCTTGATTATAAGAAAGTTGCTACCGCTGGCTTACATTGTGGGGTATCTGACTTTGGGGGTATACCTAGAGGCACATCTGACTATGAAGCCTTATGTCAGCAACATTGTTTCCAGTTTCTCTTATTACCTCAGACTGCTCGGACAGATTCATCCTTCTTTATCTAAGCAGAGTTGTGCCATGATTGCCTTGGCAATTATTGGCTCAGAACTTGACTTCGGTTGTAGCTTGCTGCAGGGAGTCAGTCAAGAAAATGTAACTAGACTGCAGACTATACGAAATGGAGTCGTACAGGGTTTGGCTCACATGAGCCATGTCTCAGAGGCACAGAGACCGCTCCACTGGCTCCCGGTTAGATCTTGTATTCTTTTTAGGACTTTGGTTAGGACCCATAAAGGCTTCTGTTGTGCCAGCCCAAAGTATCTGAAGGATAGAGTTTGCTGGCTACCAGAACGCAGGACTCTGAGGTCGAATAACTCTTGTCTATTGCTTGCTCCTTGTTTCAGTCTGCAGCAGGTTGGTCACATGGCCTTTGTTTACTCAGCCCTGGCTCTTTGGAATAAACTACATCCTCACTTACGATGTACTAAATTGCTGGATCAGTTCAAACAGTTGCTTAAAACACATTATTTCATAGTTCTGCCTTTTTGGTCTTGGCTGTATATGTTTTGCTTGATTGATCTTGCTTGTATGTTTGCATTTTTATTAGTGAATTATGTTTCTGTCTGCACCCCTATGCCTATGGGCCGTTTGGGAACGTTATAAATACAATACATAAAATAAAATAACCTAAATGTCATATACCACAATTTCCTGGTCACAGAGCTTCCCTGTGAAACGGAAAAGCAACCAAAAATGTGCTGGTTTCGACATTCGATCCTTAGATGAATGGCTAACCACGTCCGTGTTTCATGAGCCCACTGACCGCAATAGTCTTTTATTGTGCAACCGTTATCAATTTTTTAGATACAGACGGAACTGCTCTGAATTACACGATTTCAAACAAGCACAGTATCTAACAAATCATCTATCTGCTCAAGGCTACCAGAGGAAACGTTTAAGACAGGCCTCAAAACTAGCACATAACATTATTGCGTGATGTAACACTGTCACAGCACACACGCTCTGAAGGTATTCTAAATAAAATCACTATAACATTGAGCTACTCGCCCTTATTTAATAAATTGAAGATGGAAAGCAAGAAGTTGTGGGCAATTCTGAATGTAGGCAATTTTGAGATCAAGCCACCAAGATTTGCTGTAAAACAGAGAAAGAAAATCAGGGATGCCCTGGTTCATGGGCATGAAAGCATTGAGGTCAACAACACCCCAGAAGAAATGCAAAGAGAACTTTGGTTCAATACATGAGCCTTTCAGAGCATGTTCAGTATGTGCACAAACTACACGCAGCAAAATAAATCGGCATAGGGCTATGATCCCCCTGTGTCGAAAAAGATTTCTCTAACTGCAACTCTAAAAACCTACATCTGATTATTTGCCCTTGCAATCTAAAATATATCAGCATGACAAATAGACCGATAAAAATAGGATTATAGAACATAAATCCTGCATAAGTACAAAAAAATGGACAGCGTAGCTTGTTGGAACATTTTGTCCAAAATAACCAAATGGCAGACGCGCTTAGATGGACGGTTCTAGAGCAAGTTAAAACACCATCAAAGGGATTTAGCTTCTATGTTATAACTGAGAGAACACAATTTGATTTTCAGACTAAAAACGGACAGAACTGGACTTAAAGAGGAAATCCTATTGCATATCCCTGCTACCAGATATAACTTTTTTACTAGGTTATATATATTTTGTAGCCACTAGCAGTTATGTGCTGTACTAGCGTGCTAATGGCTTAACTTCTAACACCCACGCAGTCTGTAATAATATTCAGTGGGCCTCATTACGGCCATGGCGCTCCCGTAATGAAGGGTGTCGGTACGGGACCTGCACCCTTTATTACGGGACGCCCTATTACGAGGTTCCCTTGCGGGACCCGGTAAGGATGCCTGGTAAAACCAGGTGTCCTTAACGTGTCCCGCGAGGGGACCAGGGAGCTAATAACAGGCTCCCTCTGGGGGCTCAAATGGGGATGGGTTTCTCTAATGAGGAGTTACCTGGCCCTCCATGGTTGGAATAGCCCGATAAATCCTCATTGGAGGAATCCTGTATGGAGGCAGCCATGCCCTTGAGGCCCAGTGTCTTTTACAAATGACAAATGTATGAATATGTGGCACGCAACTCTTGCCAGATCACCTAGACTATGTGACCAAGTCATTACATATGCAAGCTCATGAGGGATGTCATTTCGTATGTTTACTGAAGAACGTCATACATTATGTGATGCACGCACATATATAAACACAATAAATGTCAAATGTCAGACGCCATTACCGGGAAACAAGACGCCGACTTTTGCAGTGTCCCGAGCTGAATTTTCTAGCTCTAATGGTAAGCAACAATCTCTGTTCCCTTTCATTAATATACGATTGGGCGGTATAAAGTCTTTATAACGAGAATTTTATATAGAATTAATATATAAAGAAAATGATATAACAAAAAACATAACAAAAATGTCTGTGGGGTGGGGTAAAGGGTTCAATCTTGTGGGGAAACGGATGTGCTGGGTTTTTAGGGGGTTTAGGGGACCCCCCCACCCCAAAACAAAATTTTTAAAATGTGATATGTTTTGGTGTTTATAATTTTCGTTATTTGTGCATTTGTTATAACATTATTTCTTATAAAGACATGGAACCTATTGGGCATGTGTGCCCTCACTGCAGAGATTAGCAATGGCATCTGACACAACCATATGCAGATAATTATCTAGCGAAAACTAGTGGGTCTCCAGGCACTTTTCCTTCTTCTGTTTATAGATAAGGAGATACTCTGAAGCTGTGGCGAAAGTGCTTTTACATATATATGGAACTACACTACCCCGAGACAGAATCAATCCATTCAGAGGTTAAACCATGTTCCCTTATTTATTTCAATTCTTTCAAGATCTCAGGGGTCTTTACATTTCTCACCTTGCCCAGAATATGTACAAGCCTTGGTCGACACCTTCAAAATGTTTGGGATAACATAAAGATGGTACAGCGATAATTTTTCTGATCTTTTCTTAACTAGCTTTACATTGTCTTGTACAATAACGGTTTGGTTAATGTCCCTCTGTTTCAGAAGGCAAATGACACAAATATTTTTAAAAATATGGAATACTTCTAGTGGTTCCCTGACCCACGAATTATGAATAAGTTGCTACTTGGTCCTGATGGATGCAATACAATACAACTGACCACATTGCAGAAACAGGTTAACCTCCATTTGATGGGATACCCTTTAATGTTTTTTTTAGATACCCTAATTCTTCTCTTTAGCACCTTCAGTGCTTTTCTAATCATTTAAACTGAGTGTATATTGCATACCCCATTGCGGGTTGAATACATGCAAAAATCATTCCCCTTCGGAATTCATGTTCACAAAATTATTTTTATAAGCAAGTCCACCTCAGTGTGGGTCACATTGGTGTAGGCGCATTTTTTGTTGACTCGTACCACTAGCTATGGATCAAATTTTTACTCAATCCTTTTTAGATAGAAGGCTCACCAGCACAATCTACGGACAGGAGCCCCTATAGGGATAGGGTAGTGCTTCTTGAGGGATCACATTGGGCACTTGTTGCACTTGATAAATTATACAGAATATTGTTCCCTTATAAATAGGATGACTGTTTATGAACTTTATAGATGTCACCTTGAAATCGGGTCTATTTGTACTAGTTACTTTTCCACTAAGTGGTGGAAACAATTAAAACTGCACGCAGGGGACTTTTGCACAAAAGTGAAAACAGAAGTGGTCTCCTCTGTGCAATTAAGGATTCAAAACAAAATGACCCACATACACTTTGTGATCAACATGTTTCTACAAACATCCATACATCAAATCCTCGCCAAATAATTGGTGTCTAGGCTGGCCCTGCTGATGCAAAAGACAGTGAAAGCTGACCAGTCAGGGTTTATACCGAGATGGTCCACCTCATAGGGTTTGCGTAAAATGTTTGGCTTGAAAAGAGGACCAAGTAGTAGCCGCACTACTGGACAGGACCAAGGTGTTTGACTCTGTGGAGTGGCCATTCATGTTCACGATCCTGCGTAGGATGGGCATGGGGGACCAATTTATATCCCTGGTCTAGCTGCTCTACACAATGCCAATTGCAAGGGTCAGGTTGAATGGACACCTAACCCATGCTATAACACTGGAAAGAGGTACAAGATTGGGTTGTCCCTTCTCTCCCCTACTGTTCACCCTGGCAATAGAGCTGGTGGCCAAAGTCATTGGGGATTTCCACCTACACAGATGGGTACAGGTGTGTGGGCACAAAGTGGTTGTCTCCATTTACGCGGATGACATGGTGTGCTTTGTTACCGAGCCGGAACGTAACCTGGCCCCAATTATGAGGGATGTGTTAAGATTCAAAGACTTCTCTGGCCTAAGAGATAACGCTGCAAAGTCGATCCTCTTTCCACTAACGAATGAGACCAGACAAAACACGGATGGGATGGGGTTTGGCAGGTGGACTTCGCCAGAAATGTGGGTATACACATCACACAAGACCCTGTCCATCTATACAAGCACAACCACAATAGGGTGCTGGAACATGCTAAACAGTCGTTGGACCGTTGGATGAATTTGCCACTCAATCTATAACGCAGAATCTCCCTGGTGAAGATGGCACTCCTGCTGCGTTTCTTGTATGTATTCCTTAATGCACCATTGGTGCTGCCTGGGGAATATTTTTGGGAGTTAAAGTCTGCAATATCCCGCTTCATATGGGCGGGTAAACAGGCCAGAGTGGCATGGGAGAGGTTGATCGTGCCGTTGAGTGAGGGTGGGCTGGCACTCCCCGACTTTGAAACCTACTACAAAGTGGCCCAAGTGGGGTTCCTTCTCTGCTGGTATGGGGCCCAACCAGATCGAAGTATAGAGGGATCTTGCGCCTCCATTTCTTCTGTGCTGAAAGATACTGACGGCACAAAGTAGTACATCTGAAGTGAAAAACAGGGTGGAACTGACTTGTAGGGCATGGACCAGGATCGAGCAAGTCCAGAGGGGAGGTCATCTACTCCCCAGAACTACCAGTCATTTGTATACCGGGGGTCACACTTACCAGAGAGAGTGGCTATGTGGACTATGTGAAGCGAATGGGGGTGATCAGCTTTCGTGATCTCTTCCTGAGTGGTCATTTTATAACACTGGTAGAGATGCGGAATAAAGGAGTGCACACACCATTGGACATGTTTATATATTTTAGACTACGGACCTCTCTGAAGCAGCTATTCAGGTCCTACTTCAGAGAACCTGAAATGGCCTGATACTTCACATAATGCTCACAAGCCCACAGTAGGGGGAGGGCAGTGTCTGCCATGTACGCTCTGTGTCTTGAAGACAAGGTGAGGGACGGCAGATCTCCCTAAGAGAAATGGGAGGCTTCCCTGGGCAGTGTGATATCGGAGGAGGTGTGGAGCTATTGTTGCAGGGAAACAAAACGTGTATCACTAAACCCAAAGTTTAAACTAATACAATTTAAATACATACACCAGTTCTATCATACACCAGCCTTGTTACACAGATTCGTCCCAGAGATTTCAAGTAGATGTGGGAGATGCAGCACTACACCAGCAGACTTTATTCACCTGGCGTGGGGATGCCCCGTGATATTCTCCTATTGGGAGGGCATCTTTGGGATTCTGTGTGATATAGTGGGTGAAAGAGTGGAACAATCACCAATAACTGCATTGCTGGGCTATACTAAGCACATTCCCAGAAGCGCTAGGAAGCTGTCGGGTCTACTCCCGGCCAAAAGAAGGGTGGCCATGGTGTGGGAGGGGGACCTCATCGCCGGGGCTGGAGCAGTGGAGGGCAGAAGTTTTATACTGCAATGACATGGAGACTTATTATGGCAGACTTCGAAACCCTCGGACCACACCCAAGGACATGTGGGGCCCATATGTTCAGTATCTAATCGCCCAATCCCTGCTCCCTAAGAACGGTCCTGATTGCACCACCTGATTCACTCAAAACGGATGGTCACCTCGGCGCATGACACTGCTGGGTGTGCACAACATTAACCTCACGGCCCTCACAGCCCTCTAGGCTACACCTATCCTTCCCTACTGTACTAAAATATGCCTGCCTCTGCCCTTCCAATTGTGATGCCTAACCCAAATGTGGTTTAGTTCGGTGACCTGTTCACAAGTCTTATTGTTATTTCTCTTTTTGTCTGGTCAGTTGCACCGGGTACAGTGCTATGTTATAAAATGCCAATAAAGAAATAAAAACATTTAAAAAAGATAGGACTGCAAGACATATCCTTAGCCTCAAGCTCAGAGACTGCATCTGTCCAGCTCTAAAATCTCTCCACTGGCTCCCGGTGACCGCAAGGATCAAATTCAAGACCCTTTGCATCATCCACAAGGCTGTCTGAGGCCTGGGACCTCTCTACATCCAGCCTTCCCTCCCTTAATACCTCCCGCCCAAAGTCATTCGGTCCTCGGGCTCCAACTCTCTGCAGCTCAAATGTTTCTCCAAGCAGAAAGTGGAACGTAGACTCACTCTCTGGAACGGCCTCCCTCCACCCTCAGACTTGAGCCAGATCTTCTTAAATTCCAGAAACTTCTCGAGACTTTCCGTTTCTCTTCTTCCTTCCCTCTCCCTCTACCATGCTAACTCTCCCTCTGCTGCTGCAACTGGGGCCTGGTCCCTTCAGAGTCATACGGGGGCAGGACCCCCACCTACCAGTCCCCCCAGCATCCCTTGCCAGCACTTGCCCTCAGTCTCCCTTTCCCGGACTAGCCCAACCTGGTCCTCCCTGTCCACCTCACTCATCCTTCCTTCGCCCCTCTTCCCCTGGTACTTGCCACCTTGGCCTGCCCAGCACTTGCCCACCTCCACCCTCTGGGGCACCCCACCCCTGCACTTCTCCCTCTACCGCCTCTGCCCATGCACTTACCACCTTGTTATGCACTTGCATGGTAGGATTATCACAAGGCCAATATAACCATATTAGTTCTACTTTTGTGATTCCCATGTTCCTTCCCCCACACCCCCCATCTTGTCTTGTGACGCCTGGAAACACTTGAGTATAGGTGCCATACAAATGTCCAATAAATAAAATAAATTAATTAAATAACTAGAACGCAGCATTTGCTTCCCACTTCTGGTCATCCTCATTGTTCCATCCCTCTTCCTCGTCTCAGTACTTAAAAGGGGGTCGGGTTAATAAGGTTGTTGGCCATGAAAACTTGGGAATACTTTAGCTATTCTATTCTATGGATTTTTTATATTGCGCCAGCACGCCCTCATGCCTATGTCACAATAAACCATACAGGCATGTTGTAAAGGCACATGGTAATCATTAAGAATTACATCCGAAGGGTTGTTTTGATTTAGTATTTTCCTGCCTCTTTGGAGATTGTCCTCCCCTAAGTGGTTCTCCTGTAATTATCCACACCCAGAGTCATAGTCGGGTAGCTTCTGTCTTTCCCTGGACACTTAAGAGAAGCTTCCCTCCAGAGAATCAGTGATGATATTGCTAGATTTGTCACAGTGGGTATGTCTTTCACAACAAGATGTCCGGACCTGAAACCCCCCTCTGCAGCCTGCTGGAAGTAGCAACTGTGTTCAGGGACATGTTCTAGGAGCGTGCTGAAGCTGAGATGGAATATGGCCTGGGGTTCTTGTTGCTCAATCCTCACAGAGGAGAGGGGGCATTGTCCTCGATTCTCTCCAGCCAGGCCATGAAGTCATGGTGGGGGTGTGTTGGAGTGGCAGTAAATGGGAATGGTGGCAAGGGGGAGTGGATGGAAGGCGACTGGGTGTGAAATTGAAAGGGGGAGGGGATGAAATGAAAAAGCGGGAGAGCAGAAGGGAAGATCAGTATATTTATGTTTCTACACTACTTGTCTGTCTTTTGCTCTGGGTTTGTGTTGGTTTTTCTAGGTCAGTTTATGCATGTATGTTGAATAGGAATGATACATTGGGATTCACCTCTCAGGCTCTTGTTTGAGATCTGTAGTGAACAGTTTTAATGCTGTGGCAAAGTCAGTTTTCCTTGTAGGAAAGGGGAGAGTGGATGGAAGCTAATGAGAGTAGTGGATTGAAGTTGAGATGGTTGGGGGACAGATGGAAGATGTATAAAATGGAAGGTGAAAGGACTAAGGGTAATGATGCAACCTGGGAGGAGCTCACTCAATGCCAGAAGAAATGGTTATTTAGAGGTGCCATGGTGGGAGAAGAAAAATCATCCTTAGGAATTGGAAATCTGATATTACTTTAGAGAAGGTGGCATGGTTGAATGAAATGCATAACCTGGCAGATGTGGAAAAACTTTTAAATGGAAACAAGGCAAGAATGGGTTATTTGTGAAGATTTGGGTAACATTTCTAGCATTGTATTGAATCTAACATTTGTATATTATATGATGTGAACTGTGGGACTTTGGGGGGGGGGTATGTTTCTATATTGTTTTTGTAATTATGTATATAGTTTTTGTAATCTCATTTCACGCATTGTTGTATTTAAATTGAAAATAAAGTTTCAAAAAAAAAAAAGAAACAAGTAAGGAGTAAGGGTCTTATGGAAGATGACCCGGGCTGTAGAAGAGAGAAGAATCATTTTTGAATGGGTACAGTAAAGCATGTGATTTCTGAAGGGATGAACAGATGCATGGGTAAAGCAGCTTACGCACTCGAGCAAATTGAATGGTGCTGGGCAAACCACTTTCTGTCCGCAAGGTCTGCTGAGGTGAGCAGACAGTTTTCTCCCAGTCATAACCCTAAAAACACACACACACGAATAGTAGAAAAGAGAACTTACAATTATTGGAACATTTGTCCCTATAGGTCACCAATGTCGCACTTTTGACAGCCATTCATTCCTCCCACCCTAAGCTCTGCCTACCCAGGGTCCTCTGTCAATGTTGCGCAAGGGGCCCTTTGTCTTAAATGTGTCACTGTTTAAAGGCTATGTTTGCTTTGGAACCGCCTCTGCTAGTGTATTCAAAGCTCTCAAGCTTCCCGTAGCAATGCGTGAAAAGGCCATGCATTCCAGTTTTCGCTTGGAATTCTAGGAGTTGTAGTTTTCCTACATTTCAGATGGGAAAGAAAATAGTACATGCCCCAGAATCCAAAGGGAATAAACAGGAATGGATGCGCTTCTGTGTAACGATAGGTTAATGCTTGTTTCTGCAACGTGGCATACTCATGCCAACTGGGCTTTGCGTAATGAGGAGAAGGTGTCCTTATAAGTTCCTAAATGCATAGCGAATAAATGTACTCGGACACTTATGTAAGTCAAGTACTGGAGGCATCCTTCTTTACTGACTTAAAATGGAATGTCTACTTTTTTCTTTTCAGTGATGCTGATATCAGGATCTCCTCACTATGGTGTAGGTTTCACCTGGTCAATCAGATACGTCAGTACAGTAAATGAGCTTATGTGTGGGTCTGTGGGTGTATTGTTCTCAGTGCCGGCCTTGGCTGCGGCAGCGCCCTGGACAGTGAAAGAAAAATGTGGTGCCGGAGCGGGGAGGTAATCACCTCAATAGGGTGCTGATTCCAAAAGCCCTTGAAAGACTGCCGCGAGCTGGTGTGGCGGAGGGCTATTGGCGCCCCGGGCAGCCCTGCCCTTAGGCTGGCCCGGATTGTTCTAATATGGGCACAGGGAATACTTTGCCGCAGATGACACGCATTGTTCTCTGTGATTCTGTGCTTTATTGTGTATACTGATTTCTACACATTTTATTTTTCACCGACCTTTAGTGACCTAGATGGAGTCGCAATGTTTTCTGGCACGGACGAGATCTTTTTTTATACTTGCACCAGCATGTTTTGCAGCTTCTGGTTCTTTCTTTATAAAGGCAAATAGTGAAGCTGGGAAGTTTCACTTGCTGGAATTGACAATATAGCAGTTCCTCTAAGAATTGTCTTTTTTAGCTTAGCAAAGGAGTGGCAATCTACTGCTCCATGACTGTCAGCGAGTACTTCTCGTTGGATCCTTGCGCCTTGCTTCTTACCTCAACAATTCCCCCCCACCTCCTCCCCCAACTTTGCCATCTGCCTCTCAGACTCTCCTCTATCTAGAACAAATGTAAAAATTCCCACAGTCTAGTGGTGGGGGAGTGGGACTGCTCTCCTCTCTCTGCGGGACTCAAAGATTATTTGAGAAGTGTCTATAATCAAAACAGAGAATTTGGAGTGGTCCTTACAATCTCTTTCTGGATGATTAATTTAACAAATAAAAGTGATTTATATACAAAATGACATGTAAATAAATCAATACATGTCGATGCATTTTGAGTTTATACAGCCATTGTTTTTTAAGGACCCTCCTGAAACTTGTTAGCAATAGTATTTTTCTTTATTTCTAACCAGGACCAACCTCCCCCAAAACTCACTTTCCTTCATATCGTTGTCTTACACATCTTTTGTGGTGTTTCTTTTGACTTATGCTACGAGTGATCCTTACACTCTACAGTGTTATGCAGGTATTTTGTTAACATGGGTAAGGGGTATCACCCTACCTTCCTACTTCTTTCTTCATTCACTGAACAGAATCAACCTCTACCTCTTAATGATGGCCCCCGATCACCATTTTGTGTTCCTTTGCTTTTTCCCTTTGGCTAAGACTTACTTCACAAACATAGAAAGGGGACTATGTATCACCTTTATGAGCTTCTTCCCCACTATTCGTTTTAATTAACGGTTGATCCCAGAGCTTGAAAGGTTATTTCCACCTGAAATATGCTACTGCTATTAGGAAAGATAATGTTCTTTTTCTATGATTTCCCCTCTGAATTATTCCTTACATACAGTCACATGTCAATGATTGTATGTTTCTTGTGAGTTGTGCTATTAAAGGTTTTATTGGTACATAATTATTAGAAAACAAATGTAATTTGTGGAACTATTTAGAGAACAGTATTCTGTAGATAAAACGTTTTCATGTTATGCTTGTTGATGGAGTACATTTGCTAGATCTTGAATAGTAACTTGCAGCAAATGTAGCACCCATTCCCTCAATGTGATTGACCAATGTGCTCAATCTCTTTGTTAGCCTCAATTTCCCACACCGCATTATGCACATGGTTTTACCAGTACTGAGTCCAGAATCTTTGACAAAAACCTCAGGTATTTCTCTTGGAGTTTGTTAGTGTACAAGGGCTGGATGTCTTTGGACACCAGATGATCCAAATTAAGGTGTAGAGGGGTACTCTAGCTCTGTTTTAATGTATCCACAGTGTCTATTCCTTATGTGCGAGTGCTTTGTATACAAACTATCATGGAAATAAATCAATGTATGTTGCTACATTTTGAGTAGAGAGTTGATCGTGGCGTGAAAGTACCTCACTAGTGGGTGCGTATATTTGCATTTGTATTTACTTGAAGAAACGAAATATCAATTTCGATCAGAAATTACTTTCAATAACACATTTACAGATGGTGAGGCATTCCCCAGAAGGAAGCCTGTACAATGGCACAAATATAATAACAAGTGATTTATGAGGGGGTGTACAAAGTGTGACATAGGATAGGGACAAAATACAATTTAATTAACAGGTGACTTACTAAGGTAACATTATATTTGAGGGGTTAGTGGGTAAGTGCTGCAAACAAGAGAAGAACTATACAAATATACAAAAGTGCATTTGTATTTTTCACTGGTGGTAGTTTTGGGATCAAATTAGGAGGATGGGAAGGAGGTATGGGGAGCTGAGAGCTCCCTTTTCAGCCTGTAGTTGAAGTTTAAGCTAAGCTTTGAAGAGATCAACCATTGTGATGGGCAGCAGATTCCAATGGGGTGGGGCAATTAGGGAGCAAGTGCAGAACCTGGAGGAGGCACAAGGGGGCATGGGACAGTGAGGATAAGCGCAAAGTAGGGGTAACAGCAACAAGATAGCGAGTAAGCAGAGAGATAGAAAGCCAGGGGTCAAAATATCAAGCATTTAGCCCCTTAATTTTCCGCATACACCAAGCACACAACGTCTTACTTGGTAGAGTCAATTATCATGTGTCAGTAAAAAGTGCACATTCTGTGGCCTGTAGTAAGCCATGTACTGAGGAGCAAGCCCACTGACAGCTTTGCAGACTTAAAGAAGGAACATGAAAAGGGAGAGTGTGTGCACGTAGAACCAACTCGCATGGTATCAGAAGGTACAAGTGGAGGAGAATCTGGGGAAATGGCAGAGAGTGTTGGTAACATGAGACTTTGTCTAGAGAGGGAGGCCAAGGTGTTAGGCATCAGCAGTAGTCAAGTTTGCTGAGCATGAGGTTAGATATTAGAGATTTTGTAGAGTGGTGAGTAAGGAACGGACACATTTTTCAAATGCTGAAAAGGTTAATAGGCGCAGCAGGGCTAGTGGTGGTGATGAATTGCTACAGTCGGAGGTTGCTATCCAAGAGGGTGTCCAGTCAATTGGTCGAAAAAAAACTGGTCGACTGCAATTTGGTCGACGCAATTTGGTCGAAAACCAAATGGTCGAATTTTTTTTTATTTATATTTTTATTTTTCGGGTTTTCGTTTAGTAAAAAAAGGGTTTTTTAGAGAAAAAAAAGGGGTTGGGGGGGTGACCCCCCCAAATTTTTTTTAAAAAAGGGTTAAAATAAAAAAATAAAAAAATTCGACCATTTGGTTTTCGACCAAATTGGTTCGACCATTTGTCTGGTCGACCAATTTTTTTCGACCAAATGTCTGGCAACCTCCAAGAGTATACCAAGGTTACAAACCCTTGGGTGAGGGAGCAAGACGGTTATGTGGAAAGGTAGTAGTAGTAGAGGTGAGGCTAGGGATGGCATAAGAAGGCAAGAGAAAGATGACTTTCATATTTGAAGAGGTCAGCATGAGGCAGCAGAGAGCCATTTGACAGACTAGCGTAAGAGCCCATGCACACGGGCGACAGTGCAGGTTTTCATTGACACAGTAGGACCACTACATATTCTAAGGCAACAGCTCCATCTAGCGTTGACAACAGGCAAAGCTATGACTGCATCGGACAAACATACATCTGGCCTTGTATTATATTGTTAGATTACAATGAGGCAGTAATCTGTGCCAAGGAGAATGGGGTAAAGGAGGGACAGGAGAAGAACTTTTCAGTGTCATCAGCAAAGTGGGGATAGTGAAATACAAAGGACAAGATAGTCTACCTAGGGCAGAGCTATAGGGCGTAAAGAGCAGATGTCCAAAGACTGATATTTTGGGGATGCTGACAGGGTGGGGGGTGAGGTCATAGGTTTGCAAGTTCCAGGAGATTTTGAAGGTGAAAACCGCAATTTAGGATTCAATCTAGGTGAGAATGGATTTGTGAAACTAAACCCAAGGTCTTGAAGAGTGAAGAAGTGAGAGGATTGGTCAACAGTGAGTATCGAAGGGGGCAAATAGAGTTTGGAGTGGTATTATGAGAGAAAATGTTGGAGACATGTCTCAGTGGAACATTTACTACAGAAGCTATATTGAAGTGGATCTCCAAGGTCGTCATTCTCAAGGTACTTAGTGATCATCTGAGTGAAGGCCAACCGCTCAAGAACCTTTGAAAAATGAAGTAAGAGATAACCTGTTCTCTGAGAATGTGCCCACTCTGGAGGGTCTACAACCACTTTTTAGCTCGCTGTACCTTTCACAAGGTGCAATATGATTATGATTATAATTATGATTGATTATGATTGGTCCCTTATAACGTGCTTAATACCCGGATGTTTCTAAGTGCGGACCCGGGGATCGAACCTGTGCTGCTCGGTGTCATCTAGCTTCCTATGCAAGCGTGTTGCCCCTGAGCTATCCTCCCGAGACTGATAACCACTTGCATATCAGTCTGGTCCCCCTCACTTGGGCAGTCTGGCACCGAAATGCTAGGCAATTCTCCTCTGAACAAGAGTACCAACAGTAACCCCAGACATGTGTTTGGGCCTATTCAGGTCCTCATTAGAGGTGAAGCTGCGCCTCCCCAAACATAGTAAGCAAAGGATCCACATCTGGATGACTGTGGGCAATTTAGGGTGAAACCCCAAATTCCTAAACACAGAAAAAAGGTCTGGGAGTTCCTCTACTGAGAATGAACCCGTCCAAATAACCTGTTTTCTGGGAAGGTGCCCACTCAGCAGGGTTTACCCGTTTGAGGAGCAACAGGTCACTAGGGGTGTAAGATGGGTTGGTGCTGCAAAGGATGGGTGCTTATTCTGTTGGAGGAATAGAGAAGTATTTGAAAGTGGAAAGGGTAGTGGGGAGAAATAACAGAAGGAGAGAGAAAAGCTGTTAAAGTGTCATTCATTTTGGAATTTTAGAGGAAAAGTAGTAGCAACGTCATTGGCAGAGAGAGGAAGGATGAATGGCTTTTACCTTGGGAGGTGTCAGCAAAGCTTGGATGGTAGATGACATTTGGTGAAGGAGATTACGAAGGTAGGAGATTAGGTTTGTGAAATAGGAGGATTTGGTAGAGTTCAGTGAAGAGGAGAGAGCAGCAAGGGAATTATTGTAGGTTAATAGGGTGGTAGTTTGGGATATGCAAGCGTTGCAGGTCACAGTGCATGTTTGTTTTGATGGTCTGTATCTCGAAGGTGATCCAGTGCTGAGCATGGGGCAGGAAGGTTTCAATGCGCATGCAGGATAATGTTGTTCAAAGGAAGTCAGAAGTGTGTAGTGAAAGATAGAAATAGCATGATCAATGGAAGAGACATGAATGAGGAGAGAGTCAGGATGGAGGTCTGCACTTCATCTAGGTAAGGAGCAAGAATGTCCTGCTTGAATTTCCTCTTGGTCATGGAAGAGGGGAGAGGAGTAGGGGTTGGAGGGATTGAGACATTAAGGTGAAAAATAGACTGATCAAAGAAAGGGGGGTGCTCAGTCAATAGAGAGGTGAGAGGAGTAGAGAGAAAGACAAGGTCAAGAGTTCAAACCAGCGTGGGTAGACTGGTCACAGAGGGAGTGATCAGATAGGGAGTTACAGTTAAGATTGGTAGATGGAGAGGGATTGGGAAGGTTAAAATCCCTCATCATGACAATGGGATGTCATTGGGAAGTGACTCAAGGAGAAAGTTCAGATTAGAGAAGGAGGATTTGAGGGGGCCAGTGTGTTGATAGAGAAGCAAAACAGTGAGAGGATTAGGAGTAGTAGTTGAATAGTGGCATATACAAAAGAGGAGGCGTATTCTAGTGGAGAGGCAGGGGGCTGTGGTATGGGAATATTTTGACAAGGAAACCCATTTCACCTCCTTTCCCAACAGGTCAGGGAGAGTAGGAGAAGGTAACCGTCATTGTGGAGATCCGCTAGTGTAGCTGATTCCTGAGGGGAGATCCCCGTTTCTAAAGTGATAAGACATGAAAGATGAGTGTGATTAAAGAGAATGCGGTCAGTGATCTAGGAAGACTTGTTGCAGAGGATTACAGAGCCCAAGTGAAAGAGCCGTGGGAGAGTGGAGCAGGTGTTCTGTGGTAGGCAAGGGGGATGAAGAGATTGTAGATCCAGGGAGAATGGGAGCAACAGCTATGAGGTGTGTCTGAAGGAGAGAGGAGGGAGATTGGGAGAGGAGAGTGAGGTAGAAGTTAGGCTGAGTTGTGACTGAAGGCTACAAGAGAAGGATGGGGGTAGAAGAGCGAGTACGAGGAAGGGAAGAAAGCCAAGGTGTGTTATGTAGGGTAAAAGAAGTGGACAGGCAAAGACAGTGGAGGGAGCAGCTTAAGAGGGAGAAGGTAGGCGAGAGAGTAGCAAGAGAAGGAGGTGGGGAATAGGTGGGCTGGGAAGCAGTTGGTATAAGTTCTGAGTTGGGCTATGGTTGGAGTCTAGGCAATCAAAGGGTTGTTATTTAGTTCTTCAAGGTAATAACTCTGCAGTGACTGAAGAGTCACTTGGTCGAAGGATCCCTATGTGTGATAACAGGTCTTACAGTGAAGGGCGAGCTCTGTGAAGTCCTGGCTTTTAAGCAGATGTTCTCGCCCTAGGCCCTTTCCAGGCATAATAGGGTGTGTTATGTGCTATCAAGTGTAGATGGGGTGGATCTGGTAATTTGTTCTTTTAAGTTCCTTGGCTTTTTTTTCTCTTTTTCCCCTCCTCTACTTCTACTGAGATAGTGCAGCTAGTGTATTCATTATGTTAAGGATATTTGTGTGTTTGATTACAATAATGATGTCATTTATTGGTGATGCCAATGGCGGTCTTTCTTCAGTTGATAGATTAATGTGTTTATGCACAATATCTACTTTCCTCAATGTGTGCCTATTGGGAGGCTTGCAATTTCTTTGGCTGGGATGATATTTTATTAGGTCACTTTTTAGAGGAAGTTACTACCTCTGTTGGGGGTTTGGTCTTGCCTGTGAGCTTGGTTGGTCTTTGTGTAAACTTAATGGCTCTTGACTCAATAAGGAAACGTTTTCTCTTATCAATAATTTATTGTCCCACTTAATCTGTTTTTGTATTTTGATATAGCATTTTTGTGAATTTTTCAGATAATTTAAAGTAATAGCAAGGAACCATCACTGCAATTCATCAACAGCATACAACCTCCTGTGGGTGAGCTCAAATACACCAACTAAAAGCAAGAATGTTTTATTTTGGAGAGTGCCTTATTTAACTATTCTATTAAACTTCAATGGCACATTTTAAACTCTTTCCGGCTTTAAAGAAATCTTCTTGGTTTTGAGGGTCAGTGCTGCGTTTGTCAGTAGTCTGCCCTATCATTGTTGAAGGGCTTTGGGTTCTGTTTGTGTTTGTAAAATTTCTGCTCGAGAAGTAGCGAGAAGCGTAAAGCATAATCCTAGCTTCCGGTGTTGACCCAAAAGATTGAACACCATGGTTCTAATCACTGCAGATTGACATCTGGGGTCTTTTCTGCTTCGTTTCTTAAGCGTATGCCAGACCTAATAATTTCTTAGACATGATGTAATTAACCGGAAAGGAAGGCGGTTTATGGGTTGTTTCCTTCACTTTGCTATTTTGTAGCAAGTCAATGCCAGGCATCTAGTTCTGAAGACAGTGCATTTTTCAGAGTCAGTGGACGTCTGAGAAGATGTGTGATGTGTTGCATTCTTCTCAGGAAGGTATGCTACATGATTTGTGCGCTTTCTAATTTATGTCAGGACTTTGCTCAGAGCTCTGTATAGAAACCTTTACAGTATTCATGGTGGGCCATTATCACTGCAAGCAGCAATGCAACTATTGAGGTTCTCTTGTCAGCACTTGGAAAACAAGCCATGTGCAGGACTAAGTGCTATATCAAAGTTGAAAATGTACATACTGCTCTCCTCACCGGCATAACTTCCCACTAGCGATCTTCTCTGCCTTCTAGCCCATGGAACGTGATTTACTTGCCCGCGACTTTCAACAAGCCTCACGGGAACTCAAGTGGCCAAAAGGGAGATATTTAGTGGTGCATATTATGACATAGAAAACAGTATCTGGTGGTGCTAAAATTGTTCCAGATTTGTTAAGGCAAGCAATGTTTTGAAATTGAGGCGTTTATTCAGAAAGCCTCCTGGCCGAAGGATGTGAGGCACAAAATGTGCCTGACATCTTGTGCCTAGATCTTCCTGCATGGAAATTCCTGATTCACAACACGTATTTGTATTTGAAATGTATTTATTTATATAGCGCTGTCGCAAAAGCGCTGAACAGTTAAGAATGGTACAGCATTAGTGATTGTCAGAAATGAGCATCTGGTTTTTAAGATTCAAGCGAAAGAGAGACTGAGGAAGAGGAGAGAATATGTAGGGTGAGGGAATTCCAGTGCTTAGCAGTGAGAAATTCAAAGGACCTAAAATGGGAGGAGGCACAGGGGGGTTTGGGCACAGTGAGCCTAAACTGATTCAAAGAACAGAGAGAACGGGATGGGATGTATAAGGACAGAAGAGAAGAAAGATGGGGTCGGGGCCTAAACCATGAGGGCACTTGAATACACGGCAATGAAATGGAAAAGGCGGGATTCAAAGAAGAGCCAAGTGAGTGCAAAGAAGGTTTGCTAGAGGAGAGAGAGAGCCAGAATAAGGTTCGAATGGAGGAATTCAAGATATTGCAAAGTGGAGCGAGCTGATAGGAATGGAGACCAATAGGCAGGGCTGAAAGATAACCAAGGCGAGAAAAGACAAGAGTAGTGAAGTTGTTTTGTAGCATGGAAAGTGAGAAAGGGGCAAGCTTTACGGAAGCAACAAGTGTCTGCAGTAGAGGAGATTTGAGACTTGAAGGAGAGAGATTAATAAAAATGAACACCCAGATTCTGAGCTGAGGCAGAGAAGGGCAGGTGGGAAGGGGGGAAGAAGATTGAGGCAGGGGGAGTAGGGAAGGGGGTGACGAGATTGGAAAGAAAAGGATCTCAGTTTTTGAAGGATTGAATAGCCTGTAGGCTGGAGGATATGGTAGAATGAAGTGTATCAGAGAAAGAGGAGAAGTAAACAAAGATTTGCGAGTCATCGCATAAAAGTGTGACGAAAAACCAAAAGATGGTACAATAGACGATAAGGGAAATGTGTATAGTCAGACAAGTAGTGGGTCCCGGGGTGGTATGATCTTCAGAAATGGGCAGAAGTGGAAACGGCAGTTTGGAATGAAGCGGCCAATAGGAGGGGTGGATGAGGAAGCGGAAACTGTGATGGCCTAGAGACACTTAGTGGCCACACTGACTGGGCCCACCCAGGCCTGTCTAAGTGAACATGATTCCTCCGGGCATACAGAGGGTGAGGTACCCCAATAGGAGACAACGACGGAGGGCGAAGTGGAGTAAGCTTGAGTTAGGGGGGAGGGTAATGGGACGGCAGTGGACATCTCATGATACTGTACATGATGTTTGAAGGTAAATGACATGCACTGTTGGGTTTGCGTTTGTTGATTGGTTTTTGTAAAAGTTAATAAAAAAGTATTGGGTCCAGGACAGAGTCTTGAGGGACACCGTGATGGATTGGGAAAGTGGATGAGCGCTGACCAGCCCAGGAGACTGAGAAAGTGTGGTTTGCCTAGTAAGGTTCAAACAAGTTTAAAGTTGTACCAGAAATACCAAGTGAGGAAAGAGTGCGGATAAGGGTAGGAAGATCCACGGTATCAAAGGCAGCAGAAAGATCTAAAAGTATGAGAATAGAGGAGTGTTTAGAGTGACAAGCAGAGAGAAGTGAGTTAGAGACAGAGAGAAGGGCAGCTTCAGTTGAGTGAACGGGGCAGAGAAGGGTGGTCAAGATGGAACGCAATTTGGGAGTAGACAACACGCTCGAGGATTTTGGACAGAAAGGGAAGTAGAGAGATGGGGCGAATGTTGGGAGTAATGCAGGGGTCAAGAGAGGGCTATTTAAGGATGGTGATGATGACAGCATGTTTTAAGCTAGAGGAGTAGGTAGCAGAGGCTAAGGAAAGGTTAATACATGTGGGAGAAGGTGGGGAAAGACTTTGGAGATGAGAGGTGATGGAAGAGGGTCAAGTGAGGAAGCCGTAGGGTGGGCACGAACAAGCAAGGATCCTGTGTCAGAATCTGCCAGGGGGAGAACGAGTTGCTTACAGAGGAGAAACTGTGGGCACAAGGGACATACTACAAGCTGATGTATGCATATTTAAAACTCGAACGTATTGTCAAAGCCTATGCAGGCTCTGGCTGACTAACTCCACATGGCTGGGAGGCTGGAGTCTGCGCCATAGACCTTGGGTTCAGTAAACACATTTCTAGTACACACATTTTATTTTTATTTGATTGTTTAAAGCGCAGCCTAGCTCGAGAGCAACGGAACGCTAAACAGGACGTGGGTAGCCAGCGTATTGGTAACCCTAGGATTGGTAACCCTAGGTCTCCTGGGGGCAACCAGACGTGGTCTCCCTCTCACTGTGCTTAGAGAGGCATCAGCTTCACCTCACTGATGATCCCCAACAAGGGTGAAACACGTGTATGGGGTTGCTGGTGGTACTCTCGTTCAGGTTGGAATTGCCATTGCATTTCGGTGCTGGACTGCCCCTGGGCAGGACAAAGACTGATATGCAAATGGATATTTCCCATCTGTGAAAGGCACAGTGAGTAAAAGCAGTGGCTGCGAACTCTCAAGTGGTTAATAACCACTGAACAGGTTATCAGGCCTTGTTCTGTCGAGAGAGGGGCGCCCGCTACCTTTACAAACTAAATTTCAAGGAACCTGGGATTGGTAACCCTAGGTCTCCTGGGGGCAACCAGACGTGGTCTCCCTCTCACTGTGCTTAGAGAGGCATCAGCTTCACCTCACTGATGATCCCCAACAAGGGTGAAACACGTGTATGGGGTTGCTGGTGGTACTCTCGTTCAGGTTGGAATTGCCATTGCATTTCGGTGCTGGACTGCCCCTGGGCAGGACAAAGACTGATATGCAAATGGATATTTCCCATCTGTGAAAGGCACAGTGAGTAAAAGCAGTGGCTGCGAACTCTCAAGTGGTTAATAACCACTGAACAGGTTATCAGGCCTTGTTCTGTCGAGAGAGGGGCGCCCGCTACCTTTACAAACTAAATTTCAAGGAACCTGGGATTGGTAACCCTAGGTCTCCTGGGGGCAACCAGACGTGGTCTCCCTCTCACTGTGCTTAGAGAGGCATCAGCTTCACCTCACTGATGATCCCCAACAAGGGTGAAACACGTGTATGGGGTTGCTGGTGGTACTCTCGTTCAGGTTGGAATTGCCATTGCATTTCGGTGCTGGACTGCCCCTGGGCAGGACAAAGACTGATATGCAAATGGATATTTCCCATCTGTGAAAGGCACAGTGAGTAAAATCAGTGGCTGCGAACTCTCAAGTGGTTAATAACCACTGAACAGGTTATCAGGCCTTGTTCTGTCGAGAGAGGGGCGCCCGCTACCTTTACAAACTAAATTTCAAGGAACCTGGGATTGGTAACCCTAGGTCTCCTGGGGGCAACCAGACGTGGTCTCCCTCTCACTGTGCTTAGAGAGGCATCAGCTTCACCTCACTGATGATCCCCAACAAGGGTGAAACACGTGTATGGGGTTGCTGGTGGTACTCTCGTTCAGGTTGGAATTGCCATTGCATTTCGGTGCTGGACTGCCCCTGGGCAGGACAAAGACTGATATGCAAATGGATATTTCCCATCTGTGAAAGGCACAGTGAGTAAAAGCAGTGGCTGCGAACTCTCAAGTGGTTAATAACCACTGAACAGGTTATCAGGCCTTGTTCTGTCGAGAGAGGGGCGCCCGCTACCTTTACAAACTAAATTTCAAGGAACCTGGGATTGGTAACCCTAGGTCTCCTGGGGGCAACCAGACGTGGTCTCCCTCTCACTGTGCTTAGAGAGGCATCAGCTTCACCTCACTGATGATCCCCAACAAGGGTGAAACACGTGTATGGGGTTGCTGGTGGTACTCTCGTTCAGGTTGGAATTGCCATTGCATTTCGGTGCTGGACTGCCCCTGGGCAGGACAAAGACTGATATGCAAATGGATATTTCCCATCTGTGAAAGGCACAGTGAGTAAAAGCAGTGGCTGCGAACTCTCAAGTGGTTAATAACCACTGAACAGGTTATCAGGCCTTGTTCTGTCGAGAGAGGGGCGCCCGCTACCTTTACAAACTAAATTTCAAGGAACCTGGGATTGGTAACCCTAGGTCTCCTGGGGGCAACCAGACGTGGTCTCCCTCTCACTGTGCTTAGAGAGGCATCAGCTTCACCTCACTGATGATCCCCAACAAGGGTGAAACACGTGTATGGGGTTGCTGGTGGTACTCTCGTTCAGGTTGGAATTGCCATTGCATTTCGGTGCTGGACTGCCCCTGGGCAGGACAAAGACTGATATGCAAATGGATATTTCCCATCTGTGAAAGGCACAGTGAGTAAAAGCAGTGGCTGCGAACTCTCAAGTGGTTAATAACCACTGAACAGGTTATCAGGCCTTGTTCTGTCGAGAGAGGGGCGCCCGCTACCTTTACAAACTATATTTTAACAGTAGCACAGTACTTTGAGTTCCTGTCTGTAGATCCACTGGGATTAGTCCTTGGTCAGGTGTTGTTGAAAAAGACATGTTTTGAGATATTTGCGAAATTGGAGAATTGCATGTTTGAGACAAGACAAAATGGTAAACATGGCCTTGGCAGCACAGTGTATTGCCCTGCTCCTGTTTTCCAGTAGGGCATACGAGGTGATTGAGCGCATAGACTGCCTCATCTTAAGGTGCATCACTCTGTGAATTAGACACTCACTTGAACTGCAGCAGGTGCCCTAGCATGCCAACCGCAGTGAATCTGTGGGTGCATACTCAGTCATATGAGCACACAGATTCCCGTTTGGTTCACCATTGCACCCACAGAACTTGTTATTTACTCTTGTTTGTAAGTATTGGGTGTGAGATTTGAGCAGCCCCTCAAGGCCACCTTATTTGTAGAAAATATGAAAACATTGATTATGCATTTCTCATCATTTGTTTGCCTTGTTAGATGAAAACACTGCATATATTTTGAGCCACACTAGGCACTTCATTTGGGATAAAAAAAATAAAATCAGTCTTTTCGACTAGGTCTGATTAATGGGTCTGAACTGGAGAGGCTGTTTTCTCCAGTGGTTGGTATATGAGCCTTTCGCTAACCATATAGATAAAGAACACTAGTTTTTATTGTAGTCTTTTCATGGCGGGGGTGGGGGGGGGTGGGGGGTGTTACCCTAATTTATATATACTTACTATTTCATGTCCCACTCATTTACAGATCTTGCCAAGCATCTCGCTTTCACTCGGCATGTGTTCCGCACTGACCGACAAATATGTGGCAGCCATGGTGCTCAGCGGTGTCGGAGATGCTCTTGGCTTCAACAATGCTTCCTGGGAGTTCAATCGAAGTGGTGAGAAGATCCACAAAGAGCTGGCCACGCTGGGAGGCCTGGAGAACGTCAACATCAGTGGTTGGAAAGTTAGTGACGACACGGTCATGCACTTGGCAACGGCCGAGGCACTGGTGGAAGCCGGGCAAGACGTCGACCTGCCCAAACTCTACTCGCTCCTCGCCAAGAAGTACCAAGACTGTATGGATGACATGGACGGCAGGGCTGCAGGTAGGTTTTAAATCAATGACTGTTGTATTCACACTCAGTCCAGCTCTGTGACCCAATACTGGTGGTGTGCGACAGATCCAGTGTGTAAACACTGCCTTCTAGAGCTCAGGAATGCAGCATCCACACCCGTGTGGTTAGTGTAGGTGGTAGGAAAGGAGCAGACAGGCACCAGTGCCGCAGTGATGTTTGACTAAAGGTTACACCTCTTCACCAAAGTCCCTCTGACAAAATAAGGTTTAATAAATGAAACTTCTAAAAGCTGATTGTATGAAGGAAAGCAAATCACTCTGGGCAGAGCTGATATAAAGTCAGTAAAAAGCTACAAGGAAAGGATACCTATGATTGCTGGTGCCAGAGATTTACCTCCGAGACTTCAAAGCAAAAGTGCAGAATTATGAAACTTTCTTTGAGTACTTTCAATTCTGATTGCCTGTGTACAGTTTTCCCAAGCCGAACATTTTATCTTCCTACTTCTTCCCAATAAGGGTGGATGTAAATGATTGTCTTATTAATATAAACCCTACCTAGCATGCAGTTCCTTTGTAAGCTCTTCGAATGTTTACATATTACAAGAGAATGAGGGCATTAAGAACGAAATCGATTACACCATGTGATCAAGTAGGAAAGCCAGAACTAGGGTGTGAGCACGTGCATTGTGTATTGTTCATGATCCCAGAGTGCAGGACCAGCCCCTTCTATACGAAAGCAACTTTAATTAGAAGAGCAGGAATCCTATTCTAAACCGGTTTCGTAATGAAACATGGGAAACGACAATCTTCTCAACACAACGCATCTCTGGTCCTATTGGTGATAATGTTATTGATCAGTCTCTCCTATCAATGCATATCTTCCACTCGCCATAAACTTCATTTTTTGGTTTATAAGAACCTCCTATATTTGTGCCCAGTGCAACCACTGAACATTCAGGTGGAAGGTGAATTCAAATGTGTATGTGCTTGATAGGCCTTACTGACATTTCACTTGCAGCTAAATGGTCCACATTTTGTGAGACAATTGGGTAACTTGAGAACAAAGAAATGAAGGGATTTTCCCAGAATCATACACTGTTGTCGGTGGTGTGAGTGGGATGGGGGTCACATGAATCTGTTTACTCCTAGTTTAACAAAAAGAACAGGGGCTGTTATCATATGCCACATACACGTTGAATGCTTTCATTAATTGTGGTTTATTTCTCATGCTCCTATTCTGCCATGCTGCTCGTGTATAAGTGCTTTCAGTTTTGGCAGATAAGAGAACTCTGGTGCAGGAAGGTAGAGGTATTTCCCCAGATTTAAGCAATGCAGGCAAGTGTGGGATTGAACATGAAAATCCAGGTAATCCAAGACCACACCCACCAACTGAGTCACACAACCACCTTCATCCCAAGAAGTAGAGGCTTGCAGATTATTTTTTTTAAAAAGGCATTTCCCTGCCAGCTGATATCTCTAAAAGCCTGAATAAATGTGTGCAACATCCTTTGCATATGGCTTGGTCATCCTCTGTCTTGAAGAATAAAGGTCAGCGGATAGTGGCCATTGGAAACCTTCTGGGCACAAACCATTCCTGCGCAAGCATGTTTCATATGAATCATAATGCAAAAACATGTCCTACTTTGGTTCAACAATTATATGTCGTGGTGGTGTTCATCCCAGGGGTGGACTGGCCTATAGGGAACTCTGGAGATTTCCCGTGGGCCTCTCCACTCTTGGCCTCTTTTCTGTGGTATTTCAAAATTTTCCAGAGGAAAAGCATTGGGCTTGCTGAAAATGTGTCATATGGGGCCACTTTTAACATTATTTCCTGGGCCTCTTTTGGTCCCCAGTAATTATTTCCAGGGCCTCTTTTAGTTCCCAGTCCACCCCTGGTTCATCCCTGTTTCTAACATGTAACAACTATAGTTCTATGGATTGTTAATTATTTAGAGGGCCGCTGGCATGCCGTATTTCTTAATATTGACTTATAAATACAGGAACATCAGTTTGGATCCTGTCTGTATGTATGTTTAGAATCTGTAAAAGAAGACAAATTGACTACTGTTCTTGAGGTGAACGGGGTACGTAGTGATTTCTAAACTCCTACTCTGCCCCACACTACTATTAAACAAGGAGTCATCTCGAGCATAAAGGTGAAACAGGTACAACATGAATAGTAAACCTCCTTTGCCTCTTTAAGGTATCATGGACAGAGGGCAGGCTATACTGTTCAAGGGCTTCTGAGCCAGCATGGAAACCTCTAAACAGCAATAGTAGGACAAGTACAAAACTAAAAGAAATGTCTAATCAAGGTTCCTTAAAAATAAGGCTTTAATTAACTAAAAGGACAGTCAAACTAATAAGAACTCCAACACACCCATGTAATAAAATATATCTAATAGGCAGACGTTTGAATGAAAAGGGGAAACTAGGTATGAAGACAGGGGTATGCAGGCAAATAGTCTTTGTGGAAAGTTCAATTTCAGGAATATGTCTTTACGGTATACAATGGGGTCTTTATCATTAGGGCCTGTGAAAAAGGTCAGGGGGACAGAACCACTGTTAAATACATTTGTGTCTTCCTTGGGGTGGAATGAGACCCCTCCCTCGATCTCTGAGGAACCGTGAGTTATCTTCTGTCCTTCTCAGCTAGAACCTTAGCAGGCAGAGTACTGGGCACCAGTGTCCAGGCAGTAGGCAGGCCTTTTCCAACAGTAGGTCATTCAATGATGATTCAATTAACAGCGTGGCCTCACCCACCTAAATCGGCGTGTTGTCACAGTGGATTGACCCATTCCAAGCCTCCTGTAAAGTGGCATTCCTTGATGGTGAAACAAGGGGTTTGCCCTCTGATGTCACCTTCCACAGTGCCTTGTCTACAAGAAGTTAGGAGGGTTCAGAGGATGGAGGCGTGGCCGAGGCATTTTCAAGTGTATACCGTTGTTTCATTGTCAGGCAGTATTACGACTGCCTTTTGAACGTGAATAAAATTACGTAAACGTCATTAAGGTTTTTGGGGGGGTGGGAAAGGGTAGATAAGGGATTGGAGGGGTCGGGAATAGTTAGAAATAGGCGTGGGACGAGGGCTGTGGGGGGGTGTAAATACCCCCAAAAAATAAAAAATAATTTGATGACATTTTTCAAAATTCCATACATGTTTAAAAGGCAGTCGTAATACTGCCCAACTATGAAAGAACATAGAACCATTTTCAAGATAGCAGGACCCTTCTGCATGGTTCCGTCCCTCTCCTAAGCTGCACTATACACACCCTCCTGTCTGCCTGATTTCAAAAGGATCCAGTGAATATCCCAATGGTGTGACTTCTGTGTTGTGGTGGCAGAAATCCTCACTACCCTCACCGCCCTTTCCCACCCCGTGGACGCGTCCTGTCCTCCTGGAAGTTGTCAGGCCTTCCCAGCAGAGAACAAAGAGGCATCCCGGCCTGAGCCTAACACCAGTTATGGATGGAACTTCCAGACAGAAATACACAAAGGGCTTTGACAGCTACACGAGTCATAGGAAATCAGTTATAATACTTTTAGATAGACTTTGCCATTTATAATTACATTTCCTCGTAGACATTATACTCACACTAGAGATAGTTTATTTATTTTTAACCAATTCTTCCACTTAGTCATGAGGATAAACAGTTAACAGGCAAAGCAATGGAGGGCGTTGATCGGTCAAGAGGATGTATTTCCTCTGTATGCGCCGGTATTGAGAACGTATTCAGTAACAATAGTGAAGAAGAAGGGAGAGAGGTAGCACTTCCTAAGTGAGCCGGTATCTCCCCTATAGCAGGCAGAGTAGCCTCAGGGGCATTATTCCACCCATAAGGGAGGATGGTACTTTTAGGAGCAAGCAGTAACAGCTGAGGCTTGCTGCAACAGTGTTTAGCCAGGACGTACGGGCACAGACGGGCTTGCCTTAAGCGCGCCTTAGGCGCGCTGACGGTGAGCGCCGCCATGCGGGCGTTCGGCACGGCACATTAATGACGATGTCGGGGTGGAAGTGATGCAAGGACCGCCTTACCGAGAGCATAGAAAGAGGACTAAACCTCCTCAGAAGTAACTATGCGTTATCAGAGGACTGATACAATTTCTGCAAATACACGGCAGCGTACACAATAAGGTAAAACACAAACCAATATTAAAATATGCAAAGATGGCTTTGCCTGACTGAGACATGGCTGATGCCTAGCTCTGCACCTGCTCTAGTCCAAGCTATTCCGCCGGACTATCATCTAATTCATGTAAACCATCCTCCCACGCAACGTGGAGGTTGGATTGCAGTAATGTATAGGTCTGAGTTGAATTTCACTGAGGTTAACAGTCCACATGCACTCGATATGGAAGCACTCCTTTTTAAGTGCATTCTGTCTCCAACATACTCATGCCATTTCATTCTTATATACCACCCTCCTGGCTCCCTAGGGAACTTTGGTGAGCTGTTTCTTGATTAAATAGCTGAACTGCAAATTCGCCACAGTCACATGATAATCCTAGGTGACCTCAGTTTAAAATGTAACCTCCCCAGGTTCCCTATCATGAACTCTATTTACGAGAGTCTACTTGATTTAAATTTACATCGGTTAGTAAAGTGCCCCACACACAATCTGGGCAACACATTAGATCTGATTTTTTTCTAGTAAACCCCTGCTGACTTTTGAATCTACAGAACCTGCCCTATGGTCTGACCATTTTCTTATAACCTCTCTGCTTAGAGATACAGGCCCCCCTGCTAAACCTGTGGTACCCAAAGTCTGGCTTCGCTCTTGGCGCAATGCAGATACCCAAGGCCTAGTCTCATTAGTTACTGCTAACTGTACCACCCATCCCATATCTCTGTCACGACTGTCCCACATTCTGGGTGAGGCAGCTGACAAAATCCCGCCCTTGAGATTTGTACAACCATGCAGACTGCCCTCTGAACCGTGGTACTCGGACCAACTTAAAAACACTAGGTTGAAAGTAAGACAAGCCGAGCACAATTGGCGGAAATCCTATGACCGTACGTATAGGGAACTTTATAAGGCATGCCTCACAGCTTATCATGCAGACATTGTGGCCACCAAAACCTTATTTCTCTCCCAGAAGATCAGAGCTGCTCTATGCAAACCAAAAGCGCTGTTCTCAGTTGTTAAGTCACTTTCATCTTCGGATGCTCTAACAGCAAAGGTTAGACCTACGGAAGAATTATGCGACGATTTATCCCAATTTTTCATAACAAAGATCAGTTACATTCGTTGCACCACCACAAGCACTAAAGAGATCTCTCCTACTCATAACAATCTTGTCGATCTTCTGGCGCCTACTGCTGACTGCAGAATGGTCCTCCTTTTCCCTGCTCACAGAGGATAACGTTCTAGCAGCAATTCAAAAGATTAAATTGTGTTCCCCCTCAGATGCCATCCCGATCGACATCATGAAGACAATCTCCACGGACCTTTTGACAGTACTCACAGCTGCTGTGAACAACTCCTGTCAATCTGGGTTGGTTCCGCCTGAACTTAAAGCGGCTAGAGGTGTCCCTCTTTTTAAAAAAGCCATCACTTGACCCTACCATTCTAGCTCATTTCCGGTCTATTTCTTTTCTTCCTTTTCTCTCTAAACTAGTTGAATCCTTGCTATCACCTCTTCTCTCATCATTTCTTGAATCTTCCCACCTTCTGGACCCGGAAAAAGCCAGTTTCAGACCTGGTCGAGGAACGGAGAGTGTACTGGTCGCCGTCCAGGATGATATGTCCAGGCTGGTAGAGTCCGGGGGTGTTGGAGCCCTGATATTGTTAGATCTGTCAGCGGCTTTCGACACTGTCGACAACCCCATCTGTTGTCTCGACTGGCCCAGATAGGCATATCTGGCCAGGTACTAGCTTGGTTCTCCTCGTTCCTGGCAGATCGTACCTAGACCCTCTCCATGCCTCCGTTTCTATCTGCCTCCTCACGTGCAGTGTCCCACAGGGCTCCTCCTTGTCTCTGATCTTATTTAACATCTATATTTGGGCACTTGTGAGTCTCATCCGCTCCTATGGCGTCAGGTGTTACTCGTATGCTGACGAGACTCAGATCCTGATCCGATTAGATGTGGATCAGGCTGAGATGTCGTTGTGCCTGCGGGGTTGCCTGGTGGCCGTGAGTGAATGGATGAACCACAACTGGTGCAAACTGAACAGAGACAAGAGAGAGGTCCTGGTGGTTGGGTACCCACCAGACCCTTCACTTTGGATTTCCTCCTTCTGGCCCCGATCTCTTGGTGCTCTTCCGTCTCCTGTGGGTAAAGTAAAATATCTGGGTGTAGTACTATCAGCTTCTCTCTCAATGGCTAATCAGGTCGCAACTCTATGTCAGGCGGGGCACTTCCAGCGGAGAATTTTGAAAAGGGTTCTTCCCTTGATTCCTGCACCCCTTCGCCCTCCTGTGGTAGCAGCGCTGATTTTATCCCGGCTAGATTATTGCAACTCTTTGTATTTATCGCAACCCAAGGGCCTTATCTAAAGACTAAAATGCTTGCAAAATCTGGCGGCTTGGATGGCAACTGGCACTCCTTATGAAGCCCACATATCTCAAGTCTTGCGCTCACTACACTGGCTACCTGTTAGCCAGCGTATAAGATTTAAGGCCTTATGCATAGTGCATAGAGCTACTCATGATCTAGGCGCGGAATTTCTACAGGCTAAATGTGTGCGCTATCACCCTAATCGCCAACTTCGCTTAGCATCTACTGACATGCTCATTGTGCCTCCTTAGGATTGGCGGTAGAGCCTTTTCCGTGGCTGCAGCCAGACTATGGAACGATCTTCCAACTTCCATAAAGAAACTTTCGAATCATATGGCCTTCAGGAAGGCGATTAAGACACTTTTGTTCTAGCTGTTGGCTTCTCTTCTGGTTTTCATATGAATGGTCCTCTCACTCTCTAGCACCAAGAGGCTTTTGGGCGAACGTTGCACTTTAGAAATGCCAAAATCAATCAATCAATCAAACATTTGAAACATTTTGTTTACCTTCAAAGGAATTCCCATTTTTATTCCAGAAAAGGACAATGTGAAAGTTAGAATAACTTGGGTCCTAGACATGTAAGCAAGACCTCCTTTGGAGGCCACCTTTCTAATATATGATCCGGAATGTACCTCCTATGTGTTGACTGCTAGCACAATTGTAGCAGGTTTACCAACTAAAAAGGGGATTATAGGTTTACATATTCATGATGTGCGTGTAATACCTGAGACACCCTCCACTTGCTGGGTCATTCTGACCCTAAAAAATATGTCGCCCACCATGCACTCTTTATCAAAAACTAAAAGTGCTATGATTCTGATTTTTGCAATAATGGAACCATTGAACAGCCTATTATGTTGTCTGCATTCAGTTTGAGGGGGTCTAGTACCGCTCCACACCCTCCTGAGCTTTGGGACGTCCTCTTTGAAATTACACGAGCCCAGCAAAAAAGCTAAGAGGAGTGCCACACAGGCATCATCCAGCGTCCATCTTTTTAAGAACAATTTCGAGACAGTCGAGTCCTCAAACCACATCCGGCTGCACCGCTGACTGTTGTCCCGCGCAGTATCCAGAGCCGTCCGAGACGCCTCGACCAGCATTCTAAATCCACCAACTAGCACAGAGACAATGATTCTTGGCCCTGAGCCACCATGCCGAACAGTCTGCAGACGTCCACCCAGCTTCGCTTGCCGAACTGCCTGCCGCCTGGTACCCGCAGCTATCTCGCACCACTAACTCTATCTCACGGGCTGCAAAGCGACCTGGAACTTCCTTGACGCTGTCGAGCACCAAGAACCTCTTCAGCACCAGGTAAACTGTGGTTCTGCCCACCCTGGTCCTTCTCTGAAGGCCCCTAGAGAGAGTTACAACCCTTTGCCCTTTTGATGTGAAACCAAATAACCTTGAACTGTAAGACTGATTACTTTACCAACTACCCTCCTGTCAGTATCCAGAGTGCAACCCTTTCCTTCGTGAAACTCTGCCTCTGTGTTCCTTTACAGTGTGGGTCGTAATTGTAGTGTGCTAGAACTGTCTGTTGCAGTAATAATAAAGTAGATACAACCTTGACTGAACAGTCCATTTTATCATTGGGTAATAATTGTATTTTCGATGTGTTGCAACTAGCCAACGATCCACGACCTTGTGTAGATAAGCCTGCCGTTCCGTCCATGTTACCAAAATTGGACAAGGATATCTTATAATTTACATGTATTCCAATCTGTTCGGATCCGTTCTGGTGTACTAGAGGTGTGGGGTTGATTGATGGTTTAGAAACCGATATTCATCCCTGGACCACTGGTGCCCCGGAAGTTGATTCGTCACAGTATGAATAGAGACATTAGGAGAAAGGTGGAAGTGAACTAAAAAGAGCTCACATGCAAGTTTATGAGAAAAAGAAATCACTCTGCATTTTAAAGAACCATGATATACCAAGACTAGACCGCCTCCCCTAGTAGAACTGGGGTGATCTAGCCTTTTAATCATATAATTAGCGTGCAACATCTGAACAATATCAGACTCAGAAGCAGCAGAGAACCACGTCTCTATAATACACAAAAAATCAGGCTCTTTTTCAGCTCAAAACTAAAATAAATGTATCACGCTGAGCCCCGGCTGATCTGGCATTGATCAGAAGGCCTCGGATGTAAGGAGGCTGATGCTCATGGACATTCTTAATAATTGGCAAGTCTGAGGTCCTTCCGATACAATAGAGGGCACTAAAAAGCTCTGAGCTCTTAAGGCACTAACCTATTCGGGAGAATTGGGAAGGAAGGTAGATGGAAAACATTTGTTTTCTTTCCCCAGAGAGATTGTCTTGTTTAGAGTATGACCGGAGACCAACAGTGAGGCAATTTACATTCGGGTAGAGGCCTCTTTTCTGGGTCCCCCTCACTCTGACTTTTTCCAAAGTGCCAAGGGCTCTCTGGCTTGTCCGTGGTGCGGTTTTGTTGCATTAAATCTGCTCAACTTAACTACTCTTTAACTAAACTTTTTTCAGTGAATATATTATAGTGCAGTGCTCGCTGCCCTATTGTTAAGGTGTATGTTGCGTACCATAAGAAATCTGAAAAATTATTTGCTAATAACATTTGACTCGTACAACGGTTTTGGTTGAAATTCTGCAGACAAAATTGTACGCACGGGCCCTGCTTCCCCCTAAATTATAGAACTATATCCCATGGTGGTTTGTAGGATAGAGGGTTTCCCCAAATAAAATGTGGCCATTTGTTTTTTTTTGTTCAGTGCGAGAGATAGGTGGGAAATGGCTGTGGCTATCCGAATAACGGAAAGTGTAAATAAAAAATGCTATTTGGAGGTGCCCATGTTAGTGGGCATGAGAGACCGGTATAGTGGCCACAACTCAAAGCTGTGGCCCCCTAGTGAGACCAAAAGAAACATAATTGGGGAACATGTAAAGTGGACAAGGCTGAAGACAGTTTAAGGATTATCTTCTGGAATGTCTTATCTGTTTGTGTCTGTTTCCGATGTGTGTTGACTTCACAAAGCATCTTATGCTTCCGTTGTTCCCCATGCATTCCAGGCTGAAAGATTTAAATGAGGCACTGTAAATGACATGCAAGCGGGCAAGAGAAAGAAAATCTGCTGTGCTGCTCTTGGAGAGGCATGGAGGGATGGGGTAGTGCCAGTCATGGCAGGTGCAAACCTACCTAAAGCCGATGCGTTTTGAGCCTGGGTCAAATGTTTGTCCATATACACTGAGCCTGCTGCCCACTATGACCACCTGCATTTAAGCTTGACCTAGGAAACAAAGCTAGTCAGTATTGCATTTAAAAGGCTGACCAGACAGAAATGGAGCGAGCCATTTCTCTGAGCCCTTAGCGAGATTGGTGGTGGCACGGTCATCCAAGTGTTGGGCTTGTCCTTCTAGCAGGCCAATGGGGAGGGGGCACCATCAGCCTTGTTTTGAGCCTTTGGCTTGTGAAGGCTGGTGTGAAAAGGATAATATTGTATTTAGTGTGCTTCTCTACATTTAAGTGAGAAAAAAAACTGTCTGACATGGAACGGACGCACTCAGCTGCTTGTGGAAAGCTTGCGGGAAAGGGCTTTTTAAGTGCTGGGATGTGGGAAGGCTTAGGTAGGAGTTAGTCCAGCAACAGAACATTGCCTCAGAGATGTAGATGGTGCTGGGGATGGGTCAGTCAAGTGTCAGTAAAGAGCCATAGAAAATGTTATTAGAAATAACAGGTCTATCTGTTTGGCCCTCTGGTTCTGTATGGGTGCTAAGAATAGGAATTTGTTATTTGGGATAGTGATCATGAAGCCGCGATGCCTGTTCAAACCATCTTCCAGGATACTGAAAATCTGCATGCATTTGTATTAATTTGTTTTTCGTGCATTTTCTGTTACCTTTTAGCACTGCAATTTTAAAGTCATCAAGGGTGTGATTTGGTTCCAAAAAGTGCTCGCTGATGGGTGCGTCTCTTCTCCGCTAACTAACATTTTGCCTGTGGAGAGTCATCCGCTTATGTAGTTGCTGCCCAGTTTCCCCAGCTTAGCAGCCCCTCCCTGTGGCATTTCATATACATAATCAGATACACAACATTGTTAAATGCACATGTGAAACTTTCTGTAATTTTGTAATCCTGCCCAGTGTGGGGTGTCTGGATTGTACCTGAACTGTAGATAAGTGGACAGGTTAAGCATCTTTTGTTTTTGTATGGCATTGTTCCATTTTCTTTGCAATGTGGATGCAACTTGATTTTCATCATCATTTCTTTGAGATTGGCTGGTTGTCTGAAGGCAATGAGTGGCACCTCAGGGAAAACATCATGCAGTCATTCATCTTGTTGCAGAATGGGTTGCAGCTCCTAAGCAATCCTGCAGAGAGATTCTAACTCTGGATTGTATGTTACAACCAGTTGCATCCAAGATTGGGCCCCTTTTTTTCTGTATTTGTTGTTGATCTTCTCCACAACCACCTTATTTATTTATTTTATTTATTACATTTGTTACTCGCCCAGACCCTTAGGTATTACGGCGAGGTTACAGACAGCTTGCAATATACAATATACAATATACATACAATGAATGGGGCATAGTTAAATTGGCAGTACGGTACATAATAAAAAATAAAAAGAAATCATAGTAGTATATACAGTAGGTGAAGGTCGTAAACCAGGTTTACCGAGTGCAGAAGTGCCTAGGTTATTGGTATTGGTTGAATAACCAGGTTTTCAGAATCTTTTGGAAACCCGTAAGGGTTTCCTGATTTTTAATGGTGAGTGGAAGAGAATTCCAATGTTTTGGGGCTAAGTATTGGAAGCTGGTGCCCCCTGCTCTAGACTTCTTGAATCAGGGTAAAGCCAGTAGTGACCTTGTCTTCTCTAACTGTGTCCTCACTAAGTGCCTCCTCAACCTTCTTGCTCTCTCCTCCAGTTACCTTCTTGGCATCTCCTCCTTCTATTCCTCATATCAGTTCCCACACACAATCTTTATTTCTCTTGTCATGTTCGCTCTTTTTCCTCAAACACTGTTTGTCTCTTTCTACATCTGCCTCATCTTTAGTCTGTGTCTATCCTTCACTCCTTTGAGCCTTACCCTTCTCCTGCCTACTGTGATCTCATTAGTTATTTGTCTTCACCACAACCTCTTCAATGCCTTGGCTTTAGAGCTTTTCTCCAACTCTTTGGTTTCCATCCTATGGCATTGTGATGACTCTCTCATTCTTCAACACCTTGATCTCTTATCCTAACCCCTCCCATTCCCCCCCTTTACTAGCCGTCTCTCTTCTCCCAAAAATGTTCTACCCTGCCCCAAAACAAATCTTATGTCTCCTCCTTTATATCTTAACCACCAACCACCTGACGCCTCCACTAACTCCTTGGATTGTTTTGACATCTTTCCTTGCACTTTCCCATCCTCCTCCAATGTATTTTCAACCTCCATCTCCTTACACTCACCAGTCTCCACTAGGGCCATCTCCAGCTCATCCTCTCCCACATCCTTCTTCAATCTCCTCCAGCTGCTTCCACACTCCTTCCTCCAACTCTCACTAAACTCTTTCTTTGTACTTCTTACAGATTCTGGCTGTGGATTCCCATTAGGACCTTGGCCCTGCCTTCCAGGCTTGCTTTGGGGGAAAGCGATTCGGTGTTTAGACTTGGTATAAGTTGCTTGGGAGTTGTAGTAGTTCTCTGGGCCTGAGGGGATCTCCCGTGTCTGCTGATCCTGGAGTTCCTAACTCATCTTCCTGTTTAGGTTGCTCGCATGGGCGTTGGATCATATGCTTCCTATTCCAGGTTTGAAGGGGGGCTTGGGCCGGGTGTATTCCCTTCTGGATCTTCTGCCAGGCTCATGTCCCTCTCTTTGCAGATTTAAGAGTGGTTTCTTCACCTGTGCAGGCAGAGCCACATGTGCTGGTGACACCAGCTCTGTGTAACCACTGCTTTTCAACACTCACCTACTTGTCCTGTTGGTTCTACTGGGATATGCATGTGTGCCCTGGGATTGTTCGCTATCACGGTCACCGGGCAGGGCACTTCATCATACTAGCTATAAACCTGGGAATTCAACAAACATTGGGAATGCCAATATAAATGCCTAAATACTTTGCCCAAACAAATTATTTCCAAATGCAAAGTCCAACACTCAACAACATAAACCTTAACTCAGACTACACTACACCACACTACAGCACTACTTCACAATACTCAATAAACTACTGAATTAATTTAAAATGAGATTTAAATCAAATTCTGTGAAGAAGGGGGCATGCAGAGTCTCCTTGAGGGCTGAATGCATGGCCGCATGCCATGCTCATTGAACACACTGGGTCTTTCTGAGGTGCCCGAGACACAGTTCTGTCCCTGGAAAAGTGTCTACTGACATGGGTGCAGGTCAGGCTGAGTGGGCACATGGTGTCTTGTAGATGACTGGGGCATGGCCAAGTGCCCAGTTTCAACTGGACATGGCTCCAGTACCATGCCCAATGGGAACATTGGGTGTCTTTCAGGTACCCAGTGATGGCTGAAAGAATCGTTTCCAAGCACAATTTGCCTCTTTGAGGTTCCCAGGGCATGGGTAGTATTCACTGGGCAGGACTACGGGACATGACCAGCGGGCAATAGGAACATCAGTGGGTATCATTGACAAACCTGAAAAACACAAACTTTACAATTATGGTTAACTTTCTGTGATATAAAAACACTTGATTTCACCATAACTCGGCCACTGCCATGCGCTCACTGCTCATGACGCTACAAAATATCACAGATGCTATGCATGTCCCCACAGGACAAGAGGAAACGAAACAGCTAAGAAAAGCTAGTACTAACTAGACTTGTTATCTTTAGTTTGACTTTTGATTTTAGGACCAACACACAAAAAAGCCTAAATGAACGGGAAGGATTAATTTCAAGAAACCATTTCCTATAACAATGAGCACAACGCGTTACCACCATGAGCAATGCATGGAGAAGGCCAAGTTACGGTTGCTTTTGGAAGTCTAAGTGCCACATTTTTAAATCTCTTCATGGTCTCGCTCCCCCCTACCTCTCCTCTCTCATTTCTTTCTACACTCCTTCTCACTCCCTCCGGTCTGCTGATCTCTTCCTACTCACCGTTTCACCCTCTCCTTGTGCCTCTTCTCGTTTCCGATCCTTTCAGCTCCTTGCCCCTCTGCACTGGAACTCTCTTTCTCTCTCTATCCGCTCCATTTCCTCGTACTCCTCCTTCCGTGCCTCCTTGACATCTTTTCTTCTTCACCCCCCGTCCTGACATCCCTCTTTAATTTCTCCTATCCCCTCTTTCATCCCTCTTTCCATCCTTTCTCCCTACAACTTCCCTTCTTCCCCATTCATACTTCCCCCTCCCCCTGTAATCGCATCTTTCTTCCCTACCCCGACCTCCCTTACTTCATCCCTCTTTCCATCCCCTGATCTATACCTCTTACATTATCCGCGGTAAATTGTTCTGTATACTGTTTTTGATGGTTTGTTTCATGTTCCATGTCTTGTAATTTTATGTTTCTATTATCCTATGTATTCTTGTTGTTGAAATGTAAAGCGCTTTGGCGTAAAGCGTAATATAAACTTAATAAATACAATACATTTCTGTAGTTGGTTCATCTCTACTAAAGCTTTCTCAGTGAATAAATATATAGATAATATGTCGTTAGGGTCATTGGGCAAAGAATTTGCAACTATTGCATTTCATTCCCTACATGCACTTTCAAATAAAAGCATTTATTAGTTCTCCTTATTTTCCTCCTGCTTGTCTCTTCTGCTGTGGTGCCATCAGTCTGCCGGAACAAGCTGCGGGCCAAGATAGATCGAGCTCTAAACACTCTGGGCAACATCACGAGTTGGGCGGTAGCCCTTAAATGCAGCTGTAACGCTATTACGCCCAATCACGAGTCTGGCAGCATTTACCCCCAGCTCTAAGCTGGTGGTAAATACGCCAATTTAACGCCCATTTCCCGGTGCTATTAGCGCGTGTTAATGACCAAATGGGGAATACCCATTACCGCCTATCCCTTGAGCTGGCGCTAATAACGCCGGGCCGGGTGGTGGTAACGCTATTAGCATGGGCGGTCTCTCGGTGTAATATCGCCGGGATATCACCCAACTCGTGATGAGGCTCTCTGTAGACAAAATAATCAATTTCTTGAAAGGAAACCTAAACATGGGGTCCCTCCCAAGCCCTTCAAAACTTAAGGATTCCGAACAATGGTAGTGTTAGTTATACTGTGACATCCCAACTCAACTGATCCACTATAATGACATTTTCTATCTCCATTAAACATTAATATTTCACTAACTATATCAATATCAGACAAACAACCACCTACGGACGATTTCCACAAAACAATGTGTTAATGATTAACAGATGGTGCTATCATGTACTGACCCTTTCTGTTCGCCACACTATGCACTAGTGTTTGAAAATACATTTCTTATAGGAGATAGAGAGCGGCTCTTTCTAGTGCCTGGAAGTTAGCAATTTTTCCTCTAGATGTATTGAGGATGTTGTGTATGGCAGATGTATTGCATTCCACGTGAATAAGGTCTTAACGGTACTTTTGGATACCCTTGGGAACGCTCGACATGTTAGTGCAAATGAAATAACCGAATGGCCCCTTTGAAACCTGGGCTCCTATTACAGTAACTTTGCAGCAGTGAAAGTGCAATATTGCGGGGTATTGGTACTAGAGTAAAAATCTTCCGAGTGCACAAAACCTATTCTTTGGCTGTTTGCCCAAGTGCCCCTATTACAACTAGAAAAAACATTGCCTTTGTGTAAAAATGCATTGAAAAAAAACCTTTTTTGAACCAGGGCAATTTTTGCACCATTGCTAATGGCGTGCAAAATTCTGATTGGGCAAGTCTTTAGAGCAACTGAAGCTGACAATGAAGCTTTCGCTGCTAAGTGTGATTCTGATTCGTTCTTTGTTTTTAACAGGTGACACCTGTATGCATAATGCAGCAATCTTAAAACCGGATGTCCCAAATGGCTGGAAGATTCCATTTAGTAAGTACGAAGGTGGATGCGGTGCCGCGATGAGGGCCATGTGCATCGGACTGAGATTCCCACGTCCGGAGCAGCGGGATCACCTGATCCAAGTCAGCATTGAGAGTGGGCGCATGACCCATCACCACCCGACTGGCTACCTCGGGTCTCTGGCTGCCGCGCTGTTCACCAGCTACGCAGTAAACCGTAAACCCCCACATGAGTGGGGGAAGGGGTTGATGGACGTACTGCCGGATGCTAAGAAGTACATTGAACAATCCAAACACTTTGTGGCAGAGAATTTGGAGTCCTGGTAAGCAAGAGGTTGCATTTCTATGATCTTTTGGGAGAGGGAGGGATTGTTTGCTCCCAATGGATGCCCACATAGGTGCAGTACAATAAAGCGGCTCACAGTTGGCAGAGATGGAATAAGTTAGGAGGTGAAATGGAAGGTGGTCACTAATAGCGATTGGCAAAAATACTTAATTTGTTTTTTTAAATAAACATTTTAAGAACTACAGCTGCATTTCTGTCAGCTAAGCAAATAAGGTTTGGAATGGTTTCACTAAATTAAAAAAAAAAATTCAAATTGATTTCTATATTATTTTAATATGGTCGTGATTGTACCATCATTTAATTTTCTGGAATTATTTCAATACATTTGCCTGTTTAATGCATTTGTATTGCAATGTCCTCAGAGCACAGTATAGTTCAGGGTAGCAGGAATCATGGAACAAAAGCCTGGCTGCTAGGCCTTGTTTGTGTATTTATGGGTAGAACCTTCTGTATGATGAAGGGAAAAGATGGTGGCAATTGCCAAAGTTGAAATGTTTTGTTTAAATATGTGAAAATGTTTTCACATGTATTTTTTACTTGTTCTTTTCTGAAAAAGGTGAGCAAAAAGACGTAGCCAGTGAAAATGTCCCCAACAAAAAGACAGTCATTACAAAAGGTCGCCGGGAAAAGGCTATCTCGTTACACATATAGTCGCTGAGTCCCGTTATACGTTCAAGGGGAGAAGGGGTTGCAGTGGTGTCCCATGCTCCCCTTAAACGTGTAATGGGTTTGAGGGATGCAGGGGTGTCCCCCGCTTCCATTACATGGAATGTGGGGGGCATTACAAAACAAAACACCATAACGACGGCGTCATCACCACAGCCTTTTCCCCGGCGACTTTTTGTAATGACTGCCTTTTTGTTGGGGACATTTTTCGCATGGAACCCAAAAAGACACGTGCCTTCTTGAAATTGAAAGCACTTTATTAAAATGTCCCCACCCATACAAAAGAACTCAAAACATATATTAATATTTTAATTTATGCCCTTACCATCCCAAAAAGAAAATGCTTCGGTTAATTATTTTGCTTGTGCACAAAAACACTGTCCGAAGCATCGAAAGGCCTTCAGAAAATAGCAAAGGCAGAAATCCTTTGCTGAATAATGATCAAATTTGGAACTTAGGAAGGACTTCTCTGAGGTCATTCCACTTATTGCAGGATATTGCCAGAGGAAACATAGTCTCACACATGCTTGAAATGACAAACCTAACTTGGATGAGTAGGTTGGATAGCAGATTAAAGATTCTTTAGTACTTGCAAAGGCTGTTCCACTGATATCTGGACCTTCTCTAAGAGTTGACAGAAAAATCGGACATATTTAAGAGTACATCAGGGATGTACATTCAATTATATTTCAATGCATAATATGAAAGAGGCGAGTGGTAATTAATTATTAAACGGGATAAAGGAAGAGGTTGAAAGGTTAGCAGATTTGCAGGGCAATTACAGGTTTTAGAGCCATCAATACATATGCCCATGGGATTTAACAGAATACTCAATCGCTGGAGGGGCCTACAGTCGACAAGTCATTAACATTCAGGGAGACAATAGATTGTGCATTTAGGAATGTACATAGGCAGGGCCATTAGTCTTTAGGCCTACCTTGGATGACTTATGTTGCTCTGTTATGTCTGGTTTCCATTGCACTAAATGAACCGTTTGAACCACTCCTTTGTTGTATGAAGAGGACCTTTAATCCAGCGCTAAGCCACCACCCACTTGGCCATCAGACATGCCATCCACACACACACCTCCTAATCCAGTTATCAATGGTCTAAGCAGTCCTGGTAGGAATAGTTGCCAGGACTCAGGAATAAAGAGGCTTCTTCTTCCAAATATAGCAGGCCAAACCTTGTCTGAAAAGGCCAATGCAGGGAGCAGCTCCAAGCAGGGTCGGATTGGCCCATCTGCCACCCGGCCCGTGGCCGGGCTGAAATCATGTGTAATCCCTGGGGGCCGGTTTCTGCCCACGCCTGGGCCGGTTTGAAAAAATAATAATAAAAAAGTTTGAAAAACTTTTCTTTTATTTTTAAACAAACAAAAGGCACCCGCAACAGCATAATTCATCAAAGCAAGGTAACCCATGTTACCTTGCTTTGATGATTGATTTGCACGCATGATGTGTGCATCATAAATTATGATGCATGCATCATTCACATGCTGCTGCAGCATGCAGCCACCTTTGCACCAGACCAGCAGATGAACTTAACTGGTCTGCTGTTAAATCTCAGTTACCAGTTTAATTGTATCCATTACAGAGTAGTTGCTCATTTTACTATAGCCGTTATGATAGCTCAGTTGGTTGAGCGCTCGCTGCTGCGATGTGTGTGTGATCAGCAGGTTGCAGGTTCGAAGGCCATCTCAGCCTTTCATCGTTCTGAGGTCGATAAATGAGTACCAACACAGGTTGGGTGATATTGTGTGCATATTTGTTCTATAAAAAAGAGCTTAAGCGTGAGTGCTATACAATAACATATTATCATTTGGCTTTGGACGTCTGCACCTATTCATAGTAATTTGACAATATGGATCAATACACACAGATATTAATGATACATATGGTGATCCATTCTTGTATGAAATGTATATCACATTAGTGAAATCAAAACCATATTTTTCATAGTGTACTTAGGAACAATGCAACTTGATGCCATTTCCTGTTTTGTCAATGGGTGAAAGGTTGTGGTTCATCGCTTCCCGGGATGTCACTTTCGTGTGGGGTCAAATGACATCACTTCCGGTGGTGTCATCAGAGGTCAAGGGTCGTGAGGAGAAGGGTGGGTCACTGTTTTGAGGCGAGGGGTGGGACACTTTTTCTTGGGTGTCCGGTCCTATTTCTTGTCCCAGTCCGACCCTGGCTCCAAGAGACATGTAGAACATTGCCCGTTTCCCATCGACATTTTAGGCACACATCAGTGGCATGAAAGTTAAACGTAAGCTCTTCTAACAAGTGTGCAGTAAAACTGCAATACATATTTGTAAAGCTTTTGAGAGATATTAGCAGGGATTGTATTAGTTTGGATTTATGGAGATCATTTGCAGAGACGAGTGCTGTAGGCACATGTTCTCTGGTATATCTGTCAAGCCCTCATTTATTTGTCACCCTGTATGCGGCATCTATAGGGTTGCATGTGTTAAAATTGCGGCAAAAAGGCTGTGGTTTTGCCGCCACAATCCATATAAAGGATGCGGGGGACACCCCTGCAAGCCCTGGACCCATTATACCATTTAAGGGGAATGGGGGACACCCCGCAACCCCCACTCCCCTTAAATAGTGTAATGGGGTACACCTTTAACGGGTCAAACCCCAGCATTTTTGCCACAATTTTTTGTACAGGCGACATTTTTGCCACAATTTTATCACTGCATACCCTCTATAGTAACCGTTTCCACCGCATACAGATCTGAGTAGGAAATAAAGCACACAAAACAGAATACAAAAGATCTCACACTTCAGATTATGAAAGAAATAATAACAAAAAAAGACAGTAAATTGACTTCTAAACGGAGCTCTGAATAGGGCAGACATAAACAAAATCTAATAATCGACACGAAAGAGACTAAGCGGACAGCCAAGAGAAATATTGAAAGAAGCACGATAATGACAATGATAAGAACCTGACTACAGTGGGGAGGAATGGAGGCAGTCTTGTGCATAATTGGAAAACGGGGAAAGACCACGTGCAAATGGAGCAAATGTCAAAACGCATCATTAATTGGACCAGACAAGAAGGAAGCAGTCAATGAAGCAAACACAGTGGCAATCAGAAGCACAGAGCGTGTTTTGCCTCTTTTTTTATTTGTATTTGGCAATTCATAAAAGGAGGGAAACGCTCGGTAGGTTGACACAATCATGCCAACTCTCAAAGGCCGGGGTGGGGTCCTTAATACAGATACAAACATACCACAACACACTAACTGCCCATGAGCACACCCGGCAGGACTTTGGCAAGGGCTAGAGTCCTCGCCACATGGGCGTGGGAGGAGGCTTTGCGTTACACAGAGTTTACTCATCTGGCTCTCTGCCAAAAAAGATCCTCTCCCCCGCCCCCGATGAGTGGCTCAGACTGTACATTAGCCCAGGGAGAGGGATGCGTCCCACCAGCATGAATGATAGAGACGCAAGGCCCTCGCCCTAGGGATCACGTGACTGCCGCCGGTCTGCGCAGACGCATTCTATGCTGCCCGCGAGGCTGCACAGAACCCTTTATAATGTAAAAGTGTGATTCACGTTCAAAAGCATGATTAATCCAAATGACTCCCGATTCCGTGACTGCTGTGAGCCGAGCACCACCACAATTCTGTGACGGCTGTTTTCTGCATTTTGCTGCGATGCTTGCAGTTTAAAATCCATTCGCCAACAAACGTTTGCCTACAAAAAATACCTTACAACCAGTGTATTTTTGGGAAGTGGTGTGTATGCTGCCAACATTTCTTTCAAAAGCACGAGAATCCTTTGTGATCCTTCGGAAAAAATAAACTTCAAGCATCGCAGCAAAATGCAGAAAACAGCCGTCACAGAATTGTGGTGGTGCTCGGCTCCCAGCAGTCACGGAATCGGGAGTCATTTGGAGTAATCATGCTTTTGAACGTGAATCACACTTTTACATTATAAAGAGTTCCGTGCAGCCTCGCGGGCAGCATAGAATGCGTCTGCGCAGACCGGCGGCGGTCACGTGATCCCTAGGGCGAGGGCCTTGCGTCTCTATCATTCATGCTGGTGGGACGCATCCCTCTCCCTGGGCTAATGTACAGTCTGAGCCACTCATCGGGGGCGGGGGAGGGGATCTTTTTTGGCAGAGAGCCAGATGAGTAAACTCTGTGTAACACAAAGCCTCCTCCCACGCCCATGTGGCGAGGACTCTAGCTAGCCCTTGCCAAAGTCCTGCCGGGTGTGCTCATGGGCAGTTAGTGTGTTCTGGTCTGTTTGTATCTGTATTACGCAGCCCACCCCGGCCTTTGAGAGTTGGCATGATTGTGTCAACCTACCGAGCGTTTCACTCTTTTTATGAATTGCCAAATACAAATAAAAAAAGAGGCAAAACACGCTGCATTTGCACGTGCTCTTTCCCCGTTTTCCAATTATGCACAAGACTGCCTCCATTCCTCCCCACTGTAGTCAGGTTCTTATCATTGTCATTATCGTGCTTCTTTCAATATTTCTCTTGGCTGTCCGCTTAGTCTCTTTCGTGTCGATTATTAGACTGTTTTATGTCTGCCCTATTCAGAGCTCCGTTTAGAAGTCAATTTACTGTCTTTTTTTTGTTGTTATTATTTCTTTCATAATCTGAAGTGTGAGATCTTTTGTATTCTGTTTTGTGTGCTTTATTTCCTACTCAGATCTGTGTGCGGTGGAAACGGTTACTATAGAGGGTATGCAGTGATACAATCGTGGCAAAAATGTCGCCTGTACAAAAAATCGCGGCAAAAATACTTGGGTTTGAAACGTTAAAGGTGTACCCCATTACACTATTTAAGGGGAGTGGGGGTTGCGGGGTGTCCCCCATTCCCCTTAAATGGTATAATGGGTCCGGGGCTTGCAGGGGTGTCCCCCGCATCCATTATATGGATTGCGGCAGCAAAACCACAGCCTTTTTGCTGCAATTTTAACACATGCAACCCTATAGATGCCGCATACAGGGTGACAAATAAATGAGGGCTTGACAGATACACCAGAGAACATGTGGCTACAGCACTTGTCTCTGCAAATGATCTCCATAAATCCAAACTAATACAATCCCTGCTAATACCTCTCAAAAGCTTTACAAATATGTATTGCAGTTTTACTGCACACCTGTTAGAAGAGCTTACGTTTAACTTTCATGCCACTGATGTGTGCCTAAAATGTCGAGGGGAAACGGGCAATGTTCTACATGTCTCTTGGAGCCAGGGTCGGACTGGGACAAGAAATAGGCCCGGACACCCAAGAAAAAGTGTCCCACCCCTCGCCTCAAAACAGTGACCCACCCTTCTCCTCAGATGACACCACCGGAAGTGATGTAATTTGATGCCACACGAAAGTGACATCCCGGGAAGCGATGAAACACAACCTTTCACCCATTGACAAAACAGGAAATGGCATCAAATTGCATTGTTCCTAAGTACACTACGAAAAATGTGGTTTTGATTTCACTAATGTGATATACATTTCATACAAGAATGGATCACCATATGTATCATTAATATCTGTGTGTGTATAGATCCATATTGTCAAATTACTATGAATAGATGCAGACCTCCAAAGCCAAATGATAATATGTTATTGTATAACGCTTAAGCTCTTTTTTATAGAACAAATATGCACACAATATCACCCAACCTGTGTTGGTACTCATTTATCGACCTCAGAACGATGAAAGGCTGAGATGGCCTTCGAACCTGCAACCTGCAGATCACACACACACATCGCAGCAGCGAGCGCTCAACCAACTGAGCTATCATAACGGCTATAGTAAAATGAGCAACTACTCTGTAATGGATACCATTAAACTGGTAACTGAGATTTAACAGCAGTCCAGTTAAGTTAATCTGCTGGTCTGGTGCAAAGGTGGCTGCATACTGCAGCAGCATGTGAATGATGCATGCATCATAATTTATGATGCACACATCATGCGTGCAAATCAATCATCAAAGCAAGGTAACATGGGTTACCTTGCTTTGATGAATTATGCTGTTGCGGGTGCCTTTTGTTTGTTTAAAAATCAAAGAAAACTTTTTCAAACTTTATTATTATTATTATTTTTTCAAACCGGCCCAGGCATGGGCAGAAACCGGCCCCCAGGGATTACACATGATTTCAGCCCGGCCACAGCCGGGTGGCAGATGGGCCAATCCGACCCTGCTTGGAGCTGCCCCCTGCATTGGCCTTTTCAGACAAGGTTTGGCCTGCTATATTTGGAAGAAGAAGCCTCTTTATTCCTGAGTCCTGGCAACTATTCCTACCAGGACTGCTTAGACCATTGATAGCATACATACATGCCAACCCTCCCGATTTAGGCGGGAGACTCCCGATTTTGCAAATAAAAATTGCACTATTTTTTACCATCTGTAGCCTAAAATAAATGTATTGCCAATGTAATCCTATGAGAAAATTACCTTCTCCCGATTTCTGTGGGGTAATCTCCCTCTCAGGGCCTGAAGAATGTTGGCATGTATTGCATTCCAAAGCTCTGTGCGTCTTACTCAAAGGGACACACACCCAATGGTTTACTGCGCCAGGTGCAAGAAGTGCCAATGCCACACTTCGCTGGGCAATGAACCCCAGCAGCCTCACATTACGCGATATGCCCACAGCGTGTGGATCTACAAGTGGCAAATGGAGCACACAGAAAGCAGAACAAATATGAGCTACTGTACCCATAAATATTGCACAAGCTGTCAATTACAGAAATTGAGCATGCAGAACTATGGCAGATCATTAATAAGTCCTGAAGTACTTCTGCGCAAGTCTCCTCTAAAGCTACTAGTCTCCCCCCTCTTTGGCCCGTATCTCACTTCGGACTAATCTTACTCCCAACCTTTCGCACGGATCTTCTGGGAGCCTCGGATCACCATGTTGCACGCGTGTTGCATGCATTTCACTTCCTGTACCTTGTGTCTCGGGCAGCCTCGTAGCTGCAACTACCACACACACTAACATAGTTCAAGTTTCTGCTATTTTGCTACCCACTCCATAGCGTACTTATCCGAGTACCTGCTCTACTCCTGCACCGTGCTTTGTAACCTTTTCCTGATACTCCTATGTGTAACTGTTAAACGCACACTATCGTCGTAGTCTCCTCTTATCATGGCATTCTAAGCTGTACTACTGTTGTATTTATCGATTCATTCATATCTGCACAGTACTGAAGTGGCCCCTGCAACCTAACGGGAGTCACTACTTGTTGTGTATCTGGACTTCACTGCACTCTTAAACAATCAGAACTGCATATTATTGATGGAGCCTCTGGGGTGGCTCCCTCATTTGGACTTCCAACTTTCATCTCCTTGACCTCTGTAACGGTATACTGTTGAAGTGGTTCCCTGTAATATCAGACAATGTACCCTCTTCTGCGCATCTAGTCCTTACTGTACTCGTACCGTGTGCAATTTGTCTGTCTGTAGAGAGGCGACTTTTCGCTCAGGCTATATACTTTGCACCTATCATGTCATTTTGTATGTATTCTGGATGTAGCTCCCCTCAACGGTGGGCAAGTTTTTCCCAGACTATATATTCTGCACCTATCATGTCTTTTGAATGTACTCTATATGTAGCTCCCCATAACAAGAGGTGCGTTTTTCCCAGACTACATAATCTGTACCGATCAGATCCTTTGAATGTACCTCCCCGTAACAAGAGGCAAGTTTTTCCCAGACAATATATTCTGCACCTATCATGTCTTTTGAATGTATTCTGGATGTAGCTCCCCGTAACAAGAGGCGAGACTTTCCTAGATTGTATTCTGCGTACCTTCTAGATCCTTTCCTGGCTTGTAACCACTGTAAGCACTTTCTGTAACCAAATTCATAAGTTAAAGCGCCTAGATGCCCCTGGGCTTTGTGCGCTATACAAATGTCTAAATAAATAAATAAATGCAGTTGTTGCCCTTTTTTGGGCAGATAAAAGAAAGGCTACAATTAGATTTGTCTTTCAATTAGAGCTTTAAAACTTACATAAATCTTACTATTTATATCAGTGGTGTTTCATACATATTACAAGATGTGAGTTTTGCAATCACACTGCGCAACGACACTGATTAAGACCAAAATGGTATAATGATTTTTAATGAAAGCTGAAGTAGCCTGACACGTGTTTCGGGCACTTGCCCTTCCACTGAGGCTACAAGGTTTTTCGTACATGCAAAATAATGTAGTACAAAGCATTTGAACAATATCCATATGTAAAACCCAAGGTAACAGGGCAACCAAAGAGAAAGGCCACAAAACAATTATTTTGGTCATTCATGGCACGGCATTGTACATTTCAGTTCATGGTGCCAAAGCAAAAAATTATTATAAACAATTTGGAAATGAAAAAAAACATCCATGTGTAACATGATTACAAAGAAATCCATACCATTTGTGTGTTCGGAATTCATCAGGTCAAATAGGGAGAGAGAAGCAGAAAATAAACAAGGTTTGTTAGCTTAGGGGCTCTTGGTGGGCCATACAAGTTGGAGGGACTAGGAATAAATTTAAATCTTTTACCTGTAGTCAGGTTTGATTCAATTGAGAACTGTAATTAAATAAATAAACAAATTTGATTAACGCAATTCCATTTGCGGAACATCACCGAATAAAGGATGCTATTGCTGCAATACAAGCGAGAAAGGTTTGGCTTTCAACTTACCCAGATTATGGTAAGTGATTAGTTATCGATTTCTTTCGGGCTCCACTGTGAATTTAATTTAATAGGCGTGTTAGGCATGTGTTCCATTGCATATATAGAGCAATTGAACATAAATTATACATTGGCAAGTGCCAAAACGGTACCTGTCACTTGCAGTTGCAACAACATATAAAGTAGCGTTTCCGCGTTACAGCTTTGAAGAACAGGAAGGTTCCGAAAGCGATCGTATGTCGTGAGCCCAGCGGTGAGGTGAAGGGAGGGGGGAAGGGAAAAACACAAACAGACAGCGCAATTAGTAAAGGCTGCGTGTCTGTCAAGTTAATTAAGACGCTCGTAGACCCTCGCGGCTTCTAGGGCGCAAGTATGAGCCTTACCAGCGTCTCCGCTGCAGTTCGAACTGGAGCCTGCCGGCTCTCTCGCGTGCTGCCAAGGATATTGGCAGACACGTCTGTGCATCAGCATGCGTGGCTGCGCTTGCAGAATTATGCGTCCGTCAACTTGACAGACACGCAGCCTTTACTAATTGCGCTGTCTGTTTGTGTTTTTCCCTTCCCCCCTCCCTTCACCTCACCGCTGGGCTCACGACATACGATCGCTTTCGGAACCTTCCTGTTCTTCAAAGCTGTAACGCAGAAACGCTACTTTATATGTTGTTGCAACTGCAAGTTACAGGTACCGGTTTGGCACTTGCCAATGTATAATTTATGTTCAATTGCTCTATATATGCAATGGAACACATGCCTAACACGCCTATTAAATTAAATTCACAGTGGAGCCCGAGAGAAATCGATAACTAATCACTTACCATAATCTGGGTAAGTGGAAAGCCAAACCTTTCTCGCTTGTATTGCAGCAATAGCATCCTTTATTCGGTGATGTTCCGCAAATGGAATTGCGTTAATCAAATTTGTTTATTTATTTAATTACAGTTCTCAATTGAATCAAACCTGACTACAGGTAAAAGATTGAAATGTATTCCTAGTCCCTCCAACTTGTATGGCCCACCAAGAACCCCTAAGCTAACAAACCTTGTTTATTTTCCGCTTCTCTCTCCCTATTTGACCTGATGAATTCCGAACACACAAATGGTATGGATTTCTTTGTAATCATGTTACACATGGATGTTTTTTTTCATTTCCAAATTGTTTATAATAATTTTTTGCTTTGGCACCATGAACTGAAATGTACAATGCTGTGCCATGAATGACCAAAATAATTGTTTTGTGGCCTTTCTCTTTGGTTGCCCTGTTACATTGGGTTTTACATATGGATATTGTTCAAATGCTTTGTACTACATTATTTTGCATGTACAAAAAACCTTGTAGCCTCAGTGGAAGGGCAAGTGCCCGAAACACGTGTCAGGCTACTTCAGCTTTCATTAAAAATCATTATACCATTTTGGTCTTAATCAGTGTCGTTGCGCAGTGTGATTGCAAAACTCATATCTTATTCTACTTACCTGGCGGTAGATTTGGCAAATACCCCCCCCTGCATCCACCTGCAGCACCTTTCACCATACCCAAATTTAACAGGCCCTTGCGCTGAACCTCGGCTTTCCCCCCTTGCCAACTTAGCTTCTTTACCTTTGGGACCCAGAGGCTCAGCTGCAGACCTTTTTCACTCAATAATAAATAAGCATCATGGCAACAGCAGCAGAATATATTTTGACTAGAGAGGATGATATCAAAGCATTATTTGCTCCGAAGGGCTCAACCCTGAATCCCTTTAAAAGGTTGACATCTGAAAATGATGACCTCCGATCCAAATTTATTAAATTAGAACGCCTCAGCGTTAGAGAGATAACAAATTTTGGGAAAAAACTACCCTAACCCATTATCTTAAAGAAAACAAAATTCCTAGGGGTCTACACATACTAATTCTGCCAGACCTCAAAGACCCGGCTGATAATGATTTAGCAACTGATTGGGAAGCGAACCTATCTGCCAGTTCAAATACAATGCTCAAACTTCTTATTGAGCATGCAAGCAGAGAACATAATCACATTGTAATTCAAATTGATGTACTTAAAGATGAGATTGCACATTTCGATGCACCAAGTGCAACCATAGATAAAAACTATAAAACCCTCTATACCCGACTGCGAAGACACAAGATGAGGTCAAACTTCATAAATCACGCAAATTTTCCCTTGATGATAGAGACTATCGGGATAACAGGGTGTACACATATCAACCTAAATATGATGAAGTTTCACGTTCACGTCCTACCAGTGCAGCCGCCTCACCAGCAAGTTCTGAAGTTGATAGTGATGGTGATAAAGTAGATACAGACTCAGACCCCTCAGAGGGGCCTAGCCATACTGAGTTGAACCTGTCTGATGACTCCGAGGCTTCCAATGGCAACCGTGCCCACATTACTCAACCTCAACCTAATCCTTTTTTAGAACAGATTCGCCGTTACAAGAAAGGCAATCGTCAAGCCGCACTGGCGGCCTTGAAAAAAGTCAGATTCCAAACACCATTAGTCACAAGTACCACAATCCCAGACCCAAGCCTCGGGGCACAAGGGGCGGCCAACCCCGCAAGCGCAAACGCCCTGCCCCCACAATGCAGAGTAACTCGGTCACTGTACCAGCAAAATCTCAGGAATCAGACAAGATAGATCTGATCACTAATTTGAGTGACTACCCTCTCTCTAAAGACGAACGTTTACTCCTGAACAAGGGACTCTTGTTCGCCCCCACTAACCGCAGTGATTACGTTCAGATTCAGATTGACCTGTTCAAATGTATTCGCAAAATAAAACTGAAAAAATATTTTGCAACACAAGTCAAGCAGTTTAAATCTAAATCACACCAGCCTGACCCCTCAGATGTCACACTACAGACAATGTTAAGTACACATGTTCTCATGTCTCTGGATGAATGTGAACATGATTCAACTGTTAATGTGATGGACTTACTGCAAGATCTCAGTATACAACAGCAAAATTTGAAAATAAAGGAATTATCAAGCAAATCAAAATTTGTGCCTACTTTCCCGAAAGATAATTTAATTGACACATTTCACCAAGCAGTCATCAATGACATACACAAATTGCAAGACACCACCAAAACTAAAAAAGGGTGTAAACGCAACTTACCTCATCAACAACAATTAGCTTTGCTAAAATTGGCTTCTAATGCTAACTTGATTTTCAAAGAGGCGGATAAAGGTGGCAACGTGGTAATAATGAACAAGCAGGACTACATTGCCATGGGCCTTGAATATTTAAACTTACCTGGCTGTTATGAAACTTTGCCCTCGAATCCAATTGGTATACTTCGGGCAACAGTAAACCAACTCGTGGCCAGATGGCACACCAGAGGCCTCCTTACAGATGTTGAAAAACGCTTTCTTATTGTAGATGGCCCAGTCATGCCCACAGCCTACTTCCTACCCAAGATCCACAAAGCCTTTACCTTAATACCTGAAGGGAGACCCATCTTGAGCGGGGGCGGTAGCATTTTTGAGCCTATCTCCATTTACATTAACGAAAGCCTTGCACCTTTGGTACCATCTATTCCCACTTTTATTCGAGATACCATGCACATTCTTTATACATTGGATCATTTACCTGTACTACCCAATATGTTATTAGAGACGCTTGATGTTAAAGCACTCTATACCTCGATCGATCATGCCGAGGCAGTCACCAGTGTTGACTATATTTTCTGTGAGCACTCTGCCTCGTTCTTTGAACACATTCAATTGATTAAAGAGCTTCTTTCCTGTGCACTCTCTAATAATGTATTCCTGTTCAATAACACCTATTATCGTCAACTTATTGGCATAGCAATGGGAGCGAATTATGCCCCTGCACTTGCAAATATATTCATGCATCACTTTGAACAACTGGTTGTGTTTACAAATGTTATGTTCTTACCGTACATCCACATTTGAAAGAGATATATAGATGATGTGATTCTGATCTGGACGGGCTCTTGTGATACACTCAATGATTTTGTGAACTATCTCAACTCTAACACATGGGGAATTCAATTTACACAGACTGTCAGCGACAGTAGTATCAACCTTTTAGATTTAACCATTACCATTTCAGAGAATAAACTGATAACTAAGACCTATCGCAAATCTACTTCTGTTAACTCATTACTTCACGCGAGCAGCTGCCATAAGAAATCGGTCTCGCGTAACATCCCTAAAGGAGAATTCATACGTGCCAGACGCAATTGTTCCTCTAATGAGGATTTCCTTACAGAATGTGTATTTATTCGTAACCCCTTCTTGGCAAGAGGATACGATAGTCGCCTCCTTGATAAAGCTCAATGTGAGGTGAAATCTCTAAAGAGAGAGGATTTACTCACTCCTAAGGTACGCCCTCAGAGTACTCACAGTAACAAACTGAAATTTATTACTAAATACAACGGAGAAAGTTCCAGCCTGTATAGTATAGTTAAGAGACATTGGCACATTCTCCAACTGGACAGAGACATTACCCCTTGGGTAGATGATTCACTAAATTTTATCTACACTAAGGCAAATAACCTCAAGAACATCCTTTCTCCTTTATTTATGCCCAACCCACAACACAAACCAACTTGGTTACAGCTAGCAAGTACCAGTGGTTTTCGCAAGTGTGGTGGATGTTCTATGTGCGCTTTTGAATATGAAACAAGCAAGCTTGAATTTGGACATCTGGGTACACATACTATCACCTCATTTATAAATTGCAACACCAAATTTTGTGTATACTGTATCCTTTGTGTATGTGGACAGTGTTATATTGGCAGCACAATTCAGCCATTAAAAATAAGAATTAGAGAACACTTGGCGTCCATTTCCCAGGTAGATTCCAAATATCCATTATCAGTTCATTGGCAACGAGTCCACCAAATGGATAATAAAGCAGAAATTAGATTCACTGGGATGGCCAAGGTTACGCTACCACAACGAGGTGGGAACTTGGTTCTCAAATTGCAACAATTAGAAGCGCGACTCATCTGCCACTACCGCACTGTCACACATGGCCTCAATACAGACCACGAACTTTCTGTCTTTTTATGAGCATTGAGCAATGTATAAATGTTTTTTCCAAACTGTTCTTTCCTGGTTTCAATTTCCCCTCTCCTTACGCTTGGGGTTCTTTGTTTGCCATACAACATAACCACTCACAGATTCAACCTGTAATAACCCTTGTTACCCGAGGGTGCCCATATAAGGTGGGTTAGGAAGGGCAGGCTCTGCAGGACAGCCATGCCCTCTGTTTCTCATTGACTCACACAAAAATCACCTTACTCCACATAATGCTGGACCAACCCCATCTTTTTCTCGAAGACACATGCGGATATAAGTGATATAAATGTATATGAGCATATATCCTACTGCATACTTCTGTTAGTCTTAATCAATGGAGACGGTTGGTGTTTTTTGAGATCATATTTTATTATTTTTTATTGTAATTATTTGCTCGAATTTACCTCTTCCAAAATACCCCCCACCTTTCAATACGAGGCGGTTTCCTTGGAATTTAATTGACCTTGCAATTGCACTGACTTTCTGCCGTGTATACACACCTAAAATGGCGGACGCATAATTCCGCAAACGCAGCCGCGCATGCTGATGCACAGACGTGTCTGCCAATATCCTTGGCAGCATGCGAGAGAGCCGGCAGGCTCCAGTTCGAACTGCAGCGGAGACGCTGGTAAGGCTCATACTTGCGCGTAGACCCCTAGAAGCCGCAAGGGTCTACGAGCGTCTTAATTAACTTGACAGACACGCAACCTTTACTAATTGCGCTGTCTGTTTGTGTTTTTCCCTTCCCCCCTCCCTTCACCTCACCGCTGGGCTCACGACATATGATCGCTTTCGGAACCTTCCTGTTCTTCAAAGCTGTAACGCGGAAACGCTACTTTATATGTTGTTGCAACTGCAAGTGACAGGTACCGGTTTGGCACTTGCCAATGTATAATTTATGTTCAATTGCTCTATATATGCAATGGAACACATGCCTAACACGCCTATTAAATTAAATTCACAGTGGAGCCCGAGAGAAATCGATAACTAATCACTTACCATAATCTGGGTAAGTGGAAAGCCAAAACTTTCTCACTTGTATTGCAGCAATAGTATTCTTTATTCGGTGATGTTCCGCAAATGGAATTGCGTTAATCAAATTTGTTTATTTATTTTATTACAGTTCTCAATTGAATCAAACCTGACTACAGGTAAAAGATTTAAATTTATTCCTAGTCCCTCCAACTTGTATGGCCCACCAAGATCCCCTAAGCTAACAAACCTTGTTTATTTTCCGCTTCTCTCTCCCTATTTGACCTGATGAATTCCGAACACACAAATGGTATGGATTTCTTTGTAATCATGTTACACATGGATGTTTTTTTCATTTCCAAATTGTTTATAATAATTTTTTGCTTTGGCACCATGAACTGAAATGTACAATGCCGTGCCATGAATGACCAAAATAATTGTTTTGTGGCCTTTCTCTTTGGTTGCCCTGTTACCTTGGGTTTTACATATGGATATTGTTCAAATGCTTTGTGCTACATTATTTTGCATGTACAAAAAACCTTGTAGCCTCAGTGGAAGGGCAAGTGCCCGAAACACGTGTCAAGCTACTTCAGCTTTCATTAAAAATCATTATACCATTTTGGTCTTAATCAGTGTCGTTGCGCAGTGTGATTGCAAAACTCACATCTTATTCTACTTACCTGGCGGTAGATTTGGCAAATCCCGCCCCCTGCATCCACCTGCAGCACCTTTCACCATACCCAAATTTAACAGGCCCTTGCGCTGAATCTCGTCTTTCCCCCCTTGCCAACTTAGCTTCTTTCATACATATTACATACACATTGTAAGAGCATGCAAAGAAGAATCTATTCTAATTGAAGTGAAAGCGGTCATGAAAATGCAATCATATAAGATCATAGAAACGTGCAAACATGATCTGATGGGTTCAGCAGAGTTCTGATCTATAAAGCTACAGAAGGCTCTCAAAAACATTTTCTTTATTGCAGCAAAGCATGGGGAAGCCAAAGCAACTGCAGCCGAACTTGCCCCCGGGTAAACCAGCTATCCCGCATCAAGGAACTGTGCCAAGACAGAATTAAACAAAATACCACCCAATGAAGATTGATTCAAACTAATATTAGACATCTAGGTTCTGCAAAGGGCTGCCTTTCAGTCGAGCACGTTCAGGACATTCTAAATGCAGAAAAAGCCCTACAGCCTCCACACAGTAGGACAAAGGAATTCCAATATGTCTGTAGTCTTTAGTGTTTAAAATGCTACTTGCATTCGTGGAGCCTCAGAGGTATTCCTAAACATGCAAATGTTATTTCTGTTTCACTTCGACGCCTTCAGGAGACCCTCCCTTCACTCACCGTGTCCACATTGGGACTTTTTCAAATTGAATCACTGTATTTGTTCTGTTCTCAGACCAGTATTCCCCTTGCCATAGAAGTCTTTTACTCCCAAAGAAATGGAACTTATAGGAGGACTGCAATGACTTTCACATTTTTAGGACTTGGATTTTAGGACTTCCAAGCACTAGTTAACAGAAGCACTGAGCTGGGAATACACATTGGCAATGTATAAGCTGTGCCCAGTAATGGAAATAGGGGAGCCTTCCAGGGCCTTATTGCCACCAGGTATAACCTCCAGAAGTTGCCAGTCCTGAGTGGTCTACTCGCCCTAGTTACAGCGCCCACTGACCTTAGGTCCACATGCAAGTATGCCACCCGCGTAGAGGAAAGCCTTTGCTTTACTGAGCCAGTGCTAATTTCCATGACCTGTTACTGTTAGGGACAGTTAATGTAGTCTTATACTCCACAGGATATGGGTAGGTTGGCTCTGAATAGATCTGGTAACTCATGTGCCTGGCAATTTATTGGGAAATAAGTGTTCCGTATGCCCATAAGAAAAAAAGCCAGTGCATGTGTTCTTGGCACTTCAAGAACACCCTGCACGGTTCTGCCTAATTGTGAAACCACACAAGGACCCATTACGCTAAATGTATATTTGCTGTCATCCTATTCTTGTGTTCTGTACCACGAAGGTAGTCCAACTAGGATCAACCCAAGCGTGTGTGGGTGTAGTCGACAGTACTGATGAACAGCGCTTGCCTAAAACATACAATCCTCTGATGCAAAGCTACCTTAACATCAATTTGGGAATTCAGGATAATTCTTATTTTTTGTGCATGCCTGTAAGTCAGTGAGCCAGCATAGGTCTCCCATGGTTGTCGAGGTTTAATTTGCTCACATGTCACTGGATATATTCAAAGTCAGAGGACCTATGTCCTATTCATTCTTAGATTATATCACCTTACGAAATAGAATTGAGCCACAGTGACTCGCTAAATTGAGCAGCAGCATTGAGAGAGGCACACTCACACAATTTAGGAATAGTATGGTCTGTGATACAGGTAATTAGTGGAGGGATAGACTAGTCAACAGCAATGGCAACACCTAGGGGATGAGCCAGACGCGGACGTTTGGACAGTGAAAGTTGTAATGATATTTCTGTAGCGACTTGAGTGTTTGTGTCTGTATGAATGCAGTGAGAGGCTTTGTAGAATGTGATGAGGTATGTGGAACTTGGGAGACCTGGAGGTTCCAAGAAAGTCAGTTGGGAACGTGGAGTGAAGATGGGTACCAGAGTCGATGCAAGTAACCTTCTCTCCCATCTCTAACCTGTTATGCTGTAACTAAGAAGAATAAAGCATCCTCTTCTTTTGTACTTGCCTGGGTCAGTCTGGTTCCTGCTCCTTTTCTTCTTACCTGGCCCAGACACATCAATTTCATTGTGATTTATTGAAGTATGCAGAAATATTCATGCTGATTTCAAAGCTGTGCCTTGCCTTCTTTTGCACACAGGTCATACTTTGAAGGGAAATGGACAGAGTACCTGAAGCAGAGAGATCTCCTGGATGGCACAAGACCAGCTGTGTTTCCTGAGAACTATGGTGTGGCTGAGCGGGACAAGTTCTACACTTCTGTCAGCTACCACGGCTGGGGGGGAAGCAGTGGCCATGATGCCCCCATGATCGCCTACGATGCCATCCTAGGTGCAGGGGATTCCTGGACAGAGCTGGCCCACCGGGCATTCTTCCATGGAGGGGACAGTGACTCTACAGCAGCCATCGCTGCCTGCTGGTGGGGCGCCATGTATGGGTTTAAAGGCGTGAACCCCGCAAATTACAAGCATCTTGAATATCGTGAGAGACTGGAAGCGCTAGGCCGGAAGTTATATCAACGCAGCTAAAAATGAACTCGGGTGTCAGATAAAATGCTTCGATGTATACTGAAAAAATAAAAAATATTTATTTGACTTGATACAACAATTATGAATTAAAATGAATCATGTGTGAATCATCACTAAAGATCACAAATAGGTTGCCAGAAACTAAGCACTGGTTCATAATATCCTAGGGTTGTCAGCTATTATAACCTGCTCTTTTTATTTTAGTTTGCGTGCTTCACAATATAGATAACCCTGCTTAAAGGCTTCTGTCGCGGATAATTTGCCACACCCGTGGATACTACAATAAACACAGACTGTTACCAACATTTTGTATTTTGTCAGAGAAAATGGTAATTTATTTTAAAAAACAGGTTCAGTCTGTACATAAATTAGATATGCACTTCAAGCTCAGGCCCACCCTCATTTGAGATTGTACTAATTCCTGCCCAGTTATTGTGCCCATCAAGCATGGGTACTTATGGAAATGTATAGGTGGGCACAGACAAATAAATGACTCGCTGCTGTGCAGGGAGAGAGTATGGTGGTGCCCACTATGGCTATGCTCTCCTTGCCATAGTCTTAGCATGGCACCTGCTCACATGTGAGGAGGTATGTGAATCAAAAACGTGAGTGCAATCACCAATGTTTCAAAACAGAGTTTCTTAAAGAAAAGATTAATTCTCAACATTTTAATTGGGACGTTTATCTATTCTGAATTTTCTTTGCCAGGGAGGGAAGAGCCTCTCCCCCACTCCATTACCCATTATGCAGAGTTTATTCATGTGTATGCACTTTTGCTTATCATGCCTGTTGTCACATGGCCAAGCTAACACACAACCACTGACGACAGAATAGGTTTAAAGGGTTTTATGAAAATAAGGCTATTGCATGGAAATTGGTTCATGATGGATGTAACAAAGATTCTTGGAAGACATATTACCTGAAGTCCGGATTATAAAAGAAGAACAGCAAACAAAAAAGGCAATCAGAAAGTTCCGGAGAGGAAGGTCTCCTGTTTAGCTCACTCTAGCATTCAGTCGTCATTACTTCTTTTAGGTACCACAAGGCTTCTCCACCTCACTCTGCATTTGGGCTTCCTCTCTCTGTAAAGTGTTCCAAAAAGTCCTGTCCTTCATGGGGGATTTCCTTTTCTCTTCTTTTAATCTGGAATATGCTGCCCTTCTCATCCTTCCACACCCAAGGATATAGTGCCCTGCTTTGTAGTCTGCACATAGGGATATAGTGCCCTTCTCACTCTCTTTGGGATATATTTTGCCCTGTTCACTTAGCTGAACCCAGGGAGTTAGTGCCCTGCCTACTATTCCGTAACTAGAGATATAGTGCCCTGCCCACTCTCCATGGGATATAGTTCCCTGCTCACTAATAAAAATCCAGGGATTATAGTCCCCAGCTCACTCTCACTTCATTGTGGCACACTCCTCTTCTGGGCTTACATGGCTCTTCTCTTCTGGGTTCAAAGTGTCTTTCTCTCTCTGCTTCTCACCCCTACCTTCTCTTGCATCCGGGGTCTCTTTCTTTTGGTCTCAAGCGGCAGGCCTATTCTCACTGGAGCCCACCCATTTCGGAGAGGTTCCAGGGCTCACCTCTTCCTCACTGGAGTATACCTCTTCTCCTGGTGTTCTGGGGGGCCTCTTTTCTATCTCCCTGGCACAAGCTCCACTTTTGGGACTCATGGGGGCACCCCTGACTAGAACACACCCTTTTTCAGGGGTTTAGGGAACTCCTCTCCTCACTGAACAGACCCTGGTTTTGTGGTATGGGGGGCTCTTCTACCCCTCACCGGAGCACACCCCTCTTCTGGGTTTCAGGAGACTCCTCTCCCTCTGTGAAAATAAATCCTACGTCATAGCCAATAAATCATGAATGTGTGGGATTCTGTATTCTCCTGCGCCTGTTAGAGGATTGCTGTGGCACACCCCTCGTCTGGGCTCAAGCGGCTCCCATGATCTGGTGCTCTCTTGCTTCCTCAACAAACTTCTCAAGATAGAAGAAATTGTTTTTGACGAGTAAGGTGAGAGCACTTTTAGGTCTCTGGACTGGGAATGAACTAACACCATGGCATCAGTGGCGTCTCTGGAAATCAATTTTGGGGGTTGGGGGAGGCAGACCAGGGGTCATAAATAAAACAAAGCAGGTGGAGGTGGTACATCAAATAGGGGTCAACAGGCCAAACTAAACATATGTTTTACCATCTGGTTGAAAAAGTGACATTAAGCAAGTTCAAAGTAGGTTAAATACCATCTTTTCCATCAAGTTAATATACACCCTAAAAGGTTAACAAATGTTCAACAGTTGCAGAAAGGCCTAAAACTATTCAAAGGCCTTTCGCCTTACAAGTGTGTTACTGTGTGTTTTTGATTGAACATAATTTGTCATTTGTTGCTTTAGCTTGGAAAAAATAATGAAACATTGCACAACCGGCAACATTAAAAAGTCTGCAATTACCCGCTACTCTTCCCTTTCATCAGGTACCTTCAAAGTCCAGCCCACAACACCCTAAATGGCAAAATATTACAATTTCAAAATCACAGTTCAACTATCTTGCTAAAAGAGCACACTCAGTGTTTTAAACACATAATCCATAACAATATTCCATCTAACCCTGGTCCATTATTTCAAGTTTACAAATATGGCGTTAAGACCTGATCCGGCGGGCCAGGAGGGTCTTATGGCTATTACCAGCCCAGGTTACCCAAAGGGTAACCCGGGGTGCTAAACAAAAAGTATTTCCATTCATTGAATGGGACGCCGCACGCGTCCCGTTCAGTGAATGAAAATACTATGCAAGGTGGGGCTCTGTACAGAGCCACTCTTCGATGTCCACGGCAGCCACGTAGTGACAGCAGAATCGCGGTGGCGGTAGAGGGGCTGCCGCCATTGAAAACAAGTAAGGGGGGGGTGGAGGGAAACATTTTGAAAAAAAGAAAAAGAGAAGGTGGGAGTAAGATGGCGCTGCAGGCGAGGGAAGCAGCCAGTAGGCTGCTCGGAATGCCTTCTGCCTGCGTTTCGGGCAACCTGATTGGTTGGCTCCCCCGCCCTGGGTGCTAATAATAACAATATCACACTTTAGCTAGTGTTCATGGCAGATACTTCCCTTGTGCAAGTGCTTTATTAAGTGTTATTATTACCCAAATTAATGGTGATGTAAATTGGTCCTGTAGAGCGCATCATTGAAATGTGTGGTGGCGTTCGGTTTTTGCCAAAAACAAAAGAGGTACTGGTATTAAGGAAGAGGCATGTACTAAACATGTGTCATTGATGAGTGTGCACAGTAAATACCAAAGTCCTAAGGCCTGGTATGGCTCTATGTGGTTTGTGGCATTGACACCTGGGTATGGGTTCTATCTTCCATCTTCTTGCTCCTTTGCACAGGAACTCTCTCCCCCTCCCAATCCGCTCTTCCACTACCCTCCCCTCATTTCGCACTTCCCTCAAATCCCTCCTCCTCCACTCACCACTGTGAAGCCCACCCCCCGCCCTTCCTAATGATATTTACCACCAGGGTAAATTTCTACTTCCCACCCGTGGTTTTCCCCTCTTTAATTCCTCTTTCTCTCCCTTCCTTCTACACTTATTCAATCCTTCTCCTGCCCCCTCTACACTCCGATTCCCACTCCACTTCCCCCCCTCTCAGTTAATTGCTCTTTGCACTGTTTTGTGGAATGATTCAAGTTGTAATTTCTGCTCACAATGTTAATTGTTGTTATTTCTATGCATTTGTTGTTCCATTGTACAGTGCTTTGGTGTAAAGCTCTCAATAAATAAATCAATCAATCAATCTAGACACACTCAGAATCTATTAGATGGCAGCAATGGGAGAGTCCCTGACAGAGCACAGTATGTGATAGAACTAAAGATGCAGCAGTCCCGGATATTAACTTTGAGCTGCTCCCCAAGGTTCCTTTAGTTGAGATCGTGTTGCAGGCATGTAGTTTGAAGGTTCTTGTAGATTGAAAGGTTGAGACAGGGGAAAGTTGTCTGGGGCTCCTGAATAGTCCTATTAGAATGTTAAGGTTAAAATGAATTGGTAGAGTTCAAGCTGTGTGGATATCCACCTTGATGAGTTGTTGTTACTGTTCTCGGTCCTATTTTATGACGATTGCATGCAGGGCAGTGTTAGTTTCTTATGTGTCTAGCCCTTGGCTGGCTAATGGGCTCCATGCTGGCCTGCTGAGTGAACACACAGAAATAAAAGACACAAACACCAAGGTTAAAATAAATAAAATGCTTTATTGAAGGGCAGTGAGTGTTTGTTTATATGGGGAGGGGGAGGTGGTGGTGGTGGTGGGGGATTGGGGGGGGGTTGTGTGTGTTTTTTCAAGACTCCATCCAGCCCACCATGGGGCTGGATGAAATGTTAGAAGTAAAGGACAGAACAATAGAAAAGAACTCCCCTGCCCAATAATGGGCTGGGCAGGGGAGAGAAGAGAAGAATCCAGCAGGATTTGAAAATTACAGTTGGGAAAAGGACAGTTGAGAGGAAGAAAAAAAAGAGAGAGACTTACCTGGGGAGGCCAGGGAGGGGGGGTTGCTGCCTCGAGCAGCCCTCTGGGGTCTTAATCCTTTGGAAAGCGCTGGGCAGCGCAACGGGGAGCCTGTGCAGTGAGTGTATCTAGGGGGGCCTACCTGCAATGCCAGGGGCAGCTCGGCCTCTCCTGGCCACAGTACCTGACTGCCTGCCCGGGGCCAGACCGGACGGGCCTCAGAGTCATTTATGGCCCAGGCACCATGGCGGTGGCTGCCCGGGCCCATCAAGAACAGCCTGGCCCGACCGGGCTGCCCGGCCATGCCCCCATAAGCCTGACTCGTGACCAGCGAGGCGGGCCTGTTCACAAAAACATCCTCCAGGGCTGCGTATGTCAGGAGCAGTCCAGGAGGTTGCAGAGACACGCAGCGGAAGCCTAACGCCCTATGTTGGCCGCCGCCAACCCAGGTAAAGAAGAGACAGGTGGTGGATTCCCAGGTTGCTCTGTTGAGCGGCCCGGGTGAAGGATGTCCCGGGCTGCCCAACGGAGCAGCACAGGTGAAGATGCGGCCCACCCCCTGCGTGGGTCTACTTGTTAAAGGGATAGTTCACTCTAAAATGTTATTGGCTTAAAAGATGGGCATAATCAAAAATATATATAAAAAGTATTTTTAAAGAAAGTTCCTATGTAAAATTTTGAGCAAATGAGGCTCAAAGTGTTTACATGGGGGCATCCATTTTGTGATTTGAAGCAGCCTCCTCTGTTCATGTTAACCTCTGCTTTGGAGGCAATAATCAAGAAGCAAAACCCCTTTGCTGGGAGCTTTTGCTTACTGCAGCCAGAGCAGAGCTTGACATGTAGAGGAGGCTGCCTTCACTTTAATTTTAAGTTTTCGGTACTCCCCTAGCCCAGGGAAGCTCAGAAAACATGAAATGAAAGGCAGAGCCATTATAAATACTTCACCGGCTGCCGGCAGAGTTTTCATAATTGCTGTGACTTTCTTTTCTAGTTTCCCGTGCTCAGGAAACTAGAAAAGAAAGTCGCAGCAATTATGAATACTCTGCCGGATGCCAGCGAAGTATTCATAATTGCCTGGACTACCTACAAGAAAAGGCGCGGCAATTATAAATACAACGTTGTTGTATTCATGATTTCCGTGGTTAGAAAATCACGGAAATCATAAATACAGCAACGTTGATGGCTATTATGTTAAAATCGGACTGGTCAATCCTATGGGAGTGGCAGGACTATGCTGGTTACATGGTAAGTACTGGTGAGTCTTACAGCCTCAACCTAGCGATGGATAGAGGTTGAAAATTCAGCCCTATCGAGCTTGTAGAGAGGCATACTACTTTGTCTGTTACGATCTAGGGAACAGCCAGGGTTTGAGAGATTTTCTGAAGACTAGGTGATTGTCCTTTGCTTGGGATCTCCCAGGCATGGCGATCCACAGGTTGGCTGATAGAAAAGAAAAGGAGGACCTGAAGCTATTCAATGTATCAACTTTTGAAGGATGGAGGGCCAAGTCGACTCGGGCAGAAAACAAATATGCGACTTCTGGTTTCACAGAGATGTCAGAGGTGAGTGCTTAATTAGTCTGAAATCAAGCAGCAGGTTATACTTGGCTTCAAGAAAGCTGCCCACACTATCCCTCCACTGCAATCCCAATGGGGGCTCCTGATAAACAGTGAAGAGTCAGCTTCCAGATTTCCCTGGGAATACTGAGGTCCACCTTGGAATTAAAATGACTCATTCAAGCATAAACATTTAAGAGGTTACGTCATGAGTGTAGGTTGGTCAGCTTCATGGAAAAATGAACTTTAAGAAATATTTAAATTACAATAGAGGTGGGTGAGGTCAGGGGGTTTAGAGGGATAGAGAGGGTGAGATGGCCAAAGTATAGTTTAGGCGTAGCTTGCCATTTCTGTACCTTTTATGTGCTCTCTACTGCACCAAACCTCATTTTTGTCTGTTGTGGGCAAGGGATGGGTACTTGGAATAAACCTGCCTGTGCAGCAGTGAACATAATATTGTATTAGCCCCTTCCCTTATAACCCCAGACTACCAGTAAAGGTTTATAGTTGTGTGTCAGCGGAGGCAGAGTGTGGTCGACTAGAGTGACCACATAATTACATGTCACTGAGACCTTTTTTGCAGTCCCTTTCTAGCCCTGGAAATATCCCAACAGTCTGTAGGATTGGTTCTGGGGGCACAAAACAAACCCACTGCTGCTTCTTTACGTGATCTATATCATATTATGCAGAAAGAAAGCTCTTGAGTTGTGCCCGTCAATGCTCAGATGTTCAAGTCTTTGCTTTCAGCCACTTCATTCAGCATTCTTGACCAGCAATTGTAGTTTTAGTTTCAGACTGCAAAGCTAGGTTTAGAAGACCCAGAATGCAAATGTGATAACTGATCTAGCATCTCACACTGGACAAGTGCTAATGTGAGAGGCCTTTAATCTTCCCGCTGGTTTATACAGTTTGGTTGATAGGAAAGAAAAGGAGGATCTTGAAGGTACTCAATGTATCAACTTCGGAAGGATAAAGGGCCAAGTCCTTGTCCCTTAGGAAATAGTAACCTGCTCTTAGTCATTGTTTGATGAAGGCATACAATTTGTTATGCGCCGTGTGCAAACAAGCAAGAGACATCATACCTTTAATGAAAAGCCATCACTCCAAGTTCGACATCACTCCTGGCTCTTCTTCAAATGATGGTTAGAAATTGTGTTAAGCAGAATAGACAATACTCCCAGCACAGCCCTTAAATAATATGCAGTCAAAAAGAGTCTGTTTAAGAGAAGAGAGATCACTCCTGGCTCAGTTTCAAATGACAAGTAGTCAACTATAGGCTGTTTCACAGAGGAAATATCACCCATAGGATCAGAGTATAGGAGGAAAAGGGGGCAACCACCCCCTTAGTTTGTTGGCAATGGGGGCAGGAAAATCACTTTGCCCCATAGAAATGTTTACTGTTTTCAGCTTCTAGCTATGGAGAATGTTGGCAGGCACCAACTAAAGTTACTTGTTAGTAAAAAGTAAATGACATCTATGTTAAGGCATCCTCCAGAAACTTGATAGTCACTATATCAATAACAGAAAGTGATTCTGGTGATATCTATCATCAGATCTGGAGACGCCAGGTATGTAGTAAACACTATTGTATTAATTCAGTTCATCATCCTCAATAAGCCAAGACTCAAATGACAAATCAAAATCTCTGTGTCTTCTTTTATGTACACCATCAAATGGTGCCTTTTGTCTTTGTTATGCTATGTTATGTTATGTTATGTTGTTGGGCTTTTGTATAGAGCCGTTTATCATTGGTATGATTTCAAATCACTGTGGTTTGAATGCCCTCTGGACCGTGGTCCAGGTCAGTGTAGAGAGTACTGTAGTAAAGTGCTTGGGTGCACTCTGTATGTGTGCAGCCAGGGCGGATTAAGTAGTGTGTAGCTGTATTCCAGAGCTAGGCGCGGTCTGATGGTTGTGTGAGATCAGTGAAATGTGTGCAGCAACGCCAGTTGGACATGAGAAGCTGTATTCTGGCAGTAGCAGAGTTTGTGAGCGGGATTATGTGTGCAGCTAGCCCGATTTATGTAGGGTATAGCTGCACTCTAAAGGCTGTTGAGGCGATAATGGAGGTGTATGTGTGCAGCTAGGCCGATTACTCAAGGGGTGTAGCTACATTCTATTGTTTGTTGGTGCAGAGAGACGAGTTAGCATATTGTTGAATTTGTGTGGTTTTGAGGAGGACCCTGTTCCTGACGAGTTTCCAGTGCCTGTTGAGGAGATGGCATCCCCCTTCGGTTATTAGGTTAAGTCCCCCCTGTGTCTGCAATTGCTTATTAGCGTTGTCTGTTGGATGATGATAGCCAGATCGGGCCCAACACATATTGTTTCAATATAGGTGCAGGAGAGGCCCTTGATCGATAGTTTTGCTAGATACATTCCCTGATAGGAAAAATTAGCAAAGATATAAGTGCTTCTAGGCCCTCTGTATGAGGTTTTGCTCCTAGATTTCCAGATGAGTAAGATCTGCAACAATGGGTGTCTCCTGGAGTGACAGTGTGTTGCATATCTGGAGGGCGTAATGATCAAGCTCAGCCATCGCATTGGTACATAAGTGCTATTAGTACATGGGTTACGAGTCTAGCACAGTCGGTCCAGATAATTGGAGACAAATATCTCTTGGCCTTTTGTATTGTATTCATCATTTATATAGCACCCTTTCCCTATTTGTATGGCCTCAATGCGCTTTGTGGTTGGAACTCCCTTGGGGAGCAAATTCCATGTGTGGGAGATTCTAAGAGTAAACTTAAAAATGCGTGTGTGCATTTTGGCAGGTTAGGACTTGGGTGGGCTGGCTAGGCTCCAATAAGTGGATGGGCTGGCTAGGCTCCAGTAAGCAGCCAGGAGGTCAGGCACGCGGGTGGGTGCTGTTGGTGGTTTAGGATAGAGTGCTAGTGCCGTAGACTCTGTGTGCCCAGCAAGACTGACCTTTTCGTAGGTTGTCATTGTAACCTAATGGTGGAGGTGTTAAGGCATGTCAGGTGTTTCAATGTGGACAGCTATGTGAGCTGCTGAACCGGATTTGCATAGCCATAGCTGCATTCTATAGTGCATGGATGGGTGGCCGTGCCTGCGGCCTGTGTCCACAGACGTGGTGCAAGCTATACATACCTTAAACTTGGATGGAGTTCATCTATGATGTTGTTTTCTTAGGTCCAACGCGATTGGCTGGTCTCTCCAGCTGTGGTCTCCCTAGATTGAGAGCAAGAGCAGTGGGAAGGGATCCGGGGAGGCGGGGAAGTAATGTATGATCGTCTAGGGGTGGAGCATATACCTTGGGGTTTTGGAGGGTGTGGCTGCAAGATGAGGTGGATTGGTTGGGCTGTGCATTGGAGAGGTTTGGGGTAGTGTGTGGTGGATACCGTTAGGCATACTGGCTTGCCAGCGTGTGGCTCTGATTTGTGGAGTGTGGCATGGTGTATCCTGTGGGCAGGATGCATCCTTAATTGGGAGATCCCGCACATATGGATTGTGCAGCTGGGGTCATGTGGGAGTAGGGGGTGGGTCTGGGCAGTAAATGTAGAAACACCTAGATTTCGGATACTTGGATATAGGGAGAAATGCCCGAAATGGGGCACAGCAGAAATATGCAGAAACACCTAGATTTGAGAAAGCGCCTACAGTGGTGGCACAACAGCAAATGCAGTCACACCTAGATTTGAGAGAGCACATAAAATGAGGGCACAACAGCAAATGCAGAAACACCTAGATTTGGGAACACCTGGATATATGGAAAAACGCCTAAAATTGGGGCACAACAGTAAATGCAGTAACAGCCAGATTTCAGAAAGCACCTAAAATGAGGGCACAACAGCAAATGCAGAAACACCTAGATTTGGGAAACCTGGATAGAGGGAGAAACTCCTAAAATGGGAGCACAACAGTAAATGCAGAAACGCATAGATTTGAGAAAGCGCCTAAAATGGGGACATAAAAGTTAATGAACTGGTGCTTAATGGTTGGAGTGCAGCAGTGATAAATTTATTACTTATAAGCTAGCAAGCCATGGTAAGCTATGTTATGTAGGTGAGAGGAGTGGTAGGGCTTTCCGGAATATCATGATTGCTGTATTCCCCACCCAGACCACTTATCTTCTAATAGAAGTGGCAGAAACACTAGCCGATGCATATCGGACACATGTCCATCATCGGGGCTAATTCTACAGAAAAATGTCATATATGTACAATTGTATTATGTCTATCAGGTGCATGTAAATAAAACCACAAAAAAGATAGGTAGGTAATAACTGCCAGGCTATTCTGCTAGTCTATGCAAAAAGGATGAGCATACTCGTCCTTAGCACATAAGGGGGTCAGGGCTGGAGCGACAGACACAGGACGCAAGCCAACAACGCGGGTTAGAGTACAGTCGCATGCACTCAGCGCAACGGCAAGCAGCACAATTCCTGTGATTTGTAGCAGGTTATCGGGCGCACTTAGACACTAGGCAGGACCTTACCACAGACCCTTGGGTCTTAGAGACTGTGCAAGGGTTTTGTCTGGAATTGTTTCCAAGAGCCCAGACAGGCAAGACCAACGCAACCATTCAAAATGCCACAGGAGGAACAAAGCTTTATGGAAAAGGAAATAGAAGAGCTTCTAAAGAAAGGGGTGATAAGGCCAACAGAGCAGGTGGCACAAGGCTTCCTAAGCAATGTCTTTCTGGTGAAACAGAAGCAAACGGTCAGGCCAATGATTAATCTCAGACAATTGAATGCCTAACCGACACTTCAAGATTGAGGGGATCCATCTCTTGAGAGAGATATTTTGCAGAAAGGGGACCAGTCCTCAACCACATGTCTCAGCCCCGCCAAACAATGGCCATTTACCCGCAGTGGGAAGAGAAGCTGTTCGCAGCAAAGATGGACAGAATTGATACATGCGTTGTCCACCAAACATTGCAGGTGGCAGGCACTCTCTCAGGCTAGGTGGCTATATCAGTGGCAACAATGGGTACATACAGTCTTTCTCTTTACCTTGAAAGGGTACACTGAGCGCTGTGAACAGAACAGGGTCCCAGGCTTGGGGAGACCGGTTCCAGCCAATCACAATGCTCGAATCCTGGGGTGGTGTGTAATGAGTCAAGGGCCAATGGTCATCCTGCGACCCTGCAACAATGTAATACATAGTGTTTGGGGAAGTCTCAGGCGAACACACCTGACATGGGAGGACCAATTAACCAACTCATATAGATGATACCTATAGATGTTACTACTTGAGCTACCCAATGGGTTCTCTTCTTAACATTTTGGGGGAAGGGCTGGGAATTGTGACGTCACTACAGGATAAAAGCTTGTGACATGGGCTCAGGAGCTGCGATTGCTGGAGACTCTGTTTTCCTGTTTGATCCCTGTCTGTTTGGAAAATAAAGGACCGTTCCAACTTGCCCCATGGCTGAATCCTCTGTCAATACCAGGGGAGGGTTCGATGGGCCCTGGGTTCTCTGCTAAGCTGTGATTTTGTGGTGCGAACCCCTGGTCCTCTGGCATACCTTTACAAATTGGTAGCAGAGAATGGATCGCTACGTTTGATCGGCACAAAGCTGTCTGTTCCGTCGCAATGCCTGGAGTTCTGTGAGGTGACCCGCGGAAAACGAGGACCATGTGGAAGGTGCACCCTGTGAAGAGGCCGTCAGGAACCGCCTTGGAGAAAATCCTTCCCGCGGTCCTTGGGATGCCCAGCAGACCAGAAGGGCAGAGTGGCAGATTTGGGGAGAGCCGGTGGCCGAGCGATGTCAGCAGATCACAGAGTGTAAGTATTGACTTAGCCATATGGAAAATAGAGGGAGGTGGTGAAGAGGTGTTGGGTATTGAATGGTATTGAGTATTGGGTGGTGAAGAAGCAGAGGTGGATGTTAATTGTCTGTGGTTAGGGAACATTCAATCTTGAGGCGATTAGTTGAGAGAGTTGGCCTAGAAGATTGACTCAACGGTACGGATGACAAATGTTATATAATTATTGGATTTCCTGTGGGTTGGGCGTTGTAGCTTGGGCCATGGATGGCAGTATCAGCATGTATAGGGCTTAGCAGGCGAAGCTAGCTTGAATCACGGAAGGTGTTCTTCTGGCAGAGGCGTTTATCTACAAGGCGATGCTGTAGGTACAGATTGAGCACATGAAGTATTGGAATCCGCTGTTAGGGGGCAGGAAGCCAGCCATAGATATATCTTGTTTGTATTTGTCAGGGTCTTGGTGTCACTGGGGAATATTTTGGTTAAATTCTTTGAGTGGGCGGGTATCAGCGATTGTGTTTTTTATATCAGTACGCATTATTGAGGTGATAGGACTCGGAGAGCAAGAGTAGGTGCCGAACTTGTTGACGATCAAAGATTGCCAGAGTGTTGGTGTTTTGTGGTGGTGCGCAGAAGGCGCATGTGCGAGATTGGTGGGTGTGCCTGAGAAGGCAGAGAGTTGTAGAAGGGCGGTGCATGGAACACTCCCAGAATATTGGTTGAGAGCCAAAGATGGCAGTGATCTTGTGAATTGAACTGTTATTTGAATATTTCAAGTTAATATAAAGTAAAGTGCATCTGTTTGATAACAGCGGATGTGTTGAAAGCCCCGACTTGGGGTCAAGTAAGTATTAAAGTAATGTATTGTGGCAGCAACATGGGGGACACACCGCTGCAGCACATCTGCTAGGTCCTTGCGCGACATAAGAAAAGAATGTGTAAATATAGCACAGAATGAACACAAAGCACAGAGGGTAAACTACCTAAGCCATGGCCAAAAGGTAGGAGCTTCTCCAGATGTGTGCAGCAACCATTACACGTGAATATACACACCGCTTACAAGGGGAAGACATTGAATAAGCGAAGGGCCGTATTCGAATTGTGGAAAATATTTCAGGACAATGGAGGGGACACGGCACAGCATCACTGGATGCTGAACCAACAAGAGACCACGGGCAAAACCCCTTCTGTCCCTACCCCTCCTCCTCCTGAACATGAGACCAAAGCCGCAACAGCAGAGGTCCAGGGATTAAATCCTAGAGGGAATTAAGAGCAGCAGCAGGGTACACAAATCCAATGTTTGCACCTCTGGCATACAGCAGGAGGGAAGGGCAGAATGAGACCGAACACGCGTTCAAGGAAGCTGAAAATGCGGGAGGCGAAAAAGAGAGCATAGCGAGAGCAAAGCATGCATAGAAGAGAGCAACATGGGTAGGGAAGAGAGATAGGAAGGTCTGGAAAATATACTATCGAACGAGTGGGTAGGTGGACAAATATTGCTTAAACTGGACGGGAAGGTAGCGGGAGAAGTGGGAGGTCCTAATAAGGAAGCAATGGGTTTCAAGGATATGAGTGAAGCAAGGGAATGGGGAGCGATAATGGAAGTAGTAGTTGGACAAGATAAGGGAGGAAAAAAGGAACGTGAGAGAGTGCAAAGGGAGAAACAAGAAGCACGACAGCGCAAACGGAGAGATTGAGAATATGGTGAGAAAAAGGGCAGACGAAGAGAGGGAAAAGCAAGTACAAATAAAGAAGGAAAAGAGGTATTTGGAAGTGGAACAGCTCATTAGAGAGCGACAGCACAGGGAGGACGAGCGCGCTGTGAGGGAAGTGCGAGTGAAGTTGGGTTTAGCACATTTTTGTGACAGCGAGAAAAGAGAGGAGCAAGGAGAGCGAGGCTGAGCCGAAAATATGATAGGGCAGCAGCGCTGCCAGACACAGACAATACTGAGTCCTCTGTGAGGGGGGAGCTTGGGAGCGTGATTGACCTAGGAGAAGGGAAACAGGAAGGCACAGTATTAAGGAGGCCAAGTATCCAGGATAACACTGACAGTGATGGTGAAGATATCGGGTCAGACGATGACTTAGTAGGGAGTGAGGATGAGGAGGCGGGCGACCTGCTCAACGGTCTACAGGGAAGAACCCAGACCGAGACACGATCTGGGGAGCCGACAAGGACACGGGTGGATAAAGATGAGAGGGCACATCTCTCTGGGGCTATATCGTGCAGCGCAGATAGCGTTACTCCATATACGCAGAGGCTCAGGGACCTTCCAGCACAAAGAAGGGGAGAATCGGCAAGGGGCGTTCACCGCCACCAAAGAACCCGGGAGACAGGGTGGGAAGAGTGAACTGATGCTATTCCTCTTACTTGTAAAGGGAGGGGGGTGACCGCAATACATACCATGGCAACAGATTGATAAAGACAACTTGAGGTGTACGTTGTGGGGAAGTGGATATACGAAATAGAAAGTCTAACAGTGGGTACGACAATAGAAGTGGGGGATATGAAAAGTTTACTTTTGGCGATTCTCGGGGAGGTTGCCTGGTATGGAAAAGGGCCGGCTACCCAGGAGTAACCGCCCAGAACACGGCGCACGACGGTACATCATTTAACATCTGCAGACCGGCTGTGTGGTGCGCTCTACGGGTGCAGTACCAAGACACCTCAGACAATAGCTCAATTATAGCACGCAAAATGGGGGAAGATGAAGACCCCCTGCAGTACATTCAAGTTATCCAAGAGAAATGGAGACTTGAAACACGAGAACCGCAGGACAAGACAGTGGGATTATTCTATCATATATTATGTCGAGGGTTGCAGGAGCAGGTGCAAAGGCAGTTCAAGATGTTAGTGGGGATGGAAGCCAAACCGTGATCTGAAATTCCACTCACTATAGTACATTATTGTAGGCTAATGCAAGAAAATGCGAAGAAAAAGCATGGGGAAAGAAAGCAGGAGGAGGCAAATTTAGTGCAGAAGAAATTGTCAAAATATACAATGGAAGGGGCGATGTTAACAAGCACAGAAGGATAAGGTACCACGCATGCGCAATACGGACCACCGCCCACAGGGGGAGATTTCATGGGGCGGGATGATGCGCATCATGGTTTCAGAGGGTGAGGAGGGGCCACCTAGGGGCCGAGGATATGGACACTAGATGCAGCATGGCCAAGAGGGATTTTCCGGAGGATACCCGAAACCAGTGAGGGAACCGCCCCAGTGCTGGGTGTGTGGACAGATAGGAAACATTTCCAGGGTGTGAAGAAGCAGAGGGGGATACAACAGAATGGGGGGATGCAATATCAGCCTATATATCAGGGAGAACAGACTGCGTACTATGCTCAGGACCTAACACAATGACAGGTGCAGACCTCAAACGCATACCCGCAGGCATACCAAACTATGACACAGACACCCCAGATGCATGCGCCCGCACAGCAATATTCACAAGCACCACCTGCACTGCAGATGCAGAATAACACACAGGCACTATACATGGCACAGCAAAATGAAGGGACACTGGAACTCACGGACTCCATGGGAATTACTCTTATTCGGAAGTTGGGAGGTGTGACTGTGGTGGGAGGCAACCCATTCACTGGAAACGGAATGTCATTGTTCCCACAATAGGGCAGCCCACCAACAGACCTGGTGTGTTCCGTCTTATCGATTACACCCAACCCGGCAGAGGAACCACGTATAGGGGTGACGATATGTGACAAGACCTTCTCCTTTCTTGTAGACACAGGGGCGACTAGATCCCGCATTTGGGACGAAAGGTTTACAATGTCAGGGATGCCATGAATGCGCAGGGATTTTCTGGGATGGCAGATTTGGTTCCTTTTACAGACGATCTTACACTTTCTATAGGGGAGCATGACGTAGCTCTACCCTTGTATTCCCAACAGACACCAGTAAACATAATGGGGAGAGACATTCTGTAACGCTCACCTGATTCCCGTAGAGGCGCCGGTCTTGACTGGGCGTATACCGTATCTTCAAAGGTGATGTGTAACACACGGCTGGCTCTTTGGGCTGGACCTCTGTGCACTGTATGTCTGACTCGAAGGGTAAGATGTCTGCAGATAGAAAATATGGGATTAATGAACTGGGTTATTGAATGTCTCTCTCTTCTTCCCTTTCTCTTCTCCTGTAGAACCCCAAAGGTTAACGCTCTCACCTTAGGTAAGTGAACGCCGTGCTCTCCATCTGCCTCGGGGCAGGGTGCTGTAACCAGTTTCTTCACTGGATAAGGGGAGCAGGCCTCTTGACTTCAGAGGACTGCTGTCCGCCGTTTACTGCACGAACGGTAAGTTTCGAGTAATTCTAATGTCTTTAAAGTCTTTAGTAATGATGTCTCTTGTTTTGCAGGGTTCCGGCGATGGCGGATGACGGGCGGAAGTGAGTTGAAGATGGAGCCCGTGTGATGAATAGAAGCGCCTGGAAGCACGTAAGTAAGCGCTTGTTGCCTGCTTCACGATGCGCTCTAACTGTCTTTTTATTTTGCTGGTACAAGTTCGGAGCGGCTGCAGGGTGCCGGAATACCCACTGGGTTAGATGTGGAAAGGAGTAATGGCACGTGAGTATTAAAGTTCCCCAATGTCTTTAAACGCACCTTGTTTTGTCTTTCAGATGCGGGATGCAGCGCCGAAGAGTTGGTAAGCCTTTGTCTTTCAGATGCCGGAATGCAGCGCGAGGCGTTGGTGACAGCCGATGGACCAGGTAAGTGAAGAGCTGTCACTGAAGACCGTAATGCTAACCTGTTCTTTCTTGTCTTTATAGGTGTTGCTGAAGACTGGATTCAGGATGGTAAGCCTTTTTCCTTAGGCCCAGGATCAGATGCAGAAGACACGATGAGCGTTCTGCTGCAGAGGATGCAGAATAACACAAAGCAAGATTCATCCATCGGGTGTGGTTTAAATAGCCTCCTGTAGTGCTTAGGTGTCTCCTTCCACAGCCACGCCTAGGTAAGAAAAGAGTTCCTGCTTTCCAGAAGAGTTCCAGTGTTCTGAATCTAGGGAGTGGCTCCTACCCACCCAACAGGAAAAGTAGTTCCAAACAGAAGAGGATCAGAGGCTCAACTGGCAGGCAAGTAAGCAGCATGGTCTGCTGCAGGTAAGTCCACCCAAGCATTATGAGCCCGGCGCTTCCAGCGCTGGGACTGGGCATATTTATGAGCCTGGTGCCACTGCATCTGATCCTGGGCCTAAGGAAAAAGGCTTACCATCCTGAATCCAGTCTTCAGCAACACCTATAAAGACAAGAAAGAACAGGTTAGCATTACGGTCTTCAGTGACAGCTCTTCACTTACCTGGTCCATCGGCTGTCACCAACGCCTCGCGCTGCATTCCGGCATCTGAAAGACAAAGGCTTACCTACTCTTCGTGCGCTCCGGAGGTCTTCGCACTGCATTCCGGCATCTGAAAGACAAAGGCTTACCTACTCTTCGTGCGCTCCGGAGGTCTTCGCACTGCATTCCGGCATCTGAAAGACAAAACAAGGTGCGTTTAAAGACATTGGGGAACTTTAATACTCACGTGCCATTACTCCTTTCCACATCTAACCCAGTGAGTATTCCGGCACCCTGCAGCCGCTCCGAACTTGTACCTGCAAAATAAAAAGACAGTTAGAGCGCATCGTGAAGCAGGCAACAAGCGCTTACTTACGTGCTTCCAGGCGCTTCTATTCATCACACGGGCTCCATCTTCAACTCACTTCCGCCCGTCATCCGCCATCGCCGGAACCCTGCAAAACAAGAGACATCATTACTAAAGACTTTAAAGACATTAGAATTACTCGAAACTTACCGTTCGTGCAGTAAACGACGGACAGCAGTCCTCTGAAGTCAAGAGGCCTGCTCCCCTTATCCAGTGAAGAAACTGGTTACAGCACCCTGCCCCGAGGCAGATGGAGAGCACAGCGTTCACTTATCTAAGACATCTTACCCTTCGTGTCAAACATACAGTGCACAGAGGTCCAGCCCAAAGAGCCAGCCGTGTGTTACACATCACCTTTGAAGATACGGTATACGCCCAGTCAAGACCGGCGCCTCTACGGGAATCAGGTGAGCGTTACAGATCATGACACATTCTGAACAAACTCAACATGACCATCTCATTCACTGACCAGGGGAAAGTGTGTTCCACACCTGGGATTCACCTCCTAAATGTGAGGGAAATTATTCAGGCCTACTGCAGACACACGGTTCAGAGGGCTTGCCCGCAGATGAAGAGCTATTCCAGTATGGAGCTGAACTAATATTAGCATTGCTCCCAGGGATCCAGGGAAAACTATGGTGCCTTCCAAATGAGTACATATTCAGACCAGAACTACCATTAGAAGAGAGAGAGGCGACAGTGATCCCACTAGAATTAGAGGTAGTAATAGTGGGGGAGGACAGAATAACAGTACATGGGACAGATGACACCGGACGAGCATGGAGGTCAGTGATTGCAGTGGGAGAAGGGTACAGATTGACTACTGGGACTGACAAAATATTGTTCAAAGACAACTGCTCAGATCATGGAGGTGGTGTTCAACATCACATATTGGGTCAAAATACACTGCACTTAGGCACCACAGAGAATGGTGATGATGCTGCAAGCATCGCTTTTATTTCATAAGGAAGACTTGGCCAAGGTCCCCAATGTCTTATGGACCACAAGTCCCTATGATGTGGGGCTTTTGAAGGGAAAAGGAGCAATAAAGATAAAACTTAAACCAGGTGCCATTCTACCAAGAGCAAAGCAATACCCTCTATCGAGGGAGGCAGATGAGGGCATTTACAAGACCATTGCAGCCCTAGTTAAGCAAGGCATTTTAATACCATCAGAGTCACCATGCAACACGGCGGTGTACCCTGTGAAAAAAGCAACAGGGTGGTTGTGGCGTTTTATACAGGATTTGCGCCCTTTGAACCATATTGTCGAGGCAACATTTCCTCTAGTTCCAAACCCCACCGAAGCTACCGACTTCACGGTTATAGACTTGAAAAATGCCTTCTTCTCTATACCACTCCATCCAGATTTTACTTCTTTTCTATATAGAAATGAGAAGTGGAAACACACTGGTCTTCCGAAAGGGTACTGTGAGTCCCCATCCATATTCAACAGGGTCCTCCAAATAGATTTAGGCAATGTACCGTTAGAAAGTGTTGTTATACAATACGTAGACGACATCTTGATCTGTAGCAAAACAGAAACACACTGTAGAAATGATTCTGTGTACATATTGACTGTACTAGCAGAGAAAGAGTACAGGATAGCCAAGGCCAAATTACAATATTGCCAGAAGGAAGTGTTATCTATTGGGCAACTAATATCGAAAGAAGGGCGAAAAGTGACATCAGAAAGAGCAGAGGCAATTCGCAAGACGCCAAAAAACACGACTATAAAACAGGAGCAGTAGTTTTTAGGCCTCTGTAATTACTGCAAAACATTGGTATTTGACTACAGCACATACACAAGACCCTTGTTAAGTCCACTGAAAGAAGCACAAAGAGGGGAGTGCACATTACAATTGACAGAAGAAATGCCTGAGGCATTTGAAGAGCTGAAAATAGCAATATGCACAGCTCCAGTGTTAGGGATCCCAGACTATCAAGATAAATTTTTATTATTCTTGCATTCCAACGGAGTAGTAATAACCACAGTATTGGCACAGAAAACAACCATGGGTCACAAACCATTAGCTTATTACAGTGGAAAACTAGACTCAGTGATGATAGGACACTACTCTTGTGAGCAGGCAATAGCTGCTGCCGCATTTGCAACAAGTACTACAATGGGATGCAGCACCACTCTTTTTGTGGAGCATGCTCTCTTTGCAATGCTAGAGTGACCCAAAAGTACATTAACAATACAAAGAGCTTCGGGATATGAGGTGATACAGTCAAGCCCAGCTATCAAGGTAGTGAGGTGCTGACATGTGAACCCTGGGCGTTCGTTGCCGAACCCACATAAGAGGATGACTATGTACACAACTGTGCCACAAACATAGAGATCCATGACAACATCCCCAAGGTAAAGGAGAACGCACTTGAGAAGGGAGAAGTGCTTTATATTGATGGGTTGACAATAATAGACCAGACCACAGAGAAGGCCATATTGGTATGGCAGTAGTGAAGCTAAAAGAGGACGGAACAAGTGAGGCGCTAGTAAGCGCATGCTTACCGTCACATTTTCAATATGCGTCATATTGTACTTGTATCATAATTTGTAAATTTGCATTTTGTGCATACTTTTATATTGTAACCTGTATCTAAGAATATGCGCCCAGTTGCCCAAGAGTCTGGCTGCGCTTTACAAATAAAATAAACTTCAAACTTCTCAGCAGAAGCTGCAGAGCTAGTAGCTCTAATACTGGTGCTGGAGCGAATCAAGAAGAAGGAAGTGACAATATATTCAGATTCTGCCTATGTGATGTCTACAGTGCATTCTGGACTGTCACGCTGGCTAAGGAGGGGCTTCCAACTTGCTGACGGATCACTGGTGCAGCACACACTCGTATTGGGTAGAATGATAGAAGCACTCCAATCCCCAATGAGCATAGCGGTTGCAAAAGGCCAGGCCCACACGAGGGGAGAGTATCCCGTCTCCAGGGGCAACGAGGCAGTTGATGCGGAAGCAAAACGCGCCACCTATTTTGGTGACATTTTAGAAGTGGTCACCCCATCCCAGACGCATAACTATGTACGGACATTGGTGTTGAAGGAAGGGTACTACACATTACCAGTAACACAGATCATGGAATTGCAGGGAGCTGCACCAAAGTAGGAAAAAGAATTATGGTTGAGGAGGGTATGTTTCATATCTCTGACAGACGCCTTATGGCGGCAAGGACACACAGGGAAAGTAGTGATGCCATTATCATTATTACACACTGTACTAACAGTTACACCATCCTACCCATATGGGGAAGGATGTGCTTGCTGCTCATATTGGAGAAGACTGGTTCTGTCCCAATCTGGCCGAACATGTGGCAGAATTCATGACCAATTGCATTGCCTGTAAAAGATTCACAGCAGGCCATGCATGTGGGTCCATTCCAACACCTTCATGTTGACTATGTTGACATGCTCCAAGTACGCTAGTGCTACCACTACATGATAGTGGTTCTGTGCCCATTTTCCAGATGGATCGAAGCCAGTCCCTATTCCCATCCTGATGCCATTAAAGCAGCAACATTCCTGGTTCGGGAAATGTTCCCACGATGGAGCATGTGTGAGCTCCTGCGGTCTGACAACAGTCCTCACTTCACAATTCTGAAAAAATGTCCAGAGGGCGAATTTTGTTTACCACAATGGTGTATCAAATTTTATTCAACATGATACAAAAATTCAAAAGAGTCCGTTAATTACATGTAGGATTTCCTGTTTTAGGGGTTTATTTTTTTTTACTTCCGGGTGTGTTTTTCCAGTGTTTTCAAAAACTTTTGGAATCTGTGTTTACCATTGTTTTCCCATTTGCCCATTTCAAAAAATCGCGGACAACTGTTTTTTCAGGTGTAAACACAGAAATGTTCTTGTATTGCTTCGTTGCGTGCATATGTAGGGTCATCTCTCAGTGCAAGATGTTCTAAACAATTTCATGTTAATCAAGTAATATGTTGCATTCCTACAGGTCAAAATGGTTGTAATAAATCATACAATATTTCTTCAAGGACTCTGCCCATCCGTGCCCTTTCTTTTCTTCCCATAAAGACTTTTATTTGGGAAAACGACCTTTCCACATTGGCACTGGACACGGGCAGGGCCAAAATATCCAACACACAAGCTGATAAATCTGGCCACTGTTGGTGCTTTCCCACCCAATACTCATGCACCCGAAGCTGAAGATTATCAGGCACAGGCTCTGCCAAATAGGCGTTAAACTGGCTGCACACAGTCTCAGTGTCTTTAAAATGGTTAAAAATAAATTAATATTTTTCAAAGTTTTGACTAAATTCTTTTTTGCGGAAGGGATCTAGTACTTGCACGGCATACCACAAAGAGGCTTCACTCACTTCGAATGACATGGTGGCTGATGGAATGTTTCGACACAGCATTGCTTGCCATTTTACATGCATTGTTGCGTAGAGTTCAGTTACTCATTTAGCGCTGCGTCACACATTTACACCCAACGTGGAATAAATAAGTTTACATTGTGTGTCTCATTAAATGAAAATTAGTTGGAGAGGTTCTACGCACGCGTCAACCTATGCAATGAAAACACATAAAGTGTACTACTAATAATAAATAAAGAAACTCATTCGTAGTGCTTCCCCAAAAGGTTACCGATTTCGAAGCGCGGATCTGCTTCTAGGCTGTCAATTTCATAGACTGTTTTCAGACTGTTCCTCTGCTCTTTGGTGCTATTTTGTGCGCACGAAACATCATGAAGCTGGTTTCTGGTTCTGTGCGCTTAAAGTACTCATGTTGTAATATGCATGTGCAGGTGTGGTGCTTTAAAAGTGACATCTTCTTATGCAAACGCTAGCACCGACCTATATGCAGCTTTGAGGGGATGAGTTTGAGTGACTTGTCAGAACAGAAAGGCAATGGTTTTAGAGCCTCTGCAGCACTCCATAAAATATCCTGACATGTGTTATTTAAGACTGGTGCCCAATGGAACCTTATTTCTTGAAATCAGGCAGCCCTGTGGGCCCCCCTCCAATGTAAGGGGTAATTATGGCACCTCGGCTCAGGGGCACGGGTTGTGCCAGTTCTGAGCTCGCTAGAAATGGCCCAGGAGTCCTTGTGTTTAAAATGTATGTAAATCAAACCCCCACCACGTTGGCATCACACAAAAAAATACATACAACTTACCTTACAAAGGGTCCAACACGCCCAGCAGAGCAAAAGCGAAGGAAACACTGGAAAATACCGTTCAGCAGGTTCAGGGAGCAGTGAATGGCTCGAACAAGTGATGCTGCTTATATGGAGCGAAATTTCCTGGGCAAACATGTACGTGCAGCCTAATGACTCATGCAGGCCTCAAAGGTCATGACTGGAGGGGGTACTTTAGCCCTCCCCCTGACAGAGATGCACACATCATCAACAGGAGCATGTCCCCTGCAGTCCTGCTAATGTTTCCCTCCCAAGAACAATGCCACAGCTGGGAGAGGCACAGAGAGCTTAACGCTCAACCGAAACCAGAGTTTTCCGGATTGTCCAGCATTGCAGTTTGCAATGTGAGGTCCTTATGACCAGACAGTCAAATCGGCATTTGGCCACAAGGTGGCAATATGGGATAATAAATTATCATTGCAGCGTTAGTAGCAATGTCAGTTCCAATAGACAATGCTTTAACAGAGCTACTAGGATAGCTCACTGGCAACGTGCGTGTCTTGGAAACAAGACACCATGGTTTCAAATCCCGCTCCCAGCACTATGAAATACAGGGTTTATCGGATAACCCCGAGAATTTTTAAATTTTAACGGGGGTCACATATCAGGCACTTTCCGGTTATCCCCGAAAACCGGACACCCAAATTACACGTTATTATACACTTCATTATTATATCACATGACAGGACAGCAAAGGTATACATAAAAACTGGCTAAAAATAGTCCACCACAATAAACATACATAGTGCAGCATTCAGACCATACACAACAATCAGTGACATTCGAACATACAACAATTACTAAAAAACATAACAAAATTCATTGACAATAGGAGGTGGGATATGCAAACTTTCCCCACGTCCAATCTTTCAAAACAGCAACAGAAATAATTAAAAACAATATATTGCAAGGGTGGATCTAGGAAGGAGAAATATATGTAGATCACATCCGTAAGGAATTAGCTCGGAAGGTCCTCACTTCACTAATGAGATGCTCCATCACATCACCACTTGGCTAGGGATACAACACAAAGTCTCCTGTGCGTATCACCAGCAAGCAAACGGTATGTGCAAGCGCCTCAATGGGCTGCTCAAGGAGAACATAGCCAAAATAAAGAAAATGTTGAATAAGAGCTTGCTACACTGTTTACACTTGGCCCTATTCGCATGGCGCAACAAACCAGGGTCCAACCACCATTTAACCCCACATGAGGTGGTAACCGGGCGGCGCATGTGATTTCCCATGACTCCTCCCACTAGGGCACTGACCATTGCTGAAAAAATGTCTGATGTGTTCGGACAAGAAATGTACGATTACACTGCTGCCTTGATGGCTAGTGCCTCTTTTATTTCTCGCCAAATGCAGGCTCAACCGCAGAGGCTCAAAGGAAACAAAGAAAGCAACAAAACAGAAACAAATGAGGAACAACTGAAAGCACCAAAACTGTATCCCGGCCACACAGTACTTTTGCACGACTTCACCAGGACCTGGTTTAAGCCTAGATTCACAGTTCCCCATATTATCGAAAAAATAACAGATTGGGCAGTGAAAATCAAAGGCTAGATTACCTTGGGGACGTCAAGCCCTGTCAAGCAGCAGCATCTCCGAGCAACGACAGCAAAAAGGGCCAACATTCCACAAGAAAAAGAGCAAAAAGATTACCTAGGAGCATCACAGCCCAGCAGAGGCCAACCCATGATTTCTCGCTCCATAGCGAGAGAGATAGGGAAAGGACTTCATACTCATCCGGAGTGAGGGTACACTGTTCGTTTATTATTTTTCTTTTCGCACACTGACAGCATTCATCATGAAAGTTGCGACTGTTATTGCTCTATTGTCCCATGTTTCCCGAAGACCCTCACCCTGCGACCGTCCATGGCAATTTGTCCTCTTTGTTAGGAGATCTAACCGTGTAAGAAGACCCTCTCCCAGTTTTTTTGTCCTTGTTTTCCTGACCTATTTATGCCAAACATACCCACAACTTCATCGAGGGAATCCGTCCGTACTTCCAGTATTTCGACCGTAGAATACGCACTGTATGTAAACAGTTATTCCGTATTGCACTACAACAGCACCACGTCCACAGAACTTAAAATAATAAATACCCACAACTAAATAATGCATTTTTAGCACATTTCAGGCAGTTCATCAATATCCTCAAGACTGTACAGGTTCCAAAGCGGAATAAGTTATGAATGCCATTATTAAAAGTGTGATAATGTTGTGTTGTGTCTTTTCTTCGTTTGGTATCTTTGCCCTTAATTTTGTGGTGAATGTCCTTTGCTATAGAAAATAAAGCAGTGAACCCTACTAAAAAAAACCCAATTCCAGCAGGTGTGGCTACCATTTCAGGTGGGGAGGTAAGCACTGCCAGATCAGTAAGGCGAGGTAGACGCAGTGTTGATGTAGATGTAGGAGGGGTTGATCTCTATCTCAAGGATACTGCTCGAGTATTCAATAACATGTGGTACAACACATGACTAAAGTAGGTAAACAGACCACTGGAGAGAGCTGCTATGTCTGCTCTCCCATCCCCTACTCCATGAGTGCCTCCCAAACGTTTGTGGAAACTGAAATACCGGCAGCAAGAGGACAGTGCCTTATATACCTATCAATGTGCACCACCCAAGGGAGATTTCAAGGGGAAATGGCAGCCTTAAGATGGATGTCCAAAGTAACATTTCCCTATTAAGACGGCTATATAAAAACACTTGATAATGATGAACAATTATTGTTAAAAAAAAGTGAAACAGAATATCACTGACTGCCCACAGAAAGTGGAAAACAAAAACAATAACATTGAAAGAATTACCATGTCCTAGGAAAGGGTGAATAGAGATAGGAGGAGAACAAAGATGCTGGGAAAGACCACAGATGCTTGTATATGGCCAAGTATGCACAGCCGAATGGTGGAAAGAAGAAGTGGTGGGAAGTAAGGCGCATACGCTCCTAACAGTTCCAGTTCATAAGGTTGAAAAAGAAAATGACAAGTGCCTGAAGAATGGGAAGCAAGTGCAAAGTCACTGACCTGGTTGGAGAATTAAGCTGGACCAATGCCCATAATACCAATGAAGAAAGCAGCATTATGTTTCCAGAATGTCGCAGCAGTAAAGGTTGGAGAAAACAAGGAAAGCAAGCAGGCAGACAGCATTAGTAGTTCCTCAGAAAGACACCAAAACAGATGAATTCCCTAAAATTGACAGTGCAAGAAGAAAGAAGAGGTCAGTAGAATGAACTAGCGTGAAGAGGGAACTACATATCGTCAGCGATGTAAGACTCTATGGATGTCATACCATCTGAGCACTGGTTGTTCAGCAGAACAGAGATGTTCTTCGCATCAGTAGTTCCTGCAGTACAGACATACACAAACACAACATGGCTCCAGATTACGAGGTAGGAGCTGATGCAAACAAACTAAAATGTCAGCGGCTTCAACGCCATAAAAGAAGGGCTCCGAGCAGCAAGGTTGATGGCCCTCCAGAACACATATGTTTTGGACCTCCTCACATCAATGGAAGATCGGGTCATCTTGCTGTATGTTCGTCTGAGCAAATGATGAAGCAAATGGAACACTCACTGAGGCAGTTACCAGATGATCGCAAATGCATGCCAAAATTGAGGAAGATGCAAAGGGGGCCGATAGGGATGAAGGTTGGCTGTCATACATATTCTCGTGGATACCAACATGGATGACCAACGGTCTGAAATTGTTGCTGGCAGCATTACTGCTAGTACTACTGACACTGTGTGTGATCAGGATATGCATCACACAATGCTGAAAAACAACAGAGAAAACTGTAGGCATGAAAGTATTCATAGAAACAACTTCTGAGGGAGACAAGCTAATAGCGGCTTGAGATATGAGGATGCAAATAATAGAGTATCCACTATTCCTGACTGGAGTAGTGTTCGAGGATACCAACGACTACAAAGAATATTGGGGAAAGTGGGTGCAACCCAGAAGGAGACTGATGTTACGTGGCATGGAGTTTAGATGACCATGCAAGATTCTATGGACATCTGGGAGGAGTAACGAAGATTTGGCTCCCGAGAGCAAAGGTGAATAGGTTGGAGTAGTGGTCGACAGGTCGGCCAGTGTGGAGACTGAAGAGAGAGTCTATGGAATGGCCCTTGTGTCCCCTTATGCACGTCAGCCCAAAGGATGAGAAATGAGAGATACCAGTCGCTGTTTGGCCAACCCCCCGGTGAACCGGTGCATTCCACGTATGTGAGCAGATATTCTCTTAGACAACCATCCAAACCCTACCCAGTTGATGTCTTTGCGGATACATGTGCCCCATCACTGGACCAGGTTGACTAATGATAAATATCCAGCTGTACTGACGTTATTAGTGATGACATGACATAGTAACGTTAGTCACAAAGTAAACTTGCATCCCTGCACGAAGTTACACAGACACACACGTGCACACACGAAGACCATGCATACACTGTTATGTAGATAGAGCACAGATAGATATACCTAATGTCAGAATCCTTTCCTTTTTCACTAGCCAAATGCAGAAATGCAATAAAGCAAAACACAGAGTAAACTTATTTATTTTATTTTGCATTTATATAGCGCTACGAACCCTCAGGCATCTGAGCGCTGCTTATTTCCCATGGTGTGTGGTGCTCATTTATCGACCTCGGAAGGATGGAAGGCTGAGTTTGGCCCTGCCGGGATTCGAACCTGCGTCTGCAGGCTCTGCATGGATGTCAAAGCGACCAAACGCTCTACTCGCTGTGCTATATGACCAGTAGCTTGCAACCGCTTTATAGCAACTAACCATATGGAACTTCAAGGACGCATAAGGAACCTGGAAGAGCAGAGTACTACTAACCACTAAAGAAAATAATACAATATATATATATATATATATATATATATATATATATATATATATATATATACAGGGAGACCATAGAATGACTGTAGTGGATTCACGTAAAGCCACAGGCCACAGAATAAGGGAAGAAGAGATGCAGACTCTGCAGCATGAAGCAGAGGACCAGTGCTCGCAGCCAAGGACAAGGGCAGGTAAAAAGTCTCTAGCTCCCGGCGCAGGGAGCCACCTGCCAAATAACAGAACAAAATCCTCAATAATTGCAGACCGAAAAACTCTGTTTTGCATCCTCACCGATGTGACTCAGCCAAGCTGGATAATGGCCATTTACCCGCAGTGGGGAAGAGAAGCCATTCCCAGCGAAGACAGACAGAACTGATACATGCGTTGTCCACCAAACATTGCAGTTGGCAGGCACTCTCTCAGGCTAGGTGGCTATGTCAGTGGCAACAATAGGGAAATACAGTCTTTCTCATTACCTTGAAAAGTTACACTGAGCACTGTGAAAAGCCCATGGACCCAAGCCCTGGGAGTCCCGCTCCAGCCAATCCCGACGCTCGAATCTATAGGGTGGTGTGTAACCGGGCAAGGGTCAATGTGATAGCTGGAGACTCTGATTTTCTGTATGATCCCTGTCTGTTTGTAAAATAAAGTGACAGTTCTAACTTGCCCCATGGCTGAGTCCTCTGTCATTGCCAGGGGAGGGTTTGATGGGCTCTGGGTACTCTGCTAAGCTGTGATTTTGTGGTGTGAACTCCCTGTCCTCTGGCATACCTTTACACCTATCTGGCAGAATCCATCCACAAGACTCAACAGCGATTCTTACAATTCCTCTGGCGAGGCCAGAGGTGGCAGTATACATGTCTCCCTTTCGGCTTAGCCTCAGGACTGATTGTGGCGAGTCTGTGTGAGCAAGGTGTGAGACTGACTGTATACCTCAACAATTTGTGTCTCGTGGCCCAGGATCCAAGGCGGGTGCAAGAGCAGGTGGCCCTGACTACTGGTCTCCTAGAGAGACTAGGTTTCTCGTTAATTGAAAGAAATCCGAAACCAGTCCACAGCAGAGAATGGAGTTCTTGGGGTTTATCATAGATACAGAGCTTGGAACGCAGAGTCTGCCCTTGAAGAAAGTGAACGATATAAAGATGGAGATCATATCAATCTTGGCCAAAGATCAGATTGCCCTCAGAGAGTTATCGAAGATAATAGGACGATTGTCCTCTTCCATCCAAGTGATCTTTCCCAGTCCACTCCATTATCGTGCCCTCCAACGCCTCGCAATTCATTATCTGAGACAGGGAATGTCTTACGAGCACACAGTGATGATGTCGAACGAGGCAAGAACGGAGCTGGCCTGGTGGCTCCGGCACATCGAGGCTTGGAACGGAAGAGCCATTTTTGGCTCTACTCCGGACCTGGTGATAGAGTCGGATACCAGCTGCAGAGTTTGGGGAGCCTGCTGCAGGGAGCTGATGACCGAAAGGCGATGGTCCATAGAGGAATCCAGGTTTTATATCGACTGCCTGGAGCTGGTAGTGGGCTCCTTTGGAATCAGATGTCTAACCCGGGACGGTGCAATGCTGCATATTGCTGAAAATGGACAACGCCTTGACAGTACGATACATCAACCGCCTAGGAGGGATGAAATCCAAGTGGTTGGTAGAATTAGCCAGGGAGTTTTGGCATTTCTGCCTGGAGAAAGGCCTGAGTGTCATGGCAGAGTACCTTCAGGAATCACCAACCAAGTGGCTGACTGGAACTCCAGACGCCTGAGGGTTTCTAGTGACTGAAAGATGAACAGCTCAATTTTCCACGAGCTAATGCAGAAGACAGGTCCTTGTGAAATGGACCTCTTTGCCTCAAGGTTGAACTGCCAGCTGGAACGGTTCTTCAGCTGGAAGCCAGATCTGAAGGCGTTGGCCATAGACGCCTTTCTACAGCAATGGGGTTAACATAGGAATTACGCCTCCCTCCACCCCCCTTTTCAATTATTGTGAGGACACTGGCAAATGCAAGACAGCTGCAAGCGAGATTAGTTCTGGTGATGCCAGCTTGGTGGAGTCAAACCTGGTTCCCGGATCTGCTGGAGCTCACCTGCAACACCCAGATACTCCTTCCATATGAGTCGATCATTCTTTTTATTTTAATTTTTTTATTAGTGTTTGGTTTATTGCAAACCTTTCACATAGTTTCCATGAAAGAAAACATGTAATTTTTACAATTAATTTCCACATAGGCATCAGACGCAACACAATTCGTAAAATCAGTCAGAAAAATTCTATTTGATTAAAACATTATTCTTTTTCCCGTGCTCAGGGAAGAGGAGTAATAAAAAAGGGAGAAATAAACATAAACATCATAACAGAGGGAATAATCACAGGAGTATTTCCTCCCATAATGTAATCATGGTAAAGATCATGTTGTTCTGTTCCCCCAGTAAAAACAGATTGCACCATTCGTCAGCATCCAAGGTGGATACTATGCATAGCAAACGTTCCATATATTTAATTCTTTTAGCGGCTAATGTGCCACGTTCAATCATCAGGTGCTTTGATGATTCAAACAAACCAGGCTCCTCACAGAATCTACAAGTGGGATGGCGATCATCCAGCTGTCTTTAATGGGCTAAATCTTCCCTCGTAGGGAGGAGATTTAGTTTTAAGCGCATAAACAAATCTTTATACCTGGGGAACAGCAATTTCACCAGATAGCATGGCCGTTGATTTATCGAGCGCCTCTCATGTGACAAATAGTCTATTCAGACTTTTCTTGTCTTGCGTCTCTATCCAATCATTTATCTTTTTTTTTTTTTTTTTTTTACTTTGTCAGAATTATTTTTCAGAATCTCTGTCGTCAGATCAAGTGATTCTAACCAACTACTGCATTTGGCTTTCCATATCTTTAACAGACCATCCTGCTCCAGTCTGTTTCGTTCTTAATATGCCTAGAGGTGGGAGATCATCAATTACTGATTTGCGAAATAGTTCCAATGATTTCCAAAGGAACTTTGAATGAAATGATTGAAGAGCCAATCCATATCTTATCATAATAATACTAATACTCTATGCCAAAAGGTGGCTTCCAGAAAGTCCCAAATCTCCCATGATAATTTCAGAGCCATTTATGCTGCGTAGGTTAAAATGGGAGACACTTTATGTTTGTAAAAGGTAATCACTGGGTCTGCTGAAAATGTACCATATTTTGTACGTAATATCAACCCTTGTCGGGCCAAGCTCTTGACTCTTGCTCTTAATGCCATTTCCCAATCATATTCTCTAATACTGCAGTTTACCAAGACTCTAAGGTATTTAATAGAATGCATTTGATCTAATTTCTTGGTCCCCAAGAATAAGGTGAACTTGCCTTTGTGTTTCCCCTGTTGGGCACAAAAGGTCATTATTTTTGTCTTTTTAACATTGATTTTTAAACAGTTTTTTTTAATCTAGAGTTCTAGACCTGTTAGTCTTTCCTCTGAAGACCCATCGGGGTCTTGTCAAGGAGGACAAGGTCATCAGCGTACATAACCCATGGGACCAATTGGGTATTTAATATCGAAAGGTATGCGCTTATTTCCCTCTGACTATTTCCCAGGTCCGACATATAAAGGTTAAAGAGTATCAGGCCAGGGGGCAGCCCTGCTCAAGGCCACAGAAGGTTTCAATGTTTTCCGAGAGCACTCCGTCCCCTGATAGTCTTACTTGCATCATTGTTGATGAGTACAAAGACCTGATAGCGTCAACTAGGTCAGGTGGACATTTCCACAGTAGCAGTTTTTGCCATAATTTCTCTCTGTTGACGCTCTCAAAGGCTTGCTCTTGATCTATAAAGACCAGGTATATTTTAATTTTCGCCTTTAGAGCTTCCAGCTTTATCAAATTCAGCAAAAGAGGTTGACATTAGTGCCTAAACCCCTGACGAAACCTGTCTGCCTTATGTCCATCCTATTATTCTCTGTCGCCCAAGTTGTTATAAGATGCGGTAGAATTGAGGCAAAAAACTTCGCCAGAGGATCAAGGCGAGCTATTGGACAGTAATTTGCTGGATGGTGTCTATCTCCTTTTTAAAAAATTGGGACTATTACAGTGCTTCTCCATGTTGAGAGAACATCTTTAGCCTTCAAGATGTTTGTGAACAAAAGTAGACAGAAGTCAGCCCATGCTTCTGGATTTAATCTTGAGGATATTGTTACTAAGACCATCTGGCCCCGGGGCTCGTGATGTTTTGAGTTTTTTGATCAGCATCAGAATTTCATCTCTATCAAATACAATCTGCCATCTCCGAGAAGGCCCGACATGGATCACATCCACACCTGTCCCCCTCTTTGCAAGGAGTACTGAAAAGTGGGAGCCCCAAGCATCCTCTGAGACGGCTGTCATCAATAGGTGAGTCTGTCTAGTTTGCCCATTGAGAAGGGCCCCCAAGTTACATGTATTCTGTTCACAAATAGCCTTAATCATGGTTTCAGCATCTTGTTGCAAACGTTGAGATTGTGAATTCAATAGCCAATTTAAATACTGTTTCCTTTTTCTTATCAATGGGCTCCTTTTTCCCAATGAGAGATTTTTCAGCTTTTTTATGACTGCTCGATATACCCTTCTCGTGTCCACTACATCCAGGTTATATGCATAATCATTCTTGGAGTTATTTTTAGGACCATTTCGATCTTTTATCTCAAAGGGTAGTAGTGCCCAGCCATATTTCATCATTAGGTTTTCATTTTCACCCCTTGATGCGAATTTAGATGTTATTCCCTGAATATCCTTGGGGTATATTCACTGTCTGTTTTTACCATTGGATGGATATAATTGGGGGAGCTTAGCAGTTTTTAGACCTGTTTGTTTCCCTTTCCATGTCAGTGTGACCATTTGATGGTCACTGCTAGCAGTAGAAAATACAGACAAGGAGGCGAACGTCGGATCATATTCAGTGTGGCGAAGATGTAATCTAAATGTGCTATCGAGTTTCCACTCCGCCAGGTCGGAGTGCTGGGATGTCCCCTGTGGTTTGACCATTTAGCATATAAATTGAACGTATCTGCAGTTCTTTTAGCCATAAATGTGCTTTCTTAGATATTAGGGTATCTGGCAGTCAGAAACCCTTCTTGCCAAAGTACTGAACATTCAAGTCGCCACACAGAATTATGTTAGGCTTTTCAAATCGGGCAAAAAAGTTATCCACCCACCCCAAAAATTACATCAATAAAGGAAGCATCATCAAATCACCAATGATTTGGACACATCACAGAATCATATCAGTCTAATACCATAAACTGCATTAATGGATTTGTATTCAACACTTCTGCCATAGTCAGACCACGTGCAGATTTTAGTAAGGTCAATAGGCCCGAAGAAGGGCAACCGTGGGATCCTTTGTTGGCCGGGTTTAAGTATGCGATGTAACCAACACATAATGGTACCAACCACAGCCACATCTCCTGGACACATAAATGTCATATTTTGATAGTTCCAAATTACCCTCTGTGAATAGGTGCATAAAACATCTTGTGTTCCAAGAGCACAGTTGCAGGGGCACGTCCATTCAGCCTTCTTGTTGCTAGTTTTCCATTGAAGGTATCAAAGTAGTTGTCACCCGTAATCCATCCTCAACTCTGTTCTGCGATGTGAGTTTATTGCTATGCATCTTGACCTTTCTTGTTGTGTTTGGTTTTCATTGGGTCAAATCTCACTGTTCTCAATGAATATTCTTCATCCCCAGTCTCAGATAATTTTTGAGTTGGTATTGTGTGGGTGCCCCGTTTTCTTTCATTTGATGGTCACAACCTTGTATTTCGAGGCCTGGGCATCAAAAGGTCCTTTGATAATTTGAATCCCAACGGAAGGAAACAGGATGCCACTTCTAACAGGGCTGCTTCTATTAGTGGTGAAGATAAGTGTAGAATAACCCAATCCAATCTCTTTTCTTCCACAAATTGGACAATTTATATGTCATCCGAATCTATAAATCCAAGCTTGGGAATATAGTGAAAAAGCTTTAAAACATTTGCTCGGTTTAATATCCACCCGTCCTCCAATATCAATAGTCATTCTATCACAACCGTATGATCGTTTAGCATACTTTCAACAGGATTCCGTGGATTGGATGACTTTGATTGACTTTGTTGAGATCTCCTCTGTGTATAGTTGAACCAGTCCTCTTCAGATGCTTGTTCAGGGTAAGCAGACGTTTTTCTTCCAGGGTCAAGAATGGTTTCTGTCCGGGCAACTTCAAATTTAGAATGATGAGCAGGTTTTTGTAACTCCGTAATCACAAAGTCTTCGTCCATAACTGATATGTACTGTAGTGTTTCTCCTTCAAGGCAGACTGTGAATCCTTCTTGTCCATCTCGTCAGACAAATAAACCGATAGGTACATGTGCGTGTTCCTAAGTTCCATTTCCGAGGTATTCAAGGTGGCAGATTCCAGGTCTCGTCTCTGCAATCGATTTGAGTTTGAGTTCTTGCTGATATTAATCATTTGCTCTGTTGATGGATTTAGTGATGGCGCTAAATGAGTTCTTAAATTCCTTAGAAACGCTCAAGATCCATTTGATTTCGTTTTTTTCCCCAGTTACATGTTCTTGGATTTTCTTTGTTGTTTCCCTATTTCTTTAGGCATTTTTATTGTCTTGTCAAACATGGGAAAAGGTTTTTTGACCCGAAGAGGTTGTGTTCTGGGGTCTGAGGCAGGACAGCTCAACCAGCCATTTTGCAGATCCGGGTCAATCACTGTAGATTCAGCTGTCATTCCAGAATGAAGGACAGGAATTGTGCCAATCACTATCTGCTTTGGGAGAGGTAGAGTGTGTGTTTGGTTGGTCAAGGGTCTCTTATTTTTAGAAATGTTTTTATTTTTTTTTCCTTGGGGGGCAGTCGAGAGTTTTTGTCAAGGGGATTGGTTTTGGCTGTTTCCTTATTCCTATTTTTGCATGGCTCTATAGCCACAGTCATCGAGACGTGTTCATCCAGTCTATCGCTGGAAATCGGCTGGATTTTGCTTATCGATCCAAAGTCCATGGATCAGAGCCATTTCATCAGATCCAGAATTGAAGCCATCATTGCCGTTTTGTCGTATTGTTCCCCTCTTGCCAGGTCAATCAGGCAAGCCTGCCCCTACTGGGTTGGCGACTCAGCTTCCTTGTCCAATCTTGTTTGGATCGAGATTCTAAAAAGATCTGTTTCAAATTAATCATTGCTAGGAGCGTGGATTGATCTTTAGTGTGTCTCCAATGGTTTCGTACAGCTTCATGAATGGGGTTAGAGAGATTGAAAGTGCAGACATGATGTTGTTTTGGATCTCGGCCATGTCTGCCAAAGAGAGAGCATGGCAAGAGGCACATTTTTAATTTTGAACTTTATCTGGCGTCTCAATATAGATGTCATCCAAGGTACGTCCCGAGATGTCAGATTCAGAAGACAATGACATTGAAAGTGATGCGTCTTGTAGTTCTCGAGTTGACGATAAAGTTGGCTCTGCAGATCTAGGGAGGTCAGCAGAGGTGAGAAGCTCTGGTCGAGGCGTCAAGGGGCCTGGAGGGTCCACTGTAGTGCTTGTGTTAATGTTGCTTCTCTCTGGGTTAGTACTTCCATGTGTACTAGCAACCGAAGTATTCAAAGAATGATTTGTGACACTCAAACCATTCAGTGGCGGGCGATGCTCGCCCTGAGATGGAAGTTGACCAAATACATTGTTGCATTTCTTTTGATTTACTATCAAAAACTGTATTTCTGCTATATCATGAGATAATCGAGCGGCCAATTCTGAAGGTTGTTTTGTTGGAATCCTTATCTCCACTCAATCTTTGGGGTTGCTACATTGAGAGGAGCAGAGGTCCATCTCCACGTACAGCGTAGACACTCCTGCATTCAAATCCTTCGGGCTAGACATGTTTCCCAGGTCCATTCTAGCAACCTTTGAGATTGGTGGTGTGCCTACCGCCGGCTTATTATTGTCTATGGTGTAGTTCTGCAATAGATCTAAGGAGGCGGCTTTAGAATTATTCTTTGCGGGACGTGAGCTCTGGGCCCCAGCCGCCCCTCCACATCTAAGCCAGCTTTGTTTGCAGCCATGTTGGACAATGCCGGACAAACAACAGTAGGTGGGGTGGGGGTGGAAAACAATTATTATTATTATTTATTAACATTTTTAAAGCGTGCAGCCCGGGGGCATTGTGACATCAGTCAAGAGCGTGGAAAATCACGAGTTACAGAAATTAAGGCATAGTACATACTTAGTTGCAAGCAGAGCGAGGGTGGTGGGCGGGGGGGCAGGACAGGCTGTGTTAGTAAGAGTGTTGTTTTGAGCTTTTTCCAGAAGGCTGCGAGGGAAGTCTCGGCTCTGAGTGAGTTGGGTAAGTGTTCTAAAGTTTGGGTGCTAAGTGTGGGGAACCAATACTGCCTGCTTTGGCTCTTTTGATAGGTGGGATGCGCAGTTTGTTGGTGTGGCAGGTTCTTTTGGGACATGATGAGGTGTCTCTGGATAAGGTCTCGGATAGGTTAGGAGGGGCAGAGAGGCTTAAACATTTGTGTGTTAGAGTGAGAGTCTTGAAGGTGATTCTCTCCTTTACGGGAAGCCAGTGGGCAGCTGGCCTGGCATGCGTGATGTGGTCTCTTTTCGGTATCCTGAGGGCTGCTCCGAGAGCATTATTTTGGACTATTTGGAATCCATTCAGATTTTTTGCAGATGTGCCAGCTAGGAGAGCATTGCAATAAACTAATTTAGCTCCAATGGGAGCTCTCGCTATTGATAGGAAATTCTGGTCGGAGAGGAATGGTTTGACTGCGATTATAAGCTTGGTGGTGAGCGCAGATGCAGAGGCAATGGCACTGACCTGGCGAGTCATGGACAACGTGGAGTGTAGGAAGACCCCTAGTGTCTTCACTGCTGATGAGACAGGGATGATGGAGCTATCGATAGTAAAGTTGCGGTATCGTTGGCTAAGATTGGCTAGTGTTTCTTTGGGGCCCATGATGATGATCTTGGTTTTATCGCCGTTGAGACACAGCCCGTTTGCTGTTTGTTTAGAGACTCATCAGTGGTTTCATCCTTTTCGTGTGGAGCTTCACCTTCAAGTGCGAACTCCATACTCGAGCCCATCCAGCACGGTCTGTGTTCATAATGTTGCTCTCTATATCCCCATTCACCTTGTAGGCGTTGTGACTGTGTGGGTGTTAGTGTTGGAACTCTCCTCCTACCTTGAGTCACCATCTACTTCCAGCTGCAACAATGGGTCAGCTCCATGGAGGAATGAAGCTGGACCCTCATGGCGTTGCGCTTGACATCGTGTCCTCAGGCCACTGGGTTCCACTTGGCCGACTCACTGCCAACCTAACTCCAACTCACGTGCCAGCGTTACGCACCCAGGTGTGGTTTTGAAGAGCACAACAGAGTATCTCATCACAGTTAAAGGGACAGTGCTGATAAATGTAGGCAGCAGCATCTCCCTGCAGGAACTCTGACTCAACTCCTTAGCCAACTCACTTGCATTGAGATGAACTGCCAGCTTAAACGGTTCTCCAGCTGGAGGCCCTATCAGAAGGCGTTGGCCATGGATGCCTTTCTACAGCAATGGGATTCACGCAGGAATTTCGCCTCACACCCCATTCCCCCATCGCAATGATTGCGAGGACACTGGAAAATACAAGGCAGCAGCAAGTGATATTAGTTTTGGTGAAGCCAGATTGGAGGAGTCAAACCTAGTTCCCTGATCTGCTGGAGCGCACCTGTGACACCCAGATACTTCTTCCATACAAGTCGAGCATGCTGGTAGACCCGTCCGGTCTCCAGCACCCTCTGGTCTATCTGGGAACTCTACAGCTGGCTTTCTCCAGGCACATATAGAGAGGCTGAGCACTTCATCAGAGACTCTTGGGCACTCAAGACGCCAAATCCTACAGGATGACTTGGATAGAGGTCACAGCTGGTGTATGTCTAGGGACGTGCATCCCTCTATGGCAGATGAGATCCTCTGAGTAAACCTCCTAGGAATCCTAGCCACCCAGGGTAAGGCCTACAGTATAGTGTACACGTTCAGATCGGCCATTTCGGCGGGTCATGAGCAAGTTAACAGAACTCCGATCAGCGAACATGCCCGCCTAGTAGTCAGTCTGCTTAAGGACGCGAGTGCTATTTGGCCGCTTACGCACAAAAATTCATGCCTGTGGGATGTGAAAGACGTGCTCCAGCTTTCCCCGAGTTGGCTGGACGAGGATTTGACCAGGAAACTTAGTCGGCTAAACTAGCGATACTGCTGTGTATAATGATCTGCAAAAGATTATCTGATGTGGGAGCACTGGAGATAGATAGCAAGTCCTTTTCTCCAGAAGGAATTACGTTCCATGTGAAAAGGAGAACAAAAACTTCCATTAGAACGACTACCTTCCCTGCTTTTCTGAAGCCGCTAAAGTTATGTCCAATTAGGGTCTGAAAGCGTACCAGAAGACTGCGCATCTCAGACCCGCAGGAGAAAGTATAGTTTTCATTGCACTCCGTAAACCTTTTAAGGCAGTGTGCAACGCCACCCTAGCCAGGTGGGTGAAATGGGTCATCCAAGAAGAAGGCATAAACACCTGCATCAGAGCGCATTCTGCGCAAGGGGTTATGGCTTCCAACCCAACCGGAGCTCGGCTTCAGGGCTTCCTCAAGGCCGTGTACTGGTCGAGTAAGTCTACTTTTAAGACCTTTTATTTTAAAACAGTCCACCAGGTTGCCTTGTTGATGGTAAGTAAGCTTTAAACAAGCATAATACGAGCCTCTGGTCTTTTTCAGGACAGTCACGATTATATTAAAGTCACAGAGGCAAAATATTATCCCACCTGTTCAATCGCTCAAATCTGTGTAGATAGGGCACAGTGAGGCAGGATGACTGCAAGTGCCAGAAGTACAGCCAGGCAGCAGTGCGGCACAGCGATAGTGACGATTGCCCACACACAGGTAACGTGAACACGGTTGTGATTTTTCTTTCTTCTTCTATCTGGGCAGGTACATGTGCGTAACAGTCTCTTGAGAGTCCTCTGGGATGAAGGCAGACAGCACAGGGCGGTGCCCTACCGGATCTGGAGGCAGTAGTTTGTTGTGAGTTTGGCTCTTTGTTATACCCGGTTCGAGATGGAATCATTTATCAGGAAACTGCAACGAGACATCGAAAGAAAGAGGAAGTTGAGGGGAGGACTTGTGAGAAGATAGGACAGTAACCTCACGATTGGTGGACTAAGACACGTGACATGCCTGAGGGAAAAAGAGTTTCAAACTGCAAAGACTACATACATTGTCACAGAAAACTGAAGTTTTCTTTGAGTTGTGTTGAATGGTTTTTCTTTGTTAAGATTGCTGCTCGAGTTTTAGTAAAGAAGAGTAAGCATAATACTTTGCTACCGTGTCTTTAAGAGAATCATGATTTCCCTGAACATTAATCTGGATTCTAGTTCAAAGCCAGAAACACACATGCCCACTTAAACAGGGACACTTGGCAATTGAACGCCCAGCCAACAGACATGAAATATCAGAAAGCCAGAGCACTATGCAACAATAAAGCTACCGTTGATGTTCCCTCTCATTTATAATTCCCGTAATAAAAGACAACAAGATTTAAGAGAGCAGATGACTTCCCCTTTCGAAAGCAATTCAAGCCAAGGGGCCAGCAGGTGGCACACAGGCGTCAGGGCATTTCGCAACCAAGAACTGTACTTCGGCTGATTTCGACTGTCCAAATTGAGTGCAGCAAAGAGCAAGGTCCGGCACTTTGTAGGACCGTACTAACACCTGCCACCTTTTGGATTCACGTCAGGCTGAGATTTATCGGTGAGTGATCTTAGTGTGTTAATGGGCAGGACCCGGTTGTAGTCTCGGCCAATGGAGAGGCGTCTTTTTACGGGGCGCCTCGCAGAACATTAGACTTTTAACCGTTTTTTTTGTTTACAACTTTAATTTATCATTTTTGGTTGCATCACACAGTTCATATAGAAGTAGTAGCGGTATAAACAATACAGCGAAACAAATGTACAGGATACAACTCCTTCCAACATGCAAACACTACTACTCCCGACGTGCTCTCCCCATATTAACGCCCACCACCGCCAACTGGTAGGAGCGACCGCTAGACGGGCGGACTAACAGATACCATCCCCGAAGGTTCAACCGGTTTTTAAGTACCCCTAAAATGGCAGGTAGGCGACTTCCTCTTTAGGGAAACATTTCAGTTAAGGGATGAATTCCGGATAGGAACTAGTTGCTTCTGCCCTAGTCTTAAGAGGTGATTTGCTTTTAATCGAGCGCGGTTGGGTAATTATTTTTTTAAAAAATCGCTAAAGTCTAGTGAAAGGACAAAGCTGGGGACGCCGCATGAGCTCAATATATGCACTTTTCACCCCTTAATCCAGTACTTCTCAGGGACATTCTTTAGTTTCGTAATATTTTAGGAATAGGTAGACCGTAAATATGCTCTGCGCGTGACGCTTAACATAGGATTGAAGGGCGCTCCAGGGGCGTGGAGCCTATGGGATGGTATGCGCCTGCGCAACGTTCTCACGCCGGAAGGCCACCGGAAATGATAGCAAGTGGGTGGGGCGAACACATTTTGGCCGCCCAATGCTAAGTGGTCTACGAAGCCTGCATGTCCCGCCTTCAAAATACACATAATCGAGCTGTGCAGCTGTCATTTTGTGAGACATATAGCTGTACAGGTCTCTCAACTATATGTAGTGCGGGTGTAGCACAGTAAATGCAGATTGTTTGGATTTGTACGCCTGTATTTATTTGTTTTATTTTTGCAACGTGCCTCCCGCCCGTGGGCCTCAGAGCGCTGTTTCGGACAGGCTGTGGCATTTATAAGAAAAGTAACACTGAGCGTGCATAGTAGAAAGGATAGCAGCGAGTTTAGATGGGCTACACCCCAGCCTCCTACTTGTTCAAAGCAGGCCTCCTCTCCTATTCTGTGACTTGTCTACTGTGAACTACAAACGCCCTGGTTCACAATGCATTTTTCAATGGGATCTTCCCATTGAAAACCGCCTTGTAAATCGAGTCCAAGGTCTGCTGCGCTGTACTCATATCCCGAGTGTTTACGAACTCCAGGATTCCTCGAGTGATTAAACATACGCATTTTTTTACACCGACATTTTATCTCTTCACGTCAAACCATTCAATAAAACACACGACCGTAATCTGTCAATCATCCATCAAAATAGCGCCTTCCGTCGAATACCTATGCCATTTAACAAGCGCACTCAAGAGGGTAGCAACGAGGAAGGGGCACTGCCATTGACCCATCCGTGTGAGTAAATAAGGCGAGGACTGTCTAGCTGGGCAACAACTTTTATTTCAGTGCCAAGAACCAATTTCCTTTGTAGTGTTACTGTGTTGAAAGTATCATTTGAATGTCTTTCGTCACCCCAAGAAAGACAACAGGAAACGCGGATTATATCCTGAATGCGAAATATTAGAGTGGAAACAGTATGCAGGATAAGGAATACGTTTCCTTTCCATTATCTGCACAAAATCTGTTCTTTTTACACAATCCAAAAGTGTGTGCACAAACCATTATGTCTCTATACTATCCCAGCAAAGAAGCCAGCCGACATCACTGCCGCGGGCCCGAGCGCCCATTTGCTGCCTCTCCCTGCCTGCCCCTCCCCTCCTGCTTTAAACGGAGGGGGAGAGGGCCGAGAGGCGAAGCCGAGCAGGGAAGGCCGTGAGGAAAGGCCTCCCATGCTCTTATCAGCTCTTTGCTGCTCGTCTGCCAGAAATCTATGCCGCACTCCGGAGGTAAGAGCCAGAACCACAACTCATCTCGCTCATACCCATGCCTGCATAGTAGATTCATCAGATTACGCACCCGCACGCTGCAAGCCACTCTCTACTCCCATCCCCTACCCACGAACACCCGCAATGCCCGGCTAAGTTCGCGCACCTCACCGCCCTCGCCATATTTGATCACTGCAAGACTCATCCGCCCAAAGCCTACAGCGTCTATGAATACAGACAATAAAGCAGACAATAAAGTACTGTACCACATCCACAGGTGTGCCTCAACCGTACTAAACTTGTCACCACTTGTGCCCACTTCTACTGAAAGTGAGCCCCCCAGTGTAAAATCTGTGGTTAGCAATTCTTCTACCACCATTTTGAATGCTACTGTGCCAAATGTTTTACAACCTGCGTCCACCACTTCTGAAACTAGGCCCCCCAGTGTAAGATCTGTGGTTAGCAATTCTTCTACCACCATTTTGAATGCTACTGTGCCAAATGTTTTACAACCTGTGTCCACCACTTCTGAAACTAGGCCCCCCAGTGTAAAATCTGTGGTTAGCAATTCTTCTACCACCATTTTGAATGCTACTGTGCCAAATGTTCTACAACCTGTGTCCACCACTTCTGAAACTAGGCCCCCCAGTGTAAAATCTGTGGTTAGCAATTCTTCTACCACCATTTTGAATGCTACTGTGCCAAATGTTTTACCACCTATGTCCACCCACTCCCCAGCCACTACCGAACCCCATCTTAAATGCGCCATGATTAACGCTAGATCCATCAATGCCCACGCTTTAGACATCCACGACCTCCTAACCACCCATGACCTCGATCTACTCATGATTTCTGAAACATGGCTTCACGGTGCATCTGGCCCGGCACTCACCCTCGCACTACCGCCTGGATATTCCATCACCAGACAAGATCGGCTATCCAAAGGGGGAGGTGTAGCAATTATTGCCAAAGACTGCTTTTCTATCAGGAAAGTAGAGAAATCCCTGCACAACAGTGACTACCTCCAAGTCAAAATTAACCTATCTCCCCAATGTACCATTACTGTCCACATTGTCTACCGCCCCCCAGGCCCAACAGGTGACTTCCAAGCCTCTCTCATCCACCTCCTCTCTGACAACCTCAAGAAACAATCTCAAGCCATTCTCCTGGGGGATGTTAACCTAGGTCTTCTGGACAGGAAGGACCCAGCAGCCAAATCTCTTGACTCAGCCCTCAAGGCTCTGGGCTACAACAACACCATCTTTAGCCCAACCCACGCCCAGGGCAGAACCCTTGACTGGATTGCGCAACATAACTGCCCACTCATCATCACTGGAAACCTTCCCACCCCATGGTCAGACCACCACATCATCACCTTCAGCATCCTCACCACCTGCTCCACCACCCCCCCACCCCAACCACTGCCACCCTGCCTCGCCAGAAGCTCCCGCCAACTCACTAAGGAAAGGCTACTGCCTTTCCTCCAAGGCCCAGCCTTCAGACCCCCCTTCTCCACCGACCCAGAAACACTCGCAACAGCCTACGAAGCTGCCATCAAAGCAGCCATTAACTCCATTGCCCCCCTTAAACCCCGTAAAGCCAAACCTACCACCCATTCCAACTCCTGGTTCACCCCAGACCTCCTCGCACTCCGCACTGAAAAAAAGGATGCCCTCACTCAGTGGCAAATCTCTCACTCTGACAAAGACAAGATGACTTTTAAATCATGCTCCACTAGATATAAAAAAGCAATCACCCTAGCTAAGGCCAAATCCTTTGAATCCAGAATCTCTGAACCCCAATCCAGCACTAAAGAAATCTTTGCCATTTTCAGGGAGCTAGAGACACCCGCGCCTGCCCCCCAGAACTTCACCAAAGACAAGGCCTGGTGTGATGATATACAAGCAGCCATGAAAAATAAACTGAGTCTGCTCCAAAACAAAATACTAGCCACCAAGCAAGCCCTACCCAACACACACACCCCTGTCCCACCACCAGCCCCGGACACCCCCCAACCCTTTTCATTCAAACCCATTCTAGAAAAAGACATCACCAACATAATGAGGAACATCAAACCCTCCAATTGCAAAGGTGATGTATGCCCAGCCACCATTATCAAAGACTGCACCGAAGCATTAGCTCCCTTCCTTACAGCCTTCGTAAACGCCTCCTTTGCTACAGGGAAAGTCCCCGCCTCCCTTAAGGAAGCCTGGGTCCGCCCTCTCCTAAAAAAACCCACCCTTGACCCCACCTCCCCTAACAACTATAGACCCATCACCACTGTCCCCTTCCTCCTCAAAATACTGGACAAAGCAGCATACCTGCAGGTTCAACATTTCATTGAAGTGAACAAACTCCTAGGACTCCGACAATCAGGCTTCCGCCCCAGACACGGGACCGAAACCGCCCTACTTGACCTGAAAAACCAAATGGACGATGCCAGAGACATGGGCAAACCAGCACTTCTCCTACTTCTTGACCTATCCGCGGCTTTCGACCTCGTGGATCATGACGTCCTATGCCACCACCTCTCCTCTACGGCCAAATTTTCCCCTGAAGCCACAGCATGGATCACCTCCTTCTTACAAGACAGAACCATGCAAGTATTCTCGGACCTAGCATCCGCCTCACCTACTATCATACTCTGTGGTGTGCCCCAAGGCTCCTGCCTCTCACCCACCCTCTACAACATCTTCACTCGACCCCTTTTTCTCATCCTTGACGCCATGGGCATTTCATACACCAACTACGCTGATGACACACAGATCCTCCTCACCCTCACTGGCAACTACGACACTGACTCCATGACCCTCAACAACCTCTACAACACCATCCAAGCCTGGATGGCAGACAATGGACTATGCCTCAACTCAGACAAGACTGAACTCCTCCTGGTAGGCTCACCCGACACGCTGAAAAATCTAGACTCCCAGTTCAGTCACTTCACCATAGACTCCATCAAAATACCTGTCTCAGAATCAGTCAAAACACTTGGCGTCTACTTAGATTCCAACCTATCCATGGTTAAACAAGTCAACGCTATAGCCTCTGCAGCTGCATATCATGCCAAACTAATCAACGCAGTCAGGCCCTTTCTCTCCAAAGAGAACTGCACTAACATAGCCAGAGCCATCACTGGATCTAGGCTTGACTATTGTAATGTACTCTTCCTAGGTACATCCAACAAAAACCTAGAGAGGTTACAAATCATTCAGAATAGCGCTCTCCGGGCAGCCCAAGGCATTGCCAAACGAGAACACATCTCGGAAGCCAGAAAACGAGCACACTGGCTCCCAATAAAAGAAAGGATCATCTTCAAAACTCTTACACTGACTCACAAGTGTTTTCACCTTACTGCACCCGACTACCTCTCCCAAAGGATCCACCCCATCTCTACTACGAGGCCAACCAGATCACCATATACTAACATGCTTTCTGTGCCATTAGTAAAAAAAGCCAGAGCTGGCGGCTCCAGCTTCCCATATCTCGCACCCACTCACTGGAACGCCCTACCTCCTATAATCCGAGGTGAGGCCTCCCTTTGCACCTTCCGCAAATCCATAAAAACCATCTTATTCACATAAGATTCCTCGCACCAGCTGAATACATCTCCTATGTTCCATTGCATAAACTGTTTGTAATGACCAACTGTACCAACCAAAACAGCAGATCTATGCCTGTTGAATACATAATGTACTGATGAATGCTTCTTTGCCTGTAACTAAGCTCTTGCAAGTAACAGCGCCTCAATGCCCATGGGTTACTTGCGCGCTATATAAATTTAAATAAATAAATAAATACTGTTGCTCTCGGACGTCCAACGGAGACGCTTATGGTTTTAAAACTATTGTATTAAGTTGAGTGTTTAGTAGCATGGGTATTTAACAGTTGTCATGTGATTTTCCAATTGGGTATTCCACCTTCCCCCCTCTTTCAACTCCTCTTCGAGGGGCACACAAGGTGTCCCGCACCAGCGTTAGTGGGTATGTAGACCACTGATCATGTACTACTGTTTAAATTCACCACCAATAGTGAGATACACCTTACAGATGACACTCTGGCCCCTTGGCCTACCTGTACAGTAGACCAGTCTACCTTTTCTGCCTTAGTGTTGTCTGGGCCTGGTTTTACTCTTTCTCATCCCTTTATTCTTTCCTCATTCTCTCACACCTGTCTTCTTTTCTCCCTCCTCCCTCTTTTTCACATTTCATCCGTGGCATCCTGTCTGAAGTGCTCCTTCGTCTCGCCATCTGCTGAGCTGTTGTATCAGACGGTTGCTTGTCTGGACCCCACTAACTACTCGGGTGAGTACCTACTGACTTCTGTGTTTCGTTTATCCTGCACCCCAGGGTGAAGTCTCTGCGGGGCATGACGGATCTGGCACTCAATAAGAAATCAGAACTAGTGAGTGTCTTGTTTTTAACATGCCCCATCAATTCCAAGACACATTATGAAAGGTCCTAGCAGTGTGATTATGTGCAGCTTTTAACATTATGCATCCACAATTTACCAAATTAAAAACAAGAATCTTTAGCAATAAGTGTATTGTCTTTCAATCACAACTAATAGATACGGGAAGTGACAGGGGCACCATTATTTCCATAATAAGCAATGTGCACTTGTTAATATTGATGCTGCTTGTTTGCCAGATGCAAACCGATCTGTTAAGCCGTGACCTATTGGTACACTGACTGATGGGGCATTATTACTGCAAGCAGTAATAGCAGTAAGCAGTGATGCATATTACCTGAAGGGTGCAGGTTAAGACGCCGGATGGGCACACGTCGGTATTTGTTTTAACTAATTCACAAAGAGACTTTTCCAGGTTCAAATAAATAAGCAAAACTCCCAATGTTTGGAGTTACTGTCAAAATAATTGTGTCTGTGTCAAACTTCCATGTACAAGAAACAATTTATGTGGAAAGGCATTCTAGCTGGTCTTAATTTTTTACAGAATCCAATTTTTAATTCTAAGAAATGCTTGAGAAGCACGGGGGAGTTAAGAAGGAAGCCTTTCTCGCCGGCTTTAAATGGACAATTTAAAATCAACAGGAAGGTCAGTGGGCCACAGGATTGCAACCACTGATAACATAACCCAGGTGGCTGTTGCAAATAATGCAATATGGCAGCTGCCAATAATTATAAGGAATATCTACCTGCCCTGCAAGAAGATCCATATTTCGGAGTTAGTGTGGTGGTAAAACCACAGACTGAACTTGGAGATGCCTCAAGTCAATGGGCAGATATACAAGATTGTTGGGAGGACCCATAGCCATTCTTCCTTTGGATTTGGACATGGTCGTATTGTATCGTTACAAAGTGCGATTGGGCTGAGTGCCTCCTGTAGAGACCTGCCTGCAGGTCACAGGTTGGAATCCCAATAGTGACGATTCAGGTTTTCAGCCATTCGAAGGTATACATGTTTTTGCACGGTCAATACTATTAGTGAGGGCATGATCAGTACGGCAGGAAAGCAGGACAAGTATAAGTCCTAATGAAATGCATTATAAAAGTAGGGGCTAAAACAATGGGCAACAAGGTTCCAAAAAGCAAGGGAAGGCAATCATGCTAATGGCATGGAGCGTGCAAACAATGAACATGCAAAGGAAATGGATGGTTTATCCACATAGTTCATTCTAAGAGACCTTTAACGTCAATTTAGCTATGACTTTAAAACAAAGGAGATGCTGTGCCTTAACTTTGCAAAGTCCTTTGATTTTAGTGAATTAGGGACACAGAGAGAACGTAACATTGGCAGCCATTTTACATGCTTGGGGGGCGGTGGCCGGTGCAAGGGTCCCCCCATATATTCTTCCTAACACTTGCACTTAATCCTGAGCATTGATCAGATCTAAGCCTTAGGAGATCGTGTTTCGAAAATGCTGACCATTGAGACATCACTGTCAAAGCTTTCACAGTGAACCTTCCATTGCCTTAACAATTCCCCTTTGAGTAGTAGATGTGGCCTAATGCTGAGAACTTGAGTAAAAGAGACATCACTTCCATGTTTCTCAGTTCCCGTTTCAGAACTGAAAAGCACTTACATGTGAAAGTAGATGTTTACATGGGATTTACTAGCTTATCATAGTTTGGCTACTCTTGGTTTTGGCAGAAAAGGGGTGTGATGCAGAGGGCATGACCTGGTTTTGTCCAAGATGCTAGACTGTGGTAAAGGGAGGATGCTGGGGTTGTCACAAAGGTGTCCTCGTTCCAGGGCCAGAATTAAGCTACTAAACTCCACCCTCTTAAAATAAGCGAATCCCTGTTTTTGTGCATTATGTAAACCCTGAAAACGTACAATTGCATAAGCAAGTTTTGAGTGCTCAACCTGTTTCATCATCAGAGCCTTTTTTTGTCAGGTGGATCACTACAAAGAAAGACTTGAAAAATGCTAGGTAGTGGTACACATATTGCAAAAAAGTGTATAATAGAGTTTGGTTCACTAAAAATAATGACAAAGATCCTTGTGGCATAGTGGCAGATACTGTGCGAACTATTTTATTTAAGTTGGAAATTTGTGCATAAACAAATGTAGGGACAAGGTAGGAAGAGTCTTGAAATAAATACTCCACACACATTTAGCAAGTAGAGGAATCGTACTAAAATGTCGCCACCAAAACTGCTACTGATAGAGCACTGCGCATTTGCGCCGTACCAAAATTCTGACTGGTATGACTCAAATGCACAGTAATTTTCATCGACCACGGTAAGCAGGGATTGCAGGGGTGTCCCCCGCACCCTTTGTTCGAGGTAATGGGGGACGGCGGTTGCAGGGGTGATCCCACTTCTGATGGAGAACAAGAAAGATTTGAGGACTCAGTGGCACATAGAGAAGTGTGCCGCCGGGAATGTAAGTGTGTTGGGGAGGAGGGGCGGGCAGGGGATATGTGGGCCAGAGTGATCTATCTGATCGCCATGCCGTAATGAAAGCCGACATTTTGGTCGTCGAGCTTATGGGCGGTGCAGTGATCACAAAGATCTGCAAGTAGAGCATGTTGACCTGCTAGATTCATGATGGCACAGTAGGAGAAAGCCCACAACTGGTGGGAGCTGGGCAAGTGGTGACACAAGGCAAATTGAGTGTGGTCCTAGAATTTAAAGCTTAGATTAGCAACATGCACAAAAGCTATGTAGCATTTCATGAATGCATATTGGTGCACAGCTCCCACATGTGTAGGCTAGGTAGCACAGCCATCTTAAAATGCATAGTTTTCCCTCCCACGCCAGGGATCACAAAATGTACTAGCCCACTAGCATTGCAGAGTAGTTTTTATAATGATAATGATAATGATGTGTTATTTATATAGCGCCTTAATCCAAAGCGCTTTACAGAGAACATATTTACATACAATATCACCCAACCAAAATTGGCGAGTAGCATTTGCACGTTACTCGGCCTTGCTGACGAGTATGGGATGTTGGAAACCTATTTTTCATTTACTGCAAACATTTTGTTTGCATTAAATTTCAAATACAAGTTTCACTGTGCATGCTTGAAAGAATTGCCCCAAATAGCTAGTGTGCTTATGGTGACGGGCACCATTTTACAAAAAGCAGTGGTAGATATTTTGTAACCAGCCACCTTAGGGTAAGTGCATTTCTCTTTGATCGAATATGGAAACTAAGGAACTTGCCCTGCTGGTCTAGTGTTATTTTTAAGAATTTGCAAGGCCTGCACTCTTGAGAAAATATGGGAGTTAGAGGTGACTACATTCTGCTTGGCTTTGTGCTGGGACATGAAGCACAGACAGGTGTTGATTTAGTAATAAAAAGTGACGCATAAACCTTGAGTTTTAGTGGGAATGCCATCTGTTAATTTTACCTAGGGGTTGGTAGATGGGGGCGAGTCACATTTTGGTGGCTTGGGATGGTACATAATGATTACTGGGTTTCCTTATGGTGGCCCGGGAGGATTTCACAAACCCTAATTCTTCTACTGCAGGGGTTCTTCAACATTTGGCTCCCCAGATGGTTTTGACTACAACTCCAAGCCAGTAAAGTCAATAGAGAAGGATTATAGTAGATGTAGTTCAGAGTATCTGGTTGCATACCCCTGCTCTACTGATAAGCATATTGGTCCTACACCCTTCAGAGTTCGAAATTGAGGTTCGATAAGCAGGAGCTAAAACCAGCTCCTGTTGTTGGGCATCACCCTGTAGGCAGGAGCTACCAGAGATGCTCATTTAACTTATTTTTCATTTTGTATAAACCATTGTGTTTAAATGTGTATCAGATGTGTTCTAATTCTTCTTTATTAACATTCTCGAATACTCTTAGTTACGGTCACATTTACATGTTTAAAGGCACTAGCTGGCCCTAGAAGCCAAAAGTAGCTCCTAGTAACAAGCTAATTAGGCACTACAATGCTACAAACAGGAGCTAAATAGCTCCCAGCTCCCCTCAATTTTGAACCCTGCCCTTTGTTCCACAGGGATTCTATTTTTGGAGAGGGGAAATTTACAAAATCATGCTGAGAATTCAATGGTACAGAAAACAATAATTCAGAAACAAGGGTTGCATATAACAACCAATGTCTATATAGCCTTATATTGTTTATTTCAGATGCAAAAAGAGCAGCGCAAGAAACACTATGGTGCCAGCAAATTTGCGAAGGTATAACCTGTATTTTTGGAGTGGGATGTGGTGCTGCAGTTTTGTTATCGTTATCAAGGTAATGAAGACCACACTCAATTCTACACACACTTAGAAACGTCCGTTTTTGTTAAATAAGTCGTTTCAGGAGGACCATGTTCCCCAAGGTGTGCTTGCTGGACAAGGAGAAGACAAAGGTTGCCGCCGTGTGCAATGTCTTTATTGGCGTGATGTATGTGTTCACTTGTAAACAGCTCAAAGGCCATTTAAACAGATGTTTTATGCTCAGCTCGCAGTCCAATACAACCCCTTCAGTTTGCTTTGCAGCACCAGTGGAATTATCATGACACTTGGTAAGTAACCAGACCACAATGCAGAATTCTTCAGTGTCACAAGTTGAAGACTAGCCCTATTGATTCACTAAAATGCACTTCTGGCCAGTATCAGGATGGTGGTGGTCTCTGTTAAAGTTTGATTGGTAGGGATTGCCCACTCTAACAAAAAATATTCCTTGCTGTTATGAAGGAAAGGCTTTTCGTGGCGTGTATCGTGCAGTGTGTACAACTGGTGGTAATGCCTTACACAGTACTTTGTATGACTTTTCTGGTGATATTTATTGTTTGTGAGAGGTGCCAGAGAAGACAATTGACATCGAGGATCCCCTGTTTGCTACTCATACATTCACATATGTACAGATTCACAGACTGGGAAGTTCATTGATGGCCGCCTGTTTTTTTACCTTTCTAACAAAATAACATTGACCTTGGAGCCCGACAATAATACTAGATATTTGCCTGCAACATACATGTTGAACCCTCCGGAATATGAGATCATACCCGTGCAGGAACTGGCCAAGAACTTGCGTTGTTGACTGGCTACGAGGTCAATAACTTCCTCCAACCTTTTTCTTCCTGTATCATTCTATATTCCCCTTACTGACTCCAGCAGGTATGAAGATTATTCTTGATGGAGGCAGAGTGAAGTGGTGGGAGGGAGGGCGAGCAGAAGGAGGTTGTTCAGACTAGGAAGGAAGAAACATAAGAAACCATGCAGTCAGAGCAAGAGATGGAGGGAGGTCCTAAGAGCAGGAGGTTGTGAGAATGAGAGTGGGAAACGGAAGGCACTCGCGTGGAGCACCACTGTGAATGCGATGACCAGCTGCTGATTGGCAGAGGTTTGAATGTGATCCAATAACATTAGTTATTCACCACATTCTGGGAATTGTAGCTAACTTTATAGAGACTAATATTCTCCTATATGTGGATTAAGCCTTGCTTGCGTCTGAATCTCATGCAAATAATTTGCTTTCTGTATGCAATAAATCAGTCCTGTCTTAGGTGAGACTCAGTGATATGGTGCCTGTTGAACCAATACCATCCGATACATGGATGCAGAACACATCCACATATCCCTTCCTTGTTCCACAAGCAGATCCTTAATGCCATCAAGCAGAGTCCATCGGTAATAGGCTGAGAAATAAACAAATCTAGGTAAAGCCGGATCCAGGAGAAATAACTCTTGCTTTGTGTCCTGTATCCTTTTAACAATTCTTTCCGACACAGAGAAGGATTAAAACACATTTTATATTGTATTTAATCATTTTATATCAGGCGTCATATAGGCTGTTCAGCCACTTTACAGGACCTCAGAGCCTTTGGTTAGGGACCACACCAAAGGCCTCATGTTGGGAGGTGATTGCACAGTTAGATAATTAGAACATCTGCATTAGATCCTGAAGGGACGCACTCCCTGACACAATATTCAAAATTCTGAATAAAGGACACACCCCGCTAGCGAATGAGACCAGGAGATAGATTGCAAGGAAAACAAAGTTTATCTCAAGTAAATTGTGCATGCAGAGAATGATGCTGCCCTGAGAGCGCTCTGCCCAACATTACATGAGCAGCACATTATAAGCCAATAACACGTCATTAGTGACGACAGATATAGCTACACAATTCTGCAATCCAATTGGAAGAACAAACTAATACATTATAGTTCTATACTGAGTGATGGTGGTAGATTGGCTGCCGCTCGGATGTCTGTCCGGTGGCACGTGGGTCAGCTGGGCTCATCTCGGCAGGGTGAAGGTTGAGCTTGCAGATAGCTACATGCAGGCCTCCAGATAAGGTTCGTACTAGGCCTTTTTACGCATGGAAATCTTGTAAATACGACAGCTGTATTATTTTCCTGTGTACATTTACACACATTTTTAGAGCAGAGGGCAGTGCAAAGGTCAGGTTACTTGACAGAAACCAGAACACGTCTTTTGATTTTTTTTCTACATGGATGTAATTGCAAGCCATGGAGAAAAAGCCCCTGAAACAGAATGTATTTCTCTGAAGCCTTTCAAAAAAGAAACTGCAAACTGTGATAAAAGGAATGGTTTCTTTCCATTCAGCTTCTGCTGTGTTATGTGTATATGCTCATGGAGCAAACAGAAGCATTGTGCATATGTATTTTCCAAGCATTTTATGATTGTATAATTAATACGATGGAAAACTAAGTTGCAATTGAGAATTAATCTTTTGTAACAAATTATGCTTTTTTTCCAGTGAAAGCAAACCAGTATTGTTCAATTGTATTTTTCAGAGTTCCTGTGCTGTGTGCATAATCATGCAGAGGCAGATCATTTTTACACTTAAAATGTAATTTACATTCAGTGAATAAAATGAGGAGTATGCATGGCCTAGTTTACATGTATTCAACCTTGCACTCAATGGGGTACATTACTATAAATGGTCAGTTGCAGCAGAGTCTTTTGTCAAGGGTGAGTGATTGTCATTACACCAATCACGGGTGTTATAGCTTCTCAAATCTTCAAGACTATAATTAAAACGTCCAAAACCTGACTCTCCAGGAACTGTTCAAGGTACATTTGTAATTGAAATAGAAACTCAGCAAAACCTGTCCATGTGATAATACAGATAGGTATTTAACTTTATGTAGCGCTTTATACATGGTTTATCCAACATCTAGGTACAGTGATTATTATACCTCAGTCGAGTCTCCATTTGCCGACATCTGAAGGATGTTAGCCAATAAGATACTCAGCCAGACGAGTGCCTGTTGCTGCGATCTGTGCGTGATCTGTAGGTTGCAGGTTTGAATCTTGTCAAGGCCATCTCAGCCTTTCATCCTTTTGAGGTTGATAGAGGAATACTGACTTTGGTTTAATAATTGTTATACATATGTTCTATGTACAGCGATTTGCCAAAAGCGCTATATAAATAACCATTTGACCATGACATTACGTATAGAATTTAGCGTGGAGTCCTTGCCTCTCTGCACTGTTGTATCATAACATTGGCATACCATTAGGTAGTAATAGCTCCAGGAAATGAGGACTTTCATCAAACATCAAAGGAAAATTCTGCTATCAAACCTCAAAATACACAATACAATTAATGTTTGTTTTACTATGTAATTGGCTAGATTTTTGTTTTTTCAACATTTAAATATATACAGGAGAGATCAAATGGCCAGACCTTAGAGAAATAATGAAATATGTATTCTGTCACAATGCAGAAAGCTGCCGCATGGTAATGATTTCCATACAGTTTTTGCACAAGTCAGATGGATGTCACATACATTTTACTCTCTTGCAATGGAGATAAGTCATTTTTGCTTTCTTGAAATCACATTTACTCTCAAAGTTTAAAAGTAGGGAGTAAAATACTCCCACCTCAAAATCTTATCTGGAGGACTGGCCACAATGCTCATGCTCTCGACTGGAGACAATTGAAACACGGGCACTCCCAGAAAGGAGCGTTACGACCTTCTTAGCAATATCTTTAGAAGGCTTCTGCACTTGTCTGCATCAAGGGTTCAGCTCACTAATAAAGGGGAGCTGGAGGACGAGAGTTAAAGTGCTCTCACGTTTGCCAGCTGGGCATGTGGTGAACTTAGCTCTTCGGGACTAGAGGGCGCTTTGCACACCAATAGCTAAGTGAATGACTCACTAACAGCAGAAGCATATAAAAACTACTCAGACAGGGCACAAGTCCTAAAAATAAACAGAAGGATTCATTACACATTGAAGGCGAGTGTCCCCCAATGGCAGTACCCTCCCCACAATGAGAGGCAGTGATGGACTCTCCCAAGGTGGGAATAAAACTAGGACCAAGTGCGGGTGAGAATAAACAGAGTTTATCTAATCAAATAGGGCATGCAAAGAACTCTGCAAACTCTGAAAGCGCTCTGTCTGACAATAGCAAAGACAGGCGGCCATATTTACAAAACATGTCATTAGCCCCTACACACTATAGGGGGCACAAGTTCGTAGGGATTGGTTGGTGTCGACTAGCTATAGGTGCAGTGCTTCGTGGTTGCTGGACGTCATCGCAGTGCCAATGTGGGGTGTGGAGGTCAGCTGGGCTCATCTGGGAGGTGCCGCCAGGCCGGACACGATCGGTGACAGTGATGAACATTTTTCTTGGCTTTCTGCCCTTGTGGCCACACACACCACATTCACTCATGTTATCGTGATCCTGGTTGTCCTGTAAATCCTACAAAAGGTTATTCTAAAGGTTACTAAGACACAAGAGGAATGCATGTTAAGCGATAAATGTGTTCATGCATCAAGGCATGGTTACTCTCTTCCTGTTGACTAGGTATCATAGGCCATGGGGTCAGGTCTCAGGGCGTGAGGTGAGCCTGTCCAGTTTTCAGGTCTCGTTAGAAGTAGTGATAGATGCTTGTACACTGTGTTAGTACAATATTAGGTGTCTGTTTGCAGGACCATTAATTTGGGGCGAACCGGTTGGCCATTGAACCGCTGAGGGCGCACCTCTGGCCTTTCAATTAGAGCAGAATTTTTAGGGCTTGGTTGTAAATACTTCTGGTGGCTGACCCTGGCTGTGTGAGCTGCGGGGTAATCGTGGATGCTTGAAACGGCTCCAGTCGAACTGGGGGAGGCAAGGCTATGTAGCTTGGACCTCAGCTTTCCCTGGCATATCTTGGTACGAGGGCAGGGGAGGTGACCTTGGGTATGCTCGCAATGGTCGGCTCTTAGTGTACTGCACATTACATAAAGAAAAGGGGAATAAGTATCATGCTTACTGAGCTTGCAAATAATCATACGTTCGTATTATCTACACCTTTACATATTCATTGTGTACAGGTTATCTGACAATATATCAATGTTTTAGGTCATTACTAAAGAGTAAGTATTCACACATAAGCAGCGTTTACATAACAATGGTTTACATGACGTTTCAGGTAGCATTAGGTTTGGTGAAGCACTCAGGAACAACAGATCATTACAGTTAAGAGCGATAATACATATTGTTACACATAACGTTATACGTTAATTTCTTACACATCTTGTATATACGTGTAGCACTGTCGTGTCTGTGCTCCTTCGCACTTAGCAGCATTAGTTCATTATCTCATTAGCCTCTTTATATTTCGTTATGGAAGCTCATCGTATCAGCCGGGGGGACCATTATTACCCACATGATATAATGAGAGTTATGCATTCTGTACAGTCTACCAAGTGAGGGTACATCCATTGAGTCTTAGAGTACATATGAACTTTAGGTAAGGGGTCGCGTACAAAAGGACATTACCGCAATGCATTTTTATACTCGTATACTGCAGAATTAAGGCTTTGCTCTATGGGAGGCAATTTGCAGTCATTTTCCAAGCTTTTCGCCGCTAGCCGGGTCACGCCGGGGATGATGATGTATTGCGGAAGGTGAATGATACAGTGTTTGCCCTGATACTTGTTCATGTCTGACTGTTTGTGGGAACGCGCTTTCAGCGGATCTGCCATGGAGCGAAGGCAACAAGAGTAGGCGAGGACTCTCTGGTGGGGGCTGTGCTACGATATGCGAGGACTCGTGTTCCAAGATGGAGTCCCAGCTTTCACAAAATGGTTTCCAGGGCCTAATGTATTACAGCACATTTTGTCGATGCGTCAGCCAGTGGTCCACCCACCACCCGGGCCCAGGCGGCAAAGGGAGGGGCCCCTGGCGAGGCATGGACACTACCAGGAGGGGATTGCAGGGGAGGGGGGTCTTTTGGACCTATCCTCCTTTACATTTCCCCCCTTTCGTTACTTAAGTAACGAATAATGTAACTCCCCCAATCTCTTGCGTTCCTTTTCCTCCGCTTCTGCCTCATCCCACGCCGGGGTGCCCTTTATAGGCATCCAAGCCCTACACACCCCTCTCAGGCTTTCCCTCCTCCTAGCATATTCGTCTGGTGTACATGTCATTTATATACAATCCCCATCCCCTTCCAGGTCTACCCATACTTCCTCATACCACTCAAGTTCGCGGGGCTCTCTGATTGTTGTGTGCCATAATCTGTCTACTATGTCCCCACTGTGGTACATTGGCACCATCTGGTATTTGGGCCCACTCTCTTCACCTGTTTGCACCTGTGCCTCCTGCATTACTTGTGCTACATCTCGAGCATTGCCAATTGTCACTACCATCAATGCACCTTTTGGTACTGCATTTGCACAACATCGAAGGCCCACCTGACACACACAAAAAATCAAGGGTAGAAAGACCACTGTGGGCATGAGTAGTTTGACAGTCAGCCCCAGCCATGACGGGACCCAGGAGAAGAGGTTGTCGAACCATGTGCTTGCTTCAGCCCCACCTTCTTTCTTCATTCTTTCTCCTAAATTGTGCACTGCCGCGATCACGTGGGACAAGGTGCCATTATCTGCGTCTTCAGAAGGTACGAAAGTGCAGCAGGCACTTTGAATTTCTCGGCAAACACCTCCGTCCATCGCTGTCAATAGGTCTAGGACATACCTATTTTGCATTGTCATTAACCTCAGGGCTCTCAATTCCACCTTGATCACGTTGAAGCCTTCTTCAGTATCGTTTGCCAACTGGATCAGCTCCGATCGGGTTATTTGGAGCCATTTAGCATTTGCTCGTGCCTGGATGCTGGGGATGAGTGAGGCAAAGAAAGTCTCTGCTGAGCTGAACAATCGATATTTGTCTGGAATCTGCGCCAATAGTTCGGATGATGCTTTGGAGATGTAATTTGATGATCGTCTTTTCCTCGACATCACCTCTTCCCTATTACCATCGGACAGAATGTACATTTGTGGCTCTTCTGTTGGCTGGGCCTTGTTCTCACGAGGGGTGTTATGCACCTGCTTTCCTCCACCGATGTGGCTCTCAGGAATCGCCATTAGCGCAGAGTGTAATGTTGCCAGTGAGCATGTACCACTCCATGACTGTGGGAGATGCAAGTACGCCTGTTTGCCACATACCCAGTACGTATCCATCAGTGCTGCTGTTCCTTTTCTCATGTCTGGGATGGTAAGTGTCCTGTTTACAATTTCTGTTCATCCCCATTGGGTTTTTCCCCTCTCCTTGGAAACACAGTTCATATTCTGTTTCTTTCTGTAACTTGAATGGTTTTTCAATGGCAGTTACCCATGTTAGTTTAGTGATATGTTCATTCCAGACTGGGGTGCAAGTCTTTTCGATCCACTGTAGTTTTTCTAGTGCCACTCCCCGTAACGCTTCAGCTTTGCATGTCACTTCTTCATTGTTCCATTTATTGTCCGCAAATAATGTCCCTTTTATTATAAAAATTGGCTCTTTCAGACATATCACTCCTTCCGCCTTCGGATAACATGTTTTCTCGTTCTGTAACATGGTAAAAATTATTTCATGTGCCTGGAAGGTGTTCTTAATTCTGCACAGGGTAAGATGAAGGAGACACTGGGCATTTACAAGAGGCAGTTCCAGAATTGTATATCTGACACGTGGTACATTCCATTGCTAGTTTTGATATATGCTCTTGGAGGCCGGGCACAAACCAATCATCTTGTATTTCTGCTGCTATGTGTTGTTTGGCATTGTGTGCTGGGAAGTGTAATTGCTGGAATGCTATTTCTAACAATTTGAGCGGCATTACTACCTTGCCGGTGATATTTTGGTGCCACAATAGATCTGTTGCTGACTGGCTACACCCCCTTTTCTCCCATAACCGTTTTTCTTCCTCACTTGCATCTCCTTGTAATTCTAGTAGTTGCGATATGGGCATATCATTGTATCCCTCAGGTAACTCTTCATTTGTTGGTTGTCGCACCGAGTACTCACCTGCAATCTCGTGTTTAAAATATGAAGCTTCCTTTGCTGCGGCATCTGCTGCCGCATTCCCCTAAGCCACTACATCAGTGCTGGATGTATGGGCTTGGCATTTCACAATTGCTACCATTATAGGTTACTGCAATGCTTCAATTAACTCTTTCAGGAGCTCGGCATGCTGTACTGGAGACCCATCTGCCCTGCGAAATCCTCTCCTTCCCAACCTAGCCAGCCCTCCAGATACTGTAGTGGTCATGTAGGCCGAATCGGTGTATATGGTTACTGTGCATCCCTTTGCTGCATGTAAAGCTTCTATCAAGGCGATGAGCTCTGCTGCTTGGGCTGAGAAGTGCGATGGCAAGCCGTGCTGTACTAATACTTCGTACTCACCTTCTTCTAGTCTCACAACTGCCATGCCTACGTGCTTTTCCCCTGTATCCATGTCAGTTAATGCTGACCCATCTACAAAGTATACTTCTCCTTCGCTGAGGGCATTTTCTCTTACTGCAGGGCCATCTCCCTTCTCTCCTGCGTAAGTAGCACAATCGTGCTGCTGCATGTCTTCCAATGTACATGGTTCTGTAATGAATGTTGCTGGGTTTACTGTTTTGAATCTCACTATGTGGATGTTGGCGCTAGACAGTATTATTTCGTAGGCAGTTGCTCGTTGTGTGGTCAGTGTGCTTTTAGACCTTTCCAATATGGCAAACAGAGTGTTCTACGAACAATGTAACAGAACATCCCATTACTATAGTGGCACTTTTCTCAATTGCGAAAGCGGCTGCAGCGAGAGATTGTTTGCAGGCGAAGTGGCCTTGCATCACTGCGTCTAGTGTGCCGCTGTAGTAGGCAAGTGGCTTGTGTCCCAGGGATGTTTTTTTGGGTCAAGACAGCTGCCATCAGAGTCCATTTACAGTGGGAGAACAGGTAAAATTTGGGCTCATAATCTGGGTTAGCTAGTACGGGCGCACTTGAAATTAACTCTTTTAATGATGCAAACAAGTCACTCATTTCTTTTGACCATTCTATTTCCCTGTTCTCCCACTGGGCTTCTTTGAGAGCTTGTAGTAGCGGCCTGGTGTATTCTGCATAATCAAGTATCCATGCTCGGCAATAATTGCACATTCCCAGGAATGTTTGCATCTCTTTTACTGTGCATGGTTCTCTCACTGCAGTGATAGCTTCTACTCTGTTGGGTATTATCTTTTTGCCATCTTTCGATATCAGCTGCCCCAGGTATAATACTTCAAGTTGACAGTATTGCAGTTTTCCTCTGTCTGCTTTGAAACCCTTATGTGCCAGCAATGTCAAAAGTGTGACTGAGTCTTTTCTACATTCTTCTTCACTTTGGGAGCAAACAAGCAAGTCGTCGACATATTGAATTATTGTACTTTCTGCTGTTAGGTTTCCTAAGTCTTCATGGAGGATGCGATTGAATATGCTTGGGCTCTCACAGTAACCTTGTGGCAACCTGCAGTGTTCATATCTTTTACCACCCAGTGTAAACGCGGTCAGATATGTGCTTTCCTCTGCCAGGGGTATGGAGAAGAAGGCATTCTTTAAATCCACCACTGTGAAATGTGATGCATTTTTTGGGATACTACAAAGTATTGATGCAGGGTTCGGTACTAGTGGGAACTCTTTTTGTATGACGTCATTGACTGGGCGTAGGTCTTGGATCATCCTCCATGCCCCTCCTTTTGCTTTTTTGATCGGGTAAACGCAAGTGTTGCATGGGGAATTTGAAGGTACTATTATTCCCTGCGCCAATAAAACACTTATTGTTTCTTTTATTCCCTCTTCGGCCTCTCGGGATAATGGGTATTGTTTGACACGCGGCAGGATTGCTCCTGGCTTGAGCTTTATTTGCACTGGGGTTACTCCATGTAACAGCCCTACATCATGGGGGCCTGTGGGTCACAAATTACTGGGCACCAGTTTCATGTCATCGTCAAAGAAGGGTGGTGGTGCCCCCACCACTGCCATCAACTGTACGGGCACTTGCCTTACTTGTATCAAGATATCACATGGTATAGCTATTTCCATTATTACTTCACCATCACTTTCTGAGTCAGAAAAAAGATCCTCATCTGACAGGTCACGCAAGGCAATGTCAGCATTGATGCACAGTACAGTGCGCCATTCACATCCGTCTATGTCCATTGCAATCACGGCAATTCTTTTGGCTGAAATTTGTACTGCATGTAAGTGTAAGGATATCAATGAGCGGTATACACGCATTTCGTCGAATGATTTTACAACGTAGGACTTTTCATCGCCAACCCTTTCATCGCCAAAAACTTTTTTTAAAAAACTTTTTTATGGGGGGGGGGTGTTTGGTGCGGTTTGGGGTATGTTTATTTAAGTAAAGGGAGGTTTGGGGGGGCCAAGCCCCCTCATAAATAATATTAAAAAAAGGAGTTTTTGGCGATGAAAGGGTGGCGATGAAAAGTCCCACGATGTAAAATCATTCGGCAAAATAACGTAGAACCCACTGAGCCAGGACCAGGAGCAGTTTCTGGGCGTACTATTGGGCGAAAGATGAATTCTCCTGGCACTCGCCACTCCCAACTTTTTTAGCTCAGGTACTACACGTGCTAATGTTTTCAATTCTTGGATGAACACATCTGGATTCACTGGTATGCCGCGTATTTCCGGTGCTGTTGCTCGTGCACGCACCACCAGCATTACGCGCAAAGGGCATATCCCTGGGGTGGAACAAACTATCTCTCTCTCTGTAAAGGATATAGTCATGTTGAGCTTACTAAGGAGGTCCCTTCCTAGTAGGTTTATTGGGGATTGTTCATAATAGAGTAGGGGTGCTCTCACTGTTTTACCCCCCACTGTCACATCTAAATCTTCTGTGTAAGGAACTTCGACGACAGCCCCATAGAACCCCTGCGTCTCCAACCTGCGATTAGATAGGGGAAACCAGCCTTCACGTATGCATGATTTCTCGGCTCCCGAATCCACCATAAAAATGAATTGCTTGTCTCCTATCTGTGCCCCTATCAATCGTTCCTCTGCTGCATTGTAGGTTGTAGATAGAACAGGACACGCAAGTGTTCCCTGTGGGCTGTCCTATGCTGGGTGTCTCATCGCCCCCCCCCTGACTGAAGACATTCCCTGAAACTACTGCTACGCCACTGTACGGGGCTGGGGCAGGTGCACCGTTGCAACTGTCATGAATGGGTTTCCTGATGTGTAATGCATATTCTCATCGTTCTGTGGATAACTCAGGCTCTAGTTGGTTGACCTGACCACTGTTCTACGCATTCCCGATCCGGTTGCCTCTGTGGTCCTCCCATTGGAAGGCCGTACAGGCTCCCCGGGTGGGGGTTGCCATAGTATCCTGATAGCCATTGTTTGGCCTATTTCTACATTCTCGGGAAAAGTGGCCCCACCTCCCGCAATTCCAGCAGCTCCCTTCTGTCCCTCTAGGGCCTTGACCACCATATCCTCCATTCATACCAGCCCCCGGACCACCTCCTCTACGGCCTCTGTACCCACCTCGTCCCCCACGAGGGGCCCAGTCTTGCCACTGCGGACCTCCGTACTGCTCCTGTCCGTTCCACTGTTGCTGCCCAATTCCTGCCCAATTTGCTGCCATCCTTCCTTGTATTGCTACCAGCCCCTCCTCTTCCTCATCTCCCTCCCTGTTGTGTGGGAGCGCGGCTACCACTGCAGCGACCTTCACTAGTTTAGTTTGTACTAGCTTTGCCTCATCTGCCAATCTCTTTTGGGCTATTTCTTTCTCCTGCTCTTTTATCCTTTTACAGTGGTGAACAATTAAGCTTTGTATTTCAGGCCATCCCTTTGCTTCTATACCTGCAATCCTGTCGAGTGCCTTTTGTACTTCTTTAGGGAGCCCTCTTTTTATTATGAAATAGAATAATGATGTTGACTGGTACCAGGGTGTACCTGTTTCTGCTCTCCACATCTCCTGCACCCGAAAAATGTAATCCAAAGCTTCTTCCCCATCATTCATGGTACACTGCATAACTGACTGTAGATCGGGCGTATCTGGGAATGTTTCTCTCAAGGCATCCCACACCCTTGTGCGCACTGTGTTAAAGGAAGCTCCATCGTGGCGATCACAATCTAACGTTACTCCCGGGAAACCAGCCTTTACCCACACTCTGTCTGCCTGATCCCCAACTGCCGATACTAGCAGACTTTTTACATCTCCTACCGCTAGTGGCACTCCTGCGGTGTGCTTTTCAAATGCACATATCCACTTACTTGCCCCTCCTGACAACGGTGGTAATGACTTTAACAGATTAGCCTTGTCCATTTGTGCCCAGGGTATGTAGTTTGGTCTCCCACCTCCCCTGTGTATCAATGGGAGCTGTAATTTCCCCTTTTCTGCTCTGTTTGTACTCACCTTCACTCCCCGTTTCCCTAATACTGCCATTCTCCCTAATCGATTCCTTAATCTCCCTGTCCATTCCTCCTCCATTGTCTTACCTAGGGATGTGCCACCCGTTCTCCCATCTTCTCCTCCCATCGCCACACTTTGTCTCCCACCTTCCTCTTCTTCGTTCTCAATGTCATACCATAGATCTTCTCTATCCCCAGTAGCCATTATGTCATTGTCAGCATGTTCATCCATCTCTCCTAGTTCCACTATCCGCGTTGGTTCTTCCTGTATTCTGAATAATATTTCTCCCTTTTTCCACCCCTCTTCAATTGACCTGTCACTGTTCTGTGCTCTAGGTGCCTGGTCGGATCTAGTGACATTAGTTCCACTCTGCTCACAAATGTTTTTTTATTCTTGATGATTCTTCTCTTGCTAATGAAAGCCTGCTATCTAAATCCTTTGTCAATTTTTCGATGTCAACCGTCAGTGTGCCTACTTGTCCACGTTGTCTGTGGCTTTCGTATGGTGGGGGTGCGGTCGGGCCTGGGGTACTTGTGGATGCAGCCGGGTGTACATAGGTGGGATTGCTATAGCCTTCTGCCAGCACTGGTTTATTGAGTAGGGGATACAACCGTGTTACCTCACCTGTTTTCTCTGCCTCGACTACTTCCTTGTCTGCTTTAGGTATCATTAATGGATTCTCGATGGTGGAAGGCAAATTAAGTCCGCTTTCCTTCCTCTTAAGAGGGGGCACTTCTTCGAATAATCTCCATAAGTCTAGTATTTCTTTCCTATTCTGAAACTGCTTTCCCTTATATTTCATAAATATACAGGTTGCTATCATATCCAAGACATTCTTGTCGAAAGATCCTCCTTCTGGCCAGATCTGGGGTAACCCTTCTCCCTTTAGTTCTGTGATCCATTGATCATGGTATTTTTTGATGCGCTCAGCATACCCGGGTAAACTCTTGCAGATGTGTGCTAGGGGTGTTTCCGCCCCCATTGTATGTCTTATTCTTATGTATATGTGTGTGTATGTGTGTATTAGTCTACCCCTTTCAACACTTGAACAATAGTGAGTATAATACGCGCAGCTGGTACCTAGAACAACTCGTAGACATATGCAAGGGCAGAACAATCATAAACTCTGTAACTACCTTTAGTTCGGATATTCAATGCAATGATTGGTTGCGATCTTTCAACCTTATCTCCCTGTAGCAGCACTTGGTCACACTTACCATGACCATACCGTTATTACACACATTTTTGTCATCAGTTAAATCACTCAAACATAGTTATCTTCCAACACAAAACACATAGATATAACAACATCTAACGCTCTGTTAACAGTTGACACATGACCTTTTTCCCTCCCTACCTATGGGGGCCCCCTTTTTGTGTTTTTTTTGTTGTTTTTTTTGTAAGAAGTCTTGTCTCCTTTGAACCCTTTTACTTTTTACTCAGTACTTTTTAGAAAGAGAAGTAGTGAAACAGAAAATAGCAGTTACTAATATATTCACCGTGTCTCCCTTTTTCTACCAGACACATTTATCTTATTCTTCACTTATTCATATATTCCCAGCACTAGTCGAGAAAGCACTATGCGGTGCCACCTTCTACCCCCTCGCGGAGCTAGGTTCCCGTCTCTTATCTCTTATCTCTTTTAGTTCACCTTTTATTCCTAATGGCCATATGCAAAGAAAAGTAAAGTCGATAGAATAAAGTACGATCGTTGTTTGGTAATTCAAAGTAACCCCCCCCTTTTTTTTTTTTTTAAATGACCTCGTTTTATCCAGCTCCCTTCCCCTGTTCCCTTTACGGTCACTCGCACTTAATACTCACGTGCCCATCTTGAACCGAGAGTCTCCGAACTGGGTCGTCCAGGCGGCGCCGCCACACACTCAACGGCCAATCCCAGCTCCGGCGAGCGGTACTCAAAGGGGATTTTTTGGAGCGGGATCCCGTACCCTTTTTCGATTGAGTGCGCACTTCTAAGCGTACAAGTTGCCGTAGGCAGGCAGCTCTCCTGAGCGGGCGTGCCGTGCGTCTCCCTTGTCGACCGGAGATTTTCGTGCCAGAGGGGATGGAAGGGATATTAAGAAATTAAATCACGCATTCGTGGTCACCACTGAAGGCGAGCGTCCCCCAATGGCACTACCCTCCCCGCAATGAGAGGCAGTGATGGACTCTCCCAAGGTGGAATAAAACTAGGACCAAGTGCGGGAGAGAATAAACTGAGTTTATCTAATCAAATAGGGCATGCAAAGAACTCTGCAAACTCCGAGAGTGCTCTGTCTGACAATAGCAAAGACAGGCGGTTATATTTATAAAACACGTCATTAGCGCCTACACATTATATGGGGCACAAGTTCGTAGGGATTGGGTGGCGTCGACTAGCTATAGGTGCAGTGCTTCGTGGTTGGTGGACGTCATCGCGGTGCCAACGTGGGGTGTGGAGGTCAGCTGGGCTCATCTGGGAGGTGCCGCCAGGCCGGACACGATCGGTGACACTGATGAACATTTTTCTTGGCTTTCTGCCCTTGTGGCCACACACACCACCTTCACTCATGTTATCGGGATCCTGGTTGTCCTGTAAATCCTACAAAAGGTTATTCTAAAGGTTACTAAGACACAAGAGGAATGCACGTTAAGCGATACATGTGTTAATGCATCAAGGCATGGTTACTCTAATCCTGTTGACTAGGTATCATAGGCCATGGGGTCAGGTCTCAGAGCGTGATGTGAGCCTGTCCAGTTTTCGGGTCTCGTTAGAAGTAGTGATAGATGCTTGTACACTGTGTTAGTACAATATTAGGTGTCTGTTTGCAGGACCATTAATTTGGGGCGAACCGGTGGGCCATTGAACCGCTGAGGGCGCACCTCTGGCCTTTCAATTAGAGGAGAATTTTTAGGGCTCGGTTGTAAATACTTCTGGTGGTTGACCCTGGCTATGTGAGCTGCGGGGTAATCGTGGATGCTTGAAACGGCTCCAGTCGAACTGGGGGAGGCAAGGCTATGTAGCTTGGGCCTCAGCTTTCCCTGGCATATCTTGGTACGAGGGGAGGGGAGGTGACCTTGGGTATGCTCGCAATGGTCGACTCTTATTGTACTGCACATTACATAAAGAAAAGAGGAATAAGTATTATGCTTACTGAGTTTGCAAATAATCATACGTTCGTATTATCTACACCTTTACATATTCATTCTGTACAGGTTATCTGACAATATATCAATGTTCTAGGTCATCACTCAAGAGTAAGTATTCACACAATAGCAGCGTTTACATAACAATGGTTTATATGACGTTTGAGGTAGCATTAGGTTTGGTGAAGCAGTCAGGAACAACAGATCATTACAGTTAAGAGTGATAATACATATTGTTACACATAACTCAGGTTATACGTTCATTTCTTACACATCTTGTACGTGTAGCACTGTCGTGTCTATGCTCCTTCGCACTTAGCAGCATTAGTTCATTATCTCATTAGCCTCTTTATATTTCGTTATGGAAGCACATCGTATCAGCCGGGGTGACCATTATTACCCACATGATATAATGAGAGTTATGCATTCTTTACAATCTACCAAGTGAGGGTACATCCATTGAGTCTTAGAGTATATATGAACTTTAGGTAATGGGTTGCGTACAAAAGGACATTACCGCAATGCATTTTTATACTCGTCGTATACTGCAGAATTAAGGCTTTGCTCTATGGGAGGCAATTTGCAGTTATTTTCCAAGCTTTCCCCGCTAGCCGGGTCACGCCGGGGATGATGATGTATTGCGGAAGGTGAATGATACAGTGTTTGCCCTGATACTTGTTCATGTCTAACTGTTCTTGGGAACGGGCTTTAAGCAGATCTGCCATGGAGCGAAGGCAACAAGAGTAGGCGAGGACTCTCTGGTGGGGGCTGTGCTACGATATGCGAGGACTCGTGTTCCAAGATGGAGTCCCAGCTTTCACAAAATGGTTTCCAGGGCCTAATGTATTACAGCACATTTTGTCGATGCATCAGCCAGTGGTCCACCCGCCGCCTGGGCCCAGGCGGCAAAGGGAGGGGGCCCCTGGTGACACCATGGACACTACCAGGAGGGGATTGCAGGGGCGGGGGGTCTTTTGGACCTATCCTCCCATACAACATGCATTGGGAACTGGAAGTGAACATATCTTTCATTGAAATAGTTCAATGGCCCTTAAACACTATAAATAATCGGAGAGAGGAGATTTTCCTATATTTAAGTCACTGCTGCAATTTAATCTTATAGGCACGGGGGCCGAAGCAACCTGCGCGCTCCATCAACTGCAAAGAATACAGAGCACCAAATAAAACTCGAATACATGAAAGAGGACAGGATTGTGCTTAGGCATAGGTGGTGTGAATGTCTCAGAGGATTACTTACCGAATGGCTATGAATCCGATGCCAAATGCACGGCAACCGCACTGTCGGGTGTCGTGTCCAGATGAGACTTCAAAGCATTATAATTCAAACAAAGTAGAGGATCTGAGACAGAGTTTCAAAATTGCAAGGTAAGATTTATTTTGCGCATATCATGCACTCGAGCGGACTTTGGGTTCAACCACGACCAGTATTTCATGGAGAGTGGAGAAATGAAGTGCCTGAATAGTACACAGCAGCTCCATTTATACACAAAATGAAGCCTGCATCAGCATAGGTCATTTTTTATTCATTTGCAAGAGATAACAACACAAATATGTTCAGACTACATACAATAATGCCCTAATCCTCAGAAGACAGAACAAATTGCATATTCAACAGATGTTATTGTTATGTCAAAAGTCTTCACTTTGCTTATGGCTTTCATTACAAGCTCTTTGTGCCAGTTCACGGACGGTGACTTATGTTTGAGGCCTCAAACACAGAATCCACTTGCCCACCGTACCAACAATGGTCACCCTATTTGCATAACCTTTTAAAGATACCTTTTGTGTGTCTAACAAAGTGGAAGGGCTGAACAATATGACTCATTGTGTAACCTCTGGTTAGTGCTGCCAGTCTTTACATAACATTTATTAAGAGAATAGAGCCATATTGGAATAGCCTTTCCTTCTTTGCGGAATAGGAGGGTCTGTCCTTAATGTTATTTAACCTAGGTTTATCGGTGAAGGCCAGGCGACTGATACATGCCCTCTGCACGGACCCAGCCTTTTCTTGTACTGACTGACAGAGGAAGCCATGAACACATTTCTATTTTGTTTCTTCTCAATGACTGACAAATGAGACCCCATTTTGAATATTACTAAAAAGAATGGGATTTTGATCGCGAAAAAGGGATTAGGTTAGGGATAAGAAAGATGCATATTATTATATTCTAACACAGAGAAAGAGGAATGACAGCATTTGTTTGAACACCTATGTTACCATAAAGGTCAGATCACATCACAGCGTCTCTGACGTGTCATGCTGCCAAAAGGAGCTGTCTCACAGCCAAGAGTGCTCCACTAACCCCCAGAACCCCCCCCCCCCGAACAGGGTTGACCCTTGACCTCACAATACGCAGGGCAGAGAGTGTATGTGTGTCTCTTTCACAGGTTGCCATTCAGCATGTCATTAACATCATCAATCAAAAATGGGCCATTTAACGTGCCCACCTTCTCACTGGAGGATGCTGCTTCTTGCTCACACTGGCCTGGCTGGGCCTCTTGCAGCCAGGCCTGGAGCCATTAAACGGTAGGTTTTGACAGCAAAATCGGTAGACGGTAAGAGTGCTTAAAAAGCTGTATCATACCGCCTGAATCGGTAGGGTTGGCAAGTATGCAAAGGGCCTGTCCCTCCATCCAGCGCCTGATACTTTTATTTATATGTATATATTATTTTGTTACTTTCCTTTCGTTTTTCGACGTGTTTATTGCTGTTTCTGGCGCTTTCCAATGTCTGCCCAGTCTCTCCTTGTCCCCTTCCTGTTTCCCTTCCCTTCCTACCCTCAAAGGCTGATTGGGCCCCAACCCTAACATAGGTCACCCTACAGGGCAGCCTCTGCCCGGCCGGGCCAAGATACTGCGCCTGATACTTTTATTTATATGTATATATTATTTTGTTACTTTCCTTTCGTTTTTCGACGTGTTTATTGCTGTTTCTGGCGCTTTCCAATGTCTGCCCAGTCTCTCCTTGTCCCCTTCCTGTTTCCCTTCCCTTCCTACCCTCAAAGGCTGATTGGGCCCCAACCCTAACATAGGTCACCCTACAGGGCAGCCTCTGCCCGGCCGGGCCAATGGCTAAGAGCCCCAAGGCAAAGGGCAACTCCCGAAGAAGCAACTCCAGTCCGTGTTTGCCTGTGTTCGCCTGGGAAACCATCCTCCGTCAACCAGCAGTGACTGAAAGTGTGGTCATGGTGGCGAGTACAGCAATTACTGTATTCCATTATAACCCTACCACTCTTATTACTTAACGTAACATAGCATAGCATACCAACGTCAGCCAGCTAGTAAGTCGTTTTGAAATCACTGCTGTGTTCCATTTGTAGGTGGTTCTCCATTTACTGCTTTATCTCAACTTTAGGCTTTTTTCCTCACTTTCCAGAAATCTCAAATTTTGGCTTTTTCTATTTATTGATGCTTCTCTGGTTTGGACTTTTTCTATTTGTTGCTGTGTCTCGAAATTCAGGCATTTGTTCTCACACTGCTCGGGTGTGACACACATGGGTGTAGCCCATTTGTGTTAGTGATCCATGTCTTTCACTTGGCCCATCTGTGTGGGGGGCATTGTCTCGCCTTTGTCCCATTTGTGTTGGTGGGCCAATCTTTCACTCAGCTTATCTGTGTTAGGGAGCAATATCTAGCAGTATCACATTCCTGAAAGAACCCATGGGGGCAGAAATTACTGCACACCAGAAAGGGTAAGGGATATGGGCCATAGTTAATCATAACAGCAAACGTAGGAAAGGGTACGGCCACTAACCAACCCTACTAAAAACTCACACTTCTGCATACTCCTCTCAAACTCTAAACTAAACACAACCATACCTCTACAGCACAACGAACCACACGCACTTCACTACACCACAATGAAACAAACCACAAATAGCCTCACCCAACAGCACATGGTGGTTACCAACCGAAAAACACACCTACGCTTAGTGAACAGTGTCAACCGAACTGAAGCTGCCAACAGCACTCCACAGCTCTCTTTCTCTTTTCTCCTGCTCAGTCTTACTTACTTACCCCCTGCCTCACTTGCCTTAAAGATATGCCAGAGCGCCAAGTAACCATGCAAGTGGCAACAGTACGCGGTATAAGAACCTATAACATAACAATACATAACATAATGAGGGTGCACTCTGGAGAGAAAGCCTAGTGCAAGTGTGGGTATGGCTTTATGAGCCAGGCATAGAGCACTGAAGTTAGCGTATTATTTGGAGGCACTGCATTTCAGAAAAGATGTGTTCTTCTGAGGATTAATATAAGACATGCTGCATGATTTTAGACTTTTACAACAAGGATTCTGCTGGGACCCCTGAACAGATGACATTACAGAAGTCAAGGAGAAGACTGATGCAACCATTGAGGTAGACACACAAGCAGAAATATGCTCCTCAGGAGATGCAGATGGAGGAATGATGACTTCCTCACTGCAATGATCTGTGATAAGGGGGGAAGGATAGCTTGAGGCAACGTGTTTGTCTTTGAAGCAAGACAACGCAAAGCAACACAGGTTCGAATCCCTATCCCGCGCTTAGAAACCACTCGCTGGTATTAAGCGTTTTATAAATGAACAATTAAATAAAATAAAAAGTCAATAAAAAGTCAAAGGTCACCCCTAGACCTGACGCTTGAAAATTGGAGGAGTAATCTTGAAGGAAGCCTACAATACTGTAGGGAGTACCGGCTACTGGCACCTGGTTTCCATTCTCTCATCTGCATTCGGTTCATAACTTCTCACTAGCGAGCTGATTGGACCTGCCTTTCAATCCAGGCCACGCGTTATCCCTTGATCTTCCATGAGCCTCACGCCAGCTCAAGTGACCGAAAGGGAGATGACTTCCTATTTAGTGTCTCATATTTTGACATAGAAAATAGAAATAGAAATTAGTGGTGCTGGGAATGCCGTAGAGCTGTTGGGGCAAGCAAAGTTTAGGAATTGTGGTGCTTACTACGAAAGACTCCCGGGCATAGCATGTCAGGAGCAAAGTGTGCCTTGGAACCTGCATATGTATGTTTTTGCATAAGAATTCCCGATTCACAAATGTGATTTACATACAGGGAAAAGATTGGATACGGGGGCGAAAGCGGGGCAAGCAGCCAGCCCCTATGCATGCCCAAGCGGCAGTCACAGAGGCATAGCCAGGATTGTCTAACAAGTGAGGTCTGAAGCTAATGTAGTTGGGCCCACTCCCAGGGGAGCCTGCAGAGGGAAGAGGGTTTGTTCTGCCTCGCGGAATATGCAGGAGCAACCTAGCGTATCACGGGAGCCCTAACCAAATAAGTGGCATTTGTGTTGAGAGGGGCTGCTTCTCCCCGAGAATGTTTATTCTGGTGCACTTCACAGTACACTTTGCGTGACACTTTTGGTAAAAGGCCCACAGCTTACGATCGGTTTTGTAGCGTAAGAAATGAAAAAATAATCCATTAGATGCCAAGTCAACAACAATGCACGGGTGCATTTTCGACCCATTTGCGTAATGCCTTTTCTCTCTATTTGCCAGTACTCTGTCAGTGTAAAAACATGTTCATGCTGCTAGTGCCCATACATGTCCATGCCGGGGATATGTGCCAGTATTCCCACATAAGAACATACGCATTTTGCTTTGCCCATAATGCCAGTAAAGATACTATTAAAAAAACATTTTCATGCTGGCTCTGCCAATGTATGCCAGCACCCCCATATAAGGACATACTCTTGCTGGCTTTGCCTTAATGGCAGCAACACAAAAAAGCCATTCCACAATAAGAAAAAGTGTCCTTACTTATGCAAACCCCTCCTCCCTCACAATATAAGAACACTCATCATGTTGCCTTTGACCTTGATACTAGTATAAAAAAAATTACATGCCTCAGTAAGGAAACCTGCCCTCCCCTCCCCCATGTAGGAACACTCATCATGTTGACTTTCCCCCTAACGTGAGCACAAAATTCCATGTATGGTATGACAATCTTAATGCTCCTATGCCCCTTCGTCCCCAGTGTGTGTCTCTTCTCTCTCTCTATCACACACACACACACACCTATACCTACCGGGCACACACCAGAACAGCTTCTCTGCCATTCACATGAACACCCAGAACATTCACACTGTTTTCTCATTCACTTGCGCACACCAATCAGGCTGCATTTATTCATACATGCGTACTTACACAGACATTCACTTGCTACACACGCACACTTACAGAGATACCCCATCACATGCATGCACACATACATCCATACACACATACAATTCTTGCATACACACATCAAAAATGCTTTCCCCCTTACTTGTTTCCCTCCAGACTTGACACAACGCTGCCTTCTCAACTGCCTTTTTTACATCTGTAAAGGGCCACACAGCACTGTTGAGCGGTCATTTACAGATTTTGGATGGGCCTAGCCCGCTTATGCCCTAACCTGTTGACGCCTCTGGTCAGTCACATTCCCGACACCTGGGAAGGCATTGGCTGACTGAGCCCATGTGGGAGGGAGCCCGGAGTAGATCCCCTTACCACTTGGGGTCAGTAAACACATTAATAGTGAAACGCCTGGCATGTTATTTTTTTTATTTCATGTGAGGCAGACATATGCTGTTGGGGGGAGGGGGCTTAGAAGACCCTTAGCAGCATGGGGCATTGCTCTTCACCTGCTTTCCAGTAGGCCAGACCAGCCACAGGTGTATGAGAGCATGAACTGACTATTTTCCAACGCACATCCCTCTGCAAATCGAATTCCTATCCAGCTGTGACAGTCTCTCTCCTACCCCAATTCTGGGGTAACCGATTCGCCTTCCCTGCCATTTTGGCTACTGGGGAATCTTCAGGTTACCCCCTGATCAATGGTTTGAGTCTGTAACGCAGCATTTATGTATTTGCTATGTAAGTAATGGATTATGCCTGTTTCATCATGTGTTGGCCCTATTAGATAAGAACACTGAAAATATTATCTGCCATATGGGGCACTTTATTTGGGATACCAATAAAATCAGAGGGTATGGCCACAAGGTCTGGTTGAGGAGTCTGAAGAGGCTAGTGTGTCCAGTGATTAAAATATAAGTCAATTTGAAACACATCCCAATGTCTAGCCATATTAGGAACATTTGTTTAAAGGACAAGGACCATTCTTTCTTTCTAAATATGTACTTACTGTTTCATGTCCCATTCATTTACAGATCTTGCAAAGAATCTCACTTTCGCTCGGCATGTGCTCTGCTCCGACCGAATATTATGTTGCAGCCATGGTGCTCAGCGGTGTCGGGGATGCTCTTGGCTACAGAAATGGCTCCTGGGAGTTCAGCAGAAGTGGCGAGAAGATCCATGAAGAGCTGGCCAAGCTGGGTGGCATGGAGAACCTCAACGTGGATGGATGGAATGTTAGTGACGACACAGTCATGCACTTAGCAACGGCTGAGGCACTGGTGGAAGCCGGGCGAGATGTCGACCTGCCCAAACTCTACTCACTCCTCGCAAAGAAGTATAAAGACTGCATGGGTGACATGGTCGGCCGGGCTCCAGGTACATTTTTAATCATTTGGTGCTCTTCCCACTCTGACCCCAATGTTAGTGGTGTGCAACAGATTTAGAATGCAAACAATGGGCTCTAGTGATCAGGAACACAACAGCACACACAGCCCCTGCAGCAAGTGCAGGGGGGGAGGAAAGAAGCAGACCAGTACATCAGTGGCAATAAGTACTTTGCTACTAAATGTTAGATATCTCATCACAAATTCCACACTGACAAATATGGTTTAAGGTAATTTTTGTAAACATTCTTTTTATTGTGTTGTGCTTTATACAAAAGCATTCACAAGACAAATACTCAAATCTAATAATTATAAAACAGTCAGTTTAAACAATTTGGAGATAATTCATAGACATTTGCTAATACTCTAAGTAATGCCTCAATTGGTGAAGCTTTCTCTCCTGCTTTAAAGGGCTCCATCAAAAAATGGCTGAAATATATGTAAAACAACAAACACATTTGGAGAAAAAACCTATTTCTTAGGTCGTGAATCCTGCAATTCCTAAAGATAATTGTGTAAGGAAAAAAGGAGACCCTCTCAGCAGAGCTATCAGTAAAACACCAGAAAGGTAATCCATCCTTTCCAGTGCCCCAAACCGACTTCTGAAACCTCAAAGCAAAAGTGCAGTCATATCATTTACTTTTGAGTAGTTTCTGTTATGATTGCATGTATTCCAAACTACTGGAAATATTATTTTAGCCCAGTATTTATTTTGGCCCTATAAAGAGCACATGTCTATGTTTTATATAACCAACAAACACTCAAGTGTAACGTGGATGTAAATGGACATAGTTGTCAGAACTTTACTGGCATTTGGCTCCTATACAAGCACTTAACATGGCTGTACTTTACAAAGGAGTTGTTCCCTACTAGTAGTCACTAGTAGGGAACGTTCATTATTTGCATGGGAGCAGACTCTGGTTATCAAATGGGAAATTTAACAAGGGGGGTCCTGGGAGTCCCTCTGCCAGACATTAGTCCTGGTTACGAGAGACTTACCCAGAGTCTTTAGCTCACTATCTTACACAGAGAAGAAATATCCCAAACATATCAGTCTTTGTCCTGCCCTGGGGCAGTCCAGCACCGAAATGCTAGGCAATTCTCCTCTGAACAAGAGTACCAACAGCATCCCCACACACGTGTTTCGGGCTGGTTGGACCTCATCAGTAGGGAGGAGCTGTGCCGCTCTAAGAATAGTGAGCAAGGGGTCCACGTCTGGATTCCCCTAGTAACTTAGGGTGAGACCCAAAGTTACTTAAATATGCAAATTGACAAGGGGGGTCCTGGGAGTCTCTCTGCCAGACATTAGTCCTGGTTACGAGAGACTTACCCAGAGTCTTTAGCTCACTATCTTTCACAGAGAAGAAATATCCCAAACATATCAGTCTTTGTCCTGCCCTGGGGCAGTCCAGCACCGAAATGCGAGGCAATTCTCCTCTGAACAAGAGTAAGGTCTCACCTTAAGTTACTAGGGGAATCCAGACGTGGACCCCTTGCTCACTATTCTTAGAGAGGCACAGATCCACCCTACTGATGAGGTCCAACCAGACCGAAACACGTGTCTGGGGTTTCTGTTGGTACTCTTGTTCAGAGGAGAATTGCCTCGCATTTCGGTGCTGGACTGCCACAGGGCAGGACAAAGACTTATATGTTTGGGATATTTCTTCTCTGTGAAAGATAGTGAGCTAAAGACTTTGGGTAAGTCTCTCGTAACCAGGACTAATGTCTGGCAGAGGGACTCCCAGGACCCCCCTTGTTAAATCTGCATATTTAAGTAACTTTGTGTCTCACCCTAAATTACTAGGGGAATCCAGACGTGGACCCCTTGCTCACTATTCTTAGAGAGGCACAGATCCACCCTACTGATGAGGTCCAACCAGACCGAAACACGTGTCTGGGGTTTCTGTTGGTACTCTTGTTCAGAGGAGAATTGCCTAGCATTTCGGTGCTGGACTGCCCCAGGGCAGGACAAAGACTGATATGTTTGGGATATTTCTTCTCTGTGAAAGATAGTGAGCTAAAGACTCTGGGTAAGTCTCTCGTAACCAGGACTAATGTCTGGCAGAGAGACTCCCAGGACCCCCCTTATCAATTTGCATATTTAAGTAACTCTGGGTCTCACCCTAAGTTACTAGGGGAATCCAGACGTGGACCCCTTGCTCACTATTCTTAGAGAGGCACAGCTCCTCCCTACTGATGAGGTCCAACCACTGAAACACGTGTCTGGGGATGCTGTTGGTACTCTTGTTCAGAGGAGAATTGCCTAGCATTTCGGTGCTGGACTGCCCCAGGGCAGGACAAAGACTGATATGTTTGGGATATTTCTTCTCTGTGAAAGATAGTGAGCTAAAGACTCTGGGTAAGTCTCTCGTAACCAGGACTAATGTCTGGCAGAGAGACTCCCAGGACCCCCCTTATCAATTTGCATATTTAAGTAACTCTGGGTCTCACCCTAAGTTACTAGGGGAATCCAGACGTGGACCCCTTGCTCACTATTCTTAGAGAGGCACAGCTCCTCCCTACTGATGAGGTCCAACCAGACCGGAACACGTGTCTGGGGATGCTGTTGGTACTCTTGTTCAGAGGAGAATTGCCTAGCATTTCGGTGCTGGACTGCCCCAGGGCAGGACAAAGACTGATATGTTTGGGATATTTCTTCTCTGTGAAAGATAGTGAGCTAAAGACTCTCGGTAAGTCTATCGTAACCAGGACTAATGTCTGGCAGAGAGACTCCCAGGACCCCCCTTGTCAATTATCAAATGGGAAAGACAGAACTAAAATCAGAGTGCATACAAAGATGTACATAGGGCTAGAATGCAGAATCAGGCTCTTTTATATTAAGCAATATAAATGACGCACATCGTAATCCTATATAAAATGTGCACTGTAATTGAACATGAGAAACTGCTCTGGTTTTAACACAATGCAGCATCTCATGGTCTATCAATGGCAACTTACCCCGTATTCCTGTACTAGATGGACCTTAGCCGGCCCATTGGACTGGGGGTTTCCAAACAGCACTTTAAGATGAGCAGCAGCACCCTTGAGATGGATGGGGATGCAGATTTGTACTCTTGCACCAAATCAATAATGACAACTCAATAGTTTGGCAAAGAGAGTCTGTTTAATGACAAGTACAAAAAACTGGGAGTTCAATGAATATCAGAAATCGCTCGATCTTCCTTCTCGCTTCAACTCCAATTAATTTCAGAAAAAACAACATTTATACCAAAAACTCATCATCACTGACGTGTAACTCTTAAAACTTAGCATGCAACTTGATTGGTTCTAGGAAGGTAACTTTAATATAGGTACTATATCTGTATATGGTAACGGAGAGAGGGGATTGGATAGACATGTCAGGTGGGGCAACTAAGCCCTTCCTTCAAAATGGCTACTGTAAACGTCACTAAAAGTTTGGCGTCTCATTGCTTTTATTAACTATAGGACCTTAGATTACATGGTCTACTATGATTGGGTTGGCATCAACCCCACTCATACCTTTCCAATTGCATTTAGCAGCGTGGAGAATAGCTGGCCAGGTGGAGGGAGTTTGTCTGCACTCCAGCTTCCCTTCAATTATTCTTACAATCAATCATCACTTCAGTTGTCATGTGTCAGTTATTTCTTTGGGGTTGACCTTGAGTCTGCTTCATGGTCTGGGAAAGTTAAGGTGTCATTCAGACACCATGAAATCGGCCTTTCCTTCATGCAATTTCGTTTATTTGATTTACTGCTGCCAGTTGTCTGCCATCTGTGGCTTATCTTGACCTTCTCTGAACAGGATACTCTGTTCTTCTTCTCTTTAATTGTATCCATTGTTGGCCTATTTCAGAAGCTACGACCTTGGCTTCTTGGCATCGTTACCTCATAACATTTTCCCATATTTGACTGGGCGCTTGGCACCCATTCTATTTTTCTCCAGTTCTCTTTGTTAACCTTCATCGTTCCTGGACTCTCCAAAGTCCTGTGACAGGTTTATTTTCTCTCAGATTCGAGTGTGCCTCTACCTCTTTGGGTTTGCTCGATTACCTTAACCCTGGTGGCTCTCCCAGCCTTGAATGTTACAGTCTATTTATTTCTCAGGACTTCCCAAAGTCCTCTGACTTTTTATTTGCTTTGTTCCAACCTTGTTTAAATAGGGCGTCTGCCAACTCAGGTTTAACAGGTTCCTGTAACCTTCCCTGCTGCCCCAGCCGTGACATTCTCTTAGTTCCTCGGGCCTCTCTGACATCCTGTGGCTATCTGATAGTCTTGCTTTCTCTCTGCTCAGGTTTATCAGGCTCCAAAAACCCAGTCGGCTTCTCCGGCTTCTCCAGCCTTGATAATCAAAGTCCATACCTCAATAATTGCATTCTCTCCTCAGAAGCATTTGCTTCCCTGATGTTGGTCGTCTCAGCGTCAAATACCCTTGTTGTGCATAGCACAGGGATCAGGGCTCACTTCTGCAGTCTGGTCTTGGCATTTGTTACCAGGTTTACCAGGCCTCTGCGGAGGAGTCACTCTCCTCCCTGCTTAGGCGTTTCTCCCCGATTCAAAATTCCTTGCATTTTTATATATGTCATCACAAACAAAAAGGGTAGGTCCTACTTCGTTGACAGTGAAGTTCAGCCAAGATCCAAAATTACCTGAAGCCCAAGAGATGTGAAAAATGTCACTAGTGATTTAAAAACAAAAGTAACAACAGTCTTTCCAGTTCCCATGTAGGCAGTAAACAGGAACCAGGTACGATAGTAGTCGAGGCAGGAAATAGGGACCAAGGGAAATGGGGTGAAGAAGAGCGGGGGAAGACAGTCTGAAAAATCGCCAGGAGGCAGAACAGTACTGACAACTGGGGACTAGACAGGGCTGGAGGCAGGAGGCAAACAGACTGCAGACAGGAAGCAAGAAAGGGCATGAGGCAAACAGAAAAGAAGGCTTGGAAACAGGAGTCCAAATTACCCGAGAAGACCTCTAGCATGGCAGGTAACACAGCAAACTGTAAGACGTGGGGTTCCAAAGTTGCAGTGAGCCTTTTAACAGAATGCCGAGGCCAAAAGCAGGGCATTCATTGCCATAGGGATGGGGTGAGTTTGAGATGTGCGCTTGAGGGAACGCAGCATCACGTTCCAACAATAAGACAAAGTCAAGTCAAGTTGGTGGCGCCCATGTCGAGTGCTTGCCTGTTGCTGCTGACTCTGGTGCGCCTGCCTGCCGCCCTCTGCTTCCTGCACCCCCAGAGGTGTAGGCGCCAGCCTCTACTGATCTGAGTTGTGTGGGGCAGAGGGGCTGCATGCGTGATCCTTATATAATTAAAATAAATTAAATTGACTGAAAATAATTGAAAGGATATTATGATTTCAACACAAAACCGTACAACCACAGAAATTCACCAGAAGTCCTAACTTGACCACATCCATGAAATTCTCCTGCGCCACACATGACTTCCGAGATGATATACGTATATACACAGTTCCCTTAGGAGAACAGGAGCAAAGACATCTAAGAATACTCAGATTCATTATGTTTAGTTTTACTTTAGATTTGAGTGTCAACAGGAAACGAGACTAAAATGATGTTTAAAGATTACTTTCAGTGGGCCATCATGAGCAGTTCATGCCATTGGCTGGGTTATGGTTCCTTTGGGAACCACAACTGGTGAGTTTGTTTTTTTATGTTTTGTGCTGCAACCATAAAGCACCTTCAGGCAAAGTCTTTTCAATAAATACATTTCTGATGGTTTATAGTGTTTCCAATGAAATCAATCGAAAAAGAAATCCATCGAGTTAAAACCACCGAAAATAAATGCATCAAAATACTATATTTTACATTTCAAGGTACATTTCCATCAAACTTGTCCATTAAATATAGGAATTCGATTCACGTTAAAACGCTACATGGAGCTGTCCAGTGCTGAAATCTTTAAAGTATTTCGGCACTGGCCAGCTTCATTTAACGTTTTATTGTTTATTGGGGGGGATTCCCCCGCAACCCTCAAGGGCAACCCCCTAACCCTAACCAAACCTTAACCGTAACTCTAACCCAAACCTAGCCCTAACCTTAACCCTAACTCTAACCCTAACCTTAACCCTAAAATCAAATGAAAAATATTCAATGAAAATGCTTTTTGATTGAAATGAATTTCAATGGATAATTTTCATTGGATTTAATTTGATGGTAAATGTTTCGATGGAAAGACCAGATACCATTTCTGAGGCTTGTGGATCTGCTTATGTCACATGCTATGCATAGGCCGACATCTAGTGGTAGCCACAGAGTATTACATTTTTGTTTTGTGTGCCAGTAATGCTATTCCTAGTGTGATGCCACTGTACCCATGGTTCTTCACGTGTCGTGGTCCCTCAGATTGTTTTTTTCCACCATCGTAGTTGGACGCATATCACAGAGTTCCTTCTTGGCTGATGTCATTACTTAGTAAAAGTTTATTCTTAGTATTTCTTCCTGTCCTTTCAACAACCATTTACCGCAAGATCTCCGGCAACGGATTCAAAGACAAGACCATCCGTCGACGACAGAGACTCCTGTCTCAGCAAACCTTTGCCAACGTCCTTGGTCCTGCACAATATGGAGGGCGGGGAGGAGGTTCATATTCCACTCTCACTAGAGAATTTACTCCCATTTATTTCCCCATGCTGCCATCCTCATAAGTGATGGAAAACACTCCTTTTAAATTCTGTCCTTCCTGTAACAGGAAGTTTCCCTGGAAGGATTTGCACTGAGTGTGTAACCTTTGCCTCCCTAGGGACCACGCCGAAGAACAGTGCAAGTCTTGCAAACTGTTTAGGCCAAAAACTATAAAGGGACGCAAGACTAAACGCTGGGCCCACCACGCCATGCAGGCTGAGGCTGACAGGGACTTTGAGGGAGCTTCCAGCAATGGCAGCATCCGAGGGAGATCAGGATACATAGGATTCCTGCATGCAAGCCACCCACCCTGCTACGGGGACGACAGCCGACGGCTCAAGCACTACCAGTTTGCACCAGACCAAGCACATCCCCCATTGCCGAAAGTGAACCACGTCATCGGCCGATAAGCCACACGCGGTGTCAAGGGGAAGGTCCAAACATTCCCTGTCCTCTGGGCCATCGCGGTCATGATCACCACATGACAGGCCCCGAAACAGACGGTAAAGTATGTTTCTGACACCATGTCTAAATCTGGGAAGCCCTCGAGTTTCCGCAGAACGGGCGTTGAAAGACTCGTTGACGGCCTCAGAAAGAGTTCTAAATTAAGAGAATTAATTAGAAAACACATTCCCGACACCTTACTAAAGTCCAGCTCACTAAGTCGAAAACCTCCAAGACTTCGACACCCCTGGTTATAAAGTCACAGGCCACAAAAAGTAGGGGTTACACTACCCCTGAGGGCACCCTTTCAGGGGCTACTGCACCTGCTACTCCTGCTCCCTCTGTGTTGCCAAGCTTCTCCCAATGGACCCCAGAACAATTCAGTAGGGTCATGAGGAGAATGTCCAGTTTTATAAACTTCTTTGACGAACACCCCAAACAACTCAACAACCTTCAGGGGCCCCCACAGAGGAGGGCAGCAAGCTCTCAGACAAAAAAGCCCACCTGGATACAACCACGCTACCATCCTCCTCATATCAGGACTTAGGTCAGGGCACCTATTATTATAACACCCAAGACTCACAAGACCCTGGCTCGTACACAGACCCAGAGGACCAAGGGGACACAGGAGACTTAGATGATTATGATGACGTATACATCATCCAATCACCAGACCACACTGACCCACCAGTGGCTGACTCCCCGATAGACAACCGACTGCAATATAATGACCTGCTCCTAAAAGCTGCAAAGCACTTCAAAATAAATACCCAGGCAACCCCTGCCGAAGCCTCTCCTGACAAAGAGAGTAAGAACATATAGACCCTGGGAAGAAAAGTAGATTCCTCGCTGTCTATCAAACAAGGATAGCTAATAATAACACACTATTAGCCAGGTACAATTTCCACAAGTGGGACGAGATTGCACAGCAAATAGACTCGGTGCCAGAGCCCCTAATAACACAGCTCTCTCCCACCATCACTGATGGATAACAGGTAGCAAGCTTTATCCTTAAAAATAACCTGGACGCAGCAGACAACGCAGGGAGAATCGTGGCAGAAGGCACAATGATTAAACGCCAAGCATGGCTCTGTCAATCGAGTTTCAAACTGGAGACCCAGGCTACCCTCTTAAACATGCCTATTAAGCCCAACGCTTTATTTGGCAAAGCAGTTTAGGATGCACTTAAAAACGCAAAGGAAGAATATGATACCCTCAAATCCGTGTGACAGCTCACAAACAAGCCCTTTAGGCAAAGGTCAGGCTCAAACTCACACCGATTTAGAGGACAGAACTCCCAGAGGTCCTCTAACTACAACCAGGGTTGGAAAAGTTCATCCTGGGATTCTTCACAAGGGCAGTCCTCCCAACAGGGTTTTCAAAGAGGCCAGAGAAGATCTAGAAGTAGGGGCAGATCCTCCTCCTCAAGAGGGGGCTCAACCCCTTCTAAGCAATGGCCACCCGCTACAGGTTCCCTCCCATGCCACTCCAGTAGGAGGTCGTATTTCACACTTTGCCCACGCATGGGAGGGGATCACATCGGACAAGTGGGTACTTTCCACCGTGGTGGGGGGTATTGCATAGAGCTGATTTAAACACCTGCCAATCACTTGCCGAGACAAAGACAAGTTCACAGGAAGAACAGTGCATCCTGTTGGAAGCGGTCAAAGCACTGCTACTGAAGGACGCCATAGAAATTGTCCCGGCAAACCAGGTAAACATGGGTAGTTATTCAATGTTCGTCCTTGTGCCAAAAAAAAACTAACAATGTGCCCTGTCCTAGAACTGCACCCTGCAAACACCTATGTCAAGCCACAAAAAATACACATGAAAAAACGCTACAGGAAGTAATCCCTTGCTAAAATAGGGGGACTACATGGCAACCTTGGATATGAAAGATGCATACTTTCATATTTCAGTGTTCCCAGCGCCCAGAAGATTCATGCGATTCAAAGTAGGGTTCCAACACTACCAATTCAAGGTACTACCCTTCGGCATAGCCTCCGCTCCAAAGGTATTCACCAAGGTACTAGCGGTAGTGGCAGTGGGTCTACGCAGAGAATCAATCGCAGTGTACCCTTATCTGGATGACTGGCCGATAACAGGGGAATCCCCCCAAATTTGCACGCAAAATACCCAAAGATCAATCAACCTCCAGTTCCAATTGGGATTCTCAATCAATGAGAAAAAATGAAGTCTCGTTCCAGGCAAAACTAAATAGTTCTTAGGAGCTGTCATAAAGACAGAAGAGGGTCTAGTCTTTCCATCAAACGAAAGAGTGCAAAACATACTTCTGCAAATACCTCAGTATCTAGCTGGTCGCCAAATAACCGTACGCAAAGCAATGCGCTTGCTCGGGATGATGGCATCATGCATTTACCAGGTTCCGCACGCACAGCTGTGCATGCGCCCAATGCAAGAGTGGTTAGCGAAACAGTGGTCTCAGGCAAGCAGGGTCAGTGGGACGATCTAGTGGTTGTTTCACTAACCTTAGTTCAAGCACTACGCTGGTGGACAAAGGAGGAACTGTTAAAGTTAAAACCTTTTCACAACCCTAAAGTACAAGCAGTTGTCACAACAGACTTATCACTCACTGGGTGGGGAGCCCATTACCTTCACCACACAGTGCACAGCCTGTCGACACAGGTCACAGCCCAAAATCACATAAACCTGTTGGAACTGCTAGCAGTGCTCAAGGCCTGACAGGCTGTCCAAGTGTACCTGTCAGGTCAGATGGTACAAGTCCTCACGGACAGCACCACTACCATGTTTCACATAAACAAGCAGGGGGACACACACTCTCCAGGTTTGTCCAGGCTAGCACAAAAAATGTGGGAGTGGGCACTCAAGCGGGGCATGTTCCTAACGTTACAACATGTTCCAGGGGAACTCAATTCTCTGGCAGACTCATTAAGCATAGATCCTCTACCTGAGTGGCAGCTCGACAGAAACATCTTAAACGATATCTTCCCCCTATGGGGTTATCCCCCTTTAGACTTGTTTGCCACAGACTAAAAACATGCATGGCCAGGCTTCGAAGCCAGGGTTCCCCGGCACGGGTCCAAGGGGAACGCCATGTGGCTGAACTGGTCAGGGAACTGTGCCTACTCCTTTCCCCCAACACCGCTACTGAGCAGGTTAGTGAACAAGATGCACCTGGAATAAGTAACTCTAATCCTAGTTGCTCCTATGTGGATGGGACAACTTTGGTTTACACATCTGCGCAAACTGGTGATGTGCGATCCAATCAAACTCCTGTGCCCCTACAACATGCTCTCACAGCACGGGGGGGCAACGTTCCACCCACACCCTCAGTCTATAAACTTGGCAGCTTGGCTCCTGAAGTCATAGAATTAGGCCATTTAAAACTACCTCAAAGGTGTATGGAAATCCTCAAGGAGGCATGAAAACCAAACACCAGACACTGTTATTTACACAAATGGAAAATATTTGTAATATATTGCCAGTAAAACAATGTAAACCCAATTGAATGTACTCTATCACACATTTCCTCATTACATGCTCCACTTACTAGACTCCGGGCTAGTATTTAACTCCATCAATGTTAACCTGGTGGCTCTATCCACGGACACCATTTCTCAAAGTAAGGTGTCCTGGTGGAAAGCCCTGGTCATTAAGGCATTCATGGAAGGAGTAAAAAGACTTTACCCTCCCATTTCAAACCCGCCCCCAGGGTGGGACCTAAATGTGTTACTTACAAAGCTCATTGCACACCCCTTTGAGCCTATGCATAAATCCATCCCTAAACACCTTACATACAAGACAGCTTTTCTGGTGGCAATCACCTCCATAAGAAGTGGCAGTGTACTACAAGCTTTGTCAGTGCAAGACCCTTTCTTTGTTACCCACAAAGACAAGTTGGTACTAAGAACACACCCTAGGTTTTCACCTACGTTCATATCTTAAGTTCTATGTCAACCAGTCCATTGAACTACCAGCTTTCTTTCAAAACCCTTCAATCTCAGCTCAGAAAAATCTCCAAACACTAGATGTAAGGAGGGTGGTCCTTTACTATCTAAACAAGACAAGACCGCTACGAAAAACAGACCAACTGTTTGTCTCCAGGGCACCTGGCAGGAAGGCGGCCACGTTTCAATAAACGCCATCTCCAGATGGATAGTGAAATGCATACAACTCTGCTACTCTCTATCAAGCAAGATACTGCCTTTCATACCAAGAGCTCACTCTACCAGGGGTAAAGGAGCTACTTTGGCCTTTATTGCAAACGTCCCGCTGGACGCCATTTGCAAAGCAGCTACATGGAGCTCTATTCATACCTTTACTTAGCACTACTGCATTGACAAACATTCTAAAGCAGATTTACAGGTGGGACAAGCTGTGCTAAAACGTCTGTTTCCCGCTGCACCTTCTCACAACCCACCACCGTCTCCAATAATTAGGCTATTGTTCATAGTGTGAAATACCAACAGATCTAATAAAGTCCTTGAGAAGATCTAAATGTGCTGTGAAGGCACCAGAAAGGACAGTACACCTAGGATTTTATTTACAGCAGCTCTTCCAAACCACTATTGAGCAGTCTCATCTCGATTTATAATGTTTGGTCAGGTTTGATGTCAGGAATCCTGCACACTATTTCTTCATCCCCTTAAAATCTCACTGCTCAGTATCAGACTTAAGGGGTTCCCACACCCTTCTTCTCTGTCATGAGCATCTCCTTCAGAGCGCTCCTGTAGGAGTTGCTGGGTGTCTCATCAAAGCCGTTCATATGTGACATACTTCTTTGCAGGACTCTGGTAGAACCATGACGCTAGCACTTCTCTTCCACCTCAGGAAACATAAGAAGGGCATTGTCGCCTTCCTCCCCCAGGGTCAGAACGTAACCTGTTTTAGCACCTCTCTACTCATGTTCTCATCAGTCAGTCAACAAACTTTTATTCGGCGTTGAGTCTTCAAGTACAAACAACAATTACAGACATAAAATAAAACCATTATTAAAACATGAAATACAAACAATTTACTGCAATAAATACATGTTATACAACAGTTTACATTTAGGTCCTAAGAGAAGAGCCTGGCTCGCAACCTCTTATAAATAAATCACCAGAACTATCAAAGTTAGTTCAATGACGAATTCCTTATCTTTTGTTTAGTAGAACAAAAGGGGAGCCATACACACCGACTCGAGGGCTCACAGCCAAGAGGAGCCGTACTCACCAGCACAGAGACAAAAGAAAATGAGTGTGAGGCTTACTTTAGGCTTGGGTTCAAATAGTTCTTCCTTAACAGCCAAGCTGTATGGATGTAACAAGGCAGACCCATACACCAGCAAGGGATCAACACTCTGGCGCACAAGAATAATTTCTGCTTCAGTGTCTCTGACCCCAGCCACCCTCAACACGGGTCTCTGGTTTATAAGCCTTAAAGGATTTGTTTTGAAGCATAGAGGCATGAAGTGTGACATGTATTCAGGTGCCATCCCACACATTGGACATTCGCTGGGTTCCATGATTGCGTGAAGGCAGTCACTGGCAGAATACCTAACCTTACTCGTAGGTATAAAGACCTTTCGTATGATGGAGATATATAGTCCAGAAAGGCCTGAGGACCAAGATGGCTAACCTTGAGGTATGCAGGTCCCAGTTTGAGTTTCATAGCATTGCGTAGCAGTTCATACCGGGCACCTTCAACTAATGCATCTATAAATATTTTCTTGGTGCCCGTTGGCTGGTATTCTGGGTTAACCCAGAGGTTACCGCCTGGTAAAGTGATTTCTTTTTATGGCAAAGCCAAGGTATCGATTTCCCACCATCTAGTGCCATAAGGTAGGTCCGTGCATCCCTCCATCTTTCCAGCCCTTCCTGTTTCCAAATCCTTAGCCATAAAAGAACTGGTTTGTGCTTAAACTGAGCAGCCACAGAATTGACATTGAGTTTGGAGCATACTAAGGAGGAAGGAGTGCTCTTAGGAAGAGAGACCAGCTTTTTTAGAAACGTGCATTCACTTTTTATGAGGGTGTCTACGTTGGCGTGTCCCCTTAATTCCACCCCATACTAAACTATAGGTAGGGCCTGATTTTCATATAAATTCAGAGCTGGGGAAAGGGTGCCTTCCTCGTGTTTGGCATGGAAAGGCTTAATTGATTCACTGAGTTTCTCTATTGTGCAAACTGAGCGGCCCACCTGCTCAACCCACCCTCCTGTCTCTTGTAATCTCACTCCAAGGTAATCAAAGAATATTACTTGGGCGAGCTGTACTCCTTCCACCCTAAGCACCAGTGATGTGTGGTTTGTAAACCTAGGCTTGAACACCAGTATCTTAGACTTATCGATATTCAAATTTAGGTCTAACTCTTTACATTTAGCTAAAAAGATAGCCATGGATTTCTCCAAACCTTTAGGGCTGGTTGCAACCAACATAGCATCATCCGCATAGAATAATGACAGATATTTATTTAGGGCCATTTTAGGGCAATCCTGGCACCCCTTCAACAATGCATCAATTATTTCTTGTTTATACAAGTTAAAAAGAAGGGGACCCAGGACGCAGCCATGCCGTACTCTCATATTAACAGGAAATGATGATGTGTTTTTGCCCCCCCATTCCATGGCAGACTGTAGCGCTGTTTCCTGAGTATAGTAAACTGATGATATTGATCAGGTTGGCTGGGATTTTACGTGACTCAAGAAGACTGAGTCAAAAGCTGTCCTTCAGTCTAGAAACGCTGCGTACTCTTTCATTTGTCTTAATACAGTGTATTTCTGAATTAACAGGTACAGCATAAGGCATTTGTCTAGAGTGCCCTTATTTCTTCTTAAACCAGCCTGTAGATCGGTAATTACGTTGTTATTATCAACCCAGTCTTGGAGATGTGCCAGGATAACCTTTCCAAAGAATTTTCCTGCGCTGTCCTATAGGGAAACAGGGCGGTAGTTTGCTGACAGGTTTCTTCCTCCCTTCTTGTATAGGCAAACCATCACTGCCTTGCGCCATGACTCTGGGATTGAGCCCTTCCTAATGATGGAGTTGAAGACCTTGCACAGGAGCGGGGTCCAGATGCCCACCTCATCCCTAAACAGGTCTGCTGGGATCAAATCTGGGCCTGCTGCTTTGCCTCGTTTATGCGTGATTATTGCAAATTCTACTTCCCCTATGGTAAAACATAATGGGGCAGGGTGGACATTTGCAATTCAGGGGCAAGGTAACTCGACTACGGAGTCCTGAGCGCCATACAGTTTCGAGAAGTGCTGGCGCTAGTCCTCGGAACCAATGCAACACTCCAGTGCATGGTTACCTTTGAATTCTTTCTTGCTGATCATATGCCAAAATAACACATTATTCTTAGCTTGTAATGCATCCACCAGAGAGTGTCATTTATCTAACACAGATTTTTCTTTTTGGCCAGCACTATATTTTTGTTGTCCAAGCGTGCCTGGTTTAGGTTAATTTTATGAACCCCCTCCCTGTCTTCCAGACAAGCTACTATCTTTCTTTTGGCTGCTCAGCACTCCTCATCGTACCACTCCTTTTTGCGGGTGGCCTTCTCTTTTACCTTCCCTACCGGGGCAGATATTTGTGGAAGTAGCTTTTCATTAAGATTTCTATAGGTCTCCAGAATTACTGAGTCATCAGCCTCATTGTCACAAATGGCCCCAACTTCCGTGAGGATAGATACATACAATGCAGTCTTTGACTCCTTTTCTAATAGTCTTGCCCATTTAATAGTTTTACGAGCATGCCCTACAATGTTCAGTGCTTGGCTAAATTTAGGGGCTAAGGAGGTGCAGGGGGGAACCCCTTATGTCATTAAAGCCCATTAATAAAGGAGAGTGGTCGCTCTCTGTTCTGACCTGGACCTAAAAGTCTGCAACCCCTGCCCAGTGGGTTGCTGTGATCAAAATATAGTCTATGAGGGATGATCCGTTGTGCCTGTTAAACGTTTTGTGGCTCTCTGATCTTTTGGTGCTTGCCCATTGCAGGCACTTAAATTAAAATTGTGCCATAGGCAAACCGATTCTATTGCGTGTTCATGGGTTCGTATATGGGGCTGTGGCCACTACACTGGTATGTCCCAGGCCATATCCTGATCATCCCACAAGTCCTCCAGTCCGACCAAAGGTTCGATCTGAAGGTTTTGATCGCCTACCACCAGGGTCATCTTGTCAGTTCTTTCACTCCCACCCTTCGAGTCTAAGGAAACATTGAGAGCTGTAAGTGCCTCCATACCCTGACCCTTGGAGGGTCTATTAAATATATTGAAAAGGTCGATAACTTCCCCTCCCCTGTTGTGATAGAAAGAAATTGGAGGTCAAAGGAGCCTGTTTCACACTCCTCTGCCCTCCAACCTAAGTTTATATACAAGCAGATTACAAGCCCACCGCTTGGTCTACCCTCCAGATTTTTTAAGGCAGGCACAGGGAATGACTGATATCTTATTGCGTCACTCCTTGACGCTCTTCCACATGTTTGTTCTTCTTCCCATCATTGAAACAACCCCATCAGAGCTGGATATTTCCTCTACTCCCATGATTGAGCCCAACTGGTCTCCTTATATTTTCCTGTGCTGTCTGGATACTTACTCTAATGGTTCTACACTGTGGACATTGGCAGCCCCTGTGGCAGGACAGTCTATGAAGTGTTGACATCCGGAGGACATCACAGGATATAAGCTAATCGGAAGTGTTGGTAAATGAAGATGTTGAGGGTGCGGGGGGAGTGATATCTATTGTAATAGAAGCCCTGAACATTGGATACCTGAATCAGATTAGCATCATAAGAGCCCAACTGTTTATTATTTTTTGTTATTTTTTTTCCAGCTGACATTTGTTAGGGTAATCCCCATCTATTGACTACACGCAATGCTTTCACTCTAGAGTCCTCGGGCGGAGCATGCGCAGTAAGGATTGCTGAGGTAGCACTTTCAGTGACTCTCATGTGCACTGGGTGAAGGCCACTCTGCTGCCATCTTCGGATCCGTCCAGTTTACACCGGCTGTTACAATGGGACATTCATTCTTAGCAGAATTGTGTAAGGAGGTGGTGGCCCAGAGCCCCTCGTCTGAGGAGGTGGAAACGGGAAGCAGTCCGGCAGAGACCATCGATCCAGAAGTAGAACATCACATGACGACCTGTGGGGGGCAGGAAATAGAAGACCTACTCAGACCAGGCACGCAGGCACCCATTGTTCATACAGGGGTGTGAAAAGTTAACCGGATGTGTCGTAATAAGTATAGGGTGGGACAATGGGGATACTCTAAGGGCAGGTGAGTTGGAGGGTGGGTTGGGTGTTTGGGGTTAGTAGGATACTGTCTGTTTTTGTTAGCTTGCAAGTCTAAATAGGACCGGATTTGTCCATTTCTTTTCAAGCATCTTAGTTATCTCATTTTATTTATTTCAATACTACCAATCATGAACCGCCTCTTCTTTTACCAACCCCTCCTGATGTATACTCAATTTCCTTTGCCCTTCCATCCACTCCTGGTGATCACCAACCTCATCCTTTTCTCCTGCTGCCTCCACCCGATATCCACCAGCCGCATCCTTATTTCCTCCCATCACCTACTCTTGATGTCCAACATGCTTCTACCCATCTTCCCCTGTCACCTCCTGATGTTCACCAACCTCTACCCCCTCCCACTCCCCCTCTGGTCTATAACCCCCTCTCCAGACTGCTGCCACCACCTCCTTCCAATATCACCAACTAGCAGCAACAGCCTGACACAACTGTCTCCCCACAACCACACTAAGAGTCTGGCTAATATAGCTCTGTAGCACTGGCCCAACTCCCCACTGAGGGTCTGCATCTTTAATGGCAAATTGGTCTGGGACTGGATAGGTTCGATATATTCACCTGAGATCACTAATTAAATGGGAATATGAACAACATCTTTAAATGGGTACTCCCAACATCTTGGATTTCAAATATTTCATTGTTATGGTCAATGACAATTGACCATAACAGCATCTCAATGTCTCCAGAGCTGTGGTCCTCTCAAGGCTGGACTACTGCAACATCCTCTTTCTAAATCTTCCTGCCTCTACTTTCCGTACTCTACAACTAATCCGGAACAGGACTGTAAGACTTTTCTTTGCACTCAAGCCCAGGGATCGTAAGCCTACAGCTCTGACATCTCTACATTGGCTTTTAGTGGCAGTAAGGATCAAGTTCAAGACCCTCTGCATTGTCCACAAGGCTTTCTGGTACCTGGGACTGCACTACCCCCAACTCTGTCTTCCTAAATATCTCCCATCTCGAGCTCTTCACTCATCCACCTCGAACTCTCTGAGGGTCAGTCGCTTTTCAAAGCAGAGAGTTGTGGGTAGATCTCTTTCCTCGGCTGCAGCCTCCCACTGGAACAGCCTCCCTGCCTCCCTCAAACCTGAGCAGAACCATATCCGGTTCCGGAAGCAACTCAAGACCTTCCTCTTCACTTCCGCTTTCTCCCTTCCTCTGCCCTGCTGATGACCCATCTGCTTCATGCACTGGTCATCTGGCCACCCTCTTAAACTGGGGCCATGGTCCCTGAATATCCAGTTTCACCTCACACTGCTTCTTGGATCACCCAGCACTTGTGGTCTGTATCTGTAATGAGCCACTCGTTGGCTGCACTTTTGATTACCTGCACTTCTCCATCACCCCACCCCCCTTTTGCACTTCTCCCCTTCCCTGCGCTTGTGCAATCTGAATGATACAAGGCCTAGTAAGATCGCTGTTTTGTCCTCCTTCTGTTTCCCCCTCCTTGTCTAGTCGCGCCTAGAATCACTTGTGCACACTTGTGAATCACTTGTGTATAAATGCCATATCATATCATGCATATCATATGGTCTGCAGGGAGCAATAGGAACTGTGATATGCTGGTTTACTGAAGCTGATATTTAAAATGCTGGTAAGCATCAGAAGCAATTTTGCTTGGTATTCGCAGTGAGGCAGAAATTGCCATGGTGCAACAACATTCGTTCAATACAATTTTGCACCGCAGCAATGTTTGCTATAGTGAGAATGGGAAGTATAGCAAACATTGTCATAGTCGGAAAAAAACATAGAAAGAATACACCCCGTGATTTTTAAATAAACAATGGTACTCTGAAATATGTTTTCTTTTCTTTGTTCACAATGTTGTGCTGAAGAAAATTGTGCTCTTTTTCAAACCTGCTGCAGCGAAGATGCAACGGTTTTGCATCATAAATTACAATAAACATTGTGCAAGCTGCATAGGAAACATGTTATAATTCTGGTTGGGCATGTCTTTAGAGTTACAGCAGCTTAAAAATATATATATATATTTTTTTTTACAGGTCCAACCTGTATGAATAATGCAAAAATCTTAAAACCGGATGTCCCAAATGGCTGGAAGATTCCATTTAGTAAGTACGAAGGTGGATGCGGTGCCGCGATGAGGGCCATGTGCATCGGACTGAGATTCCCACGTCCGGAGCAGCGGGATCACCTGATCCAAGTCAGCATTGAGAGCGGGCGCATGACCCATCACCACCCGACTGGCTACCTGGGATCTCTGGCTGCCGCGCTGTTCACCAGCTACGCAGTAAACCGTAAACCCCCACATGAGTGGGGGAAGGGGTTGATGGACGTACTGCCGGTTGCTAAGAAGTACATTGAACAATCCAAACACTTTGTGAAGGAGAATTTGAAGTCCTGGTAAGCAATGGTCCTTTTCCTGCCACATACGACCCAAGATGGTCACATCACAACAAAACTGCTCACAAACACCAATCGAATTATTATGAACTGAAACGGAAAAGGTTCACTAGTAGTGATTGTCAAAAATATTCTGCTGCTTTTTGCAATACAAATTTCAAGAAATACAACTATAGTAGTGTTACATGGGCAAATGATTTAAGTATGGAATTGTTTCACTCAGTTTCCATATTTTTCAAGTGGTTAATGCATTTTAATTGGATCATCAAAGCATAGTTGAAGCTGAGGCCACTGGTCCTAGTGCAACTCTGGTTGCTAGGAATTGCATGCGTGTTCATGGGAAGACCTGTTTCATGATAAAAGGCTGCAATTGGCAACTCTCTGTAATTTCTTTTCCAATCGGTAGTAACATTTTCACATACAATTGTTTCAATCGAAAAGGTGTGCAAAAATATACATTCATCAATTTCAATTTTAAAGTAATTATATTAGGATTTCTTCATCCTTACAAACATATAATTAAAAATGTTGATATATTATTTCACAATGAACCTTGAATAGATACTTTTTACACATTGTGTTCAATACATTTATCATAGAACTAGAAGTAACTTGTTGCATAGTAATAGCATCCGGAAAAAAACACATCTTTGACTTTACCATCCCTAAAAGAAAATGCTTCCAATATGGATCTTGCTGTAGCATAATTATTCTATGGCTGCTGCTACTGTGTGCAGCAAAAGCCTGTCAAAGATGGGCAAAAAAGTCTCCTAAACATCAAACAGCCTTTAAAAATCAGCAAACAATGGCAGGAATCCTCTACTGAATAATTAACAAATTTACAACAAAGGGAGCACTTCTCTGGGCCAGTCCACATATTGCTTGATATTCCCAGGAACAACATTCATGCACACAACTGAAATTACAAAACAAAGTTGGATAAGTAGGTTTTAATTAGACTGTTAAGATTTTGTAATGCCCCAATCTGTGAGCTGTCTCTGTGAAAGTTGACCGAATTATCGTAAAACAAGGATTGGCCTATTAAATGCAGAAAATTCGGTTTCTTTGAGTGTTTGCTAATTGAACAAAAAGGGCCCCTGTGAGGACTTTAATAACAGTTTTTCTAAAGGTGGGAAAGACCCAAAAGTGTATTGTTTATACGACCCCTTCAAACTGCTTGCTACCAATAATAAAATGGTCATGAAAGTATTATCAGAACTATCAGTATTATGTGTGGTGTATATCAGCCAAAAAGGATCAAAGTGGCTTCATTCTGGGAAAAACAATCTTATCAAAGAGGCCTTGGATTATGTCATAAAATGCAATAACTTGTTGGTGGGAATTTAAGGAGATCGCTTGCAGAGACGGTAGTCCTAATGCAACTGTTCCCTGGAGTATCTGTCGCCTCCCAGCGTTTTTGTCTATCCTGGATCCTGAGTCTATTGTTGCCATTTGGCAGCTCCAAGGCATCGCTTAAAACATATTTGTGAATCTGTGCCATTGGGGCTGCATTAACTATTCCAAAACTCTTGCCTCATATATTATTCGGGACGCCACTTTGATTCCTTAAAGCTGTATTCTCACACATTTGAGAACCAAATGTATGGTTGAATATTGGGAAATGTGAAATTTTATATTTCGCTCCCCTTCCAGTTTTACCCAAAAGATTTAACGAATCTGTCTTCCCAGGGCAAAATGAATGTTTCTATTCTTCTTTCACTGTTTATCTCTTCACTCTCCACCAATGGTCATTCCACTAGCGCGTGGCCAGTTGAGCAGAGGGATGCTGGTGTTGCAAGCTTTTCAGCTCTGTGCTCTGCCTGTAAGGGACAGCAGCCATTTTGACAGTGGAATGCTCTGTCATCCTGTCACTGCTGCAATCATAACCCTTGCCTGCTCAGTTGCAATAGTTATAGCCAAAGGATCTATTTTATCTACAGGGTTATCTCAGTATTTAAATGTAGCTTTCTCTGCATGTTTAAGCCTTTTAAAAGAACAAATTATCAATTCATAGTTAAAATTCTCTCTTCTCGTTCCCTCCCTGGTCATTGGCCACCTTACTCTGATTGTTACTATTAATTTGGTTTATTTTTTGTGCACAAAGAAAACCACCATGTACATATAGGCAAATATATATATAAATAGAAAGGTAAAGATGCATACAATGAATTCCTTAAAAAGTCGTTACAACACTCTATTCTATAATTGCGAATTGTTCGCTTTTGTCCTTTTGCACTGTAATACAGGCTACACTTAAACAAGGAAGTAATCTTCACATTGAAGCTGCAGCCTTCAAATGAGTTATTGTGCACATCAGGCAATGCAGGTGTGTTCTTAAGTGGGCTGTCTTTGTGTTAGGCTCTTTATGGACGTGTTTATTGCAGAAGAGCCCTAAAACCGCCAAACAATTAAAAAGTCAGATATGTCCATAGACAGCACTATGTTTAAAATAATGAAACGCATTTGTGGAGCCTCAGCAGTATTCTTAAACATCCTGATGGCATTTCTGTTTTCATTGAACGCCTCCAGGAGACCCTCCATGAACTCCCTTTGTTAACATTGGGACTTTTGCAAATTAATATGCTGCATGGCTTTTTGTTTTGTTCTCAGACATGATAAATAGATGGCATGAGTATTCTCCTTCATAACTATTTAAAATATTTAGGAATTGTAACTTTAGGATTTACCGAAATTTGAAGTGTAGTTGAGTTGACTGAAGCACTATGTGAGGAGCAGAAATTGTGAAATGAACACAGGGTTTTCATGATTTTGGCCATAAACTTTTATTGAAACAAAAAAAGTGGTTGGAAGATGCCTCTCTAACATAAAAATAAAACTAAGGTTCTGTTCGATGTCAAGATGTCCAAAGCAAACTGTCCTGTGTCCAACGTATTATTCTGGCTCTCACATTCTAACAAAATTAACTTTGAGGTGAAAAGGGTAATGTGTTTGGCCTTGAAAATGCACAAATGTTCAAAAGGAAAGGCATAACTACAGCATAAAAGATCCCAATGGATAAAGTACACAGTACCAGAGGATTGTTCCCTTACTCTATGATTCATCTTCACTGTGATTTACACTTTTATAGACATCTGTTTTCTTGAGTTTCTCTTGTTCAACAAAACAACTGGTATTCAAAAACAACTTGGCTGCTGGTCTTAAACTTGGTAGGATACCTGGTGTACTCTCCTGCCAGATTTCCTCTCCTCTTTATATGATTTCAATGCAATCTTTGACTATTCAAGATGTAGCCTTGTCAGGACTTCCTTGTAGTATGTACTTTATACACTGTTTCAACTTGACTTTGCTTACTCTCTTGCCAGGACTTCCCCATATTAATACACTTTTAAACTTGAATCATACTCTCCGGCCAGGGCTTTCCCATATAAACACACTTGCACCTTAAGTCTGCCTACCATGGCTTTCTCCTCTGAACACAATTACAACTAGAATCTGCCTGGTATACTCTCCTGCCAGGGCTTTCTCATATGAACATACCTGCGACTTGCACCTGCCAGGTATTCTCTCTTGCCAGGACTTTCTCATATTTGTAACTTGAATCTGCCTGACTCTTCTGCCAGGTCTTTCTCATATGAACATACTAGCAACTTGGATATGCCTGGTATACTTTTCTGCCAGGGTTTTCTCATATGAATATACTTGTGACTTGCACACTTGTAAACTTGACCGTCTCTTATATGTATTCCATTCTGTCTCTTTAAGAAATATCGAATCCCTTGTTCTTACTCAGATGCTTCATTTTCTTCTTTATGCCGTTGGTATGCTTGCTGAAGTGCCCCATTGTTCCTGCATCCCTTGGGTGGACTCACCGGCTCTCTGTAGCATACGTTGGCTTTCCCACGGCAAGCCTGCAGCGTCTCTTTAGCATCCTGCATTTGCTCTATGGGTTCGCCGCTTCTGCTCTGTAGTTTCATTCCCTCTCGCGGTTCCTGCTTGCTTGACCTGGGCTTCTCTGGATTCAGGCGGTGTGGAGGCTGCTGTTTGGTACCTGCGGATACCAGGAAGCCTTCATCTTTCTCTCGTGGTGTCCCTACAGCAGACCATCTCCTGCAGTCTGCTCTCCTTGGCCTCTCAGGTGAGCCAGTTGACTCCACAGACCTCGCACCAGCCCACTGATCTCTCAGTCGGCAGAGAGAGCGTCAGACTTCTCCAGCCCGCGTCTCTTTCAGCTGGTTCAGGGGTTTAAATTTCCCAGCATCAAGGATGCACTTGCAACAACTAGAGTGCAGCTGGTGCTCCTGGCATCCATTGATCTTCATACTTCGGCTCAGTTTCCTTTTTATAGTACATTTGTACTCCGGAAAAGGAAAGTCGGTTCTTGATGAGTGGTATGCAGCATATGGAAAAGAATTCTCATAAGCCTTAAAAGGGGAGTCCGTTCGTGATGACTTGTATACAGAGGATGGAAAGTATTCTCAGTCACTTTCATAGGTGGATGAGGGGAGTTATGACAATATGCCATTAAGGTATGTGGAATGGAAGGAGTATCCTCAAAAGAAAAAGGGGGAATACCATGTCTCGTCCGATGATTTGATTTATTGATTTATAAAGCGCTCCACAGCCTGGGATATCTGGGCTCGTTAAAGATAGCTTTGATACATAAATGGATACATACATAAGATCATTGTACAATTAGTAACAGGGATAGTTAGGCATTTACAAATAATTTACATAGGTCAGGTGGTTACAAAAAAATCAGATACAAAGAGAGGTATATGCCGATGTAAGGAGCAAGTGCGTTGCTGGAGGGCGATTAAGTCCTCAGTGAACTTCAAGCATTCAGAGGCAGAATGTAGTTCAGGGCTATCCACTTTTTTGTGTTAGTCTTGAAGCTTTGGAAATACTGATCAGTGTGTAGATGAAGGGGGAGGCCATTCCAAGCTTGGGCAGCCTGCACCGGGAAACTGATGCCTCCAGCTTGTTTAGGCTGAACCAAGGAACTTTAATGCAGTGCGAGTTACAGGACCTAGTGGGTCGTAACAAGGTTCTTTTGGTGATTTTCTCTGTTAGGTATTGAGGAGCCGCCCTGTTGAGGCATTTGTGAGTGATGGAAACAAATTTAAGCTGAATCCTGTCCTTAATGGAAAGCCAATTATACTTTCTTCTAGTTTCTGATATATGTTCTCTCCTAGGTATACTTAAGGCAGTTCTGAGGGCATTATTTTTTAGTTTAGTATTTGGAGTTTGCTCAAGATTTGATTGCTGGCTCCTGCAGAAAGGGTGTTGCAGTAATCAAGTTTGGATAAAATTAAAGCTCTCACTAATGTGATGCAGCTATTAGTTGAGAAGTACGGTTTGCAGGCATGAATTAGCTTGCATGTATACGAAGTTGCAGAGGCTTAGCATTAACTTGTTTGCACAGGTTCAAAGTGGAGTCAAGGCGAAAGCCTAATGTTTTGGTCTCCTTGGCAACATTGATGGTAATGCTGTCATTGAGGAAAGAAGCGTATTGGACATCAAGTTAATTGAGGTTTGTGGGGGCACCTAGGATCAGAATCTCGATCTTCTCATCGTTCAGGCAGAGGGTGTGGACTGCCATCCATGCCTGAAGGATAAGGTATATTTTGTTGAGTAAGGCAACGTCTGAGTCGTAGTTTCCTGAGAGGGGGATAAGAATCTGGGTGTCATCTGCGTAGTTTGTGTAGATGACACCAAAGTGATCCAGTTTTTCGAAGAGGGGCTTAGTAAATATGTTATATAATGTTGGAGAGACACACGAGCCTTGCGGCACTCAAGCAAGTCTCTAGTGGCCTCCTTGATAATTTGGGCCGGGCACAAGTCACCTTGGCATTTTGTTGGTTTGAGGGATGCTATAATATTTTCTACCTCTGGGGTAGAAGCGTGGGTACATTTGAATTCCCAAAGAGTATTGTGTGCTGTGAGGTCTCTGAGTTGGGGAGTTTGAGCCTTTTGACTGCTATTTTGTTTAGGAGGGTGGCGATTTTGTTGGAAAGAGCATTTTGGATATCGGTGCACCATTTTTTGTTTTTGCGTTATGAGTCATCAGGCGGTATGGGTGATTCCATTTCCAACAGGATTGCAAAGAGGTCCTTTGTGCTGGAGCTGGCATTGAGAATCCTTTCATTATAAGATAATCTCAGCTTTGTATTTCGTGGAAATTCCGTTCGCATTGTCTTTATTTTCTTTAGATGGAAGGTTTTTCCATTTGGCTTCCATTTTTCTTTTTTCTGATCTTAGAGCTTTCAGCTGTGGGGGAAAACCACTTGTTTAGGTGTGCTTTAGGTTTACCTTTTCGTAGTTTAAGTGGGGCAATGTAGTCTAAAGCTAGGGTCATAGTTGTGTTATATAGGTTGACTAGTTCAGCAGGGTCTTGAGATTTAGAGACGTTAAGGGTAGGGAGCAGGATAGGAATCCATTTGTCAGACGTGATATTTCGTTTGTTTCTGGTAAGAAGGGGTGGGTCTGTTGTCTTAGGATTGTTGGTTGGACGGTTGGTGTAGGTGGTAAAGAAGATTAGGAAGTGGTCGATCCAAATCTGGGGTTCGATGGCTGTGATGGAGGTTTCACAATTGAGGTCAGCGACCCAGTCAAGGGTTCTCCCTTTCTCATGGGTGGGATGGACCACTCTTTGCGCAAAACATAATTCAGTCAATGAATCTGCAAGAGCCTTGGCTGAATGGTTGTTGGGGTCCTGGTATCCAAAGTTAAAGTCACCTAGCAATACTATTTGAGAAGTGGGTTTGGTGTTGGCGGATAGTAGGGTGATGAGGTCTTTCTCAAAGGACGTTATGGGGCACAGAGCTCTGTAAATTAGGTAGATGGTAAGGGTACTAGATTTAGAGGTGGCTAGTTTAACTGAGAGGAGTTTGCAGGATTTGACCGAGGGGGAGGTGGTTACTTTGAGCGCCAGGCTGGATTTTGTGATAAAGGCGACATCCCCTCCTTTTGTAATCTCTCTGTCCGCTCTTACGATAGTCTAGGAGTCGGGGATGGCTAATAGGAGAGCTGGTCCTGCTGCAGCGTGGAGCCAGGTCTCCGAGATAGCTAGGAAGCCAATTTCTCCCTTGTTGATAATGTCCGCAATATCTGTCGCATGCGCGATAATAGATCTTGCATTTATCAGGGCGCCTTTGATGTAGGGGTTAGTGGAATGGGGTCAAGTGTTGAAATTCTTGTCTGAGTTTTTGTTAGTGTTTTTGGGGTGCGAAGTGTTGGGCGTTGATTGCGGTTTTTGAGGTAGAGGACTAATATGAAGTGAAGGTTTGTGAGGACAAAGTAGACTGCCCAGATTCTCCTGGGGTGTGTGGGGTAGGAATGCCTGTCTGCTGAATCTGGAGCTGAGTCTTTCATTTCAGAGAGTACCGTGGCAAGGCTGGTTCGCAGTAGGTTTGGTAGCAAATAACTGTATCCATTGGCTAGGAGTGGGGATATCTACCGAATTAGGCCTGATTGGGTTGGTATTATTGTTACTTGAACATAGTTTTAAGTTTGGAAGGAATAAAGTAGGTTTAATATGTGAGTCTGGTGAGCTATGATTCCATGGTGGTAGAAATTTGGTACGATTAATCTTTGTGGGCGAGGAGGGAGACATGTTAGCGTTAAACGTGGTCGACCACTAATGCATAGAATAGGCTTGCTAATGATAGGAGGCAGGGACTACATGAGTGGGGGATAGCAGCATGCATACTAAAATATGTCCTAGTACAAGTGAGGCACACATAAGCTACAGTAAGAGTTTTAGGCTGTTGATTTCAAAATGCAAACAGTTACATATGCATACAGTAACAAATAGTAATGGTTGTCATCAAATAGGCCTGACATTGGTAGCAGTTGGACAAAGGACAGTCACAATGCAGGGTATTAACAATGCAGAAGGTGATAAATGGTGAGATATGGCATAATATGGCAATAATGACTTTAAACCACACGAAATTCTACCTAGAGCATATCGTGTTGTGTCACTCCCTTGAGGGCTACCTCCCCCCATGAGATCATCCGTCATATAGCCACCCCAAGGGTCAGGATCAGGTAGTGGCTGCTGGCCACATGGGGAGAGGTCACTGCTGGGAAAGGCGTGATGACACCATCGGCTACATCGCAACTAGTAGAGGGGAATGCAATTTTATTGGCAATTTATATGATTTGTGCTGTAATGAAAATAGGGGGGCCATCAAGTATGAGCTTGCATGTTCTCCAAAGAAGTTTTTGTCATAACTGAAAGTCCTTTTTTAAACCTGGACTGCTATAACTGAAATGATTCACCAGGGCAGAAGCAATTTTGCTTGGTATTTGCACTGGGGCAAACATCTCCATAATCTGTAAATCTCCATAACCTCCAGAGACTTTCAGTCCTCCTCCTAGTTACAGTGCCCACTAACCATAGGCCTGCATGTAAGAATGTCGCCTGGGTAGAGGAAACCTTTTTGCTTTGAGTGAATTCTAATGACTGGCCTGGTTTCATCTAGTTACATATGATTATTTGGGTATTTTGCTCAACAGGACAGTAGAAGGTTGGCTTTGAATAGATCAAGTGACTTTTGTGCTTACCAGTCAGTACATGCGGAAGTCTGTGTTCCACATCCCCTTGAGTGTAAAACATGCATATGTTCTGCCACATCAATAACGCCCAGCATGTTTTTGCGTAATTGAGAAACAATAAACATACAAAGATACTGAGTAACTTAAAATGGAACCCTATAGGTGAATTCAGAATGTAACTTTAGTCCCCATGGACTGTCGGGCCTCCATTATGCTAAATGTATAAGTGTCGTCCTCCAGTTTGGGCTGGTAAATGTTTTTTATTGTAGTGGTATAATTTTTTCCATGAATATGTGGGAGCTACCTAGTTTAGCGAGATAGCGTGAACCAACCACGAGGGCTTTGGGGCGGGGAAGTGTTCCTCACAGAGAAAATGTTTCAAATAATGAGTTAACATGGTGCATCATACAGCACACTTTCTGTGAAACATTATGTAAAAAGCCAAACAGTTTACAATTGATGTTGTACGTTAATACGGGACAAAGCTCCAGTAGATGCCAAGTCACTAACAGTGCAAAGGAGAATGTTTTTCGGAGCTTTGTCTAACGCATTTTCATGATCCTTTTGCCCACAATATATGCCATTATTTTGTCTGCATTAAAACAATTGTGATGCCATCTGTGTCCATAAATGCACCAATATATGCCAGCATTCCAACAAAAGTGCATACTCATGGTTGCCTTGGCGATAATGCAAAAACAAGGGGGGTTCTGGGAGTTTCTCTACTACCAGCCTATATCCCGTGTTAGAGTCTCAACCAGGGTCTTTAGCTCATCATCCTCTCACAGAAGAGAAATGTCCACTACATATCAGTCTTTGCCCTGCCCAAGGGCACTCCAGCACCGAAATGCCTGGCAATTCTCTTTCGAACAAGAGTACCCCCTTGTTTTTGCTTTGTCTATAATGCCAGTAACCAATAAAACATGCCATGGTACTGTAAGCAAAATCTACATTCTAGCTATACCCATGTAAGTCAGTATAGCCACCTATTAACACTCAACAATGTTGGCTTTTCTCAGAACGGCAGTAAAAATTCTGTTTTAAGAAAACATGTACATGCTGCCTGCATCAATGTCGCCCCCCACATAAGAACACAGCATGTTGGCGTTGCCCACAATGGCAGTACATATGTTATGACCACTGTAAGAAACATGTACATGCGACCTATACCAATGAACCCACCTTGTTACAACACTCATCACGTTGGCTTTCCCCATAATGAGAGTAACTGTGCTATGTCCACTGTTAGAAAACATGTCCCTACTGCCTGTACCATTGACGCCATCCCCGGTAACCCCATATGAGGATACTAGTGTTGACTTTTCCCATAATACCAGCAAAATCATATGCCATGCCTCTGTAAGAAAACATTTTCCTGCAGGCTTCCGCTTCACGGATGTATCCCCCCACAATCAAAGGTTCGCTACCAGCTGGCATGTATGCAGGTACATACATTCATACATGCACCCATACAACATGCACACTATCCAATTTGCGCATACTTACAACATACACACTATCTTATTCACAGATGCACCCACACAACACACACACTGGCTCCTTCACAGGTGCCCACATACAATAGACACTGGTCTCATATATACATGCAGTGTGGTGCGTTGGAGGAACTCCTCGTGGTCCTGTATAGGGGAGCATGAGAAAATGAATGAGGTTGACCCAGCTGCTGCCAGATGTGGGCCCATGCAGTAATTGGTGAGAGGTCCGGTGTCGCTGCAATCGGCTGTCTTTGCTACAGGCGACTACAATTTCCAGAACGCCCCCTTCTGGCTAGATGAAGGAGGCCTGCCCAGCTTGTTGGGCACAGGATTGTGTACCTGAACCAGGGTTCCCAGAGAGACATGGTAGCTTGGCCCTTAAAAACTGCCTGGGAACTCCATCTCCCAGAATACACTGCAAGAGAGTAGACCGGAATCTAGGAATAAGCAGTGAGGCACTCGCTGATTAAATGTTCTAAAATCCAAACTGGGGCAAACACTGCAACCAGCGGAAGAGACTGCAAAATGCCATGGAGCCACTGTCATAGGCTGAGGGAATTTTCATATTGCGCCACATAACACATACACCTTAGAAATCTCTTAGTCGCAGGCTAGAGGGGAGGAAGCCAATACCGCCATTGGTAAAAGCCAATCGTCCAAAGGATGCTTAGATGAAATTAGATGATCACTGAGTAGAACCAATCCAAGGGTGGGAGGTTTAGGACCTAGAAGTGAACCAATGAGAGTCCATTGCACCAGAGCCCCATCGTCATAGAATGGGCTTGAATACTTCAGTACCTCTATTGGACTCGTATGAAGCAGACCTGACAGCTGCTGCTTCTTTGATACAAGGGGAGGCTGCTGGAGGGAGGATATCTGGCAGGACTGCAGCCTTGGGGCAGGTAGCACTGGCCCGAAGAAGCTGGAGAGAGGGAAGGAGCCCTGGAAGATCTGGAAGCCTTGGAAAAGGAATGTGGACTTGAAGGGCTCCCCAGCCCCTCGCCACTCCTTAGGGGAACTGTCAATCCAAAGCCTCATACTTGTGTTTCTACTGAGTTGCTACATGACTAATCATCCTCCACCATGCAAGCTATGTCAACCAAAAAATCCAGATTTTCAATGATTTCAGGAAAGGTAAATAGCTTGTTGCATAAAGGTAGCATATACCAGAGACTGGAAGTGGGGCAGTAATTCCAGATCTAGGATCGCCTAGGTATTTATACCTAAATTGAGCAATTACAAGAATATTAATTGATTATGATTGTAGAGATCAGGTTGGTTTATATTGATTAATTTTGTTTTGCAAATAGATTGGGGCCTGGCCCCGGATGCATTTGTAATCTAAAAGTAGAGTTTTAAAAGCAATCTCGCATTCCACGGGTAACCAATATAAGGAGTGACAAGAACAGGTGATAGATTCAATGCAGGGGAGATGAAAAATCAAACAACTGCAGCATTTGGGATTTTTTGCATGCAATCTAATTGATAGTTCAGAATACCCAAGTATAGAGAGTTATACTAAACAATCCTGGAATTCATGAGGGAGCGAACGACCTTTGGGAAGTGCCGTTTGTCAGTGTATGGGGAAATTCTGAGAAGGCAGCAAACAGGAGGATTTATCGGGAACTGCTGATGCTAATTAGAAACCCACGTTGTTTCCCTTGATGGAGTAAGACATGGGGATGTTGAACAGTATAGGTTAGGGGCATATTTTAGGTGAGATCAACAATTTTTAGTTTTTAGGCACAACAAGATAACTTGTGTTTTACTTGGGTTCAATTGGAGGAAGTATTCAAGCATCCAGGATTTAACTTCACTTAAACAAGTAATCAAATTGCAAGGAATACAAATGTTGAATGTATTGTATACTTGTGCATCATCAGCGTATGAATAATAACTAAGTCCAGGATTGATGAAGATTTTAAAGAATGGTCTGATACAGATATTGAAAAGTAGCAGGGATAAAACAAAACCCTGTGGAACCCCAAAAGTCGCAAGGTTTCTTAGGCGATAATAAAGAGCCAAACCTAACTTGTTGTTATTCACCCTTTATAAAAGACCAGAATGATTCCAGTGCACGCGTCGATAAATGGATATAGTCAGACAAACGGGCAAGTAGCGTACAATGAGTGAACGTGTTGAAGGCTGCATCACCAAGAGTGTTCATTCATCCTGGTCAGCTGATTCCAGGATGTTGTCGGAGACCGGTAGTAAAGCAGTCTCAGTTCCATGGATAAAGCGAAAACCAGATTGGTAGTCATCCAATTGTGAATGCTGTTAGATGAATGACATAAGCTGAGAGGTATCAACTTTTTTCAAGATTGTGGAGGGCGAAGTAAGACCGGTGACTGGACGATAGCTATTCAATTCTAGGTTCTATGTTGATTCCCCGCAGGCCGATTTCATACTAACCCCGTTGCCAAGGTCCGATGTCGGTGCTGCAGGGTATCATTTTTACCTTTATGGTGCCCCTTGCCTGCTGTTCTCTAATGCGGGGGACACCCATGCAACATCTGTTCCCTCCCCACCCCTCATCCCTCATTCCCAAATGTCTATCGTGGGGGACAATACCGTCGCCCCAAATTCCTATTCCCCTGACCCATCCCCATTCCTGACATCATACACACACACACATAAACACACCCCTACCGCTCCCCAATCCCCCTCCTTCCCTTACTGTCCGCCACCTCTTCCTGATGACGCAGAGTGCAGTGAACACATGTGCTGTTCCCGAACAGGCCGCCATTCGTTGACAGCAGCTTGTCAGGAAAATGTATTTCAAACGACTCGGCCAGAACGCATTTCTAATGGATCTAATTATGCTTTTTTCCTCTGTTGGGAAATGGTAGCAGATTTCAGTTGGAAGGATACCATTCCTTCCATAAGTGTTTTATTTATAAATAAGGTAATATGATTGGTAATGAAATCAGCAAAGATCTTTGCTGGAATTGCAGGGAGAGCATCCTATATACGAGAGGCGGGTCAAAGCTTCCTGAGTAAGTTATGCGTTTCATTAGCAGTAGCTTGCTTAGACTTGATTAGGAAAAACAGTCACTATGGAAGGGACTAACGAAGACCATCATTCTTCTTTCCCATCTACTTGAGTATCTGTGTTCAGATCTTATCTTTGACTATTGACATTTTTTAGAGAAAAATTGAATTTGAGGCCAAGCAGTGATCCTAAGAAATAGGGACTGATGCTTGAGTGTTTAGGGGGTTTAGTAATGATTCTATAGTTTGAAACAATTTCTTAGGAGTGCTGTCTCATTTTTTGATTTCTGTGTGTAAAAAGTCTCTGCTTTAAAAATTGCTTTTTTATATTTAACACATAATAATTTGAGTTTACCCGGAAGGTCATCTGCATTTAGGTGCTTGCAAGATCACTGAGTCATAAGTAAGGCTTTTTTCTTAGCCCTTAATTGAGGGGTATACCCCTGTGATGATTTTCACTTAAGGTTGTGATTGGATGAAGTCAATGGAGCTAGGCCATCGCACAAACGTGATAAGGATAAAAAACAAGCTATAGAATAATTACAGGGCAGATTGGACTTATGCCCATTAATTGTGGAGAAGTTAATTGATTTGTTTTGTTAAGAGTGCTAGAAGGAGGCATTATGCTTCGAGAAGCATGTGGTGATGAGTAAAACATTTTTATAAAATGATCAGACAAGAGAAATGCAAAATGTCCTGAAGTAGTGTCTTAAAATCTCCAAAAACACTTGGTAAAGGCAATGACCCTTGTAAGGATTGCTCCAGATGGTGGCTGGAGTTAGGTGTACCTAAGATTTGATTGGGAGACTTGAAATCTGTGTTATTGTCTTGGCCTGAACTCAAGTCTTCCAGAAATATTTGTGTTGCATTCTATGGCTTTTATTTTGAACCATTTTTCAAGTTGATCAAGAAAACGGAGGCCGTCCTATGCTTGTTGTTAGGACAGTTTTTTCTGAAGTCCAGTTAAGGGCCTAGCAAAGCCATTCTACTGAGGCAGTACAAGACTCCACTCTTAGTATAAGGCTGTACCACCTGAGTTCGGGGTAGCGTAGACAGAGCAGCCAGGCTTATCTTAGGAGGGAGAGAGGGCAGTAGATACAGTACAAGTGAAAATTGTAATACAAATGATCCAAAGAAACACTGAAACACTATGTATTGTAACAATAAAGAATTTATTTAAATACAAGTAGGCCCAGATAAATCTAGGGGTTAAGTAAGTACTAACACATTATATAAAATCACAATATAAAACACAATACTATACTTGAAAGTACGCAGACCCAAGTATAGACCTTATTTGGAACTTCTAACTGTAGTTCTAGGGAAGTCAAAACCTTGTTATACACATTTAGAATAGGTCAACCCTATCCTTTGGGAGTAAAAGACCAATGGTTACTTTTAGATTACTTTTGGTAATACAAGGACAGTAGGCCCTTCCAGTTGTACAGTGACTCTTGGAACAAATCACATAGACAGTCAATTGGACAATATACTTTTGGTGAATAGTGAAACACTTATTCTAGGTGCAGTAAAAACCTCTAACTACTTTTGTCATAACACACAGTTATACCAGGTGAGTAAAACCTAAGGATGTAATGTGCCATTACAGATGCCTTGGAAATCAGGGAACCCCAGATTGAGGTAAGCAATAACTCTGGTAACTTGTTTTGGATGGCACACAGCTAACACAAGGTAAGTAAAACCCACTTACTTTAACTTCACAATGAAGGGGAGAGTAAAACCCAATGTCACACTTTACTGAATAGTTATTCTAGGTAGGCAACAACCTAATGTAGACTTATTAAGGACAGGCTAGCAGCAAGTCAGGGGAAGCAAGACCCAGTTGGGGGACACTCATACAGTTATCCTAACAGGACTAACCTGGTGATACCAACAGTTGGAGGACACTCATACAATTACCCCACAGGAATAATCTGGTGAAACCAACACATTACTTTTGTAAAGAGGCACAACCTAATCACAGAAGAGTAAAATACATTTACATCTACTTTCTTTTAGACTGGTAAAACAGTGGCTAAGGAAGAAAAGATGTTAACCATACTTTTAAGAATAGTGCATCACACATTCCAGATCAGTAAGAACTTTTGTAACTGTTCACTCTTAGAATTACAGTTACCAACTAACCAACTCTTTACAAGTAAGTACAACACTTGATTTCTTTTCTAGGCAGAAGTCCCAATCCCTTCAAAGTCTTTCCCTTAGAGCATGGGTGTTCTCAGTAGCAGAAGGGGGGTCACTAGAACTAGTGACCAACAGGCAATGTTAGAATAAGTTCTTTAGTAGCAAAAGTCAGAGTTTCCTTAGGAAAACTGGCAAACAAGTGAGTACTTTACTTCTAGGGTTAGAAGAGGGTCCAGGGGCTTCACAGAAGACACCCCAGCAGGATTCTAGCAGTGGGACTGGGTGTACTGGACGAGGGACCTCCCAATCACAGAAAACACCCCAGGACTACACAGAAATCCCAACAGGCTTAAGGTAAGTATATACCCAAGCCAACACAGTACCTCAGCAATGAAGAAGAGATTGCAGCAGGAGAACTTCAGGGACTTCAGCCAAATACCCGGTCAGTGGATTCCGTGTCCTGGAGACTGAACACAAGACCTCAGAAGGAACTTTGCAGCAGGGATCGATGAAGAAGGCTTAGGCAAGATTTCTCTCACGGCTGAATGCGGTTCTGCGGGTTTGACGCCTTTTCAAGGAGCACAGAAGAAGACAGAAAATCATGATTGAATTCTTGTTGTTTAAAAGGTCCAGCACTCTTGTGAGGGGACTTTTTGGACTCGATTCGTGTCTATGGAGATACACCAGGATGCCCACGAAGTTTCAGAGCGATTCGGAATTCGGAAGACCGTGCACCGCACAGTGGCACACCAGGCACGTATTGCCAATAAGTTGTTAGACATGATAACTTAAAAAGTCACTATGGAGAGTCTTAAAAATGACACCCATAAAAAGAATTAAAGACAGGTGAGTGTGGAAAAAGGTTCCCACTCACCGAGGTATTAAGGAAAAATATCCCACTAGAAAAGCAAAAAGTTCTGGAGTTGAACCAGGAAAGGAAGATTTACCAGCTCTGTGTAAATCTTACCTAACACTTGTCTACACTATATTTTCAAGAGAGTAATTTTGCTGATTTGCGTCAATTGGATTATTAATTGAAAGAACTTTGCATAGGTTATTATAAATTTGGGTCACAATGCCTCCCCAGTCTGCAGATCGATGTAACCAAAAAGAGAGTATTGCGGTGGAGTGAACAAATGGAAAAGGGTCTCATAGTCATTGCTGACCCAGATTTCAATGGCAAATAAGAAATCCATTGTTTTTGTTAAAGTGCAGGTCGGATATTTCTGATGCATGATCAGCAATTGCTCTAAAATTGATTATTTCACTCTTAAAAAAACGGGGCTGTAGAGACATCGGAGTGATTGGAGGACTTGCCTTTAACATTGAGCATACTTCTGTTCATTAATATTAGTTATGTTAATCTTCCCTTGGCAGATACTATTGAGAACCCCAAGGAAATGGTGCCCCTTCCATTATTGAGTGCTCACAATGCATAACAGAAAAACAAAATAGTCAGTGCAAGGAGTAAGCAGAGTAAATATTTAAACAGAATGTGTCCTGGCGAGAATAAACCTGGTATATGTTCGATGAATGCATATGATCTGGTTAGTATAAGGAGATTGAAATTATTATCAAGCTGGTATGAATTGTGCATAAAATAGAAAGGGCCTGCAGCGACTACCATAAATCTCTAAGAAATTAAATACCATTCCATACTCAGTCTATCAGCCTTGAGCCAACAGCCTGGACACGCTTAATAGGCTTTGCAAAGATGGAATACAATTAAGCCTGATGGGCGCATACCCAGCATCAATCGCTGAACGCAGAGGAGAGAGATAGTCCGGAAAATGTATGGGAAATTATGCTTACCTGGTTAGAACGAGGAGATTTCATGAAATATGATGCAGTAAAAACTCAAAAAGCGATGTGTGCCTACTAGGAAAGATAAAATAATTGTATGAAAGCCTTGTGTTAAAACAAATTAGAAACTAGCTTGACGCAGAATGAAATAATAGAAGCTCAGCCTAGTTCAGAATGGGGGCAGATTCAATGAATGGGCTTTCTACTTGTGATCTCTAGGGAAGACAATAAGAGGTTCCGGCCCTGGCAGGAGGTGCCTAGGTCTAGGAGTGAGGCCTAATATGAATGTTGATCCCAAGGCCTAGGAGAGATGCTTTCTGAGAGTCCTCTAAGCCAAGGTCTAAGAGGTATATTGTGAATGCTGTCATGTACCCCAAGAGCTAGGAGAAGCGCCTAGTGTGAATCCTGCACCCAAGTGCCTGTGAGAGAGTCCTACAGAGGAGATGGGGGGGTAAATAACCCTGGTGAATTGGTTCTGCGTGGTTTTATCGAAGCAACCTGCTCCATTGTAATTTATTTTGACAAAATCACTTCAAATGTATTTTTCTATTTCATTTTCAATGTGGATACCTCACATACCCCTTCCTCCCCCCACTACTACTCCCATACCTCAAACCCTACAGATATATCACTTCCCCACAAAGTGATATGGTCAAAGTAATTTAATGAAACCACGGTATACAGATAAAAGGGGACATATACCAAGGCATGGGAGGGAGGCCTTGCGCCTATTGGAGAGTCCTTCTGTGAAACCAGCACCCAAGGGACTGTGAGAGGGGCCGGCTCTTACCCCAATAAAAGTAGGAACAGAGAGAGTCACAGGACAGAATGTCTAGGAAGAACCAGTAGAGAATGAATTCTGAAATCCTAGGCTGTGGAGAGGACTGTGGTTATTCAAAGTCCTTAGGAACGCATTTTGTTTGCATTAGAATACTGATGGATTTGGAATGGTAGTTTTATGACCTTTTACTTTGGCCGAGTTCTTAGAACCTTTGTGCTATTAGTGCCGGTTAGACTTGTTAAGCACAGGATCAAGAATTGGTTTTGTGGCCGCGCCTTTGGAGCTTTCTTTATTAAAGGTAGGGCACCATTAGGGGGGCAGGGAGTCATTAGAATATGTTTCGTAAATGTATGTTTCTTCACAAGGGAAATCCCAGGAGCACTAAAGAGTAACAATTTAGTTGAACTCATCCTGACATATTCTTATTCAGAAGTCCCTCTAAAGTCGTATAGTTTCCCCTAGTACCTGCTAGGCGTTTGGCTAACCATGACTATTGCTTACTAAAAATTCAACGCAATGTCAGTAGTGACGTGTATCATTGTATTGAGTTCCTCATAGAGCTAAGGCAGACAAACCCTTGCATGCACATGTGCATACAGAAGTTTTTTTTTTTCTTCTTACCTGCAGCCACAGAGTACAGACGCCGCCATGATGGCCCTCTGGCTCCCGTACACCACAAATAGGAAGTCGGGAGAACTTCCTTGTTCCTGGACAGGATCGCCACCATTGTGCAGACCCTGTGAATGGGGGGGGGCTGCAGGTATGCCCAAATGTACATTTGGCTCTGCATTTCGACCAGGCTGCACCCACAGTGGGCCTGCAAGGCTGGGGAAGCAGAACGCCTTCTGCCATTCATGAGTCATTGGAGTAGCGTTCTTGTGAAAGGGAAGCCATGCTTCCCTACATAGTGAATACCAGCCCAGGAGTGCATCCTCAGCTGTTTTTTGCAACTGAGGACATATTGTTTTCAATGGGCAGGCTTTACTGCTCCGTAATGGGTGGCGGGTCGGTGCCCTGTCATCCATTATGGACAAGGAGCCTCTGCAGCCCTACTATTTTTGTGTAATGTACCACAAAAGCATTCCAATTAGGATCAACTCAAATGTGGGCACAGCTAACAGTAGTGATGAATAGTGCTTGGCCCAAACATATAATGCTCAGATGTAAAGAGCCCCTAACATCAGTTTGTGAACGCAGTATAATTAATTAATTTATTGTTTCACACCTGTTAATCAAAGTGCCTGTGTAGGTCAACCATGAAGTCAAAGCTAGCGTTACTATATTCCATTCCTACACCTGTACGGAACTCACCAGCAGTGGCCTACAAAATGGAGCAATATGACTTAGAAAAACACATTCACATAGTTTAGCCATATTATTGGGTGTAATTAGTGGAGGTATAGCCTAGTCAGTACTCACAAAAGACTTTTATTTAACAAGATTTGGGGTAAATTTCTTTTACTATATTAGACCAGTTTATTGATTGTTTTGTGACTCCTGGAGGTCTGGGGGGTTTTCTGGTGTATATAGTTCTGTTGGCTTTGTTTTGATTATCCCATGATGTTATATTATGTACATGCTGTTTCTCTGTTATGAACTTTTTGAAAATAAATTTTATAAAAAAAAAAAAAGACTTTTAGACAATAAAGGCTATGAATAAATAAATAAGATTTGCAATCATAAACCATTTTATTTTTTAAATTATGTGTAAACATTCATGATGACGTAAAAAAGTTAAAGGGTAAGCATTGCCTTTTTCGCACACAGGTCATATTTTGAAGAAAAGTGGACAGAGTACCTGAAGCAGAGAGATCTCCTCGATGGCACAAGACCAGCTGTGTTTCCTGACAACTATGGTGTGGCTGAGCGGGACAAGTTCTACACTTCTGTCAGCTACGAAGGTTGGGGAGGAAGCAGTGGCCACGATGCCCCTATGATCGCCTACGATGCCCTTCTAGGTGCAGGGGATTCCTGGATAGAGCTGGCACACCGGGCATTTTTCCATGGTGGGGACAGTGACTCCACAGCAGCCATCGCTGCCTGCTGGTGGGGCGCCATGTATGGCTTTCAAGGTGTGAACCCCGCAAATTACAAGCATCTTGAGTACCGTGAGAGGCTGGAAGCACTCGGCCGTGATTTATCTCAACTCTGCTAAAAAGAAAATCGGATGTCACAAGGAAACTACTTCTATCAGACAAAAAGAATTGGGTCATGCATTCCTAATGTGGTCAACTTCTAGAATCCCACATTTAGTGAGTGCTATTTATTTTGATAATTTGCCACACCAGTGAATATTTCAATAAAAAAAGACTGTTGCAACATTTTTATAAAAAAAGAAAAATAGGCTTGACAATACAGAAGACAGAAAAGCACACCTAGCTCAGGACTGAGCCCAATCCTTATTTGGGAATGTACATATTTCTGCCCAGTTAGGATGCCTATAGAGCCTGTGTACTATCAATGCAGATCAAATAAGAGACTGTGTAGTCTGGTAGAGAATGGACAACGCAAGACATTTATTCAAAAAGTAGTTTGCAAACTGAATAAATGGACGCCACTCCAACAGCCCGCCACCCAATTTAACCCAACCAACTCACCTTCTCCTTATATCCCCACTTTGTCTGGCCCATTCCATTTGGCGTCATTTCCCTTTGATCTCCCCGCCCCCCATGACATCACAATCACCCCTATTGTTTATCATCATAGTCTGTCCTCGGTTTCCATATGGATCATCCACCTCACGTGATTGTTCAGTTTCGGGTCAGTCGCTCTGGTCTGACGATATCCAGTGTCCACCTTTTCAGATGATGGGCATTGGGCCTTCGGCCCCGATGTATTTTCGGCGATGAATAAGAGTCCTTTGTCTTGTCTAGTCCTAACTGGCCGATCCAAGATGGAGGCCCGAGTGGCCATCACCCAGTGCCCCTAAGAGCTCCTACAATGCTGTCTCATTAGTCCTACAGCACATGCTCAAACTAAGGAGCTCCTGGGGTTGGAACAAGTATTACAAAAGCCAATAGGTGGGGCTGCCCTATCCAATGCCCACTAAGATTCAAAGAAAAATAATACATGCTCAGGCTTATTCATAAAACAAGTGACACTTCAGATATATTTGAATATTTTCCCCATACTCCTCCCATATCCTCCTTTACCTTCTTCGTGTTGATTGCCATCATATACCGCCAAGACAAATAATACCACACAGATCATATCCTACTCTCCCCCGGGTCCTTAACCATTCTCAGTACTTATGGACATTTATAGGTGGGCACAGAGGCATACAATTCGGGCTCAAACTTTGCACTAGTCATTGGCTAGTGATAATTCACTCATTTAATTTGAAACTCCTCTGTGGAATTGACCCCACACTTAATATAATAAATGGTAATCATGTAACTAAAGTATTAAGTACTAAAATAGTTATTGCTCATTTCACAAGGACAATATCAGTCCAATAATAGCATTGGTGCACACAGTACAATGTAATTTTCTGTAACTTGGAAATAAATAGATTACAAGAAATCTTTCTATACTTCTCATACATCGACCCCATGGGGGAATGATTCCATACGCCTACGTGATAACGTCATGCGCGATCACGTCACACGTATTGACGTAAATGCGCAATTATGTTTTTATATAAATTCTGATGGCTGCTATTACACACGCAGCATGCCAATATTCTAATGGGATATTAACAGGGAGAATTGATCTCCCGAGATTGATATAATGATCAGTAAGTATCCTGATCATATCACACAAGTACCAAGTCAGAAACATATAATATTATTTGTATATTTCTTCCCATTTTACTTTTCGATTGCTACAAGTAAATGTGGATGGACATTTAAAACATGTATTAATATAAAGAATTGGACAGGCCATACTGAGGACTATATCATCGATGTAGAAGTAGGTGAGTGGTTGCTAATACTTGCCTTCAGCATAAAATAATAAGTTCAGCAAAGATATATGATTGATGCAGTATAATTATTAAAGGTTAAAAAGGTCTCTTTGGAGGAGTATTCAAATAAATATCAACATTATACAGCAAGCTGACAATGCATTACCATATAAAATTAGGTATACATTGACAATGATATGAAAATAACTCTTAATAACAGGACATGTAGGGCCATCTCTTTCTCTCTCTCTCTCTATCTCTCTCTCTCTCTCTCTCTCTCTCACTCTACATATATTCATAAGACTATCAATCTGCTTTAGTATATACATTTTTCATATCGCAATGGATTCTTGAGGATAACTTTGACCTTTTACAACCTCTAAATTAAACTTGACTGAAAATAAATGCCTGACTGATCATTTACAAAGGATGAACTTAGAAATTGAGATCTTTTTACTGAAAAGATTATCGATGAATTATCAAGTTTTTGAAACTCTTTACTGATTCAAATAGAAAGTTAATCAATGAAATAATATATTTTCTTTTTTCACCTCTTTCCCAAAAGGCACATCTATTAGATTGTGATCTTCTTTGGGGAAAACCACAATATATGTTCTTCTTATTGTATTTTCATTAATGATATAATTTATACTGTATAATTAATACTAGCCAATGATTGTAATTATTACAGTTGTAGCTTGGAAAAGCCTAAAAATGATGAAACACGTGTTGGCACAAAGCTTACAGCGCACAACTGTTTGGCAATCATATGTTAACTCCTTATTGTTACTTTACTGTGTAAGGAATAAATCAAGACATTGAAGAGCACACAATAATAGTGTACACTTGTCAAATAATCGGAGTCTGTACATTGTTGACTGAGGAGTTTTATTTGATTTAGCAAATGAATTATACAAAATTGTAGTATTTGTGAGGTACCCATGGTATCAAAAGCAAGACAACAACACAAAAGAGCAAGTTCAAGGGTGTTTATTAAACCGCTTCAAAAGGGTTGGAGACTGCCTACCTTGCCCTAACGCTCGAATGGGAGTAATATCGACCATTAAATTAAAGAAAAACAGTCGTAGTCAGTCTAGTCCAAAACAATAATAATTACACAAACCTATTACCTGCCCTAACCTCATACAAAAAGTGGTGAGGCGAAATGTAAGTGTTCAACCAAAAAAAGTGTATCAACATAAAGTCAGGATAGCAAGCTGTCTTCTTCGTTCCCACGGTAAAACCATAAGAGAGAGCGTTCTGGTCAGGTAGATGGTGTGTACAGCCCTCCCTCTATGGCATGGTAGCTTCTCAGAAACTCTGTTGCCCAAGGGAAAATAACTCTGGCCTTTAAAGTTCCACAAATGTCACAGAACTCAGAAAAAAAAGGTTCACTTTCTCAAAACGGGTCTCTCCGGTTTCTCTCACCAGAGTTCGGACCCTGATTAGTTCAATTGCACTTTAGCTTCTATGGTGGTACCCCTCCCCTATGCTTTTTATTCCTCCTTTGGCTGGTTTAAAGTCTCATAGTTCACAGTTTCTCTCAGATGGTTTCACTTGTATTCCCAATTTTATACTTTGCAACAATATCGGAGCCTTTCAAAGAACACCCAGTATTTTCACCACTCCTGTGCGGGACCTCTCCCATACTCTGGCTGTCATCGCTACGTGCCCCGGGCACGCTTTCACCTTCACATCTAATGTGGGGCTCTGCAATCCTCCTTTATCCTTCCACTGATTGGAGCCCACCCCAATGTGTCAACTTGTCTTACACGCTCTTTTTGGTTTTGGCAAAGCATGTTTCAGCATACTGTAATCCTTGGCCAAATTAATACCACAGTTTATGAGCAATTTACAAATGTCTTTCTTTTCTGTACTTTCCCCACAAGTACCATAATGCATCTCATATGGTTAAGAGTGGATTTTAGGCTTACAAAGAAGGATTCACACAGTTCTACTAAATCCCTGCTTCAGTCTCACATGCGTGCCGTGTTTCCCAACTCTCAGAAACTCACCGCCCAGCGCTAAGCTATGGGGAATGCCGTCCGCCTCCAGTGTTGAGGTAAGGGTCTCACCACCTGCCCCTCTTTTCTTCCTCAACTCCTTCGTTCACCTGGGAGGGAAACAAGTACTTTTGTGCATTCCTTTCTCCCCAAACCTGTCGTTCACCCGGGAGGCTTCCTCCCCAACTCCTTCGTTCCTCCGGGAAGCAGTGCATTACAGTTCCCGGAGTGCACCTCTTTCTCTGTTTATCAGTGTCCCAAAAGAACAAGCACTGGCCTGGATATGGCCCACTATGGGTGGCTCGCCTCGCTTTGGCTCCCTCACGTTGTGGCAACCCTCCAGCCACACTGGGCCAGCATTCCGGCGTTCCGTTTCCCTCAAGGTCAGGCAGCCAGTGGGGCTGGGACTGAGAAGGGATCCACTGCTGGTCTCAGCCGCACAGCCTCCCTTCTGTTTTCCCAACTGCTGCTCCCTTGAGTGCTTGGGACATAGGTAGGGATCCTCTGTCGGACTCATCCTTGCAGCCTAACTCCTGGCTTCCCAAGAGCAACTCCCCTCTCTCCCGATGCAGCCTCCTTTTGTACACCTATGAGGTGTTAATTGTTTGCAGGTGTTTTGTCAGGGTTGGGTCTGCCTGACCTTGCCTGACTCTATTAGTGGGACAGCTTACTATCAGGGTAGGATAGTCTGTCTTCGGTCTCAAAGGTTTTTCCCTCAGTAATCCTCGTACTCTCAGTCCCTCTTTTCTTCGTCTCAGTACTAGGGTATTTCAATAGGGGAATGCGATTATGGGAATTGTGGTGTTCTACAAAAAAGGGATAAAGATGTAGATTTATGTCAGGAAAAGGGGTTTGAATTTAGGGTTGTTGAAAAGTGGGTTTTGAGGAAAGAGGGGTAACTCATGTTGGAATTTAGGGATGGTCTTTGTTTTCCCCGATGGTTTCGCCATCTTTTCGATTTGGGAAAAGGTTGGGGTAGGATGGGGACTTTGGTGACAATATCCCATACAAACAGAGGGCATGTCGGGTAGGGGTGTGTCAAAAGAAAGGGAGTACCGCGTCTCGCCCAAGGGCATTCCTTCCGCAGTCCCCAAGGACCCCATGCCCAGGTGGTCCTCCCTCGTTATCTGCTCCCGTGGTTTGGATCCAAGCGTGATGGCACTTCCAAGGCCACCTGAACAAAGGATCCTCAGGGCCTATCCGTTAGAATACCCTCAGGTTTCTCACATATTTAAGCAGTCGACTTATTGGATCCGATAGGTCGTTTTTTTCATTAGATACTCTCAATCACTCAATCACTATCTAGTGTGTTCAGCACATGAGACGATGGAAGATAAATTAGCTACATACAATCGAAGATGTCATTTGGTTTGAATGGAATTGCCAGATCCTAATCATGCTAGTCTGAAACACCCTCCAGGAATAACAGAGGAAGGGTGGCACAATCAGACACGTTCAAACTACTATCTTATTTCAATGTTTTGAAATAAAATACTCCATGGTTCCCGCTATGCTGCTATTGCCATAATCTTAGCACAGCAACTTCTCAAATCTGAGTAGGGTCATCACTTAAAAATGTGAGTGTAATTGCCAGTGTTTCAAAACATCAGAATGACTTAATCAAAATATTACGTCGCAAAATGTGTATCGAGGTTACCTATGCTGCTCTTTCTTTGCCAGGGAAGGGGGGGGGGGATCCTATTATTCCCTCTCTCCCATTCAAAACCATTTCTCTATAGTCTCCTTTTTTGTATGCAAATTGAGCTCATGGTCACCACGTGAAAAGTATTCACTTCTAGTTGATAACAACACCATAGGGAAATGAAATAGATTGCCATCAGCCCAAGCAGTATGCACACCACTATTATAAACAATGTTAATTAAATGACAAATGTAAGGATATTATTGTCATAAACCTTTATTTTCTAGAGAGAAACAACACCCCTCCCTCCGCGCAGACACACTGAAGGGGGTATTAACATACTATGTGATGAAATGAATGCAAAGTGCAAGATTGACAATGGGCCTCATTACGAGGTAGGTGGTAAGGGATTACCGGCACAGTAAGGACACCGGTGCCGGTAATCCCTTACCACACTATTCCGAGGTCCCTTAGCGGGTCCTTTCCTTAACGCCTGGTGTTTTACCAGGCGTTATGGAAGGGACCCGTTAAGGGACTCCAGAACTAATAACTGTACCGCAAATTGCGGTACCGTTATTAGCTCCATCCTTATTCCCATTGAGCCCTATGGGGGCTTGAATGGGAATGGGTAATGGTTCCCGGAATGGGGATTTACCGGGTCCTCCAAGGTTGGAATGATCCGGTAAGTCCCTATTTCGGGGACCCGGACCCGGAATGCGGTAAGGGGGTAGCCTTCGTGCTAATAGCACCATGGCTACCTCCTACCTCGTAATGAGGCCCAATGTCTAAAGCTAAAGACCAGAGGTGGAGGTTACATAACATTATGCATTCTCAAGTGCATTGCCAAACTCCAAGTGTCAGGTGTGACACTCGTGGTCTGATTGGGGGCGCATACTCTCAGGCCCGAAGGTCAAAGCTATGGGACGACTAGCATGTCAGCCAAAACGGCATATATACAAAACCTCTAGTGTCAAGCTTTGAAGACTGCTACATCTAACTTGAATTTGTCCCATCCCAGATGATCTAGTGCAAGATGGGATGAAACATGCAACTTCTGTCATTATCTCAGCTGAAGTGTTCAGTGCTAGTCGGAGCATCCAATTTGTTGAAAAGGATAGATTTGTACATAGACCCATCCCATAATGCTACATTAGGTAAATTATGTAGATCAAGAATCAGCAGCACACCAAATGTTTTGCCCAACAACGTTCATGGCCCCTCTTAATTCTGTATGCTGGCTAGGGCTGCAGGTTGCCCACCACCACTCTACACCATGAGCATCATTCAGAGGAATTCAGCAGCACAGAATCTATCCACATCCAGCTAAAGCACCGAGGCCCGAGGAGAGCCCTGACCCAATGCCCATTGAAGAGTGGTGTTATAAAACTGGACTGCCATTATTTGATCTACTTGATGAATGCAAAGGTTATGAGTTAGTTATGAGCATTCGTGCGGTGTACAATACTGGGTGTAGGGCCCCATATACGTTTCACGCATGTCCATGATTCACCTTTTCAATATCTTTAGAGAATGAGGCCATTTTGAATTGGACAAATCATTGGTACAATTCGAGAAATACTATGAGTTTGAGTTAAAGAAAATCTGAACAATAAGCCCATCTCTCAATACCCACAAAATCATTATGGCAAATAGTTTTATACTCTGCCCATAACGTGTGCAGTTACTGGTGCCAAACCAAAACAGTGGGTGAAAAACAGAGAGGATCTGCCCTACCAAAGGCTTTCAGGAACTGGCTGGAAACAGAGACAAGCTGTCATGCTGGTGTAAATGTGCAGGGGTAGGTCTGGAAAGTGCAAATGAAATGCTGCCAACTACTACAATTGAAACGGCAGAAATAGGACCAAACAAAATAATGTTTGCAGGTCTCCTACGTAGGTAATACATGCAACAATCTCACTTATGTGTACATGCAGAAAGCAAACACTGATATACTTTGGAGATGACTTAGCATCTTCATACTTTGCCCCAGAAGAACAAGAACTAAGAGAACATCAGTACTCAACAGGGCAGACATCATAATGACCAAAACATAAAGTACACTTTTCTCCCCTAATCCAAAGCCAGGTAAAATAAAGTACTTGATCAGCAACGTTGCCCAGATGATGAAGCAGGGCAGCCAGGCAAATCAGATAGAGGTGGTGTGTATATCTTGCGAGACAGCATGCTGAAATGTAGTGACCAGTTCCCCTATACTTATGCTACATTGCGTAAATGTGCTGCCGTGTCACCTCCAGTTCTGAATCACCAAGCAATTCATTGTGTCTATACAAATCTCCTCAAAAGCATACATTTTTTCTCCAATATTAAATAACTTTATCAGCCAAAGGCAGGCAGCTCTCAAGGACACATTTCACCCTCAATGGAGGATTATTGGTGTTGTGCAATCTAACATCATTGTGATTAAAGAACTGGGGCATGTTTACCAAACACCATCAAAGTTGTATCAGATCTAATAGATGTATGTTAAAGCCTTTCTACCTGAAGCGTGGGAGTGGAATAGGCTATTCTAGCTAACACGCACACATGCCACATCACCGCCGAGTAGCCATGCCTGCAAGTTCACCTCTGGGTCTGAACCACTGAGCATCTGTTTGTCAATTGATTATTTGTTTACATTACAGCATGAATTTGGAGCATCGCTTACAGTTCTAATCCATGATTTTTGTTTGACTGCAATATTGTTTTTGCATCTTTTAGGAAGCTGAATTTAGGAACGGATTGATCGAAGTGCATACCTTTCAGTCACCATGAGCATGCACATTTTCATGATAGTTTTATTTGACTGCATTTCATGCATACAGCTACCACACCTTCTGATATAAAACTGAAGAATGCCACCATGTTGCATGATGAGCTGGTTCAGTACGTTAGCAGCCTGTGTTAAATCCAAACATCTCTAGATGAAGAAGCCAATGTTGAACTGCTTTTTAAGTTGATCTGGGGCAAGGAGAGGGCAACACTTTGCTGAAAGCATGACTTGCGGCAAAGAAGATGGACCAGGGAAGCAGCCCTCTTTACAGAGTGGTAGGACCGATGCCTGGATTGCATTTTGTTCATAGATCTCTACTTTTTGGAAAAAAATGTTTTCAGAGACTCCTGGGGCCTCATTATAAGGCTGGCGCTCCCATTATATATTCCAATTGCGGGACCTGGATCGCACACCTGGTAGAACCAGGCGTGCTTTCCGGGTCCCGCGAGGGCAAGAGGGACGTAATAACGGGCCAGATGTAATCTGCCCGTTATTACCTCCCTCCCCATTCCTATTGAGCCCTATGGGGGCTCAAATTGGAATGGTGATGGGTTCCTGCAAGGAGGAATTACCGGGTCCTCCTATGTCGGAGTAACCCGGTAAGTCCCCATTGCAGGAACCTGTTAATGGAGCCCGGAACGGAGGCAGCCATGGAGCTAACAGCTCCATGGCTACCTCCATTCTCGTAATGAGGCCCCATGTCTCCTTTTGATTGATTTTTGGTGTATGGGGAACCTGTTCAATTTTGACACACATTTTCAGTGCTTTCTTAGTTTTCACCATTTTATCATTTTTGGGTCATTTTTTAAGTATATTGGTTTTTCAAAGTCGATATTTCCAGTGAATTGTTATTGGAACAGCAATACAGAGCTGTCTTTCTAACGTGCACTATTGTGAGTACCATTTTACCATGTCATACTTCAAATGATTTCACACTTTGAAGTTTAGCTTTAGATGTTAGGTAGCAAGAGAATATGCGTTCTAGAATAGTAAGCATGTATACTAAATATGGGAATTGGTTATAGGTTTCACTTTACTCTTTCTAACGTGTATATTTTAGTTTTGATGTCAAATACATATTTAAATGTCAACTAGCTGTGTGGGAGCATTTTATGTGCATACGTCTTATGTGTTTCAGAGATATTTCAGTGCATGTATAAGTTCCAGTTGTTGTAATGTAGAACTCTGTAGGAGCATTTTACTATACATGATACACACAACAGTAAGTTATCCTGAATTCTAATTGTAGGCTCACAATCATATTATTGGCTAATAATAAACCTTTTAGGCTGCCACCTTCTGTAATGCAGAGAACTTTTCCCACACTTTCTCGTGCACTGCGTCAGGTGTAAGCACTACTTTCTGCCTCAAAACCTGCCACCACCTCAGGTGACGTTCCTGACTGCCTGTGGTGTGGAGGTACGGTACTAGCGAATAGGGTATGATCAAAAACTAAATCACAGGGATAGGTCCCCAGCACTGGAACCCTCTTTAGGCAGGAACAGTAATAGTATGTGACGATCCTTCAGATAGCGTCACTTCTACCCCGAGGAGCCCCTTTCCGTGAAGCTGGGGAGGTGAGGCTGCTAACCAATAGTCTCCCTATGGGTGGTCACATGCAGGAGGATCTCGCAGAGAGGGACTCGTCTCCTAGGGAAAATGACCCAATTGGGAGACACAGCCTCTTTAAACCCAACCCTGCAGGCTGATGTTAATCACCGAATCTTCTACACATAAGTGTAAGACACTCATGGTGGAAACAGTAAAGACAGACACAAGTGATCACAGTTCAAGGGTGTTTGTTACACCGTAAAATGGGTGGGATAAACGCCTAATCTAAATTTAAAATGGGAGCAAGCTACGACCATCAAATAATAATAAGGTAGTCCTAGGGGCGTCTTGTCAAATAAAAAGTGCCTATACTATAAAACATATTGCCAATCCTTACCACTAAGTTACAGAATAGTGTGGGATACTGTTCATCAGAAAAGAAAGAAGTGTTCTCGAAATGATAAGTAAGGATGGTATGGCTGGGGTCTCCCTTCCCCGCGTTTTTAGCATGTGACAAGGCAGGACTCCTAAGCACAAGACACTCCTGGGCCTCGACAGCACGAGATTATGGTTTGTTTCCAAAATATCCTGCCCTTCTGCGGTCAAGTCTCTTTCACATTCTGTTGCCTCAGAGGACCTGATGTGCTACAATCCACAAAAAACAAAAAAGTTCATCCAATGACTCTTTACGGGGAGATTACTCTTCACCTTAGGATCCCCCTCGGGCTCTGATCCTTTGTGTAATGTGGACCTCCCTCCATCGAGTTCACTACAGCCTTTCATTGACAATGTAACATTCAAGAGTCTCGATATCTTTTTAGACAACCATTCAATGTGGACAACCCTCAGCTGGGTTCACTCTTGTCGATACAATGTTCATGGGTGTATTCCTATTCACTTTGATTCGCAGGCATCCCTCAGCCGGGTTCACGTTTGGCAAAAAAACTTTTTATCAATATGCAGGATTCACTTCCCTTTGCTCTACTTCTTGTCAACATGTCAGGGACTTACGATTGTACAAAGGATTTGACTCAACTATTGTATAACACCTCTGACTCCTCATGATGGCCTCTCCTAGGGCCTCCTGGTACTTGTAGGTTCAACAAAGGGGACCAGCCAGAGTCATTTGAATGAGTGACCACTCTGAAGCTGGTCCTTCAGTGGACTTTCTTTCAATCTTAAACACACAAGTTCTTTGTTCAAACAGATTCATACAATGTTGCTGTTTGCAACCTTGGGCTCAACACAGTCCAGTTTGCTATACGTTCTCTCCGACTCACCGGCTGTGCTGAACCCGTTGGCTTGTCTTGCCTCTGGAGTCAAGGATGGTACCATGGTAGCAAGCATGCCTCCCCGCCTGTGTTATCAATGCGGGAGGCCCCGTGCACAGTTTTTTTTGTTTTTTTTTTTAAATGTATTTTATTTTATAACGACCACACAGTGCAACAGAACATAAATAGAACACATCAAGCCACAACAAAGGCCAAACAACAGATATGAAAAAGAAAAGAAAGAAAAAACAGGACAGAATTAACTTAACAATCCCCTTCCCTCCCCCCTATGAGCCTGCAGGGTGTCCACCATCATTGTCCGTTCCGTGTGGTGGGGTTCCGTCGCTCTCAGATCCAGCCGAGGTCGACCCCGTACTAAACAGTTCAGCCAATAGCACCTTCCATGCCGTGAGGGAGCTCACCTCTTCCTCCCCTCCCGCCCTGCTGGCCTCCCACCATGCTGTCGTCTCGGCGGCAGCCCATTTCTGGAGGTCACGCCACCATACCTCCACCCGTGGCCTCTGACAATTCTTCCATCCCATGGCTATTCTGCGTTTGGCAAGTGTATAAGCCAAATCTTTAAGCTTCTCCACGTGCCGAAGCTTGCGCGCCCTGGGGTACCCTCCAAGCAAACAGGCCCAGGCCGAATCTATCTTAAGTACAATGCCCCTCCCTGCCAGCTTCTGCGCCACTTCACTCCAGTAGGTTGCAATCACAGGGCAGGCCCAGAACATGTGAATCATATCAGCGTTCTCTGTGTTACACTTGGGACACGCCTGGCGCCCAGCGTCTCGAAATCTGGAAATTCTCAGGGGGGTCATGTATGCCCTATGCGTGATATATAGTTGTATCTGTTTAAACCTGGAATTCCTCGATACCTTTTTGTGGTACCCCAGGGCGCGCTCCCACTGCCCATCCGCCATCGGGGCCCCCATCTCTGTTTCCCATTCCAACCTCAGGTACCCCAAATCCTTCCCAACCTTTGCCATCAGCATCTCGTACAGCCTGGAGACCTCATGCCCGCCCTCGGATGCGTCATACATAATCTCCAGCGTCGCATCCGGCTCGTCAGCCAATACGGTCTCGGGCCAAGTGCTCCGGACCTCCCCGACCACTCTGTGGAACGTCATGTATTGCCCCGCATGCAGCCCCGCCCCCGCCTCTAGATCTGCGAACTCCGCCAAGGCCCCATCCTGCCAAATGTCCCCCAAAGTGACCAGCCCCACTGACTCCCAGTATGTTCGCAGGATGGCCCTAAGCTGTCCGTCTTCCCCTGCCAAGGCCACTAGCGGCAGCTGCGGCATGCACGGCAGGGGATCCCCCATCATCCGGCAGGCTCTTCGCCACATGTTCCTGCCCAACGCTAGCATTTTAGGACGCCCCCTCATCCATGTGCTGGATACCCAAATAATCTCTCGCAGGTAGAAGGGGGAGCAGTCCTTTCCCAACAGTCTATGTTCCGGGGTTTCATCGTCCGAAAGCCACTTGGCCACGTACTGCAGCTGCGCTGCCACGTAGTAGGCCTCAAAGTTCGGCAGCCTCACGCCGCCTTTCTCATAAGCCTTCTGCAATTTCCACAATGCGACCCTGTTACGCGTGCCCTGCCATAAGAAATCTCTACATACCCTATGTAGTCTAGCAAAAAACCCCTTGGGTATCATGTATGGAATGTTATTGAAATAATGCAGCAGCCTAGGTAGCACGACCATCTTAAGCATAGCACCCCGGCCCATCATCGCTAAGGGTAGTTTCTCCCAAAACCTCATGCACTTCTCGATCCTCCCCACTGCCAATTCAGTATTGTGCCTATGTTCCTCCCCGGTCGTGTGATATACGTCTATGCCAAGGTACCGAAAGGTGCTTGTCGCCCATGGGATTCGCAATACTGGCAACCTCTCAGCCGGTATCCCCACATAGCCGCCCAGCGGGAACAGGGTGGATTTCCGAGGGTTGACCGCTATACCAGAAAGCCAAGCAAACCTCTCCATCACCTCCAAGACATATTGCAAGTTCTCTTCAGGGTATTGGAGGTACAACAGCATATCGTCGGCATACAGGGATATCAGATGGCTCTCCCCCCCCACCTCTATGCCCACCGGGTCATACTGTTGCCGGAGGTAAATTGCCAAGGGCTCAAGGGCCAGGATGTACAACATTGGGGACCAAGGACATCCCTGCCTGGTGCCTCTACCTAACTGCCACCTATCCGACACTACTGCCCCCGTACGAACTCTGGCTAGAGGCGCGCTATATAATAATTCAGCCCACCTCCTGTACCCTGGCCCCATTCCGAAGTGATCCAGTGCCGCCAACAGCCACGGCCAATGAACAGAGTCGAACGCCTTGACCGCATCCAGCGCCACTATCGCCATTTCGCCGTCTTTGTTACATCCCCATTCGACCACTCTGTGTAGGCGTCTATGGTTGTGGGTAATGTTCCTGTCCGGGACATAGCCCGTCTGGTCAGGGTGAATCAGCTTGCCTATCACTCTCCTCATTCTAGCCGCCAAGACAGCTGTTAGGATCTTGCTGTCCTGGTTCAGCATTGACAAGGGTCGATAGGAGCCGCAACCGTGTCCCGGTGTATTGTGCTTGGGGAGTGGCACTATGACCGCTTCCCTGAGTGATTCTGGTAGCTGTCCCAGCTCAAACGCCTCATTAAACATGTCCAGCATGGGTGGGAGTACCTCCTCCCCATACGCCTTATAAAACTCGCTGGGGAACCCGTCCGCCCCCGGGGCCTTGCAAGTGGGCAGCTGTCGCACTATTTCTCTGAGCTCTTCCAGAGTGATCGGAGCATCCATCTCCTCTCGCTCTTCATCGCTGATTCTGGGCAGGCCTATATCCCCGAGTACTTCATCTATCTCCTCTCGGCTCCCCCCTTCCCGATTTTCATACAATGTTTGGTAGTGTTCTGCGAATGCCCCATTTACCCCTTCTTGCGTATCGATCTCCGCACCCCCTTCGGTGATGACCGATCGGATCGGAGCCCTAGGGGTTTCGCTCTTATATAGCCAAGCGAGGAGCCTGCCTGTCTTGTCCCCACCCGCATGCAACCTCTCAATGTACTTCGTATAATTCAGGTTACAAAGTCTGTCCCAATGCCCAGAGCACCGCTGCTGCAGCTCAGTAACTACTTCCGTATCGGTCCCACCCTTCTCCAATTCTTTTTCCAGCTCGATCTCGGCCTCTCGCAGGTCGGTCAGGATTCCGCCCATTAATCCCTTGGACTTCGCGATAGCAACTCCCCTCATCACCACCTTAAAAGCCTCCCACAAAGTACCAGCCGATTTGACACTCCCTGTGTTCGACTCAAAATACGCGACTATCTCCTCCCTCATGTCCTCCTTGAATACCGGATCCCGTAGCGCTTCCGCCCGAAGGCGCCATGTTGGAATCCGTGCACGTGGGGGGCGCAGCCGCCAATGCATGATTAGGGGCGAGTGGTCCGAGAGGACCCTCGCCCTGTAGTCAATCTGTTCACACTCCGTAAGAATGTCTGGAGTGGCAAAAAAGTAGTCGAGCCTCGTGTGCAGTTGGTGCGGAGCCGAATAGTGCGAATACTGCCTCCCACCCGGGTGTCTCGCTCTCCACACGTCTACCAGGCCTAGATCCGCTAGCAGCGACTGCAACACCTTGGCCGCTGGGCTGGGCCTAACCATTTTGTCATCCGACCTGTCCTCCCTGGGGTTAAGCACACAATTAAAGTCTCCACCCCAGATTACTGTGCTCCCCATCCCTTCACCGAGTCTCGCGCACAGTGTCTTGAAGTAAGTCGCTGTGTCCTGGTTGGGCGCATAAGTGTTTATGATACAGACAACTCTACCTTCCACAATCCCCCGAACCATGGCCAGCCGCCCGTCCGACTCCACAACCTCCCCCAAGAGCTTGAACGGGACATGTGGTGCAACCCAAACCAGCACACCCCTGGCATACGCAGAGAATGTGGATCCAACCACTGTCCCCCTCCATTTTCTCCGCACCATTTCAAGTTTATCCCGTGTCAAATGCGTCTCCTGTAGCAAGGCCACGTCTATCCTCTGCCTCTTCAAATACAACATGACCTTATTACGCTTCAGGTAGCTATTCAACCCTCTAACATTCCATGTCAATACCTTAAGGTCTCCCATGATTTATCCGTAGCTCCCACTTCCCCCTCTGGTCTGATCGCCTCCCCCCAGTCCCGACTACATCCCTTCTCAGTTTCTTCCCCAGGCTCACATAACAACTAACACCCCCCACCCCCCTAACCCAACCAACTGCCCAGCTCCATCCCTGGATCTCAGGCATCCCCGTGTTCGGTTCTCTACGGAAGCCCCCGTAGAGAACCCGACAGGGTGTCACACCCCACACAGTGACTAACCTAACCACACACTGGGGTACGAATAAAACGGCCCTCGGATGCCCCCTACACATTTGTATCCGCGCTCGCGGACCATGTTCGAAACAGTTAAAAAGTACATCCCCATCACAAAGTGGCAAAGACTATATTCCAGTCCAAATGTTCAAAGTCCGCCGGGCCCACTGTTTCACTTAACTCTCCCTGCTCCGTCCGCCATCTGCTCATCAGGCTCCCGAGGGCAGTTCTGCGCATCGAGCCATTCCATGGCCTCCTCAGGGGTGTCGAAAAACAGCGTCTTAGCCTTGAAGAAGACCTTAAGTTTGGCTGGGTAGAGTAACATATACTTGAAACCGGCCGTCCGCAGGCGCCTTTTGACCGCCCCAAAGTTCATCCGACTGCGCTGCACTTGTAGAGTGTAGTCGGGGTAAGCAGTGATGGTTGCCTCCCCTCGCCGTATGGTGCCCCCTTTACGAAAATGTTCCAGAATCTTCTCCCGGTCTTTGTAGTTGAGGATCTTGGCGATCACGGGCCTGGGCGGATTACCCGGCGGTGGCCTTCTGATCAGGGCCCTATGTGCCCTCTCCACTGCAAATCCCTGCGTTAGGGCACCTCCGGTGATCTCCTGCAGCAGCAAAGTCTCAATAAAATCTGTGGGATTCTGGCCCTCAGCTCCCTCCGGTAGGCCCACAATCCGGATGTTGTTTCTGCGGGCCCGACCTTCTGCCTCTTCAGCCCTGCTTTCCAGGTTGCCTACCCTCTGCACCAGGGCATGGATCTCTCGTTTGTGCGCGGTGCATTCCGCCACAGTCGGGCCCATCTCCTTCTCCAGGGTCTCTGTGCGCTCGGCCAGGGTTCGCACATCTTGCCTCAGGAGGTTCACGTCCTCCTGTACCGCCCCGACCTGAAGTTCCATCGCAGTTTTCAGTTCGGCCACCGCAAGTTGGAGTTTGGTCTCCCATGTCGCCTTCAGATCTGCGATCGCTGCCAGGACCTCCTGATTCGTTCCTCCTGCGGCCATCTCCTTGGGCTGGGCCTTCTCTTTGCTCCTGGTCCCCTCGGTGCCAGGCGATGTCTTGGCAAATTCGTCGAGCGTGGGCTGTTTATTCTTCGCCCTCAGGAGCTTGCTCGTCATATCTTCGATCAGGAGCGTCCCTTCGATCTCGCTTAGGCCCCAGGCCTGGGGGCACTATGTCCCCCCGTCGCCACACAGTTTCGGCTACCTCCAGTCAAGCTTGCTTTCGCTGGATCGCGCTGAACGTGAACTGAGGGAATCGCCTCCAGGATCCGGTCCCCGATCCTGTGTCCCAACATCAAGCGACGGCAGCCATTTTGTCTGCCGGCGAAGCTCCGGCCCAAAAACTTCACGCGGTTCCTGAGTACACAAGCGCTGCACAATCCCGTATGAGAATGCATCCACATGTGCAGCCGAGCTTCGCATTTACAGTCATCACCGTCTATGCCACATCGTAGCGGCCGTTGCGCGGATTCAGCCGGATAATGTTCGGATCAGCGGGAGCTCCCGTTCAGGCACGTCCTTTCACATGGCGTCCAAGCCACGCCCCCCGGCCCCGTGCACAGTTGACATCTGTTACACCAAATGCTAACTGCAAATCCCAATCTTATGATTTTTGTCACGGAGGCTTTGCAGGTTTTCCCTCCTTGTCGTCCTCTCAGCTCTCAAAGCCTTTCTTCTCTGTTTGAACTGCTTTCTCGAAATTACTACTTCCTTATGCATTTATCCTTGCTCGAAGTGTGCTTTCAAGCTCTGTCTTTTATACCTGTGGGGAAGGGAAAGAGCCGTCAGGTGTACTCAGTTATTAATTGCCTGGCTCTGTCTGACCCTAGTGTTGGGACATGTCAGGTAAACGGCTCCAGTTTTAGTCTATTGTCTGTCACGGAAGAGGAAAGTATTTGTTTTAGAAAAGGGGTAGTAGAGCTTCTACATATCCTACGGGGTAGGATGGGGGAACAGGTATTAGTGGGAAGGGGGTACCACGTCGCAACCTTCGGTGTCCCACTTCCACTCCCCGAAGACCCCTCAGCCAGGTGATCCACCCCCACTGGTCCACCCCCAGGATCTAGATCCAATAGCGATAGCTGTGTCCTGGCCACCTGGATGACAGATCTCCAGGGACTAGCGGGTGAGACACCTTTAGGTTTCTCACAAAAGCTCAAGTCTGAAACCATGTGTTATTGTAAAATAGCAAACCATCCTGATGTCATAGATTCAGAGATAAAGAAGAACTTGAGAATGCTACAATCGAGTGGGAGGAAGTCTTGATCAGCTTCTCTCAATTGGACTGACGTTAAGCTGGGGTCGTCGCCACTATTTAACATGAACAGCAAAGAGGGACTGAGTTCTTCGTTGTCTTCTGACCCTTTTGGCAATGGCCGTGCAGTTCTGGTATGCTGAGCGCTGTTGTACTCCAGAAGGAGAACACGATGAGTGGGGAGGCTGCGTCGAAGCCTGTAATGTCAAGCTTGGGCTTCGATAGACTGCAGTGAGGCACGTCTCCAAAGTTAAAGACACGAACAGTGGGACTCCTGAGAAGCATCTTTCAACTGGGTTGGAAACCGGCGTAGTAAACTTGGAGAGACCGGAAGGGTGGTGGCACGACCTGTGGTGGTGGACCATCTGGTCCGTCAAAGGTGCCCAGACTGCCTACCATAGCCCACAGCAGAGCCACGTAGGCGAATGTGCAGAGAATACAACAGACTGTGGTGGTGGTGGTGTGACCTGTTATGGGTGGATCGAGCATTCTGAAAACTGTGACGAGACCACCAGTAACAATTGGCCGCAGAGTGAAGCAGACCTCAGAAGTAGTATGAAAGAAGAAGTTAAAGCAGAGGAAGAGGGCCCGCAACCCCTGGTTAAACCGGTGAGGAGTTCCCTGTGAGAGGGTAACGGGAATAAGTACAAGTACGGGAGAGGGCTGGGAAGATTTGAGACTGTAAATCATGAAGAAGCAGGGAAAGTAGTTAACTTTGTACCACAATTCCCTGGGCAGTTTCACAAAAGTGTGGTGCTGGAGAGTCGAGAGGAACTCAGGAAGTATCTTCGTTGTCCCAGTGAGTGCAAGCAAAAATGTACAAAGAAAGCAGAATGTGTTAAACTCTCATTGAAAGTTTTGTTGAAAACTATAAAGAACATTGGGGAACCAGCTAGGAGAATGAATTCATTCTCCTAGCCCCACAAGGATCTTGTAGAACTGTTTGTTTGTTGTGAAAAGCTTGGAGATATTACTTTGAGAAGACTGAACGTCCTTTGCATCCAGGAGATTGTAGTCATTCTCCTGGGTCCCAATCAGAACCAGAACTTTATTATTACTTATTGTAGCAACAGGGATAGCGTAGGAGCTTTTGACTGGCAGGGTGCCTTTTGAGTTCGACTTGCACAGACTTCCTGATGAGCACCCAAGTTTCTTTAGTTTTGGTAGGGAAACCCCATTAGCGTTAAGGACAGATAGGTTTACCTTTTTTGTCTGAGATAAAAGTCTACAGCAATCACTTGGGCACCACTTGGTCAGTCTTGTCATTCCTTGTTGCCACAAGGGGCAGCAGACAGGCAAACTCTACCAGCATCCCGTCTGTCATGTTTTATCCATAACCAGTCACGTGAGTAAACCTGTCTTGTAGATGGAGTTGCTCTATAGAGTGCATATTGTGATGGGGCGTCACTACATAAGACCACTCTGACTCCTGAAATAGATCCAAGGGTGTTTATTCTTAAAACAGGATCGAAATAATGGCTAATGGACAAGGTCTGGGGACTTTGGGCCGACCAGGGTGATGGAAAATGTGGCACTAGAGACATACCTCTCTCTTTTGACCACCCTTGTCATTTTCCTCCACCCTAGCCCAGTCGCTCTTAACCCGATTAGTGCTAGGGCAAGGTAACAGACCACTGTCTGTTATTCTTGCTTACACTATGTTCTAGTGGTCCCCTTCCTGCCCTGCTTAGTTTTCAAGGGGAGTTGGGGATGGTGCCTCCATCCATCGGGTTCCACCAACTCATCACTCACACACCATCTCACCAGACCCTCATCTATAATGGGTCCCACGATGTTCCCCCCCCCCTCAATGCTCCTATCCCTCTGATCATACACTCCGCCTTCCCATCTGCACCCTTTGACCATACTTCTCTTCTTAATTCTCTCACTATGCTGACTACCTCCTACTATCACACAACCACTCCCTAATAGGTTACCTCTCCTCCCTCCTTCCTACTACTCTGCCTCCTTGTCACTAATACCTCTCTGCTCTTACCCGTAGTCCACTACCACTTCTTGCTACTACCGCCTCTACTACCACTACCATGTCTCATTACTACTAGGCCCCCTCTACTGCTACTACCACTTCTCTTCTATAGCTTCTCTCTACTTTTGCTATCACCCTCTGCTACTAGCACTACCAGTACCACTGACTACTACCACCTCTCGCTCCCACCACTGCTTCACTACTCCTTCTACTACTACCACTACTACTCTCTAGTCAAAATGACTACTACCTCCTCCTACACCTACTCTACTCCGAGTACTCTCACTCCTCACTCCCAGGCACAAACACTCCACAGACCCCTCTCTCCAGTAACCTTCCACGCTCTGCTCCTCTGGTCTCTCTGATGTCTTCCTCCACTTCCTGCCCTTACCCAACTACAACCCACACTAACCCATTCCCAAACGTACCTTTAAATATCCCACCACCCCCAGGATTGGACACCCTCCCTAACCATTGACTTACCCGGCCCCAGAATTGTGATAGAGGAGGGCCTGGAGAGGTTTCATAAGGGTGTGTAAGCCCTGCCCCCTTCTCCATGCAGGCCTTCAACGTTTCGTGCCTGTAACTTCCAGCTATTCCTAAGGGAATACTAACCCTCCGTTTTGGCCTTTTTGTGGGCCTTATTTTAAAAAGGAAAAGGTGCCCTGGCAGGCTAGAGATTTTCTATTGGCAAGGCCCTCATCAAGGTCTGTATTTATTATTTGCATTCCCTGGTGGTTCAGTGGCTTTGTAAGGCCTTTCAGGGAGGCCTTTGTCTTTAAACAATTTCTGTTGGTTTAGTGGGGAATTCTTCTTTGGAGCGCAGACTCCAACAGACGCTGTTGGGCAGTGCTGCCAGCCACCAAGCGTGGCCTGGTAACTGGTGGCCCGTGGCAGCTGATCATTGGAGAAGGGCGGCAGCATGCAAACAGGGCTGCCTCCTTCCTCCCCCACTCACAGCCAGGCGACACGCAGTCGCAACACGGCACAACATGAAGGAAGGGCGAAGTGCGAAGCAGCACCTCGCCCTTCCTTGCCAAGCAGATGCTAAACACCCAGGATGCTGGGTAACCAGAGAGCCAGAGAACAACAATAGATATGCACCATCGGTGCTCAGACAGTAAGCCTGGAAGTGTATTTGTGCTGGGGAGTGACATGCGGGTAACACGGATGGATGACAAGTGTGACAAGACAGGCAATACAGTAATGACAGTTGTAGGAATGAGGAGACTGACGACCAGGATGTGAGGTGGAAAAAACTTTGGCCACAAGCTTTATTTTAGTACCAGCCATGGTGCAAAAGAAAAACCAGCCATAACATCACATAAGGATAACAATACTATATTTTGGGGACAGAGGGAACAGGTGAGCGGGGGGCCCTAATCCCAATTAGGGGCCCGCTCGAGGCTGATCCCCGCCGCCATTCAAATGAAAGCTTGTGACAATTGTTTGGCCCCAGCGTGTGAGCTGTGACATGTTCATAATTGCTTGTCTTTGGAGCAGGTTCATCCTGCTTTCTCTTGTCCTTTCCAAGTGAGGTGGGGAGGTGTGCGCTTGTGTGCCTTTCATTGCTGTCCAATCTGACCAGGTTTAGCACTTGCGCCCTCTCTTGCTCACAGGGTGATTTTCGCTGAAGTTATGGCTCTTGATCCGTATTTTTTGATAAGCCAAAACCCCGCGTTGTGAAGCCTTTCACTTGATCCTCCGCGGGATGTGTTCTTGGAGCCATTTTGATTTATTTGGTCATGTGTTTTGCACTTTTCCATGGATGGAGGCGTTTTAACCTCTTGGTCCACTCTTTGGAGATGAATTTGGCACTTTCTCCACACATGATTCACTTGTTTTTGAGGCCCCCACGCTCCGTTTGCGGGCTAGTTGTTTCCTCGGGGGTGGGTTCTAGGAGCCTTACTAGGGTCTTCCCTGCTCCTGATCCGCTTGTGCTACGAGACCCCTTCTGCGCATTAGGCTGCTTGTTTTTACAGCCGGGGTGGGTTCAAAGAGCCTTACTAGGTTTTTACCCTGCTCCTGATCCACTTGCGTTGTGAGACCCCCTCAGCGCTTAAGGCTGCCTGTTTTTACAGCTGGAATGGGTTCAAAAAGAGAGCCTTACTAGAATTTTCCCTGCTCCCGATCCACTTGTGTTGTGAACCCCTTCAGTACTTGTGTTGTACTATTTCGCTGCTGGTGTGGGTTCTAAGGGCTTAGCTGGGAACTTCCCCTGCCCACGATCCACTTGTGTACCCCAGTGCGCTTATCTTGCATAAAAAATGCGAGGGGGTGGGTTCCGGAGCCTTACTAGGAACTTACCCTGCTCCTGATCCACTTGTGGTGAGACCCCCCCTTCTGCATGCATGGAGGTGGATACTTGAGGCTTACTAGTACAAGTTTCTGCTCAAGTTCCTCTCTCCTTTTCAGTTTTGTAAGACCCCTAGAGCTCCCACCTGTATTGATGTTCTCTGGTGGATTCTGAGCGCCTGGGTCTTCTATAACTGTATTTTCCTAGAAGATTAACTAATAGACAAAAGACCCCCCGGTATTTTAAAAAAGGCCCCTCTTGGAGTTGAATTTTTATGTTTATTTTTTAAAATGAGGCGTTTTAGCCTCCCCTAATGATATGCTTGTGTTCCATCTTCTACCTGGCCCTCGCTATAGCTTTTCCTTACAGTTATTTGCAGGGTGGGAGGGATGGTTTTTTTAGACCTGCAGCCGTCCTGCTGCTGTTCGTGGCTGACGGGGAGGAAGCATGAGAAGGGCCACCTTGCCCCCGCCAGATAAAGGCAAAATTCGGCCTGGGGGCAAGGCGGCCCTTTCTTTGAACTTCAAAAGGCCCCCGCTCAGCATCCGCAGGATGGGAAGGGGGGTCTTTGAAGTATGGAGGGCAAGGTAACAGGGGGCAGCGACTGCCGGTTGTCACCTGCCCCTCTCACCTCACCCTCCTGTCTTGGAGACGCGCTGTCTGGGTTCCCATTGTTAAGGGACCCAGCAGCCCGACCCCACCATGTGCATGCTAAGTGGGGCAGCGCCAAACAGGCGCTGCCCCACCGGACTTCGCACAAATCCCCCACCTCCCAGCTTACGGCCCCGGGCCTCCCGTCCGGGTGGGCCCGGGTGTATAAGCCTGGAAGTGTTTTTGTGCTGGGGAGTGGCATGCGGGTGACACGGATGGATGACAAGTGTGATAAGACAGGCAATACAGTAATGACAGTTGTAGGAATGAGGAGACTGACGACCAGGATGTGAGGTGGAATAAACTTTGGCCACAAGCTTTATTTTAGTACCAGCCATGGTGCTAAAGAAAAACCAGCCATAACATCACATAAGGATAACAATACTATATTTTGGGGACAGAGGGAACAGGTGAGCGGGGGGCCCTAATCCCAATTAGGGGCACGCTCGAGGCTGATCCCCGCCGCCACCCTGAGGGGATGCTGACCGGCGTCTCCCAGGTCCCCCCAAAATAAGAGATTGTGAATTAAGTACAGCTTCTGGCTGCTAGGGTCCAGAAAATATTCCTGGTGAAGGTGTCCATACCTTCAATGGACAGGTGAACCCCGTCACTGCAGAACATGGCCTGGTTGTGCACCAAGATCCCATGTTTAATAAATTTGAGGCCTGAGAAAAGGCAGAAATTGGCCACAGCTTTGTTCAGTTTGCGCCTAGAAATCTCCATGGCTTTGTTGCACTCTGCCCCATGCCAATGTTGGCGAGGGATGATTTCTGACATCATCACTTCTGTTCGAAGTCTTAGCATGTGTGCCAGGGATCTGAGAGAGGTGCAGATTTCAGCCAGGAGAAGCTTCCTGCCCAGCTGAGGCAAGTCATTGCCCCCGAGGTGTATGATGAGAAAATCGGGGGGAGGTGAGCAGGCCCCCAGTAGGCCAGCCAATTTGTCGTGTAGGTCTCCCCAGCGCATGCCCGGCTTGCCCCACCAGTAGGTGATGGTGCCCTGGAAATGCATGCCGTCCTGGGTTTCCTCCAGCCATCTGCTGGCTCTGGTAATGAAAGAGTGGCCCACGATCCACGCCGTCTGGGACGGGGAGTAGCCTGTGGTTAGAGGAAAATGGGGGGGGGGAGACGGAGGATACTATTAGATCAAGTCTTTTCTGATGTATCTTTTGTAAGCCCCCGATTTCCAACCCCCAATCCCTTTTATGGCTTTCTCTTGCAGCCCCCCCATACAGGCTGAAGTGGCTGCTCCTATCCTGAAGGAGTGGGATCCAAACTCAGTAGGATTCCATCCTATAGCTATTATAGTCTTCTTGAGGACAGACCTCACCTGGAATCTACTGAGGGCAGACCCATTTTTGTGTGTGAATAATTGCCCCCCCCCGACTGGGGCGCTTGTTCATGAATGCCCTGGTGGTGCAAATGGGGCAATATTCTGTTTCCTCAATGCAGTACAGGTTGATGATCCTCCCTTTTCCTAACTGATCAGTTTTGGACCTACACAGTTTCACAGCATTGGAATCTTTCCCCAGGTGGATGTCGCCTATATCCAGCCCTTCCTCTGATCCTGTGTTTTTGGAGGCTATCTCGCTGATCCTGAACGCCCCAAAGTAGTTTAGTGTGAAGGCAGCTCTAAATAGTGAGGTCTCGTAGGCATTGTTGCATACTGCAGGGAGGGTGTCTAGCAGAATTTTTAATTTAGCAAAATTGAGGGGGCGCCTGGTGTCTGTCTTGACCCCTTCCATTTTGGACCAACCCTTGAGTGCATATCTGGTTAGTGTGCCGTGGGTGGGGTCGGGTGCCCCCGCTAATCTAGTGTAATATGAAACTGCTGCCAGATGGGATGAAGCCCATGCCTTCTTTTTGCTTTGTTTGAAAGCCCACTCCATAAAGTCATTGACATGGCACTCCTGTATATCCCTGATGTTGGTGACTTTTGTGATCCTTCCAAAATCAGTCAAGCACTTATTGTACATTTTGGCAGTTTTCTGTGCCAGAGCCTTTTTGGCCAGTTCCCCTAAGACACCTTTAGGCTCACCTGTAGGAGTGTGGTGCCTGGAAAGGCAACCCCTTTTGTCCGGGCCCGGGGGTGAGGGTAGAGCTGGGCGCGGGCATCTCAGGGAAGAGCTGTGACCGGCTGGCTGGCGGGGGCTGCCTTCGGCGTGTCCATGATGGCCCAAACCTCTTCTGGAACTGCTGTCCTCCTGGCTTCTGCCTGTGGGTTTAGTGCCTTGAAAGTGGAGAACTGAAAACGGGATAGAGCGTCAGCGGCCTTATTTTCTTTGCCTGCAATGTGCCGCCCAATTATTACAATGTTATTTTCCAGGGTGACGTTCGTCATTTCTCTCAACACTTTTAGCACCAGAGGGCAGGAGGCAGCACCCTTGTTTAAAGTGTGTACAACCGCCATGTTGTCTGACCATGTGACCAGTTCTGTGTTGGCCAACAGGTCCCCTCATAGGTAGAGTGCCAGCCATATGGGGAATATCTCTAGCAATGTGATGTTCCTGGTCCAGCCCCTCTGCTGCCAGCAGGGCGGCCAGTGGCCGGCGCACCACTTGTTACCAAAACATACCCCAAAGCCTCTGCTGCCAGCCGCATCAGTTTGTCTGCCCCATTCATGGGTTTGCGCCATATCACTTGGCCATTGAAGTTGTTAAGAAATGCTTCCCACATGGCCAGGTCTTGTGTTATCTCCTTGCCCAATCTGATGTGGTGGTGTGGCTTTGTAACCCCCCTCATTTTTAGTTCCAGGCTCCTGTGAAAAACCCGGCCTTGGGGCATGATTCTGGTGGCAAAGTTCAGCTTCCCAGCAAGGGACTGTATTTCACGCAGCGTTGCCTTGTCCCTGCCTGTCATCTGCCTTATTGTCTGAAGAAGGTCCTCTATTTTGTCCCTGGGCAGGCGGCACTCCCCCATGGAAGAGTCAATCTCTATTCCTAGAAATGACAGGGTGGTGGTGGGTCCTACAGTTTTCTCGGGTGCCAGAGGAACCCCTAATTCCTGCATGGTTTCACTGAATGTTTTTAGGGATGAGCTGCATAGGAGAGACCCTGCTGGGCCAGTGAAGAAGAAATCATCCAAATAGTGTACCGTTCTGGCACTGGGCATGGCCTGTTGGAACGCCCACTGTAAGAAAGAACTGAACTGTTCAAAATAGGCACACGCGATGGCGCAGCCCATGGGAAGGCATTTGTCAAAATAGAATTTATTGTCAAAATAGAAACACAGCCACTGGTAGGTGCTCTTGTGCACGGGCAGCAGCCTGAAAGCTGACTTAATGTCCGCTTTTGCCATGAGAGCGTGTCTACCTGACAGTTTTACTAGGTCGACAGCATCTTTCATGCAGCTGTAAGAGACAGCGGCCTCCGTGGCAGGGATGCCGTCATTGAAAGAGCTACCGGGTGGGTGTGATAAATGATGGATCATCCTGAACTCCCCCGGCTCTTTTTTGGGCACAATGCCCAGGGGGGAGCATAAAAACTCAGTGAAGGGGGGGGTGCTGGAAGGGGCCCTCAATCCTCCCTAGTTGTAGCTCTTTATCAATTTTTTCGCTTATTATGGTAGCTAGGGATGAGGCAGATTGTAGGTTCTTGGGTATGGTGGGAGATCCCTGGCCCTTGAATGGGATCCGGAAGCCATCTTTGCAACCCTGAGCCAGGGATGCTCTAGCTGCTGGGTCAGGGTAGTTCTCTAACATTTTTAGCAGTTGGTCAATTTTTATTGGTGAGGCCCCTAATCTATAGCTAGTGCATGTTTTTGCCCTCAGTGACTTTTGGGCTGGGCCTGGAAGGAGAGGCTTTTGTGCAATTGTTCCTGCTGTGGCCACCACTGCATGTGCTGCATTGGTGCTTGTATCTGCACTCGGTGCCCTTGTTGCATGACCCTCTGTTGAAGTACCAGCAGGACCCCGGAGTGCTTCCTTTGGCCCCCCCGTTGCTGCGGTTGCCAGACTGCCCCTGATTATGCCCTGTTTTTTGCCCCCCTGGGGGCGTTCTTCGAAAGGGGGGTTTGTTTTTGTTAGTATTTATACTGTCTTGTTGAGGCCTGCGCTGGTTATGTTGCCTGTTTCTACCCCTTCTATTATACTGATGCTCATAGTCTTTGCTGCTTTGGGCGCTCTTAGCTGAGTTTTCTTTTAATACATGAAAAAGATACAATTTAGGGTCTTCCTCCTCCCAGCCCAGGTCAGGGAATCTCTGCATCTCCTTCCTGAACTCTCTATCATAGTTCAGCCAAGACTCCCCCCCAAAGGTATTGTGAATCTCCAAAATTCTGTGGTGGTAGGCAATCAGTGCAGTGCCCTCTTCTGGGAATTTTTCTAGAATTATTGTGGATAGTATTTGAAAAGAGGCCTCCCAGTTCTGAATATTCTTCTCCAGTGTGGGCCTCTTTGCTCTCTCTTTTTCTTCCTCTTTCTTATCCCTTTTTGAAATGCCAAAACCTAATTCTTCATATTCCAATAGGCAGAAAATGTCAATAAATTGCTTTTTCCAGATCTTTCTCTTAATTTTCCGCTCAATGTGCCATGCAATGGTCTTTTTTAGGCTTCTATTTACACTTTTGCCGGCAGTGCGCCTCCCATATTTAGTCATATGAGGGGTTGGAGACGGTACATTATTGCTAGGCCCAACCCATGCTTTAAGGTGGCCCTGGTCATCCTCGCCCCCAGATTCCGACTCTGTGTCTGTGCTGTCACTCTCGCTGCTGGAGCTGCTCGAGTCATCCCTGTGCCTCCTCTTTTTCCCAGCACCCGCACCCTTATGCCATTTTAAAAATTGTTCAAGCATAGGCCCCAAATCATTGCTTTTCACAGTACCTGATTTTGCTTTTCTTTTGGTGCCTGGGTGGGTGTCTGAAGAGGCGGGCATGCTGCGGACGTCAAGGCGCTGCTTCTTCCTAGCTGGTTGCTCCCTTTCTGCTGGCTCCTCATCGCCGTCGACCTCCTCTTTCAGGGCGCCTGCGTCATCCTCGTTGAGGCCGGTGGATGCGAGCTCTGCCATTCTTTCCTGCACCACGTCCATGCCATGGACGGCTTCCGCTGCTTTGGCCCATTCCAGGAGTAATGTTTCTTTCAGGGATAAGGCGTTGGCCATCTCTTGCCTGTTTGGGTCTCTGCGTGCTGGTTCGTAATGGGTTGTCTTTGTGTTTCCCAACTTGCTGTGTGGGTCAGGGTCCTCTCCCTCCCCCCCCTTGTAGTTCCCAGGTAAAGTAAAATGCTGGGGCTCTGTGTCTGCCTCCTTCCAGTGCAGGTCTGCCGAAATGTGTGCCTGGGAATTCCGGCTGTCCCCTGTCCAGCTGTTAAAGCCGGTGCTCTGTGTAGTCCTGCTTCCCAGGCTGAAGACACAGAAAAGCACTGCCGGCAAATTCTGCTCTGCTCCTTAGCTGCACATTGCTTGTGACCTTTGACTCGGTCAGGTTTGGAATGCTGTGGCCTGTCAGTGTCAGCCCACAGCCCCCGCTGTATCCCCCAGAAGGTATTTTTAATTTATCTTCGCCGTCGTGACACGATGTCAGATTAGGACAGGTCTCATACAGCAATTGTCCAGCTGTACCTTGTCCTATGTATGAGCAGCGTTGATTCCTCGCAAAACACTGGCAGCAGCCCCTCCAGTTGAAACAATCACCTGGCTGTAGCTGGGCTCTTCCCTTGAAGCAATTCGCATGAGTGCAACAGTGTAGCGCAGCGTTGGTTTCTTTACAAAATTCCACTTCGATGGGAGGTGCAGGAGGGGCTGGGGAGCTTGCAGCTTTCTCTCCTAAGAAAGCACAGCAGCAGTGTGCCTCTCTGTCTTGTTGAAGCCTGCGAGGCTGGGGAGGCTCACTCACCGATGGGTCTTCACTGCTGGAAATATGTCAATGTCCGCTTTTTCTGCGCAGCCAGGAAAAAATTGTCAGCTGGACCCAGCAAACGGTGCTCCTTCTTGTCCTGGTGCTCTGTGCAGACCTGCAGCCGTCCTGCTGCTGTTCGTGGCTGACGGGGAGGAAGCATGAGAAGGGCCACCTTGCCCCCACCAGATAAAGGCAAAATTCGGCCTGGGGGCAAGGCGGCCCTTTCTTTGAACTTCAAAAGGCCCCCTCTCAGCATCCGCAGGATGGGAAGGGGGGCCTTTGAAGTATGGAGGGCAAGGTGACAGGGGGCAGCGACTACCGGTTGCACCTGCCCCTCTCACCTCACCCTCCTGTCTTGGAGACGCGCTGTCTGGGTTCCCATTGTTAAGGGACCCAGCAGCCCGACCCCACCATGTGCATGCTAAGTGGGGCAGCGCCAAACAGGCGCTGCCCCACCGGACTTCGCACAAATCCCCCACCTCCCAGCTTACGGCCCCGGGCCTCCCATCCGGGTGGGCCCGGGTGTATTGGCGCCATTGCCGGCCTGGGGGCTGCCCTAAACATTACAGAAACCCAGCCAGGGGTTACTCTGGCAACACACCCACACCAGTAATCAAAATTGGAAGCAGAACGACGCAAAGCGCTGGTACGTTTTGCAACAAAGTTCCATCATAACCCACACAAGAAACCTGGTAACAGGACGAAGCAAGCAGTTTTAAGAACCCTTTAATTTTGAGCAGCACGTTTCGTTTTTGTCAGTTTGAAGAACCCTTTATTTTTTAACTGCACGTTTTGTTTGTCAAACAAACCAAGGAAAGGAAACACAGGCATTGTGCTAGTGGAAAATGTTTGCAAATCAGACCTGAACAGAAGTGGGGCTAATTAGCCTATACAACACACAGCAGCATAAGTTTAAACGAAAGGCCAAGCTGACCAGTACCCTGATTACGAGGCACATCGAGTAGCAGTACCCTGAACACGAGGTGCAATTTTAATTTGAATCTTTTCTGAATAGATCTTACCATGGCACCCAAGAGGAAACCACAGGAGCAACAATCCAAAGAGCCAAAGCCAAAATCCCAACTTCTCCGAACGGGGCAACAGATCATTATGGCTGGGAATGGGTCAGGGTAAATCTATATGGACTACCAAGAGATGAAGTACCAAGAGCTGAGGAAGCCGAGCTGACAGACGGAGAGGACAGCCCATCCCCACCGAAGAAATATTAGACACCAATGGACAGCAGTTCAAAAGGTAACGAGAATAAGCAATTGTCTTTACTCTGTGATAATATGAAAAAAATTGAACAAATGATTTTGGAGATCAGGGACAAACAGCAGACACCCACAGACCCACCAGGGGGCACGAGAGATAATATACCTTTGGAATCGATAGTAATCTTAGACACCATAGCACCATCAGAGCCACTGCCACCCATACCAGCACCAACAAGGGCGGAAGCAGCAGGGCCATTGAAAGCATGGGCTGCTTCCAACACAAACAGCGTAGGGACAAAGGACATACCTACCAGTCCAGCACGCACCTGAGATGATGATCACCAGTGCACAACTAGATGTAAATTTAAAGGCTTTAGAAACGGAAATACTTAATAGGTATAAGAAATCCTTAGCATGGAACATTGATATAACAATAAAAGAGGCCATATGGGTAAAAGAATGCATAGAACTATTCTCACTCATTGAGGCCCAATGTAAAGGGAGGGATGCTTTCAGGGACCCCAAGAAAACAGAGGACAAGGCCATAGCCAGAAACGTTCACGTAGAGCGGACCTGGGACAACTGGCTGAAATCATTTGCTATTTTAGCCACACATTTTCTAGAAAAATTCCCTGGGGATGGGATACAAATTTGGGCCTATGCGGACAAGATCGGAGAAGTAAAAACTGCTTATAGTGGGAATGGCTGCTTAGCTTACGACATAAGGTTCAGAAGGAATATGTCTAAAAGGACAACCATCGAATGGGACGAAGTCCAAAATTACCTATATTTAATGAATGGCAAGCCTCCATCAGAGGAGGAGATCTCCCAAGCAATCAATCAAACAAGTAAAACCACTCAAGGAGGAAATAAAAGTTTAGAAAGTGAGAAAAACAAAAATGGAGAGCAGCCCTTTCATAAGAATCAGCCATGGGCAGCTAGGTCAAATACCCGGGGTCAGAATAAATCACACAACTCCACAAAATGTACAACGACATGCAGAAATTATAGAAAAATCAGTGTGCATGGGGAAAAGAATGCTGGTACAAGCACAACTGCTCCAACTGCGCTGGGGATCACCCCAGCAACAGCTGCACCAGGCTACCAGCCAAAAATGCAAAAAAAGAGAATTAATAAGGCTGCACATTTAGTACAGCTGGAATCAGGCAGAACCCCCATTAACTCCAAAGGGTTCAAGATAACATTAATGACATACCCAGACAAAGAAGTCAGCGCATCAATTGAATTGGGTTTCAAAGAGGGTTTCATCATTCCCTTAGAAGGGGAAAGTTCACCAAAAAATATTTGGTCTCTGCAAGGGACAATCCAAAGATAATGAGGGAAAGAAATTGCAAAGGAGTTAAAACTGGGTAGACTAGGGGGCCCATGGGAAAAAATGCCATTTGTGAATTTTATAGTGTCACCACTTGGGCTAGTACGAAAAAAGGAACCCGGAATGATGAGGTTAATGCATCACATTTCATATCCGAAGGGGCATTCACTTAATGATGCCATCCCCCAAACTGAATCAGCAGTGAACTACACTCACTTCCAGCAGGCTTTAAGAATAATACAGGACTGCGGCAGAGACGCCTGATGGCAAAACTAGACATAAAGTCCACTTTTAGGTTACTACCAGTCCACCCGAACTCACAACAATGGCTGGGTTTCACGTTTGATAAAAAATTCTACGTGGACAGATGCCGCCCCATGGGCTGCGCAGTATCTTGCGCACTGTTTGAATAATTTAGTTTTTCTTTCCAATGGGCATTTCCGAAGCAAGTACCAGGGGCCAGAGTAGTACACTACCGGGATGATTTGATGGTGATAGGCCAGCCAACACAGAAGACTGCAGGAGGGTACTAGCAGAACTTTAAAAATGGCTGCACAATGAGGCATCCATTGGCAGCCGAAAAAATGACCAACCCCTCAACAAATATTATTTTCTTGGGGATAGAAATAAACACCTCAGCGGGTTTATGCAGAATCCCAATAAAGAAAGTGGAAGAATTATTGGTAAAAATTCAAAACCTAACCAAAAAAGACAAAGGAACAGTCAGGGAGTTACAATCTCTGGCGGGCAGTTTAAACTTTGCAGCCAGGATATTACTACAAGGGACGGTATTCTCCAGGAGTCTGGAGTTTAAAACTAGAGCATCCAATAAACCTCATTTACACATCAGATTGGGGGTAAATGTGAAAAACACAGGGTTCCTGATAGAGATGGCAAAGAAAGCCTTGGCGGTGAACACCACAGCACAATACAGTAAGTGCCCACAAACAGTATTTAAAGTGACAGGGCAGAACCATGTTGAATTAATAACGATAAAAGACATAAATGCTTTTTTTAAAGTGGGCACACAACCAAGGTTTTAAAAGAGATTGGGCAAAAAGACACCTCGTGGCAGTATCGCATTTCTGAAAGCTACGAGGTGACTCAGACCCCACATGAAGCGCGTTAATTACCTATGCGTTAAAGGGATGGGACAATGTAGAGGGGCCGCAGATAGACACGCAACGCCCGCTTGATTTTGAGTAATTAGTAAAAATAACAAGTTTATTAGACAGCAAATGCATACACCCTTACGAAGCACTATTGGTTAAAACAGCTTTCTCCCTTGCATATTTTGGGGCTTTCTGCGTGGGAGAGCTCATAGCATCCAGCACCAAAGCCAGCAATAGGCTGGGCATGATGGAAACCAGGGTAAGAGTAGACAGCGTCACCAACGATCAAAAACAGGAGCAAAAACAGTAATAAATATTTGTTGCATTGACGATGCACCCAACTGCCCAGTTTGCATAACCAATCTCTACTGCATGCAGCGACCCAAAGTAGGGGGAAGATTTCTAATACACAGAGACACCTCGGCCCTAAACCACTACCAATTCAAAGGGGTCCTGATGAAAACCATTAATAAAGCGGGATGGAACCCTAGAGATTTCGGCACCCACTCTTTGAGCCAGCAACCACTGCATCACAGGGTGGCGGGGGGGGGGGGGCCAAAAGGTAAAGAACATAGGAGGCTGGAAAATCTGATTGTTTTAAAAAATATATCAGGCCCAAACTAATATAGATTTTCTTCACTAACGCCCCCTGCCCCTCCAAATAGCAGATCAGGACACACCGCTAAGATCCGCCTGGCTAGTCGGGCACTTTTTCGCATTCAGGACCGGGTGATGGGCTGAAGAAAATAAAGACGGGCCTGCGTTTAGGAACACGATTTAATCATGGTGGGGCTATAGAGGCCTCCACTGGCCCGAAATTCACGAGAAACTGTCCAACCTGGTCGCCTACAGGGACCCGCCAGAATTTCTGATCATTCACTTAGGAGGAAATGATCTGGTAAACGTGGGTAGGAAAAGGCTCTATGACGAGATATGCACCTCCTTGGCCGGCATCGCCCACAATTGGAGGGACACAGAAATGTACTACTCTGCTATCTTGCCCAGGAAAACATGGCTGGGGGCCAATTGTTACAAATCAGTGGACTCAGCCAGAAGAAAGCTGAACAGGGGGATTGAAAAATTCTGTATATCCAGGGGCCTAGGGTTCATAAAGCATACAGCCATAACTCTGGGTAACCCCAACCTTTTTCACAAGGACGGGAACTACCTATCTGGCGTAGGGATGGAACACTTTCACAGACAAATAACTGAGTCGCTAGCTACCAGAGGCTGCCACTAACCTAGACTTTTGGGGGAACCTGGTCAGCCGGCAACCAGCCCAGGTGTGGCGGCCCGGGCCAGAGGGTCTAACGCCTGGACCCGGTGCCCAAAAGTACTATACTATGATATGTGATTATTACTATGCTTGTTTATGACCATATCTGCACAATAAAATCGCACAGCCTTTTATTGCCAACACCCAACAAATGTGTGGTCTGATAATTGGGGAGGGTGGGAGCAAAGCATTCACAGACTGCCCCAGATAACAAAGGTATATTTCTGCCTGTGTATGGGTCCACCAGTTATGGGCAGCGCTGCCAGGCACCAAGCGTGGCCTGGTAACTGGTGCCCCATAGCAGCTGATCAGGTGAGAAGGGAGGCAGCACGCAAACAGGGCTGCCTCCTTCCTCCGCCATTCACAGCGAAGTGACACGCAGACACAACAGGGCACAACATGAAGGAAGGGCGAGGTGCGAAACAGCACCTCGCCCTTCCTTCGCAAGCAGGTGCTAAGCACCCAGGATGCTGGGTACCCAGAGAGACAGAGAACCACAATAGATATGTACCCTCGGTGCTCAGACAGTCAGCACCATCGCCGGCCTGGGGGCTGGCCTCACAGTCCCCAAAAGGACCAGGGCGACACCTGGGTCCTATATAACGTGCTGCAATGCAGCAAGATAAGCACAGATAGTTTGGGAGCCTGCACAAGGACCCAAACACAAGCGAGTACACTGTGTACACAGCGTCTTGCTACTTTTTCTTTTCCACAAAAACCCTCCCACCCGAGAAAACGGGAGAGAACCAACGGAAGAAAAATCAGGACACCGTACGGTGAACACACACACAAGTCATGGGAAAAAGAAGGCGGCACGGGCTGGAGGGGGTAACACCTGGACCCAGTGCCCAAAAGTACTATACTATGATATGTGATTGTTATTATGCTTCTTTATGACCATATCTGTACAATAAAATCCCACTGCCTTTTATTGCCAACACCCAACAAATGTGTGGTCTGATAATTGGGGAGGGTGGGAGCAAAGCATTCACAGACTCCCCCAGGTAGCAAAGGTATATTTCTGCCTGCATATGGGTCCACCAGTTACTGCTGGAGTGTCGTATTGCTCCGGCCTGCTGCGGCAGCTTCACCACGCCCGGCGGCGGTCTTCCTATGGATTGCTTCGCCCCTCCTTCCTCGGTGCTGGCGTTGCCTGTGGTGTGGCCTTCTCCTCCGGGGAAGCGCACATGCCGCCTACCTGTCCGATGTCTCACAGGGTGCTCCTGCTGTGCTGGGCAGGCTCCCCCAGCCTGACTTCCCTACAGTCTTGGTGCAGGGCTGGTACTGCTTCCAACCTCCCGACATCTCCCTTGATTGCGGCGGTGTCCACCACGATCCGCTGACAACATTTCGAGGTCAGGTGGGCAGGCCCAGCGCTGACATTACTAGTCGGGATGTTTGGATCGGTCTCCCTCCACCCCGACAGGGCCATATGAGCAGCCCTGTCACAATATCGAGGGGGAACCACCCACACATGCCTAGGTTGACCTGTACCCAGACGTTGTTCGGAAAAAAAGTAATAGCAGAAACAGAGTGGCCTCAGTAAAGGCAACCAAAGCAGACCAATTGAAGAAGTCAAAAAGACAGAACTAGCTCCCTGCCAGTCTATGTAATAGGGCTGAAACTGACAACATTGATAGACTGGAGTGCCTTGGAAATTAAAAGCAGTTATAGCTAGAATTAAAGGGGGTAAATCCTGCCAAAAGTGACTCACAAATCTCTGTGGGCCCAGTCGGTGGATTAATTGCACACGGAGATTCAGCCAAATTTGTCAAACTAGTGTGGCTTCTGCAAAAGCGTGAAATACAAGCGAGTGCTATAGTGGATATAAGGAATCCAGTAACATCTCGTTACCTTTGGAAAATTTTGTTTGGCTGCCGAATGTCAGGTCAGGGCTGAGCCACATAGTACAGGGAGGAGTTCAGAGTTTTTGGGAGTAGCTTAGGGCGCATCTTGTAAAAAATGTTTAGTGCCTGTTAGTTAGGGAACATTTCTTATTTTTACATATTTAGGCCAAACTTTTTTCACTGTGGAACCAATTCAGTTGCTATTTTTTGTTAGGAAAACCTTCCTTTGTAGTGCTTATTTTCTTTTTTGTTTTCTTCGAATTTTTAAGGAAACTTTAATTACATTTTATTTAACTTACTAAATGCATTTCTGGATTTTTTCAGGAAGGAAGGCTTACTTTACTTTTTTTGGGTATGTTACTACTTTTAGCTTATATTAATTTTGGGGCACCTTCAATTATCTCCTCGTTGGTGGAAGCTTTTAGCGGATCTTAGGTTTTGTTATTATGTTCAGGGCTTTGTTTAATTTTCACCTGCTTCCATTTCCTTTTGTGTGTTTATTGTTGCGTCTTTCAATGTCTTGCAGAAATATCAGGAGAGGAAGTGGAAGATTTTGTGTCACTCAGCAAGCACACTGATCAGGCAGCCACAGGGGAGTGGTATGATGATGTTGAAATGTTTTTCCTGCTTCAAACAAATCTATTGCACTGACAATAGATGACCAACTTCCTGGTACATAATCTGTTTTTTTCCCTCCATTTCTTAATAAATCTAAATACCAAAACAAACAAACAACATGTTTAATGTGTTCAATGTACTGTGGCCTAATACTTCGGGTGTTGTGTTAAGAGTTTGAAGCGCAGGCATTTCACCCTTAAGCTTGACTGCACTACACGTCATTTTCAGACCACCACAAGCCCTCAGAACAGTGGGAACATGTTTTGCCCTCCAAGCTTGACAAAGCTCAATGCAGAAACCTCCACCCTTCCCAATGTGCAACAGCTACCTCGGAACAGCTCCCCTCAGGCCTTACTTTTCTCCATACGCAGTCCCCACCCCATGAAAGCCCCCAACATTCATCGTTATGGGAAGACATAAGAGCAAGGTGCACTATGACTGAGACATTAGAGGGGACAGTAAAGAAGGCCTAACTTTGACACCTATTGACGGGCTATCATTCCGTCCCTTCTGATACACCTGCCTTACTGGTGTAATAAAGGGATGATATATGATAGGTTATCTATAATGCGCTTAATACCCAGAGGTCTCTAAGCACAGACCCCGGGATCGAACCTATGTTGCTTCCTGTCGTCTTGCTTCCAAGGCGAGTATGTTGCCCCTAAGCTAATGCAAACGATAGAGTAATGTCCTCAAGCCCATCACACTCTTGAGCAAGGACTATTTTAAAGTGACTTAGTGGTCTTACAGCAACAGAGCACAACAATAGGGATTTTTGAGATGAAGAAGTACCTGACAACAGTCAGAAATAGCATGCTGTAGTCCCATCAATCCACTGGGTTCCAAGGCCATTCTTAGCTATTTGCTACAATTGAATTGGGGATTGCATGACACTCTCAACCCATCAATGCAAAACTGTGATTATACGCATGATGCTAAATGTGTTGCTGCAAGGACTGCACAGAGTGCTGAGAAACAACAGTGCCATTGTGTGTCACCACTGGGACCTTCTTATGCAGTGATGATGCCATGCCCACTCACAAAAGCCTAAGACCAATGCCAGGTAACATCCATGGGTTTTTCTGTTAAGGATCACAGGGAGCAGGGGCACGGGTAACATTGCCCATGTGTATCCCTCAAGTCTTACCCTCGAGCAGCTGTTTCGCCTCAAGCTTCACACTGCACCATGCAAATGCCCCACACAATTCCCATTGTGCAGTCAATACTAATCCTTTCTGTGATTCAGGAAAGATCTGAAGACCCTGCTCTTTAAGGGACACTTTACCGACAAATGAGGACCATAGACTGACAATACGATCCCCCTTCCCCTATCTACATTCCACTTTCTTTATTGTTAAGTGCTCTGTTGTTTTGTAGCTAGATTTGCGCTACATAAACTACTTACACAAATAAATATATTCAGTGCTCCCTTGGTGAGGTCTGGCACCCCAGAAATCGTTGTTTCACCTTCAAGCTGGATTCTGGCACATATGAAAGCGACCTCCCAAATCTTGGTGAGTACGGGATAACAGAGAAGATGAGCAAATGGTACTATAACCCAAACAGATTCTACCAGATGCAATTTGGAATGCATATCCTCGGCCTCAGGGCTCTTCCTTTCTGGCATGTGTTTTTATAGTTCAAATGTAACTATGGGCCTCATTACGAGGTGGATGGTAAGGGGTTAACAGAGCCCGTAATAGTGCCGGCGCCGTTACCCCCTTACCGCCCTATTACGAGTCTGCTCGTGGGACCCGCAAAGGGCGCCTGCTAAAACCAGGTGCCCTTAGCGGGTCCCGCTAGCAGACCAGGGAGCTAACAACGGGCTCCTTATTAACGGGCCCGTTGTTAGCTCCCTCCCCATTTCCATTGAGCCCTATGGGGGCTCGAATGGGAATGGGGATGTACCGGGCCGGCTTCCTCGAATGAGGAATTACAGGGTCCTCCAAGGTTGGAATGGCCCAGTAAGTCCTCATTTGAGGAACCAGGACCCGGTATGCGGTAAGGAGGTAACCATGCCGCAAATTGCGACATGGTTACCTCCAACCTCGGAATGAGGCCATATGTCTTTTAGAAAAAATCAGCACCTGGCTAATTATTCTTTCCTCCTGTAACCTTGTAGAGCGTCATTGTTACTTTTGCATAGACATAATGTAACGTTTGTTAGTAGCACCCTATCCTGTACACTAATGGGGCATTGAAGTCCTACTTTAGAAAGTCTTTTGGGTCAGATTGAATTACAGAATACACGGATACCTAAATATGTACTCTCTGTCCTACTTGAGTAAGATGTACACCATTCTCTTGTCTAGACACAGTACGTATAAACAGGTAACATTATCCTTTATAAACACAAACACTGTGAACAATTAACAATTCAGATAGCAATCAAATAATATTTAAATTGTACACCTGGGCAACCACACCGTATTAGACACCCCTGGCAGTGATGTAATTGTGATTGTGTTTGGTTATTTATAACAGGCTTAATAACCAGAGGTTTCTAAGCGTGGACCTGGGGATTGAACCCTGTGTTGCTCCACATCATCTTGCTTCCAATCCGAGCGCGTGGCTTCTGAGCTATCCTCCCGAGACCACACGGTCCCTGTTAATGTGCCTCACGAAAATTAGCTTTGCCCGGGAACCTAAGGTACTCTGTTGGAATATACCAAGACTCCAGAGGCATAAAGATGATATGGATTGGTCCATTTTCATTTCTGTATATGATATAATCTACTTTCAGGAGATCTGGACATGTAGCACCGTCAGCATGGAGAGATCTGCCAATTTTGAGATCTAAGGGTCCCAAGGGACGACCGAGTGAGAGCTGAAGTGTATAAGTGACAACTGCATTGAATGCGCAGATCGAAGTACTTGCTAGCCAACATGTTGATTAATTGTGCCCTACCATGCAGTTACCCAATCAACAATCCTTGTTTTGGGATACCATCTACAACCACCCTTGTGGTGTGAATGCTCTGCAGACTGTGCCCTTGAAACGATGTTGGCAAATTGGCCGTCCACAAACACGAGCAAGGGCATTGTTTAGATTTTGGGTGATTTTAATCTGCAATACGAACCTCAGCAAGAGCTATTGGAGGTTTTGGAAGAAGAGGATGAAATATGGAACATTCCCACTTTGCCGTTCTCTGAACCACATCAGCAACATAAATATGCCCTGGAAACGGCACAGAATGGATGTGAGGGCGTGTCATAGGTACGTGACTGGCGATGTGCCCGCCACAGCTACTTTCTACAAGGGGAACGCTAAGGACCTGATTGACAGAGCGTTTTCCTTTGGGATTGCACCATTGTAAAACGCTTCTGTGAATCAGGCCCCAAGAGTCGCATCGATTATATGCTTTTGGATATCTATACTGAGAAAGCTATCACTTTCTGATTACAATTATTCCTGAAATGGCCAACCTGAAGAGCAATCGAACTCCCCTGCTAGATAACCCTGTTCTCACTTGCTCCTATAATAGGAAAAGATTAAAGTGGGATACAGTTGATCTTGAGGTCACTATTGAAAAAAGAAATTATATATCTCCATGCCTGTAGTTATTTGCCCATTGTTCTGCCAATGACGAGATGTTCTGGGAACTGAATAATACAATCTCAGCTGTTCTAAACTATCACTTGACTAAACGCTGCAAAGTTTCGAAGGTCAAGAAAACCCATGAGCAGGATCTGGGTTGGTTTGATTCAGAATGTAGAAGTAAAAAGCGTGAATTACTACTCGCAATAAAATCAGCCGACCCCTTCGACTAAAGACAGTATCAGGAAAAAATATAAATATCTCGTATGGTATCAAAGTAAGACAGATACAAGTGATCACAGTTCAAGGGTGTTTATTAAACTGTGAAATGGGTGAGATAAACACCTAATCTAAACCTAAATCTAAGATGGGAGAAAGCTACGACCATCAAATCACAATAAAACAGTACTAATGGTGTCTAGTCAAATAAAAAGGGCCAATACTGAAATAAATCTATTGGCTATCCTCACCGCTTTGCTACAAAAGAGTGTGGGATAATGTTCACAAGAAAAGAAAGAAATGTTCACAAAATGATAAGTCAGGATGTTAAGGCCGGGGTCTCCCTTCCCCACATTATTAGCATGGGACAAGGCCGGACTCTTGAGCACAGCACACTCCTGGGCTTCTCCAGCACATGGTTACAGTCCCTTTTCTCAATATCAGGACCTTCTGTGTCCAAGTCTCTTTTATGCAAAGTCTCTTGCTTCAGAGGGCCTCATGTATCATAAACAACAAAACAAAAGTTCCTTCTATTTATCTTCGCATTTGGCGATTACTCTTCACCCTTGGAAACCCCTCAGCTGGGCTGCGATCCTTCTCTCAGCGGTAGCCTTCCTCAGTCGGGCTCAGACCATCCAATCACTGTGGACATCCCTCAGTCGGGTCCACGTTTGTCACCACAATGTAGTTCACTTAGCTTTTTCACAATGTTGGATTCACTTCCCTTAGCCTTTTTGTTTGACATCCCTCAGCTGGGTTCACTACCGTCTTTCAATCACAATCTCATCATCTGTAATATTCAAAAGTCTCAATGGGCCTCATTACACGGACGGCGGTAAGGGTTAACGGTCACCGTTAATGGCAACGGTGACCGTTAACCCTTACCGCCGTACTACGAGGTCCCTTTGCGGGTTGGAGGAATTAACGCCTGCTTCTTGCAGGCGTTAATATCCAACCCGCTAAGGGACCTCGGAGCTAATTACGGCACCGCAAAATTGCGGTGCCGTAATTAGCGCCTTCCCCATTTCCATAGAGCCCTTTGGGGCAGAAATGGGAATGGGGAAGGGCAATGGCGGAAAGGGGATTTACCGCCCCTCCAACCTTGGAATGGGGCGGTAAATCCCCTTTCCGCCAAGGCGGTGCCGGTATTTTACCGGCATGGACCAAGGTGCTAATAGCACCTTGGTCCACCGCCTACCGTGTAATGAGGCCCAATGCCTTTTCAAAGAACCATCTAGTTTAGTTAGGTCTGCATCATCCGGACTCGAACCTTCCTTCACCGGTTCACACATTTCACATTCCTCAAAGACTTCTGCAACGTGCCAAGGACTTTCGATTGTACAAGGGGTTTGGCTTGACCATTGTATGACCACCTCGACACCTCACACCACCTGCCCTACGGCCTCTTGATACTTGTATTTTCAACAACAAACAAAGACTTTCGACTGTGCATAGGATTCAACATAGCCCGCTGCAGGACTACTTCGATTTCCCAGTTGAATACGTTCTCCTTGTTCAGGAGCGGGGTACCAGTCAGAGTCTTTCGAATGAGCTTCCACAACTTTGATACCAATTTGGCTTACAAAGGTCCTTTGTCCATTAATCTTCTTTCTTCATACAGTGTTACTATTCACAACCTTGAGCCCAACACAGTCGGATCCATTATCAGCTCTTTCCGACTCCTGATTGTCATTGAATGGCTAGGTACATGCCTAACCAAAACAACAAATTGGCTAATCAAGACTAAGAAAATTGGCATTATTGAACTTTGGCATTGCAAAATATTAGCCAGCTGTTGGTGAAATCTAAATAACTAAATAGATAAAGTCATTTAATGGTAATGCCATGCACTGGGTGCATAACAGCAGGTCCTAGATCTATTAATCAATAACTATTTTATATTAACATCCCAAATGCGCATCAATATGACCTAAACAATCCTCTTTCTCCTTCTACAGCCCATAACTCATGTCTCCACGCCAAAATAACCACCACTAGTTCACATCAAGTATTATAAGATTAGCAGTTCCTAGTTCATTGGAGGAGGGTGTTTATCAACCCTGGTGGAGGCGACCAGCAAATGGATTGAAAGTTTCTGCTTTTTTTCTTGCACTGATCAATTGTATGCGTTTGCTTTTTGTGACTACAAAATGCTCCATACGCCCTGTTTCCGGTTGCGGTGCAAGTCATTTTAAATTGCCATGAGTAGCAGTTGCTCCTGCGCCTGCGCGGTGCCTGCAGTGTCCATTGTTGTCTAGCATGGAAGTATGGCGACGTAGTTGCGGACGCAGTGTAAACAATGGTGCTGCCCCATTGCGCTGCTTTCACACATCTACGTCTGCCGCGTATTTATGTTTTAATGTACGCGTGGTAGCGACAGCATGCACCTCACTTTGTCTTTCATGCTTTTGTTGGGTGTGATTGTGGGCAAACTCTTCAGTGCACAGGAGAGTTCCTACTGTGCCATGCACCAAAGTGTGATTTCAAGCAAAAAGTTTAATTCATCTTTTCTAATATATTATGTTAGGAAGGGCCATGAGTTTGGATTTCCCATTGGAGGCAGATGAATAGGTTTTTATTTCCAGCAAATGCTTGTTTGTATGTTTTTTTTTAAAAAAAACATTTATTGTGCATTTAGTTTGTTTTTATGTGCAATCCTGACTTTAAAAACTCTACATTGGGCTGCCTGCTCACTCCAGCAACTATTATGTACGTAACTACCAGAGCAGTGCGTAGCCCTGCCCCTGGTATCAACTGAGGATCTTTGAGCCTGATTAGATTTACTTTTATAATGCAGATCAATGTAAACGTTATTACTGCAGGGTGCACACACCACCACTAAGGGACAGGAAGGAATATAACTGTGAGGTGTATTGCAGGTGCTGTGGCACAAGTGTAGTGTTGATTTAGTGGTGGTGCTGACATGCCATAGAGGACACCGTGGTCTCTTGGGAGGCCAAGTGTCTCACTGATGTGTCTAACTGCAGTACGCTTTGACATCTGTGTGCAAGACCACACACGTGCATACACATAATCTCTTCCTTTTTAATTTTCTATAGAATTTAAGTAAAAGTGAAACATGGCCTCTTTCTCACCTGTAAACTACTTTAGTGTGCTAACCGTAAAGGTCCTGCAAAACTGTTTGGAAGATCCCTGGAAGATGATGGGTGATGGACTGGCCCAAAGTGTTTATAAAAGAGGAAGGTATCTTGGAACAGGGTTGGCGGTGGACCGCAGACTTCATACAAATGAACAATGAGTGGGAAGAATTAGCAGTGTGGAGGAATGGTGGATGGTTGTGCGGTTGGAAGAATGCATACACCCCGGTGTGGTGGGTGTATAATAAATGTTTCTTTGTGTGGTTTGGCTTTGTGTGTTGGAGGAATATTGGTAATCTGATGAAACATTTTTCTAATACAGAATGCCATCTCTGAGAAACATTTATTTCCCTTCTTTTAAAAAATATTTTTTTTATATTTGTATTTGGTTTACACAAAACTTTTACAAAACAAATTTAAGAGAATTACAAACAGATAAAAAAGCAATTTAAAATAAAATCCACATAGATACACATTTTTCCATATAAATGAGTACTTTCTTCATAAAAACATCATTAAAGAGACGAATCACAGTACAAGATCCAAAATACAATCAGTGCTTGTTCATATTGGTAAGAAGCTAACTAGGGCCCGATCTGTAAAGGCTGTACACACAGTACCAAACAAGAAGGGTTTCCACTACCTATTTGGTTTAATCAGCGCATTTACATGCCCATTGTCACTTTGAGAATTCAAAAACGAATGCCTGCGAACATTCCAAAATGAAAGAATTGCACCTCTCATAAAGCACTAAATAGCTGACAGGAAATTGACAAAAAGCAAAAAAGTGTTGTTTGCAAATTTCATCTGCCGAAATATAAAAGAGTGCAAAATTCAAACCATCCTACGAAGACTAGTCAGATCAGCATCAATTGAAATCAGCATTCAAACTAAGGAGAGAACAATAGATCGATTAGTCCCCCCCTCCCATGCACCTTGACCAAAGCCCTCTTGGAATCACTAGTGAACGCCTCAGATTATGGAAAGAAAGAAAGAAAGAAAGAAAAAAAGAAAGAAAGAAAGAAAGAAAGAAAGAGAGAAAGAGAGAGAAAGAAAGAAAGAAAGAAAGAAAGAATCACTAGTGAGTGGGGCATGTTTCAGCGGCCACTATGCTTCATGTGTGTGTCATTCTGTAAGGTATTGCTGTCTAGTGTGATGTCTAGTGTAACGCAGTGCAGTTATGGCATGACGTGAGGTCATTGGATTTAATAACACATGCTGATGCCCTCTGAATGTTCTCTGAGTGGGTTCCTGAAGAAGAGCGGGGATCAGGTTGGCCAGTGGAAATGCAGAGAGGATGCCAGATAGCTTTGCTTATGTGTGTATTTGCATTTTGGAAGAACCTGGGTGCTGTCTGTGAATTGTATTATTTGTGTGGCCTTGCTTGGCCCCTTGTAGTGTCCAAATAGCCCTTTTCAAGGCCAGTCAGATGGAACTTCATCACAATGGGCCTCATTAGGAGTTTGGAGGTAGCCATGCCGTCATTACCGGCATGGCTACCTCCAAACTCGTGTCCGGGTCTGGAAAAAAGGGAATTACCGGGCCATTCCGACTTTTGTGGGCCTGGTAATTCCCATTTTCAGGACCCGGACCAGGTACGTCCCCATTCCCATTGAGCCCTCATAGGGCTCAATGGGAATGGGGAGGATGCTCACAACATACCCGTTAATCACGGGTCCGTTGTTAGCATCCTGGTCTGCTCGCGGGTGCCGGTATGCACGTCTGGCCAGACCAGACCTGCAAACCGCCACCCGTGAGCAAACTCGTAATGTGGCGGGCCGGTATGAACGGTGCCGGTAGCTTACCGGCACCGTTCATACCGTGGCCGCCAGGTTCGTAATGAGGCCCAATGTCTGAGCTTTAGAGTAACCACTTTATTTTGTCCTTTTCTCCCCCGTTTTTTATAGGGACCAAGACTGTACCCCATTCTGAAAGCAAAAGCCTTGACCGAACCGACAGGAGAATCCACATCCGAACCAAGGAGTGATGCTGGGGTGGTGGCTAGGTCCGCATCTACACTGGACTCAAATCCAGAGGAATCTCTACCAGCAGCAACTACAAGTGTACAGACCAACAGTTAATGTCCACATGTTGGCACTTCCATTGCATTTGCTATGCAGATGACTCATGTGGCACCACTATCGGCTCTGACATTTGTCATAGAACGTGAGGCCCTGGTAGACATCCACCAGAACAAGCCAGAGTCAAGGTAAGAACTATGTCTGCAATTTCTACCAGAGAACGACCTACAGAACAAAGAGGAGAAACAAAATACCAATAACACTGCCCCGCTACAAGAAGTATGTATTGCAGAAGGATCAATAGAGGAGAGTGCAATACTGCTGCATAAGGATTTCATTGAAACATTGCTAAAAATCGATTACACAATATGAACAATCTCGTTACAACGATGAACAATTTGGTTGCTGTTTCCTTATCCAAAAGTACAATCCCTTATGATAATAATAAGGGCTTTACATAGCACATACTTACATAACTTATTATTATTATCACCCAATCAAAATTGGTACTCACTTTATCAACCTCAGAAGGTTGAAAAGGCTGAGTCCCCCTTGCTGGGATTTGAACCTACGACCTGCAGATCAAACACAGATCACAGGAGACTTAACCTGCTAAGCCATCTTACTGGCAGGACTCGCATCTCTGTTTTTCATCATGTTACTGTAACTGAAACTTGGTTCCATGACTCTTCTGGTGCACATCTGGTCCAAGCTCTTCCTGCCAAATGCTTCAACATGATAGTACCTCCAACCAGTCTGGTGGAAGTTTGGCTTTCATTTTCAAGGCTTTCATTGCCAGTCTGCTTTTACCTTTCACACATTCCCTCAACATGGAAGCTCTTTTAGTTTGTGCTTCGATCTCTGGGTCTACCACATATCATGTACTTATACTTTATCGTCCCCCTCATCCTGCCACCACTTTTGATGTATCTTTCCTTGAGCTTGCAGCTGAGTTGCAAGCTCACTATTGTAATTTGTTGATATTGGGCGATTTTAATCTTAAGGTTAATGCTCCCTCTGATATTCAGGCTGCTCGTTTCCTCCCTGCTAGGAGTAACTTAGATCTCCAAAAGTTGGTTCTAGAAACCACACATTGCCTTGGTAACACCCCATATCTTTTTTTTCATCTACTCCGTTGGTAAAAACCCACCCGGTGATCCGTGTGCCTTGGACCGATAATTTTATTGTTCCTTTTTCCATTACAGTTAAGGCCAGTATTTGGCCGCCATCTTTGCAGGGCCCGCGGCGACACACGTGACGTGGAGCGGAGGCAGCTACAATCTCAGATCAGATTATTTAGTACTGTACGCCGCCACAGCATATGGATCCACTGAAATGATTGCAGGCCTTTCTCTATATAGCAGATTCTCTTGCTCTGCTGTCTACCTCTAAAGCACGTACCCGCCTGTCTGAGTCTTGGTTTACAGGTTATCTTAAGGAGCTTCGGCTCCATCGTAGACAAATGGAACGCCAGTGGCGAGCAGCATATTGATTTTCAGCAAGCAATTGTCACTTACCACAAAGCTTTTTTTTAAGCTAAACAGGTTTTTTACACCAATAAGATCCAGTGTGCCCTTAATCCAAAGAGCTATTCAGTGTTGTACATTCGCTCTCTGATGGATTAGTTGCAGTTGATGCAGCTCTTCCGTCACAAGCAATATGCGATTCCTTGTCAAGATTTTGCTTGGATAAAATGGCCACTAATCATGAAATGAACTCAGGCGCCCTGAGGCCTGCGGGCATCTGGTGAGATATACAAAAATTCAAATAAATAAATAAAATAACTTTAGAGGCTACTATAGCCTTACCTCTACTTTGTACAGTTTTCCCTTCTTTTTACCTACAGATGTCATTTCTGCTTCTAATCATCTGAAGTCAACTTAATCTCTGGATCCTATACCATGTTCAATTCTCAAGCAAGTTGTATTGTCTATTGCCCCCATAGTAGCCCAAGCAGTGAATCAAGAATTTAAATCATTTAGTTCTGGTCTGATTCCTTCTTCCTTGAAACATGCCCTGGTCATTCCTCTTTTGAAAATATCTTCTTTGGACCCTTCCGTCCTAGCTAATTATCATCCCATTTCTCTTTCCCCCTTTCTTATGAAACTCTTAGAGGGTTTAGCTACACCCTTGCTTAGTTGATTCTTGGAGAACACTCACTTTTTGAGCCCTTTCAATCAGGTTTCTTTTCGGGCCGGGCCACGGAATCTGTATTGGTATCTGTGGTTGATGACCTCACTTGCCTTTGTGATGACGGTGGGGTTGGCGCACTGATCCTTCTTTACCTGTCTGCTGCCTTTGATATGATCGAGCACTCCATCCTTCTCGATCAGTTGGCGCATGCAGATATCACTGGCTCAGTATTGTCCTGGTTTAGGTCCATTCTAGCTGACTGAGTCCAGTCGCTCTCGTTGGGTCCCTACTGTTGCTCGGCAAGTTGTCTGACTTGTGGAGTTCCCCTGGACTCCACTCTTTCTCCCATTCTGTTTAACTTGTATATTTAATCTCTTGGCAAGCTCATCCAGTCCTATGGCTTCCAGTACTACTCCTACGCTGATGATACTCAGATCATTGTCAGGTTCAGCAGGACATGGCGTCTCAGCTTAGGATGTGCCTCAAATCCGTTGGAAGATGGATGAGTAACAATTGGATCAAGATCAATGGGGACAAGACAGAGGTACCTGTAGTTGGTCCCCCCTCTGCTACTTCTTTTTGGCATTCTTCTTTTTGGCCTGCTTTTTTGGGCCCCTTTCCTAAACCTGTTTCTGTAGTGAAAGATCTTGATTTTAAGATCTCTGCATCATTATCAGTTGAACCTCAGGTCAATGCCATTTGTCAATTTGGTAATTTTAATTTGAAAGTGCTGCATAAGGTTCTTTCCTTTTTAATGGACTCTATGCAGGCTCCTATAGTTGTGTCACTGATCTCTGGTAATCCGGACTATTGTTATTATTTTTTACCCTGTTTGCCTGCCTACTTGATCAATTCTTGCATATTCTTCAAAACCAGGCAGCCAGAGTTGTTACTCGATCATCTTATCGAGATCATGGCACTCCTCTTCTTCGTCAGCTCCACTGGCTGCCCGTACACAGCCAGATTCATTTTAAATCACTTTGCCTTGTCCACCGCGCTTTCTATCATTTAGGGCCAGAATAACATCAAGCTAAATTCTATGTTCCATCGCGTACTTTTCGCTCTCAAGATGTACTTTGACTTCAGGCAGCGCGGTATCGTCGGGCCAGGCTGGGTGGTCGTGCATTTTCTATCGCTGCTGCAACTCTGTGGAATTACTTGCCCCGCCCGTTTCGGGCAACTGAGGGCCATCTTCATTTTCGTCAACTACTAAAAACATATTTGTTATAGAATCATCCATTATGTTGTGTTATCTTTCCTGGTTATAACTAGCACAAAGTTGCCTTCGGGTGTATGTTGAGTTTTGCACATTTCTCTAACATAACATAACATAACATACCATAACATCATCAAGCATGTGGAGATGTGCACTACACTGTCAGTTATCCACTGTCCTTTTTAGTGTGAAAACATTTGAGGTAAGGGAAAAAAGCAAATCATGACCCATTCAACGAACCTAGCGAGAATGGTGGCCCACCCATCATGACACATGCATTCATTTTCATCATTTGTAAAGAGCCTTTCACTATAGGTATGGTCCCAATGCGCTGTAGGTTGAACGCTCTCGGAGGGACTGAAGTCCAAAGTATGGGAAATTGGGAGGTACTATTATGCATTTGTGCATTGTGGCCATTAAAGTTTATGAGAGGGTGCCCAAGTTCTGCTAATCACCCATGTCTAATTGGCATGTGGCTGGGCCAAGAGAGGTACATTAGAGAAATAAACTGGAGGGGGTATTCAAGAGGATAGTCAATTATGTGTGTAGCTGCAGTTTGGATTTTTGTTGTGAAGTGTAGCGGCATTGTTATGGTAGGCATTGTTACGGTACAGGTGTTGTGCTAAGTGTCATTCGCGTTGGGTATGAAAGCAGATGGCTGCAGTAGTGTGGCCGTGTCTTTGGCTAATTCCATAAACACAGGGTGTGAGAGGAAAAATGCAATGGTTATACTCAAAGGAATGCCTACAATCGATACATTTGGCAAGATTCTAAATATCTGGGTTGATAAATTAAGGTGGCATCATTTTGCATGCATCCAGCTACCATAAGGTGGCTACATTCTCAACCCAAATTAACCATAAAGACAGCATTCTGCCAACAACTGCATTCCATGTAATAGAGACGTTCTATGTTCAAATAGAATCAGTAAATTGGCTAGCATCATTGAATCAACTACGTGCAGCACCATGGCAAGCTCTACAACCTTTCAAAGTGCTATATGGAGGCTGTCACATGAGATCTCTCTAGGTGCAAAAGGCTGCAATCTGTACAATACAATGGCTACTCTCACAAATCTTATGAGAGCAACATCCAGATCACCCTCATGAATTATTCCAAGTGCATCACATTGGAGAACCGCTCAAAACTTCTAAGTGCAACACATTTGATACCCTCATGGATTTCATAGAGCAGTACCAAGGCTACACTTATACATCATCTAAGTGCCAGGCATTGGCCATCTTTCTGGACCATCTGGTTCAACAAGATGGTCACTCTCATAAATACCTCCAAGCGCAATACAATGGTCACATGCATACATTCTTCTAGGTGCAACACATGGCCCACCTCCAAAATCCATCTGAATGCAACACATTATCCAACCCCCAAATCCATCTAAGTGCAACACATTGCCTACCCCCAAAATCCATCTAAATGCAAAACGTTGCCTATCCCCAATATATAGCTAAGTGCAATAAATTGCCTATCCCCAAAATACATGTAGGTGCAATACATTGCCTATCCCTAATAATCCATCTGCGTGCAACGTATTGTTCACCCCCAATAATCCTTCTAAGTGCAATACATTGCCTATCCCCAAAATGCATGTAGGTGCAACAAATTGCCCGCACCCAATAATCACTCGGGTGTGATACACTGCCTGCGCTCAAAGCTCCTCCTTGTGCGGGACAGTGACCACCCCTACAATGCCTCCAAACGCAATACCCTACCTGCTCTTGTAAATGTTAGTTCACTAACCTCACTATGCTTCCAAGTGTCATGCACAGCCTAACCTCAAGAGCCTACCGTGTACAACACATAGGATAACAGGTGAGTGCACAGCGTAGGCCAACATAATGTTAGGAGCAAGAAGTGGTAGCATAAAAAGTGGCTGGGGTTTTCCAGGGCACAGTAATGGCTGTGCTCACCGCCCATACAACCTTACCTGAGTTGTAGCTGTAGGTGTTCTGTCTGGTGTCCATGGTGAACAGGGCACATAGGGAATGGGAGCTGCCCTTTGCCTCAGGCCCTTTGCCGGCTGCCCTTGGGCCTTCAGTGAAGAAGGCGGCTTCATGAGGAGGCATCCAATCATGGGCTGGGTGGGGCGGAAGGACGACAGGGAAGGAGACAGAGAGGGAAACAAGCATGGGAGTGGGAGAGGGAAAACAATGTGTGAGGCGCTGGGAAGGGGACTAAATAATGCATGAGGGGAGTTGGATTAAATACATAAATAAATAATTTGGGGGGGAAGTAACAGAAAAAATACATGCACTTATCAGACACTTGTTGTTGTCACATAACCCTTGCACTGCCAGCTGCTGGCCACACTACTTGTTTTTGATCCTGTGTCCTGCACTTGCTCCTCTTCCCCTTTCCCTGGCACTTTTCCCCTTCCCTCCCCCTGCACTTGCATGATCTCAATGTCACTTGGCCTAGTAAGATCGTTGTCTTGTCCTCCCTTTGTTTTCCCTCCCTTGCCTCTTCACGCCTTGAAACACTTGTGCGTAGGTGACTTATAAATGTCATATCATATCAAACAGCAGGGGAAACAAAATGAAAGTAAAATATGGGGGCTGGGCATGGGGGTCACTCACCATTAGGTTGTTGTGCTGTGCACAGAGGATGGTGCAGGACCCTCACTCAGGAACCTGTGGATCAAGAAAGTGCAGTGTAGTTATTAACGGACAGGACGCCCCTGCCATTAGAGACACTGGGGCCAGCATTTCAAGGGTCGATGAGTCCTTACTCAACCCAGAGGAAGTAGCGAAGGCTCCTCTGAGGCCCATTAGACTTGCAGGAGACCCTGTCCAAATGCTTCCCATAATTCCTGTCACCTTTCGGTGTAATGATATGACTGTCAGGATACCTGTCTGTGTTCAGGCAGAAGCTCCTGGTACTGTGCTCCTGGACAACGACTTGAAGGTCTTGAGTGTTGTCTCAAGCACAACGGAGCCCCCAAGTCGAATGGCTGTCATGATTCCTGCCCCTCAAGTCCCCAGCTCTCCAAGAGGTCAGGCTGGAGCCAGGCCACGATCACCTACATGGCCCTCAAGGGCCCCTCCATCCCTCCAAAGACCCACTTGGAGTCAGACCTGGCGCTTGTGGCACCAGACTCACTCACTCCCATTGGATAACATTGGGGATTGGACTTGTAGTGCATTGATGGGGACAAGATGGATGCCCCCACATATTTCGTTTCCCAGAACTGCATGTGCAGTCTAGTCTTTTGGTTGTGGTTCAGCCCAGAGACACCTGGGACACCCAGAGACTATTGAAGCCACGCCCATGCTGAGAAACATGCTTTGTGTTTTCTGCACCTGCAGCGTGACACTCACTGTGTTCGGATCGGACTCCAGTAGGCCTGCATCTTTCTTCTGCGCTCAGCTCCTGCAAGAACAAGAACACTGTTAGGAACAACCTTACCTTGCAGTGTTTCTGCCCATCATTCATCGCTTCTTCTGTTCTGCGGGCATCTTCGGCGGTGTCATTCCCATCCCAGCACGCCGCTTCCTAAGGAAAAGGGAAATGAATAGAAAAAAGGCATTAGTAAGCATTCAGCAAATTGTTGCTTATTTTTAAAGACTGTACGAGCTTCAAACGCTTACCTGAATCCCAGCCGCTCTGAGGGAACTCTGTCTCCGGAACTTCTCATCCATCTGCAAGAGGGAAAAGACACTCCAGGTTAGCGTGGAAACATCTAGAGGCGCCGCATACCGCGCTTACTCACCGCATGTCTTCTTCATAACCGGCATCCACACTGAAAATGTTGCGGCACCTAAAAGACACAGAAAAAGAACTCAGTTCAATACAAATACGAAAGGGTTGCATCGCGCTCTCACTCCCCTTCAGCGCTGCTCATCTCAGCAGCATATCACCATCCCTGGACGCCAGCCATCATCTAAGGAAGGAAAGGAACGAAGTTAGAGAACTGTTCAAAAGACTCATTATACTTATCTGTCAGACTCTTGCCAGTAAAGTAACTAGGCAGCAACGAGCCCGCATTAATCAACGCGCCCCTGCGCTGAAACCATGACTGAGAGCACACTTTCCAAGAAAACAAGGTGAGCTGTAGATCAAAGGGAAGGGTTGGACCCCGGGGAAGGAGGGGTTCAAGCACACAGAGACAATAGGGAGTTAAACTGTACCAATCCTGTGTTTCAGGCCCAGTCTCCAGTCGAGTAGACTCCAGGGAACGGTTCGATGTCGTAAGAGATCAGAGCAGGCTGAGTGACGTCCCTGTGGATACCAGGTGAGCGTTACAATGACAAAGGCTCAACCAAGTAAGGCTAGGGAGGCCACCTTAAAGGACCTCTCTCAAGAGACCAATGAGAAATCCAAGCCCAAAACCTCTCTTAGGAAAAAGGCTCCTAAGCCCAAGAAGCCTTGGCTCACCCCGTGACCCCACCTCCAGCTCAGGCTGAGGTGACAAAATCCCAGAAGACCCACCTACTGGTGACACTGAGGTGGAGGTGATTCAAACTTGCTTAGAAGGATCCTAGTGACCATCCCGATCTACAGAGGTCGACCCTCTGGGGAAAACCTCAGCAAAGGGCAAAGAAAGTGTCCCTCTCTTGAGAACTTGTGCAGGCAAGCTGCTATCAAACTTGAGGGGCAAGGCACTAGGAAGCACAGCCTCTATTGGGAGGATGGCCTCCTATATAGTGAACGTATAGAGTCTGCCCCAGGGGATCACAGGAGACTGTTGATGCCTCAAGCAGTAAGACCATTACTTTTGCAGTTGGCACATGAGATAACTCCCTTGTTGAGTACCAAGAAGACCAAAGAAGAGCTGTCCTTATATTTCTACTGGCCCCAGATGGGTGCATCAGTACATCTTCACTGCAGAAGTGGCCATACTTGTCAGTTGTCTGGCAAAAGTGGTTCCAAGAATGCGGCTTGCTTAGTGCCACTCCCAGTTGTGGGAACTCCTTTTGAGAGGTTTGGGATTGACATTGTTGGTCCCATTGAACCTTCAATTTTCTCAGGCAACAGGTTTATCCTTGTTTGTTTGTTTGTTTATTGATTTATATAGCTCACTGGACACGGGGGTGTCTGGGCGCATTGCAAAAAAGGTTACAACTTAGCATGAACAAAGGTTACAGGCAATAAATACATACAATATGTACACAAGAACAAAGCTATAAGCGAAGGTTACAGGCAAAATATGCAATATGTACACAAGAGCAAAACTGACACAGCAGAATCAGAATGGCACATTTGATAGTTTTTAATTGTAGTTGGGCAGAAAAGAATATTGTAATGAACATGACAGAAGGTGACATGCTGTCTCAGGCACATCATTGGTCCTTATCCGAGTGTGTTCCAAAGCTGACCTGCCATGACCGGGAAGCTGCTCCCCCTGCTTTTTTTAGTTTGTACCTGGGAACTACCACAAAAGAGGAGTTTGCCGACCTTGTGAGGCGTGATGATGATTTTATGAAAAATTTCTCGGTTGGGTAAAGTGAGGCAGCATGATTAAGGCATTTGTGGGTTAGCAACACTGTTTTCAACTGAATTTTGTCCTTGATGGAAAGCCATTTATTCTGTCTCCTTGACTCAGAGATATGTTCTCTCCTCGATATATTCAAAGCAGTCGTAAGTGCATTATTTTGGAGAATTTGGAGTTTATTGACAACGTACTTACTTGCCCCTAAGTAGAGTGAGTTGCAATAATCCAATTTTGACACGATGAGGGCTCTGGCTAGGATAGGACAACTCTCTTTAGAGAGAAAGGGTTTACAGGCCTGTATCAACTTGCACGTACATGCTGTTGCCGAAGCCCTGGCATTGACTTGTTTATGTGGGTTGAGAGCTGAATCTAGGTAGAAACCTAGTGTTTTCACTTCATTTACCACTTTAATGTTATTCTCGTCAATGATAAAAGAGGCTTTTTTGTTGCCGAGTTTGTTGAGTTTAGCTGAGGAACCTAGTATCAGGAGCTCTGTTTTATCATCATTCAGGCAGAGGCCATGGGAGGCCATCCATGCCTGAATGATTAAGTGCATTTTATTTGCTAGGGCCACGTCAGTCTCATAGATTCCAGTAAGAGGTATGAGGATCTGGGTGTCATCTGCATAATTAGTGTAGGTGACACCCAGATGATCAAGAACGTCAAACAGAGGCTTCGTGAAGATGTTATACATTGTCGTTGACACACACAAACCTTGGGGTGCTCCGGATGTTATTGGGATGGAGTCAGCTGCCGCCAACGGGGAGAAGGATCTCATGGTCCTATTGTTTAGAAATGATTGAATCCATGCTTTTGCATCCTTGGAAAAGTGGGCTGCTGAGGCAAGGTGATTGCAGAGTACTTTGTGGTCCACCAAATCGAACGTGGCAGACAGATCCAATAGTAGTAACAGTGCAGTTTTCCCTTGTCTTTAAGTTAATTAATCTGGGTCTTCAGATCGATCAACACGGTTTCATTGCCATGTTGAGGCCTGAAGCCAGATTGTTGAACACCTAGGAGATGATTGGTCTCTAGGTATTTCTGGATCTGAAGGTAAGCAACCTTGTCTAGTATCTTTAGTAGGAACAGGTCAGTTGTGATTAGTCTGTAATTAGTGGGAATGGTGGGTCGGGTCCAGTGATTTTTTTTTTAGTAGAGGTAGGACCCAGGACTCCTTTAGGTTACTGGGGACAGTACCAGATGAGAAGGAGGCATTGATTAATTTGGAGATAAAGGGTGCGAGGTCTCTGGCGGCATCTTTAATTATCAGAGCAGGGCAGCTATCTCCTTGGCACCTTGAAGGTTTAAGAGAAGCAATGATGTTTTCTACCTCAAGGATAGAAACTTTGGAGAATTTGAAACATTTTGGATGTTTATCGGGATGCTTTTGTGTTGTATGGGATGTACCTATGTTGGGTAGGTTCAATTTTTTTTTTTCAGCTATTTCGTTTTGGAGAGTGGCAATCTTGTTGGAGAGAGCATTCTGGATGTTAGTACACCAGAGTTTATCCTTCGAGCAGGTGTCTGTCGGGGGGATAGGGGCCTCCAATTCTCTGAGGATAACAAAGAGCTCTTTGGTGCTGGAACTAGCTTTGTTTATCCTGTTATTGTTGTAGGTCTCACGTTTGGTAAGTAGTATCTCATTTTTTTTATATTTGGCTGAGATATTCAACAGGTTGGTTTTGTTCTCAGTGGAGGGGAGGTGTTTCCAGAGTACTTCCAATTTTCTTTTTTCAGCCCACAAGGCTTTTAGTTGAGGAGTGAACCATGAGTTCAGGTGATCTCTAGGTTCGCCTTTACGCATTTTAAGTGGGGCAATGGTGTCTAGAGCTTTAGTTATCGTGGAGTTATAGCACATCTACTAGTGTGTCTGGATCCACAGAGTCTGTCAGGGAGTAGAAGATAGGGATGACAAGTGGTAAGATCGTGTCAGCAGTAATATTACATTTGTTCCTAGTAAGGAGAGGAGGTGCTGTTAGGTTGGTTTTAGTAATAGGGATATTGGCTGAAAGTGTGAAGGACAGAGATAGTGGTCTGTCCAGGATTGGGGTACAATGGTTGTGATAGCAGTTTCACAATTAAGGTCAGCTACTACCTTTATCATGGGTAGGCTGAGTAACTTTTTGGGTGAGGCCAAATTCAGTAAGGACGTTGGACACTACTAATGCTTGCTGGTCATTAGGGTCAATGAGGCCTAGGTTAAAAGTTAAAATCCCCTAACAGTAGTATTTGAGAGGAGGTTTTGGTGTTATCAGATAATATTGTCGTAATATCTTCCTCAAAAGTGCCAATGGGCCCTGGAGGTCTATAGATCAAATGAACAGTTAAGGTACAGGAATTAAAGATAGGTATTTTAGCAGTGAGGAGTTACAGGATGTGATAGTTGGTGAAGGGGCTATTATCAAGTCTAAATTGGACATAGCAATGATGACAATGCCACCGTCTCTAGAGTCTACTCTATCTGCTCTTATGATGGTGTAGTTGTCTGGTACTGCAAGTAGGAGCGAAGGGCTTGCTGCTGCATGTAGCCAGGACTCCGTTATCACTAGGAAGTCAAGGCTTTCACCCGTGATCAGGTCTGCTATGTCAGTGGCATGCGCCACCGTTGATTTAGTGTTAATTAATCCCCCCTTGATAGTTTGTGATTTAGAGTTTGAGGGAATGGGTCTGGATATGCTCTGATTCAGACTCATATTATTATTATTATTGTACAAAATTTTGGGTCTATGACGGCTGCGTGCAGCTATATTTTGGTTTGTCGCGTTAATTTTGGACATAAGGTTCTTCCCGGTAGGTGGTGGATTTACTTTATCTAAGGTATTGGTCAGTGGCTCATAGTGTTTAGGTAATTTGGAGCATAGTCTATTGTTCCTCACTCTAGTAGTGCAAGGTTTGTTAGGTGCAGATATGCTGGGAGAATGGTTAAGCCAATGGTTAGAGGATAACACAAGGTCAGGGCCTCCATAGCTTGTGTGTTCAGCGTTATAAGGCTTAGTGTCTAGTATCAAATTTGGTAAGAACTTGGTAGGCCTTATGGTAGTATGCTTACTGTCGCACTTAAGCGAAGGCAGGAAGGTTGTGGGTTGGATCTCGGGTGGGAGTTGGGTAAATTTAGACATGGTTGAAAACTGATAATTTGTGTGTGTGAAGTGTGTAACTTTGGCATCGGAGCAAATCATTATTACCAAAAAGGCGATAGAGGCATGCATAGTACTTGTAGTAGGCCACTGTGGCTGGCTTGGGCGTAGTGGAGCAGGGTGTGTGCTAACGCTGATCATCACAAGAGTGAGTGATGGGAGTGTTGCATAGGCAAAGGTCGAGCATTTGAACAGCATGCAACTAATGCTATCATGTTATCATAGGCATGCGAGATGTTATCAATGTAAGCGCACAGTGCGGTCATAGGTAGCTATGTCAATATGAGGCTAGTACATTGGTGAAAACATAGGCATAGTAGACAGAGTCACAGTATCGTATAAGGCAATACCTTACTAGGCAAGTGGATGTAAGTGGCGCAATCAGCAGGAATACAGTGATGCACATGTAAATGGCGCAATAAGCGGAAATACTGTGATGCACATAATGGCACTTTAGTCATACGTGCCATACATCATAGATGAGTAGATATAAATGGACAAACAAGGCACTTAGGATAGCAATAAGGAGCACACTGCAGACAATGCAATATATAACAATAGAAGTCAGGTAGGCAGATAGAAATAAGTGGCACGCTAGGCTGTGAACCTATGATATGCACGGTGGAATGGTTGAGGTCGGAGGCATGGCCTTGCAAGACACGTGGCAACGTAAGTAACAGAATAGTACATATAGATCAGTAGTGCAATATAATGGGCACAGCCTTCCAGGGCGCATGGCAGAGGAAAGGCGCTCTCAGGAGTAATAGAGTAGTAGGTTAAAAGCACGTAATACAATGTTAGAAAATGAAAGTCTCAGCCTCACTAGGCAAGAATATGTGGTCAGCAAAGTCGGCGGTCATACTGTGAAACGCACAGTGTAGTAGTAAGCATTAAAGGCACAGGCTTGCAAAGGTTTGTATACAAGGTAGAACACATTTAGGAAATCCTTACCCTAGTAATTATGGATGAGTAGTAAGACGGGCAGCGTAGCTGGCCCCTGGGCTCCGTCAGGCATGGACAGGCTTCAGCCTTTTGTGTTAGGCCTTTGGTACGAGGGCCACCTGGCTTGTGCCTTCCGGTGCTGCAGGCTGGTAAAAATTGGACCGTGTGGCTCACTTCCTCAGCTGTAGTGTTTGCCTAGCAACCAGTAAACAAAGATATGACCGTGGCCATTTTGGGAAACAAGGCTCACCTCGAGACACAGCGTTCGAGGATTATGGCCGTTTAGGGGCCAGTTGAATGCAGTAAGACTCCTCGCAGAATATAAGAGGAGCAGATTGTAGAAGTGCAGGTGCAGCAAATTAAGGAAGGTAGCACACAGGCTTCGATAGTTGAGCGGATTCCAATGGGACTCGTCTGATGATGACGCCTCTCATGGAAGATGTGTCGGGCGAAGAGGGATGGGCTCCTGCTCCTCCAGATGTCGTTCCTGGTGCGCAAGTGATGTAGTGGACCATGTCACTAGATACCCTGAGGCTATTCCAATGGGAACTGTCACTGCTCAGGTAGTTGCCAGGGCCCTACTAGGTATTCTAGTCCAATGGTCCAAAGCTTGTTACCTCATCAATTCTCCTTTCGAGTCCTCCAATGTCTAATGAGGTACAATCTAGCAGAGGACAGAGTATGACAACTAGAATATAATGTTGGGTGGTTATATGCTGGGTTGCTGAAAGGGTGTAACAATATGCCGTGCAATAGTGATATGTATGTCAGTGATCCACCCACTTTCATGTCATACAGTGATCCCCAGATCTCAATGATCATTGCCAAACCCTTACTTGATATTCCTCCAAATGATTCAGAACCCAGTGACACTCTTATAACTTTCTTAATGTGAATGGTTCCCAAGTACTATTGAATGGTACCAGAGGAAGCCCATTCATCACAACTTCCTTGCTGGGTGTACTTAAAAGTGCCATTGAGGCCTAAATAAGGTAATGACCTTTTCTCTCCATAACATTGGCACGAAGTGATAGTTCTATGCAACCATTTAACTAAAGATGGAAAATGTTTTTTCACAGCTGTGATAAATTGGATTCTGCTACGCAGATGTACAAGGAGGAGTAGTGGTAAAATAACCCACTCAGCCCTCAAACTTCTAGAAACCAAACTACAAGGCAATCATAAAGCTAAAACAGGGACAGTTAAGAGATATACCTCCTTCACCTTTTGTGGTAACATGAGGGAAGGCTGTGATCTTAAGAGGGGTGTGAAGGTGAACCTGTAGTGAACCAAACAACACAGTATCACAGTCCAAATAAATATATATACTTTAATCAAACAAACCATCTACACGTAGACCAAATGGAGAATACTGTACAAAAGCCCACCCCAACAGAGGAATGGAGAAGAGGCAACAGACTGGAGAAGGTAGCACCATGAGCATAGTTCCAGGGGTAGTATGTAAATCAGCAGCCACAAAAAGAATATCTTGGGGGAAAACAGGAGCAGCCGTGACCTACCCAGTCTCTAGGGTCAAAGTGCACCGAGGGGGCAGTTAAGAGCCAACAGTACCTGGATTCATTTCTTGGTGGGCAGACAAAGTCAGACACGGCATCGAAGATAGGTGCAAGTGGATCAAGCTCAGTTTGAGCACATTGGAGCGTGTGAGCCCAAGCAGAGAGCAGGCGCGGAGTAGGGCCGAAGGTGGGTGCTCTGGGCGGTGGAAGGGTGGCTCTCAAGGATGCAGGTCGGGTGGTATCCGGACTGCTTCACAGTTGGTCAGGCAGAGTCGAGCTTTAGCCACCGCGAGGCGTCAATGAGTGATGCTCAAGTAGTTCAGACCAGCAGGCAATGGTACTCAAACTGGTTACCTTGTGTGCGTCGATGGGCATGTCGATGAGGCAGCAGTTCAAGGGCTAGCTGGGTCAAGCTGTGGTTGTAACCCCCGGCTAGAGTCAGCATTTGACTCTCCAGTGTTTCAGTTTAGTTCCTGGTGTTGAGCAGTTGGTTCGGGCCTAGCAGGTGACGAGCTTCATCTAGGAGACAATTCAGGGTTGATCTGGTTCACAGTGCAAGCAGGTTCTAAGTGGTTGAGGGACATAATAACCAGTGCTAGCAACTTCCATCTCATTCCAGGTGCAGTGAACACAGAGCGACCGGTTCGATGTGGTAGAACAGGGAACTTTGGCTGATCTGGCCCTCCACTTACTGTGAGGCCCACACAAGGGGACTCGAGGACAGGATGGTTGCATTCAGGATCTGCTTTCCCAGCGTAGGAGATTTTGGTGCAGAGTCGTAGGTCCGGATTCATAGCAGAGGCCACTGACAATGGGCCCTGGAAGTGGGTAGGGAACAGATCTTCCTTCTGGCTTGGATGATTCCTTCTTCTCCTCAGGCTGATGGCTTTGGAAAGTGCAACTTTCCCAAGGGAAGTGCAGTGAGTTTTTCAGCGCATATGCCGCCTTAAAGGAACCAAGAGGATCTGCGAGAATCTGAAGGGGTGCGAGACCCCTTCTTTTAAAGGCAGAATTCCTCAGGTGATTGGACTAACACTAGCCTGCTTTGGTGGTCCAGACGGAGAGTACTTTGCCTTTCTGATGTCACACCCAAAGTTCTTTGCTCCAGAGGAAGTGGAGGGGACAGGAAAGAGAGAGCGGGATAGTGAGAACCAAAATGGTGGAAGTCTCCTTCCATTGACCAAAGCCTTCCTGCCTATCATAATCCTGGCCCTTCTCACTGAAAACAGAGGCCTTTATAGAGGCATCACCCTGGTGTGAGGCTACTCATTTTTAATGGGGATGCTCCCCCAGGCCACTACAGCTGCCTAATTTGTGGCTGTCTTGGGCGAGGGTGTTACCTGCCCTTATAAAGAGATCCAAGAGGAGGCCCAACCCTCTAGGTTCCTGTGCTGGGATTTGGCAGGCTACACCCGGCTGATCCGAATACACATCACCTTCTCCCACCGAGCTAGCTTACAGGAGCTGACAGATGTGTGATATCAATTGGGATGTGGCGGTCATGATCATAAGTAGTACTATGAACTATGCATAAACCCAGTCATAGCTTTATTTTAGAGATTTTCCTACCACCATCATGGGTTAATAATGATTATCGTAGTTGTGGTAGAGAGGTGCATATATGAAATGCTGCCCCTGTGCGCCAGAGACTTGTGTGTCACAGCCGCTGTCAAATGTGCATCGGTGACCTCTGACCCTGCTCGATGCCATGGGTAGAACAGTTGCTGCAAATCCGAATACTGATGCACCAGGCCACAGATGCATACTATGCCATTGGCATGGCGTTTGCAAAAGGGGAATCTGATCAGATTACCCTTTTAGAGATGGAACTACCGGCATCATTTTATTATTCAATGAAAATTAAAAAAAACAGGACTTTGTACCCTTGCCAGATAGCAATTCCTCACAAAGGGCCATACACCAGAATTATGAAGGATTGTTTCGGAATTGTTTGACTTAGCTCTCATTGTTAGAGCAGATATGTACCTTTTCTCTGATAGCACATTTACTTGAACCCTGTCCTTGTATATGACAAGTCTCTGAAGTGCACCTGCCATTTTAATCACAGTTTACAGGTCAGCCCTACTGGTTCTTTTTGCAGAAAAGTGGCTGCTTGCTAAGTTAAGAAATGTCATGTTTTCGCAAGGGATTTAGTCCAAGTACACAAACTACAAATTGCTGCCCAACACATTTTGTGAACAGCTTTAACGTTGCAGTCTGCATGTTGAGCCCTTTTTTTGACGCATACAACAGTAATCTACTACGAGCTACTATGCAGGGTGCGGTGACGAGCCCTTTTAAAATGTTTAGGAGTGGTCAGGGCTGATAGTGACTTCCTATGTAATTCGAGATGGAAATATACACACTTAGCACTTAGAGTTATATACATGTTTGCATTCAAGTGTAAAACACCCTGCCTTCTTCAAGTCGTGGGAGGTTGGGGAGATCACTAGTGTTACATGATGTGTATTGTCGTTTTATTCGATCCAAATGCAGCACACATTGTTGTTCAACAGTTTTGGTGAACATGTTCAAGGTACTAAGAATTAATAGGTTGGCATTTTGTGTTGCATAACATGACGCAAAGGGAAACACGCACAAATAAGTAATGGGCCTCATTACGAGTTTGGCGGTAGCGCCACCCGCGATTTGGCAATAACCGGCCCATTACGAGTTGAACGGGAAGAATGGCGGTGGGGAGCATGGTTGCACCGGCACCGTTGATAACGGTTCCAGTGCAATTATGATTTCTGCTTGCGGTGCCGCACGGTATGAACGGTGCCGGTGCCTTACCGGCACCGTTCATATCGTATCCGCCAACATTGTAATGAGGCCCAATGTCTTGTTGTGTTAAACAGACTTGCTGTGTCATTGTGGGCTTTTTCACTTTTTCTTGGGAGGGGGACAAATGTTGATTTGTCCAGGTCGCTGTCTGAGCACTGAACAAAGACCAACCCTGCCTTAAATATCCCCAACTTGCCCTGCGCATTACTCTGATTGACATTCTGGCAGCAGGTGCTCCATGCCGCTACCTAAGCTCCTACTCATGTTCCTGATCAATAGGCATGGGGGCTCCTACACTCACTGGGGTAAAGCCCCTCTTCTTGCCTTTCTCTTGCTTCCTGACATAGGAGTGCAGCAAGCCCCACCGTGGTGCCTGATATCTGTCTTCCCCCATCAATATGAGTGGCATCAAGTTCAACAACCACCCCACCCCACCTCACCTGCCAACATCATCCCCTGTACTACATCCCACAATACTACAATTTGCTGTGTCCCCCTCCGTCATGAGGGAAGTGGCACTCCTTGTCTGTGACTAAGAGTCTTGGGACAAGACCTGTGTGATCTTGCCTCTTCTTGGACCACAGCCCCTAGCCTGCACAGGCATCAGGAAGAAGACATAGACAACAGAATATATTTTGGGCTATAAACCTTTATTAAATCAAAAGGAGGCTTGGAAAAAGGCCTAACTTGCCCTATTCTAAGGCAGGATTTCCCTACCTAAAGGAAACTAAGGATAGTCAATGTCAGGATGTCCAAAGCAAATATCTGTCTGTGTCCAAAATCTAGCCTTGCCCTCACATCTAATTGCATACAGTTTGTTGGGATGTCAGCATCACAGTAAGTAGTGTTCAAATAAAAGTTCAGAGCTTCTTCCAGCTCCTGGTTTGTTAAGAATTTCCTTTTCCTAAGTTTAATATAGTTCACAATGCAAAGGGGTTCCCTTCCCCAAGTTTTCAAGTCGCTCAACTTTCCAAAGCAACACATTTCCTTGGGACACTTCCCAGCACTTCTGGTTTGGTTATTATATAGTTCAGTTCCTTAATTTCAGATCATACAAGATTTCCTTTATTCAATCACATAGAGGGGTGCATTCAGTCTAGGCGCAGTTGTCGGACCACATGCTTCACCCATTAGAGGTCATACAACCGACACACCTTACTTGCCTCTTCTTCATATGCACGTTGCCACTACTTCAGCTTTACAGTGGTGCTTGGTTCATTCTCATTTCACATCCTCGTGACGCTTTATCATTGTTTTGCCACCATTCACGTGTTGCACTTGCACATACTCTCCTGGATCTTGCCAATGCTTGTTCACTAAAGTTACACAGTTCCCTATATTCTTATGGCTCTTGCCAATGCTTGTTTGCTCAAATTATACAGTTCCTTATATTCTCATGGCTCTTGCCAATACTTGTTTAACAATACTTGTTTTCACAAATTACACAGTCCCTTATATCAAGAAGTGCCAAAAACCTGCTTTCAATCCGATCAGTATTCAAAAAGTGTTTACTTTCATTTTTGTTTGGATCGATATTCAAATAGTAAGTACTTGCTTTCATTCAGTTCGGCATTCATTAAAGTGTTCATAAGCTTTACATGCTTGCCTGTCATCCCTGGGGCCCCCTTCCTAGCTTGACTTAAGGTTCAGTGCTTATGGCGTTCCAGCGAGGCCTCCAGCAGCCACAAGTTCTCTCTCGCTCGTGCGGCTCCTCGCTCCATCTCCCCAGTAGCTCTCTGCGGTTTTGCTCAACCCGCCGATGCTTCTCTTGCAACTCAGGCCTCTTCTGCAGCTTCGCCTGGGCATGTCAGTTCCCTATCCGCGATCCGCCACCAGCATCCACCTTCCTTAACCCTCGCTTCCTGCTGCATATACTCTGCATCTTCCAGGGGATCTTGACCACTCTGTATGCCACACCACCTTCCAGGAGAGGTCTGCTCTCATCCAGCAGTCCGTAGACCTGCTTCGACAACTGACTCCATTTTCACCATACTTCCTGCTGTTAAACCTCCCGCCAAGGACTAGACCACTCATTACTGACTCAGGAGCCCTGCATTGCTCTTACTGGCCTCCTCCTCTTCCCAGTACATAACTGGTGTTTGTATGTGTGTGTGTGTTAATAAAGAGAGGATGTTTTTCTCTAGTTGATATCTTCCTCATCCCAGTACCAGAATGGTATCTATTGGGGAGTGATTTAGGGGAAAAATACGGAAAGGATTGACAATAGCCTATAAAGACTTGGGGGACAGTGGACTCATGGTGAAAGAGGATTGGGGAGTACCGTGTCTCACCTAAGGGTGCCTCATCCCCTCTCCCAAAGTCTCCTCCACCCAAATGATCCTCCCTCACATTTCCACCCCCAAGGTCAGGATCCGATAACGACAGCCTTTCCCAGGCCACCTGGGAGGAGGATGTATTGGGAAAGAAATGAGGATACCCACAGATTCCTCACAAGCCCCACTTCCATTTATCTCCCCTCATTTCGCGGCACCCACCCATGTTCCCAGCATGGTGCACATGTTGCCCTATGACCTACCAGTGTATTACACACATAATGACATGCCCTATGTTGCAAGGTGGAGTAAGGACTCTGACATGGTTGGGGTTATAGCCTTTTATTACTTTACAGAATAAACCTCTGTCCCTACTTCTAGAGGGGTTTCCCTGCCTCAACCTAGGAAAACTTAGGTGCATGCCAGGATGTCAGTCAAACTAATATATATACCGTCCTCTGTCACAAATCCACTACTCAACATTAACAATGTTCCATGAGCTTCAAAGAGCACCAGGAGAGTGACTCTTTTTTCCTGGTGACACACTCCACTTTCGTTTCACTTCTACAGCTCTCTCTCACTTTAGGATCTGGTTTAACAATATCTTAAGACCAGGAGAATAACTCGCTTCTCCTGGTCAACATGGTAAAGTTCCTCAAAACTGAATTTTGACAGTTCATTACATACATCTCACAAAGTCTCTTCAGTTCTTTGCAAAACATTTCTAAATGTTAATGTCCAACTTTTCTTCCCCTCGATTTTAGTGTCTACTTTAGGCAACTTGTCTTCAGCCAGTTCTCTGTTATTTTCACTATTGTAATGAGGGAGATAGTTCTTGATTTCCTATTCCTTCTTTGGCACGACTGTGACAAGGGAGATGTCTCCGAGGCAGTCTTGCATTGTATGATTTTTGTTGTCACCATTGTGACGAATGAGATTACTCCTGATGCACTCTTTCTTGGTATAACTTTCATTGTCACCACTTTGACGAAGGAGACAACGCTGCTACTTATACATTATCCCCATCATATTTTAACACTGTGTAGTAGATTACCTTCTTCACTACCTAGATAGCCGATAGACTTACTGGGAGTTATCTGTGCGCTGTATTTGGGGGATAGGAAATGTGTCGCACATAGATGGATTTACGGAGTGGGACATGTACTGCACTTAGCTGTATTTGGGGATGGGAAATGTGTTGCACTTAGATAGATAGGGGGTAGGATCTGTGTCGCACTTTTTGAGGGATGTGGAAAGTATTGCATTGTGCTGTATTTTGGGGGTAGGAAAGATGTTGCACTTAGCTGTATTTTGGGGGTAGGAAAGGTGTTGCACTTAGCTGTATTTTGGGGGTAGGAAATGTATAGCACCGAGATGGATTTGGTGGGTAGAAAAGGTTTTGCACTTAGATGGATTTTGGGAGTAGGAAAGGTAAGGTATCGCACTTAGATGGATTTTGGGGGTAGGAATGGTGTCGCACTCAGATGGATTTTGGGAAGTAGGAAATGTATTGCATTTAGCTGGAATTTGGGAGCAGGAAAGGCATCACACTTGGATGGATTCTGGGGGTAGCAAATGTATTACACGTAGCTGCAATTCGGGGCAGGAAACATGTCACACTTAGATGGATTTTGGGGGGCATGAAATGTGTCTCACTTAGATGGATTCGGGGGTTGAAGATATTGGGTAGCTTAACACATATGCTTGCTTAGAAGAAATTGTGTAGATTAGTAGATGTATTGCATATAAAGAACCGTAAAGGCTATCACATGCGTTGCTCATAGAATTAAATTGGGAAGGTTTGCGTAGAAGAAATGGTGATGGGTAGCACATGTATTGACAGATGTGTGAAGGTTAGACGGATTGAAGGGTCGGCAAAATGCTGCACCTGGATAGATCTGGGAGTGGACACTTTGGGCAGCACCTTATAATGTTAAGCTGTCTATTTCACTCAAAGAAATATGATGGTAACCTATCCATTGCAATTAGAAGATCTAAAAGGTAGCCATTGTAACACATAATGATATATGCAGGTATCCCTGATACTGCACTAGAAGATGCCTGATGGTAGCCTATTATGGAACTTAGAAGATATAGAGTAAAACTATATGGGTAGCCTGTCTATTGTGTTAGAAAATACTATGACCCTAGACCTTAAGGCAACCTGTCTGCCACGCCCAGAGGACGGTATAAAATGGCTGGTCTATTTGCGCTTAGAGAACTTTGAGGGTAGCCTGTCTATAGTGCCTAGAAGAGCATAAGAGGGTAGCTTGTCTTTTTCACACAGACGGTCGGATCACACATCTGAGCTTAAGGTATGTATAAACACACGACTTCGGTGGACATCAGCCGCAGGCATGGCTATCCATCCACATACTTTGGAATGCTGCTATGACTACGACAAATTCGGTCTAGCTGGACACGTAACGGCTTCGCATCTTAACCAGACTTGCTTCAACACCTCTGCCATTAGAATACAGTGACAACCTATGACAATGTTTTCAGTCTAGCTGGTCACATATTGAGTCTCTTGCACTAGCGCCCTGTTGTGACCTCACTTTGCACCCATCCACATGCCTGACCTCTTGGGTTGCTTACTGTAGCCTAGCCAGCCCACCCAAATCCTAATCTTGGCCAAATGCAAACACGCACTTTAAGCCTTTTCTGTTCCCCTACCTGGACTCGGTCCCTGAAGGTGTTCCTACCACAGAGCGCGTTGAAGACATGCAAATGGGAAACACCACTATATAAATTACAACTACTACTACGTTGATGCACGCTTTCTGAGTACAACTTTTGTTGTCACCACTGTGACTGAGATAACTTCTGATGCACTCTCTCTGAGAATAAATTTCGATGTCACCACTGTGACGAAGGAGATGACTTCTGATGAAATCTATATCATCACTGTGCTGCCCGTAACTGCGCCAACAAACATGTTGATGCCAAATACAATACAGCGCAGTGCAGTGATCACATAGATCTCTTTCCCCCCGCAATAATCCAACCCCCTCACCCCACTTACCTTTACCGCGGGGCACTTCTTTGTGCGCTGCCAAAAGTTCCTCACACTTACGTGGGGGCAGTGCTGATGCTGCAGGGTCCTTTCTTGTAATTTGTTGTTCTTTTTCCGGTCCCCCGCAACCCACAGCTTCCATTACTGCGACCAAGGAGAGCAGGGGACAACCCTGCTCCACTTGAGTGCAGTAATGGGAGTCGGCATATCCTTAAATGCTGACAGCGTAGTAAAATGCAGTCTGCATTTTAGAGTCGCAGTTTTTGTATGTTTCCCTTCTGATGCACTCTCTCTGAGCATGCATTCGTTGTCACCACAGTGACGAAGGAGATTACTCCTGATGCACTCTTTCTTGTTATGACAATGGGTTGCCCCACCCCCATCCGGGTCTAAGTGTCTCCCTGCACCTGCTTGTCGAGGATGGCAGGTCACCGGTTCTTCCTGGGGCAGTGGCAAACTTCAACCGCTTCCTCAGCTTCTCTTCTGGCATCCCGCTATGTATCTGCAGGCCCTCTGCTTCCGGGGTATCTGCGTAGTTGTCAGACCAAATGGTCCACTTCCCTGAGGTCACGCCGCTGTTGCTTCTTCTCCAACTGCTTTCCAGGTCTGTTCGGGTTAGGCCTTTCAAGGACTCCCATAATACTCCCCTGGCGTTTCCCGTACCGCTGAACTGCTCTGCAACAACACTGCATTCTTCTTACCCAGCTTGACCCTCCTGGGATTCACAGGCTCTGCGCCTGCTGCTCTCTGTCTCTTGTTCTTCTTTGATTTCCATTAGTTGGCTCCATCGTCATGTAACATCAACTCCATCTTGAAATGTTGTGGTTGCAATCTTCATGCCTCCGATCAGGGCCAGCTCGTCACAGTATTTAGTGGAGTCTGCATATTGTTAATCCACATGTTTCTTCCCCTCTTCCTTGTCCCAGTATTTTCCCGTGTGAAAAATTCAAGTACCAGAATCCTCAGAGCTAATGAACTTGTCACACCTGAAACAGAAATGCAGACCCGCCTGAAAAAACAAAGAAACTCAGCCTCCCTGAAGATTGATGAAGTCATGAAAACGTGTGTTAGGAGGAGAAGCTAAAGACTGGTAACAGAGCGCCTGCCTTCACATCTTTAAACATTGTTCCAGGAGTCCCGGGCTCGCAAGGCAGTGCAGCAGGGCCATCATGCCTTACATTGGAGAGCCACAACCATGGCTTTCCCTCTACCCCCATCAAATGGAAGATTTGTGCTATGGAGGGAGTTGTTTCTAGTCACCTGCCAGCAAAATCAAGTGCGAAAAATACAAGTAACAGAATCCTCAGAGCTAATTAACTTGTCACACCTGAAACAGAAATGCAGACCCGCCTGATAAAACAAAGAAACTCACCCTCCCTGAAGATTGATGAAGTCATGAAAACGTGCGTTAGGAGGAGAAGCTAAAGACTGGTAACAGAGTGCCTGCCTTCAGATCTTTAAACATTGTTCCAGGAGTCCCGGGCTCAGAAGGCAGTGCAGCAGGGCCATCATGCCTTACATTGGAGAGCCACAACCATTCGTTTCCCCCTCACCCCATCAAGGGAGAGATTTGTGCTATGGAGGGAGTTGTTTCCAGTCACCTGCCAGCAAAATCAAGTGCGAAAAATACAAGTACCAGAATCCTCAGAGCTAATTAACTTGTCACACCTGAAAGAGAAATGCAGACCCGTCTGAAAAAACAAAGAAACTCAGCCTCCCTGAAGATTGATGAAGTCATGAAAATGTGCGTTAGGAGGAGAAGCTAAAGACTGGTAACAGAGCGCCTGCCTTCAATTCTTTAAACATTGTTCCAGGAGTCCCGGGCTCACAAGGCAGTGCAGCAGGGCCATCATGCCTTACATTGGAGAGCCACAACCATGGCTTTCCCTCTACCCCCATCAAATGGAAGATTTGTGCTGTGGTGGGAGTTGTTTCCAGTCACCTGCCAGCAAAATCAAGTGCGAAAAATACAAGTAACAGAATCCTCAGAGCTAATTAACTTGTCACACCTGAAACAGAAATGTAGACCCGCCTGAATAAACAAAGAAACTCAGCCTCCCTGAAGATTGATGAAGTCATGAAAAGGTGCGTTAGGAGGAGAAGCTAAAGACTGGTAACAGCGCCTGCCTTCACATCTTTAAACATTGTTCCAGGATACCCGGGCTCAGAAGGCAGTGCAGCAGGGCCATCATGCCTTACATTGGAGAGCCACAACCATTCCTTTCCCCCTCCCCCATCAAGGGAGAGATTTGTGCTATGGAGGGAGTTGTTTCCAGTCACCTGCCAGCAAAATCAAGTGCGAAAAATAAAAGTACCAGAATCCTCAGAGCTAATTAACTTGTCACACCTGAAAGAGAAATGCAGACCCGCCTGAAAAAACAAAGAAACTCAGCCTCCCTGAAGATTGATGAAGTCATGAAAACGTGGGTTAGGAGGAGAAGCTAAAGACTGGTAACAGAGCGCCTGCCTTCAATTCTTTAAACATTGTTCCAGGAGTCCCAGGCTCACAAGGCAGTGCAGCAGGGCCATCATGCCTTACATTGGAGAGCCACAACCATGGCGTTCCCCCTCCCCCCTTCAAGGGGAAGATTTGTGCTATGGAGGGAGTTGTTTCCTGTCACCTGCCAGCAAAATCAAGTGCGGAAAATTCAAGTACCAGAATCCTCAGAGCTAATGAACTTGTCACACCTGAAACAGAAATGCAGACCCGCTTGAAAAAACAAAGAAACTCAGCCTCCCTGAAGATTGATGAAGTCATGAAAATGTGTGTTAGGAGGAGAAGCTAAAGACTGGTAACAGAGCGCCTGCCTTCACATCTTTAAACATTGTTCCAGGAGTCCCGGGCTCACAAGGCAGTGCAGCAGGGCCATCATGCCTTACATTGGAGAGCCACAACCATGGCTTTCCCTCTACCCCCATCAAATGGAAGATTTGTGCTGTGGTGGGAGTTGTTTCCAGTCACCTGCCAGCAAAATCAAGTGCGAAAAATACAAGTAACAGAATCCTCAGAGCTAATTAACTTGTCACACCTGAAACAGAAATGTAGACCCGCCTGAATAAACAAAGAAACTCAGCCTCCCTGAAGATTGATGAAGTCATGAAAAGGTGCGTTAGGAGGAGAAGCTAAAGACTGGTAACAGCGCCTGCCTTCACATCTTTAAACATTGTTCCAGGATACCCAGGCTCACAAGGCAGTGCAGCAGGGCCATTATGCCTTACATTGGAGAGCCAAAACCATGGCTTTCCCCCACCCCCATCAAGGGGAAGATTTGTGCTATGGAGGGAGTTGTTTCCAGTCACCTGCCAGCAAAATCAAGTGCGAAAAATACAAGTAACAGAATCCTCAGAGCTAATTAACTTGTCACACCTGAAACAGAAATGCAGACCCGCCTGAAAAAACAAAGAAACTCAGCCTCCCTGAAGATTGATGAAGTCATGAAAATGTGCGTTAGGAGGAGAATCTAAAGACTGGTAACAGAGCGCCTGCCTTCAGATCTTTAAACATTGTTCCAGGAGTCCCGGGCTCAGAAGGCAGTGCAGCAGGGCCATCATGCCTTACATTGGAGAGCCACAACCATTCCTTTCCCCTCCCCCCATCAAGGGAGAGATTTGTGCTATGGAGGGAGTTGTTTCCAGTCACCTGCCAGCAAAATCAAGTGCGAAAAATACAAGTACCAGAATCCTCAGAGCTAATTAACTTGTCACACCTGAAAGAGAAATGCAGACCCGCCTGAAAAAACAAAGAAACTCAGCCTCCCTGAAGATTGATGAAGTCATGAAAACGTGCGTTAGGAGGATAAGCTAAAGACTGGTAACAGAGCGCCTGCCTTCACATCTTTAAACATTGTTCCAGGAGACCCGGGCTCACAAGGCAGTGCAGCAGGGCCATCATGCCTTACATTGGAGAGCCACAACCATGGCTTTCCCCCTCCCCCATCAAGGGGAAGATTTGTGCTATGGAGGGAGTTGTTTCCAGTCACCTGCCAGCAAAATCAAGTGCGAAAAATACAAGTACCAGACTCCTCAGAGCTAATTAACTTTTCACACCTGAAACAGAAATGCAGACCCGCCTGAAAAAACAAAGAAACTCAGCCTCCCTGAAGATTGATGGAGTCATGAAAACGTGCGTTAGGAGAAGAAGCTAAAGACTGGTAACAGAGCGCCTGCCTTCACATCTTTAAACATTGTTCCAGGAGTCCCGGTGTCACAAGGCAGTGCAGCAGGGCCATCATGCCTTACATTGGAGAGCCGCAACCATGGGTTTCCCCCTCCCCCATCAAAGGGAAGAGTTGTGCTATGGAGGGAGTTGTTTCCCGTCACCTGCCAGCAAAATCAAGTGCGAAAAATTCAAGTACCAGAATCCTCAGAGCTAATGAACTTGTCACACCTGAAACAGAAATGCAGACCCACCTGAAAAAACAAAGAAACTCAGCCTCCCTGAAGATTGATGAAGTCATGAAAACGTGTGTTAGGAGGAGAAGCTAAAGACTGGTAACAGAGCGCCTGCCTTCACATCTTTAAACATTGTTCCAGGAGTCCCGGGCTCACAAGGCAGTGCAGCAGGGCCATCATGCCTTACATTGGAGAGCCACAACCATGGCTTTCCCTCTACCCCCATCAAATGGAAGATTTGTGCTATGGTGGGAGTTGTTTCCAGTCACCTTCCAGCAAAATCAAGTGCGAAAAATACAGGTACCAGAATCCTCAGAGCTAATGAACTTGTCACACCTGAAACAGAAATGTAGACCCGCCTGAATAAACAAAGAAACTCAGCCTCCCTGAAGATTGATGAAGTCATGAAAACGTGCGTTAGGAGGAGAAGCTAAAGACTGGTAACAGCGCCTGCCTTCACATCTTTAAACATTGTTCCAGGATACCCGGGCTCACAAGGCAGTGCAGCAGGGCCAATATGCCTTACATTGGAGAGCCAAAACCATGGCTTTCCCCCACCCCCATAAAGGGGAAGATTTGTTCTATGGAGGGAGTTGTTTCCAGTCACCTGCCAGCAAAATCAAGTGCGAAAAATACAAGTACCAGAATCCTCAGAGCTAATTAACTTGTCACACCTGAAAGAGAAATGCAGACCCGCCTGAAAAAACAAAGAAACTCAGCCTCCCTGAAGATTGATGAAGTCATGAAAACGTGCGTTAGGAGGAGAAGCTAAAGACTGGTAACAGAGCGCCTGCCTTCACATCTTTAAACATTGTTCCAGGAGACCCGGGCTCACAAGGCAGTGCAGCAGGGCCATCATGCCTTACATTGGAGAGCCACAACCATGGCTTTCCCCCTCCCCCATCAAGGGGAAGATTTGTGCTATGGAGGGAGTTGTTTCCAGTCACCTGCCAGCAAAATCAAGTGCGAAAAATACAAGTACCAGACTCCTCGGAGCTAATTAACTTTTCACTCCTGAAACAGAAATGCAGACCCGCCTGAAAAAACAAAGAAACTCAGCCTCCCTGAAGATTGATGGAGTCATGAAAACGTGCGTTAGGAGAAGAAGCTAAAGACTGGTAACAGAGCGCCTGCCTTCACATCTTTAAACATTGTTCCAGGAGTCCCGGTGTCACAAGGCAGTGCAGCAGGGCCATCATGCCTTACATTGGAGAGCCGCAACCATGGGTTTCCCCCTCCCCCATCAAAGGGAAGAGTTGTGCTATGGAGGGAGTTGTTTCCCGTCACCTGCCAGCAAAATCAAGTGCGAAAAATTCAAGTACCAGAATCCTCAGAGCTAATGAACTTGTCACACCTGAAACAGAAATGCAGACCCACCTGAAAAAACAAAGAAACTCAGCCTCCCTGAAGATTGATGAAGTCATGAAAACGTGTGTTAGGAGGAGAAGCTAAAGACTGGTAACAGAGCGCCTGCCTTCACATCTTTAAACATTGTTCCAGGAGTCCCGGGCTCACAAGGCAGTGCAGCAGGGCCATCATGCCTTACATTGGAGAGCCACAACCATGGCTTTCCCTCTACCCCCATCAAATGGAAGATTTGTGCTATGGTGGGAGTTGTTTCCAGTCACCTTCCAGCAAAATCAAGTGCGAAAAATTCAGGTACCAGAATCCTCAGAGCTAATGAACTTGTCACACCTGAAACAGAAATGTAGACCCGCCTGAATAAACAAAGAAACTCAGCCTCCCTGAAGATTGATGAAGTCATGAAAACGTGCATTAGGAGGAGAAGCTAAAGACTGGTAACAGCGCCTGCCTTCACATCTTTAAACATTGTTCCAGGATACCCGGGCTCACAAGGCAGTGCAGCAGGGCCAATATGCATTACATTGGAGAGCCAAAACCATGGCTTTCCCCCACCCCCATCAAGGGGAAGATTTGTGCTATGGAGGGAGTTGTTTCCAGTCACCTGCCAGCAAAATCAAGTGCAAAAAATACAAGTACCAGAATCCTCAGAGCTAATTAACTTGTCACACCTGAAAGAGAAATGCAGACCCGCCTGAAAAAACAAAGAAACTCAGCCTCCCTGAAGATTGATGAAGTCATGAAAACGTGCGTTAGGAGGAGAAGCTAAAGACTGGTAACAGAGTGCCTGCCTTCAGATCTTTAAACATTGTTCCAGGAGTCCCGGGCTCAGAAGGCAGTGCAGCAGGGCCATCATGCCTTACATTGGAGAGCCACAACCATTCGTTTCCCCCTCACCCCATCAAGGGAGAGATTTGTGCTATGGAGGGAGTTGTTTCCTGTCACCTGCCAGCAAAATCAAGTGCGGAAAATTCAAGTACCAGAATCCTCAGAGCTAATGAACTTGTCACACCTGAAACAGAAATGCAGACCCGTCTGAAAAAACAAAGAAACTCAGCCTCCCTGAAGATTGATGAAGTCATGAAAATGTGTGTTAGGAGGAGAAGCTAAAGACTGGTAACAGAGCGCCTGCCTTCACATCTTTAAACATTGTTCCAGGAGTCCCGGGCTCACAAGGCAGTGCAGCAGGGCCATCATGCCTTACATTGGAGAGCCACAACCATGGCTTTCCCTCTACCCCCATCAAATGGAAGATTTGTGCTGTGGTGGGAGTTGTTTCCAGTCACCTGCCAGCAAAATCAAGTGCGAAAAATACAAGTAACAGAATCCTCAGAGCTAATTAACTTGTCACACCTGAAACAGAAATGTAGACCCGCCTGAATAAACAAAGAAACTCAGCCTCCCTGAAGATTGATGAAGTCATGAAAAGGTGCGTTAGGAGGAGAAGCTAAAGACTGGTAACAGCGCCTGCCTTCACATCTTTAAACATTGTTCCAGGATACCCAGGCTCACAAGGCAGTGCAGCAGGGCCATTATGCCTTACATTGGAGAGCCAAAACCATGGCTTTCCCCCACCCCCATCAAGGGGAAGATTTGTGCTATGGAGGGAGTTGTTTCCAGTCACCTGCCAGCAAAATCAAGTGCGAAAAATACAAGTAACAGAATCCTCAGAGCTAATTAACTTGTCACACCTGAAACAGAAATGCAGACCCGCCTGAAAAAACAAAGAAACTCAGCCTCCCTGAAGATTGATGAAGTCATGAAAATGTGCGTTAGGAAGAGAATCTAAAGACTGGTAACAGAGCGCCTGCCTTCAGATCTTTAAACATTGTTCCAGGAGTCCCGGGCTCAGAAGGCAGTGCAGCAGGGCCATCATGCCTTACATTGGAGAGCCACAACCATTCCTTTCCCCTCCCCCCATCAAGGGAGAGATTTGTGCTATGGAGGGAGTTGTTTCCAGTCACCTGCCAGCAAAATCAAGTGCGAAAAATACAAGTACCAGAATCCTCAGAGCTAATTAACTTGTCACACCTGAAAGAGGAATGCAGACCCGCCTGAAAAAACAAAGAAACACAGCCTCCCTGAAGATTGATGAAGTCATGAAAACGTGCGTTAGGAGGATAAGCTAAAGACTGGTAACAGAGCGCCTGCCTTCACATCTTTAAACATTGTTCCAGGAGTCCCGGTGTCACAAGGCAGTGCAGCAGGGCCATCATGCCTTACATTGGAGAGCCGCAACCATGGCTTTCCCCCTCCCCCATCAAGGGGAAGATTTGTGCTATGGAGGGAGTTGTTTCCAGTCACCTGCCAGCAAAATCAAGTGCGAAAAATACAAGTACCAGACTCCTCAGAGCTAATTAACTTTTCACACCTGAAACAGAAATGCAGACCCGCCTGAAAAAACAAAGAAACTCAGCCTCCCTGAAGATTGATGGAGTCATGAAAACGTGCGTTAGGAGAAGAAGCTAAAGACTGGTAACAGAGCGCCTGCCTTCACATCTTTAAACATTGTTCCAGGAGTCCCGGTGTCACAAGGCAGTGCAGCAGGGCCATCATGCCTTACATTGGAGAGCCGCAACCATGGGTTTCCCCCTCCCCCATCAAAGGGAAGAGTTGTGCTATGGAGGGAGTTGTTTCCCGTCACCTGCCAGCAAAATCAAGTGCGAAAAATTCAAGTACCAGAATCCTCAGAGCTAATGAACTTGTCACACCTGAAACAGAAATGCAGACCCACCTGAAAAAACAAAGAAACTCAGCCTCCCTGAAGATTGATGAAGTCATGAAAACGTGTGTTAGGAGGAGAAGCTAAAGACTGGTAACAGAGCGCCTGCCTTCACATCTTTAAACATTGTTCCAGGAGTCCCGGGCTCACAAGGCAGTGCAGCAGGGCCATCATGCCTTACATTGGAGAGCCACAACCATGGCTTTCCCTCTACCCCCATCAAATGGAAGATTTGTGCTATGGTGGGAGTTGTTTCCAGTCACCTTCCAGCAAAATCAAGTGCGAAAAATACAGGTACCAGAATCCTCAGAGCTAATGAACTTGTCACACCTGAAACAGAAATGTAGACCCGCCTGAATAAACAAAGAAACTCAGCCTCCCTGAAGATTGATGAAGTCATGAAAACGTGCGTTAGGAGGAGAAGCTAAAGACTGGTAACAGCGCCTGCCTTCACATCTTTAAACATTGTTCCAGGATACCCGGGCTCACAAGGCAGTGCAGCAGGGCCATTATGCCTTACATTGGAGAGCCAAAACCATGGCTTTCCCCCACCCCCATCAAGGGGAAGATTTGTGCTATGGAGGGAGTTGTTTCCAGTCACCTGCCAGCAAAATCAAGTGCGAAAAATACAAGTACCAGAATCCTCAGAGCTAATTAACTTGTCACACCTGAAAGAGAAATGCAGACCCGCCTGAAAAAACAAAGAAACTCAGCCTCCCTGAAGATTGATGAAGTCATGAAAACGTGCGTTAGGAGGAGAAGCTAAAGACTGGTAACAGAGCGCCTGCCTTCAGATCTTTAAGCATTGTTCCAGGAGTCCCGGGCTCAGAAGGGAGTGCAGCAGGGCCATCATGCCTTACATTGGAGAGCCACAACCATGGCTTTCCCCCTCCACCATCAAGGGGAAGATTTGTGCTATGGAGGGAGTTGTTTCCAGTCACCTGCCAGCAAAATCAAGTGCGAAAAATACAAGTACCAGAATCCTCAGAGCTAATTAACTTGTCACACCTGAAACAGAAATGCAGACCCGCCTGAAAAAACAAAGAAACTCAGCCTCCCCGAAGATTGATGAAATCATGAAAACGTGCGTTAGGAGGAGAAGCTAAAGACTGGTAATAGAGCGCCTGCCTTCAGATCTTTAAACATTGTTCCAGGAGTCCCGGGCTCAGAAGGCAGTGCAGCAGGGCCATCATGCCTTACATTAGAGAGCCACAACCATGGCTTTCCCCCTCCCCCATAAAGGGGAAGATTTGTGCTATGGAGGGAGTTGTTTCCAGTCACCTGCCAGCAAAATCAAGTGCGAAAAATACAAGTACCAGAATCCTCAGAGCTAATTAACTTGTCACACCTGAAAGAGAAATGCAGACCCGCCTGAAAAAACAAAGAAACTCAGCCTCCCTGAAGATTGATGAAGTCATGAAAACGTGCGTTAGGAGGAGAAGCTAAAGACTGGTAACAGAGCGCCTGCCTTCACATCTTTAAACATTGTTCCAGGAGACCCGGGCTCACAAGGCAGTGCAGCAGGGCCATCATGCCTTACATTGGAGAGCCACAACCATGGCTTTCCCCCTCCCCCATCAAGGGGAAGATTTGTGCTATGGAGGGAGTTGTTTCCAGTCACCTGCCAGCAAAATCAAGTGCGAAAAATACAAGTACCAGACTCCTCGGAGCTAATTAACTTTTCACTCCTGAAACAGAAATGCAGACCCGCCTGAAAAAACAAAGAAACTCAGCCTCCCTGAAGATTGATGGAGTCATGAAAACGTGCGTTAGGAGAAGAAGCTAAAGACTGGTAACAGAGCGCCTGCCTTCACATCTTTAAACATTGTTCCAGGAGTCCCGGTGTCACAAGGCAGTGCAGCAGGGCCATCATGCCTTACATTGGAGAGCCGCAACCATGGGTTTCCCCCTCCCCCATCAAAGGGAAGAGTTGTGCTATGGAGGGAGTTGTTTCCCGTCACCTGCCAGCAAAATCAAGTGCGAAAAATTCAAGTACCAGAATCCTCAGAGCTAATGAACTTGTCACACCTGAAACAGAAATGCAGACCCACCTGAAAAAACAAAGAAACTCAGCCTCCCTGAAGATTGATGAAGTCATGAAAACGTGTGTTAGGAGGAGAAGCTAAAGACTGGTAACAGAGCGCCTGCCTTCACATCTTTAAACATTGTTCCAGGAGTCCCGGGCTCACAAGGCAGTGCAGCAGGGCCATCATGCCTTACATTGGAGAGCCACAACCATGGCTTTCCCTCTACCCCCATCAAATGGAAGATTTGTGCTATGGTGGGAGTTGTTTCCAGTCACCTTCCAGCAAAATCAAGTGCGAAAAATACAGGTACCAGAATCCTCAGAGCTAATGAACTTGTCACACCTGAAACAGAAATGTAGACCCGCCTGAATAAACAAAGAAACTCAGCCTCCCTGAAGATTGATGAAGTCATGAAAACGTGCGTTAGGAGGAGAAGCTAAAGACTGGTAACAGCGCCTGCCTTCACATCTTTAAACATTGTTCCAGGATACCCGGGCTCACAAGGCAGTGCAGCAGGGCCAATATGCATTACATTGGAGAGCCAAAACCATGGCTTTCCCCCACCCCCATCAAGGGGAAGATTTGTGCTATGGAGGGAGTTGTTTCCAGTCACCTGCCAGCAAAATCAAGTGCAAAAAATACAAGTACCAGAATCCTCAGAGCTAATTAACTTGTCACACCTGAAAGAGAAATGCAGACCCGCCTGAAAAAACAAAGAAACTCAGCCTCCCTGAAGATTGATGAAGTCATGAAAACGTGCGTTAGGAGGAGAAGCTAAAGACTGGTAACAGAGCGCCTGCCTTCAGATCTTTAAGCATTGTTCCAGGAGTCCCGGGCTCAGAAGGGAGTGCAGCAGGGCCATCATGCCTTACATTGGAGAGCCACAACCATGGCTTTCCCCCTCCCCCATCAAGGGGAAGATTTGTGCTATGGAGGGAGTTGTTTCCAGTCACCTGCCAGCAAAATCAAGTGCGAAAAATACAAGTACCAGAATCCTCAGAGCTAATTAACTTGTCACACCTGAAACAGAAATGCAGACCCGCCTGAAAAAACAAAGAAACTCAGCCTCCCCGAAGATTGATGAAATCATGAAAACGTGCGTTAGGAGGAGAAGCTAAAGACTGGTAATAGAGCGCCTGCCTTCAGATCTTTAAACATTGTTCCAGGAGTCCCGGGCTCAGAAGGCAGTGCAGCAGGGCCATCATGCCTTACATTAGAGAGCCACAACCATGGCTTTCCCCCTCCCCCATAAAGGGGAAGATTTGTGCTATGGAGGGAGTTGTTTCCAGTCACCTGCCAGCAAAATCAAGTGCGAAAAATACAAGTACCAGAATCCTCAGAGCTAATTAACTTGTCACACCTGAAACAGAAATGCAGACCCGCCTGAAAAAACAAAGAAACTCAGCCTCCCCGAAGATTGATGAAATCATGAAAACGTGCGTTAGGAGGAGAAGCTAAAGACTGGTAATAGAGCGCCTGCCTTCAGATCTTTAAACATTGTTCCAGGAGTCCCGGGCTCAGAAGGCAGTGCAGCAGGGCCATCATGCCTTACATTGGAGAGCCACAACCATTCCTTTCCCCTCCCCCCATCAAGGGAGAGATTTGTGCTATGGAGGGAGTTGTTTCCAGTCACCTGCCAGCAAAATCAAGTGCGAAAAATACAAGTACCAGAATCCTCAGAGCTAATTACCTTGTCACACCTGAAAGAGAAATGCAGACCCGCCTGAAAAAACAAAGAAACTCAGCCTCCCTGAAGATTGATGAAGTCATGAAAACGTGCGTTAGGAGGATAAGCTAAAGACTGGTAACAGAGCGCCTGCCTTCACATCTTTAAACATTGTTCCAGGAGTCCCGGGCTCACAAGGCAGTGCAGCAGGGCCATCATGCCTTACATTGGAGAGCCGCAACCATGGGTTTCCCCCTCCCCCATAAAGGGGAAGATTTGTGCTATGGAGGGAGTTGTTTCCAGTCACCTGCCAGCAAAATCAAGTGCGAAAAATACAAGTACCAGAATCCTCAGAGCTAATTAACTTGTCACACCTGAAACAGAAATGCAGACCCGCCTGAAAAAACAAAGAAACTCAGCCTCCCCGAAGATTGATGAAATCATGAAAACGTGCGTTAGGAGGAGAAGCTAAAGACTGGTAATAGAGCGCCTGCCTTCAGATCTTTAAACATTGTTCCAGGAGTCCCGGGCTCAGAAGGCAGTGCAGCAGGGCCATCATGCCTTACATTGGAGAGCCACAACCATTCCTTTCCCCTCCCCCCATCAAGGGAGAGATTTGTGCTATGGAGGGAGTTGTTTCCAGTCACCTGCCAGCAAAATCAAGTGCGAAAAATACAAGTACCAGAATCCTCAGAGCTAATTACCTTGTCACACCTGAAAGAGAAATGCAGACCCGCCTGAAAAAACAAAGAAACTCAGCCTCCCTGAAGATTGATGAAGTCATGAAAACGTGCGTTAGGAGGATAAGCTAAAGACTGGTAACAGAGCGCCTGCCTTCACATCTTTAAACATTGTTCCAGGAGTCCCGGTGTCACAAGGCAGTGCAGCAGGGCCATCATGCCTTACATTGGAGAGCCGCAACCATGGGTTTCCCCCTCCCCCATCAAAGGGAAGAGTTGTGCTATGGAGGGAGTTGTTTCCCGTCACCTGCCAGCAAAATCAAGTGCGAAAAATTCAAGTACCAGAATCCTCAGAGCTAATGAACTTGTCACACCTGAAACAGAAATGCAGACCCACCTGAAAAAACAAAGAAACTCAGCCTCCCTGAAGATTGATGAAGTCATGAAAACGTGTGTTAGGAGGAGAAGCTAAAGACTGGTAACAGAGCGCCTGCCTTCACATCTTTAAACATTGTTCCAGGAGTCCCGGGCTCACAAGGCAGTGCAGCAGGGCCATCATGCCTTACATTGGAGAGCCACAACCATGGCTTTCCCTCTACCCCCATCAAATGGAAGATTTGTGCTATGGTGGGAGTTGTTTCCAGTCACCTTGCAGCAAAATCAAGTGCGAAAAATACAGGTACCAGAATCCTCAGAGCTAATGAACTTGTCACACCTGAAACAGAAATGTAGACCCGCCTGAATAAACAAAGAAACTCAGCCTCCCTGAAGATTGATGAAGTCATGAAAACGTGCGTTAGGAGGAGAAGCTAAAGACTGGTAACAGCGCCTGCCTTCACATCTTTAAACATTGTTCCAGGATACCCGGGCTCACAAGGCAGTGCAGCAGGGCCAATATGCCTTACATTGGAGAGCCAAAACCATAGCTTTCCCCCACCCCCATCAAGGGGAAGATTTGTGCTATGGAGGGAGTTGTTTCCAGTCACCTGCCAGCAAAATCAAGTGCGAAATATACAAGTACCAGAATCCTCAGAGCTAATTAACTTGTCACACCTGAAAGAGAAATGCAGACCCGCCTGAAAAAACAAAGAAACTCAGCCTCCCTGAAGATTGATGAAGTCATGAAAACGTGCGTTAGGAGGAGAAGCTAAAGACTGGTAACAGAGCGCCTGCCTTCAGATCTTTAAGCATTGTTCCAGGAGTCCCGGGCTCAGAAGGGAGTGCAGCAGGGCCATCATGCCTTACATTGGAGAGCCACAACCATGGCTTTCCCCCTCCCCCATCAAGGGGAAGATTTGTGCTATGGAGGGAGTTGTTTCCAGTCACCTGCCAGCAAAATCAAGTGCGAAAAATACAAGTACCAGAATCCTCAGAGCTAATTAACTTGTCACACCTGAAACAGAAATGCAGACCCGCCTGAAAAAACAAAGAAACTCAGCCTCCCCGAAGATTGATGAAATCATGAAAACCTTCGTTAGGAGGAGAAGCTAAAGACTGGTAATAGAGCGCCTGCCTTCAGATCTTTAAACATTGTTCCAGGAGTCCCGGGCTCAAAAGGCAGTGCAGCAGGGCCATCATGCCTTACATTAGAGAGCCACAACCATGGCTTTCCCCCTCCCCCATAAAGGGGAAGATTTGTGCTATGGAGGGAGTTGTTTCCAGTCACCTGCCAGCAAAATCAAGTGCGAAAAATACAAGTACCAGAATCCTCAGAGCTAATTAACTTGTCACACCTGAAAGAGAAATGCAGACCCGCCTGAAAAAACAAAGAAACTCAGCCTCCCTGAAGATTGATGAAGTCATGAAAACGTGCGTTAGGAGGAGAAGCTAAAGACTGGTAACAGAGCGCCTGCCTTCACATCTTTAAACATTGTTCCAGGAGACCCGGGCTCACAAGGCAGTGCAGCAGGGCCATCATGCCTTACATTGGAGAGCCACAACCATGGCTTTCCCCCTCCCCCATCAAGGGGAAGATTTGTGCTATGGAGGGAGTTGTTTCCAGTCACCTGCCAGCAAAATCAAGTGCGAAAAATACAAGTACCAGACTCCTCGGAGCTAATTAACTTTTCACTCCTGAAACAGAAATGCAGACCCGCCTGAAAAAACAAAGAAACTCAGCCTCCCTGAAGATTGATGGAGTCATGAAAACGTGCGTTAGGAGAAGAAGCTAAAGACTGGTAACAGAGCGCCTGCCTTCACATCTTTAAACATTGTTCCAGGAGTCCCGGTGTCACAAGGCAGTGCAGCAGGGCCATCATGCCTTACATTGGAGAGCCGCAACCATGGGTTTCCCCCTCCCCCATCAAAGGGAAGAGTTGTGCTATGGAGGGAGTTGTTTCCCGTCACCTGCCAGCAAAATCAAGTGCGAAAAATTCAAGTACCAGAATCCTCAGAGCTAATGAACTTGTCACACCTGAAACAGAAATGCAGACCCACCTGAAAAAACAAAGAAACTCAGCCTCCCTGAAGATTGATGAAGTCATGAAAACGTGTGTTAGGAGGAGAAGCTAAAGACTGGTAACAGAGCGCCTGCCTTCACATCTTTAAACATTGTTCCAGGAGTCCCGGGCTCACAAGGCAGTGCAGCAGGGCCATCATGCCTTACATTGGAGAGCCACAACCATGGCTTTCCCTCTACCCCCATCAAATGGAAGATTTGTGCTATGGTGGGAGTTGTTTCCAGTCACCTTCCAGCAAAATCAAGTGCGAAAAATACAGGTACCAGAATCCTCAGAGCTAATGAACTTGTCACACCTGAAACAGAAATGTAGACCCGCCTGAATAAACAAAGAAACTCAGCCTCCCTGAAGATTGATGAAGTCATGAAAACGTGCGTTAGGAGGAGAAGCTAAAGACTGGTAACAGCGCCTGCCTTCACATCTTTAAACATTGTTCCAGGATACCCGGGCTCACAAGGCAGTGCAGCAGGGCCAATATGCATTACATTGGAGAGCCAAAACCATGGCTTTCCCCCACCCCCATCAAGGGGAAGATTTGTGCTATGGAGGGAGTTGTTTCCAGTCACCTGCCAGCAAAATCAAGTGCAAAAAATACAAGTACCAGAATCCTCAGAGCTAATTAACTTGTCACACCTGAAAGAGAAATGCAGACCCGCCTGAAAAAACAAAGAAACTCAGCCTCCCTGAAGATTGATGAAGTCATGAAAACGTGCGTTAGGAGGAGAAGCTAAAGACTGGTAACAGAGTGCCTGCCTTCAGATCTTTAAACATTGTTCCAGGAGTCCCGGGCTCAGAAGGCAGTGCAGCAGGGCCATCATGCCTTACATTGGAGAGCCACAACCATTCGTTTCCCCCTCACCCCATCAAGGGAGAGATTTGTGCTATGGAGGGAGTTGTTTCCTGTCACCTGCCAGCAAAATCAAGTGCGGAAAATTCAAGTACCAGAATCCTCAGAGCTAATGAACTTGTCACACCTGAAACAGAAATGCAGACCCGTCTGAAAAAACAAAGAAACTCAGCCTCCCTGAAGATTGATGAAGTCATGAAAATGTGTGTTAGGAGGAGAAGCTAAAGACTGGTAACAGAGCGCCTGCCTTCACATCTTTAAACATTGTTCCAGGAGTCCCGGGCTCACAAGGCAGTGCAGCAGGGCCATCATGCCTTACATTGGAGAGCCACAACCATGGCTTTCCCTCTACCCCCATCAAATGGAAGATTTGTGCTGTGGTGGGAGTTGTTTCCAGTCACCTGCCAGCAAAATCAAGTGCGAAAAATACAAGTAACAGAATCCTCAGAGCTAATTAACTTGTCACACCTGAAACAGAAATGTAGACCCGCCCGAATAAACAAAGAAACTCAGCCTCCCTGAAGATTGATGAAGTCATGAAAAGGTGCGTTAGGAGGAGAAGCTAAAGACTGGTAACAGCGCCTGCCTTCACATCTTTAAACATTGTTCCAGGATACCCAGGCTCACAAGGCAGTGCAGCAGGGCCATTATGCCTTACATTGGAGAGCCAAAACCATGGCTTTCCCCCACCCCCATCAAGGGGAAGATTTGTGCTATGGAGGGAGTTGTTTCCAGTCACCTGCCAGCAAAATCAAGTGCGAAAAATACAAGTAACAGAATCCTCAGAGCTAATTAACTTGTCACACCTGAAACAGAAATGCAGACCCGCCTGAAAAAACAAAGAAACTCAGCCTCCCTGAAGATTGATGAAGTCATGAAAATGTGCGTTAGGAGGAGAATCTAAAGACTGGTAACAGAGCGCCTGCCTTCAGATCTTTAAACATTGTTCCAGGAGTCCCGGGCTCAGAAGGCAGTGCAGCAGGGCCATCATGCCTTACATTGGAGAGCCGCAACCATGGCTTTCCCCCTCCCCCATCAAGGGGAAGATTTGTGCTATGGAGGGAGTTGTTTCCAGTCACCTGCCAGCAAAATCAAGTGCGAAAAATACAAGTACCAGACTCCTCAGAGCTAATTAACTTTTCACACCTGAAACAGAAATGCAGACCCGCCTGAAAAAACAAAGAAACTCAGCCTCCCTGAAGATTGATGGAGTCATGAAAACGTGCGTTAGGAGAAGAAGCTAAAGACTGGTAACAGAGCGCCTGCCTTCACATCTTTAAACATTGTTCCAGGAGTCCCGGTGTCACAAGGCAGTGCAGCAGGGCCATCATGCCTTACATTGGAGAGCCGCAACCATGGGTTTCCCCCTCCCCCATCAAAGGGAAGAGTTGTGCTATGGAGGGAGTTGTTTCCCGTCACCTGCCAGCAAAATCAAGTGCGAAAAATTCAAGTACCAGAATCCTCAGAGCTAATGAACTTGTCACACCTGAAACAGAAATGCAGACCCACCTGAAAAAACAAAGAAACTCAGCCTCCCTGAAGATTGATGAAGTCATGAAAACGTGTGTTAGGAGGAGAAGCTAAAGACTGGTAACAGAGCGCCTGCCTTCACATCTTTAAACATTGTTCCAGGAGTCCCGGGCTCACAAGGCAGCGCAGCAGGGCCATCATGCCTTACATTGGAGAGCCACAACCATGGCTTTCCCTCTACCCCCATCAAATGGAAGATTTGTGCTATGGTGGGAGTTGTTTCCAGTCACCTTCCAGCAAAATCAAGTGCGAAAAATACAGGTACCAGAATCCTCAGAGCTAATGAACTTGTCACACCTGAAACAGAAATGTAGACCCGCCTGAATAAACAAAGAAACTCAGCCTCCCTGAAGATTGATGAAGTCATGAAAACGTGCGTTAGGAGGAGAAGCTAAAGACTGGTAACAGCGCCTGCCTTCACATCTTTAAACATTGTTCCAGGATACCCGGGCTCACAAGGCAGTGCAGCAGGGCCAATATGCCTTACATTGGAGAGCCAAAACCATGGCTTTCCCCCACCCCCATCAAGGGGAAGATTTGTGCTATGGAGGGAGTTGTTTCCAGTCACCTGCCAGCAAAATCAAGTGCGAAAAATACAAGTACCAGAATCCTCAGAGCTAATTAACTTGTCACACCTGAAAGAGAAATGCAGACCCGCCTGAAAAAACAAAGAAACTCAGCCTCCCTGAAGATTGATGAAGTCATGAAAACGTGCGTTAGGAGGAGAAGCTAAAGACTGGTAACAGAGCGCCTGCCTTCAGATCTTTAAGCATTGTTCCAGGAGTCCCGGGCTCAGAAGGGAGTGCAGCAGGGCCATCATGCCTTACATTGGAGAGCCACAACCATGGCTTTCCCCCTCCACCATCAAGGGGAAGATTTGTGCTATGGAGGGAGTTGTTTCCAGTCACCTGCCAGCAAAATCAAGTGCGAAAAATACAAGTACCAGAATCCTCAGAGCTAATTAACTTGTCACACCTGAAACAGAAATGCAGACCCGCCTGAAAAAACAAAGAAACTCAGCCTCCCCGAAGATTGATGAAATCATGAAAACGTGCGTTAGGAGGAGAAGCTAAAGACTGGTAATAGAGCGCCTGCCTTCAGATCTTTAAACATTGTTCCAGGAGTCCCGGGCTCAGAAGGCAGTGCAGCAGGGCCATCATGCCTTACATTAGAGAGCCACAACCATGGCTTTCCCCCTCCCCCATAAAGGGGAAGATTTGTGCTATGGAGGGAGTTGTTTCCAGTCACCTGCCAGCAAAATCAAGTGCGAAAAATACAAGTACCAGAATCCTCAGAGCTAATTAACTTGTCACACCTGAAAGAGAAATGCAGACCCGCCTGAAAAAACAAAGAAACTCAGCCTCCCTGAAGATTGATGAAGTCATGAAAACGTGCGTTAGGAGGAGAAGCTAAAGACTGGTAACAGAGCGCCTGCCTTCACATCTTTAAACATTGTTCCAGGAGACCCGGGCTCACAAGGCAGTGCAGCAGGGCCATCATGCCTTACATTGGAGAGCCACAACCATGGCTTTCCCCCTCCCCCAACAAGGGGAAGATTTGTGCTATGGAGGGAGTTGTTTCCAGTCACCTGCCAGCAAAATCAAGTGCGAAAAATACAAGTACCAGACTCCTCGGAGCTAATTAACTTTTCACTCCTGAAACAGAAATGCAGACCCGCCTGAAAAAACAAAGAAACTCAGCCTCCCTGAAGATTGATGGAGTCATGAAAACGTGCGTTAGGAGAAGAAGCTAAAGACTGGTAACAGAGCGCCTGCCTTCACATCTTTAAACATTGTTCCAGGAGTCCCGGTGTCACAAGGCAGTGCAGCAGGGCCATCATGCCTTACATTGGAGAGCCGCAACCATGGGTTTCCCCCTCCCCCATCAAAGGGAAGAGTTGTGCTATGGAGGGAGTTGTTTCCCGTCACCTGCCAGCAAAATCAAGTGCGAAAAATTCAAGTACCAGAATCCTCAGAGCTAATGAACTTGTCACACCTGAAACAGAAATGCAGACCCACCTGAAAAAACAAAGAAACTCAGCCTCCCTGAAGATTGATGAAGTCATGAAAACGTGTGTTAGGAGGAGAAGCTAAAGACTAGTAACAGAGCGCCTGCCTTCACATCTTTAAACATTGTTCCAGGAGTCCCGGGCTCACAAGGCAGTGCAGCAGGGCCATCATGCCTTACATTGGAGAGCCACAACCATGGCTTTCCCTCTACCCCCATCAAATGGAAGATTTGTGCTATGGTGGGAGTTGTTTCCAGTCACCTTCCAGCAAAATGAAGTGCGAAAAATACAGGTACCAGAATCCTCAGAGCTAATGAACTTGTCACACCTGAAACAGAAATGTAGACCCGCCTGAATAAACAAAGAAACTCAGCCTCCCTGAAGATTGATGAAGTCATGAAAACGTGCGTTAGGAGGAGAAGCTAAAGACTGGTAACAGCGCCTGCCTTCACATCTTTAAACATTGTTCCAGGATACCCGGGCTCACAAGGCAGTGCAGCAGGGCCAATATGCATTACATTGGAGAGCCAAAACCATGGCTTTCCCCCACCCCCATCAAGGGGAAGATTTGTGCTATGGAGGGAGTTGTTTCCAGTCACCTGCCAGCAAAATCAAGTGCAAAAAATACAAGTACCAGAATCCTCAGAGCTAATTAACTTGTCACACCTGAAAGAGAAATGCAGACCCGCCTGAAAAAACAAAGAAACTCAGCCTCCCTGAAGATTGATGAAGTCATGAAAACGTGCGTTAGGAGGAGAAGCTAAAGACTGGTAACAGAGCGCCTGCCTTCAGATCTTTAAGCATTGTTCCAGGAGTCCCGGGCTCAGAAGGGAGTGCAGCAGGGCCATCATGCCTTACATTGGAGAGCCACAACCATGGCTTTCCCCCTCCCCCATCAAGGGGAAGATTTGTGCTATGGAGGGAGTTGTTTCCAGTCACCTGCCAGCAAAATCAAGTGCGAAAAATACAAGTACCAGAATCCTCAGAGCTAATTAACTTGTCACACCTGAAAGAGAAATGCAGACCCGCCTGAAAAAACAAAGAAACTCAGCCTCCCTGAAGATTGATGAAGTCATGAAAACGTGCGTTAGGAGGAGAAGCTAAAGACTGGTAACAGAGCGCCTGCCTTCACATCTTTAAACATTGTTCCAGGAGACCCGGGCTCACAAGGCAGTGCAGCAGGGCCATCATGCCTTACATTGGAGAGCCACAACCATGGCTTTCCCCCTCCCCCATCAAGGGGAAGATTTGTGCTATGGAGGGAGTTGTTTCCAGTCACCTGCCAGCAAAATCAAGTGCGAAAAATACAAGTACCAGACTCCTCGGAGCTAATTAACTTTTCACTCCTGAAACAGAAATGCAGACCCGCCTGAAAAAACAAAGAAACTCAGCCTCCCTGAAGATTGATGGAGTCATGAAAACGTGCGTTAGGAGAAGAAGCTAAAGACTGGTAACAGAGCGCCTGCCTTCACATCTTTAAACATTGTTCCAGGAGTCCCGGTGTCACAAGGCAGTGCAGCAGGGCCATCATGCCTTACATTGGAGAGCCGCAACCATGGGTTTCCCCCTCCCCCATCAAAGGGAAGAGTTGTGCTATGGAGGGAGTTGTTTCCCGTCACCTGCCAGCAAAATCAAGTGCGAAAAATTCAAGTACCAGAATCCTCAGAGCTAATGAACTTGTCACACCTGAAACAGAAATGCAGACCCACCTGAAAAAACAAAGAAACTCAGCCTCCCTGAAGATTGATGAAGTCATGAAAACGTGTGTTAGGAGGAGAAGCTAAAGACTAGTAACAGAGCGCCTGCCTTCACATCTTTAAACATTGTTCCAGGAGTCCCGGGCTCACAAGGCAGTGCAGCAGGGCCATCATGCCTTACATTGGAGAGCCACAACCATGGCTTTCCCTCTACCCCCATCAAATGGAAGATTTGTGCTATGGTGGGAGTTGTTTCCAGTCACCTTCCAGCAAAATGAAGTGCGAAAAATACAGGTACCAGAATCCTCAGAGCTAATGAACTTGTCACACCTGAAACAGAAATGTAGACCCGCCTGAATAAACAAAGAAACTCAGCCTCCCTGAAGATTGATGAAGTCATGAAAACGTGCGTTAGGAGGAGAAGCTAAAGACTGGTAACAGCGCCTGCCTTCACATCTTTAAACATTGTTCCAGGATACCCGGGCTCACAAGGCAGTGCAGCAGGGCCAATATGCATTACATTGGAGAGCCAAAACCATGGCTTTCCCCCACCCCCATCAAGGGGAAGATTTGTGCTATGGAGGGAGTTGTTTCCAGTCACCTGCCAGCAAAATCAAGTGCAAAAAATACAAGTACCAGAATCCTCAGAGCTAATTAACTTGTCACACCTGAAAGAGAAATGCAGACCCGCCTGAAAAAACAAAGAAACTCAGCCTCCCTGAAGATTGATGAAGTCATGAAAACGTGCGTTAGGAGGAGAAGCTAAAGACTGGTAACAGAGCGCCTGCCTTCAGATCTTTAAGCATTGTTCCAGGAGTCCCGGGCTCAGAAAGGAGTGCAGCAGGGCCATCATGCCTTACATTGGAGAGCCACAACCATGGCTTTCCCCCTCCCCCATCAAGGGGAAGATTTGTGCTATGGAGGGAGTTGTTTCCAGTCACCTGCCAGCAAAATCAAGTGCGAAAAATACAAGTACCAGAATCCTCAGAGCTAATTAACTTGTCACACCTGAAACAGAAATGCAGACCCGCCTGAAAAAACAAAGAAACTCAGCCTCCCCGAAGATTGATGAAATCATGAAAACGTGCGTTAGGAGGAGAAGCTAAAGACTGGTAATAGAGCGCCTGCCTTCAGATCTTTAAACATTGTTCCAGGAGTCCCGGGCTCAGAAGGCAGTGCAGCAGGGCCATCATGCCTTACATTGGAGAGCCACAACCATTCCTTTCCCCTCCCCCCATCAAGGGAGAGATTTGTGCTATGGAGGGAGTTGTTTCCAGTCACCTGCCAGCAAAATCAAGTGCGAAAAATACAAGTACCAGAATCCTCAGAGCTAATTAACTTGTCACACCTGAAAGAGAAATGCAGACCCGCCTGAAAAAACAAAGAAACTCAGCCTCCCTGAAGATTGATGAAGTCATGAAAACGTGCGTTAGGAGGATAAGCTAAAGACTGGTAACAGAGCGCCTGCCTTCACATCTTTAAACATTGTTCCAGGAGACCCGGGCTCACAAGGCAGTGCAGCAGGGCCATCATGCCTTACATTGGAGAGCCACAACCATGGCTTTCCCCCTCCCCCATCAAGGGGAAGATTTGTGCTATGGAGGGAGTTGTTTCCAGTCACCTGCCAGCAAAATCAAGTGCGAAAAATACAAGTACCAGACTCCTCAGAGCTAATTAACTTTTCACACCTGAAACAGAAATGCAGACCCGCCTGAAAAAACAAAGAAACTCAGCCTCCCTGAAGATTGATGGAGTCATGAAAACGTGCGTTAGGAGAAGAAGCTAAAGACTGGTAACAGAGCGCCTGCCTTCACATCTTTAAACATTGTTCCAGGAGTCCCGGTGTCACAAGGCAGTGCAGCAGGGCCATCATGCCTTACATTGGAGAGCCGCAACCATGGGTTTCCCCCTCCCCCATCAAAGGGAAGAGTTGTGCTATGGAGGGAGTTGTTTCCCATCACCTGCCAGCAAAATCAAGTGCGAAAAATTCAAGTACCAGAATCCTCAGAGCTAATGAACTTGTCACACCTGAAACAGAAATGCAGACCCACCTGAAAAAACAAAGAAACTCAGCCTCCCTGAAGATTGATGAAGTCATGAAAACGTGTGTTAGGAGGAGAAGCTAAAGAGTGGTAACAGAGCGCCTGCCTTCACATCTTTAAACATTGTTCCAGGAGTCCCGGGCTCACAAGGCAGTGCAGCAGGGCCATCATGCCTTACAATGGAGAGCCACAACCATGGCTTTCCCTCTACCCCCATCAAATGGAAGATTTGTGCTATGGTGGGAGTTGTTTCCAGTCACCTTCCAGCAAAATCAAGTGCGAAAAATACAGGTACCAGAATCCTCAGAGCTAATGAACTTGTCACACCTGAAACAGAAATGTAGACCCGCCTGAATAAACAAAGAAACTCAGCCTCCCTGAAGATTGATGAAGTCATGAAAACGTGCGTTAGGAGGAGAAGCTAAAGACTGGTAACAGCGCCTGCCTTCACATCTTTAAACATTGTTCCAGGATACCCGGGCTCACAAGGCAGTGCAGCAGGGCCAATATGCCTTACATTGGAGAGCCAAAACCATAGCTTTCCCCCACCCCCATCAAGGGGAAGATTTGTGCTATGGAGGGAGTTGTTTCCAGTCACCTGCCAGCAAAATGAAGTGCGAAATATACAAGTACCAGAATCCTCAGAGCTAATTAACTTGTCACACCTGAAAGAGAAATGCAGACCCGCCTGAAAAAACAAAGAAACTCAGCCTCCCTGAAGATTGATGAAGTCATGAAAACGTGCGTTAGGAGGAGAAGCTAAAGACTGGTAACAGAGCGCCTGCCTTCAGATCTTTAAGCATTGTTCCAGGAGTCCCGGGCTCAGAAGGGAGTGCAGCAGGGCCATCATGCCTTACATTGGAGAGCCACAACCATGGCTTTCCCCCTCCCCCATCAAGGGGAAGATTTGTGCTATGGAGGGAGTTGTTTCCAGTCACCTGCCAGCAAAATCAAGTGCGAAAAATACAAGTACCAGAATCCTCAGAGCTAATTAACTTGTCACACCTGAAACAGAAATGCAGACCCGCCTGAAAAAACAAAGAAACTCAGCCTCCCCGAAGATTGATGAAATCATGAAAACCTTCGTTAGGAGGAGAAGCTAAAGACTGGTAATAGAGCGCCTGCCTTCAGATCTTTAAACATTGTTCCAGGAGTCCCGGGCTCAGAAGGCAGTGCAGCAGGGCCATCATGCCTTACATTAGAGAGCCACAACCATGGCTTTCCCCCTCCCCCATAAAGGGGAAGATTTGTGCTATGGAGGGAGTTGTTTCCAGTCACCTGCCAGCAAAATCAACTGCGAAAAATACAAGTACCAGAATCCTCAGAGCTAATTAACTTGTCACACCTGAAAGAGAAATGCAGACCCGCCTGAAAAAACAAAGAAACTCAGCCTCCCTGAAGATTGATGAAGTCATGAAAACGTGCGTTAGGAGGAGAAGCTAAAGACTGGTAACAGAGCGCCTGCCTTCACATCTTTAAACATTGTTCCAGGAGACCCGGGCTCACAAGGCAGTGCAGCAGGGCCATCATGCCTTACATTGGAGAGCCACAACCATGGCTTTCCCCCTCCCCCATCAAGGGGAAGATTTGTGCTATGGAGGGAGTTGTTTCCAGTCACCTGCCAGCAAAATCAAGTGCGAAAAATACAAGTACCAGACTCCTCGGAGCTAATTAACTTTTCACTCCTGAAACAGAAATGCAGACCCGCCTGAAAAAACAAAGAAACTCAGCCTCCCTGAAGATTGATGGAGTCATGAAAACGTGCGTTAGGAGAAGAAGCTAAAGACTGGTAACAGAGCGCCTGCCTTCACATCTTTAAACATTGTTCCAGGAGTCCCGGTGTCACAAGGCAGTGCAGCAGGGCCATCATGCCTTACATTGGAGAGCCGCAACCATGGGTTTCCCCCTCCCCCATCAAAGGGAAGAGTTGTGCTATGGAGGGAGTTGTTTCCCGTCACCTGCCAGCAAAATCAAGTGCGAAAAATTCAAGTACCAGAATCCTCAGAGCTAATGAACTTGTCACACCTGAAACAGAAATGCAGACCCACCTGAAAAAACAAAGAAACTCAGCCTCCCTGAAGATTGATGAAGTCATGAAAACGTGTGTTAGGAGGAGAAGCTAAAGACTGGTAACAGAGCGCCTGCCTTCACATCTTTAAACATTGTTCCAGGAGTCCCGGGCTCACAAGGCAGTGCAGCAGGGCCATCATGCCTTACATTGGAGAGCCACAACCATGGCTTTCCCTCTACCCCCATCAAATGGAAGATTTGTGCTATGGTGGGAGTTGTTTCCAGTCACCTTCCAGCAAAATGAAGTGCGAAAAATACAGGTACCAGAATCCTCAGAGCTAATGAACTTGTCACACCTGAAACAGAAATGTAGACCCGCCTGAATAAACAAAGAAACTCAGCCTCCCTGAAGATTGATGAAGTCATGAAAACGTGCGTTAGGGGGAGAAGCTAAAGACTGGTAACAGCGCCTGCCTTCACATCTTTAAACATTGTTCCAGGATACCCGGGCTCACAAGGCAGTGCAGCAGGGCCAATATGCATTACATTGGAGAGCCAAAACCATGGCTTTCCCCCACCCCCATCAAGGGGAAGATTTGTGCTATGGAGGGAGTTGTTTCCAGTCACCTGCCAGCAAAATCAAGTGCAAAAAATACAAGTACCAGAATCCTCAGAGCTAATTAACTTGTCACACCTGAAAGAGAAATGCAGACCCGCCTGAAAAAACAAAGAAACTCAGCCTCCCTGAAGATTGATGAAGTCATGAAAACGTGCGTTAGGAGGAGAAGCTAAAGACTGGTAACAGAGCGCCTGCCTTCAGATCTTTAAGCATTGTTCCAGGAGTCCCGGGCTCAGAAGGGAGTGCAGCAGGGCCATCATGCCTTACATTGGAGAGCCACAACCATGGCTTTCCCCCTCCTCCATCAAGGGGAAGATTTGTGCTATGGAGGGAGTTGTTTCCAGTCACCTGCCAGCAAAATCAAGTGCGAAAAATACAAGTACCAGAATCCTCAGAGCTAATTAACTTGTCACACCTGAAACAGAAATGCAGACCCGCCTGAAAAAACAAAGAAACTCAGCCTCCCCGAAGATTGATGAAATCATGAAAACGTGCGTTAGGAGGAGAAGCTAAAGACTGGTAATAGAGCGCCTGCCTTCAGATCTTTAAACATTGTTCCAGGAGTCCCGGGCTCAGAAGGCAGTGCAGCAGGGCCATCATGCCTTACATTAGAGAGCCACAACCATGGCTTTCCCCCTCCCCCATAAAGGGGAAGATTTGTGCTATGGAGGGAGTTGTTTCCAGTCACCTGCCAGCAAAATCAAGTGCGAAAAATACAAGTACCAGAATCCTCAGAGCTAATTAACTTGTCACACCTGAAACAGAAATGCAGACCCGCCTGAAAAAACAAAGAAACTCAGCCTCCCCGAAGATTGATGAAATCATGAAAACGTGCGTTAGGAGGAGAAGCTAAAGACTGGTAATAGAGCGCCTGCCTTCAGATCTTTAAACATTGTTCCAGGAGTCCCGGGCTCAGAAGGCAGTGCAGCAGGGCCATCATGCCTTACATTGGAGAGCCACAACCATTCTTTTCCCCCTCCCCCTATCAAGGGGAAGATTTGTGCTATGGAGGGACTTGTTTCCAGTCACCTGCCAGCAAAATCAAGTGCGAAAAATACAAGTACCAGAATCCTCAGAGCTAATTAACTTGTCACACCTGAAACAGAAATGCAGACCCGGCTGAAAAAACAAAGAAACTCAGCCTCCCTGAAGATTGAAGAAGTCATGAAAACGTGCGTTAGGAGGAGAAGCTAAAGACTGGTAACAGGAGTGCCTGCCTTCACATCTTTAAACATTGTTCCAGGAGTCCCGGGTTTACAAGGCAGTGCAGCAGGTCCATCATGCCTTACATTGGAGAGCCACAACCATGGCTTTCCCCCTCCCCCCATCAAGGGGAAGATTTGTGCTTTGGAGGGAATTGTTTCCAGTCACCTGCCAGCAAAATCAAGTGCGAAAAATACAAGTACCAGAATCCTCAGAGCTAATTAACTTGTCACACCTGAAAGAGAAATGCAGACCCGCCTGAAAAAACAAAGAAACTCAGCCTCCCTGAAGATTGATGAAGTCATGAAAACGTGCCTTAGGAGGAGAAGCTAAAGACTGGTAACAGAGCGCCTGCCTTCAGATCTTTAAACATTGTTCCAGGAGTCCCGGGCTCAGAAGGCAGTGCAGCAGGGCCATCATGCCTTACATTGGAGAGCCACAACCATGGCTTTCCCCCTCCCCCATCAAGGGGAATATTTGTGCTATGGAGGGAGTTGTTTCCAGTCACCTGCCAGCAAAATCAAGTGCGAAAAATACAAGTACCAGAATCCTCAGAGCTAATTAACTTGTCACACCTGAAACAGAAATGCAGACCCGCCTGAAAAAACAAAGAAACTCAGCCTCCCCGAAGATTGATGAAATCATGAAAACGTGCGTTAGGAGGAGAAGCCAAAGACTGGTAATAGAGCGCCTGCCTTCAGATCTTTAAACATTGTTCCAGGAGTCCCGGGCTCAGAAGGCAGTGCAGCAGGGCCATCATGCCTTACATTGGAGAGCCACACCCATTCCTTTCCCCCTCCTCCTATCAAGGGGAAGATTTTTGCTATGGAGGGAGTTGTTTCCAGTCACCTGCCACCAAAATCGTGCGAAAAATACAAGTACCAGAATCCTCAGAGCTAATTAACTTGTCACACCTGAAACAGAAATGCAGACCCGGCTGAAAAAACAAAGAAACTCAGCCTCCCTGAAGATTGAAGAAGTCATGAAAACGTGCGTTAGGAGGAGAAGCTAAAGACTGGTAACAGGAGTGCCTGCCTTCACATCTTTAAACATTGTTCCAGGAGTCCCGGGTTTACAAGGCAGTGCAGCAGGGCCATCATGCCTTACATTGGAGAGCCACAACCATGGCTTTCCCCCTCCCCCCATCAAGGGGAAGATTTGTGCTTAGAGGGAATTGTTTCCAGTCACCTGCCAGCAAAATCAAGTGCGAAAAATACAAGTACCAGAATCCCCAGAGCTAATTAACTTGTCACACCTGAAAGAGAAATGCAGACCTGCCTGAAAAAACAAAGAAACTCAGCCTCCCTGAAGATTGATGAAGTCATGAAAACATGCTTTAGGAGGAGAAGCTAAAGACTGGTAACAGAGCGCCTGCCTTCAATTCTTTAAACATTGTTCCAGGAGTCCCAGGCTCACAAGGCATTGCAGCAGGGAAATTCATGCCTTTCATTGGAGAGCCACAACCATGGCTTTCCCCCTCCCCCATCAAGGGGAAGATTTGTGCTATGGAGGGAGTTGTTTCCAGTCACCTGCCAGCAAAATCAAGTGCGAAAAATACAAGTACCAGACTCCTCAGTGCTATTTAACTTGTCACACCTGAAACAGAAATGCAGACCCACCTAAAAAACAAAGAAACTCAGCCTCCCTGAAGATTGATGAAGTCATGAAAACGTGCATTAGGAGGAGAAGCTAAAGACTGGTAACAGAGCGCCTGCCTTCACATCTTTAAACATTGTTCCAGGAGTCCCGGGCTCAGAAGGCAGTGCAGCAGGGCCATCATGCCTTACATTGGAGAGCCACAACCATGGCTTTCCCCCTCCCCCCATCAAGGGGAAGATTTGTGCTATGAAGGGAGTTGTTTCCAGTCACCTGCCAGCAAAATCAAGGGCGAAAAATACAAGTACCAGAATCCTCAGAGCTAATTAACTTGTCACACCTGAAAGAGAAATGCAGACCCGCCTGAAAAAACAAAGAAACTCAGCCTCCCTGAAGATTGATGAAGTCATGAAAACGTGCGTTAGGAGAAGAAGCTAAAGACTGGTAACAGAGCGCCTGCCTTCACATCTTTAAACATTGTTCCAGCAGTCCCGGTCTCACAAGGCAGTGCAGCAGGGCCATCATGCCTTACATTGGAGAGCCACAACCATGGCTTTCCCTCTACCCCCATCAAATGGAAGATTTGTGCTATGGAGGGAGTTGTTTCCAGTCACCTGCCAGCAAAATCAAGTGCAAAAAATACAAGTAACAGAATCCTCAGAGCTAATTAACTTGTCACACCTGAAACAGAAATGCAGACCCGCCTGAAAAAACAAAGAAACTCAGCCTCCCTGAAGATTGATGAAGTCATGAAAACGTGCGTTAGGAGGAGAAGCTAAAGACTGGTAACAGAGCGCCTGCCTTCAGATCTTTAAACATTGTTCCAGGAGTCCCGGGCTCACAAGGCAGTGCAGCAGGGCCATCATGCCTTACATTGGCGAGCCACAACCATGGCTTTCCCTCTACCCCCATCAAATGGAAGATTTGTGCTATGGAGGGAGTTGTTTCCAGTCACCTTCCAGCAAAATCAAGTGCGAAAAATACAGGTACCAGAATCCTCAGAGCTAATGAACTTGTCACACCTGAAACAGAAATGTAGACCCGCCTGAATAAACAAAGAAACTCAGCCTCCCTGAAGATTGATGAAGTCATGAAAACGTGCGTTAGGAGGAGAAGCTAAAGACTGGTAACAGCGCCTGCCTTCACATCTTTAAACATTGTTCCAGGATACCCGGGCTCACAAGGCAGTGCAGCAGGGCCAATATGCATTACATTGGAGAGCCAAAACCATGGCTTTCCCCCACCCCCATCAAGGGGAAGATTTGTGCTATGGAGGGAGTTGTTTCCAGTCACCTGCCAGCAAAATCAAGTGCAAAAAATACAAGTACCAGAATCCTCAGAGCTAATTAACTTGTCACACCTGAAAGAGAAATGCAGACCCGCCTGAAAAAACAAAGAAACTCAGCCTCCCTGAAGATTGATGAAGTCATGAAAACGTGCGTTAGGAGGAGAAGCTAAAGACTGGTAACAGAGCGCCTGCCTTCAGATCTTTAAGCATTGTTCCAGGAGTCCCGGGCTCAGAAGGGAGTACAGCAGGGCCATCATGCCTTACATTGGAGAGCCACAACCATGGCTTTCCCCCTCCCCCATCAAGGGGAAGATTTGTGCTATGGAGGGAGTTGTTTCCAGTCACCTGCCAGCAAAATCAAGTGCGAAAAATACAAGTACCAGAATCCTCAGAGCTAATTAACTTGTCACACCTGAAACAGAAATGCAGACCCGCCTGAAAAAACAAAGAAACTCAGCCTCCCCGAAGATTGATGAAATCATGAAAACGTGCGTTAGGAGGAGAAGCTAAAGACTGGTAATAGAGCGCCTGCCTTCAGATCTTTAAACATTGTTCCAGGAGTCCCGGGCTCAGAAGGCAGTGCAGCAGGGCCATCATGCCTTACATTAGAGAGCCACAACCATGGCTTTCCCCCTCCCCCATAAAGGGGAAGATTTGTGCTATGGAGGGAGTTGTTTCCAGTCACCTGCCAGCAAAATCAAGTGCGAAAAATACAAGTACCAGAATCCTCAGAGCTAATTAACTTGTCACACCTGAAACAGAAATGCAGACCCGCCTGAAAAAACAAAGAAACTCAGCCTCCCCGAAGATTGATGAAATCATGAAAACGTGCGTTAGGAGGAGAAGCTAAAGACTGGTAATAGAGCGCCTGCCTTCAGATCTTTAAACATTGTTCCAGGAGTCCCGGGCTCAGAAGGCAGTGCAGCAGGGCCATCATGCCTTACATTGGAGAGCCACAACCATTCTTTTCCCCCTCCCCCTATCAAGGGGAAGATTTGTGCTATGGAGGGACTTGTTTCCAGTCACCTGCCAGCAAAATCAAGTGCGAAAAATACAAGTACCAGAATCCTCAGAGCTAATTAACTTGTCACACCTGAAACAGAAATGCAGACCCGGCTGAAAAAACAAAGAAACTCAGCCTCCCTGAAGATTGAAGAAGTCATGAAAACGTGCGTTAGGAGGAGAAGCTAAAGACTGGTAACAGGAGTGCCTGCCTTCACATCTTTAAACATTGTTCCAGGAGTCCCGGGTTTACAAGGCAGTGCAGCAGGTCCATCATGCCTTACATTGGAGAGCCACAACCATGGCTTTCCCCCTCCCCCCATCAAGGGGAAGATTTGTGCTTTGGAGGGAATTGTTTCCAGTCACCTGCCAGCAAAATCAAGTGCGAAAAATACAAGTACCAGAATCCTCAGAGCTAATTAACTTGTCACACCTGAAAGAGAAATGCAGACCCGCCTGAAAAAACAAAGAAACTCAGCCTCCCTGAAGATTGATGAAGTCATGAAAACGTGCCTTAGGAGGAGAAGCTAAAGACTGGTAACAGAGCGCCTGCCTTCAGATCTTTAAACATTGTTCCAGGAGTCCCGGGCTCAGAAGGCAGTGCAGCAGGGCCATCATGCCTTACATTGGAGAGCCACAACCATGGCTTTCCCCCTCCCCCATCAAGGGGAATATTTGTGCTATGGAGGGAGTTGTTTCCAGTCACCTGCCAGCAAAATCAAGTGCGAAAAATACAAGTACCAGAATCCTCAGAGCTAATTAACTTGTCACACCTGAAACAGAAATGCAGACCCGCCTGAAAAAACAAAGAAACTCAGCCTCCCCGAAGATTGATGAAATCATGAAAACGTGCGTTAGGAGGAGAAGCCAAAGACTGGTAATAGAGCGCCTGCCTTCAGATCTTTAAACATTGTTCCAGGAGTCCCGGGCTCAGAAGGCAGTGCAGCAGGGCCATCATGCCTTACATTGGAGAGCCACACCCATTCCTTTCCCCCTCCTCCTATCAAGGGGAAGATTTTTGCTATGGAGGGAGTTGTTTCCAGTCACCTGCCCCCAAAATCGTGCGAAAAATACAAGTACCAGAATCCTCAGAGCTAATTAACTTGTCACACCTGAAACAGAAATGCAGACCCGGCTGAAAAAACAAAGAAACTCAGCCTCCCTGAAGATTGAAGAAGTCATGAAAACGTGCGTTAGGAGGAGAAGCTAAAGACTGGTAACAGAGCGCCTGCCTTCAATTCTTTAAACATTGTTCCAGGAGTCCCAGGCTCACAAGGCATTGCAGCAGGGAAATTCATGCCTTTCATTGGAGAGCCACAACCATGGCTTTCCCCCTCCCCCATCAAGGGGAAGATTTGTGCTATGGAGGGAGTTGTTTCCAGTCACCTGCCAGCAAAATCAAGTGCGAAAAATACAAGTACCAGACTCCTCAGTGCTATTTAACTTGTCACACCTGAAACAGAAATGCAGACCCACCTAAAAAACAAAGAAACTCAGCCTCCCTGAAGATTGATGAAGTCATGAAAACGTGCATTAGGAGGAGAAGCTAAAGACTGGTAACAGAGCGCCTGCCTTCACATCTTTAAACATTGTTCCAGGAGTCCCGGGCTCACAAGGCAGTGCAACAGGGCCATCATGCCTTATATTGGAGAGCCACAACCATGGCTTTCTCCCTGCCCCCATCAAGGGGAAGATTTGTGCTATGGAGGGAGTTGTTTCCAGGCACCTGCCAGCACAATCAAGTGCGAAAAATACAAGTACCAGAATCCTCAGAGCTAATTAACTTGTCACACCTGAAACAGAAATGCAGACCCGCCTGAAAAAACAAAGAAACTCAGCCGACCTGAAGATTGATGAAGTCATGAAAACGTGCGTTAGGAGGAGAAGCTAAAGACTGGTAACAGAGCGCTTGCCTTCACATCTTTAAACATTGTTCCAGGAGTCCTGGGCTCACAAGGCAGTGCAGCAGGGCCATCATGCCTTACATTAGAGAGCCACAACCATGGCTTTCCCCCTCCCCCATAAAGGGGAAGATTTGTGCTATGGAGGGAGTTGTTTCCAGTCACCTGCCAGCAAAATCAAGTGCGAAAAATACAAGTACCAGAATCCTCAGAGCTAATTAACTTGTCACACCTGAAACAGAAATGCAGACCCGCCTGAAAAAACAAAGAAACTCAGCCTCCCCGAAGATTGATGAAATCATGAAAACGTGCGTTAGGAGGAGAAGCTAAAGACTGGTAATAGAGCGCCTGCCTTCAGATCTTTAAACATTGTTCCAGGAGTCCCGGGCTCAGAAGGCAGTGCAGCAGGGCCATCATGCCTTACATTGGAGAGCCACAACCATTCTTTTCCCCCTCCCCCTATCAAGGGGAAGATTTGTGCTATGGAGGGACTTGTTTCCAGTCACCTGCCAGCAAAATCAAGTGCGAAAAATACAAGTACCAGAATCCTCAGAGCTAATTAACTTGTCACACCTGAAACAGAAATGCAGACCCGGCTGAAAAAACAAAGAAACTCAGCCTCCCTGAAGATTGAAGAAGTCATGAAAACGTGCGTTAGGAGGAGAAGCTAAAGACTGGTAACAGGAGTGCCTGCCTTCACATCTTTAAACATTGTTCCAGGAGTCCCGGGTTTACAAGGCAGTGCAGCAGGTCCATCATGCCTTACATTGGAGAGCCACAACCATGGCTTTCCCCCTCCCCCCATCAAGGGGAAGATTTGTGCTTTGGAGGGAATTGTTTCCAGTCACCTGCCAGCAAAATCAAGTGCGAAAAATACAAGTACCAGAATCCTCAGAGCTAATTAACTTGTCACACCTGAAAGAGAAATGCAGACCCGCCTGAAAAAACAAAGAAACTCAGCCTCCCTGAAGATTGATGAAGTCATGAAAACGTGCCTTAGGAGGAGAAGCTAAAGACTGGTAACAGAGCGCCTGCCTTCAGATCTTTAAACATTGTTCCAGGAGTCCCGGGCTCAGAAGGCAGTGCAGCAGGGCCATCATGCCTTACATTGGAGAGCCACAACCATGGCTTTCCCCCTCCCCCATCAAGGGGAATATTTGTGCTATGGAGGGAGTTGTTTCCAGTCACCTGCCAGCAAAATCAAGTGCGAAAAATACAAGTACCAGAATCCTCAGAGCTAATTAACTTGTCACACCTGAAACAGAAATGCAGACCCGCCTGAAAAAACAAAGAAACTCAGCCTCCCCGAAGATTGATGAAATCATGAAAACGTGCGTTAGGAGGAGAAGCCAAAGACTGGTAATAGAGCGCCTGCCTTCAGATCTTTAAACATTGTTCCAGGAGTCCCGGGCTCAGAAGGCAGTGCAGCAGGGCCATCATGCCTTACATTGGAGAGCCACACCCATTCCTTTCCCCCTCCTCCTATCAAGGGGAAGATTTTTGCTATGGAGGGAGTTGTTTCCAGTCACCTGCCCCCAAAATCGTGCGAAAAATACAAGTACCAGAATCCTCAGAGCTAATTAACTTGTCACACCTGAAACAGAAATGCAGACCCGGCTGAAAAAACAAAGAAACTCAGCCTCCCTGAAGATTGAAGAAGTCATGAAAACGTGCGTTAGGAGGAGAAGCTAAAGACTGGTAACAGAGCGCCTGCCTTCAATTCTTTAAACATTGTTCCAGGAGTCCCAGGCTCACAAGGCATTGCAGCAGGGAAATTCATGCCTTTCATTGGAGAGCCACAACCATGGCTTTCCCCCTCCCCCATCAAGGGGAAGATTTGTGCTATGGAGGGAGTTGTTTCCAGTCACCTGCCAGCAAAATCAAGTGCGAAAAATACAAGTACCAGACTCCTCAGTGCTATTTAACTTGTCACACCTGAAACAGAAATGCAGACCCACCTAAAAAACAAAGAAACTCAGCCTCCCTGAAGATTGATGAAGTCATGAAAACGTGCATTAGGAGGAGAAGCTAAAGACTGGTAACAGAGCGCCTGCCTTCACATCTTTAAACATTGTTCCAGGAGTCCCGGGCTCACAAGGCAGTGCAACAGGGCCATCATGCCTTATATTGGAGAGCCACAACCATGGCTTTCTCCCTGCCCCCATCAAGGGGAAGATTTGTGCTATGGAGGGAGTTGTTTCCAGGCACCTGCCAGCACAATCAAGTGCGAAAAATACAAGTACCAGAATCCTCAGAGCTAATTAACTTGTCACACCTGAAACAGAAATGCAGACCCGCCTGAAAAAACAAAGAAACTCAGCCGACCTGAAGATTGATGAAGTCATGAAAACGTGCGTTAGGAGGAGAAGCTAAAGACTGGTAACAGAGCGCTTGCCTTCACATCTTTAAACATTGTTCCAGGAGTCCTGGGCTCACAAGGCAGTGCAGCAGGGCCATCATGCCTTACATTGGAGAGCCACAACCATGGCTTTCCCCCTCCTCCCATCAAGGGGAAGATTTGTGCTATAGTGGGAGTTGTTTCCAGTCACCTGCCAGCAAAATCAAGTGCGAAAAATACAAGTACCAGACTCCTCAGAGCTAATTAACTTGTCACACCTGAAAGAGAAATGCAGACCCGCCTGAAAAAACAAAGAAACTCAGCCTCCCTGAAGATTGATGGAGTCATGAAAACGTGCGTTAGGAGAAGAAGCTAAAGACTGGTAACAGAGCGCCTGCCTTCACATCTTTAAACATTGTTCCAGGAGTCCCGGTCTCACAAGGCAGTGCAGCAGGGCCATCATGCCTTACATTGGAGAGCCGCAACCATGGCTTTCCCCCTCCCCCATCAAAGGGAAGAGTTGTGCTATGGAGGGAGTTGTGTCCCGTCACCTGCCAGCAAAATCAAGTGTGAAAAATTCAAGTACCAGAATCCTCAGAGCTAATGAACTTGTCACACCTGAAACAGAAATGCAGACCCGCCTGAAAAAACAAAGAAACTCAGCCTCCCTGAAGATTGATGAAGTCATCAAAACGTGTGTTAGGAGGAGAAGCTAAAGACTGGTAACAGAGCGCCTGCCTTCACATCTTTAAACATTGTTCCAGGAGTCCCGGGCTCACAAGGCAGTGCAGCAGGGCCATCATGCCTTACATTGGAGAGCCACAACCATGGCTTTCCCTCTAGCCCCATCAAATGGAAGATTTGTGCTATGGAGGGAGTTGTTTCCAGTCACCTGCCAGCAAAATCAAGTGCGAAAAATACAAGTAACAGAATCCTCAGAGCTAATTAACTTGTCACACCTGAAACAGAAATGCAGACCTTCCTGAAAAAACAAAGAAACTGAGCCTCCCTGAAGATTGAAGAAGTCATGAAAACGTGCGTTAGGAGGAGAAGCTAAAGACTGGTAACAGGAGTGCCTGCCTTCACATCTTTAAACATTGTTCCAGGAGTCCCGGGTTTACAAGGCAGTGCAGCAGGGCCATCATGCCTTACATTGGAGAGCCTCAACCATGGCTTTCCCCCTCCCCCCATCAAGGGGAAGATTTGTGCTTTGGAGGGAATTGTTTCCAGTCACCTGCCAGCAAAATCAAGTGCGAAAAATACAAGTACCAGAATCCTCAGAGCTAATTAACTTGTCACACCTGAAAGAGAAATGCAGACCTGCCTGAAAAAACAAAGAAACTCAGCCTCCCTGAAGATTGATGAAGTCATGAAAACGTGCGTTAGGAGGAGAAGCTAAAGACTGGTAACAGAGCGCCTGCCTTCAATTCTTTAAACATTGTTCCAGGAGTCCCAGGCTCACAAGGCAGTGCAGCAGGGAAATTCATGCCTTACATTGGAGAGCCACAACCATGGCTTTCCCCCTCCCCCATCAAGGGGAAGATTTGTGCTATGGAGGGAGTTGTTTCCAGTCACCTGCCAGCAAAATCAAGTGCGAAAAATACAAGTACCATACTCCTCAGAGCTAATTAACTTGTCACACCTGAAACAGAAATGCAGACCCACCTGAAAAAACAAAGAAACTCAGCCTCCCTGAAGATTGATGAAGTCATGAAAACGTGCATTAGGAGGAGAAGCTAAAGACTGGTAACAGAGCGCCTGCCTTCACATCTTTAAACATTGTTCCAGGAGTCCCGGGCTCACAAGGCAGTTCAGCAGGGCCATCATGCCTTACATTGGAGAGCCACAACCATGGCTTTCCCCCTCCCCCCATCAAGGGGAAGATTTGTGCTATGGAGGGAGTTGTTTCCAGTCACCTGCCAGCAAAATCAAGTGCGAAAAATACAAGTACCAGAATCCTCAGAGCTAATTAACTTGTCACACCTGGAACAGAAATGCAGACCCACCTGAAAAAACAAAGAAACTGAGCCTCCCTGAAGATTGATGAAGTCATGAAAACGTGCGTTAGGAGGAGAAGCTAAAGACTGGTAACAGAGCGCCTGCCTTCACATCTTTAAACATTGTTCCAGGAGTCCCGGGCTCACAAGGAAGTGCAGCAGGGCCATCGTGCCTTACATTGGAGAGCCACAACCATGGCTTTCCCCCTCCCCCCATTAAGGGGAAGATTTGTGCTATGGTGGGAGTTGTTTCCAGTCACCTGCCAGCAAAATCAAGTGCGAAAAATACAAGTACCAGAATCCTCAGAGCTAATTAACTTGTCACACCTGAAAGAGAAATGCAGACCCGCCTGAAAAAACAAAGAAACTCAGCCTCCCTGAAGATTGATGAAGTCATGAAAACGTGCGTTAGGAGGAGAAGCTAAAGTCTGGTAACAGAGCGCCTGCCTTCAATTCTTTAAACATTGTTCCAGGAGTCCCGGGCTCACAAGGCAGTGCAACAGGGCCATCATGCCTTATATTGGAGAGCCACAACCATGGCTTTCTCCCTGCCCCCATCAAGGGGAAGATTTGTGCTATGGAGGGAGTTGTTTCTAGGCACCTGCCAGCACAATCAAGTGCGAAAAATACAAGTACCAGAATCCTCAGAGCTAATTAACTTGTCACACCTGAAACAGAAATGCAGACCCGCCTGAAAAAACAAAGAAACTCAGCCTCCCTGAAGATTGATGAAGTCATCAAAACGTGTGTTAGGAGGAGAAGCTAAAGACTGGTAACAGAGCGCCTGCCTTCACATCTTTAAACATTGTTCCAGGAGTCCCGGGCTCACAAGGCAGTGCAGCAGGGCCATCATGCCTTACATTGGAGAGCCACAACCATGGCTTTCCCTCTAGCCCCATCAAATGGAAGATTTGTGCTATGGAGGGAGTTGTTTCCAGTCACCTGCCAGCAAAATCAAGTGCGAAAAATACAAGTAACAGAATCCTCAGAGCTAATTAACTTGTCACACCTGAAACAGAAATGCAGACCTTCCTGAAAAAACAAAGAAACTGAGCCTCCCTGAAGATTGAAGAAGTCATGAAAACGTGCGTTAGGAGGAGAAGCTAAAGACTGGTAACAGGAGTGCCTGCCTTCACATCTTTAAACATTGTTCCAGGAGTCCCGGGTTTACAAGGCAGTGCAGCAGGGCCATCATGCCTTACATTGGAGAGCCTCAACCATGGCTTTCCCCCTCCCCCCATCAAGGGGAAGATTTGTGCTTTGGAGGGAATTGTTTCCAGTCACCTGCCAGCAAAATCAAGTGCGAAAAATACAAGTACCAGAATCCTCAGAGCTAATTAACTTGTCACACCTGAAAGAGAAATGCAGACCTGCCTGAAAAAACAAAGAAACTCAGCCTCCCTGAAGATTGATGAAGTCATGAAAACGTGCGTTAGGAGGAGAAGCTAAAGACTGGTAACAGAGCGCCTGCCTTCAATTCTTTAAACATTGTTCCAGGAGTCCCAGGCTCACAAGGCAGTGCAGCAGGGAAATTCATGCCTTACATTGGAGAGCCACAACCATGGCTTTCCCCCTCCCCCATCAAGGGGAAGATTTGTGCTATGGAGGGAGTTGTTTCCAGTCACCTGCCAGCAAAATCAAGTGCGAAAAATACAAGTACCATACTCCTCAGAGCTAATTAACTTGTCACACCTGAAACAGAAATGCAGACCCACCTGAAAAAACAAAGAAACTCAGCCTCCCTGAAGATTGATGAAGTCATGAAAACGTGCATTAGGAGGAGAAGCTAAAGACTGGTAACAGAGCGCCTGCCTTCACATCTTTAAACATTGTTCCAGGAGTCCCGGGCTCACAAGGCAGTGCAGCAGGGCCATCATGCCTTACATTGGAGAGCCTCAACCATGGCTTTCCCCCTCCCCCCATCAAGGGGAAGATTTGTGCTTTGGAGGGAATTGTTTCCAGTCACCTGCCCCCAAAATCGTGCGAAAAATACAAGTACCAGAATCCTCAGAGCTAATTAACTTGTCACACCTGAAACAGAAATGCAGACCCGGCTGAAAAAACAAAGAAACTCAGCCTCCCTGAAGATTGAAGAAGTCATGAAAACGTGCGTTAGGAGGAGAAGCTAAAGACTGGTAACAGAGCGCCTGCCTTTAATTCTTTAAACATTGTTCCAGGAGTCCCAGGCTCACAAGGCATTGCAGCAGGGAAATTCATGCCTTTCATTGGAGAGCCACAACCATGGCTTTCCCCCTCCCCCATCAAGGGGAAGATTTGTGCTATGGAGGGAGTTGTTTCCAGTCACCTGCCAGCAAAATCAAGTGCGAAAAATACAAGTACCAGACTCCTCAGTGCTATTTAACTTGTCACACCTGAAACAGAAATGCAGACCCACCTAAAAAACAAAGAAACTCAGCCTCCCTGAAGATTGATGAAGTCATGAAAACGTGCATTAGGAGGAGAAGCTAAAGACTGGTAACAGAGCGCCTGCCTTCACATCTTTAAACATTGTTCCAGGAGTCCCGGGCTCACAAGGCAGTGCAACAGGGCCATCATGCCTTATATTGGAGAGCCACAACCATGGCTTTCTCCCTGCCCCCATCAAGGGGAAGATTTGTGCTATGGAGGGAGTTGTTTCCAGGCACCTGCCAGCACAATCAAGTGCGAAAAATACAAGTACCAGAATCCTCAGAGCTAATTAACTTGTCACACCTGAAACAGAAATGCAGACCCGCCTGAAAAAACAAAGAAACTCAGCCGACCTGAAGATTGATGAAGTCATGAAAACGTGCGTTAGGAGGAGAAGCTAAAGACTGGTAACAGAGCGCTTGCCTTCACATCTTTAAACATTGTTCCAGGAGTCCTGGGCTCACAAGGCAGTGCAGCAGGGCCATCATGCCTTACATTGGAGAGCCACAACCATGGCTTTCCCCCTCCTCCCATCAAGGGGAAGATTTGTGCTATAGTGGGAGTTGTTTCCAGTCACCTGCCAGCAAAATCAAGTGCGAAAAATACAAGTACCAGACTCCTCAGAGCTAATTAACTTGTCACACCTGAAAGAGAAATGCAGACCCGCCTGAAAAAACAAAGAAACTCAGCCTCCCTGAAGATTGATGGAGTCATGAAAACGTGCGTTAGGAGAAGAAGCTAAAGACTGGTAACAGAGCGCCTGCCTTCACATCTTTAAACATTGTTCCAGGAGTCCCGGTCTCACAAGGCAGTGCAGCAGGGCCATCATGCCTTACATTGGAGAGCCGCAACCATGGCTTTCCCCCTCCCCCATCAAAGGGAAGAGTTGTGCTATGGAGGGAGTTGTGTCCCGTCACCTGCCAGCAAAATCAAGTGTGAAAAATTCAAGTACCAGAATCCTCAGAGCTAATGAACTTGTCACACCTGAAACAGAAATGCAGACCCGCCTGAAAAAACAAAGAAACTCAGCCTCCCTGAAGATTGATGAAGTCATCAAAACGTGTGTTAGGAGGAGAAGCTAAAGACTGGTAACAGAGCGCCTGCCTTCACATCTTTAAACATTGTTCCAGGAGTCCCGGGCTCACAAGGCAGTGCAGCAGGGCCATCATGCCTTACATTGGAGAGCCACAACCATGGCTTTCCCTCTAGCCCCATCAAATGGAAGATTTGTGCTATGGAGGGAGTTGTTTCCAGTCACCTGCCAGCAAAATCAAGTGCGAAAAATACAAGTAACAGAATCCTCAGAGCTAATTAACTTGTCACACCTGAAACAGAAATGCAGACCTTCCTGAAAAAACAAAGAAACTGAGCCTCCCTGAAGATTGAAGAAGTCATGAAAACGTGCGTTAGGAGGAGAAGCTAAAGACTGGTAACAGGAGTGCCTGCCTTCACATCTTTAAACATTGTTCCAGGAGTCCCGGGTTTACAAGGCAGTGCAGCAGGGCCATCATGCCTTACATTGGAGAGCCTCAACCATGGCTTTCCCCCTCCCCCCATCAAGGGGAAGATTTGTGCTTTGGAGGGAATTGTTTCCAGTCACCTGCCAGCAAAATCAAGTGCGAAAAATACAAGTACCAGAATCCTCAGAGCTAATTAACTTGTCACACCTGAAAGAGAAATGCAGACCTGCCTGAAAAAACAAAGAAACTCAGCCTCCCTGAAGATTGATGAAGTCATGAAAACGTGCGTTAGGAGGAGAAGCTAAAGACTGGTAACAGAGCGCCTGCCTTCAATTCTTTAAACATTGTTCCAGGAGTCCCAGGCTCACAAGGCAGTGCAGCAGGGAAATTCATGCCTTACATTGGAGAGCCACAACCATGGCTTTCCCCCTCCCCCATCAAGGGGAAGATTTGTGCTATGGAGGGAGTTGTTTCCAGTCACCTGCCAGCAAAATCAAGTGCGAAAAATACAAGTACCATACTCCTCAGAGCTAATTAACTTGTCACACCTGAAACAGAAATGCAGACCCACCTGAAAAAACAAAGAAACTCAGCCTCCCTGAAGATTGATGAAGTCATGAAAACGTGCATTAGGAGGAGAAGCTAAAGACTGGTAACAGAGCGCCTGCCTTCACATCTTTAAACATTGTTCCAGGAGTCCCGGGCTCACAAGGCAGTTCAGCAGGGCCATCATGCCTTACATTGGAGAGCCACAACCATGGCTTTCCCCCTCCCCCCATCAAGGGGAAGATTTGTGCTATGGAGGGAGTTGTTTCCAGTCACCTGCCAGCAAAATCAAGTGCGAAAAATACAAGTACCAGAATCCTCAGAGCTAATTAACTTGTCACACCTGGAACAGAAATGCAGACCCACCTGAAAAAACAAAGAAACTGAGCCTCCCTGAAGATTGATGAAGTCATGAAAACGTGCGTTAGGAGGAGAAGCTAAAGACTGGTAACAGAGCGCCTGCCTTCACATCTTTAAACATTGTTCCAGGAGTCCCGGGCTCACAAGGAAGTGCAGCAGGGCCATCGTGCCTTACATTGGAGAGCCACAACCATGGCTTTCCCCCTCCCCCCATTAAGGGGAAGATTTGTGCTATGGTGGGAGTTGTTTCCAGTCACCTGCCAGCAAAATCAAGTGCGAAAAATACAAGTACCAGAATCCTCAGAGCTAATTAACTTGTCACACCTGAAAGAGAAATGCAGACCCGCCTGAAAAAACAAAGAAACTCAGCCTCCCTGAAGATTGATGAAGTCATGAAAACGTGCGTTAGGAGGAGAAGCTAAAGTCTGGTAACAGAGCGCCTGCCTTCAATTCTTTAAACATTGTTCCAGGAGTCCCGGGCTCACAAGGCAGTGCAACAGGGCCATCATGCCTTATATTGGAGAGCCACAACCATGGCTTTCTCCCTGCCCCCATCAAGGGGAAGATTTGTGCTATGGAGGGAGTTGTTTCTAGGCACCTGCCAGCACAATCAAGTGCGAAAAATACAAGTACCAGAATCCTCAGAGCTAATTAACTTGTCACACCTGAAACAGAAATGCAGACCCGCCTGAAAAAACAAAGAAACTCAGCCGACCTGAAGATTGATGAAGTCATGAAAACGTGCGTTAGGAGGAGAAGCTAAAGACTGGTAACAGAGCGCTTGCCTTCACATCTTTAAACATTGTTCCAGGAGTCCTGGGCTCACAAGGCAGTGCAGCAGGGCCATCATGCCTTACATTGGAGAGCCACAACCATGGCTTTCCCCCTCCTCCCATCAAGGGGAAGATTTGTGCTATAGTGGGAGTTGTTTCCAGTCACCTGCCAGCAAAATCAAGTGCGAAAAATACAAGTACCAGACTCCTCAGAGCTAATTAACTTGTCACACCTGAAACAGAAATGCAGACCCGCCTGAAAAAACAAAGAAACTCAGCCTCCCTGAAGATTGATGGAGTCATGAAAACGTGCGTTAGGAGAAGAAGCTAAAGACTGGTAACAGAGCGCCTGCCTTCACATCTTTAAACATTGTTCCAGGAGTCCCGGTGTCACAAGGCAGTGCAGCAGGGCCATCATGCCTTACATTGGAGAGCCGCAACCATGGCCATCAAAGGGAAGAGTTGTGCTATGGAGGGAGTTATTTCCCGTCACCTGCCAGCAAAATCAAGTGCGAAAAATTCAAGTAGCAGAATCCTCAGAGCTAATGAACTTGTCACACCTGAAACAGAAATGCAGACCTGCCTGAAAAAACAAAGAAACTCAGCCTCCCTGAAGATTGATGAAGTCATGAAAACGTGCATTAGGAGGAGAAGCTAAAGACTGGTAACAGAGCGCCTGCCTTCACATCTTTAAACATTGTTCCAGGAGTCCCGGGCTCACAAGGCAGTTCAGCAGGGGCATCATGCCTTACATTGGAGAGCCACAACCATGGCTTTCCCCCTCCCCCCATCAAGGGGAAGATTTGTGCTATGGAGGGAGTTGTTTCCAGTCACCTGCCAGCAAAATCAAGTGCGAAAAATACAAGTACCAGAATCCTCAGAGCTAATTAACTTGTCACACCTGAAACAGAAATGCAGACCCACCTGAAAAAACAAAGAAACTGTGCCTCCCTGAAGATTGATGAAGTCATGAAAACGTGCGTTAGGAGGAGAAGCTAAAGACTGGTAACAGAGCGCCTGCCTTCACATCTTTAAACATTGTTCCAGGAGTCCCGGGCTCACAAGGAAGTGCAGCAGGGCCATCGTGCCTTACATTGGAGAGCCACAACCATGGCTTTCCCCCTCTCCCCATTAAGGGGAAGATTTGTGCTATGGTGGGAGTTGTTTCCAGTCACCTGCCAGCAAAATCAAGTGCGAAAAATACAAGTACCAGAATCCTCAGAGCTAATTAACTTGTCACACCTGAAAGAGAAATGCAGACCCGCCTGAAAAAACAAAGAAACTCAGCCTCCCTGAAGATTGATGAAGTCATGAAAACGTGCGTTAGGAGGAGAAGCTAAAGTCTGGTAACAGAGCGCCTGCCTTCAATTCTTTAAACATTGTTCCAGGAGTCCCGGGCTCACAAGGCAGTGCAACAGGGCCATCATGCCTTATATTGGAGAGCCACAACCATGGCTTTCTCCCTGCCCCCATCAAGGGGAAGATTTGTGCTATGGAGGGAGTTGTTTCCAGGCACCTGCCAGCACAATCAAGTGCGAAAAATACAAGTACCAGAATCCTCAGAGCTAATTAACTTGTCACACCTGAAACAGAAATGCAGACCCGCCTGAAAAAACAAAGAAACTCAGCCGACCTGAAGATTGATGAAGTCATGAAAACGTGCGTTAGGAGGAGAAGCTAAAGACTGGTAACAGAGCGCTTGCCTTCACATCTTTAAACATTGTTCCAGGAGTCCTGGGCTCACAAGGCAGTGCAGCAGGGCCATCATGCCTTACATTGGAGAGCCACAACCATGGCTTTCCCCCTCCTCCCATCAAGGGGAAGATTTGTGCTATAGTGGGAGTTGTTTCCAGTCACCTGCCAGCAAAATCAAGTGCGAAAAATACAAGTACCAGAATCCTCAGAGCTAATTAACTTGTCACACCTGAAACAGAAATGCAGACCCACCTGAAAAAACAAAGAAACTGAGCCTCCCTGAAGATTGATGAAGTCATGAAAACGTGCGTTAGGAGGAGAAGCTAAAGACTGGTAACAGAGCGCCTGCCTTCACATCTTTAAACATTGTTCCAGGAGTCCCGGGCTCACAAGGAAGTGCAGCAGGGCCATCGTGCCTTACATTGGAGAGCCACAACCATGGCTTTCCCCCTCCCCCCATTAAGGGGAAGATTTGTGCTATGGAGGGAGTTGTTTCCAGTCACCTGCCAGCAAAATCAAGTGCGAAAAATACAAGTACCAGAATCCTCAGAGCTAATTAACTTGTCACACCTGAAAGAGAAATGCAGACCCGCCTGAAAAAACTAAGAAACTCAGCCTCCCTGAAGATTGATGAAGTCATGAAAACGTGTGTTAGGAGGAGAAGCTAAAGTCTGGTAACCGAGCGCCTGCCTTCAATTCTTTAAACATTGTTCCAGGAGTCCCGGGCTCACAAGGCAGTGCAACAGGGCCATCATGCCTTATATCGGAGAGCCACAACCATGGCTTTCTCCCTGCCCCTATCAAGGGGAAGATTTGTGCTATGGAGGGAGTTGTTTCCAGTCACCTGCCAGCACAATCAAGTGCGAAAAATACAAGAACCAGAATCCTCAGAGCTAATTAACTTGTCACACCTGAAACAGAAATGCAGACCCGCCTGAAAAAACAAAGAAACTCAGCCGACCTGAAGATTGATGAAGTCATGAAAACGTGCGTTAGGAGGAGAAGCTAAAGACTGGTAACAGAGCGCTTGCCTTCACATCTTTAAACATTGTTCCAGGAGTCCTGGGCTCACAAGGCAGTGCAGCAGGGCCATCATGCCTTACATTGGAGAGCCACAACCATGGCTTTTCCCCTCCTCCCATCAAGGGGAAGATTTGTGCTATAGTGGGAGTTGTTTCCAGTCACCTGCCAGCAAAATCAAGTGAGAAAAATACAAGTACCAGAATCCTCAGAGCTAATTAACTTGTCACACCTGAAACAGAAATGCAGACCCGCCTGAAAAAACAAAGAAACTGAGCCTCCCTGAAGATTGATGAAGTCATGAAAACGTGCGTTAGGAGGAGAAGCTAAAGAATTGTAACAGAGCGCCTGCCTTCACATCTTTAAACATTGTTCCAGGAGTCCCGGGCTCACAAGGCAGTGCAGCAGGGCCATCGTGCCTTACATTGGAGAGCCACAACCATGGCTTTCCCCCTCCCCCCATCAAGGGGAAGATTTGTGCTATGGAGGGAGTTGGTTCCAGTCACCTGCCAGCAAAATCAAGTGCGAAAAATACAAGTACCAGAATCCTCAGAGCTAATTCACTTGTCACACCTGAAAGAGAAATGCAGACCCGCCTGAAAAAACAAAGAAACTCAGCCTCCCTGAAGATTGATGAAGTCATGAAAACGTGCGTTAGGAGGAGAAGCTAAAGTCTGGTAACAGAGCGCCTGCCTTCAATTCTTTAAACATTGTTCCAAGTGTCCCGGGCTCACAAGGCAGTGCAGCAGGGCCATCATGCCTTATATTGGAGAGCCACAACCATGCCTTTCCCCCTCCCCCCATCAAGGGGAAGATTTGTGCTATGGAGGGAGTTTTTTCCAGTCACCTGCCAGCAAAATCAAGTGCGAAAAATACAAGTACCAGACTCCTCAGAGTTAATTAACTTGTCACACCTGAAACAGAAATGCAGACCCGCCTGAAAAAACAAAGAAACTCAGCCTCCCTGAAGATTGATGGAGTCATGAAAACGTGCGTTAGGAGAAGAAGCTAAAGACTGGTAACAGAGCGCCTGCCTTCACATCTTTAAACATTGTTCCAGCAGTCCCGGTCTCACAAGGCAGTGCAGCAGGGCCATCATGCCTTACATTGGAGAGCCACAACCATGGCTTTCCCTCTACCCCCATCAAATGGAAGATTTGTGCTATGGAGGGAGTTGTTTCCAGTCACCTGCCAGCAAAATCAAGTGCAAAAAATACAAGTAACAGAATCCTCAGAGCTAATTAACTTGTCACACCTGAAACAGAAATGCAGACCCGCCTGAAAAAACAAAGAAACTCAGCCTCCCTGAAGATTGATGAAGTCATGAAAACGTGCGTTAGGAGGAGAAGCTAAAGACTGGTAACAGAGCGCCTGCCTTCAGATCTTTAAACATTGTTCCAGGAGTCCCGGGCTCACAAGGCAGTGCAGCAGGGCCATCATGCCTTACATTGGCGAGCCACAACCATGGCTTTCCCTCTACCCCCATCAAATGGAAGATTTGTGCTATGGAGGGAGTTGTTTCCAGTCACCTGCCAGCAAAATCAAGTGCGAAAAATACAAGTAACAGAATCCTCAGAGCTAATTAACTTGTCACACCTGAAACAGAAATGCAGACGCGCCTGAAAAAACAAAGAAACTCAGCCGACCTGAAGATTGATGAAGTCATGAAAACGTGCGTTAGGAGGAGAAGCTAAAGACTGGTAACAGAGCGCCTGCCTTCAGATCTTTAAACATTGTTCCAGGAGTCCCGGGCTCAGAAGGCAGTGCAGCAGGGCCATCATGCCTTACATTGGAGAGCCACAACCATTCCTTTCCCCCTCTCCCCATCAAGGGAGAGATTTGTGCTATGGAGGGAGTTGTTTCCAGTCACCTGCCAGCAAAATCAAGTGCGAAAAATACAAGTACCAGAATCCTCAGAGCTAATTAACTTGTCACACCTGAAAGAGAAATGCAGACCCGCCTGAAAAAACAAAGAAACTCAGCCTCCCTGAAGATTGATGAAGACATGAAAATGTGCGTTAGGAGGAGAAGCTAAAGACTGGTAACAGATCGCCTGCCTTCAATTCTTTAAACATTGTTCCAGGAGTCCCAGGCTCACAAAGCAGTGCAGCAGGGCCATCATGCCTTACATTGGAGAGCCACAACCATGGCGTTCCCCCTCCCCCCTTCAAGGGGAAGATATGTGCTATGGAGGGAGTTGTTTCCTGTCACCTGCCAGCAAAATCAAGTGCAGAAAATTCAAGAACCAGATCCTCAGAGCTAATGAACTTGTCACACCTGAAACAGAAATGCAGACCCGCCTGAAAAAACAAAGAAACTCAGCCTCCCTGAAGATTGATGAAGTCATGAAAATGTGTGTTAGGAGGAGAAGCTAAAGACTGGTAACAGAGCGCCTGCCTTCACATCTTTAAACATTGTTCCAGGAGTCCCGGGCTCACAAGGCAGTGCAGCAGGGCCATCATGCCTTACATTGGAGAGCCACAACCATGGCTTTCCCTCTACCCCCATCAAATGGAAGATTTGTGCTGTGGTGGGAGTTGTTTCCAGTCACCTGCCAGCAAAATCAAGTGCGAAAAATACAGGTACCAGAATCCTCAGAGCTAATGAACTTGTCACACCTGAAACAGAAATGTAGACCCGCCTGAATAAACAAAGAAACTCAGCCTCCCTCAAGATTGATGAAGTCATGAAAAGGTGCGTTAGGAGGAGACGCTAAAGACTGGTAACAGTGCCTGCCTTCACATCTTTAAACATTGTTCCAGGATACCCGGGCTCACAAGGCAGTGCAGCAGGGCCATTATGCCTTACATTGGAGAGCCAAAACCATGGCTTTCCCCCACCCCCATCAAGGGGAAGATTTGTGCTATGGAGGGAGTTGTTTCCAGTCACCTGCCAGCAAAATCAAGTGCGAAAAATACAAGTACCAGAATCCTCAGAGCTAATTAACTTGTCACACCTGAAAGAGAAATGCAGACCCGCCTGAAAAAACAAAGTAACTCAGCCTCCCTGAAGATTGATGAAGTCATGAAAATGTGCGTTAGGAGGAGAAGCTAAAGACTGGTAACAGAGCGCCTGCCTTCAGATCTTTAAACATTGTTCCAGGAGTCCCGAGCTCACAAGGCAGTGCAGCAGGGCCATCATGCCTTACATTGGAGAGCCACAACCATGGCTTTCCCTCTACCCCCATCAAATGGAAGATTTGTGCTGTGGTGGGAGTTGTTTCCAGTCACCTGCCAGCAAAATCAAGTGCGAAAAATACAGGTACCAGAATCCTCAGAGCTAATGAACTTGTCACACCTGAAACAGAAATGTAGACCCGCCTGAATAAACAAAGAAACTCAGCCTCCCTGAAGATTGATGAAGTCATGAAAAGGTGCGTTAGGAGGAGAAGCTAAAGACTGGTAACAGCGCCTGCCTTCACATCTTTAAACATTGTTCCAGGATACCCGGGCTCACAAGGCAGTGCAGCAGGGCCATTATGCCTTACATTGGAGAGCCAAAACCATGGCTTTCCCCCACCCCCATCAAGGGGAAGATTTGTGCTATGGAGGGAGTTGTTTCCAGTCACCTGCCAGCAAAATCAAGTGCGAAAAATACAAGTAACAGAATCCTCAGAGCTAATTAACTTGTCACACCTGAAACAGAAATGCAGACCCGCCTGAAAAAACAAAGAAACTCAGCCTCCCTGAAGATTGATGAAGTCATGAAAATGTGCGTTAGGAGGAGAAGCTAAAGACTGGTAACAGAGCGCCTGCCTTCAGATCTTTAAACATTGTTCCAGGAGTCCCGGGCTCAGAAGGCAGTGCAGCAGGGCCATCATGCCTTACATTGGAGAGCCACAACCATTCCTTTCCCCCTCCCCCATCAAGGGAGAAATTTGTGCTATGGAGGGAGTTGTTTCCAGTCACCTGCCAGCAAAATCAAGTGCGAAAAATACAAGTACCAGAATCCTCAGAGCTAATTAACTTGTCACACCTGAAAGAGAAATGCAGACCCGCCTGAAAAAACAAAGAAACTGAGCCTCCCTGAAGATTGATGAAGTCATGAAAACGTGCGTTAGGAGGAGAAGCTAAAGACTGGTAACAGAGCGCCTGCCTTCACATCTTTAAACATTGTTCCAGGAGTCCCGGGCTCACAAGGCAGTGCAGCAGGGCCATCGTGCCTTACATTGGAGAGCCACAACCATGGCTTTCCCCCTCCCCCCATCAAGGGGAAGATTTGTGCTATGGAGGGAGTTGTTTCCAGTCACCTGCCAGCAAAATCAAGTGCGAAAAATACAAGTACCAGAATCCTCAGAGCTAATGAACTTGTCACACCTGAAACAGAAATGCAGACCCGCCTGAAAAAACAAAGAAACTCAGCCTCCCTGAAGATTGAAGAAGTCATGAAAACGTGCGTTAGGAGGAGAAGCTAAAGACTGGTAACAGGAGTGCCTGCCTTCACATCTTTAAACATTGTTCCAGGAGTCCCGGGTTTACAAGGCAGTGCAGCAGGGCCATCATGCCTTACATTGGAGAGCCTCAACCATGGCTTTCCCCCTCCCCCCATCAAGGGGAAGATTTGTGCTTTGGAGGGAATTGTTTCCAGTCACCTGCCAGCAAAATCAAGTGCGAAAAATACAAGTACCAGAATCCTCAGAGCTAATTAACTTGTCACACCTGAAAGAGAAATGCAGACCTGCCTGAAAAAACAAAGAAACTCAGCCTCCCTGAAGATTGATGAAGTCATGAAAACGTGCGTTAGGAGGAGAAGCTTAAGACTGGTAACAGAGCACCTGCCTTCAATTCTTTAAACATTGTTCCAGGAGTCCCAGGCTCACAAGGCAGTGCAGCAGGGAAATTCATGCCTTACATTGGAGAGCCACAACCATGGCTTTCCCCCTCCCCCATCAAGGGGAAGATTTGTGCTATGGAGGGAGTTGTTTCCAGTCACCTGCCAGCAAAATCAAGTGCGAAAAATACAAGTACCAGACTCCTCAGTGCTAATTAACTTGTCACACCTGAAACAGAAATGCAGACCCACCTGAAAAAACAAAGAAACTCAGCCTCCCTGAAGATTGATGAAGTCATGAAAACGTGCATTAGGAGGAGAAGCTAAAGACTGGTAACAGAGCGCCTGCCTTCACATCTTTAAACATTGTTCCAGGAGTCCCGGGCTCACAAGGCAGTGCAGCAGGGCCATCATGCCTTACATTGGAGAGCCACAACCATGGCTTTCCCCCTCCCCCCATCAAGGGGAAGATTTGTGCTATGGAGGGAGTTGTTTCCAGTTACCTGCCAGCAAAATCAAGTGCGAAAAATACAAGTACCAGAATCCTCAGAGCTAATTAACTTGTCACACCTGAAACAGAAATGCAGACCCACCTGAAAAAACAAAGAAACTGAGCCTCCCTGAAGATTGATGAAGTCATGAAAACGTGTGTTAGGAGGAGAAGCTAAAGACTGGTAACAGAGCGCCTGCCTTCACATCTTTAAACATTGTTCCAGGAGTCCCGGGCTCACAAGGAAGTGCAGCAGGGCCATCGTGCCTTACATTGGAGAGCCACAACCATGGCTTTCCCCCTACCCCCATTAAGGGGAAGATTTGTGCTATGGAGGGAGTTGTTTCCAGTCACCTGCCAGCAAAATCAAGTGCGAAAAATACAAGTACCAGAATCCTCAGAGCTAATTAACTTGTCACACCTGAAAGAGAAATGCAGACCCGCCTGAAAAAACAAAGAAACTCAGCCTCCCTGAAGATTGATGAAGTCATGAAAACGTGCGTTAGGAGGAGAAGCTAAAGTCTGGTAACAGAGCGCCTGCCTTCAATTCTTTAAACATTGTTCCAGGAGTCCCGGGCTCACAAGGCAGTGCAACAGGGCCATCATGCCTTATATTGGAGAGCCACAACCATGGCTGTCTCCCTGCCCCCATCAAGGGGAAGATTTGTGCTATGGAGGGAGTTGTTTCCAGTCACCTGCCAGCACAATCAAGTGCGAAAAATACAAGTACCAGAATCCTCAGAGCTAATTAACTTGTCACACCTGAAACAGAAATGCAGACCCACCTGAAAAAACAAAGAAACTCAGCCGACCTGAAGATTGATGAAGTCATGAAAACGTGCGTTAGGAGGAGAAGCTAAAGACTGGTAACAGAGCGCTTGCCTTCACATCTTTAAACATTGTTCCAGGAGTCCCGGGCTCACAAGGCAGTGCAGCAGGGCCATCATGCCTTACATTGGAGAGCCACAACCATGGCTTTCCCCCTCCTCCCATCAATGGGAAGATTTGTGCTATAGTGGGAGTTGTTTCCAGTCACCTGCCAGCAAAATCAAGTGAGAAAAATACAAGTACCAGAATCCTCAGAGCTAATTCACTTGTCACACCTGACAGAGAAATGCAGACCCGCCTGAAAAAACAAAGAAACTCAGCCTCCCTGAAGATTGATGAAGTCATGAAAACGTGCGTTAGGAGGAGAAGCTAAAATCTGGTAACAGAGCGCCTGCCTTCAATTCTTTAAACATTGTTCCAGGAGTCCCGGGCTCACAAGGCAGTGCAGCAGGGCCATCATGCCTTATATTGGAGAGCCACAACCATGGCTTAACTCCTCCCCCCATCAAGGGGAAGATTTGTGCTATGGAGGGAGTTGTTTCCAGTCACCTGCCAGCAAAATCAAGTGCGAAGAATACAAGTACCAGACTCCTCAGAGCTAATTAACTTGTCACACCTGAAACAGAAATGCAGACCCGCCTGAAAAAACAAAGAAACTCAGCCTCCCTGAAGATTGATGAAGTCATGAAAACGTACGTTAGGAGAAGAAGCTAAAGACTGGTAACAGAGCGCCTGCCTTCACATCTTTAAACATTGTTCCAGCAGTCCCGGTCTCACAAGGGAGTGCAGCAGGGCCATCATGCCTTACATTGGAGAGCCACAGCCATGGCTTTCCCTCTACCCCCATCAAATGGAAGATTTGTGCTATGGAGGGAGTTGTTTCCAGTCACCTGCCAGCAAAATCAAGTGCGAAAAATACAAGTAACAGAATCCTCTGAGCTAATTAACTTGTCACACCTGAAACAGAAATGCAGACCCGCCTGAAAAAACAAAGAAACTCAGCCTCCCTGAAGATTGATGAAGTCATGAAAACGTGCGTTAGGAGGAGAAGCTAAAGACTGGTAACAGAGTGCCTGCCTTCAGATCTTTAAACATTGTTCCAGGAGTCCCGGGCTCACAAGGCAGTGCAGCAGGGCCATCATGCCTTACATTGGCGAGCCACAACCATGGCTTTCCCTCTACCCCCATCAAATGGAAGATTTGTGCTATGGAGGGAGTTGTTTCCAGTCACCTGCCAGCAAAATCAAGTGCGAAAAATACAAGTAACAGAATCCTCAGAGCTAATTAACTTGTCACACCTGAAACAGAAATGCAGACCCGCCTGAAAAAACAAAGAAACTCAGCCTCCCTGAAGATTGATGAAGTCATGAAAACGTGCGTTAGGAGGAGAAGCTAAAGACTGGTAACAGAGTGCCTGCCTTCAGATCTTTAAACATTGTTCCAGGAGTCCCGGGCTCACAAGGCAGTGCAGCAGGGCCATCATGCCTTACATTGGCGAGCCACAACCATGGCTTTCCCTCTACCCCCATCAAATGGAAGATTTGTGCTATGGAGGGAGTTGTTTCCAGTCACCTGCCAGCAAAATCAAGTGCGAAGAATACAAGTACCAGACTCCTCAGAGCTAATTAACTTGTCACACCTGAAACAGAAATGCAGACCCGCCTGAAAAAACAAAGAAACTCAGCCTCCCTGAAGATTGATGAAGTCATGAAAACGTGCGTTAGGAGAAGAAGCTAAAGACTGGTAACAGAGCGCCTGCCTTCACATCTTTAAACATTGTTCCAGCAGTCCCGGTCTCACAAGGGAGTGCAGCAGGGCCATCATGCCTTACATTGGAGAGCCACAACCATGGCTTTCCCTCTACCCCCATCAAATGGAAGATTTGTGCTATGGAGGGAGTTGTTTCCAGTCACCTGCCAGCAAAATCAAGTGCGAAAAATACAAGTAACAGAATCCTCTGAGCTAATTAACTTGTCACACCTGAAACAGAAATGCAGACCCGCCTGAAAAAACAAAGAAACTCAGCCTCCCTGAAGATTGATGAAGTCATGAAAACGTGCGTTAGGAGGAGAAGCTAAAGACTGGTAACAGAGTGCCTGCCTTCAGATCTTTAAACATTGTTCCAGGAGTCCCGGGCTCACAAGGCAGTGCAGCAGGGCCATCATGCCTTACATTGGCGAGCCACAACCATGGCTTTCCCTCTACCCCCATCAAATGGAAGATTTGTGCTATGGAGGGAGTTGTTTCCAGTCACCTGCCAGCAAAATCAAGTGCGAAAAATACAAGTAACAGAATCCTCAGAGCTAATTAACTTGTCACACCTGAAACAGAAATGCAGACCTGCCTGAAAAAACAAAGAAACTCAGCCTCCCTGAAGATTGATGAAGTCATGAAAACGTGCGTTAGGAGGAGAAGCTAAAGACTGGTAACAGAGTGCCTGCCTTCAGATCTTTAAACATTGTTCCAGGAGTCCCGGGCTCACAAGGCAGTGCAGCAGGGCCATCATGCCTTACATTGGCGAGCCACAACCATGGCTTTCCCTCTACCCCCATCAAATGGAAGATTTGTGCTATGGAGGGAGTTGTTTCCAGTCACCTGCCAGCAAAATCAAGTGCGAAAAATACAAGTAACAGAATCCTCAGAGCTAATTAACTTGTCACACCTGAAACAGAAATGCAGACCTGCCTGAAAAAACAAAGAAACTCAGCCTCCCTGAAGATTGATGAAGTCATGAAAACGTGCGTTAGGAGGAGAAGCTAAAGATTGGTAACAGAGTGCCTGCCTTCAGATCTTTAAACATTGTTCCAGGAGTCCCGGGCTCACAAGGCAGTGCAGCAGGGCCATCATGCCTTACATTGGCGAGCCACAACCATGGCTTTCCCTCTACCCCCATCAAATGGAAGATTTGTGCTATGGAGGGAGTTGTTTCCAGTCACCTGCCAGCAAAATCAAGTGCGAAAAATACAAGTAACAGAATCCTCAGAGCTAATTAACTTGTCACACCTGAAAGAGAAATGCAGACCCGCCTGAAAAAACAAAGAAACTCAGCCTCCCTGAAGATTGATGAAGACATGAAAACGTGCGTTAGGAGGAGAAGCTAAAGACTGGTAACAGATCGCCTGCCTTCAATTCTTTAAACATTGTTCCAGGAGTCCCAGGCTCACAAAGCAGTGCAGCAGGGCCATCATGCCTTACATTGGAGAGCCACAACAATGGCGTCCCCCTCCCCCCTTCAAGGGGAAGATTTGTGCTATGGAGGGAGTTGTTTCCTGTCACCTGCCAGCAAAATCAAGTGCAGAAAATTCAAGAACCAGATCCTCAGAGCTAATGAACCTGTCCACCTGAAACAGAAATGCAGACTCGCCTGAAAAAACAAAGAAACTCAGCCTCCCTGAAGATTGATGAAGTCATGAAAATGTGTGTTCGGAGGAGAAGCTAAAGACTGGTAACAGAGCGCCTGCCTTCACATCTTTAAACATTGTTCCAGGAGTCCCGGGCTCACAAGGGAGTGCAGCAGGGCCATCATGCCTTACATTGGAGAGCCACAACCATGGCTTTCCCTCTACCCCCATCAAATGGAAGATTTGTGCTGTGGTGGGAGTTGTTTCCAGTCACCTGCCAGCAAAATCAAGTGCGAAAAATACAGGTACCAGAATCCACAGAGCTAATGAACTTGTCACACCTGAAACAGAAATGTAGACCCGCCTGAATAAACAAAGAAACTCAGCCTCCCTGAAGATTGATGAAGTCATGAAAAGGTGCGTTAGGAGGAGAAGCTAAAGACTGGTAACAGCACCTGCCTTCACATCTTTAATCATTGTTCCAGGATACCCGGTCTCACAAGGCAGTGCAGCAGGGCCATTATGCCTTACATTGGAGAGCCAAAACCATGGCTTTCCCCCACCCCCATCAAGGGGAAGATTTGTGCTATGGAGGGAGTTGTTTCCAGTCACCTGCCAGCAAAATCAAGTGCGAAAAATACAAGTACCAGAATCCTCAGAGCTAATTAACTTGTCACACCTGAAAGAGAAATGCAGACCCGCCTGAAAAAACAAAGTAACTCAGCCTCCCTGAAGATTGATGAAGTCATGAAAATGTGCGTTAGGAGGAGAAGCTAAAGACTGGTAACAGAGCGCCTGCCTTCAGATCTTTAAACATTGTTCCAGGAGTCCCGGGCTCACAAGGCAGTGCAGCAGGGCCATCATGCCTTACATTGGAGAGCCACAACCATGGCTTTCCCTCTACCCCCATCAAATGGAAGATTTGTGCTGTGGTGGGAATTGTTTCCAGTCACCTGCCAGCAAAATCAAGTGCGAAAAATACAGGTACCAGAATCCTCAGAGCTAATGAACTTGTCACACCTGAAACAGAAATGTAGACCCGCCTGAATAAACAAAGAAACTCAGCCTCCCTGAAGATTGATGAAGTCATGAAAAGGTGCGTTAGGAGGAGAAGCTAAAGACTGGTAACAGCGCCTGCCTTAACATCTTTAAACATTGTTCCAGGATACCCGGGCTCACAAGGCAGTGCAGCAGGGCCATTATGCCTTACATTGGAGAGCCAAAACCATGGCTTTCCCCCACCCCCATCAAGGGGAAGATTTGTGCTATGGAGGGAGTTGTTTCCAGTCACCTGCCAGCAAAATCAAGTGCGAAAAATACAAGTAACAGAATCCTCAGAGCTAATTAACTTGTCACACCTGAAAGAGAAATGCAGACCCGCCTGAAAAAACAAAGAAACTCAGCCTCCCTGAAGATTGATGAAGTCATGAAAACGTGCGTTAGGAGGAGAAGCTAAAGACTGGTAACAGAGCGCCTGCCTTCAATTCTTTAAACATTGTTCCAGGAGTCCCAGGCTCACAAGGCAGTGCAGCAGGGCCATCATGCCTTACATTGGAGAGCCACAACCATGGCGTTCCCCCTCCCCCCTTCAAGGGGAAGAGTTGTGCTATGGAGGGAGTTGTTTCCTGTCACCTGCCAGCAAAATCAAGTGCGGAAAATACAAGTACTAGAATCCTCAGAGCTAATTAACTTGTCACACCTGAAACAGAAATGCAGACCCGCCTGAAAAAACAAAGAAACTCAGCCTCCCTGAAGATTGATGAAGTCATGAAAACGTGCGTTAGGAGGAGAAGCTAAAGACTGGTAACAGAGCGCCTGCCTTCACATCTTTAAACATTGTTCCAGGAGACCCGGGCTCACAAGCAGTGCAGCAGGGCCATCATGCCTTACATTGGAGAGCCACAACCATGGCTTTCCCCCTCCCCCAACAAGGGGAAGATTTGTGCTATGGAGGGAGTTGTTTCCAGTCACCTGCCAGCAAAATCAAGTGCGAAAAATACAAGTACCAGACTCCTCAGAGCTAATTAACTTGTCACACCTGAAACAGAAATGCAGACCCGCCTGAAAAAACAAAGAAACTCAGCCTCCCTGAAGATTGATGGAGTCATGAAAACGTGCGTTAGGAGAAGAAGCTAAAGACTGGTAACAGAGCGCCTGCCTTCACATCTTTAAACATTGTTCCAGGAGTCCCGTTGTCACAAGGCAGTGCAGCAGGGCCATCATGCCTTACATTGGAGAGCCGCAACCATGGCTTTCCCCCTCCCCCATCAAAGGGAAGAGTTGTGCTATGGAGGGAGTTATTTCCCGTCACCTGCCAGCAAAATCAAGTGCGAAAAATTCAAGTAGCAGAATCCTCAGAGCTAATGAACTTGTCACACCTGAAACAGAAATGCAGACCTGCCTGAAAAAACAAAGAAACTCAGCCTCCCTGAAGATTGATGAAGTCATGAAAACGTGTTATCAGGAGGAGAAGCTAAAGACTGGTAACAGAGCGCCTGCCTTCACATCTTTAAACATTGTTCCAGGAGTCCCGGGCTCACAAGGCAGTGCAGCAGGGCCATCATGCCTTACATTGGAGAGCCACAACCATGGCTTTCCCTCTACCCCCATCAAATGGAAGATTTGTGCTATGGTGGGAGTTGTTTCCAGTCACCTGCCAGCAAAATCAAGTGCGAAAAATACAGGTACCAGAATCCTCAGAGCTAATGAACTTGTCACACCTGAAACAGAAATGTAGACCCGCCTGAATAAACAAAGAAACTCAGCCTCCCTGAAGATTGATGAAGTCATGAAAACGTGCGTTCGGAGGAGAAGCTAAAGACTGGTAACAGCGCCTGCCTTCACATCTTTAAACATTGTTCCAGGATACCCGGGCTCACAAGGTAGTGCAGCAGGGCCATTATGCCTTACATTGGAGAGCCAAAACCATGGCTTTCCCCCACCCCCATCAAGGGGAAGATTTGTGCTATGGAGGGAGTTGTTTCCAGTCACCTGCCAGCAAAATCAAGTGCAAAAAATACAAGTACCAGAATCCTCAGAGCTAATTAACTTGTCACACCTGAAACAGAAATACAGACCCACCTGAAAAAACAAAGAAACTGAGCCTCCCTGAAGATTGATGAAGTCATGAAAACGTGCGTTAGGAGGAGAAGCTAAAGACTGGTAACAGAGCGCCTGCCTTCACATCTTTAAACATTGTTCCAGGAGTCCCGGGTTTACAAGGCAGTGCAGCAGGGCCATCATGCCTTACATTGGAGAGCCACAACCATGGCTTTCCCCCTCCCCCCATCAAGAGGAAGATTTGTGCTTTGGAGGGAATTGTTTCCAGTCACCTGCCAGCAAAATCAAGTGCGAAAAATACAAGTACCAGAATCCTCAGTGCTAATTAACTTGTCACACCTGAAACAGAAATGCAGACCCACCTGAAAAAACAAAGAAACTCAGCCTCCCTGAAGATTGATGAAGTCATGAAAACGTGCATTAGGAGGAGAAGCTAAAGACTGGTAACAGAGCGCCTGCCTTCACATCTTTAAACATTGTTCCAGGAGTCCCGGGCTCAGAAGGCAGTACAGCAGGGCCATCATGCCTTTCATTGGAGAGCCACAACCATGGCTTTCCCCCTGCCTCCATCAAGGGGAAGATTTGTGCTATGGAGGGAGTTGTTTCCAGTCACCTGCCAGCAAAATCAAGTGCGAAAAATACAAGTACCAGAATCCTCAGAGCTAATTAACTTGTCACACCTGAAACAGAAATGCAGACCCACCTGAAAAAACAAAGAAACTGAGCCTCCCTGAAGATTGATGAAGTCATGAAAATGTGCGTTAGGAGGCGAAGCTAAAGACTGGTAACAGAGCGCCTGCCTTCACATCTTTAAACATTGTTCCAGGAGTCCCGGGTTTACAAGGCAGTGCAGCAGGGCCATCATGCCTTATATTGGAAAGCCACAACCATGGCTTTCCCCCTCCCCCCTTCAAGGGGAAGAGTTGTGCTATGGAGGGAGTTGTTTCCTGTCACCTGCCAGCAAAATCAAGTGCGGAAAATACAAGTACCAGAATCCTCAGAGCTAATTAACTTGTCACACCTGAAACAGAAATGCAGACCCGCCTGAAAAAACAAAGAAACTCAGCCTCCCTGAAGATTGATGAAGTCATGAAAACGTGCGTTAGGAGGAGAAGCTAAAGACTGGTAACAGAGCGCCTGCCTTCACATCTTTAAACATTGTTCCAGGAGACCCGGGCTCACAAGCAGTGCAGCAGGGCCATCATGCCTTACATTGGAGAGCCACAACCATGGCTTTCCCCCTCCCCCAACAAGGGGAGGATTTGTGCTATGGAGGGAGTTGTTTCCAGTCACCTGCCAGCAAAATCAAGTGCGAAAAATACAAGTACCAGACTCCTCAGAGCTAATTAACTTGTCACACCTGAAACAGAAATGCAGACCCGCCTGAAAAAACAAAGAAACTCAGCCTCCCTGAAGATTGATGGAGTCATGAAACGTGCGTTAGGAGAAGAAGCTAAAGACTGGTAACAGAGCGCCTGCCTTCACATCTTTAAACATTGTTCCAGGAGTCCCGGTGTCACAAGGCAGTGCAGCAGGGCCATCATGCCTTACATTGGAGAGCCGCAACCAAGGCTTTCCCCCTCCCCCATCAAAGGGAAGAGTTGTGCTATGGAGGGAGTTGTTTCCCGTCACCTGCCAGCAAAATCAAGTGCAGAAAATTCAAGTACCAGAATCCTCAGAGCTAATGAACTTGTCACACCTGAAACAGAAATGCAGACCCGCCTGAAAAAACAAAGAAACTCAGCCTCCCTGAAGATTGATGAAGTCATGAAAACGTGTGTTAGGAGGAGAAGCTAAAGACTGGTAACAGAGCGCCTGTCTTCACATCTTTAAACATTGTTCCAGGAGTCCCGGGCTCACAAGGCAGTTCAGCAGGGCCATCATGCCTTACATTGGAGAGCCACAACCATGGCTTTCCCTCTACCCCCATCAAATGGAAGATTTGTGCTATGGTGGGAGTTGTTTCCAGTCACCTGCCAGCAAAATCAAGTGCGAAAAATACAGGTACCAGAATCCTCAGAGCTAATGAACTTGTCACACCTGAAACAGAAATGTAGACCCGCCTGAATAAACAAAGAAACTCAGCCTCCCTGAAGATTGATGAAGTCATGAAAACGTGCGTTAGGAGGAGAAGCTAAAGACTGGTAACAGCGCCTGCCTTCACATCTTTAAACATTGTTCCAGGATACCCGGGCTCACAAGGCAGTGCAGCAGGGCCATTATGCCTTACATTGGAGAGCCAAAACCATGGCTTTCCCCCACCCCCATCAAGGGAAAGATTTGTGCTATGGAGGGAGTTGTTTCCAGTCACCTGCCAGCAAAATCAAGTGCGAAAAATACAAGTACCAGAATCCTCAGAGCTAATTAACTTGTCACACCTGAAACAGAAATGCAGACCCACCTGAAAAAACAAAGAAACTGAGCCTCCCTGAAGATTGATGAAGTCATGAAAACGTGCGTTAGGAGGAGAAGCTAAAGACTGGTAACAGAGCGCCTGCCTTCACATCTTTAAACATTGTTCCAGGAGTCCCGGGTTTACAAGGCAGTGCAGCAGGGCCATCATGCCTTACATTGGAGAGCCACAACCATGGCTTTCCCCCTCCCCCCATCAAGGGGAAGATTTGTGCTTTGGAGGGAATTGTTTCCAGTCACCTGCCAGCAAAATCAAGTGCGAAAAATACAAGTACCAGAATCCTCAGAGCTAATTAACTTGTCACACCTGAAAGAGAAATGCAGACCTGCCTGAAAAAACAAAGAAACTCAGCCTCCCTGAAGATTGATGAAGTCATGAAAACGTGCGTTAGGAGGAGAAGCTAAAGACTGGTAACAGAGCGCCTGCCTTCAATTCTTTAAACATTGTTCCAGGAGTCCCAGGCTCACAAGGCAGTGCAGCAGGGAAATTCATGCCTTACATTGGAGAGCCACAACCATGGCTTTCCCCCTCCCCCATCAAGGGGAAGATTTGTGCTATGGAGGGAGTTGTTTCCAGTCACCTGCCAGCAAAATCAAGTGCGAAAAATACAAGTACCAGACTCCTCAGTGCTAATTAACTTGTCACACCTGAAACAGAAATGCAGACCCACCTGAAAAAACAAAGAAACTCAGCCTCCCTGAAGATTGATGAAGTCATGAAAACGTGCATTAGGAGGAGAAGCTAAAGACTGGTAACAGAGCGCCTGCCTTCGCATCTTTAAACATTGTTCCAGGAGTCCCGGGCTCAGAAGGCAGTGCAGCAGGGCCATCATGCCTTTCATTGGAGAGCCACAACCATGGCTTTCCCCCTGCCCCCATCAAGGGGAAGATTTGTGCTATGGAGGGAGTTGTTTCCAGTCACCTGCCAGCAAAATCAAGTGCGAAAAATACAAGTACCAGAATCCTCAGAGCTAATTAACTTGTCACACCTGAAACAGAAATGCAGACCCACCTGAAAAAACAAAGAAACTGAGCCTCCCTGAAGATTGATGAAGTCATGAAAACGTGCGTTAGGAGGCGAAGCTAAAGACTGGTAACAGAGCGCCTGCCTTCACATCTTTAAACATTGTTCCAGGAGTCCCGGGCTCACAAGGCAATGCAACAGGGCCATCATGCCTTATATTGGAGAGCCACAACCATGGCTTTCCCCCTCCCCCCATCAAGGGGAAGATTTGTGCTATGGAGGGGGTTGTTTCCAGTCACCTGCCAGCACAATCAAGTGCGAAAAATACAAGTACCAGAATCCTCAGAGCTAATTAACTTGTCACACCTGAAACAGAAATGCAGACCCGCATGAAAAAACAAAGAAACTCAGCCGACCTGAAGATTGATGAAGTCATGAAAACGTGCGTTAGGAGGAGAAGCTAAAGACTGGTAACAGAGCGCTTGCCTTCACATCTTTAAACATTGTTCCAGGAGTCCCGGGCTCACAAGGCAGTGCAGCAGGGCCATCATGCCTTACATTGGAGAGCCACAACCATGGCTTTCCCCCTCCTCCCATCAAGGGGAAGATTTGTGCTATAGTGGGAGTTGTTTCCAGTCACCTGCCAGCAAAATCAAATGAGAAAAATACAAGTACCAGAATCCTCAGAGCTAATTAACTTGTCACACCTGAAACAGAAATGCAGACCCACCTGAAAAAACAAAGAAACTGAGCCTCCCTGAAGATTGATGAAGTCATGAAAACGTGCATTAGGAGGAGAAGCTAAAGACTGGTAACAGAGCGCCTGCCTTCGCATCTTTAAACATTGTTCCAGGAGTCCCGGGCTCAGAAGGCAGTGCAGCAGGGCCATCATGCCTTTCATTGGAGAGCCACAACCATGGCTTTCCCCCTGCCCCCATCAAGGGGAAGATTTGTGCTATGGAGGGAGTTGTTTCCAGTCACCTGCCAGCAAAATCAAGTGCGAAAAATACAAGTACCAGAATCCTCAGAGCTAATTAACTTGTCACACCTGAAACAGAAATGCAGACCCACCTGAAAAAACAAAGAAACTGAGCCTCCCTGAAGATTGATGAAGTCATGAAAACGTGCGTTAGGAGGCGAAGCTAAAGACTGGTAACAGAGCGCCTGCCTTCACATCTTTAAACATTGTTCCAGGAGTCCCGGGCTCACAAGGCAATGCAACAGGGCCATCATGCCTTATATTGGAGAGCCACAACCATGGCTTTCCCCCTCCCCCCATCAAGGGGAAGATTTGTGCTATGGAGGGGGTTGTTTCCAGTCACCTGCCAGCACAATCAAGTGCGAAAAATACAAGTACCAGAATCCTCAGAGCTAATTAACTTGTCACACCTGAAACAGAAATGCAGACCCGCATGAAAAAACAAAGAAACTCAGCCGACCTGAAGATTGATGAAGTCATGAAAACGTGCGTTAGGAGGAGAAGCTAAAGACTGGTAACAGAGCGCTTGCCTTCACATCTTTAAACATTGTTCCAGGAGTCCCGGGCTCACAAGGCAGTGCAGCAGGGCCATCATGCCTTACATTGGAGAGCCACAACCATGGCTTTCCCCCTCCTCCCATCAAGGGGAAGATTTGTGCTATAGTGGGAGTTGTTTCCAGTCACCTGCCAGCAAAATCAAATGAGAAAAATACAAGTACCAGAATCCTCAGAGCTAATTAACTTGTCACACCTGAAACAGAAATGCAGACCCACCTGAAAAAACAAAGAAACTGAGCCTCCCTGAAGATTGATGAAGTCATGAAAACGTGCGTTAGGAGGAGAAGCTAAAGACTGGTAACAGAGCGCCTGCCTTCACATCTTTAAACATTGTTGCAGGAGTCCCGGGCTCACAAGGCAGTGCAGCAGGGCCATCGTGCCTTACATTGGAGAGCCACAACCATGGCTTTCCTCCTCCCCCCATCAAGGGTAAGATTTGTGCTATGGAGGGAGTTGTTTCCAGTCACCTGCCAGCAAAATCAAGTGCGAAAAATACAAGTACCAGAATCCTCAGAGCTAATTAACTTGTCACACCTGTGTCATGATGCCTACCCCCGGGTATCCGGATCGAGTCCATCAGCCCCGGGGGCAGGCATCCAGATACTTGTTAAAACCCCAGCAGCCCCGGCTGGGGCTGTTTGGGTTCAGTCCTGGCGCCATAGGCGCCAGGCTCATAGACATTACTTACCTCATGCAGACCATGCTGCAAATTAATCCAAGCCAACGTGAGGCCTGGAAGGGACTATTTTGTTACAGGGGCTATTTTTTACTTGGGTGTGGTTCTGGGAACTTCTTACCTGGAACCACTTTGGAGGCTATTTAAACCACACCCGAACAGCAGCACACGCTTCGCGTTATTCTGCATCCTGCAGCGTAACGCTCACCGTGCCTGCAAGTCAGCATCCAGTCTTCTGCCACGCCCGCCTCGAATCCAGAGCTCCTAGAAAAAGGGGAAAATGAAGAAAAGGTTAGATCACGGACATTATTTTAATTCCTTAGCTGATTCCGGATCCAGCACGTCTCCGAGCCTGGAAAGGACATTATTCCAGCACGTGTCGCATCGCCAGCAGCAGCGCCGCGTTATACTCACCAGTCCACAGCATCTTTCGACTCGGCGCTGCCTCCATCATTTTCTTCGTCGAACTCCAGCACCTGGGGGAAAACAAAGAAACAACAAGGTGAGCCAAGCAAGCCGACAAATACAATCTCTTACCACCATAGGCTTACCTGATTTACCACCGGAGGTATTACCCTTTAATACGCCTCATCTTCATATGACGCACCTATAAAGAGAGAGAAAACAACAAGTTAAACTCATGCAACTTTTACCGGACAGTGTTGGGTAATACAGACTCCTACCTGAACGCCATCAGCTGCCTCTAGTCAACATTCTTTTGAACCAGCTGCAATTCAACAAGGGAATAGAACAAGAGTGAACATCTGACATATTGAACTCTTTGAACTTTATAAACCCCGGAGTCAATATTTCCCCGGAACTCCTCCAGTACCTTCAAACCAGTGAAGTAACTGGTATCTACGCGCCCCTGCATGCCATGCAGGATGGAGAGCTCATCATTTAAAAACATAAGGTGAGGTTACTAAAAGGGGATATCGGAGGTGACAAGTGGGGAGAACGAGAACAATGGGAGGGGGCCATCACTAAAATCCACGGGTGGCTAAATCCCTTTCTCCACTTGCAGGAGAATACTTCTTCGGATCAAACAGACGAGATTAGGCGGGCTAGTCCAGACAGTCATCTCGGTACTACGCATCACGTTGGTGGAGACTGCAGCTGTCCGTGTCCGATCGACACCCCTGTGAGAACCAGGTGAGCGTAACAACCTAAAACAGAAATACAGACCCGCCTGAAAAAACAAAGAAACTCAGCCTCCCTGAAGATTGATGAAGTCATGAAAACGTGTGTTAGGAGGAGAAGCTAAAGACTGGTAACAGAGCGCCTGCCTTCACATCTTTAAATAGAGGCAATTGGAAATACAACCGGCTGGGGTGGTTTTCCAATGAGTGTAGGCCATAGAGAGAGAAATGCTAAAGTTAATAAACACTGAGGTTATGGATTAGATTAAAATGACATTCGTTGGAGCAAATACAAAAAAGCAATTAAGAAGTCTAAAGAGGAGGTAAAGATGTGTTTATGAAAAAAAGTTGGAAATGGCGGCCGAATTCAGGGGAATGTGCCAGTTCTGGGGGTTGCTACCACATGTGTCAACTACCCTATAAAACGCATGGATTTCACATCTCAGCAGATGGTATATTGCGAATGATAAAACAGTAGAAACTGGACCAAGATGGTACTCGGAGAACTCACTGCATAACCTGGCAGAACAGGTAACTGTAAAACTACTAAAGAGCTAACACCTTCTCAAAAAGAAAACTTAGAGCTTTAGGGACCCTTAATGAATAACTTATAGGGAGCTATCCTTGTTACCCATAAGTAGGGGGCTGACATTTTTAGATTCTGCTCCGCCAACCTCGAATACGAAATCTATCACCCTGCTTCGCCATTCCGCCACGCCCACGGATTTGACCGAAATATCCACGCTGGGCTGCAAAATGCGAAATGTTCCTATAGCACGCCAGCTTCCCTTTCCTCTGACAGCGAACCCTACTGAAGCAAAGCACAAGCTTCTCTCAGATGTTTCGGCCACACGCGCGACGTATTTTGTTTTTTGTTTCTGATGCCATGTTTCGTGAACGTGTTCGTCCTGTACTTTGCACCTCTGCCAATTTTGGGATTAGTTTCTGGCCACGCAGGACATCCATTCGTAATCGTGTGCATGCACTTTGTGTCGTGTTTGGGACGTGTTGTTTTCCAAACATGTTTGTCCCGTATTTTGCTTTTGCGCACACGCGTGCCTTTGACCATGTCGGTTGCAGTTTTTAACCCTTTGATAGATCCATGTGCAATGCCCCGAATGACTTGCACTCCGAATATGTTTTCTGCATATGCACACTACTTCATGAGTAAGGTGATCCATGCCAGTGAACACTTCGCGCTATGTTTCGCAGCCGGGCTGAGTGAGAATGTGAAACATATGTTTGTGGCCCTGCCTATATAAATGCAGCCTTACTTCCAAGTCTCCACCACACCACTTCTGTTTGGGAGAGGAGTACTAGCATCAGCAGCAGCACCTTCTTACAGCACTAGCTGCAAGGACTACCAGCAGCAGGACCACCAACACCAGCAAGACCAGCAGCAAACAGGAGGAGCAGCGTCAGCAGGCACCAGCTCATGATGGCGACTGGATGCGATTCCTCACTGTATGCAGCCATCAGCGGGAGCAGCACACCACCACAGGAGGACATGTTATCTATAAGCAGAGCAACGTCAACAGATGGCAGCCTTAGCCACATACTCTCCGATATGGGCATCAGTGAGAGCATGTTTGGCAGCCCAGCACCACTGCCTGCATTCTGCACCACCACCGCCATGGAATCAGACTCAAGGAGGACGCCACCATCATCGAACAGCAAAATGAAGCAGAGGAGGAGGCTGCATACCAGGGCGCAACTCCTTCAACCTCCTACTGTGCAGCACTCAAACTTCCGTCGCCAGCTTATATTGAGGCCCCTTGTCTTTCTTGAGTGTTTTTTTAATCTTTATCTCTCTTTGTCTTTTGTACACACACAAACACCCACACACTTTCCCAACTAACGACCACTTTGTCTTTTGTTTTCTCCCCGGGACCATTGTGAGAGAGGAGTGTTATAGCTGGGGCAAGAGGTGGTAATGGGGCCCCACCTGAAGATAAGGAAGCTGGCTGAGCAGCACTCCAGGAAAGGATAAGTACTTAGTCTTTCTTGACTGTTGTTTAACTCTCTCTTTCTCTCTTTGTCTTTTACACACATGCACACACACACACACTTTCCCAACTAACCACCACTTTGTCTTATTATTTGTTATTAGAATGCAAAAACACAGGTAAGAAACTCCACACTGCAGAATATAGACTGCCACTTTGAACACTTTACTTTAGTGTTCTATTAAAGTGAAGAAGGAAATTCAAAACAGAATACTGTGAGGAAGCTGAGGACGTCCTCACTTCTTCCCCAGTATATCCTCCTCCCAGGGAGCCAGGGAAACATTGTCGCTATCGCATCCTGACACTGGGGTTGGATATGCGAGGGATGATCAGCTGGGTGTAGGAGACTTGGGAGTGGGGAGGCACCCTTGAGTGAGACACAGTATCCCCCATTTCCCTTCGATAAAGAGTCAGATATCCTGAAGGCCTTAGTAGGTGATTACCGGTACATACCCTATTCTTCTAGTAAACTACCTCCCAGTATAGAGCAGTCAGGTACTGGGACGGGGAAGAAACAAACCTGAGACATACATCCTCTCTTTATTGACTCATAAAAACACGTACACCACTCTGGTACTGGGACGAGGAAGAGAGATGCCGTGTACCAGCAATGTTATGTAGTGAATGAAGATTACCGTCACCTGATACCAAGGAGGCCCCCTCAGGTAAGGCTAATGAGATCGCCTATAGAATGCAGAGAAGCTGGAGGCGAAGCCAGAGCGATGCGCCCCCGAAGCGCCTATGTGCTGCAAAGTCATTGCAGCGGAAGCGGATGGTGACAGGAGCACTCAGAAGGTCTCCGGTAGCAGAGCTGGTCTGCATACCTTCCGGAAGTCAGAGAGACTCCGTCTCCGTACAACCGAGGAGGCAAAGATCCTGGAGGAGAAGTGCGCCGAGCCGGGATCAGTGGCAGCCACAGCAGGCCTGCCGCTGCAGAGAACAGCACCTGGAGACAGCATCATACCCGGGGATTCAGGGAAGCCTGAATGACTCTGGCACACTGGACTGTGTGGTTGCTGAAGGTTGGGTTGTTCACAAATGAGCAAGGAATCATGTGGGTGATATGAATGCCGGTCAAGATTGATCTGAACACTTTTGATAAGAATGATAACCTGAAGCTGCTGAGAAAACCAAAGGAAAGGTTTTTTTTGTGAATACCGAACTGTGAAAGAGATGAACATGACAAGGCCAAGAGAAGGCCATGGAAAAGGTAATATTTGAACTTGTGAATACTCCTGTGAACAGGGTACAAGTTCCCAGCAGGAGAGTAAACTTGGAATTTGTTGTTGGTTTATTCAATGTGACTAATTTGAATGAAATGCAAGTGTGGTTGAATATCAAGTTTGGTGCAATTCCCTGATAAAAAGGTACTGCCTAACCTGTGAAAACAAGCATTGGAAAGCGCCATAAAGACATAAGGAACTGTGTAACTTGAAAGAATAAGCAGTGGCAAAACCCTGGGAAGAGTTTGAAAGTGCAACAAGTGAATGGTGGCAAAACAAGTAGTAAAGCATCCAGAAGCCGTGAAAGGAGAAAAGTCAAGTACCACAGTGAAGATGGAACAGTGGTAGTATGCCTATGAAGAACAAGCAAGTAAGGTGTGTCAGTTGCATGACCTGTAATGGGTGGACCTTGGGGTCCGACAACTGTGCCTAGACTGAGTACACCCACCTAAGGAAAATTCACTTAACTCATCCATAAACCTGTGATTGAATATAAAGGAAAACTTGTATGCTCTGAAATGAAGGAACTGAACTGTATGATATCAGTGAAAATGGTGAAAAGCAATCAAGCGAGAAGAGCTGGGAAGTATCCCAAGGAATTGTGTTGTTTTTGAACATTGAGACACTTGAAAGCTTGGGGGAAGGGAACCCCTCATTTTGTAATGTGAACTATCTTGAATCCTGGGGAAGGGAAATCCCTTTTCCAACCAAGAGCTGGAAGAAGCTCTGAACATAAATTTGAACACTTCTCATTTTGATGCTGACATACCTACACATTGTATACAATTAAATGTGAGAGCAAGTATAGGTTTTGGACACAGGCAGACATTTGCTTTGGACCTCCTGACACAGACTGTCATTATTTTCAGTTAGGTAGGGAAATCCCACCTTAGCATAGGGAAAGTTAGGCCTTTTTTCCAACCCTCTTTTTTCTCAAATAAAAAAGTATAGGCCAAACTTTATTCACTTGTCTATGTCTACTTCATGATGCCTTCAGAATACACAGCCATATTAATCACCACTCCAACCCGTCTTCTCCTTCACTGCTTGCATGTCATTCTTGAAGGATGGTTGGTAGAAGAAAAGGGGTGTTGGGTGTACGTGTCTTGTTTATTTTTCGAAATGTCCGTCTCTGAACACTGGTTGTAGACATGCATGTCCTCTTGTCTGTCACTATCCCCCCACCAGCACTGAAACCAATCTCCGAATCAGCACTTGCTGGGGGAACGCTATCGACTTCGGCATGCACTCTTGCCAATTATGGCCACACATCCTTATTTTCTTCCCAGTACTTTAGAGGTTTACCTGGGGGCATAGATCTATTTAGCATATATGCCACTACAGTATTTGATGGACTGGCACAAGGGCTATCCTTAACATGAGACAAATCCGCCAAGAGTCCCATAGTAGATAGTTGGAAATATCACAAAAGATTGCTCCATCCGCCCCAACAGGGAGACTGTCCATCACCCTCTGCCTTGACAGGACCACTGCCTGTGTTGTAGGAAACTTCCCCTAGTTTGTCCTCAAGTGTTTTTTACACCTGCCAATTATGGAGCCATGCTGCTCTTCAGGGAATACAACAGACACGTTCCCGGCACCACAGGTCCAAGAAAGTAGCAGTTATGTAGCAGTCAGTTATTCAGATTGCAATGATCCATGTGTCTGCCCACAAGCACATCAAGATTTTCCTGCAAAGCGGGCCCATTTCCTTGCACTTTGTATCCTCTTTCACTGTGCACCCACGCCGCATGTTCTCCAGACCCCTTTCAAGAAGAACAATGAGTGGCAAGATTTCATGCAAGCCCGCTTCCTGGTGACTCACCCTCACAGTTGCTCCCACAAATGGCAAAAGTACCTTGCAGACAAAGCCAATCAAGTGCCACAGGCTTGCTGACAGAGCAGTGCCAACCAGTGCCTTTGCTTGCCGATGTGCCATGTAATAGTCACTTACTGCAAGGCGTTTTTCTAGGAGGAGTTCCAACATACAGAGAGTAGAATTCTGGTGAGTGACAACATACAACTGGATCTGGTGGTGTGGCAGATGGTATGTTTCCGGAAAGCAGGCCAATGCATTCCGGGTGGCATAGGAGCTGCTCAAGTGTGCACATATCTTGAGAACGCACAGCAGCTTTTCAGTAAGGATGGGGTCTTGTAGGAACCATGTGACAACAAGGTTAATCATATGTGCAAAACATGAAATGTGGGGCATCCTGGTCTGGCTCAGGGAGACACAATATTGCTACCATTGTCTGCAGAAACACAACCAACCTTGAGAGTGTGAACCAAGTCATTCTGCAATAACCAAATCAAGTTTGGCGTGAATGCCTGATGGCTTGTGTGACATCTCATCAAAGCATGTTGGAGTCCATTTTTGAAGCAGTACATAGCAATGTTGGGGACCATACCATCTAACTGCTTGATTGTGTTTTACCAAAGGAGAACCAGTGTGCTGTTGGAGTCATGTAATCAGAGCTCTGAGAACTGGTCAACATGTCTATCGTGAGCTTAACCTTCTTCGCCTCCGATCCTTCCAGTGCCTTGGACAGCTCTTCCGCCACCTTTTTATAAAGAGCTAGAACACCAACCCTGGACAAATAATGCAGATCTTGGATCGTCCACCTTGGTACGGCGCATGCCATGAGTTCTTTGAAACCCTGGTTCTCTACAAAGGAGAAGGGCAGCATATCAATAGCAATGCATATTTGATGTGTGAGCCTCAAGTTGCTGTGAAATCGGATGTTTGCTGTGATAAGACGTTTGTTTCCACAAAGACTCTGCAAGCATCAGCTGCCATTTGTTGCCTGCAGTGTGTGTTTTTGACGTGGCACCGCATATTGGTTGATCACACTGCGGTAGGGGCCCATCACCGGTACTGTACCTCTTTTGGTCCAATTGCCGCCATACCCAGTTGTGGTTGTTTTTCATGTGGGCTATCTGGCCCGAAGTGCCTGCATGTTTCCCTGAGTGCCCCTGCTCACTTTGACTTTGTTTAAGGAACAAACTGCTATGTTGCTCCTTGCTTTGTCAGTAGTGAAGTAAGTCTACACTGCATACTTTCTGTTGAATAATTTATGGGGGTTGTGACGAGCCTTTGGATAACGTCACTACTTCACTGACCTTTCTATCGTGCTAGGCCAGTGTGGCTGCTAACCATGAATCCCCCTGGGGGTGGTGCAACGCGGGAGGATCCCACAGGGAGGAACTCCCCTCCCCGGAAGAGTGATGCAAGGCTAGGAGATGGCCCTTTAACGAACCAACATCCCTCGTCTGTATCCTTTTCTAAGTCATCCAATTATTCCCCTTTATGTAAAACCACATATATCTGTGATTTCTCCGATAACTCTGACTCAGGCAGTGGTCAAAGTGAGTGGGAGCGGTTGGGAGCGGTGCTTCTCTACTTTTTAAAATTAAGAAGTTTGACTGTTCCTATACTTTCATTTTAAAAATAAACCGTTCCCGAATGGTTTCGTTTTAAAATAAAAGTAAAAAGCAGTTGAAACTTGCACTTTCAGTGCACTGCACTGAATGTTCCCTCAAACACCAGGTGCATGTGTTTGGAGGTTTGTAGTGTGTGTGGGGGGGGCATGGCGATGGGATTTGTAGGGAGTGGGGGCAGGGCAGCAGGGAACATAGTTCCACTACTTCGTTTTGTACACTTTGACCACTGGACTCAGGTAACATTTGAAACAAGAAGAACCGGAAAAGGTGGTTGGTTCCTAAAGAACGTATGCCATCAATTGCAAACCATGTATGTGATGCTATGCTAGGGTGGGGCTTATTATAAAAACCCACCCGACCAAGAAGATGGAGGACGAGATTGGGAACAAGCCTGGGAGGGAGAACAGAGATCAAAGTACCTGAAGCAGTAGAGACACGTTGCGAACTGTGGAGTGTAACAGAAGGCCAAAGTCAAAGTAAACAATCTGTTCAAGAAAGGCATCGAGGCAGAGCACAAGCCTGCAAGAGGAAACACACTCGATTCAGCAACCATCCACTAAGAATAGAAGAAGACAGTCCAGTCAGCGACCGACACAGAGAAGGAAAAGAAAAGAGAAACGAGTCAGCGGTAGAGTCGCACAGAAGAGAGAATCAGTTTAAACAGGCGCAACAAAAGCCTGGCAGCCTTTCAACCACAAACCTGCATACTGTGAGAAATCTGAGGGTATCCTCACTCCTACTCCCCTTGGGTCCTATTCTCAGGTCGCCAGGGAAACACCACCGCTCTTGGATCCCAACCCTGGGGGTGGAGAAGTGAGGGAGGATCACCTGGGTGGAGAGTCCTTGGGGATTCGGAGTGGGGGACCCACAGGTGAGACATGGTATCCGCCCTTTCCCTATTGAAAACAAATCTAACCCTCCCCCAGCCTTTATGGGCTATTGTAAGGCAACTCCCTTCATTTTTCTACATTTTACCTATGATAGTACTGGGACGAAGAAGAGGTGACTAGAGGAGTAATGAACACTATCAACTCCTTTTACCACTCTAGTACTGGGACGAGGAAGATGCCTGCAAAGAACTGTGAAGGTCAGCCATGTCCCTCTAACTACAGTCAGGCAAATACAATTGAGAAAATATACCTGCAACATGTCAAGTGGTTGCAGGTGCATAAGAAGTGAGGCAGAGAGCAGCAAGGGGACGACCAACAGGGAGGCCTGTGTGGGAGAGATCAGCAGGGGACCCTGCGTCTAAGGAGGCAGCCATGGTGGGACCTGAGAGGAAGCCAGGACACCAGCAAAGGTCCAGAGGACCTGTGGAGCCCAGGGCGGGTTGGGCCGTTAGGCTTCCACAGGTGTGGGAGCCTCTGGGTTCAGGAGAGAGCAGCTGGAGCTGCGGAGAAGAGGAAAGAAGAAAGGATGCTGCCCACATCCATGGAAGAAGACCAAAGCTGCTGGCATGCACTGGGAAGCATCCGGAGAGCGAGCGGGGCTCGCAGTGACCGGCCACCAGCCGGCGAAGTACAAAGAAAGCAGTGATGCCGCCGGAGAGGCATTCCAAGGACTGGTGAGTGCAGGGAGGTGACACTCGAAATCGGGGTGCTCCTAGGGGATACACAAAAGTTATATTGAATACCGGACTGAATGAAAACTTGAAGCAAAGCTAAATTACATATATTGAATACCAAATTGCATGAAAACCTTGTGGGCAATGCTATTTGCTGATGAAGTGAAAAGGGAGAGTGCCATTTTGAAAATAATCCGAAATTAAAGCGCACGTAAGAAAGAGCATGATAGAAAGGTGGGGATTAAAAGAAACCACCACAGAGTGAACTTTATCAATGGATACAGTGCAGTAAGGCCCAAGACTGGCATGAGATGTGTAACACGTGATGGCAAAGCCAAGAGGCCAACAAGGAGAAGCTAAGTGAATGTGGATCTGTACACAGGGCAAGTACAGAAGAACCTGGTGGGCTGAAGAGCCTAGGGGTCCTGATTGCGCGACCTGTGATGGGTGGACCGTGTGGTCCAACAACTGCGCCTAGACCAGGGAACCCTAAAATTGTGACAACCAGAGACATTGGGAAACAAACCAAGAAGGAGCAATATAAATGCACTATTGATGCAATCTAGAAGGAGGGTGAAGTTGACCTGGAGTTCTGTTGAACATTGAGAGATTGAAACAAGTACAAGTTGCTGCATTGAAGTCTTGGGGAAGGGAACCCTGAGACTTGATGAACTGCAAATATTGTCTTGAGGATGGAGCCTCAAGACTGTTTTCTTTTGAACTGTGTTGCTTGGAACTCGGGGAAGGGATCCCCGAGGCTTGTGTGGAACCGTATTGCCTTGAACTTGAGGAAGGGAACCACAAGGATTTGTGGAACTGTTTTGAACTTGGGAAAGGTAATCTTGAGACCTTTGAGGAACATTCTTAAATTTGGAGAAGGGGAGCTAAAAAGGAAGCTAAGATCTGGAAGAAGCTCAGAACTTTGTTTTTATCACCATTTCTCTGATTATTGACATCCCTACACATTGTTTAGCTTTAGTTGTGAGGGCAAGGATAGGCTTTGGCCACAGACAGACTTTTAAGTTGAACTCTTTAACTCAGACTTTCATTAGTTTCGTTCAGGTAGGGAAATCCCACCTTAGCATGGGGAAAGTTAGTACTTCAACCATCCTGACATTTGATTTAATAAACGATTTGAGTTTGAACTTTGAATCTGTTGTCTGTGTCTTGCTTCATGATGCCTTCACAATACAAGATCCAATACTACAGCAGCCAAACTCATACAAACTGTAAAACCCCAGATTGTGGCCAGTGGAGTGGAGATGAGAGGTCTGGTAATCCCCCTCGATGGCCTACGTGTCTATCAGAGGCATACAAACTTTGGAAATCCAGCTGAGAACCGGGAGACGAGCGGTCCGGTGCTCCACCCCGATGGGCCCAGGAGTAACACCCAAGCATGACAACCCAGGCATTGAATACTGGGGTTCACCGTCCCAAAGCGGAAGAACTGCAAAGCAATCAGACGGGGCCTGGAAGACGGATATGGAAGGTCCCGACAGATTCTATGCTCTGACAAACAAAGTCGTTGTCCGATGGTTTGATTTCCCAACTAACCCAGTGAAGCATTCCCCAGGCATATACAGGTAAAAGGGAAACGAAAATGACTAAGTCCAGGGACCTGAACATATGAGACAACACAGAAGAGTAACACACATTAGATCAGAATACAGTATAGAAGAGTACCCAACCACCTACCTCTTCATAGTTAAAATTGGCAACAAAGGAGTCCAGTTACCCCTCTTCTGTATGTCAAAACAGGGGTTATCATCTTAAACTTGGAATGGACCAAAAAGGGGTGGCGTAACTCTGCGGGGTGCGACCTGACTTTGCTCTCCTTCTGTATCCAAACACAGTGACACCCCAATATGACTTGAGATAGAGAGTAAAGAGGCCCTGGGGTTCAGCCAAACAAAGAAGAGAAAGAAACCAATAAGGAGCAGGCACAGATCCTGCGAATTGTCATAGTGAACCCTATCTCTGTCGAGGAAACCCCCATCGGCGCATGTGCTGTCAGGAGGAAAACGACACCACCTGCTTCCTTGTAACCTACCCTTGAAAAGGAGTAGGAAGAATAGTTGGGAACTGGCAGGTTTTACCTTGAATAATACAGTAGACCATCGGAGATCCTCTTCCTATCAGTCGGGGACCAACATACATTTTCATTAGTTAACCTTTCGAATTTTAAGGAAACTTTGCTTTTGACTACAAGGATTCGTTTTTTCTCTTCACTTTGAACTACACAAGGAATACGCTAGGAGAAGCCCAGCTGGAACTTTGGTGAACTGTTTCTTGATACGAAGGACATTTTAATTACTAGGAGCAGGGAGTCATTCTCCTTGGCTCAGATAGAGCTGGTACTTTTATTTGGTTTGTTTTTCTGTTGTAGCAATAGGGAAAGTAGGTAGGTTTTGAGCAGGACTGTTTAAGTGGACTTTATGGACATCGTGACTGCCCCAGTTGCAGTTATGTTAGGTAGGTAAACCACCTTAGCACAGGCAAAGATAAGCATTTTCTTTCTGATAGATAACATTTTTTGTTAATAACGGCACCACTTGGTCAGTCTCCTACTTCCTTAACGCCACAGCGTGTGACTGGTGCCAGTGATGTGGTAGTGCGGGCTTGCTGCTGCGGAGTGCTGTTGGCTGACTCTAAACAAATGACATCTTCATTGTTTTCAATCTCACAAATGTATTCAAATGGTAAATCGCCAAGCTAGTGCATTTGTTGATACGTTTTTTTGTATTTAATGCAGGTCCTCACCGCTAGGACTGCCCATGGCCACAATGCCGCAATCTGTTGCTGCTTTGTGTTTTTCTTGGTAAACAACATCACTGCTGGTCACCAATGCCACTGCAAGTGACTATGAATGTAGAGCAGCATCCTCATCTGTCTCAATGATGTCAGCCAAAACAAGTGCGGTGGACATACAGTGCATGGAGTTGGCCATGTTATTTTAATTGCTCAGGTCCTGTGACAAAACAACATACACAGCCTATTAGCATTTAACAGCAGAGCCACCCTAAACATGCCCCTAGTGAACGTGGCGGTAATGGGCATGTGAAAGCATGAGACAACACAACTCAATTACAAGCCCTCAACAATGCATGGGCGACACAGAACCTTCCCCATCCCTTCCCCAAAGCCATCGGAGACACACAAGTTAAGTTTATCCTGGCATGCTTACTTACCAATGCAACAAGGTGGATCAGCAGTACAAGCGCAGCATGGTCACCCTAATTGCCTTGATGGTGTACCGAAGCCAATCATGAAGAAGTCAGTGGCAGAGAAAACCAAATGCTACTGATGAGAAAATGAACACACCACAAAAAACACTCACATTTATACTAGGCTGAGCGAGTCTGTTACCTTTTTGCCTGAAGCCACCTCCAAATGCATGGGTGACACACAAGTTAAGTCTACCCTGCCACAGCATGGCATGCGCAGCGTGGTTGCCCTGGTCACCCTGGTCTCCCTTCCCGTGGTGGTGTACCGAAGCCAGCTATGCAGACGTTAGTGGCAGATGTGAGAAACCAAAGGGTGTCTCACTGACCAGTCCCCTGGGATCTGTCATCCAGGTGGCCGGGGCACGGCTATCTCTATTGGATCCAGACCCCGGGGGTGGACCAGTGTGGGAGGATCACTTAGAAGAGGGGTCCCTGAGGAGTGGGAGTGGGCAACCGGAGGAGAGATGCAGTATCCCTATACCCATTTCCCTGAAGAGCACCCTCATTGCATGTACTATCTAGGAACTTTATCCCCCCTCCCCCTTTTCTACACACACTCTGCTGCATGTACAAAGAACTTCATGGAAAGACAGACTCACACACAACCAGTCCGTTTTACATGTCCCAACATCAGGGTTAGGCAGAGTCAGGCACTTAACCTTAATGACTTGCACCTGAATCCTGTTACCTTTCCCCACTGGGATAAAAGGTGGAGCATGCAGGCACTCAGAGAGCAAGACGAGAAGGGCAACCGAAGCAAGCAAGACCAGCAGAACGGAAGGGCAGGAAATCCTGGGAAGGCGACGCAAATATGGAAGCAGAGCAGATGGGACCAGGAGGTGAACGAAAGACTGTGGTCCTACCAGCTGCAAGGGGAAAGTCGCTACAGAATTCTCCTTCTTGTGCGGCGTGAGGACTTGAAAGGAGGCTAGCTGTGCTGGGCCAAAAAGCCCTGATGGAACGGAAGGTCATGATAAACTGCATTAGCTGCTGCTGTTGAGTGAAAAGAGAGACCGGCTTGTGATGAATGCTATGAAAAGAACATTAATATTTGAGGTGTTCATTGGGTAGTCGACAAACCGCGAGCGAAAGCACATGGTATCAAGAATGAGGAGTGTGTGTAAGAGAAGCCGCAAAAGAAAATAACTAAGAAAAGAGGCGAATTGTCAAAGTGGTTATACGAGGAGAAAGTCAAGGATACACGCCCCCTCTTACATATGAAAGTCTTTGACAAAGAAATGAAAGGAACTGCAGATGCCACAAGGCCTCGGGGGAGAAGGTTGTTATAAACCTTTGAACAGTCTCCAGTATTGTGGGTTTCATGTAGGACGGCAGCCATAAGAAAGAGAAGCTTGATTGTGAAAAGTGAACGCACTTGCTACAATATAACGGAGCGGCCCAGTGAGACATGATCGCCTATCGGAAGTCTCTGCATTGAACTGGCAAGTACGTAAAAAAGTGAAAGCGTAAAAGATTGCAAAGAAACAATTGTGATGCTGTCAGTTTGAAGGTTCACGCCCGATCGAGGGAAGCCAGAACTGCCTGCAGATGAAGGTCTGAGCCCGGAGAAGGGGGACCTGAGTGAACTGGTGAAAGTGAACCAAATATTTGTTTAAAAAGACATTTAAGAATTCTTGAATACTATAAGCTAGAAGAACTTGTATAGTTAATTAAACTGTGATTTGAAGGCTACAGTGAACTCAATGGAGGGATGCCAAGTGAGAGCAAGGGAAAGTGAATCCTCCATTTTGATAAAGTAACTGAACAGTGGTAAAAAAACGAAGGTGAACCTAACCAAGGGGTTATCACGAGAAAGCCGTAGAAAGGGGAATCCCTGCATGGTGAGAGCTTGGGGAAAGTCTTGTGCTGCCAGGCAAATGGCACTGATTCGAGGGATCCTGCCTTTTCGTAGGAGACGGCTACCTGATTCCTATAGACTCAACGGGTGCTCAGAGTCATGGCACTGTTCCTCCTTGTCCCGTGATGCAACATGGGCAAGGGAATGTATTCGTTAAGCAGTCCTGAACTACCAAAACCCTTTTGGACATTTTAGTTTGCATTACACTCTATTTTTTATACATGTCATTGTCCCGCACCTTTTTGTTATATAGAGTAGGGATTTGGCAATAGGTTTATTAGTATAGGCCATTTTGTTTTGAAACTACACCGCTAGGAAATCGTTTTCTTTACTTTGATGGTCGCAGCTTACTCCAATCTTAGATTTAGGGTTAGATTAGGTGTTTTTCTCACCCATATACTGTTCAATAAACAACCTAGGATTGTACTCCTTGTGTCTGTTGTGCTTCTGATAACCATACCTTCCTTACACAGAGGAAGCAAACTGCTACAATGAGAAGCTGAACACAACAGAAAAAACACATACATTGATAATAGGCTGTGTGAGTCGGTTATCTTTGTGCCTGGAGCCACCCCCAAACGCATCAGTGACGCACAAGTTGCCCCACCTCCCCAAAAGCATGGATGATACACAAGTTTACCCCACCATGCTTACCAATGCAACGAGATGGATCAGCAGTACAAGCACACAATGGTCATCCTGGTCGCCTTGGTCATGAAGGTGTACTGAAACTGGCCACATAGACGGCAGTGGCAGTGGAAGCCAACTGCTACTGATGAGAAAATTAACACACAGAAAAACACCCATATTTATACTATGTTGGGCGGGTCTGTAAACTTTGTGCCTGAAGCCACCCCCAAATCCATCATTGACACACAAGACTCCTCACTTTCCCAAAAGCATGGGCAATACACATGTTTAGCCCACCATGCTTACCAATGCAACGAGATGGATCAGCAGTAAAAGAGCATTGTGATCGCCTTGGTCATCTTTTTCGTGGTTTATTGAAGCCAGCTACGTGGAGGAAGCCAACTTCTATTGATGAGAAGATAACCACAACGGAAAATGCACACATATTCATACTAGGCTTGGCTAGTTGGTGAACTGTGTGCCTTAAGGCACCTACAATGCATTAGCAGTACACAAAGTGACCCCCGCCAACCTACACACTTCCCTAATGAAAGTGGGTTAAAAGGGGCATGTGGAAACATGAGACAAAACAAGTGAAGTACAAACACCCCACCATGCATGCGCGATACACAAGTTTACCCCCCCAAATGCATGAACAATCCACAAGTTTACCCCGCCACCCTTAATTAACAATGCCACAAGGTGGAACAGCAGTACAAGTGCAGCGTGGCCACCCTGGTTGCGAAGGTGTACTGAAGCTGGCCACGTAGACATTAGTGGCAGAGGAAGCCAACTGCTACTGATGAGAAGATGAACAAACCAGAAAAACACTCATATTCATACTAGGCTCGGCTAGTCGGTGACCTTTGTGCCTTAAGGTACCTATAATGCATAAGTAGTACACAAGTTGCGCCCCTCGGCCACCCTACACACGTCCGTAATGAAAGTGGGTGCAAAGAGAGCATGTGGAAGCATGAAACATGAAACAACAGAGCTCAAGTACAAGCACCCCACCATGTATTATTGATGCACAAGTTGACCACGTCGCATACCTACACATTTATTTATTTCATTGTTTTTATAACGCACCTAATACCATACCTGAGTTTGGTTTCTAAGCGCGGATTCGGGATTCGAACCTATGTTGCTCTGCATGGTCTTGCTTCCAAGACCATCACGTTGCCCCTGTGCTATCCTCCATATGTCCCCAATGAAATTGGGGTTAAGGGTAGCACATGAGAAAGCATGTGGTGACAACACAACTCAAATACAAGGCCACAAACATGCTTGAGCAATACATAAATTGATCGCCTGCCGCACTAAACATGTCCCTAATGAAAGTGGGAGAAAGGAGGGCATATGAAAGATGAAACAACAAAACTCAAGTTCAAGCACTCCCAACGCATGAGCAATACACAAGTGGACAATCCTGCCACACTACACACGTCCCTAATGAAAATGGGGGTAAGGCGGCATGTGAAAGCATGGGGAGACAACACAACTCAAGTACAAGTACCCCACCATTCATGAACGATACACAATTGGATCCCCCGCCGACGCCCTGCACAAATCCATAACGAAAATGTTGATAAAGGGGGCATGTGGAAGCATGAAACAACACAACTCAAGTACAAGCCCCCACAATGCATGAGCAATGCACAAGCTGACTGCCCGCCACACTGCACACATACCTAATGAAAGTAGGGGCAAGGGAGCATGTAGAAGCATTAGACAACACAACTCTAGTTCAAGCCCCCCCAAATGCCTGCCAACCCGGTAGGTGTTGATTGGTATTGGGGATGTCAAGGGTATGGGAACCTCTGGGTATCATTCCCAGGGAGCGTGGTGGGGAGGCACTATGAGAGATCACCCCCTTCTGCTAGGTGTTAAGTGGATGAATGGTTGCAAGTTTTGATGCTTTGCACACAACTGCAGTGTCTTGTGGATTTGAGCTCTCTGGGGAGCTTTCTTTAGGGACTGTGGTGTTAGGCCCTTGGTGGATGTGCCAGTGGTGAGCCAGCGGTGCAGCCATGGGGGTGTTGCCCCAGGTTAGTCAAAGGAATGTTTCTGTTTTGGTTTCCTGGTGGCCTGTTTGACGGATGCTTGCGCTCTGGTGGAAGTCCCGGTGGTTGAGAGTAATCAGGGTTTACAGATTTTCATTTTGGCATGATGTTTAAAATAGCCGGGTTGTGAGTGTCCAGAATGCCTTTGGAGGCTTTCTTTTTGCGAGGGCCCTCCTCAGAGGACTGGATATAACCATTTGTATGCGTCTATGTGGGTCGGGACCTGCAGGTTTGTGCACTCATTCTTCATGCATTTGATCCTGAAGTTTAATTTGAGAGTCGTTTAGTGCCCGGGTCTTAAATTCAGATATTCTGTTAGTGGCTTTGGTATACCAGTCAAGGTAGCTGTCCCACTGATGTTGGTGTACACGGGATCCCTTTCTTTCTAACCCTGTTCTCAAGTTAGTGATTATATCAAGATTAAATGTACCTTCCTGAGGAAAATGTCTAGGTGACTTGGTCTGTGTATACTCGTGCCATTGTTCCAGGTACTTGTATGTTTTTGGCGTGTAGTGAGTAAACAAGAAGTGGGCTTTACTCCCTTTATGAGGGAGCGGAACCTGTCTAGATTTCCCTGTACCCATTCTCTCAGGGGGTGGTAAGACAAGGTATGGCTTATTACAGATCCAGGTCCGTTGCTAACTCTGTCTGCACTGAGACGCCATTGAGTTCCGTGGCTGGCGGTGTGGGTACAGCTCATGAACTTAACTGCTCTGCCATGTCTAGTCGGCAGCTCAGGAATCACCTGCGTCCTGTTCCTTCCCTGTTACAGAAGTTTCAGAAACACCCACATGTGTTGGTCAAATTCAGATAACTGCTGTTATACTGTTTATTTACCCCCTTTATTCTACCCACCATGCAGAGCAGTTATCATTTCTTCAGGGACATAGGTATGTAAGGGTCAAAGACAAGATACATAATCAGTGGAAATGCATTCTCTTACAGCTCCAATACTGGGATAGAGGAGAGTGTGTAATATAAAGCAGGGTTGCAACTAGCGTTGCACATTGAGGGTTTCAAGTAACAAGATCGCAGTTGAGAAAAGACAATCATGCTGTTCTTATGCACGCATGCATACAGAGCACATTCTTCCTTGTCCCTACCCAGCCCTACACTACTCTGACCACCGACCTGGCAGTTTGCTGTCTCCTTTACATCAGTAGGGAGCATATATACGCTGGTTTTACAACTGCAGTGGCCAACCGCTTTACACTTTTGCTTCAGATAACCAGTTTCTGTTAGGTGGGGTACCTTTCCATCTATCACTCCAGACAGATTCTATACTTCAAATCAGACTACAGACATTTTGATTTGTTTCAGACAATATAACATATGACATCACATACATTGATGCAGCTACCTGTGTTCATCAACCCACGATTTTCCATTCAGCTCTTGCTTCCGCGTCTGCTCAGTCTGCCCCTCCTTGGGTCCCCACGCGCTGTGGCCAGTTCTCCCCTCTGACAAAATCGCCCTTGTTGAGCCCACGGGCTCACCACAAAGAATGCCCGGTGCCACTCCCATGAGGCGGCAGAGCAGCAGTTATATGACGTCTAAGGCTCCAGATTGTAGTGGAAAATAAAGTCCACTCGAATCTGGTGGGCTGATGAACACTTTATTAGTCAAAGCAGTAAGCAAATAGACGGCCAACGGCAACACTAGACTTTGGCGTAAGTGATCCCCCTACCCTCCTGGGTCCAGGTATCTTATATTCCCAGGATTACATAGGTGCCAATGGAAGGGGATGTTTTTAGACTTTGGCAAAATCACACCTTTGCACTTTATTGCTGACTGAGACAAAGCCCCTCTTGTACAGTGCTGTGATATCAGCTGCATTCGGCAGCGCTCGTTAGTGTTATCAGTAAGCAGCACAGTGTAACACATTTCTTCCAGTTAACTATACGCCCTTCGGCCTCGCATCTCGCCTCAAGGCAGGCCAGAAGCCTTGTAATATGACATCTGCCTCCTAAAGCCTCCTCAGACGAAAAAGGCAAGATCATTAAACATTCTTAGCTATGCCAAAACAGAAATACGTTAGAAGCGTAGACAGTGAAGGCGAGCATTCTTTAATAATAAGTGAGGCGCTTCCTGAGAAGTGACATGTTCAGTGAGATGTATCCAATTGCATTGTGTGGCTAATAGCAGTTGTTCAACATGGCGTGAGTGAGGCAAACAGAATATATTGTTATACAGTGGCGGAATACATGGGGAATACTTATATGGTCATGCTTTATTCACTTTTTTCCTCCACAACATGAAGTCATGTTGTCAGTCTAGGTGAATCGACATCACTGTATAGCAATTGAAAACATCCCACGGCATAGCCACCTTGTTACTGATCTGCCTCACAGATTGCTCATCATGGTGTCAAAGACAATTGTCAATGACGTTCCAGGTGGCGTTGGTTCAGGCTGCTCTGGTCTGAGCACAAGGCACTGGTCCTCCAGGTGCTGGTCCTGACAGTGCTGATCTTGACAGTGTTGCTCTTCAAGACCCAGGTCTGGTTGGTCATCGTCTGAGTGGAGCTGGTCCAGTCAGCCAGGTCCCGGCTGCATTAGTCCGGGTCACTCAGACCCTCCCAGCGGTGCTGGTCCTTTCAATGATGTCCAAGGTGTATCTGGTCAGCCTTGCAGCGCATTATGGGCCAGGCTATATGAATCATGTCTGGAGACTTGAGGGACTTAAGCAGCCAACCCCAAGACCACAGATGCGGGCGCTCTTCCGGCAGAGGCTTTCCTATGCTGGCAGCATGGCGATTGGCATGGGTGTCTTGTTTGCTAGCCGTCAGATTAGTGAGACCGCTGATGGTTGTCCCCTAACACAGGAGCCCCCCTTCGCTTCCCACCGCCCGTAGGCATTAAGACCTTTCTCCTGATATACTGGAGAAGAGAGAATGAAATAGTTCACTGCTCTCTCTGACTTATCAGGCAAAAAGTTAAAAATAGGATCCAGGATGTTCAGCACGGCCACTGGGCACAGGTTACCAGCACACATGGTAAGGTAAACTTGCAGGCTACAAGAATTGGATAAGGAAAATGTGAAAGAACAACACAATACACCCCTTGGGTTCAACTCCTTACCTGGTTTCCTCCGGAGGATATGTTGATTCTCTTACCAACGCACTCAATAGAAAGGAAGTCCATAGACCAAGACACTGCCCGACATTGTTGCCGTGAACGGAAACCCGCACAACAAGTCCAACCATTTGTCGGGACCTCACTCTAATGGCACGAGAACGCCTAAAGAACAAGAGAACCAGAAATTAGAGGAACCAGTATTTGAGTGTACTCAAGAAGACGGCTAGTAGTTGAGCTGTAATCCTATTCCACAGTGCCAGCAGAGGATTCGAAAAGTCAGGTGAATTAGGAGGAACAGAGAAGGAATTTCCGCTGGTAGTTCCAGAAAAAAAGAACAGGATGCAGACAAGGACACCAAAGGACAGAAACCAATGGGGTAAGTTCAAATCAGAAGTTACAGACAGTTCCATGCAGAGTACTAAGGGCAGTCCGGAAGGCAAACCAGGGACGAAGCGAAGGGTCAAGCACAGCATTCCAAGAAGGAACCAAGGAGCAAACATCGAGAAAATCCAGGGACAGGTCAAGGGTCAGATACAATAGATGAGGAAAGCAGAACACACAGGGACGTCTGGCTAGTGTCTCACTTAAACTGTTGAGAAGCACAGAGCTGACAGAGAATGCTGGTTTTATTTCCTCCTTTTTTTTTTTTTTAAATTTTATTTGTGTTTGACTCTCTTAACAAGTAAGAGAGACTTTACAAAGAAGATATAATAAAAAGGGCATTACAGCAAATGCCTACAAACGTGAAGACTTACAATGCATAGACCTAAAAAGACATCATACAAGTAAAAGTTTAAAAGCCATTAATTCCTATAACATAATGAAAAACACATAAAAAACAAAAGAATACACAATGGGGTTATCTATACGCTCAAATGTACATACATCCTCAAATTCATACTGATTTACAAGGGGGAAGAGAGTTAAAATAAGTGATTCAAGAGATATTCATGTAACAGTCTTTTTCCAATTCTCTTGCAATCACTTTACATAATTTCGTTACAGCATATATCAACGGCTTATGGTTACCTCGCATCATTCTGTCCCAAAGAAAAGGTAGGCAGTCAATAAAATTAATGTTTACAAATTCCATCAATAATAACGATCTTTGATTCCTAAAATGGGGACAATTTAAAACCAGATGTTTTAATGTTTCAGTGGGTTCGGTACACATGGGAAATCTGCAGTGCGGACTGGAGGCATACAGCTTGTGACCGATCCATTTTACAACTCTTTCTTTAGTATGAAACAAATTGAGTTTGAACCAGAGATACGTCCTCCGCGTGGAGTTACAAGGAAAAAGCACAATGTAGTCGTGTCTAGGGATACGTTTACGTGCGAATAATTGGTATTCCTTGTAAAGATAGTACGATCCCATTTCATCAAGGGTTGTGCACCAATCAAGTTCAAAAAGTTTTTTTTTAGCATAGCCCGGTCTATGATAGACATCGTCCACGGTAATGTTAGCCGTCTTGAGTATGCCAGCCATTTTTGACACATAGAGAGCCATGGAAGACGTAGGTGACAGCGTAATGGTATGATTCAACTCGGCATATAGGGAGTTCGCTGTGGGATGCCTGATCTTAGCAAAATTGGTTAAGAGTCGCCATTTCCAACGGGTAGACAGTGCTACTAGACCCAATTCATGCCTCAAGATCGCATTGGGGAGGGACATCGGAAGCGACATGGCACGTTTCAGGGCAGTACCCTGCAGTTGGTCCAAAATTGGGCCCATTTCACCCATACATATGTCAAGAGAATACAGGATTACGCTTTCAATTTTCAAAGTAAAGAACTCGATAAGGGGAATTAATGAAAATTTGCAGTATTTTGCATAGATTACTTTGGATTGTGATATCAAGGGTCTGATCTTTTTACTGAGAACATCATGCCACATTGAGATGGAATTTTTCTCTGTTAAGTAGTATCCCAAGTAGATCGTTTCTCTAATGACTGAGATGGGGATCTGCATGAGATGCCACTGTGATTTGCCAGTTCGTTTCTGTACACCAAATTGCATTACTGCTGTTTTAGCAGGATTAGGCATCACATTGTGTGCTAGTGCAAATTCTTCAAATAGACGTAGTTTAAGTTGGAGGCCTGACGGGGTGGGATCAAATAAGATGATATCGTCTGCAAAGGCGAGCCACTTAAGGTGGATCAAGCCGATTTTAGCAGAGAAGAGATTTTTTTCATCCCAACCTTTATCAAGATCAGAGAGGTATAGGTTGAAGAAGGTAGCAGCAAGATTGCAACCTTGCTTCAAACCCACCTCTGTACTGATATCTTTAGAAACGCGTCCCTCTGAAGTAAGCTTGATTCTGTAAGAAGTGTTAGTGTGTAAGGCTTTGAACCAATAAATGAGAATAGACGGAATTCCCATGTTGGTCAACTTAGTCCATAATATATTACGAATCACTGTGTCGAAAGCTGAGGACATGTCGATAAGAGCGATGTAGACCGGGTTAGATGTTGGTTTTTTGGCTTCTGCGATCGTGAATGCCATTACCATAGCATTTAACGCGGTGGACATGCCTTTTCTAAATCCAGTTTGGTATTTGGAATATAGTCCTAGTGCCCCAATGTACTTTTCCAAGTCATGAAGAAGGAGAGAGGCGAATAGTTTCGCCGCAGTGTCAATTAAGGCAATGGGACGGTAATTCTGTGGCAGCGCAGCATCTCCTTTCTTAAAAATCGGAATGATGTTGGCAGTTAGCCATGAAGCTGGAATAATTCCTGTGTTAAAAATGGACTGAAACTTGGTATTGAGAATACAGGCCCACAGGTCCGGATCTTCTTTATAGAGGCATGGAGGTAGGCCGTCGGGACCGGATGATTTAGAGTAACTGAGTTTGGAAATCGCCCATTTAATGTCAGCGATGGACCAGCCCAACCGCGGCAGATCTTGATATCTTATTAGCGGTGTCGAGATATTCGCAAATTGCACCGGGATCCGGAATTTGTGCCAGATATACTTATACCAAGTAGGTTCCGATATGACATTCGGCATAGAAAGTGATACTTGCGAAGAATTGCTCTTAATCGTTCGCCATATAATACGGGTGTCATGAACAGAGATGGCTCTGATGAGTTTACAATTTATTTCGTTATGCCTTATGAGCCTTAACTGCTTCAAGCTATGTTTGTAATTCGACAGAATGGATTTGCGCCGCGAAAGATATTGTTCCTGCGACAGATCTGGAAGTTTTTTCAGGGCCCTAAGAGCCTTGTTTTTTTCCCGCTTCTGTACTTTACACAGCGGATCAAAAGAATGACAGTCTTTGATATCTGTATTTTTCTTTTTGTTGAAGTATGTTAGTGCTATGTGCGTTATTTCAACATATCGCTGCTCAAGGGCATTATTTCCTCCTTTGCGGGAGCAACGTGAGCCGGAAATGAGGAACGTGGCAACCGACACCATGCAAAACAGGTGAGGAACATTCACGGCTCAGGGTGACGCCAGACACTAGCACAGTGCCCTGAGCTACATGGAGCGCCTAGCAAGTGCCTCACAATATCAAGCTGCCTTCATCCCCTTGCTGGAGTAATGCCACCCACCCCCCACACCATGGAGGCCAACAGAAGGAGCATGATTGCAGCTTCTCTGGCAACTTGCTGTGGAGATCACTAAGTACACCTGCTTACCCTCTCTGCCCTCTAGCTCCACCTTTACCAGGCCTCCCCGCATGGATGTATGGAAAATGAAGCTACAATGATTCTCTTAGTCCTCAGCATGTTACTATAACAATTTATATGTAGTCAGGTTGGTTTATGGTGTCATTTGTGTACTTTTAAAGTCATCTCTATAAAGCAGAACCATTTGTGTGTCCCTGGGAAGCCAAACAATAAGACATGTCTTTACTAACTAGAGTTGGAAAGCTATGTGGTGTCATGATTCCTGCCCGTCATGTCCCCAGCTCTCCAAGATGTCAGGCTGGAGCCAAGCCACGATCACCTACATGGCCCTCAAGGGCCTCTCCATCCCTCCAAAGACCCACTTGGAGTCAGACTTGGCACTTGTGGCACCAGACTCACTCACTCCCATAGGATAACATTTGGTATAAGACTTGTAGTGCATTGATGGGGACAAGATGGATGCCCCACATATTTCGGTTCCCAGAACTGCATGTGCAGTCTAGTCTTTTGTGTGTAGTTCAGCCCAGAGACACCTAGGATACCCAGAGACTATTTAAGCCACACCCAGGCTGAGAAACATGCTTTGTGTTTTCTGCACCTGCAGCGTGACAGGCCTGCATCTTTCTTCTGCGCTCAGCTCCTGCAAGAACAAGAACACCGTTAGGAACAGCCTTACCTTGCGGCACTTCTGCCCATTATTCATCGCTCCTTCTGTTCTGCGGGCATCTTCGGCGGTGTCATTCCCATCCCGGCACGCCGCTTCCTAAGGAAAAGGGAAAAGAACAGAAAAAAGGCATTAGTAAGCATTCAGCAAATCTTTGCTTATTTTTTAAAGACTGTATGAGCTTCAAACGCTTACCTGAATCCCAGCCGCTCTGGGGGAATTATGTCTCCGGAACTTCTCATCCATCTGCAAGAGGGAAAAGACACTCCAGGTTCGCGTGGAAACATCTAGAGGCGCCGCATACCGCGCTTACTCACCGCATTTCTTCTACATAACCGGCACCCACGCTGAAAACGTCGCAGCACCTAAAAAGCACAGAAAAAGAACTCAGTTCAATACAAATACAAAAGGGTTGCATCGCGCTCTCACTCACCTTCAGCGCTACTCATCTCAGCAGCAGGTCGCCATCCCTGGACGCCGGCCATCATCTAAGGAAGGAAAGGAACAAAGTTAGAGAACTGTTCAAAAGACTCATTATACTTACCTGTCGGACTCTTGCCAGTGAAGTAACTAGGCAGCAACAAGCCTGCATCAATCAACGCGCCCCTGTGCTGAAAGCAGGACGGAGAGCACACTTTCCAAGAAAACAAGGTGAGCTGTGGATCAAAGGGAGGGGTTGGACCCCGGGGAAGAAGGGGTTCAAGCACACAGAGACAATAGGGAGTTAAACTCTGCCAATCCTGGGTTTCAGGCCCAGTCTCCAGTCGAGTAGACTCCAGGGAAGGGTTTGAGGTTGTAAGAGGTCAGAACAGGGTGAGTGACATCCCTGTGGATACCAGGTGAGCGTTACATGTGGCCAAGTGCCCAAGTAATGATAATGATGTATCATTTATATATAGCGGCTTTCTCCAAAGTGCTTTACAGAGCACATATTTACATACAATATCACCCAACCGAAATTGGCATTCATTTATCGACCTCGGAAGGATGAAAGGCTGAGTTGGCCTTGCCGGGATGTGAACCTGCGACCTGCAGATCACTCTCAGATCGCAGCAGCGAGCGCTCAACTGGCTGAGCTATCTTACCGGTAGCTACATCACTTAACCAAAGTGAGTGTTCATGGGCAAATCATTTAATCTGCCTGGAACTTATCTGCTAAAATTGTCTGTTCCTAGAAGTTATTTAGTTTGCTGTATACTTTATGGAAGAAAGCCTCCTTAATGTTTACTAGATTATAGAGTATCCTTGACAATGCAATCAATGATGGTGTGTGGGGATTCAGAATATGATGTGTTGCAGCGTATGCACCATGCAGAGATGTGTTGTTTGCATGTGTCTGGCTCGACTTGAGACTCTTGTTTAAAATGTCTTTCACTGATCACTCTTATTAAATTTAAACTAAAAAAAGGATATTTACGGTCTTCAAAAGCTGAGGAAAGACTATTGGCTCTAGTTGCACTTTTAATTAAGAGCAAAATAATTTAAAAAACAGACTATTCTGCAGCAATAAATGCTTTGGCAGAAAAATGTATGCGAACCCTTTTTAGACAATGAACAAGTACATGAGCTAATTAAAGGGAATTCTGTTTTGTAATATTGATGTCTTCTTGGCTGTGTCCTCATTGTTTTTAAGTACATTGATTACAAGTGATTAGTACCCGACGAGAGCGAAGCAGAATGCAACACGCATTCCGATTGGCTCTAGCTGGGTCCTTACCCGGCCGGGATCCCTCCATCGGGATTCCACGGCCTTTGTCCCCCGGCAAGGGGCGTGGCAGCCCATCAGCCAATTAGGAGGCTCGAAGCGAGGCCATCCCTGCTCCGAGCCTCCCCGTGGCTGAGAGGCTGCCTTCGCCCTCCGCCGGGGACTCAGGTAAGTCTTTTTTTTTTTTATTCCCTTCCCTCCCACTCCCCCCCAACCCCACTTACCTTCTTTTTTATCCTTTTTCGGGACGGACGCCCTGGGAACACTTGTGTTCCCAGGGCGTCCGCTCCCGATGGCCGCCATGGAAAGGGAAAACGGACACCGTTTTCCCTTTCCATGGCGGCAGCCATTTTCTTTTATTTATTTTTTCTCCCGAAACGCTGCAGCGTTTCAGGACAAAAAAAAAGCTTTTAGTGCCCCGGTCACGCAATTTTTGCGGGCCGGGGTACTAATAGCAATATAACCCTCGCGCCGGGGGCATTACCGACTCTGGTAATGCCCCATGGCCCATAGGTAATGCCCCCGGCGCTCGGGTTATATTGCTTAAATAGTATCAGCTTTTGGTTTTATTGCAATGATTTTATAATGTTGGGGTGGGGTGACAGTGTTGAGTTTGCAATATTGGGGCACATTTCTCCCTGGGCACTACTGCCATGGTAAGAGGGGACACAGTGAGGGAGAGGGGGAAGTGGTTCATTTAATCAAGAATGCCGCACTTGGAGGGCAATACTGAGTAGTTTATAACACAGTTGTCCCCCAGAGAAAATTCACAGGTGCAGCACCAGCCAGCAGCTTTGAGTACAGGTTTGCATCTGTGACTATAGCGTGAGTTCCTGAGAAGCTGATTGGCTTGCATGGATTTCCTCGGTGCGGAGCCACCCACTGCCATTTTGATGATTTCACATCACTGCTTGGTCCCCACCATTAACATTGAGAAGTTAGCACCAGTGGGCTGTGCTGGTTCTTGGTACTTTGGTCCTGGTGCATTTGTGCATGTGCACCAGTGGACAGCAGATCTATTGTTGGGCTCAGCAGCGATGTCTGTTTCTTGCATGGAAGCCATGGTTGTGGCAGGCCATGCATGGTGCTTCTTCTTCCGCTGGGCTGGCGACATCAGCTCAAGCAGGACAAAAGGGAGGTTGGGAGAATGTCATCCTCATGTGTCTGATGCAACTCTTAGATATCCTTGGCTTTGGTGCTTCCACATGTCAAAAACGTTCTCAGACAGTGGGCCTCATCAGGAGTTGGGCAGAGTGGTAAAAATGCAGCAGTAACACCTTTACTGCCTTATTACCACTCTGCCCAATCCTGACTTTGGGGGAAACTGGGAGCATTCACCTCCACCTCTGAGCTGTAGATTAATGTGCCGAATTTCCACCCAATTTCGCTGTAATTACTGCTGCGGTATTTGCTCCGAAAATGCCCCATTGAGTCCTATGGACTCAGAAAAAATGGGGACTTACCCCGACACCAACTTGTGATACAGTGCTAACAGCACTGTACAAAGTTGCGGTAACGCTAATTGCGTTGTACAGTATCCCAGCGGATTTATGGCCCAGATACTGCCCAACTGCTGATAGAGCCCAATGTGCCTTATGTTGGTATGATTGGCTTTGTTGTCTCCTTTGTCCTTTTTTGCATACTCCTGGGGAGAATGAGGAGATTGGCATTCGTGTTTATTTGAAGAAAATAGATGTCAATTTTGATCAGAAATGACTTACAATAACACATTTCCAGATCGCGGACGCATTCTCTGGAAAGCACAACGGGGAATGAGAGTAAGTGATGGGCCAGCTTCTGAGGGAGTGGGGACACAGGCCAGGGATAACACATTAAAAACAAACAGGTGATATGCACATTTTAACCAAGGGGAGGCAAATGCTGCAAACGAAAGAGGAGTACTGTACAAATATACAAAATCATATTTTTACGGGTCACTGGAGGGAGTCATGGGGTCATGTAGGGAGGATGGGAAAGAGTCGTATGGGAGCTTCCTCTGTGGCCAGTAGGTGAAGTTTTGAGGGGATCCACAATTGGGCTGGCTTTGATTGTGATGGTCAGTGGGTTCCAATGGATCTGGGTGAGTTAGTAGGGAGAAAGAGCGGAGGCGAGAGGAGGCACAGTGGGCCATGCAACAGTGAGGTGGAGTGCAGAAAGGGAGAGTTGGGACTGAGGTGATGAGTAAACTGAGATACATTCATCCCGGTACTGCTGAGTAAGAGACTAGGAGAAGGAACTTGACAACAGAGAGGTTGTCTATTCAGAGCAAACCAATATGGTGCTAGTAGGTAACATTGGGGAGGATCTAGGGAGATTGTAGAGTGTCGGAGCAAAGGTGAGGACTTTGTCTAGAGTGAGGAAGCAGTAGAGAGGAGGCTAAGGTGTAGGCATAACCAGTCGTCAGGTTTGCTGAGCACGAGGGTGGAGATTAAGTTTTCATACAGTGGCGAGAAAATGACACATTTTCCTAATGTTGTGAAGGTTAATAGAAGCGGCAGTTGTGGTGGTATTACTGAATTGTTCTAATCAAATTCCGCTATGAAAGAGGACCCCAAAGTTGTGATCTACAGGAAAATACATGACTTCCATTTTAAAAATGTTGCTTGTGCTGAATTCTCCAATATCAGGTCTAGTGTATATGTTTGTGCCATTGCGAAGTTTGCTTATAATCATCTTCAATGCATCCTTTTAATTTCTTTTTTGTATTGGTTGTTAAGTGTTTCATGCAGTTTACTGTAATACCTAACAACAGCTAATTGTGCTTTCTGGTCATGTTCACTTGTTAATTCGTATTACCTGTGTTACTGTATATAGCAATAAAGACATTGTCCGATTAGACTGATAATATAAACTATTAACAATAGAGCAATGCAGATCATAAAAATGAACAAACAAAATATACCTAAATGGATATGGGGCGTTCGGGTCACTGTAGCACTTGATGTTTGAGATTACTTTTACAGGACCTGAACAATTCCCGCAGACTGGGATCATAAACTAAAATATCCACAAGATTGCAGCATAGTACAAAGTATCATAACTCGTTTATCCCACCCGAGCTGCTGCCATGAACATATAAAACGTTACATTCCCTATTTCACAGCGTTGTGCTCTAAGCTGCTCTTTTTGTTTCCTTGCGCGAGGGGATGCCATGGGAGGCGCAGAAATTGTGAAAGGGGTCCCGGGATGCAGGATTGCATGTTGCACTCCTTAATAACCCGGGAATAAAATCCCCTCTTCTGGGGCTGAGTTCCTCAAGGCGTGTAATGGTTAGTCTCCACAAATGTGTTTTTTTTTAGTTCTTTGTAAATTAAGCAGAGGGGACTTGGTACATTTACACTTTTGCCTAGGTAGGACCCCTCCCTGTAATTGTTTACTTTTGCACGGCTGAGTGCAAAAGTGGAATGTGAAAAGCTGGCATACTCACATGAAGTCCAACCTTTTGGGCTCTGCTGTGCAAAATGAGTAAACACTGCCTGCCATTCACCTATGGTTGCAAGGCTTTCCAGACCATGTCCACATACTAACAACATCTCAAAGGTATCGACATCATAAAGTAAGGTACTCACATCATTTCCAGCTACTCACACAAACTGTATTCTTTTGTCATCACACACCGGCAACTCACACAACTGACTTGCTATTTCAGTATGTCGGCCTTAAACTTGCGTCATATGCTAATCATTTGGTGATTTCAATAGCTCTGTAAATATCAGTGTTATCACTCACTGATTGTACTTGATTCATCGCCCACAGTAACATTGTTGTTTACTTGTTAATGCTAAGTGCTAGTCAATCAAATGTTTTTTAAAGTACATCTAACGCTCAATCTGGTTTTCGGTCTTTCTCTCTCTTAGTTCCCTTAAACTGGACTGTGTTCCTCTCTCTCCATTCTATCACTGCTACTTCATTCTTTCGGGTCTCTCTATGATCTTACCTTCTCTCGTCTGGTTAATGACGGTTACTACAATGTACTGTGTCTGTTCTTATGTTCAGCGCTTTGGCGTAAGGCGCTATATAAAACAAAATAAAATACAAATACATTAATTTAGTAATGGTGGAGGGAGGTGCAGTGCGGGGTAGCCGCATAGGAGCAACGTATTCTGGTGTTTCACCCTGAGTGCAATATATTCTAGAAACTGTCCTGCTGACACTGTACCGAAACACAATCAGGGAGAGATTACGTTATAGTTCATAGTTCAACCTGAAGTGTTATTTTGAACATATTTTTAACACACATGAACACTTCCTGGGGTCCACTTATTTCAGCGTGGAGACTGTTTGTTATTTGGGTACCTTTTAATGTGTGGCCTCAGATATCATTTCTTCTGGGGTAGCCCTCGTAGCATCTGCAGGCTTCTGTCCTTAGGTATGGGGTGCTCGGGTCTTCTGCCCATCTGAAGGTAAGACTAAGAATTAATGTCTCAGAGGATCTTGGGGCCGCATTTCAGAGAGGATCTGTTTCCATAGGTCATGAGACTTTTATTCTTTTATTGACCTTCACAAGAAGTGTGTGGTCCCCAAGTTATGGATCACTCTGTGATTAAAAAACAATTTCATAAAACCCAGTCCGTTGTTCTGGTCTCCTTTAAGGTGATCTTCTTTGTTAGATCTGGCTTATTTTCATTTCTAAGTTATTGTCCAGTATTCTCTTTGTGGTCTATTTTACTTGATAGTTTACCACTCCGTTTGTATTCTGCTATGGGAGTCTGTAAAGCAGCGGAACTTCCTCCACAACTGAGTGTTGCTTGGTCTTTTTTATGGGGAGGTATCCTGGCTGGTTTCTTGGGATATCCTTGGTTCAAAAATGGTCGACCGGTTTCTATGATTGTAATTCATCATCTTCTTCAGGACCGTGATTTTTAGCCTGTCTCTGTGAGATCAGGGAGTGGATGGGGTCGGAGAGGCCGTTATCCCATCTACCTGAGGAGAGAAAAACCAGAGATTGGTCTTGCAATCGCAAGGTCGTACTTCCTTAGTATTGGTGAATACATTGTTGATAGACTAGTGGTTTAATCTTAATTAAATTAAATTAAAAGTGAGTATAGACAGTCTTGGAAACATTGGCGAGGGGGTGCTCTCCTCTATCTTACACCCAAGTGTGGTTGTTACCTTCATTGCAGCACTGCTGGTCAGATGCTGTCAGCCTTTGTCACTTCTGTGTGGCTGGAAGGGTGTGTCAGTGGTGTCCTGGAAAACACAATGGGGTTGTGTGTCAGGACATTGTCTCAAGGCATGGACTCATGCCACCTAGATCCCTCTTGGTATTGGGTTGGTAAGGCGTGCAGGGTGGATGCGCTTAGTCTGTGGTGCCCAAGAGGGGGGGAGAGGGGCATCTATTTTTCATGCATGATTATAGCCGTGAGGCAATTGGGAGACAAAGTGGTTTTTGCCATTCAGAAAATGCGAGGCATAGCGCCTTGTTGTATCGCTGTATGTGCCTTGCAGCGTTGGAGCAGGCCAGGCTGGGAATGTGTGTTTTATCAGTGAGGGCAATGATTGCTTCCCATGCAGTGAGAAGTTTGCCGAGCGGTGGCCATTAACGGAAAAAGGACTCGATCGTGAGCGTAGTGCTTCCTGGTGTCAGCCACAGCTCGTGATCGTGAGTGTGAGTGGGAAAACCGTGTTTTGCCCTGGCGGGGGACAACTATGGGAACGCGCTGCATGATGAGTATGCCAAGCAGTTGTAATCATTTTTTCAGAGAGGGCTCGGTCGTGGGCGCGGTACTTCCTGGTGGCACCCGCTGTTCCCGATCGCTGCTAGTGCCGTTGCATGGCTGCGCCTTTGCATGGATAATGGAGGATTCACGTGTGCTCTGGACGTTGGGCCCTATCATTTACCGGGTTTGTCGGAGGGGCTCCGCTCTCGTTGAGACCGCAGGACGCTCAAACAATGGTTGCCCAGCAACAAAGACGGCTAAATACAGTCCATCTTCGCTGCTGGTGTCCCTAGTCCAGGGCGGCAGCCATGTTGGAGTGTGAAATATTCTGTGCAATGCTATCTGTGTTAGGTTCTGTGCTTGATAGTGTAGTTTGTTCTGTGGCTTACACACCTTGTATTTCGCACATAATTTTGAATTCATGCTCTTGTGCAACAATTTTTCACGATATTTTTGAACCATATGACATAGCAGCATCACTCATTCTGGTGTGTGACCATTTTCCCCTCGCGTTTCGTGCTATCCACGGGGCAATTTGGTGGCGGTGCCGAATTTGGACGGGGGGAGCATGATTTTGGCAGGTGCTGTATGGCCACTGAGCACTGCAACGGCGGAGGGGACAAGGGTTCCACGTCAAACATACATGTGTACACATGTGTGATTGTCCATTATTCTTGTTGGGATGTCGTTGTCCTCCTGTATCCGTTGCTTCAATGGGTTTGTTGCTCTCTGTGCTGTGATTTGTTCCTTATACGTGGTGGCCCTAGGGCTGTATCTTTGTACATTTTTCATCAGTTGTAGCTTCCTTGGTTCGTGGGCTGCCTTTGGGCTTTTTTGTGGTGTACTCTGATATCGTCATCTGCTGTGGACGCTTATTTCATTAGGGCAAGATTGTGCCACTGTATCTCCTCATTTAGCCCGTTCCTTACTGTGTCAAGTCTGAAAATCCAGAGTTGTTCTCGTTTTAGGAGCATTTCTCCAAAATCCCCAACCCTTCCCGGTGGTGTTAGTTTTTCGAGGATGGTCCAGGTGAAATTGTCCTGTGTATGCCCTTTCTAAATGAAGTGACTAACAAGGGGGGCCGTCAGTTTTTTTGTGCGGATGCATGATTTGTGCTCGATGAGTCTCTTCCTAATTTCCCTCGTCGTCATGCCCACCTACCGAAGTGTACAAGGGCATGTAATGAGATAAATCACACCTTTGGATTTGCAGTTGGTTAGGTGTCTTTGTGGCCATGGTGTGTGCCATCCTATCTTGATGGTCTTGCTCCTTGAGGTTTGTACACACATGGAGCAACCACCACATGGTGCATGTCCCATGGGTTTTTCTGCTTCCCAAATTGTGTTCTCCTCTTTGTGGTCGTCTCGTTCCTTTAGAGTGTGTACAAGGCCATCTCTTAAGTTTCTGCATCTTTTTATAGCAAATGATGGTTGGGCCAGGGAGCTTGAGCCTGTTTTCAGGATTGGCCAGAGTTTTTAATTTCTTTTTTGAGAGTATTAAACATAGGTGAGTAACTCATTACAGCAGTTTTTTCTTCTCTTGCTGGATCTTTCACATGTTGCTGTAGTGTGATTTCCCTTGGTATGTTCCTTGCCCATTTACATGTGTCATTGACAATTTTCCTCGGGTAGCATCTCTGAAGTAGTTGTTTCTTAAGTGCTCCTGTAGTCATCTAGTCTTGTGCATGTTCTACGGTACCTGGGGAATTGGCCAAAAGGGAGGTTATCCCTCAGCGCTTTTGGATGGTAACTGTTGTATTGCAGTAGTGAGTTTCTATCAGTATCATTTCTATAGACTCGGGCTAGAAGTTCTTCTCCTTGGCTGGTAATATGGAGGTCTAGGAAATGTGTTTCTGCCCTATTTACATAAATGGTGAATTTTAGATGGTTATTGCAGCTATTGAGCCATTGGTGGAAGGCTGTAAGTTATTCCTTTGTCCCTTGGAAGATCATGAGGACATTGTCGATGTATCTCCTCCACACCCTTATTTTGTCCAGGAAAGGGTTTGTGTTGGCATATGCAAATTCATTGTCAAAATGTTCAACATAGAGGTTTGCCAGACTGGGCACAAAGATTGCGCCCATTGCTGTTCCAGAGATTTGTTGAAAAAATGTGTTCTCAAGGATAAAGAAACTCCTGATCAGTGCGATTTCTGCAAGTTCAGTGATGAAGCCTGCATGTCCCGATTTTATTTTCGTATCATTGCTCAGGATTCTTCACACCATTTTCACTGTTTCTGCCCGAGGAATATTGGTGTAAAGGGCCTCAATATCCATAGTGACCAACCATTGGTTGGTTTGGTCAAAGGTTGAGGTGGTAAGCAGATTGAGTATTGCTGTTGAGTCCTTTGCATACAATGTCATTTTTGGTATTTTGTCGCGTAGGAACCTGTCCACATATTGCAAAAGAGGTTCCAGAATTGAGTTTATGCCCGACACTATGGGCCTGCCTGGTATTGGTGTTACCCCCTTATGTACTTCAGGTAATGCGTAAAAGGCTGGTAGTCTTGGATGTGCCAGTGTAAGGAAGGAGGCTTCTTTGTCATTGATATATTCTTCATTAAGTGCTTCTTCCACAATTGGTGCGATAAGTCTTCTCATGGAGGGAGTATGGTCGCAGGGTAGGGCTCTATAGCTGTTCTGATCTTGGACCAGGGTGTTGACCATTTGCTGGTAGTCATGGGTGTCCATTATGAATGTGGCTCCTCCCTTATCTGCTGATTGTATTGTGATATCATCATTGTTTGCCAGTGTTTTCAGTGCTTCTGCTTCCATCTTGCTGTAGTTGTTGTGTACAAATTTTTGTTCTTTTTCCATTGGCTCCAGTTACTTTAGTAGTGCCTGTTCAAAAGTGGTGCACTTGGTGGGGTATTGCTTTCAGATGGTGGAAAGAATTGTGAGGCTGGGCGTAGATCCGTAAACTTCCCAATGTCTTTTTCTGTAGTGTTCTGAAAGAACTGTTTGATTCTTATTTTTCTGATCAATTGTGTTATCTCAATTCTTGTTTGGAATGGATCGTATCGAGCAGTGGGTACAAAGGAGAGTCTCTTACCCAGGACGTTTCTTTCTGCTTTAGTGAGTGCGTGTGATGGCAAGTTCATGATTAGTGCAAGTTGGGTTGCTGGAATCCTCTTCCTCGGCTGCGAGTTGTCATTGGGGAGAAGGGTTGCCAGTGCGGTCTCCCTCGTTGATTTCCTTGTTGGCCTAAAAAACTGACATTGTTGGTGCCTTGCCCCTGTCCTTGGATTTTCTGGAATTGACCTGCTGTGGTCATTTGGGCTGTCTGTTGTTGCTGTTGTTTCACCCTTATGACGTCGTATGAACTCATGCTGGAATTGTTAGAGGAGGCAGATCTATTACCTCTGTACTGACTTCCGCCCATTTGTTGGTTTTGCAGATATGCATTTTTTCTTGCCAGTTTAGCTTCATCGGAAAAATAGTTCACCGTGGTGTATGGGTAAACTTTTTTGTGTGAGAAGACTGACAGATCTTTTTTCAGTTTGTTCATTTTTCTTGTAAGGTTCAGTTTGTGGAATTCCTTCATAGATGTCTCTAATGCCGCATGTTTGGTGTTATAGATCTCTAGTGCAATGTTGGCTTTGCTGGTATCAATTTTGGTTTGTATATCTCCCATATGCTTCTCTGAGACCATCATTGCTGTGTTTGTGATAAGGATTAGCCAATCTCTTGTGCACTTATTAGCTATGAAGGACCAGTCCTTCCTGAATTGCAGGTCATCTAGAAAAATTCTGGGTTCTATGTGTATAATGAGTCCACTGGGGGCCGCATGAGCTCTTAAATATTCTACCATTAGTGCTCCATGGAATTCTGTTCGTATTAGTTTCTTTCTTAGGGGTTCGATTTCATTCCATTCATCGTTATTAGTTAGGGCCTGTAGTGTTGCATTTGTCCCCAGTAGACAGGGATAAGATAGGATGCCTTCCACAAGCTCTTCTGCAAAGCAAAGTAGTTGTTTTTTGCCATCTTCTGTCGTATGGTGGGTGTAGGGATAGTGATGCCTATTTTGCCAGTGATCCAAGACTGTCAATTCTTGTTGTCACTGTTGTGTGGATTGGAGAATGATCCAGTCCACCTTGTACTTGATGCTTCCCAATGGGCAGGAGGCTGCGCAAAGATATACCGAAACACAATCAGGGAGAGATTACGTTATAGTTCATAGTTCAACCTGAAGTGTTATTTTTAACATATTTTTAACACAAATGAACACTTTGTGGGGTCCACTTATTTCAGCGTGAAGACTCTTCGTTATTTGGGTACCTTTTAATGTGTGGCCTCAAATATCATTTCTTCTGGGGTAGCCCTCGTAGCATGTGCGGGCTTCTGTCCTTAGGTATGGGGAGCTCAGGTCTTCTGCTCATCTGAAAGTAAGACTAAGAATTAGTGTCTCAGAGGATCTTGGGGCCGCATTTCAGAGAGGAACTGTTTCCATAGGTCATGACACCTTTATTCTTTTATTGACCTTCACAAGAAGTGTGTGGTCCCCAAGTCATGGATCACTCTGTGATTAAAAAACAATTTCATAAAACCCAGTCCGTTGTTCTGGTCTCCCTTAAGGTGATCTTCTTTGTTAGATCTGGCTTATTTTCATTTCTAAGTTATTGTCCAGTCTCGTCTCTTTGTGGTCTATTTTACTTGATAGTTTACCACTCTGTTTGAATTCTGGTATAGGAGGATCCTTCGTCCACAATTGAGTGTTGCTTGGTCTTTTTTATGGGGGGGTATCCCGACTGGTTTCTTGGGATATCCTTAGTTAAAAAATGGTCGACCGGTTTCGATGATTGTAATTCATCATCTTCTTCAGGACCGTGATTTTTAGCCTGTCTCGGTGTCTCTGTGAGATCAGGGAGTGGATGGGGTCGGAGAGGCCGTCATCCCATCTACCTGAGGAGAGAAAAAACAGAGATTGGTCTTGCAATCGCGAGGTCGTACTTCCTTAGTATTGGTGAATATATTGTTGATATACTAGTGGTTTAATCTTAATTAAATTAAATGAAAAGTGAGTATAGACAGTCTTGGAAACATTGGTGAGGGGGGCTCTGCTCTATCGTACACCCAAGTGTGGTTGTTACCTTCCGTGCAGCTCTGCTGGTTAGATGTTGTCAGCCTTTGTCACTTCTGTATGGCTGGATGGCCTGTCAGTGGTGTCCTGGAAAACACAATGGTGTTGTTTGTCAGGACATTGTCGCAAGGCATGGACTCATGCCACCTAGATCCCTGTTGGTATTGGGTTGGTAAGGCGAGCAGGGTGGATGCGCTTGTGGTGCCCAAGAGGGGGGGGGGAATCTATTTTTCATGCGTGATTATAGCCGTGAGGCAATTGTGCGACAAAGCGGTTTCGCTTTCTTGCAGATCGGCAATGCGCACTGGGGTTCAATACCTGGGGGGAGCCGGGCAGGGAAAAGAATAGAACATCCCCCGTGCCAACAGTACTGGGAATCTCTGAGCTAGTCTGTGCGTGCCGTTCCAGGGTTTAGATGAGGGTCTCAAAAGGGTGGTCATGGCTGCCTTTGGCTTCTGCCAACTGAGGACCTATTGTGTGGTTTGACACATGCCCATGGTTCCTGGCCTGTCAATAACCTGCATCGGGTCCCTTCTCCTCTGGATCGCTCCCTGTGAGGTCTTCTTGTGGCTGGTCGCTCATGTGGTGGAATGCATTGTCCAGGTTCCTGGCAGCAAAGGCAATGTTGCTGTGGCATGCATACGCTCTTAGGCGAGGTACTCCAAAACCTGCTGCTTCCTATCTGTCAGCCAGCCATGTTCCAACAATTCCATGATCCGGACGGCATTGGGTCTCTTAATTGACTCTGAACTGATAGTTGGGTCCATCTACTCGTCATAAACTGGTCGACAGGCTAGAATGGTGGACCAGTGCAGGTGGTCGACCTATTGGTTTGATCTACCACGTTATTGTGGGGATAGGAAGAGGGTTCATTTGGGGTGAAGTGGAGCCGGTGGGAGGGGATGGTGCAATTGTGGGTTTGTGAGGTTTCAAAGTGAGGGGAAGGGGACAAGAAAGTAGAGTACCATGTTAGAGGGTAGGGGACACAGAAAGTGAGGAATATTTAGGAGGGGTGGCAGAACACTGAGGTCAGAGAAGCAGAGGAAAAGGTACATGGGAAGGCAAATGGAAATACAAGTACCTTGCGGGGTGAGAAATAGAGTAAAAAAGGAAGAAGGAATGGAAGAAAGGAAGGAAAGTGCATAGCCACAAAAGCAAGAAAAGAAATAAAGGAAGAAGGAAATAAACAATAGAGGAAAGAAAAGAAGAAAGGAAGTGAAGAAATAAAAGAAGAAATTAAGGAAATGGAAAGCATTTAACATTAAAATCTAAAGACAAACAGTACTTCCCAATAACCACCAGGCCGTTATCAGTCACCACTTTTTCATAAACAATAATAGCTGCCATGCAATACCGCATGACAACCGCTCAGGGACTGGTGGTAGGTCCATTAGACCACACATTAGAAATATAACCCTCTGGACCACTTGCCTGGAGGCCAGGCTTGTGGAAAGCGTTTGTCTGTGGGCTGTAGCTGTCACTTCCTACCTCCATGCTGTGGTCTTCCGCCTGGGCTGCCATAGCTACAGGTGATCCACGTGGACCCAGCAGTTCTCACTCGTCATTGGGTTCCTGAATCTGTTCTGGATGCGATCCTGCAATCTGGTAGTACTGCGGAAAATGCTGCAGGACGTGAGTAGAAGGGGCTGGGGGTGGTGTTCTAGCAGGTGGCGCACGTGGAGAGGTCCATTTACCACAGCTCAGGGCTCTTCCCTTGTACCAGTGTGCCACAACTTCAATCCCATAATGAGTGTTGGGGGCCTGCCTCGGAGCACCGGGCAGGCCCCTGCGTGTGTCGGGAGCACCCGACACAGAACCTCAGTGCGGCGCTCACACCGCGGACAAAGGGGTGGGGGTCACCCCACCCGCTCCAGATCACCGGAGCAACCCACGTGGCTGGGGGCACTTAGCACACTGCGGCCCCTGCTCTGGGGGCACCCAGGCCGGGATCGCACCGGCAGCCATGGTCACATGGCGTCAGTATCCCCAAGGGACGGTGTTGCCCAGCAGGGACACCGTCCTCGTGCTGGGCCCCGTCCTTGGGCCCATAACACACAGTGTTGCACCAGCATGGTGCCTGACAGGAACGACACCGGAGCCTTTGTTGGTCTGATTGACGAGCCAGAAACAGCTCATGTTTTTTATTAACTTGGTCGCATGGTTCCCCATGTGACCAAGACAAAACACTGGGAGATACCATGTCTCCCAACAGGGGTGACATGCAACACTCCTCCTTTTTCATAACAACAAAATAAATGGAACACCATGACATAATACACACACTACCACTACAAACCATAACTCCCACATGCATGCACCCTTTATTAACCTGGGTGAGTGGGTCTCATGTCATTGAACGGCACCACTGAGGAACCCTGGCACGACATAAAGCATTCCACATATACCGACGGTCACCAGTTTGCATTGCCCACCGACTGGGCCATTTTAAGCAACTCCAAGTCTGCCGGCTCCTAGCCTTCATGTGGATGTCTGCAGTGTCCATCGGCGTACCCATGGAGTAGCAGGAGACCGGTTTTGATCCTCGCCAATTTTCGCTTAGGACAGTCACACAACAGTTCAGTGGCCGGCAAAGCCGCACCTGGGGGCACCCGGGGCCACATCGGCCTAGTGCTTCACTGGTGGAGGCAGATAGCATGGCAGGCTGCTGGGGTGGCCATGACGGGCCAGCTCCATGTTCAGGGCAGGCAGTGCTGCACTTGGGAATGCCAGGGCGCCACCTCAGTCTGATCTCTGGGTGGTTGCAGGAAGACTCGGGCAGCACGATGGCAGGGTGGGGTTTCGACGTTGGGCCACTCCGAGCACTCCCTTTTCCGCACCAGGCTACTTTATGTTCCCCGCCGTGTCCACTGGCGGCATGCACCTGGATCAGTTCGGAGTCAAAATCCCTGAGGGCGCACGAGCACTCCCCATGGAGCCGCTACCCTTCCTGGCTCTTCCGTGGCAAAACTGAGAGCCTCTGTGATGCACACATTGATGGGCCCGGAGGGCATCCTAGCCCTGATGGGCCCTCTGGGCTCATGGAATGTCCGTTCTGAACCTGGGTAGTGCTGGTTGCATGGCCCTCCTCAGTCTTTTGAGATTTACTCCACACTCAACTGACACCCTGGGCGGCCGGGCGATTGCGGCACTTTTGAGTGGCCGCCCAGCTGACCAGTGCAGCGCTCCGCTCTGGTGGAGGGTGGCGGAAGCGCTGCAGGATAAAATTGTCCCCTTTTCCTTGTTGCTTGGGGCTGCATCCCCCCATTGTCCACGTGTCCTTTTTATTTTTCTTCCTTGCTGGCCCAGTTGGAGTTGGGCCCGCCTCATTTTTTTTTTCCTTTTGCAGCAAACTTCGCCGCTCTTCAATTTTGCGGCTTGCGGGTGGGGGAAGGGGCAGCGCCTCCTCATTGCGGCGCATCCGCTCCACATCCTCTTGGGGGGCTCTTCCACATCGCGAGCAAGGGCCTGCGTTCTTTTGTTGCGACTGGGCACAACCGCCGGGCACCTCCCTCCTCTCGGTGGGAAAGGGGCAGCATGTCCTTCTCCTCTGGGGGGGCACCGCCTCTACGTTGCGGCGCAGCTGCCAGCATGTTCCTTCTCCTCTGGGGGGTTGGGCAACTCGCCTCCCCGCGGCAAATGCCGTGTGTTTAGCCGCTCCATGTTACGCGGCTTGCGGGTGCGGAAGGGGCAGCTCCTCCTCCTCCAGGTCAGCCGCATACACACGCGGCCTTGCACGCTCCGGTCAGCTGCTTGGAGTGGCCGCATGAGGACATGCAGTTCCCCGCTGCCCCATCGCTGGTTTTGCTGTGCTGCAGGGAGGGGCATACCTCTCCTTCCTTCGCGGGTTGCGACCCGCCACCTCCCCCTTGCGGCGGAGGCCGCGGGGCATCTGCTCTCTTCACAGTGGGGTGGGGGCTCAGCTCTGCATCCCCTTATGTGCGCCCGACACCGCTTCCGCCTTTATTGCGGCCAACGCTGCCCAGGGGCATCTTAATGCGGCACCGGCCGCCAGGCACTTTCCTTCTTCTTGGTGCGGTGTGGGGGAACCTACTCACCTCCATGGCAGATGCCGCCTGCTGCTCGAGCTGCCACAGACCACTCGCAGGGCCCAGCCAGGGAAGCCGGACAGCTAATGCGGTCGGGCAGGCTCCTCCTCCATCATTGTGGCGAGCATGCCACCATAGGTATGGGGCACAGGGAGCTCTCACACTTCGTCTCCATCGGAGCCTTTGTTGGATTGACTGACGAGCCGGAAACAGCTTGTGCTTTTTATTAAATTGGTCACATGGTTCCCCATGTGACCAAGACAACACACTGGGAGATACCATGTCTCCCAACAGGGGTGATATGCAACAATGAGGGGGGAAAAAGCTGCGTTTGTAAGGGATCTCTCTGCAATGCATTGGATGGCATGATACGTTGACTTGTCCACTCATTGGCTGGACATGAAGGGAACAGACCTTCATAAGGATTGGTGCTTCCAAGCTTCGGCTGAGGTACAGCCCTACCCTCAGCCTCCGTGTGCGCAAGTGATTGTGCCCTTTTCACATTGTGTTTGTTGTGCCAGTTCCTGTTTTGCTCGCTGTGCTGAGCCTTATATCCATCCAGGGTCACATGATCAGTGGTGATGGGACCACGTGCCTGGTGCTATTTTCCTTCTGCGTTGGGACACCAGTGCCTTCACTGGTTGCATCAGGCCATTCAAACTACTTCAGGGCCCGTCCCTCCCCCCTCACGCTGCCTGAGATCTTAGTCAACAAAGGTATGCTGCTCTGTGTCATTTTGAACAGCAGTGATTCTTTCACAGGGTTGCTTTGCTAGTGATGTGACTAAACAGTGTTGCCTCATGCGTCCCTATCTCACTGATAAGAACATGCAGCTGGTCAGAGAATGTGACTTTTCAGACTTGTCTTTCCCTCCCGTCCCTCAGTGCCATGAGGGTGCTTCCCAGGTGCCAAGGATGGTGATGGGTGAGGCCGGGGACCAGAATATGACACCCATGGCATTTACACATACTAATGACAAGCCTTGTGGTTTCCCAAGGCCACGGAGATTCGTCATACCATTGCACTGAATCCTCGCGTTTTACTTTTAATCTCTAAAACCCCAATGTAATCGGTATTAGAACAATGCAGCATGAGTCATTCTGGTTCACAGATTTTGAAACAAAAATGCTACTGTAGTCTAAAAGGGGGCTTCAGATAGGACAGGTGGGACATGAGATCAATGCACCTGGTGATGGTTTCAAAACGTCCTTTATTCTTGATATTCAGACTAGCCAATCAGAACCACGCGTATCTTCAGTCACCTTTTCAAGGCCATTTCATATAAACAATTAATAAAAGAAAAGAGATGTAGTAGATAAAAAAATACATTTGTAAACAAGGAGCATACCCGTGTGGCGCTGCCCGATGACGGGCGCGCACGCGACGGCGTGACGTTGCACGCCATCGCGTGCAGTACAAATAAACGGGGCGTTTCCCGGCCGCGTAAGAGCGACCGGGAAGCCCGAACCAAGACGGACATGTGTGCCTCAGTCCTTGGTGCCGTGGCTTCTGGCGATGCGCGCGGGGGCGCCACTCACCTCCAACAGTGGCGACGAGTGGGGGAAACGATGCCCGGGCCCGGCGGTGATCATCGGAACAATTTTTCACCGAAACGAGGTCGGAGTACAGACTTCGTTTCACGCCACGGGTAGTGCGTTGCCCACGCGGCTGGCGGCCATTTTGTGCAACAGGCTGTGGGACTTCGGGAGGCTCCAGTTTGAGCCCTGAAGCGACCCCAGGTCTAATTTTTGGAAATCCTGGTAGCTGATAGCTACATCTACACGAGGTTATGCCCGAATAGTGCATAGACTCAATTTTGGGTTTTCTACGTCGAGTGGAAGCAAGGAGAAGGCCCATCTTGGCTGGGCCTGCATAGCGTATTTGTCCTTTGGCACAATTTTTGGAACAGCTACAGGCAGGGTGCCTTTTTCATCCCCTTCATCATCATCCTGGTGGCCTCACCAGCCTTCATCCTCTTCATCATCACAGAGGTGTGCTGCATGTGACTGTATCCAGGGGTGGTCCATAATGAGGGTCATTTTGGACTGGGTGTTTGAGTTGCGGCTCCTGGTCAACATTCTGGGGGTGCCTGTACACTCTAACTCATGAGTGACACCGAGGACCAGATCGGAGCATATGGTGTGGCGGCGCAGCTACATCCTCGTGCGCCAGTGCCCCCTCAGGGCCGACAGCCTCCAATGCAGCAACCAGCAGCACCAGCAGGTGGTCAGGCAGCGGTTCCGGCTCTTCAGCCCCCAATACAACCAGCTGCACCACCGGGTATTCAACAAGCTGCACCTGTCATGGCCCAGGTACGTGCACATGCTGCTCTGCAGCCCATCCCCGAATTCGATGTGTCGGGCCCGCCCTCCAGCTTGGGGCCCAGATGGAGAAGGTGGGTGGACCGCCTGGACATGTACTTCAGGGCTGCCCAGGTGGTTGATGACGACACCAGGCTGGCTACGATGTTATACTCGGCAGGGCCCTCTGTCCAGGAGACTTTTGAATCTCTGCCACAAGGGAATGGAACTTATGATCAAGCAAAGGCCGCCCTACAAGCGTACTTTCTGCCCCTTGCCAACGCGGACTATGAGCGGTTCGTGATGCTCTCTGCCAAACAAAAAGATGACGAGACCTTGGACACTTTCTATGAGCGCCTGAGGCGTCTGTCGCTCGCCTTTGCCTGGGGTGATGCAGAGGATATGATTAGGACCATGCTTATCCAGGCGTGCTCATCAGGCAAGCTCAGACGCCAGGTGCTGAGGGAGCCCGGGATAACGCTCCAGCACATCCTTGAGCTAGGAAGGTGCCACAAGGTGTCGGAGGCGAGAGCCGCAAGAATGGAGGCCGGGTCGCGCACTATCAAGACTGAAGAGGTCTGCGTGATGTGGCGAGGGGGAAGGGGTGCCAGGAGGTTTGGTGGCAGCACCCGAGACAGAGCCGGGAGGGCAGGCGAAATTTGCCAAAAATGCGGGTATGACCTGCCCCACCAATCAGAATGCCCTGCAGCTGGAAAGACCTGTGGACGGTGCGGGTTGCCGGACCACTTCTCAAGGGTGTGTAGGGCGACTATGCCCGTATTGGTGCCAAGGGGCCAAGGCCGAGCTAGTTCCACTCGCCAAGGTCGGCCGTCCAACGTTGCTCAAGTGGACCAGAGCGAGGAGGAGGCCCAGGTGGAAGAGGCGGAGGAAGAAGACGAAGAGAACATATTCTTTGTGTCAAGTGTGGGGGTTCTAAGAAGCAGGAACCGACGACAACCAAGGTGCGTGGTTGAAGTGAACCAGTCCCTGTCCTCGTGGACACAGGGGCGTCGGTAAACGTCATGGCCCGTGAACATTACAATGCCATGGATCAGCCGCCCAGGCTGGTCACACCCAAGGCCCGCATCTTTGCATTCGGTGGTGTGGAGCCCATCCCTCTGGACGGGGCATTCGTAGCAAAAGTAGAACACGATAGCTCTCACATCACAGCACGCTTCTACGTGACCCCAGTGAGTACGAATACTTTGCTAAGTTGTGCAGCGGCAGAAGCTCTTGGCATCGTCAGCTTCGCGTACTCCGTCTAGCTGGAAGACATTAATGACTTCCTGGAGAAGCATGATGCTCTGTTCAAGGGGATCGGGCGGATGGCCGGGGAGCCGGTGCGGCTGCACATCGATGAGTCGGTACAGCCGATCGCCCTGAAACATCGGAGGGTACCATTCCACCTCCGTGAGCAGGTCGACAAAGTACTGGACAGCCTCGTCGATCTAGACATCATAGAAAAGGTGTAGGGCCCGACTCCCTGGGTGTCCCCTATAGTGGTGGCAAGGAAACTCAAACAACCGGGCGCAGTCAGGATCTGTGTGGACATGAGGATCGCCAACAAGGCCATCAAGAGGGAGAGGCACCTCACCCCGACGCTGGATGACATCATTGCAGAGGTGCAGGGCGCTCGGTTCTTCTTGAAACTCGACCTCCGGGCCGGCTATCACCAGGTTGTCCTCCACCCCGAGTCAAGGTATATTACCACTTTCACCACACACCGGGGATTATATCGCTATAAGAGGCTGAGCTTTGGGGTGTCCTCGGCGGCTGAAGTATTTCAGAACATCATTCGGGGTGCCCTAGCTGACCTCGAGGGCGTCTTGAACATAAGCGATGACATTCTGGTGTTTGCGAGGACGGAGGTGGACCATCTGGGGCGTTTGGCGAGGACATTCGAGAGGCTGCGGTCGTTGGGACTCACCCTCCATAAGGAGAAGTGCGAGTTTCTGCGACCCTCCCTGGAGTTCTTTGAGTTTGTGTTCAAGGAGGGGGTGGTGTCTCCTGACCCCAAGAAGGTACTGGACATACAGAAGGCACAACCACCAGAGTCGGTATCGGAGGTGCGAAGCTTCTTGGGCATGGTCACTTACTGTGGGCGGTTCATCAAGAACCTGGCATCCAGGTCTGAGCCTCTCAGGGCCCTGACAAGAAAAGACACCATCTGGAATTGGGGCCCACTGGAGCAGGCGGCTTTTGATGACATTAGAAGTGCCCTCACGGCCGAGGACACTATGTCGTTCTTTGATCCTGCATTACCGTCGGAGATGATCGTCGACGCCAGCCCATTTGGCCTGGGTGCTGTATTGACACAGATTGATCGTGACGGCGGTGTCCGGCGAGTTGCGTATGCCGGCAAAGCACTGTCGGACGCCGAACAACGGTACTCGCAGATTGAGCGCGAGGCGCTGGCAGTGCTGTGGGGATGCCGCCACTTCCGGCTCTATATACTCGGACGCCCGGTGACGGTGGTAACTGACTACAAGCCACTGCTGCCCATCCTAGCAGGGTCGTCATCCAAGCCGCCAGCACGCATTGAAAGGTGGATGCTGGCTCTTTTGGAGTATGGGGTGACTCTGGTATACCGACCGGGGGCAAATAACGCAGCTGACTGCCTCTCCAGACACCCCGGGGTGCCTGGAGGAGGGGACCGAGAAGCCTGTGAAGAAGAAGCTGAGGAGCATGTCCGTGTAACGCTCACCTGGCTCCCATGGAGGCGCGGGCGTGGCTGGGACTGCTGTGACCTCTTCTGCAGAGATGCGTAAGACCCGGAAGATGGACTGGACTGGATTCCCCAACCTGGCTTTTCTGGCTCGGAGGAATATCCCACTGTGTGTGAAAAGAAAGGGTTAATAGTCTGCGGGTGATGTTCCGACCTCCCACTTCCCTTCTCTCCCTCCATGAAACCCTTTTGGGATTCCCTGCGAAGACTCACCTTAGGGACCAAAATGACGAGCTCTCCATCCTGCTTCTGATGCAGGGGCGCGTTGTGATTCCAGTTACTTCACTGGATTGATGAGTTTAAACTAGTTTGTCCATTCCCGTCGTACCGCAAATGTTTATGGCAAGTTTGGGTTTATATTCACTCATCTGTTCTTTTCTTTCGCAGGTGCTGCAGAAGATTCCGGGCTGCAGGCGATTTGGATGAAGCCAAATTCTGGTAAGAATTCCGATGAGAGATTCCTTTGCAGTTTTAAGTATCTCCTTTAATGTCCAATGTCTTTTTCCCCATAGGGGCCGGGGTACGGCAGTGCCGGAGGTAAGGCGCCGACCCGAAAAGAGCTGCTGTGTCTCTCTTGCAAATGGGTAAGTCTTGAGTGAGCGTATTGCTAATGTTCTCACATGCTCTCACTAATACAATGTCTGTTTCTTTTCCCCTTAGGGGCCGGGGTGCTGAGATGCCGAAGGTATGGCACAAACCCGAAGGCGGAGAGGGAATTGAACCACAGGTAAGTTTTACTTAGATTCGTGTTTCCCTTCTCACCTCTCTTTCTCCTTCCTTCCAATAGGTGCTGGATGGCGGTGGAAGCTCCGGATGGACGTCGCAGGACTCGAAAACGCCACGTGCAGGTGAGTGAAATGCAGCGTGCTGCGCGCGACGCGATGCGCGTTTAAAATGTTTGCCTTCTTTGCAGGATCGTCGGCGTGCAGAACCCGGAGTGCAGATGTATCAGGTAAGGTTCTTGTTTTCACCTGTTCTCTTCCCTTTTCTTCTTTAGGTGTTTCCAGGATGCTGGCAGGCGTGATGGAGGACCAAGGCAGGAGCAGGCACGGTGAGCGTCCAGCTGCTAAGTGCAGAACAACGCGAAGCGTGGTCTGCTGCTTGGGTGTGGCTTAAATAGCCTTTCAAGTAGTTCCAGGTATGTATTCTTCCCCCAGAAATATGTATTCCTCCACCGGTCACACCCTAGAGATCAAGTAGTCCCTAGAAAAATAGTTCCTTCCAGTCTTGGAAGTTGCAGCATGGTCTACACCAAGCACTACTCACAACCTACTTCTGTATGAGCCTGGCGGCGATGGCGCCAGGACTGATGTCCCCTATGAGCCTGACGCCAACGGCGCCAGGACTGAGCCCAAAGGGCCCCCATCTGGGGCTGCTGGGACTTCCCTTGAATGCATGGTGTCTGTCTCTGAGGGTGCCGGGCCTGGTTTGGCTCCTTGGAGGCAGGCATCATGACAGTCTGAGTCGTGGTGGAAGCAGCCACGCCGAATGCCATGCCTCTTCAGGAGCTGGAGGCTGCGGCGGCACAGGATGAGTGTTTCAAGGTGCTGAGGCAGTCCATGCAGCAAGGCTCCTGGAAGTCAGCGCTTGAGGCCCTGGCTGGGCGCACTCAGGAGGCCCGGACTGGGTTGGAGCAACTATGGAAGGTCCGCGAAGAACTGTCCTTCTCAACATCGGGCCTGTTACTTCGGGGTGATCGGATTGTAGTTCCCCAGTCAAAGGTGGGCGAGGTGATTGCACTGGCGCACCGGGGTCACCAAGGGGCCGCCAAGACCAAGGCCCGCCTCCGGATGAAGGTGTGGTTCCCCGAGCTGGAACGCAAGGTGGATGACTTTGTGGCGGCTTGTGTCTGGTGCCAGGCAGCATCGCCTGTACAGCGGGAGCCAGTAATCGAGGTAATGCCGAGGGGGACCCATCCATGGGAGGTGGTTAATGCCGATTTCGGGTCCACCACCATGGGCACCCACTTCCTGGTCTTGGTTGACGAGTACTCCAGGTACCCCGAGGTGGAGTTCGTGGAGTCCGTGGCGTTTGAGCACGTGGTTGTGGCTGTGGAAAAGTTGTTTGCGGTTCATGGGTTTCGCCAGTCACCTCCAACACCCGGAAATACCTGATTAGGGAAAAGCAGAATGAAAGAATGGGTTCAGGAAAGAGAAACATAAGGAAGTCACCAGAAAGACCTGCATTGGGATAGCATTCAGGCAAGGACAGGCGGAGGGGACAACAGAACATTTGTGCTCTCAATTAAAACAAATAACAGGTCATTATTTTTCTATAGCACAAGGCCAATATGCACATTCGTCTGATCAATATTTAAATCATTTGGCATGTAGAGCCTTCTTCAGGAGGCATGTCAAGTGATGAAAAAGGATGTGTAAGGGATGTGGAAGGAGGGAGCGAAAAGGACATGCAGAAATATATGTTTAAGCGGTTGCTCTGTTTAACTTGTCGAGTTTGTGTGCTGTCAAAGTTTCGACTTCTGAAGCTATTCTGCGGGTCAAGGTTTGAGAATAATGTAGAACCTGTTTACGTCAAAGTACATAACAGGAAACTGCTCCCAGGCCCTAGGAACAGCCAGTCATTGCCATTGTCCCAATCTGGGATGCCTGCCTTCCCTACTATTTCCAGACATTCATTTTGCATTCTGGGGGAAAAATGAGAAATTAAAAAATGTTCAAACTCCTCAGATACCCCAGTCGCTCTACTAGTGTCCACCAACTGCCATGTTTAACAGTGCCTCATTGCCACAATGTGAGACATATGTATGTGCCCTGATAATACACGGAGTCTCCCCCCCCCCCAGCCAAAGTGCCACACCAAGATGCCTGTATGTACTATCTAGCTCTGTCTGTGACCAGGGTCGGACTTGGCCGAACAATTGTCTCAAGCACCTATGAAAAAGTGGCCCACGGTTGCAAATGGCAATTCATTCCCTTTCTGACACTATCTGAATAGTACCCAAGGGGGGGTTTATTGATGGAGTGTGATGGAAATTTTGCATTTTAAAGAATATTTATTCAGGAGCACTGGTCAAAACTACAAGCCGCAGAGTGAATTAACTCTTAAACTGTCCCAAATTGGCTACAAAAGTGGCCCACTTTGACCGGAAAAAACGGGCTCACGCCAGTATTTTGTGTTTTTAGTTCGGCCAGGGGCCTGTGACTCATCTAGAACCAGTGAATCTCTCACCCTTTAGCAATGTTAAGCCAAGAACCAGGCCGGTGTATAGAAAGAATATATTTTTATTAATTACAATGGAAAAATGTATATTTACACCACTTCACCCGATACAACACATGGGGCCTCATTACGACCCAGGCGGTAAGTTACCGCCTGGGCCGTGACTTTACCACCATGGCGTAAAACTACGTTTACGCCATGGTGGTTGGCGGATTTACCGCCCCATTCCAACCTTGGCGGGGCGGTAAATCCCCATTTTCCCATTTTCCCTTCCCCATTCCCATTTTGCCCCATAGGGCATAATGGGAGTGGGGAAGGCGTTAATTACGCCACCGTAAATTACGGTGGCGTAATTAACATCAATGTCCCTTAGCGCCATGGATTTTAACACCTGCTAAAAGCAGGTGTTAAAACCTCCATGGCGCTAAGGGACCTCGGAATCAGGCGGTAAGGGTCGGCGCTGTTTACGCCGCCGTAAAACCCTTACCGCCTGAGTCGTAATGAGGCCCATTCTCTGTGGAACCAAAACAAAGATCCAATACAAATAATTCACATATTTGGGATAAACAGTAAGAAAAGATCTGAAATTACTCCACATAGTTTTGCGATTCAGTCTCCAACAAATAGTATATATGTCAAATGAACATTTCAACACTTTTGTCACACACAAAAATCCCTGAATGCCAAAATGATACAGCTCCTTAAAACATAACAACATAATTTAACTACACCATAAACTTTGCATGAGGTTCACTTCTTACAAAGTTAAATTTAAATAAAATGTCACCCTTTCCTATTGGCAAAAATGAAATTGACATGTGCAGTGCTCTTTATTTTAATCTCACGGCTCACTTTGCAATGCTCACAGTGTTATAGCACGGCAAACCTTTCAAAACAAACGCCATTATTTATTATTTATTTACATAGAAAACCTTTTCCATCCCTATTCTGCAATGCCAAATCCAAATCTCCCTTCTCTCATGGAAGACTTTCCCACTGCCTGTAGAAAATGCACTTTTCAAATCAGGGACTTTATTCTGTTGAACTTTGGGAAGACCCTTTTTCTGTCCCAGCACAAAAAAAACAGTTATTTAGTTAATTATATGGAAAACCTCTGCCTTAATTCAGGGTTCAGAGGAATCAGAAAGCAGGAGGGAATTTTGTTTTGATGCACCCTTTCTTTTAGGGAGGGTTGGGGTTGGCAAATAAAATAGGAATACCAGATTACTTTATAGGCTATAGGTTTTTTATTCACATTGGAAGTAATGTTGTTGATTTGGAACTTCAACAACATTATTCTGTGTAATTGGGTTACATGGGAATGAATTAAATTATTGTTTAAAGAAAATTGGCAAATGTCTACTGCCATTTCCCCACCCAATAATTAAGGGAAAGGTATGAACTGAAGCACATCCCCAAAAAGACTAGTCTTAGTTCAACAAGTTGTTTGGACAAGTTAACTTACATAATCATCTCTGGGTTTGCGCATAGGAACATACAACCAGGTTATGTTTCAGGATGGGACAGGAATCTGGTCAAAAATCAAACATCAGTCATGGATATTCTCCAGTCTCCCTTCTTTCTCCTGCCTCTTTTGGTCAACAATCTCCCCCCTTTGTACCTTTTTTGTGGTTAGCAGTTCCACCCAGATGATTTCAGTCAATCCTTCTAATTAATTTCCCAGGCAGTTCTCCCCAAGTTCCGTTGTGCATCTCCTTATGAATCTTTTACCACACCCCCAAAAATATCTAAATTATCATATGCAAGCTTATTGGTCATCACTTTTGATTTGACAATTATTTCCCATCCCCTTCTTCAAGGGGATGGCCTCTTTTCTGGGAGGGGATCAGTCCACCCAGTTGCATTTTCTTTTACACATTTCAATTATTTTGCACTTAAAAGTCACTACATGACACACATTGTAAATTTTTAGTTAAGCATGATCATATTTAGATGAATGACTAAAATGGTCTGCCCATGCTGGTTCTAATAAAATGTGTCTCATCTCAGCACAATGCTGCATGTGCAAATGTTTTTGTGATTAATGGAACAATTATAACAATTATCAGCATGCAGTTTTCTATACAGACATCTAATTAATTAAGCTATCACCTCCCCGAATCTCTTCTTTTTGACATTCTCTGGGGACCTAAAAATACAATTTAAGTTGTTACTCTTGTTCCCAAGCTCAAATTGTTACTGGGCGACTTATCGTTCCTGAGAAAATGAACAAAGTATGATCCTTAATATAACTCTATGGCAAACTCTAACCATATATGCATACTGTGACTTAGATTGCATATTAAGTTTCATTTCTCCACTCAACATGAGCTCTGGAAATCTGCTTCCTGTGTTCACTCTGCCACCCATAAAGCCCATCAGCATTCTTGCACAGTCAAAGGTCAATTGATGACCTGGTTCTTATCTTGAAATGCAGAGCTTATTGCCCCATCCTCCATGCTCATGGCAAATCCCTCAGGAACAGTCTTGTGATCAGTATCTCTGAGCTGACCACAAATTGAATTTGAATACATGTATTTTTAAGAATTGTTCAGAGTTCACTCTATTAAGGACTGGCTGTCTTTTGGCTCAGTTGTGCATGAATACAGCCTCCTCTCTGGCCCTGAAACTTCAAAGAGATTGTCTTTCAGACAGCAAAACAGAGGCCTGGCATCCATTGGGGGAAGGTTGCTTTGAATCTCAGTGTTAAAGGCAGCTCGCAGGAACAGAAATCTATACTTTAAATGACAACTTCTTTATTTCTAGTCATGAGGCCTGCATTAATACTGTGCATCATGGCATTAAGGTCCATTTTACATTATGACACACATTTTGCATGATTCATTTTTCCATGTGTTCTTAAGATGCAAATGCACTCCTTTCCACGTTAACTGTTTATGCGTTTTCAGAGTTGCCCTTTATTATTCCTTGCTCTCTGTGTCAGCAAGATTATACTTAAAATCACCTATAATGGAAAGTAGGCCTCTGGTTTTGAGTTTTGACAACTGTATGTAAGTCCCAACTTTTGATTTTCAATGTGCATTTTGAGGTGTGGCAGTTGCTAGTGAAATGCTACATTTTGTCTGTCAGCCAGCAATGTGCCTTTCCAATTCCCTTCTGCAGCCTGGTTTCATGTTTCACATATTCCTTGCTTCAACTACAGAAGTACCTACATTTGAATTCACTAGGCCCATTGGCCGTGTTGACATTTTTGATGCTGGCATTTCAGCCTGCCAGTGTGCCTTCCCATGACAAGAAGGTATTTCTGCAGATTTTGGGCTTAACCTGGCCTTTCAGTTCATTTGATCCTGGAGCTGCCATTAAACCCCACAATAACAGCATTTGTCCTGTGTTATAGAGCATTGTCAAGGTTCCTGACAGCAAAGGCAGTATTCCTGTGACATGCAACAGCTATTAGATGAGGTACTCCACAACCTTCTATAGTCCTTGCTTCTGACATATTTCCCATTTGGTATATCAAAGCATGTTTCAGAGAACCGCCTTACATGGAAAGGCAGTTTTAGCAGGCAGAAGTAGCAACAGTAGGTGAGACATCTCACTCTGAATCGTGTGAGAACCATGGAAGTAGCATGCGCAGCAGGAATTGTTAATTACATCCTAGAATGTCTTCTTCCAGTATCAGGATTGTGCTCTCCCAGGCGTGAGAACGTTGCCTCTACCGAAGACCTTCATGCTGAGAAACTGTGAACATGCAATTCCAGAACCACCCCTTCCATTGAAATGCATGTGTACTCTTCTGCATGAAAGCACAGTGTACCGAGGGAGGGGGGTTGCTGCACTGAGTCTCATTCTGTCATGGTTGCTGCCAGAGTCTCATTCTGTCATTGTGTTGCTGTTTGTCTTGTGTACACTGGATTTGCTGACTGCTATTAAAGACGTTCACCAATTCCACTGAAGAGTCTGTGATTGGTTTTTCATGACATCACCAATCCTCCTAAAACCTTTGTTTTTACCCTGAACAGAGCATCATGGTGTAAGGGCTCACAGGGACTTCTCATTCACGATAACAAAATAATAATAATAACTCCTCAAGTCTTTGACTAAATCCAGGGATTTCTTGCCTGCAATCATTGATATCTGGCGTTTCTATGACTACCCATTCTCTGTGTCAACCTTCATCAATATTAATAATGCGATTTTGAATATTTAATTAGTACTCCTCTTTAATTTGCCCTCTTAGAGTAATGTTACCTTTGTAAATCAACTGTTATCCTATATACATTTTGTGTATGTATGTTTTGTTTTGTCCCTTTGTGGAAAGGCTCTCGACATCTTTACATGTGTTATTGTAAGTCATTTCTGTTCGGAACTGACATCCCTGTTCTTCAAATAAATAGAAATAAATACAAATACATGATCATTGGGCAATGCAGACTGGCTCCCATTGGTTCTTTCACTTGTGGTGGGCTGTAGGCTGGGTAGCTTACATAAGTCTATCTATCCCAGGAAATTCAGATGCAGTCAGAATACAAAACGTGGGAGTTGTTGGTGGAGGTTGTAGAGAGCATGCATTTACAAGCTGTGTTCGCAAACTCATTGCTAGTTTGCTGAGTATACAAGGGATATTTCAAGGGCATCACAAACAGCATGAGCACAGTTTGAAGTGCTCTAAAAGTCTACATACATATCTTGTAGCTGTGTGCCCAGCATTTGGATAATTCTATTTGCTCTGCAATGTCTAGTCTCTGGTGGCTTATGAAAGCCTGCATCTACACCTTGTGTGCCTGTTAATATTCATCTAATGTCTCTTTCATGAAACTCTTTAGTGTCACTGCTGATTATTGACTCTGTGTTCAATCTCTCTCTCTCCCTCTCTCTCTCTCTCTCTCTCTCTCTCTCTCTCTCAGATACAGTCTCTCCCTCTCTCTCTTTCTCTCTCTCTCTGCCATTTTAGAGTGCCCAAAGGTTGCTCAATGTCTACTGCGAGATAGCTCATCCAGTGTGTCTTCCCTCCGCTCGTTCTCTTCCACTTCCTTGCTCAATGGCTTTTCAGTCTGTCTTTCATCCCACAGGGCCGTGGGCTGTGTCAGAGGCCCGCGCACATGGAAGAAAGACTATGCTCGACACTAGTCTTGCTCTTAAGGAGGAGCATTCACCACTACGGATTGACAACCTTTGGGAGTATATTTAGATTTGTGACCCACACATAGCTAAAGGATTCATTAAATGTCATCATGCATATTGAAAATGTGAAGGAGATCAGTGAAGACTGGATATCATGTGAAGGAGTGAATACAAAGGCTGGGATTTGCTTACGATCTGCAGGAGAGTAGTGAAAGTCAAAGGGGAGGGGAAATAATGGGCAGAAGAGATGACAGCCAAAAATACTATTTGAATTCTAGAGCTGACTTTGTGCAGCAGCAAGCACCATTCATGAGAGGTGGGAGAAACAGATGACCATGTCTAAGACAAGCTGCCTCCAAGTCTTTTTAGGAGCAGCTTGTGACTAATGGTGACAAAGACTGCTGACATGTTCAGAAGGAGTAGAGGAATCTTGGAGTTGTCTCTCACCTGAGTCAGTTGAGTCTGATTCCTTGCGTGAAGTTCGTTGGGATACCTTTCTGCCTTGTCCCAAAGCTCATCCTTGAAGAGATAGGTCTGGTCCTGGCCCGCCGCCACTATAACACCCTGTATGTGTCAAAAAAGGGACAGAGTGGCAGACAGGTGGGATTCATCCCAGTATAGAGGGAAAAGCCTGCTCACATAAAAACCCTCTGTGGCGATAATTTGCAGATGGCCATAGATGCAGGTATTCCAGAGAAGTACAGCCTGAAGCCAGGGACCATACGTTGGAAGATGTGAGTCCTGAAAGCAACTCTACAAACAGTTTGTGAGGTAAGGTAGAGATAGTGTGCGAAGCACCAAGAGCATATAAAGACGTGGCAGGGAAGCTTGCATTGGTAGGAAAGTGCAGAGTGAGGAAGGCTTACTGAAAGCAAGGAAAGAGAAAAACAGAAGCATGCGAGGCACTTGCAGAGGCGGGCCTAGGCAAAAAATAGGGAGGAACAGGATAGTAGAAAACAAGCATCTCACTCAGAGATCCACGGAGAGAGGAGGGTTGCAACGCGCATAGTGTTGGGTTCTCTCCGACTATGAAATGGGAGAGACGGGCTGGAAGGCACCATTTTGGAAATAGACTAGACCGCTCCATTAGATCGCTGGAATACATGGTGGAGCATGCGTGGTCCAGGTTTCCACCTGTGCCACAGCGACCATTGGGTCGCTGTGACATTGTAATCTTTAGTGTTTTTTAGCGTGTTCCATATTGAGCACAATGTTGATTATTTGCCCCTCAAAGGTCTGAGGCCTTGCTGTGCCTCATGAAGCAGGTCATTGGAGTCAATGGCGACTTGGAGTTGGTTCTAAATACATTTTTCCAGATTTCCTTGATTGGGTGACAGTTTATGGGTTATTTGGGTCCACTGTCTGTTTTTTTAGGAGTGGGCTGATGATTTAGACTGATTTTAATACTAGAGTGGTGATCCTGGTGGTGATTGAGGTATTGAGGAATGAGAGAAATGCAGGGGTGAGTTTCATATTGGTTTTTAATAGATTTGGGGGGACAGGGATCTTGTGGAGATCCTGCGGTGTTGCATGAGTGAATGGTAGTGAGAAAGGGCAAGAGGTGGTTAACAATAGAGAGGTTTCTTATAGAGGTGGTTTCTGCTTGTAGAAGCACGTGGTAGGTTTGTGTTCCTCCTTGGGGATGACAGTGCACACTGAAAGGAGATTCAAATGGACAAATTCTAAGACTTCAGGAGCCAAGTCCATAGTTTTTGGTTCTGGATGGGTTACCAGATGTTTCTATTGTATAACCAGAGTGTTTGTGGGACAGGGACTTCTCGAGGTGCCCTCACCAGGCACAGCAGATGTGTAGTGGCACACCTTATGTGCCAAAACTGGGATGATTAGAATTAGTCAAGCTCTCCTATTGTAGGTTTGCGCTACATTGTGTATTAGCAGTATTAGTGTGAAAGCATAGGCACATTTCCCTGACCAAGTCAAACACAGTTAATTGCCTAGGTATCCTATTTAGGTGGGGAGGAAGGGAGGATGGGAGGAGGGAAAACTCAGGGGCAACCCATTTGTCTTGAAAGCAAGACAACACAGTGATCCTGTACTTAGAAACCACTTGTTGGTATTAATCGTTTTATAAAAGAACAATTCTAATAATCATGATTATAATACCTGGAAGTGAAGCTGTAGCATATTTTACTAATACTTGTCATAGATAAGTCTATGTTGAGAGTGCCTTACTTATCAAAAATTGGTTTGCGGTCCCTTGTGTCACACTCCCACTCATGTTCCTGTTGGACCTGCCAACTGAGTGAGTCTGTTAGATAGTGTCCTATCTGGGGACATGCTGTGCCTGCAGTCAAATGCCATAATGTCCAAATGCCTTAGGATATTTGTGACAACCGAGGGAGTATGTCCCCTCCTATTTCATTAGGTATAGAATATTGCAATGGTATTGTCTGTTTTCAGGATAACACTCTTGTTTTGTATCATTGTGTGGAAGCTGCATAGCACTTTTGAATGGCCAAAGGCTCCAATACATCGATGCCTAACTCTGCCTCCCGGGATCACCAACTTCCCTGGGTTGTGACTGGCCGAAGCAGTGTTACCCACCTTATTTGAAAGGCCTCCATTGAGATGGTCAACTGTACCTGGGGACTTTAGAACAGTCATCCGTTTAACAAGTTTGTGATGTTACACCGTTGTAGGGAGAAGACAACTTTGTTGTTGTCCTTCCCTCGATCGACCATGTGACCACGGGGAGCTCAGACATTCCTGAAACATTCTCATGTAAAGTCCTGCATGGGGTATTAGATACAAACAGAATGCCATAACGTCTAATACCTTCCAGGCATTTACCATGGAGTGACACTGCCGGCTGATAATGGGGAACCATTGCTTGGAAAGCTTGCACCCTTTTCTTTGACAGGCTGGCCAGAGGCTTGTCCGTGTTCAGTGTCAGACGTCATTCTAATCGATTTCTTACCCCTCACTGTTGAATTTCCAGGAAAAACTCTGTACCCACCAAAGCAACATTGATTAGGGAGAAATTGGCCCGATTACAGGCGACAGCAATACTGTGTCTAGACGGTGTTACCCACTCAGGGGCATAACCTACTGAGTAATGCCCTTTGCCCCCACCCCTGAACACTAAAGCATCTCTCTGGAGTGATGGGGGGTTAGGGGATATCTCAGGGAATGGCACAGAAGCAGAGGAAAGAGTGATTTCATCCCAAAACAGACAGGACACTTTAGCCCAAGGGACAGGTGAAAAGGGCAACAGTAATATTTCTAGTGTGAACTATGGGAAATCGGTGCTTAGTAAAAAAAAAAACACTTTGAAGAATTCAGCAGTGGCACAAGAAACGCGGTGACCCATTTCAATAGCCTAGATAAAAAACCTCGAAGCATTGAATCTACCGACCAGTGATGTGGCTAGAGAATAGTTAAGAGAGACTTAAATCAGAACCTTATAACCAGAAAGCATAAGAGCTAAATGCTGTGGAACTTGCGAAAAGGATGAGAAGGAACACACTTGGAATCCTCTGAGGGATCAGAAGAATGTTACCCTAAGGCTATGAAAGCATTAATGTTCTGTTTCATCGCTAGCAGAATTCTGCAAGATGATACCTTGAAGAATATGGAGCGAGAAATCGAAATAGCCCAATGGTGACCCTGTTAGACTTCCACTGCAAGGACATGCCCCATGAACAATCTTGGTTTCTTTTCTGTCATGTATTGTAAAGGAGCGACCGTTCACCTTTGGTCAAAAGGATAAACCAACCCCAGTAGCAAACTAACCCTACTTTAATAGATCGCTCATTTGTAGAGATACTGACACAAAGAACTAGAAGTTTCAGCAAATTGATTGACTCTTTAAAAACACTTGACGCTACAGCAACAATAATGCTCCTAGGAGCATTAAAGGTCAGGTAAAATAGTCACTGGAATATATTCTCCTCCTCAGCGCACTGTGCTATAGAATATATACAAAAGGAACGGCAGGTACCAACCTGATAGAGGACCTACCCGTGGAAATCAGACAAGAAAGGAAGCCAACTTTTAATCAATCAGACCGGAAGGCACCCTGTGTTCAATCTCTCTCTCTCTCTCTCTCGTTCTGTCTCACTCTGCCATTTTAGAGTGTCCAAAGGTTGCGCAATGTCTACTGCGGGATAGCTCATCCAGTGTGTCTTCCCTCCGCTCGTTCTCTTCCACTTCCTTGCTCAATGGCTTTTCAGTCTGTCTTTCATCCCACAGGGCCGTGGGCTGTGTCAGAGGCCCGCGCACATGGAAGAAAGACTATGCTCGACATCTTTAGATTTTCCAGGGATGCTCCATAAACCTCTGCACTGCAGAGATAAACAACATGAATTCCTCACAAGTAGTTCAGATATATATAGTGTTTGTAAAGCCAGCTGATTATATAGCCATGTAAACATCTGTGTATACTAATATTCACTGATAGTGAATCCTTCTGTTGATTCTAACCTCTTATAAATTGTATTCATGTAAATGCATATACAGGTAGTTGTCAATAAACAATTGATCATTTATTTACAAGAATAAATTGGTATGAAAAGGAGTGTTCTAGAAAGGGCAGTGCAGGGCCTAAACATCATGCTCCTAAGTGCAAAGGACTATGGGAGGGGAAAGGGATTATTAAAAAACAAAATGTGGGCAAAACATACTACATCCATTCTGTGTGTCAACATACATGTTTCAATGTAATATGGAGTGGTTCCTCAGTGCACTATTCCCTCATGAATCATCATTCCTTGGCAGGCTTTTCCTTTGATTAAATGTGGGTTGCCTGGCCAATTATAAGCCGTGCTCATCTGTTATGTACCTGTGAAGCTGAAAGCATATTGGGCTTGCCTTAGAAAAAATAAAAAGTAAAATCCTATTAGACAGTAATGTCTGATTCTATGATGTCAATAACATTGACATCTGCAAGACACTCCAAATCATCACGTGGTGCTTGCAAGAAGTCCCTGGAAAAATGTAATTCATGTATCTATTTTGCTTTTATGGAGTCGTGCCATGCATTGGCAGGCTTTTTCTGTCTTCAGCACAAATGCTGGACACTCAGGTTGTAACACATTTATTGTAACATCTTTCTCCCACTGAGGATTCACCCCCTTCGCATTGTGCCAGGACACAAAGCATGTTCTTTGTGCGGGAGGGGGGCGGGTTAGGGCTTTCCAGGCAAGGTCTGTAAGGAACTTAAACATACATTGGTAATGGTAACATTTTTGGCTTTGTGGCAGATACTTATCTAATGCCTATACAAGAGCCAAAACTGTTGGTTTTCCCATTGATTGTAAGGAACCGATGCAAGGAGACACACATTGCTTATAAATCTAGTGGTTGAAGCCATGCATGCATATGAGATGTTCATTACACCCATGGCTAGTTTATAGCTGCAACTAAGCCATTATCTTCCAGAAGCATTTAGAAATAAAATTGGCACCTTCCCAAAAGTATAGCACTAGCTCAAAGAGATCCTCAGAGGGCTGTGGTCTTATGTGGTCTTATGGGCAGGGGGCGGGGCATAGAGGCAGTGGCCATGGCTATAAGGGCTAGCATGATCGTTCACGGTCAATAGGCGTGTTAAAGCCAAACAACACCCATAGGCTTGTTCCCTTCTCACATCCCCTCTCCCTTCCCTTCTGATGGCAATAGTTTTGGCTTATAGGCAGAGCTTTCAGTGCCCCCTAACAGCCAAAACTAAAAAACGTAGCAGCACTGGAGAGAAGGTCTTGTGGACAAGGTGCATTATGATACCCGGCAGTGGACCAATATGGCACGTTCCCACCACCTGAAAGAGAGATGGTGAACAAGGGCCTAGAAATCCCTATTCACACACGTCTAGCACATACAGGGGCTCATGTACATCAGAGCCAAAACGTTAATGAAAGGGATAAAAGTCTTATTAACCTCACAGTTAATTTTGAAGCATTTGTATGACCTCCCTTCCTCAACACCATACAAATGCCTCAGCATTTGCACCGGCATGGATGGATGCAAATGCTGGAGAGCACTATGTGGGCCGCCAGCTTAATGCACAAGCATAACACTGGCAGACCCATAGGGATCCACTGTACACTCTGCCTGCCATGCTAGTATGGCAGGCAGCATTTACAATTACAATTAAACCCCACCCGACATGCAAGCATTGCAAGCAGGGCTCACAATTAAAAGTAAACGCTGCCTGGCATTCTGGCAGAGTGCAAAAGTGCAGAGCAAAAGGCGGCGTACACATGTGTATTCTACCTTTTGCCCAGTACTTTGGCACTACACCATGCAAACAACATAAATGTGTTGGCGGTGAGCTATTTACTTTGCAATGGAAACGTAACAGCTGCCCACCATCAAATTATGAATTGAATGAACATGAGACCCACAGTGATTGTCCCAAGTGTATTGATTGGCCTTGACCAAGCGTATAAACTTCGCTTTCCTCTGGAACTCAATTGATTGCTGTCTGAAACCTGACCCTCTGCCATCTATGATTTGTATGAAATAAATACAGCTGACAGGCAAAACAAATCAATTAAGAAATATATGTGCATCATTTTACCACGCTAAGTAACTTTATGCAAAGCTAAAAGAATTCTAAATAACTGAGCACAATGTTAACAGAAATGTAAGGACTTCCTCCACCCCAGTATCCTAAGAATATGGTTTTAGGATACACTGGATGACATAAAAGCTATGGCACAAAGTGACCAAAAGCAGTGAGGGCCAAGAAAAAAGGATTAGAAAAAATGGGAACAATGTTATTAGAAATAACAGGGGCTATAAGAGAGAGGAAGATGGGAAAACAGTATTATATGGAACATATAAAAAGGGACACAAGGAGTTCACCATGTAGATATGGCATGTGAGTGGCTTGCAGAATCACAAAACAATACCAACTCTATTACAACTTTTTTAAAACAGCCAAGTTGATTTCTGCTTTCTAAAGGACAAACAATGTGATGGTTGAAAGGTTTTGAATCATACCTAATCACCTGTTCCGACTCTGGGAAACCTTCTACGCCACTGTTTTGATCTTATATGTGCTATTATAGAAGTGGATAAGCCATATGCAAATAAGTCTTGACACTACCACCAACCGAAGCCATTGAGCCCGAACTGCTAGGCTGTTTCCCCGCTGCAGAGAAACACAAGAAACCACAGACATCTTTTGGCGTTGTAGGGTTTCAACAGTGAGGAACAGCTTGGTTACTTATGGTGCAGTGTGCAAGGGACACATGTCTGGGCATACACTCTCTGACCTAGGGAGACACACTATAACTAAATCATGTAATGTTGGAAGATTTTGAATCAACCATAATCACTGGCATTGCTCTTGGCATCTTCCACACCATTTTTTTAGCTCATCTGTGCTACTGCCCAAGGGGACCAACCATATACAAATCAGTCTTGTTAATGCCACCAAGGGGAGAAGTGCAGCCAAAACTGCTAGGCCATGTCCCCTCTGCATGGACAAACTAGCAAGCCCAGACAAGGTTTGGCCTTGCTGGGCCACATCAGTGATGTGCAGGTTGCTTCCTTATGGTGCAGCGCACAGGGTTGCAATCCTAATTGTCAAATATTGGACAGGTTATTAGAGATTACCATTTCAGACCCAAGTGGGTGATGGTGTATAGCAGTTACTTACAATGATAGGATGCAGTGTTTGGAGCCCAAAAGAGCACAATTACATCTATGTCAGCAAACCATTACATCAATGTGTTGGTCTGCCGTCTCTTTATACATTTTCCAGAGGTTGTAACCTTCCACTAAAACCAAGGAGTGACAACTCATCTTCACCCAAGAAGAAAAGAGTGCTTCAGAGGAGAAGTTAAATAACTAATTAAGATGCTGAACTGACAATTAATCTGATGCACTGGGCATTGGAAATTAAGACCATGCGTGCATTTATTATTCTGCTAAACAGAAAAGAGTATCAATATTTAATTATTTTTTGATGACAGCAAGGGTTGCTAAGCAGAAACAGAAGGTCTCTAAAAACGTTTTCTGATCTTCAGACTGTATTGCTAAAAATAAAAAGGTACTCAAAATCAAGAGGCAGAGAGCATCTCCACAGACACCCAAAGTAAGGGCATTTGATAGGAAGCTGCTGAATTCAACCAATGTGAAAGAAGAAATACTTGATCATGCAGTAAACCATGGGACCACATTGGAAATGCTCATCATTGATGGTGGGAAGGTTTGATGGGGGTTTGATGGTTTTTGTTATGGAACTTCATAGAAAAGCTGGATGTTCATGGGAATTAATTGTCAAGAAATTACATGAGAAGGCTCCTTCCAGTCTCATTGATAGCTCTTGCATCTAAATTTGATCTGGCACGAGTCAAGATGAAGACATTTTCCACAGAGGTGATTTATGCAAACAAATAAAAAAATATATAACATACTGGAAATCACAATCCAATATCAATTAAATTCTGCATTTATTGTCAAAAAAATCCCATCAACTACAGAACTGGAACATAGATCATAAAACATATACATTGAGACAATTTAAGAATTAACATCTTGTTGCATAATTACACTAGTAACTTGCATGTCTACATTTTGTCAGTGAAGACGCATGAGACAGGGGTGCCCTCTAAAGTCTCCCCTGCTTGACAACTACTTGGAGCACTTAGCTAAAGCCGTAAAAAGACAGGATGACATAATCTCAATCTCCTATGGGGAAATGAGTGCATTTTTAGCATTGTAAGCAAAATATTTGGTAATATACAACAATAATGGCTCTAATTCCCATCATTTTTCATCCAGCAGTTTATTCTGGGCATGAAGCTAATTAAGGTAAAACAGATATTCTTGTGTGGAATGAAAAAGTGGAGAAGGTGTGATGTAATGCTCAATAGACTCAGTTAAGAATATTGGGGTTACTGGTGGCATCAGACTCTGATACATGGTTTACTTGGTAATAGTTTGATATGCTCTTGGGGGATTATCCATCTTAAATAGAAAACAACAAAGAAAGTTAAGGTTAGAGGAGGAAGGGCAGACCAATGTTTCAGGTTTATTATTGGGCAGTTCATTTCAAAAGGTGTACACCTTTTTATTTCCCCCCAGCTATTTTCCAAGAGTCTTTCCCTCTACTCTGCAATGACTTGCTCTTGGGATCTAGAGGTGTTCCTTTTGAAACATGGACACCCAGAATTCTTTAAACAAGTAAGAAAAACAAGCTCTGCAATGGGCCATTAAAGACTCGCTCAATATATCCCAGGTCAAGAAAATCATGTTTTTTCATTTCTCTCACTTTTTGATTTGGACTGTTTTCGATCAACCTTTGCAGAGAAAGTGGCTAGATCTTATGGGGGAATCTAATGTCTACAGGTCGGGTGACATCTTGGAAGACAATGCCCCAATGAGATTTGAAGCGCTAAACCACACATTGACTTCACAAGTTACGTTCTCTGAATATCTAAAATGGTGAAGCCTCTTCAGAAAAGAGATTCTTTTGAAGCAGTTGTTGAAATTATCTATAGTAGATCTGAAAAGGTTCAGTAGCTCAACATGTTGTGGTAGGCTATAACTAAGAGACTATAAACGGGAGAAAAATGACAGGGCAGTGGCCAAATAGTCAGACATTTTGGGAATCGCTGATGTTAAAGATGTTTGGTTAGAACGATTGAAATTAATTCATGAATCACCTCTTTAGCATCTTATTTGCCAAACACATTACATTGTTCTCAAACGCTTGTATTTAATGCACAAAAGATCAACACAATGCAACCTCTTATCATGATATTATTTTCAAGATGCAGAGAAGTTGCTGCTTAGGACCTACATATGTTTGTGGAATATAGCAATTCTGGATTGAAACGGGTACTGTATTGTCTCAATATTTGTGAAGAATAATCGCAGTAAGTTTCTTCTAAAATATTTTTGGTTCTTCCAGGAGTTAGAAGTTAACAATCTATGAGACTAAGTTGGTCTATTATATGTTTATTTTAGTGTGTTATTATATATTAAAGGATTGGACTAATGCTAATCCACCAAATGTTATAGGTGGTTGAATGCTAAGGTAAAGGCAAAGAGTGTAGAGCTGGCTATAGCAGAAGGTTCATTAAATGGAACCAAGTTGGTGCTGTATTGGATAACCTTGGCCTTTGTTCATCAAAACTGGGAAAGGAGTTAGTAACTTTAAATAATTCAAGTGTAGAGGGGTTTTGATTGACTCACAGTCAGTCTGCTCTACAACCTCACACCATATCAACTCCTTTTCTTTTGCAAAATAATTAAAGTAAATAAATATTAGAAATGTCTGTCATTGATTCGAGAATAAAATGCAATTTATTAAAAAAGCAAAAGCTGAATGACAAGAAACCTATCTCTTAGTCCAATCCATTGAATGGAATGCCTTGGTGGCTTGGCAAATGTCCAATCTGAGGCATATATAAAAGAAAGAAAACATTCCTTATGCAAAAGTTCTGGTCATATTTGACACCATTTTATTTATATCTGACAAGAACAGCTATGTCGGCCAACATAGATCCTACATATTCCATTCATACTGCAAAATGAAACGAGAATTATAGTTTTGGGTGAGTTATCGATTACATTTTTAGCAGTTGGAAGGAATCTATTAGTTCATTAGAATGGAACTCAAACAGAAATATCAACATATGTAGTCCACATTAGCTAATGAAAAACACTACTTTTTTTAGATTTGATTTGGATTATGGCTAGACGATTCGGTATCCAGTGATTATAGCGAGAAACAAAACCTGAATGAAATAATACCAAAAAATAACGAAAATGAAATATATGGGGGGTGGAGATAAGGGGTTGTAATGTGTGTTGGGTGATCTGGGTATGGTTAAAAGCATGGGGAAACAGAGGTTTGGGGGACAGACCCCCCAATTAAAAAAAAAAAAAAGATTTTTTGTTCTGTATTATTGCGTTCACTAGTTTGATTCGTTGTAATCACATAGAACCGAAGATTACACACATATATTATATAACCACAACAGGTGGAAACAATGAATACATTATTTGAGTTTCCGCCCACTAAAATCAATTTAAAATTGACAGAACAGACAATCATTATGGGCGAGAACACATATTGCCAGAGATTAAATGTTGAGAAATCAATAAATGCTGATGATTGACATGTTTACACAGAGAACATGATGATGTGAAATTGTGAAAAATAATCAGAAAGGCAATGATCAAAGGTTAAGAGGCACGTTTACAACCAGTTCTAGAGAATACACTATTATAGCTATTATTTATTTTGATATACAGTCATTCTAGATTAAACATATATTACTGAAAAGCTAGATTATTATTGAGTTGCATATGAAGCAGTACAAACCTTTCCTATAATCACCTAATTATCAAATAATTAATACCTTCAGAGAATATTATGTAAAAGCAAATAGGCCTATTATACCCACAAAATTAGCTTTCAGACAACAAAAGAATGGCATATATATTCTAGGTTCAGTAACCTGTTAAGTGAAACCCAGTATTACCACCATCCATGGATAGGGAGATCATATTATGACAATAGGCCACTTGTGACACAGAAATGTTGTTACATGTTATTCAAATACATGGGCCTCATTCTGAGTTAGATTGTACGGGAAAGACTGAGTGGGAATTCCGTTACTGCCACTTTTTGAGTGGATATGGAATTAATGGCTTTTTTTACTGCGGCACCAAACTAAAGGTTTGACCTTAAAGTGGAGGGTTTTCCTACAGCATGATGCTGAAGATAAATCCTTTAAGGCCAAATCTCGGCAGAATTATCGTGGTGGAACTACCACTGGTGGCATTTCCACCAAAATCCACATGGAGTCTGACAATGGGGATTAGCACTGCCATACCACCACTTGTAATCCTGTGGTAAACCCATGGGACCAAATGGCAGTACGGTAAACAAGTTTAGCAGTAATTCGGCAGATTGACTGCAAGAGTACCACCAAACTCGTAATGAGGCCCATTGTGGGCTTTAATACATTGGAACTACCAAACATTAAGTACAATTAAGAGGGAATGAACATAGTTCAAATATTAGAAATAAGGATCACCAATCTCAATTAGCGAGATACTTCTTGTAAAATAACCACAATATTTCCTAAATGAAATCAGAGGTGTTAGAAGTAATTCTATCATCCATTTCATGTGAACATTTGCAAAGACAACTACTGCAGTTTCTGAATTGTGTTGTGAACACTTTCAAAATCGTTTTGAATTAAGGAAGAACAGGATTTTAAGTGATTTCAATTTATTGTACATTGTAGTTTAGTAGATATCTTGGAAACACATATGCATTTAGGGGCAGTATGGACTGATGAGAAACAAATTCAGTTATAATATGTTAGTCTGCTGGTAATAATAGATGTCGTAGATGTAAACCCACTGGTAACTTGAAATTCTGGAATATGAGTGTTAGCCCAGGAAATGATACTAGAAATGGAGGGGTATAACCAAAGACAGCTAAATTGTTAAATGTAAATATTAATTTGTCTCAGCTTCTGGAATGTCATTGAATGGCAAACACAGACTGGATTATCACTGCTAAGCCGGCATCATTGGGAACGTGGTAGACCATGTACCCCTGGAGAGATTTTGAACTCTAGTATTGTTAAACATTTGTGCCTGAAGTGTTAAAATGTGAAATGTAATAGTATGTATGGCTCGAATGAAATGTATGTTTTTTTGTTTACTGATGGAGGAACCTAAACTGACTTCATTTCTCTGTGTAGTTGATTTAAGAACTGACATTGAAGATTGTTTTGGACATGTTTTGAACATATTCATTCCTAGTTGAATTTGATACAAAAAAGTAACTTCAGTGTGCAAATCTGTGAAAATGTATGAAATTGAATAATACATTATGATGAACTGGATTTAAAAAAGCAAGTCATAATCAAAGGAGCATTGCCTTCTTTTTTGTGAATGTATACGATAAAAAAGTGAAGGAAATCAATACGAATTATAGGAGTGTATCCAGAAGAGCTAAGCATGTAGAATTCCAGTGCTTGAGGATACACAGCAGACAGTATGTATTGACAGTGCATTATTGAATAGTTGCATTACTCGGCAGGCTCCCAGATTTTCTCAGAGGGGTCAGACTGGTTACCTAGTATGGGGATATGTCACACCCTGGAATTCCTAGTTTAATTGATTACAAATGACTTCTGAAGGGACCCATAGTCTGCCACTTGGCACTGTTACAAGGTTAAGTTCAGTTATTGTAGACTGTACCCGAGCCTTACAAAACACCCTTGATAATCATGCAAGATAATCATACACCATTCACAGCCCCGTTGCAATAAACATACGTTTCCAGCTAATGTTTCCAAAGTTTTTTATTGTGGGACATGACTTTGTTGATTTTCGTCTGTTTGCATCACTGCATTGTAATATCGAGGAATCTGCTCTCACTCAATTGATTTGGGTGGATTTGAAATACCTTTTCAGCAGAACTCACATCGTGAGGCACTCAAGGTTCAACTGTAGTTAAAAAATAAAATCTCTCCTCTTTGAAGTGATGTATATTTTAATGGTTTTAGCAGGACCTTGGAAGGGGTGGTGTCTTGGTGGATTCTTTGACTAACTTGGGGTGTTGGGCAGATTGCCATCCCTCTGCCTTAGTGGCCGATGTACCTGTTTCTTTCTCAATGTGTTCCTCACCCAGAAGACTCAAATCAAACATTTCGATGGCTTCCTCAAAGGTCAGAATAACAGGGCTCTTCTCCTTTGCATTTTGGCTGGGGTGTGCTTTGGGCTTGCTAGTGAGAGACGCATTTTCCAGTGTATGGCCGGGAAACTTCCCCAAATTCACTGATGTGGTCATCGAAGGTTCGTCTTGCAGGGTCTGAGCCAGGAGGTTAGCCTGCGGAACTCTTTGAACGAGTTGAAGATTATTGTTGCTCTGTAGAGATTTGTAGGGGTTCAGCTCATCCGAGATATGACCAGTTTGTGAAGGCTTGAGGGTGCTATGGCGTCGCTGAACCGGCGCACGCACATTTTCAAAATGGCGACAGGCTGTCTGTGCCGAACAAGAAAGATGATATTCGTCCCCAGGTGCACTGGAGCTTGGGTCTGATTCACTCAGCGGCAGAGGTTCCGTTACCTGAACATCCAGCATGCCAGAACAGCTGTTATATCGTGTTCTCTGTGTGTTCACCAAATCCTTTCCTGGACAGGTGGTGCCAGTGCTGCATGCCAGGTGTTGCTGCAAGTCAGAAGAGGCCTGCTTTTCCAGTGACCCATACTGGCTGTTGGCACAGGAGTCTGGGTAACAATGCGGAGGTTGCCAAGAAGCCCCTGGAAAGGCCAAGCAGACATTTAAGAATACTTTTCAAACAGTTCAGTTCTCCTACAGGAAAAAATGGCGATTTTGCAACATGGCTAACTCCTATGAAAACAGCACTGGAGTCGCAGTCGTAGCAAGAGTGCAGTGTAACCAACTATCGCTCTAATCTAGGAAAGTTCAAGAGGGTGGCAGGTGAGTGAGAGGGAAGAAAGTTATCTAATTGAGATTAAACAAGCCTTCTCTATCCTCTGGAAGGATAATGAAGGATACTACACACACCTCTTGCAGACCTATTGTGTAAGCAAAGGTTTTCATGTCCATGCCCAACCATAAACTGTATTTGTAGACCTCATCTTTATCCATTTGAAGTTCAAAGTACAATGGCCAAGGAATGATAAACCTCATCTAACTAAGAGAACCAGGATTGCACTACATGTACCTGCATCTCGGCTACCGTTCATATGCACACATTTGAACAGCAACATTGTTAAAATTCAAACCAGTACCAAGCCATCATTATTATTTGGATTTGATCCATTAGCAAAATCCTTAAAAACTGGGAAGGAAGCAACCCCCAGCTAGGATAACTGTTTACTGGTATGAATTCCAGGAATCCTCATTAGAAATTCACTTCACAACAAAGTTAGTCACAGATTTATTTTGGAGGCATCACTATCTCAGGGGACGGTGACATACATTACTGGCTGTCAATGTCACTCCTAAACATATTACGTGACCTGAGCTTCTGATTAGATGGACTATATGTTGTTGGGAGGGAATACAATATGCTGACCAAATGTGCCTGCTATTTGATTGAGGAGCAATAGACTTTAGGCATGCTCTTTTTGTACACCCTAAAAGGATGCAATCTAGCAGATCATTGCTGAAACCAATATTTCTGTACCATCGCATCTGTGCAGTGAAGGATGCTGTCCTTCTTTTGTACAAGGTGCAACTCCCAAGATTTCTTATTGTTTGTATAGATATTTTAACAATTTTATTTGTCATCTGTACAGTAATGTTACATATTTTGTAATTTAATGCTGCTTGTGTTTTACTACGTTATTAACATTTTATATCTGTACTTTGTTTGTAAACGTTTAAATAAAGATTAAATAAACAACAGAAAGTCACACAAATATTCTGCAGCAACATAGGAGCAAGCATCCAAAACACTTTGAAGATGCTGGCTTGGTTGGCCACTGCATTGGCAAATATGATTTATTCAGAACAAATAAGTATTAAATGGAAAGTAATAGGGTACCAACATTAAAACCATCAAACAGGCTTAAAAGATTGAAATTGATTAATTGACTTGTCTGGTTAATCTAAAAATTAAAAAAAAAGTGTACTTTTCATAGTCAGATGATTAAATAAGTGTTAGTAAAGAAACCACATACTCTTTTTGCTTCCAACAAAAATGAAAGCTTTTGTTGAAATTAGGGTGATAACCTACATCGGAATACTACCATTTGCAGTTTACTACCTATAAAAGGCAACTTAAACATGGATCATTTCCACTTGTGAGTTTACTAATACAAAAATGGTTTCCACCTCAGAAATAAATCTCTTCTTTCAAAGTCACATAGGAACTGTAATAGTAAGTAGGAGCTATGCCTCATTCAATGTAGCTTCCAACCTACACATCTGGCAAAACCGCAAGATCACTTAAACATCCTACTTCTGAACAGCAGTGTCTCATCAAGAGAAAGGATACAACAGTTCCCTGAGTGGAGAAAGTTTCTCATATAGTACAAATAAATGATATAGGTGTATTTTTATTTAAGACATCACACCTAAATTCTGCAATAGCGAACCTTTAAATATGGCTAAATTGGCTTTGCCATCAGAAGAGCACTTTTTAGGGTGGCTTATAATGTTGGTCTACATGACCAATGAGTCTACATGAAACTTTACATAAAATATAGACCTGACTGAATGAAAGTGGGATGTTTGATGTGGTTTCTTTTAGGGGGGCAAAATTATGAGGGGAACCCAACATTTCCAAAATCCAGATAGACTTGAATGGGAAAAGGGTTTGCCCGTGGCTATGCCGAACCGCTGGATGGATTTGCACCAAACATATTTGAGGAGCGGCAGCCTTGTCTCGATGTGTGCTTTTGCAAATTTGGTGGTAATTCATCCAGCAGATTTTTGAAAAGTCTCCAAAAGCAGGTAACAAATGGAGTGATATGTCGGGCCGTTGCACGTTTTCACTTCCTGATTCAGTGTCTGTGGATGTGTCTGGTCCAGTCGGGGAGCCACGTAACCTTCATGGACATCATGCAAAGACACTGATTTGTTGACTGAGAAATGTGATGATTGTCAAAAATGTTGAAATGGTAGCCATGTTGGGTTTGCGACTTCTGCCGGTGGTCCACAGCCATTGCTGTAAGGAAAATGTTTAAAAACACATGCTTAAACTAGTGTTCCACATGAAAGAATCATTGGGGAGCTGGAGGTGGGTAGGTTGGTGCAGAATATTTGTTGTACAGGCCAGGGAAAGAAAACAGCAACAGTCATTCTACTGTGTTTGTGGGATCACTCTTCTGGGGCCTGGGGCCTAAATACCTTCAACTCTCTCTTCCTAAATATCTTCCTTCCCGAGCCCTACGCTCATCCATCTCCAACTCCCTCAGGGTCAGCCGCTTCTCGAAGCAACGAGCTGGGGGTAGATCTCTCTCCGCGGAAGGGGCCTCCCTCTGGAACAGCCTTCCTGCCTCCCTGAAACTTGAGGAGAACCATCTCCGGTTCCGGAAGCACCTCAAAACCTTCCTCTTCACTTCTGCTTTCTCTCTCCCTCTCCCCTGCTAAATTCTTCACCAAAACTGCACTGATTCTGCAACTGGGCCACTCTCATCGACCTCGGTCCTGGGCACAGTCACTCTTCACTTGCACTGCCTCCCTGGCAACCCCTGCACTGCGGGACTGTCTCTGTATCACTACAGTCCCCCCCCCAGCACTTGTCTGCACTTACCTTGCACTTGCCACCAGCTGGCCCTATTTATTTATTATTTTATTTCTATTCTACTTATTTGTACTGCACTCCCCCCTCCCCCTTGCACTTTTTCCCTTCCCCCTACCCCTGCACTTGCGCGGTCTGAATGACACCTGGCCTAGTAGGATCGTTGTCTGTCTTCCCCTTGTTCCCCCCTCCCTGCCTCGTCGCGCCTTGAAACACTTGTGTATAGGCGCGTTACAAATGCCATATCATCATATCATCATCATCATGTCCGTGGACAACAGCATTTTTGGATATCTGAAATACTACCTTATAGTCCTCTTAAATCCTGAGGTGAGGGGAGGGATGATGAGGGTGGTGTGGAATATGTGTATCAAAGGCAAAAAAGGGTTTTCATTTTTTTCTACGTCCAGGGGCACAAAAACCTTTGTGTACTACATTCTACATTTCGTTGACATGCATATATTACTGTAGTCAGACGATGCACCACTTGTGGTTATTTCATTTATGTGTATTAATTCTTTCATTTACATGCATTTTCTTACATATGAAAAAACGTGATCTTTAGCTGGTCTAGAACGTTGAGATGGGGTTATGCTTTGTTCCTGCAATTCACCATAAGTAGTATCTATCGATATATCAGCACGGGCAGTGAATGTTCTTCCTTCTTTAGCAGGAGAGCCAGTATCCTAGTCAAAAGGAAGTTTGTATATGTGATTTGTACTAGGGTGGACTTTTTATATTTAATATGTGAATACTATTGGCCATTCCCTGGTGGTTGGTAATAGGTAAAGGTTGTGATTGAGGAAGAACCGAGCAGGTATGCTGAAAGTATAAAAGAGCACTTTGCAGTTAAGTCACCTGGGACTGGTTTGTGTTTCTTGGTTTAGGATGTGGATTATGTTATAATTAGGGCTAGGGAAAAGTGGGTTCAGGGTGTGGCTGCATGCAGGTTCTGTGCATTCTTTTACTTGGAAAACACAAAAGATCAGTACAGGTCTGGAGTGCACAGAGAATTACTGTTTCTCAGACAAAGTTTTTCTTTTTTTAGAAAAATTAATTTAATTGAATGTAATACCAAATGTTTTTATATTAGATAAAACATATGTGGTGTGGTGCAAGCTCTATTACAAATGTATGTGTATTGTGTGTTTATGTTTTATTCTTAATATGCTTTTTCTAATATAAAAAATCATTTGGTATTACATTCAATTGAATTAAGTTTTCTTAAAAAGAAAACCTTTGTCTGAGAAACAGTAATTCTTTTTTTTTTTGCTTTTGATGCCACTTTGGTCAGGTCCATGTTGGGATACTCTGTAGCTCGGCCCCTCCTTCTTGTTCTGCATTCTTTCACTTGGGTCTGTTGTTGGTGTGGGTTTTGTTATAATTAGGGACACTTTGGTCAGGCCACGGGACCTCTTTTGTCTGTCCTTCTGATGCAATGTGCGCTGTGAATTAACATTGGAATAGTAAGTCTGCAGCCAGGTATAGGCAGATAGGAGTCTGATCTTCTTTGGGAATGGTGATGCATTGTTTGGCGTCTTTGTACATTTTGAATCTCTAGGTGCAGTAGTGTTTGCTGTGTATGAACATTTTAAAATTCTATCTGAGGTTTTAGAGGCTAAGAAGGGGTGCATTATTATTTGGGAAGGATATGAACTCATTGGTATTTTTTGTGCATTTTTAAGGTCTCAGCCTAGTGTTAACTGGCACTGATTAAGATCACATGATGAAGGTTTTGGGTGGAGGGTTTACTTATTTTTTAAGACATGCTATGCTATAGACGAAAAGTAATTCAGCGATAACTTTATTTACATTAAGCCTGGATTTTTTCATTTGTGAACAATATTATTTTGATGTTTTACGCGCTTTGAGTACTTTGGAAAAGATCAATATGGTTTGTGGAAAAAGAAGCATCAGAGCTGTACATATATCTTCCATGGCAAATTGAAACATATTCAGTATCAAATAAAAAATATGACTTTACAAATGAATTATCATTTGTGGATGTTTGTCATTCACCATGCGTTGATACATTAGTAACACTTGATTCACTTCATGCTATGAACTAGGTACTATAGCACTAGCGTTAATAAGACTAAGGTCATGTAAGGTACTAAGCTACTTCACACATATGTCTATGAATCCACACGTGTCCAACTACACAAACAGTATTCTTGTTCTGCTTGATAATGTAAGCAATGCAGAAATTATCATTTATTTTTTTCTGATTTCAATTTCTACTCCCCCTGAAGAACACATGATTGTCCCCCCTGCTGACCGCAGACACAGACTAGTGTCCACGAGCATCGACAGACAGTCCTCATTTTGGGCATAGTGTGATACATTCATGCTAGAATGCCCAGATGAAATGTGTGATCCAGCCGCGATGAACCATATGTGTCCACAGACATCGGCCGAGGGGGAAATGTGATTTCTTTTTCTCTTTCTACTTACTCTGATTGGCTTCATTCAAGCAGCTACAGAGTTCTCTACCAAACAGACACACAGAGTCTCAAACTAACATTCTCATTTCAGCGTCACAGTTCAGATGTATCCATGAAATCTGAGAGTGGGTGTGTCCTGTGAATGAGAGGCTCCTGCCCTACAAGCTGCTTTTCCAAACCTGCATAGCTTTACTCTTCAGGATCTACAGCCATCACATGTTATGTTTAAAAATGTATTTTGAAAAATTATCAGGCATGTTACAATACTGCAGTAGATATTAGACGCATGTAAAAATGCACAATATACTAGTAGCATTGCTTGTATTTACTGTTTAAAAGAGTAATTTTTTTAAATGATAAACTGTGAATTCTAATACAATAGTGTGTTTATGCTTAAAATACACATTGATTTAGGAAATAGATGCATGCATTTGAACAATGCCTGTAAATAGTTGTTTTTATTACAGACTAGTTGTGGCATTACTACTAAACTGCAATAAGCAAATGACATCACTAATCCAGTGTAATCTCTTTTTATGCTTCGGTTGTGATATCACAATGGCTGTTCTTGAGCCAGCACAGAACACAATTTCAGCTGCAAGTCCTGTACTTAATAACAGCTGTAACAAGGTTTTTACATTTTGTTTTTTGTAAAATAGCTTCCTGTGAGAAAGGACTATAAACTTGAAGGTGGACACCCTCTGTAGAAATCAATCGAATTAGTGGGTGGAACACCTTGAAATGTGCGGTCTGCAGAGGTGGAGGATGCAAAAACACAAGAAAAGTTAACAAATATTGATTGTAAAATAACTATGTCAGAGTTTACAATACTGCGGCTGGTTATATGCTCTGGGAAATGGAACAGGGTTTGAAATTGTTGGGAGGTGGGATTTCACTGCTGCTTCAAGCCTAGGCAAGTCTGTTTGCCATATCACAAACAGTTACCAAGATTTACTTTTAGTTTTCCTAGCTAACTGATGGAATAAAAGTACATCTATGTGATATTAAGTTTGTGTGTTTGTGAGTGTGTGTAAAGAAGCACTAGGACACACATCTAGAATACATGTAAAGCATAATGAGCAGAAAGTTAGAGCATGCATTGTATGTTGAATTTAGATTCATGGTATACAGTCAGACAATGTATGTAATTTTTGCATTAGCCACGCTGGATGGGTGTCATTGTGGTATGATATTGGCAATCATGCTATGCTGTTTCTGAAGAGGAGTGTGTCTAGAGTGTCATGAATTCAATGCATCAAATTATTTCTAACTAAAATAAGGAAGGAGGCTCAGTGGCGGTTACAAAAGGAGATGATTGGGAAAGCATAACATGTTAATAAATAGGGAATGTGACATGAAAGCTTCATCAAACCTTTTATCATTTATCTGTTTTGTGAATTATTGGGGAATTTTTGGAGGAATTCTTGTGTATAGGCGCGTTATAAATGCCATATCATATCATATAATTTGTATGTATATTTTTTAGAGTGATATATATCATTAGCACATGGGTCAGGCGTGACCCATGTGCTAATGATATATAGGGTTGCTTAGATCACAGGCTGAATGTTATGATCCAAGCCTGTTTTATGAAGAAATTGACAGCTAATTGTATACCTGCCCTGCCATCTTTCCACTCATTACCCACTGACCTGAGATTTCTATGATAAATCCTATGGAGTCCTCACAAAGACCCTACCTGAAGTCTCCTCCTAGGTGGCCAGGGAAGGCAGATGCCTCATGATCCTGAGGGTGGTATTAGGCAGAGGATCACCTGGGAGCAGAAGGGCCTAGGGGGAACAGGAGGACTCTTTTGGGTTGATCCCGATTAACTATGGAAGTATTCTTGGTTTATGAGAGAAAGTTGTGTTGACCTCTTTGTCACAAGTGGAAAGAGGAAAACCTCACTGAACATTGTTGAACTGTTGGTTGAATTCAAGTTGGACCTTTTGTTGTCAAGTTGAACCAAAAGAACTTAATTGCAACTTTGTTACAGGACATAATTTCGGTATCCTTTTGGAACTGTTGAATAGAATGCTGCTTGAATATGGGAAATGGGAATTCACCCAAATTATAAGGAAAGACAGTTATCGGGTTGTGAACATAACTGTAATATTTGTTATATATGAACTGCCACATATTACCTTGTTGAGTTAGTGTATGTACAAGTGTGAGGGACAGAAAGCTTTTGTTAGAGGGTTTCTTTTAGTTTATTTTTGGCAGGGAAACCCTTGTCCGGGTAGTGATAGTGAGACGTTCATCCAGCCTTTTGTATTAATACAATGGCATCTTTTGAAATATCTTCACAAAGTTATCCACTTCACATTTCAGGCCCATCACATATGGTGTCAGAAGCAGGCTGTGAATCAGTTGATACAAAATAGGGATTGTAGGAAGAATGTAGGCTCTGCATTTCAACATCCAGACTCTGCATTTCATCCTTCACATTTTAGCAAAGGTTTGAATTTTAACTAGGGCCAAGGGTCTGAGACTCATAGATGGACTCAAGAGTATGAGATTCAGGCTGAATCTAAATAGATGCCAATGCACAGAACACATGCTAGAAAATGATCAGTTTGCTCCACGATGCTATGTTAATGGGCTGGGTTGCACTAAAAAATGAAATTGACATGAAACTAACATACTAATTTACCCAAACCCATTTAACATATAACTCCCATAATAACATGTAGTGCAAATCAATTCATTATATAAACTGGCTGCAGGTTCATGGGAATGCATGATGCCCTGGAAATTGAAAACTTTAAACATGCTGGATTGAAGCTGCGCTGTTTTGTAAGATGAGGAATGTGAAGATCCGTTCTGCCTAAGACAGTGCATTGTCTTGTGGCAGGAAACACAAGAGGGATGTAACAAGTTCTCTTCAGCCATGCAGTTTGTGTTTTGGGCAAAGGCACAGAGGAATTCACATGCTATTTTAGTGGAATGATCTTGTCAAGGGGAGGTGCTTTATGAGTGACACAGGGTTTGAGAAAAAGGTTTGAGGCAGAGAGGGCTGGGCATTGCATCCACTCAATGACAAAGGAGGCAGAAGTGCTGGAAGGAAGAGAGCACTGGTTCCTGGGCAGACTGTCTTCAGGGATGAGGATATCTCTTTCCTTGGTTGGGAGTCCTTAGAAGAGCTGCAGTCGAGCAACCTTATCTGTGATTGACCCTGGGTCACTGCCAAGATGAGTCAGGGAATATCGCCAACAGACCTAGGTAATTATGCTGTTAATTGAGGGGCGTGTGAAGTGGTTGTTTGATACTATGTAGCATAGTTTATATAATTCAGTTCATTTTTAGACACTGCACTAGTAAAATAATTCTACGCGCATGTAAAACTGTTGCTGTTATTCAGAGTGTTTTTTTCCTGCCATGTCATTCTGTGTCCCTTTCAGAATTCTAGTTTATGATAAAGAACAATCATTTGTAAAGGTAATTTAGTTTCAGTCTATTTCTTCTGCATTCAATCTCATTGATTTATAATGCGTAGAGAGATAAATGTGCGGTAAGAAAAATTTCAAAGCAAAGTCAGCCACAGTAATTTGTTTTACTTAGAGAGGCTGAATTAGTTTTTTATTTCATTTGCATCTTTAATGTTTAACACAGCCAAAAGGGCATAATAGTGATATCATAGATAAAATATCACAGGAGTGTATGAGCCAATGATTCGGACTGTACTATGTCCAGCATTTTTTATCGTTAGTGACCCTGGTGAAATAATTATTAGGCAGTGTTCTGAAATTAGTCTCACAACTATATAAATACCCCAAAATGTTGACCACAATATAGTACCACCATAGAAAAATACCACAACATACTATGAGATACTAAATACAACCCAAAGAATCTCCTACAGATTTGGTGCGTTGGATGGGAAACTTAAAAATATATACTGGGCATGGCCTTGCAACCTAAAGCATAACCATATTGTGTACTTATTCATTGAATTAGTGCTGTGAGGTAGTGCAGTACTGTGTGCTCACTTGACTCTCGTTATAGTGTCATTGGCAATAGTGCCGCCATGTCACAGATTCAGGCTGAGTTTTCTGAATTGTCAGATTACCTCGAGACAAAGCTTTTTGTGACAATATGGAAAGACAGGATTACCACAGAGGTGGAAAAGGAAACATTTGAAGGTATTTTTGAAGAAGGAAGCATTGTGCAAGTGTGTCTCCTTAGGTTATTCGGAGCGACAGAATGCACAGAGGAGAAAAACTGGATCATCAGACTGTGCTCAAAACATGGTTTCTGCTACACAGATACATAAAGATGCAATGGAAAGACAGTTAAGCAGCACATTACAGCACAGCTTGGACAATGAATGTGTTCAGGTGCAGCAATTCAAAGCAGAATTAAATCAGAGGGAGCTAGACACGGAACTAAAAGCCAAATGTAGTGATCTTGCTACTCAATTGGCTCAGGGAGAGAAACAACTAAATGAGATTGAGCAGGAATTAACCCATTTAAAAGCAATATTGGATGATATAAGACAATATAAAGATGTTGCAGTTGCTGATGCAGGGAGAAAAATAAAGAACTCCATGTTATAGAACAGGAGATATTTAAATTACTGGAAGAAAATGAAAAAAAGCCAAAGCACTTCATCATTGTGTGGGATGTTTTTACCCATGCATCCAAGCCCTACAATAAAACTGTGCAGTACTGGCATGGAAAACATCATGATGGCCAGAACTCCCCAGAGAGTGCACAGGGAAAACATGAAGAATAGGCTGCCACCCATTTTTGCCTATGTTGTGAGCACAGGAGGACACTGCCTAAAACTACCAGTGGGCTACACACACAGTAGCCCAAAATCATTGGGAATGGCAATGCTGATTGCCAAAAAAGCAACTCAGAACTGTGGGGAATTCATTTTCTTAATCCCAAAAATGGTTGCATTACCAGTACTCACCACTATCAGAAAGCCGGCGTTTTAAAACCATCAGACTTTTGTGTAAAACTGAACAAATGAAACAAAACCAGACCAAGGAAAGACTTGCTAAGAGGTGGATACAATGTAAAACTATATTCTGAAATGGCTTGAAGGAAGTAATTATTTAATGTATAGGTAAAAATTGTCGGTTTGATTTGAATGTAGAAAACTGGGAACAAAAAGTGACATTTAGCTGAAACCTGGCTTAATGAAACTGGATTCTGCCTGACAACTACCCCCGACAGGAGTTGAAACTGGATCAACAGCTGTGTTCCCTGCCAGGCCTGGCTGCATCCTGAGGTCACATGGCCCTGTTGATTGAAAGGGGAGTGGCAGCTGGGGACTACAGGGAGTTGAACAAAGGCCTGTCCTGGACTCAGGCAAATGTTATATTGGGGGCGTCGTAAAAGTGGCTTCCTCTTAGGGGAAACTGGGAGCGGCAGTGCCTCTGCTAGCAGCTGAGCTTGGGGGAAGTGGATAAACCAGTTATTCCACCCTGTGATGTGGGAAGCCACACCCCTTTTTGACCAGGGCATAATTTTAAAAAGATAGATAACTCATAGTCCATACTTGTCAGAATTATATAAGTAATATCATTATTTTTGTGATTTTTCTGTGAACATTTTGAGAGGCGTTAGGACCCTGTGGTGTATTCTGGGGGGTTGCTAGCGGAAAATAGGGTCTCACTCCAAATGTCTGCATGTTAAAAATCTGACACTTCATCAATTAATGTCCATACTCCTTGCGCACATGTGTGTAATTTTGGGTTAATGTCCGATATTGCAAAACCAGTTAAAAAGCGCAAAATGTTGTCATTTTTTAATGCAAGCCCCCAGGAAGAACAGAGGCGGACAAGCATGGACCATAAGGAATATATAATGTGCACATGTAGTTTCAACAAATTGTATATCTGGGAAGGATGTATTTGAATCAAATATAGATTTGTGGGCAAACTGACCAGGGGAGGATCCTCTGACCCATAAACAGACTTCATCATGCTGACAATCCATTTCCTTCCCCCAATCATGGGAGAGGGGAGAATTGAGCCAATGACAAGTAGAGAGGGGCAGGCCTAGCTAGGTCCAGGCACACACCCATTTTCAAAACACATAAAAAGAGACTGCTGGGACAGGTAGAGAGATTCAATTCCATTTGCTGCGGAGCATGCTGACCGACGACTTCACATCCAGACTTCAAATCCATCAATCTCCAAAGACCAGAACTTTACTTCAGAACTTAAAGCAAGGGCCTAAACCCACAAACTGAGAACTCTTCTCAGCAGGCCTCAGCAACCTTAAAATCATTTGCAAACTATTCCACATCCGGGCAAGCTGTTTGAATTCTTTTGCCAAGAACAATTGCCAGAGACCAGTCCAGAGATCCAGAGTGACCCAGACCGCTGTGAGCAGAACCAGAAAGCTGACCCAGATCACTGTGAAGTGCCGAGACCAGAACCGGAGTCCAGTCCAAAAGCTGACCAGATCCGTGGCAGGCCTATTTCAAACTTATATTGTGAGTACCTAGCAGAACTGTGCAGAACCAATCTCTTAGTTAAAATAATCTAATCCAAACTATTTTAACCTAAGTAGAACTGCCTCCTAGAAATCGTATCATCTGTCATTTTTAAAGCTGCACAACTGTCACCTGTCAATTCTGCAGCTGCAAGCTGTCACCTGTCATTTTGAGTTTACTTTAAATCCGAAAAACGACCTTTACAAAATCGTTCATATCTCTGGAACAGTTTGTCCTAGGAACTTGGTTTAATTTTCCTCTAAAAGCTTAGAATCTCAGCTTTCCAACGAACCTAGAACCGACTTGCTTATACTTTTGCCGTAATCACGATTCAGGCACTCGCAAATTTTGCCGCGATTTGCGATTTGGCCTGATTTCTTTACCTGTAAAAAGATAGCAGCTTTTTGCTTTCCTCTGCTAAAAATGTGTTTGCCTCTTAATAACCATCCCTGAATCATTGCTAAAGTGAGCCCGAGCTCATCCCAAGTATCTCTCACTCACCCTGAACCTCCTAAAGGGAATAAAAGCATTTTCAGCATATTTCTCAGTTTATTGCCACCACATTCAAAGCACTTGGGCCTGTGTTTTAAAACTCATACCGGTTTTCTCTAAGCTTGCTGGGGTGGGAATTGAATTTCATATTGTATTTGATTGCATTCCTGAGAACTGTGTGTGTTACTTCCATCTCCTTCCATTTCTTACATTGCATGGGGGAGGCGGGTGAATTGCCAGAGAAAAAGTGATTATCTTATATTTTGCTAAAATCATATCAAGTATTTCTGTACTGCATTTTATTCCTCATTGCTTTCCCCTTGAAATCATAAAAGTATTTTCACTGCCTTATCCATCCTACACCAACTCTTCATTGATTATAAAGAAGTGTGCTAGTGTCAGATTACCCATTGTTGATTAACATTATATTTATAAGGGTGATATTGATTATTAATTATTATAAAAGCGTGGTATCTATATTTTGTTTTGTGTTATGTAGGGGTAGTCATCCAGAACTCATGAACTGGACATAAAGATATATCAATAAGAGTTTCCATTCAGTATCCCAGACTAAGCATTGACTTAGCTGTAGTGTTGAATTGAATCCTCTTACAAATTGGGGGCTCGAGCCAGGATATTCTGGGTTAGATTTACCATTTGTGCAGATTAATACAGTGTGCCAGCTGACCAGATACACATATCCGGTCGGATCACCACGCTGTGTTACGCTGTAAAGCACTCCTCAAAGGAACGCTCTAAGGAAACGGTCTGTTTTGCAAAAATAAAATACAAACTTCTGTAAGTCAGGAAGGAATTCAAATTCCAGAATGACGACACTGGTAGACATCAAAATAGCCAGAGAGCACTTCTTACATAAGCTATTTGTGAGAGGTGAGTGGACTCATCAGGACCAAACGGTCTGGTTGCAGGCAATCGCGCAACAGGTCACTGAAACAGGGTCAGATATATGCAGAGATCCGGGTCCCCTACATGTGGCCCTGAGTGAACTATATATGGCCCCTAAAGCCAAAGATGAACATAATAAGATTGCCAGGATAGCGGCATATTTGTACCTATATATGGGAGCTATCCAGGACAAATGTGCTGAAGGCCAAGATCTGGCAAATAGGCAACAGATGGCGTTAGAGAAGGCCCAATCTGATCTGGACTCTTCTGAGCAGAGGCTGCTCAGGAGCCAGGAGTCAGAAAAGGACAGCAAACGGTACATCACTAAAATAAAGGAGGATATGGATGTGCTGCAACAGGAAAAGGCGGACCAGGATACCAGATTTCTGCCCTTGCAGAAGGAGTATCAAGAAGGTTTGGACTCCCTACTGCAGAGCCAGAAAAAGCTGGAGCAACAATTAGATTTCAATAGGGCATGTGCCGAGCAGGTAGTCACCCTGCAAAGCCACCTAGATAGGGAGAAGGCAGAGAGCAATAAATTGATTTTGAAAGACCTGGATACCCAGGCAGAGTTTGACCAGGAGCGCCAGAAAGCTGGTGCCTTCCAAAGGCAAAGGGACGACCTGGCAGCACAGATGCAGGCTCTTAGTCAGGAAAGGGATACCTTAGGCCAGGAAGTCTGCCACTTAAAAAGGAAAATGGAAGAAAATCACCTGGCCCTCCAGGGACTGGTTGACCTCCAAAAAGAACACCAGAACTTGTTAGAGCACACCAGGAGGGTGGAGGATGCTCTGGCAAGAAAGGAGCAGGCCAATAGCGACACAGCTCAGGAGGTAACCCTCCTGCAGCAAAGACAGGCCCAGTACTCCAGGACCAATCAGGAGGCACAGAGAGAGAATGAGGCTCTCTGCCAGCACAATGATAGGCTCCAGCAACAGGTAGCCATGCAGGAGAGACTGCTAGAGTCTAGTAAGGCCTTAACTGAGGAACTGAAAGCGCAGGCTCTTGCATTGCAACAGGGAGGAGGGGTTGATAAAGACGAGGTGCGCTGGGAAAGGGAAACGCCTGAGCATAACCTCAGGAGCCCTGGTACCAGAGGCCTTCATCTCTCCCAGTCCCTGGACACTGCCACCCCCATGTCCCCTCGTGCACATGAGCCCAGTGCCACGGAGACGGCAGATTACTATCCAGCTAGAAGTATGGGGCTCATAGGCCAGTACCTCCCAGGAATGGATGGGCGGGCATCCGGGTATGCGCACCCAGGCACAGTGCAATTTAGTGGGGAACCCCAGGAGAGTAGCCCATTAAGGGCATCCTGAAAACCTCTGCCCAGTTAGGTCAGTGGGGGGGGGGTACCCATCAAATCCTGGCAGCAAGGAGGGATCTGAAGACTCCTCTGAGCATTACAGGACACAGGAGACCAGGTCCCCACATTCTGCCAGCCATTCACAGGCTCGCAGAATCCGGGAAAACCTGGAGGATCAGACGGGCACCTCTGGGAGCAGTGCTTCTGAGTCAGAGGATGAATGGACCAGGGTTACCCGAACCAAAAAGGCCAATAAGGCAAAAAGGGCCTTGCTTAAGGACCCATTGAAACAAATAAAGGCAATCAGGAGTGTCATCACTCCTTATCATAAGAACGCCAAGCATTCCATTTGGGAACACTTGGAGCTCTATGAGCAAATGATGGAGACTTTCCATTTGAAGGACAGCAGTAGCTGCATCCAGTACGTCAAATGGACATTCTCCCCAGAATAGTGCAGTTTCTTTGCGGGGCTGGAGGACCAAAATCATTTAAGATGGTCCACCTATGAGGCGGCCATCTTGAAACATTTTTCTGTTCACAGAAATCCTCAAGAGGCTCGCAAGGCAGCCTACAATTTGCAATTTGGGGGGGGGATCAGGCCCCACAAGAGTTTGTGCAAGAATTAAAACGTGCTTTTGCGCAGACCACCAGAAGGGTGCGCACGGATAGCAGAGAATTTATCAGTACGTTTTTCCATGCCTTACCCAAATACATAATGACCCAGCTCGTGAGAGATTTTCATGTGAAAAGATCTTTAGACTGGGTCATTGAACAGGCTACCCGGATCTATGAGGTGCAGAAGCCTATCGAAAATAAAAATAACGCGCCGAAAAACCCCAAAACCAACAGCACCCCTGCTGCTGCCAAGGTGGCAGAGGTAAAGGTTGCCCCCGTTTTAGTTTTGGAGATGGGGGGGCCTAAAAACCTGCCTGCACCAAATAATTCACAGCCCAGAAGGCCCTTGGGCCAGTCACAGACAGGGAGTCGAGGAGGTAGTCCCACAAATGGGGTCCCCCGCTCCCCTGACTATGTAAGTCCTCGTTACAAGGGAAACCGACCAATCCTGGGTTATGTTTGGACTCCTCCAGCCCAAGTGGGGGGGATCCAGCCAAGCACCTGACCCGGGGAACTTCCCTCCTAACTTCCCCCAGGAGGGCAGAAATTCTCCAAATCCTGGGCAGAACTTTTTCCCCAGGTATCCACCCAATTTCCAGCCCCAAAATCATCCATCCTTCTTTCCCCAATTCCCTGAGCCCAGACAACCTAATCCGGGAGAGGGGAGGCCAAGGGTGGAGGGGTACCAAAATCTTCCCAACCAGGTGTACTACCAGAGAAGGGATAGCTACCCTTCCCGGGATCAGCCCAGGGGAGCAAATAGAGCCCCATATCAGCCTGAGCGGGTTTCACAACTTGAGCGCCAGGTCCAAAATATGGCACGAGATCTGGGTCACATACTGAGGGCTCAACAGAACCCTCAGATGAGCATGCCACCGCAGAATGCCCAAACTCTGGACCGGGTGCTCCAGAACAATGATGGGGGCAGCACCCCGATAACCCACCGGCTCCCAGGGAGGAGGCACAAGGGGAAGAGGGGTGTAAAGCCTTGGAGGAAGCCTTCTTCCCAACTTGTAAACAGCCTCTGGAAAACCAGGAACCGGAAACAAAATCCCCTACCCCTGAAAGCCTGCCTCCCAAGGAGCAGAGGGGGGGTAGGAGAAACAAAGGACCCAAACAGATCCACTTTGTGGAGGAGGTACAGGTCGTCCAATTTGAGGGAGAGAGATCCTCAGAAGATCCTGGGAAAAGGATCTTCTCCTTCAGAGATGGGGGAACTCCTCCCAAGGAAAAATGGGTCCCATGGGATGCCAATTCAGACTGGGGAGATGTGGAGACTGAGCTACCGCCGCCCATCATCTCATCCCAGAACCGACAATACCAAAATCCTGTGGATCAAACCCATCCTGAGGACTGCCTCCAAAAAGGGGGGGGTGGCCCAGAACCTGAAACCATTTCCAGTTGCCAACTTTTTCTTTCAGATTCCCCAGGCTCTCCACAGAATTCTGCCCAAATCTCTTCGCTAGCAATGTCCAAAACCAGAAAGTTAGCCCACCAGTTGTCCAAAAATGTGCATTATCTGTGCCCCCTTGAGGAGAAGGAGGGAAGATACTATGCCCTGGTACAAGTGCAGGGGCAGGGTACAATTTTGGCACTGATGGACACTGGATCCCAAGCTACCCTTCTGTCCAAAAGGGCCTTTGAGGAACTAAATGCAGGAAGGGGGGAGAATTACCAAATTCCTCTCACCTCTCTTCCTGGACAACTGCAGAACTTTGACGGGAAGGAAATTCCCGTTGAGGGGACTGCAGACTTGGATATAGTAGTGACTCCAGAGGGCACCCCTTGTTTACTAGGGAATGACCTCCTGAGAAGGTTGTCACCCCTAATAGATTGCGTAAACAAGGTCCTCTGGACCCAGACTAGCCGACCAATAAAATTAAAACAGAGTGTCAACCATGTTAGTTTAAATGGCACCTGCCACATGGTTGAACAAAAATCTGACCAAGTAGAATTTCACTTCCAGAACAACGAAATTCCAGACGTGACAGTAATAGCAGTAGGACAACAGACTGGTGATGGGGGGTCCTCTCTATTTCTGAAAATCAACCTTCCTTCCAGTTTAAGGTGGTATTCCACACTGGAAGGAAACACCCTGAAATTCTTTACTAATCCACAATCAGAAACTCCCACTCCTATAGTCCAGAAAGATGTGAAATCAGCTCAGAGCTTGCCTGATATTCAGCAAATTGGAGAGCAGTTGTTCATCCCTGTCCAGTTAAATGATGGGAAGGACTCTGTTCTCGCTCGAGTGTGTGTGAACAACGGTAAGAGCTTCATCAGCGAAGCCATGTTCCGCCAACTCCCAAAAGATCCAGCCATTCCCACATTCAAACTGATAGACAAATGGGAAATGGACCTGGAAGTACCTAATTCCAAACATCTCCTGCCAAGGTGTATGCTCAAAATCTCCATTGGCAACAAGAGCATAGTCCATAATTGTTGGGTTGTGCGAGACGTCACTGCCGCCTTTTACTTAGGCAGTGACATTCTCAATCGCTTTGCCATTAGTTTGGACCTAATAAACTTCAAAGCTTGGTCCCGATTAGCGGATAATCCCATGGGCTTTGATGATCCAGAAAAAGCATTTAGGTCAGCTCAATTGCTACCTTATGCAGTTGAAATTCAGATCAAAGAGGAAGTCACCATCCCAGAAAGGACCCGACAATTCTCCCTGGAAGTAAAAGTTAAAAGAGGACAAAAATTGCAAAACCCTGATGCTTATATACATCTAAATGCTTCTCTCCAACAGCAAGGGTTGGGGTAAACCCAACTCCATTAGTCAACATAGAACATGACACCATTCCAATAGAGGTGGATAACAGCGACTTAAAGAGTGTTACTCTAGCCGCAAGCACCATTATTGGAATGGCGGTTGATGACCGACATTTCTCCATTGATCTAGGAAATGAACTGTTAGGACCAATCCCCAAGGACTGTTTGGACAGTGACAGTGATGACAAAACAAAACCAGACAGGATCTTCACCAGGCATGGGGGGAACTTCCTGGTGTACACTTCTTGCCCTTACGGTAAGGAAGATGTGACTTGTGACTTCAGGAGGGATGAGGTGATTTTCCAGGTCCATGAGGGCTGCCTTTCCCACCGGAAGCCTCCCGTCCAAATCAGCACTCTGACCAGGGACTTCTCCACCCAGCTGGAGGAGGCCGCTGACATAGCCAAACCAGAAGTCTTTCCAGGCTTCAGGCAGATGGTGGAAGAGAGAGTCAACCTAGCTGATGCCTGTGTGACTCTGGAACAGAAGCAAAAGTTGAAACAAGTTTTCTTGGATTTCCAAGATCTCTTTGCGGTAGACTCATATGACTGTGGTCGCACCGACATCCACACCACAACAATTCCCACGGACCCTGGAATGACCCCAGTGTTTGTGAAGCAATATCGCTTGCCTCTCGCATCCATGGAGTCCCTTACTGAAATAATTAAGAACCTAGAGTCCCGGGGAATAATCCGACCAGTCCACAGCACTTTCAATAATCCGGTGCTGGGAATATTGAAGCCAAACGGCCAGTGGAGACTCTGCGCCGACCTTAGGGAGCTCAACAAACGGGTCCATACTTCCCGATGGCCTCTGCCCTACATTGACCAAGGGCTGGCCCAGATTCAGGGGTCACAGGTATTCACAGCAATAGACCTGACCAATGGATTCTGGACCGTGCCTGTCAGTAGGGAGGACCAATACAAACTGGCTTTTACCTTTGGGGGCCAGCAGTACACATGGACCCGGACTCCCTTCGGATACCTCAACTCCGGCAATGAATTCAACATTTTCCTACATAAGGCCATGCCGGACCTGGGTGCGAGGGGTAACCTGGCTTATGTAGATGATGTCCTCATCAAAAGTTCATCTGTGGAGGAACACATAGCGGAGATCCGTTATGTTCTGACACAGTTGAGGGCCGCCGGAGCAAACCTTTCCTTTCAGAAAGCACAGTGGTGTAGAACCCGTGTTAATTTCTTGGGGCATGAGATTACTCCTCAGGGTCTCTGTCCCCAAGAAAAGAAAGTGGAAGCACTCCAGAAACTTGAAGACCCCACAACTCTGCGGGAACTAAGGAGCCTCCTTGGACTGACTAATTACAGCAGAAAGTTCATTGAAGGCTACGCAGAGATCACTAGACCCCTGATTCATCTCTTGAAGGGGGGGGTCAAGTGGGAATGGGGTCCAGAACAATCCGAGGCGGTAAGACAACTCAAAAGAAGCCTCTCACAAGCGCCTTGCCTATCTTACCCTGTCAGAAACAAGGAGTTCTTCTTGGAGACGGGGTTCTCTAATACGTGCTTGACCGCAGTATTATACCAAAAGCATGACAAGGTCAATAAAGTAATCTCCTATGCGAGCAAAACATTATCCTCCGTGGAGGTAAATTCAACGATTGTGAGAAGGCACTCCTGGCAACGGTGTGGGCATTGAAGAATTACCGCCCGTTTATCCAGGGGGAACACATCATAGTGGAGACTCCACACCAGCCTCTGCAATATCTCCAAAGTGACAGAATCCTGGCCGGAAATGTGAGTAATTCCCGAATTACTTCCTGGATTCTGTCAATGCAAGGCTTTCCTGTGGAGGTCAGATATGGCCAAAACAAGAAGAGTCCCCTCGCGCAAGGTCTGGCTGACTTGCATGATTGTGCCAGAGAAAACTGTCTCCAGGACGAAAGTCTAAAAATCAAGGACAACATGGAGGCATACCTTAATTCCCCACACAAAGTCTTTGAAGAAGACAAGTGTGAGGGATTGCCCACTGTCTATGCGGATGGATGCTCTTACCATGTTGACAACGACGGGGAGAAAGAACTGGTGGCTGGCGTACGGAATGCATGGGTGAAGGAGTTCCCAGAACCCTCCGCTGGATACAAAATTGGTCCCCGAAGTAGTCAGGTGGCAGAATTGATGGCTGTGCATCAGGCCATACTCACTGATGTCCAGCATCAACTCCACGAACTGGTCATAATCACAGATTCGGATTATGTACGGAACGGGTTTGTGGAGCACCTGGTTAACTGAAAAACCAGAGGCATGTTATGCGCTAATAACAAACCCCTGAAACATGGGAAGTTAATCCAAAATATTGATGATCTGGTCACATCGAATGGGATGACCATCTACTGGAAAAAGATCAAGGGTCATTCCAAAGTAGAGGGACCAGACAAAACTGGAAATGACTTAGCTGATCAGCTGGCCAAAACCGGGGCCATCCAAGGGGATCTAATCGAAATGGAGTCCCTGTTGGGGGAAATTCAGGTCACCGCTATCACTAGGTCCCAGACAAATGCTCACAATGATCTTTCAACTGCACAATGGAGTAAGATTTAATTACAGCTCAGAAGGGGGATCCAATTATTGGTAAGTTTTACCAACACCTTGAGGACTCTGAGAACTTTCCCCTGACGGATACCGATTACATTGGGAAAGAGGACCTAAGAGTGTTGATGAAATGTCCAAAAATGTTCCGAATCCAAGACGGTTTGTTGGTAAGGAAATCCCAAGCTGGGCATGATCAGTGGGTGGTTCCTACCTCATTCCGAAGCCTGATGTTAAGTCACGCCCATGATGCGGCCACCGCCGGTCATAGGGGGTTTCACACAACACTGGAAATCTTAAGAGAGGTTGCATACTGGCCACACATGGGGCAGGACCTCGACCAATACTTGAAGGGGTGTCTTGTGTGTGCACAATTTCAGCCATCATCCCTCACACACCGTGCGCCTCTCCAAAAGAGGGGGATGACACTGCCATGGTCAGATTTGCAAAACGACTTTGTAGGCCCTGTGATTCGCTCGTCTAGAGGAAACAAGTACATGTTGACCGTTACATGCTTGTTTACCAAGTGGGTGGAATGTCTCCCAGCCCCAAACTGCAAGGCAGAAACAGCAGCTGCCCTGATGATTAACCACATCTTTTCCCGTTTTGGTCTACCTCAAAGGATTGAGTCAGACAGAGGTAGCCACTTCACCAGTGAAGTAATGACGAAGATGTGGGAGATACTGGGGGTCAAAAGAAAGCTACATATTGCTTACAGGCCAGCTTCTTCTGGAGTAGTGGAGAGATATAACCGAACCATTGTGAGCATCTTAAAAAAGTTTGTGGCAGATTCTGGGCCAAGTTGGGATATCCGATTACCTCTGGTCCTAATGGCCATCAGATCTACCCCTTCATCTGCAACCAAAATGTCACCATTTGAGTTGATGACTGGACGCAAGATGGTGCTTCCCCAGCATTTGCTCTACAGAACCCAAGAGCAAACGTTGATAAATGCCTCCACAACTCATGAGTATGTGGAGAATTTAAGGAAACACCTTCAGCATGCTTTTGCCTATGCTCAGCGGAATCTAGAAAGATCAGCCGAGAGCATGAAGACCCACTATGATTTAAAAACTACCCGAAAGGAATATAAGGTGGGTGATCGGGTCTATCTATACAATTTCCAAAGGAACCAGGCCAAACAGCGAAAATTCTTGCCTACATGGACAGGATCGTTTGAAATTATAGACAAGATCTCCCCTGTTGCCTATAAAATCTGCATCCCCAAAGGCAGTCTGGCAGAAGGGGAAGACAAGTGGGTCCATATTAACCAGCTAAAGTGTTGCCATCCCAGGCACACTTTGCAGCAACTGGAGGAGTCCTCTGCAATACCAGAGGGGACCTCTCCAGATTAATTCAGTTCCAACCCTAAAATATCCCACATATAGTCTCTAAAATATTATACTCTTGTAAGCCACTGTCTTTGAATGATAACTTGTATCTCAAAAGTAAAATGTTAGGTATGTTAAAGTATAAAGTGTATATGTCTGCCACACCATTAGTAGTGATGGAAAAATGTCTACAAATAGGTATTTCCGCTTTTCCTTTGTCGTTCTAGGAGAAAGAAAACCTGGAGACTGGCAAAGGAGGATGATCCAGAGACCGGGAGCAGAGACCCAAGGGGCCCGGGGTACCGCCCAATCCTCCCATCAAGACCAGCAAGGAGAACTGATTGATCGACTGGAGGGAGGAAAAGATGCTGAACTGTGCCACCTATGGAATTGGAAGAAGAGGAGGTGAACATCCCAGATCTTGCGAGTTCCATCAGTGAAAGGACAGAATGGCCATCGCAAGAGGGGGGCTTGTGGGATGTTTTTACCCATGCATCCAAGCCCTACAATAAAACTGTGCAGTTGTCACGCCGCCCCCCACGCTACCTGCTGCACCTATGAAAACAAAGACACGCCCTACCCCGTCTGTGGCCTCCACCCCTCTTGCCACCTGACACACACGCCTTGACACATGTACCGTTTTGCCTCCTCGCGTCCTGTACAGCAGGGCACGGCATGGCAGGATTGGCAGGACTGGCGTTTATCGCCCTTCACATCGCTGGCAAACGAAGTGGAGACTCCTTCATCGGCGAGACATACGGCGTTCACGGAAACTTGCGCGTCACGGCGCGTCACGGATCACGTGACTCGTGGTCCCTTAGCAACGCTGCAGCGTTTTGTTTCCACACCTCACGTGACTACGGTCACGTGCTTTCTCCCAAGGGATAAAGGAAGACCGGAAACTGAAGACGTTCCTTCACAGCTGTTTTCGTCTGGATCACGTGACGCTCTTTCTTCGTTCTAAGGATCTGTGTCCATCGCCTGACCACGGTTTGCTTCACGGACTGTTACGCTTAGCCCTCATCTGTTTTGGAACTTTGGATTGCCTGCTGACTATTACGCTTTGCCCAACGGACTGCTCCATGCTTAACCCTTCACTTGATTTGGAACTTTGATTTACATGCTGCCGAACTACGCTTTGCTCTACGGACTGTATTTGTCTCTTAACCCTTCATCTGCCTCGACCTGGATCGCCTGTTTTTGACCACGGACTGCTTGATTTTCTCTACGGATCACATACCACTTTAGGATTTCGGTCCTGCACTAGGTGTTCACCTACCCTTGCCCTCTGTCTGGCCCAACTGCTGTCTGAAGGTCAACGCCTCCCTCGGCCTTTCTGGAACCACCCTCAAATCCCCACAGGTACATCGTGCTCTTGTATTTTGCATTCAGTATACATTGCCTTGCCCTGTATCCTAACCACATTGCTCCTTGCCTTGCAGCGCTCAAGGGGTTCTTCCGGCTGTTCCCACGCCCAGGCTTGCGGACTTCCACCTGTGGCTTCAAATATCACACAGACAGTATTTCTGGTGTTGTCAGTGTGATACTTGGGGACAGAGGGGTTGCCCATACTCTGCACGACCATCAAGTTTGTAACAGCAGTACTGGCATGGAAAACATCATGATGGCCAGAACTCCCCAGAGAGTGCACAGGGAAAACATGAAGAATAGGCTGCCACCCATTTTTGCCTATGTTGTGAGCACAGGAGGGCACTGCCTAAAACCACCAGTGGGCTGCACACACAGTAGCCCGAAATCATTGGGAATGGCAATGCTGATTGCCAAAAAAGCAACTCAGAACTGTGGGGAATTCATTTTCTTAATCCCAAAAATGGTTGCATTACCAGTACTCACCACTATCAGAAAGCCGGCGTTTTAAAACCATCAGACTTTTGTGTAAAACTGAACAAATGAAACAAAACCAGACCAAGGAAAGACTTGCTAAGAGGTGGATACAATGTAAAACTATATTCTGAAATGGCTTGAAGGAAGTAATTATTTAATGTATAGGTAAAAATTGTCAGTTTGATTTGAATGTAGAAAACTGGGAACAAAAAGTGACATTTAGCTGAAACCTGGCTTAATGAAACTGGATTCTGCCTGACAACTACCCCCGACAGGAGTTGAAACTGGATCAACAGCTGTGTTCCCTGCCAGGCCTGGCTGCATCCTGAGGTCACATGGCCCTGTTGATTGAAAGGGGAGTGGCAGCTGGGGACTACAGGGAGTTGAACAAAGGCCTGTCCTGGACTCAGGCAAATGTTATATTGGGGGCGTCGTAAAAGTGGCTTCCTCTTAGGGGAAACTGGGAGGGGCAGTGCCTCTGCTAGCAGCTGAGCTTGGGGGAAGTGGATAAACCAGTTATTCCACCCTGTGATGTGGGAAGCCACACCCCTTTTTGACCAGGGCATAATTTTAAAAAGATAGATAACTCATAGTGCGGACTTGTCAGAATTATATAAGTAATATCATTATTTTTGTGATTTTTCTGTGAACATTTTGAGAGGCGTTAGGACCCTGTGGTGTATTCTGGGGGGTTGCTAGCGGAAAATAGGGTCTCACTCCAAATGTCTGCATGTTAAAAATCTGACACTTCATCAATTAATGTCCATACTCCTTGCGCACATGTGTGTAATTTTGGGTTAATGTCCGATATTGCAAAACCAGTTAAAAAGCGCAAAATGTTGTCATTTTTTAATGCAAGCCCCCAGGAAGAACAGAGGCGGACAAGCATGGACCATAAGGAATATATAATGTGCACATGTAGTTTCAACAAATTGTATATCTGGGAAGGATGTATTTGAATCAAATATAGATTTGTGGGCAAACTGACCAGGGGAGGATCCCCTGACCCATAAACAGACTTCATCATGCTGACAATCCATTTCCTTCCCCCAATCATGGGAGAGGGGAGAATTGAGCCAATGACAAGTAGAGAGGGGCAGGCCTAGCTAGGCCCAGGCACACGCCCATTTTCAAAACACATAAAAAGAGACTGCTGGGACAGGTAGAGAGATTCAATTCCATTTGCTGCGGAGCATGCTGACCGACGACTTCACATCCAGACTTCAAATCCATCAATCTCCAAAGACCAGAACTTTACTTCAGAACTTAAAGCAAGGGCCTAAACCCACAAACTGAGAACTCTTCTCAGCAGGCCTCAGCAACCTTAAAATCATTTGCAAACTATTCCACAGCCGGGCGAGCTGTTTGAATTCTTTTGCCAAGAACAATTGCCAGAGACCAGACCAGAGATCCAGAGTGACCCAGACCGCTGTGAGCAGAACCAGAGAGCTGACCCAGATCACTGTGAAGTGCCGAGACCAGAACCGGAGTCCAGTCCAAAACCTGACCAGATCCGTGGCGAGGCCTATTTCAAACTTATATTGTGAGTACCTAGCAGAACTGTGCAGAACCAATCTCTTAGTTAAAATAATCTAATCCAAACTATTTTAACCTAAGTAGAACTGCCTCCTAGAAATCGTATCATCTGTCATTTTTAAAGCTGCACAACTGTCACCTGTCAATTTGCGATTTGACCTGATTTCTTTACCTGTAAAAAGATAGCAGCTTTTTGCTTTCCTCTGCTAAAAATGTGTTTGCCTCTTAATAACCATCCCTGAATCATTGCTAAAGTGAGCCTGAGCTCATCCCAAGTATCTCTCACTCACCCTGAACCTCCTAAAGGGAATTAAAAGCATTTTCAGCATATTTCTCATTTTATTGCCACCACATTCAAAGCACTTGGGCCTGTGTTTTAAAACTCATACCGGTTTTCTCTAAGCTTGCTGGGGTGGGAATTGAATTTCGTATTGTATTTGATTGCATTCCTGAGAACTGTGTGTGTTACTTCCATCTCCTTCCATTTCTTACATTGCATAGGGGGGAGGGTGACTTGCCAGAGAAAAAGTGATTATCTTATCTTTTGCTAAAATCATATCAAGTATTTCTGTACTGCATTTTATTCCTCATTGCTTTTCCCTTGAAATCATAAAAGTATTTTCACTGCCTTATCCATCCTACACCAACTCCTCATTGATTATAAAGAAGTGTGCTAGTGTCAGATTACCCATTGTTGATTAACATTATATTTATGAGGGCGATATTGATTATTAATTATTATAAAAGCGTGGTATCTATATTTTGTTTTATTTCTCAAATAAACCTTTTAAACTTGCAAAACAGAACTACTTCTTGGCTCAGTGAGGTCAGGGGGATTCTAAGAGAGGGGTGTTATATAGGGGTAGTCACCCAGAACTCATGAACTGGACATAAAGATATATCAATAAGGGTTTCCATTCAGTGTCCCAGACTAGGCATTGACTTAGCTGTAGTGTTGAATTGAATCCTCTTACAATTGTCAGAGACAAATCAATGAATTGCAAGCAATAATCAATAAGGTCAGAGATGAGAATTTTGATCTCTGTCATGAAGCCGAACAGCTTCCTGTGCAGTGCAAAAACCTGGAACAGCAAATGTTTAATCTCAAATCTCAGGAAAAGCGACAGGGTACTACAGTCACTGGAGCTGAACTCAATCACAGCCCTATCCAAGGAAACAATGTACCAGCAGCTGTCCCCTTGCCCTGACCTGGTTATAACCCAATGGCGGGGTCTGAATCACCTGCAAATATTCACACACATTCTTGCCCACAAGAAAACAGGAGTAAGCGACAAAATTACATATACCAGAATGCACCATGAGGTCCTATAAAAATTATGAAATCTATCAAGACTTTGATTAAACTATTCAAAAAGGAAGGCAATTTCTGCATGGAAGACCATTTAGAGACCGTTCATGATACATTCAAAGTCCTCCAGATCCCTGGGGAACAATAAAGTCAGTATTTTCACCTCACCCTAGATGCAGCATCTGCTAGTATCATTCGTGGTCTCAATGAACATGACAATTTGTCATGGGCAGACTTTGAGGAGGAGGTTAGACATCAGGTTAGACATCAATTCTCACCTTACCAGCCTATGCAGGATGCCAAGAAAGCTGCTTATACTATGACGGCAAAGCAGAATGAATCACCTTGCCAGTTCTTTCAAATCTTAAAAAGATCATTTTCACGCTTTGATGTGATCTTTAACCCTAACTCTGTAAAATTCAAAACTGCATACTCTTCTCCAAAAAAAAAAAATTGTCTCCCAATTAATTTGTGAATTTGACGGGGAAAAATCCCTAGAATGGATAATAGAACAGGGGACCAAACTGTATGAAGTGATATTTGGTCAGAGAGAGGAGGGTCCTAAGAATAAAGAGACCAAACCAAAGTCTAAGGAATACATACCAGCGATTTTGCAGGTAAAATCTGTAAAGATGCCGCTAGCATCAGTCCAAACTCAGGCAAAGAACAACATGACACCTAAATAAAGGGGTGTGCCTCCACAGAGGACACCACCCCAAACACTTATATTCCAATCCATTTATCCCAACGATAGAAGTTCTTACATAAGTCCTATATATTTTGGTAGTTCTCCCAGAGTGGGATTTCTCCACGATATGCCAGGCCTAAATAACAATCAAAATCAAATGTACAATGGCCCATCCCAGACACTAGGTGCCCAGAGCAGATTTGACCATAATACGATGGTATGTGGCCACCAAAAAAGACCAAGATATGTGGATCAATTAATTGAAAATGGAAACCACCATATGGAACAGTTCTCATCAAATGAAAGACAAAATATGAATTATGTCCCTTGCCAATATAATCAGTCACCACCACTTGTCGACTATGGTCCGAGGATGGTCACTCCACGTTCTCCACCTCCTTTGTCACGCAAATTCAGAGGTAACGCAAATAAAAATCAATCTCCTGAAAGATATCAGAACATGCCTAATCAGGGTGACTTTAATCATTACTGGGCCAGACCACAAGGAGAGGATTTCAGAGACATGGACAGATTTCAATGCTTAGTGGCCTAAGTCCAAATGTTGTCTAAACAGATAGGAAAATGATGTGCAGTCCAAAAGCAACAGCCAAGTGTAGGAGCAGAAGTTCATACAAGTGATCTTGTGTGTAGCGACAACAAGTGACTAGCTAATCACCTCTACACTGATGAAAAAGCAGATGCCCATGAATTGCCTTTGGATAAAAATACTGAATTACTTGCTGATTTAAAAATGAGAAAACAAACTAATGAAAGCGAGACAGGGAATTTCAACACACACAAAAAGGGAGTGTGGATCAATTTAGAGTTGAATCAGACCATTCAGGTGTGTGACGATGAACAACAAAAGGGGGAAAGTGAACAAGAAAAACCCAAAGAACAGAGAAGCAGATTTAAAAAGAGCATCCAATGTGAAAATAAAACACAAAACGAAGAATTAGGATCAACAGATAGATTATCCTTACTTGATAATCAAACCACTGTTGATACGCACACAGAGGACACAATTGCCCAAAAGGCAGGTGCAGGTCAATCACCTGAGGAGTATTTTGAACCACGGATATTCCAAGGGACAGAAATGACAGGCTCCATACCAAATGCAGATAAGTGCCATACGCCAGAAGCTGACATGCTATAATGTGACAATTGTGAAAACACCCAGCAAATAGGTTGGAACGTGGAAGTAAGTAACCAGGACCCAGACAATGGGAAAGGTACAATGAGAAATCGTGGTGTGAACACTAGAGGTCCTAAGTCAGAGGGGCCGTCAGTGGCTACACTCCAAATGGGTTCTAGACCCAGGAGACTAAACAAAGAAATTCAAAATGAAGTGGGTAAAAGGAGGGTAAAATGTCATTTCATATGCCCATGTGCTTAGCAACAAGTAAATGAGACCCAAGAAAAGTCAGGAAATTAGCAAAAATTCTCATTTTCTATGCATACTAGAAGAGGTTGGAGATAGGTACTACGCTCATATCCCCGTTAAAGAAAAATGGAATGCATTTGCAATGTTTGACACAGGTGCCCAAGCAACCATAATATCAAAAGAACCAGTGAAAAGTATCAATGAGGGGAGATCCCCACAAAATCATGTAAAGATGAGGCAAAATGAAGGCCTTGTGCACAGTTTCAATAGTGAAGAAATACATATCGAAGGTATCATTGAGGTTGACATAAAGATAGGGAAGCATCGGGTCAGACAGGGAGTGCAGGTCATACCCATTCATGAAATACCCTTTCTCATAGGGACGAATTGCATGCAGAGGTTATCACCCCTCATTTATGGGGTAAATGGAATATTATGGTCCTTAGTTAAAACATCCTTGAGACCTAAGAAAATAATGACCCAAAGCAACAGTGTAAAAGAATGCCACACCATTGCTAAATCAGAAAGTGAGTGGAAGTAGATCTTCAGAATGGCTGTGTGCTTAGCGTCACTGTCATTCTCATGTGTCAGGATGAAATGTGAGGAGAAAAAGAGAAGTCTTTGGAGATATATTTGGACCCCAGGAAATTCTGGCAAACAGAAATAGATGAAAAAACATTGTATTTTTATCTAAATGAAGAAAAATGCAAATCAAATATTACTGCAGTGTTAAATAAAAAAACACATTTCAACAATCTCAGAAATACACATGGGAGAAGTGCAGCCATGGATCCCTATGCATGTGAATGGGTATTCTGAAATGGCTGAAGCCACTTTGGCGCTTGAGCATGAAGGAGTTTTATTAATGATAAGGTACTTTGGCAGATACATGACAGGGAGAATATCCCAAAGTTTAAAATAAGGAACCAACACATTTTTGGCCTAGCTGACCCGAGTTGGGATAAAGACTTGTAGGAAGAAGCATGTTTAAGATTACAATTTGCTCTAAGAGCATTCTTCACAACGTATGGATTGTGAGCGGGACACAAAAACATGTTACTTGGGAAATTACTTGACACAAAAGGACCAAATGGAGAGGGGGATCTCATACCTGAGTCTACCCTTACATGTTCACACATTAAAGAACTCAGATTAGCCAATTCTAAAAAAGTGTTCCAAAAAGATATTATTTTTCTTTTTTTAGATTCAATTTACCCTCTTGTGAGGTACTTGAGATTCCTTTAAAAGCTGCTTCAAAGATGAAAAAAAATTATTTTTATTAAATTTCTCTGTCCACAGGGTGTTAAAAAGAAATACATGTAACCGTATTCCTATTGGATACCTATGTTCATTTATCTCAGAAGGTAGTATGCTGTCATTTGTAGGTTTTCAAATTGTTTTCTTCAAGAGTTCAAATCTCCCATGTTTTACTTCTGTTCTGATCTTTATTACAATTTGTAGAATCCGGTTCAGAAATCTTGATGATTCCCATCTGTTTTAGGGGAGTCAAGGATCAGGAAGACCGGCGATTCTTAATTATCTATTCGTCTTGGACTCATCCTGCTATGGAAGCCACAAAAAAGCCTACCGGTTTCAGTGGCAAGAGCGCCACATTCATCAGGGCTGGGCGGACACTTCTGGTTTGGTGTGTCTATGTATCGGTAACTGGTTGGATGGTACCGGGAAATCCCACCTAGTTGTAGAGATCCCTACTTGTATCCATGTGGATGGGAAGATTACGTGCTGAACTTCCCAGGGAGGCATGAGAAAATGGTCATGCTTTTGGGTCTTCTCTGTGATTCTACGAAGGCCCAGATGGGGAGTCGGCTTTTTTGTGGCTCCCATAGCAAGATGAGTCCTAGACGAATAGATAATTAAGAATTGCCGGACTTCCTGATCCTTGACTCCCCTAAAAACAGATGGGAATCATCAAGATTTCTGAACCCGATTCTACAAATTGTAATAAAGATCAGAACAGAAGTAAAACATTGGAGATTTGAACTCTTGAAGAAAACAATTTGAAAACATACAAATAACAGCATACTACCTTCTGAGATAAATGAACATAGGTATCCAATAGGAATACGGTTAATTGGGAAATGACATCATGCACAGAATGTGTATGGTATTAGACTTTCTAAATCAAAAGGTCTGGTCAGGTTGAGTGGAGCCGCACCTGAATTTGAAGACAAAAGACAAGCTTACCATTGTACCCAAATGACTCCACATGCAATTGAGCTTCAGGTGATAAAGAATGTTAGTATTCCCGCATTTACCAGACAATTTACAGTAGCATTAAAATACAGGATTGGACAACAGATAAATGATTCTGATGCATTTGTATGCCTAAAGGAATCCATACAGCAGCAAGGGTTAGAATATGACTATACACCACTGATAGAGATTGGTGATGGAGCCATTCAAATCCTGGTGGACAATAAAGGGAGTCAAGACATTCATTAATGGCGAAGAGAATTCAGCATTTGGAATCACAATACAGAAATCATATTACACTACTGATTTCAGTAACCCAGTGATTGGGAACATCCCTGAAAGTTCTGTGACTGCACAGGGTGAGTTACCAGAATCATTGGAGTCGAAGCCTAAAGGAATCTATAAAGTTCAGTCTGTGTACTCTTATGAACCAAGTGAAATGATATGCTGCCATAAGGATGATTGTATTCTTTTCGAATTAAGTGATTCTAAAAAAGAAAAACAGCATATTGAAATGAAGGTCAATATTCCAAAATATTTGAGTGTAGTGACTCGCCAGAGAGACACGGGCACACGGTTAGAGGACGGTCCAGAGGTTCTTTCTTTGGAGGATTTCCCAGTGCTTTCTAAAATGGTAGAGGAGCAGATTCAAGCTGCAGATGCTTGTACAAATGAAGAAGAAAAAGACCAATTGAGAAAAATATTCATGGAGTTCAAACAGGTTTTTGCCAAAGATGCATATGACTGTGGACTGATCAATTTACATGTTGCCACACTACCAGAAGGAGATGGTAGAGAGCCAGTACTTGTGCAACAATATAGGTTACCCATGACACGTTTGGAATCGCTAGCTGAAATAATCAAAATTTAGAATCTCGAGGAATCATTAGGCTCATTCATACTACATACATCAAATACTCCTATTTCAGGTGTGCTAAAACCCAATGACCAATGACTGACGTTTGTGTGCAGATCTATGAGAATTAAAAAAAAAGGTACCTATTTCAGGGTGACCTCTTCCATTTATTCACTAGGGTCTTGCACAAGTTCACGGCTCAAAGGTGTTTAACACATTAAACCTTAAAGTTGGATACTGGTGTGTGCCACTATCTGAAAATATTCAAAATGTATTTGCAGTTTCATTTGACAAATCACAATATGCATGCTCCGGGACCCCTTTTGGGTATGTCAATAGAGGAAGTGAGTTTCGGATATTCCTGAGAAAGCCACTTCTGGATGCAGCTGAAAAAGGGACAATAGTTTATGTGGATGATGTACTAATCAAAAATGAAGATCTGAAAAGCCACTTCAATGAGATTAGACATGTACTCAGTCAGCTAAAGAAGGCTGCGGCAAAAGTATCTTCACCAAAAGCACAGTGATGTAGAAAAAGGGTAAACTTCCTAGGTCATGAAGTGACAGAGCATGGGTTAAACCGACAAAAGAAAAAAGTGAAAGTAATTCACAAACTAAAGGATCCCATTAATTTGAAAAGTTTAAAGAGCTTATTAGGAATTACCAGTTACAACAGAAAACGTATTGCAAATTATGCAGAGATTACAAAACCTTTGACAAGGTTACTGAAGTAGGGTGTACTCTGGAAATGGGGAAAGGAACAAAGTGAGGCTGTGGCCATGCTAAAAGGGTACCTAATGAAAGCACCATGTTTGGCATATCCAATGGAAAATCAGGATTTTTTTGTAGCAATAGGATTCACAGATCAATGCATGTCAGCAGTGTCATATCAAAAACATGATGCAAATAACAATACCATTGCATATGCCAGCAAAGCATTGTCACAGGTAGAGACCGCATTTAATGAATGTGAAAAATCGCTTCTGACTACTGTTTGGGCATTCCAACATTTCCGTCCCATAATTCAAGGGGAGCGGGTGATTGTGGAAACAAATCACCAGCATCTGCAATTTTTGCAAAGTAAGTGAATCAGATCAGGGAATTTGGCCCAGTCAAGAATAATTTCATGGACATTAACACTTAGGCATTTCCATTAGAAGTGCGATATGGACAAAATAAAAAGAACCCAGTTGCTCAAGGGCTAGCAGAGTTGCATGATTGTGCAGCTGTCTGTGCACCTGATGACAGTGTGCTGGAGACAAGTTTGAATGAATTTGAGCAATCTCCAAACAAGGCTTTCAATGAAGAAACATGTAAGGATTTAACAACTGTGTATGTAGATGGATGTGCATACCATGTAGAAAATGATACAGAAAAAGAACTAGTAACAGGAATAGGAAATGCATGGTTTCAATGTGACAGCAATCCAAGTTTAAGCATGAGGATAGGTCCCACAAGCAGTCAAGTGGCAGAACTGCCCTCTATTCATAAGGCAATATCTACAGCAGTAGAAAATAGACTCAAAGAGATAGTTTTAGTCACTGATTCTGATTATGCACAAAATAGTTTTGTGGCGTATTTACCTGGCTGGAAGGTGAAAGGTATACTCACACATAACAAGAAACCACTTAAACTTGGCAAGATGTTTCAAGCCATAGACAAACTTGTGTCAGAAAATGACCTGTTAATCCATTGGATGAAAATACGTGGTCATTTCAAAACACCAGGTGAGGACAAGGAAGGAAATGATAAGGCAGAACAGTTAGCCAAAACTGGAGCTGTAATGGGGGAGTTATTTTCTATTGAACATCTGCTTGGTAAAATACACATAGATGCGATAACACACTCTAAAAACTCAGAAAACAGTTGAACAGCCTGTGGCGCAATGCAGTTTTTGTACCCAAGAGCAAGACTTGATCAAGGCACAAAAAGGAAGAACTTATTCTAGGCCCATTCTACAACCATTTACTAAATGCAGAACACAAACCTCTGACTGAAGAGGACTGCAAAGGGAAAGAGAAATTGAGAGTGCTATTAAAAAACAAAAAGAGAATTAGGTTACAAGATGGACTGATGATTAGAGAATCCTTGATAGGCCAAATCCAATGGGTAGTGCCTTTGTCATTTCGGGGATTAAGGTTACATCACGCCCACAAGCCATAACTGCGGGACACAGAGGTTCACGGAAAACATTGGACATTTTAAAAGATTACACCTATTGGCCACACATGTCTCAAGATGTTGAGCTCTACACCAGAGGGTGTTTAGTGTGTGCACAGTTTCAGCATGTGTCACCAGCTCATAGAGCACCATTTATGAAAAGGGGTTTGATACTCCCCTGGTCTGATTTACAAGTTGATTATGTCGGGCCTGTGAGGAGATCAGCAAGGGGAAACAGGTACATGCAGACAGTCGTTTGTCTAATGCTAAATGGGTGAAATGCATTCCAGCTCCAGACAACAGTGCACAAATGGCAGCAACTTTACTTTTCAATCATATTTATTTAAGATTTGGTTTACCTCAAAGAATAGAATCAGACCGTGGAAGTCATTTCACTAGGGCATTAATGACAGCAATGTGGCAAATCTTGGGTGTGAAGAGAAAGCTACACATTTCTTACCGGCCCTCCTCTTCAGGGGAGTGGAACGATGCAACAGATAGATAGTTTATATATTAAAAAGGTTTGTAGCTGAAGCAGGATCTAGTTGGGATTTGCGGCTTCCACTGGTACTAATGGCTCTCAGGTTGACGCTGTCTAAATCAACAAATCTCAGCCCCCATGAAATCTTGACAGGAAGAAAAATGGTTTTTCAACAGCACTTACTTTACAGAACACATGAACCGGTTCTTGTAAATGCGTCCACAATTTATGAATATGTGGAAGAACTGAGAAAGCACTTGCAATACGCATTTGCATTTGTGCAGCAAAAGGCCGCTGACAGTGCAAAGACATATTACGATAGGAAGACATCTGAGAGGGAATATGAGAAAGGAGTATACATTATACTTTGGAAACAATAAGCATAAAAACTCAAAATTTCTTGCAGCGTGGCAAGGGCCATGTAGAATTGTGGATAAGGTTTTCCCCATGGTCTACAGAATTGCTAAAAAGGAGGGAGAATTAACAGTGGAATAGTTTGTCCATTTTAATCAAATGAAGCCCTTTCATCCAAAACATGAATTGAAAAGACTAGAGCAAGTTGAGACTAGCAGGGAGTAGTAAAAAGGGAAAAACTTATCAAGTTTGTGACCAAAAATGTAAATAACTACCTAAGACAAAGGCGTGTTGTGTTTGTGACTGTTAACTGAAAAATACCATGTGGTATTAGTGTGCTTAATTTATATAATTTTCAGATGGTTCCAAAAAAGATATCTTCGCTACGTGATATGTTATTTGGTACTATGTACATGAATTGATTTCAGATATCCCAGTGAGAAGGGAAAAGTAAAGGGTTTGATGTACTTGATTATTACGTTGTCTTATTCGTTTTATTCTAGAAAAATAATTGTTTTCCTCATCAGCCTGCCGGATCGTTGGAGTGCCCGGATACCTGGAGGATGCACCTGGAAGGAAGTCCCATGGAAATCCCACTGGACAAAAGAAGGGGGTGAAGATGGTGAAGATGATGACCCCAAAAGATGTGGAGATGATGACCCCGAAAAGAAGTCCCATGAAGTCCCAGAATGGAGGTTCACTTCACCAAGAACAGTTTCCTGAGGGACTTTTAAATTGACTGCAAAAACAATTTTTTATTTTTTTTACAAACTGATTTTTATTACAAACTGATTTTAACTGATTCTTACATCAGGCTGGGGCCAATAGCACCGTTTTATGGACTTATGTGTTTTTTTAAAGTGCCAATGTTTTCCTTTAATGTTTTACAAAAAAAGAAATTCTAAAACAAACAAAAATAAATACATAGATCACCAATTAAAAGAAGATAACAGATAAAGGTGATCAAGAGATGAAAAGATAAGGTGAACAAAAAAACATCCTAAAAAAAGATGTGATTTCTCTTGATCAAAATAGAGAATATACATAATGTTCTCATGAATGAATGTTACCATCTGCATGTTATTCATTTGTTGACTATTATAGTTTGCCAGCAGAAAAAAAACGAGCGGGTGTAGAAAGAATGTAGGCTTTGGATTTCAACATCCAGATTCCACATTTCATCATTCACATTTTAGCGAAGGTTTGAATTTTAACTAGGGCCAAGGGTGTGAGACTCATAGATGGACTTAAGAATATGAGATTCAGGCTGAATCTAAATAGATTCCAATGCACAGAACACATGCTAGAAAATTATCACTTTGCTCCACAATGCTATGTTAATGGGCTGAGTTGCACTGAAAAATGAAACTAACATACAAATGTACCCAAACCCATTTAACATATAACTCCCAAAATAACATGTAGTACAAATCAATCCATTATATAAACTGGATGCAGGTTAATGGGAATGAATGATGCCCTGGAAATTGAAAACTTTAAACATGCAGGATTGAAGCTGCACTGTGGTGTAAGATGACGAATGTGAAGATCCGTTCTGCTCAAGACAGTGCATAGTCTTGAGGCAGGAAATGCAAGAGAGATATAACAAGTTCTCTTCAGCCATGCAGTTTGTATTTTGGGTAAAGGCACAGAGGACATCATGTGCTATTTTAGTGGGAGGATCTTGTCATGGGGAGGTGCTTTTTGAGTGACACAGGGATTTGAGAAAAAGGTTTGAGGCAGAGAGGGCTGGGCATTCCATCCACTCACTGACGAAGGAGGCAGAAGTGCTGGAAGGAAGAGACGGCTGGTTCCTGGGCAGACTGTCTTCATGGCTGAGGCTGTCTCTCCCCTGGGTCGGCAGTCCTTAGAAGAGCCGCAGTCGAGCAACCTTATCTGTGATTGACCCTGGGTCACTGCCAAGCTGAGTCAGGGAATATGACCAACAGACCTAGGTAATTATACTGTTAATCGGGGGGGAGGAGGGGGTGTGAAGTGGCTGTTTGATACTAAGTAGCATAGGTTACATACATCAGTAAATTATTAGGCGCTGCACTAGTAAAAAGAATTTAACGCGCATGTAAAACTGTGTTTATATTTCTCAGAGTTTTGCTGTTATTCCAAGTGTATTTTTCCTGCCAGTTTTTTTTGCAAAGGCAAGGACGCCCATAGGCAGAGCTCTGCACTTTATCACAGATAAAAACTTTATTTATGTTGTGAATTACAATGTGGGTGCACATGTCATTCTGTGAAACTTGCATAATTCTAGTTTATGATAAAGAACAATTATTTTAAAAAAGGAAATTTAGTTTCAGTGTATTTCTTCTGCATTCACTCTCATTGATCTTACATGCATCGCGAGATAAACATGTGGTAAGAAAAATCCCAAAGCAAAGTTAGCCACAGTAAATTGTTTTACCTATAATGATTGAATGTTTTGTATTTCATTTGCATCTTTAATGTTTAACACAGCCAAAAGGGCATACGAGTCATATTGTAGATAAAATATCACATACGAGTATGAGCCAACGATTCAGAGTGTACTAAGTCCAGTATTTGTTTGCCGTTAGTGATCCTGGTGACATAATTATTAGGCAGTGTTGAGGGGCATGGCTAAATGGCCGCGTGAAAGGACGTGCCCTAGAGGAGCTCCCGCAGATCCGACATCGATCCTCATGATAAATGAAGTTTCCGTGAAACAATGTATGCAGGCAGCATACTAAAAGATGTGTGAAGGACTGGTGCTTGCTTCCAGCGTTGTGAGGTACTGATCTGCGGCAGGACATAGAAGTTACAGCTACCGAAGAGATACAGGGAGCCCGACATCTGGACATGGGCAAGATGGCGGATGGGGACAAAGGGCCATAAACTGGCCGCGGCGCAGCGGACGCAACATGAGCAGGTGCGGCGGAGACCGAACCTGTGGCTGCGCTAGGGTATTGGTGTAGCTCAGCCCGTGCACGAAACCAAGGACCCAGCCGGAGTGGGGTCCTGCTGGCCCAGGGGACGGACTCCGAGGCCCACTGCGAGTACAGAGGTGGCGTGAGGTCCTCGCCAACACCGAATAATGGATACGGTGTAGAGCCGGTGCGGATCGCTCCCGGCGGCACTGCTGGCACTAAGAGCAGGACGACAAAACAGCTGGCGCTGCACGCTCTGGGTCTCACGACCGGATCTTGGGGCTCCCGGCATCGCATGGGAACCTGCAGTGTCGGTGCCAGTGGGGGGCTCTGAAGGAGGCGCCTGGCTGGCGCTACGTGGGGGGCCTGCTAAGAGTGCTGGGAAACACACCCGGCCCTGGAGTGTGGGTACAAACCCCCAATACAGTGCAGCACCCGCAACAGCAGTGGGTTAACGGCGGTACGTACAGGCCGATGAGAAGAAACTGAAGCGCCTAGGCCTGGGGGCAGAGGGGGAATGTACTGGGCCAGAGATTCTCGCCAGGTGCAGGGGCCCTAAACTAATACCCACGGAAAAGAGAGGAATCAGTGAGCCACCTGAACAGGGGCCTGGTGTTGTAAGGCCTGGTTGCCCATATAACGGAAACAGACCATCACAGTTTGCTCCTGTGCATTCACCGCAAACAAGCAGGTTGGTGGGGCGAAGGCACCACAGAGGTGGGGCCTAAGGTGGGTGAGCTGGCCGAAGGAAACCCCTAATTGCCGGTATCTGAAGCCGGCACCAGGGGGGGGATCCATGAGTGCGGGCCCCAGGGGACAACTGGGCAGGCTGGGCCGAGACCCAGGTGCTGAGGAAGGAGGCTGGAACCGGAGTAATCCCTGGACACTCCGGGACCCGACAGCAACCAGAAGACCCCCCGTTCCCTTGCCGGGGGCACTAGACTGATTGCCTGGTCCCGAAACCTAGAGAGGGGACACAATCAGGGCGAGAAAACTAGAAGCCCAAACCCAGATCGGAGAGGAGATGCACCGGAGGAGGGACACTTGATAGGTGCCAAGGCCCACACCGATTCCACACGCACCCAATTCAAACGGGTGCACGTGTACGGGGGAGGACACAGCCCACTCTGGGTGCGAGCGGAGTAACAAGCGCACGTCTGGATCGCTGGACTTGTGACCACGAGGTCATTCGGGTGGTGAGAGGCACGAAAGGCTTCCGCCCCGTTGACACAGTAGGATGTCCTCCAAAGTCGTCAGACCCAGGATCAAGCAGCCCACGATGGAGGCCTATGCCAAGTCGCCCCCAGGAGCGGAAGGGGGCAAAAGTAAGGAGACCCCCCGCTGCGGCGGCAGAAACACCGGGCACGATCCAGGAGGTGCTGGCTGCGATCGCTGATTTAAAGATGGCCTGGGAGACGAAGTTGGGCCTTGCCATGAAAGAACTGCAGGTGGGTTTGGACCTCAAGATCGGAGCGGTCCAAGAGGAAGTGAACCTGCAGCGGCAGGATGTGCGGACAATCGCGGAACGCACCGGGGCCCTGGAGAAGGAGATGGCCCCCGACTACGGAGGCGCGCGCCGTGCATGCAAAGGAGCTACATGCCCTAGTGCAACGTGTGGGAAATCTGGAAGATAGAGCTGAGCAAGCAGAGGGGCGCGCTAGGCGCAATAACATCCGCATAGTGGGTCTACCGGAAGGAATTGAAGGGCCAAACCCCACAGAATACGTGGAAACCTTGCTTTTGCAGGAGATAACGGGAGGGGTGTTGACCCAGGGGTTCGCGGTGGAGAGGGCGCACAGGGCCCTGACAAGGAGACCGGCCCCAGGAGCCCCCCCGCGACCGATGATCGCAAAGATCCTGAATTACCGGGATCGGGAGAAGATCCTTGAATTTTTTCGCAAGGGAGGAACGATTGCGAGAGGGTCAGCAAGGATCACGGCGTACCCAGAGTATACGCTGCTTGTACAGCGTAGTAGGATTAACTTTGGGTCGGTGAAAAGAAGACTGAAAGAAGCTGGCCATCGTTACATGTTGCTCTATCCGGCCAAGCTGAAAGTGTTCTATCAGAACAGATCCCTTTTCTTTTAGACGCCGTCCGAGGCGATGGATTGGCTGGACATGCAGGGCCGACCTCAGGAATCGGATGCCCAGACGGAAGCCACGGAAGCTAAGTAGCATGCTGTTGCGGCACCTGGGTTGACATAGCTAAGACATTGGGACTTGAATATAGAGTTATATAATGCTCCTGGGAAGTGAGTCATGGTGTCAGCCGGCTGGACCTGTTAGATGCACTTCCCCTGAAATAAATACTTGGGAGCTCCTGGGAGGCACCCCCTGATCCCAATAGCTGTATATTTAGTTAGGTCACTGTTAGATCGGTGACGCCCCGCGGGGTCCTAGTCCTCGTATACGAGACAGGACCAGACGCGGGTGGGCCTGAGATCCAGGGATGGAGCTGGGCATTTGTTGGGGAAGCGTAGGGTGGGGGGAGGGGTTGGGTTGTGTGCTGTGGTGCGAAGTTGAGAAACAGGGAGGGGGGCGGCATTGTTGGGAAGGGGAAAGGAGAGAGCCGGTGAGAGGTTCGTTAAAGGGAGCATTAAGGAGAGGGGGGGTTGGGAACAGACCGAATAGATGGCATCGGGTAATCTCCGTATAGTGACCTGGAATGTACGGGGCCTCAATAGTTACCTGAAACGGAATAAAGTAATGCTGTATTTAAAAAGGATGCGCGTTGACATAGCCATGCTACAGGAGACTCATCTCACCAGGGAGAAGTTGGAGGTGGTCAAGAAGAAATTGAGGGGTAATGTGGTGGGTGCTACGTACTCAGCGTACGATAGAGGGGTTATCACCTGGGTGGCGCTGCATGTGCCGTTTCAGGTGCTTAGCTCAACGATAGACCCGGAAGGTAGAATGGTGACGGTAACAGGGCTCCTGGAAAACAGGGAAGTGCACATCTTAAATCTGTACGCCCCCAACCAGGATACTGCAGCTTATTTTAGGTCCCTTTGTGGTAAACTTGGCCCCCTGGCTGGGGGTGCGATGGTGTGGGGTGGGGACTTCAATTGCACCCTGAATTCCAGAATGGACAGGTCCGTTGATAGGACCGGGAAAATGTCACCGGCGGCCAAAGAGCTTAGGACATTGTTGGGGGACTTTGGCCTGGAAGATGTGTGGAGAAGACTCCACCCCACGGATAAGCAGTACTCGCACTACGCAGCGCCACATGGCTTGTACACGAGGCTGGATTATGTGTTTGTGGCAGCTGAGATAGCGGGAGAAATGGTGGGAGTGGAATACAAAGCCTGGGTATTATCTGACCATTCGCCTCTGGTGGTGGAATGGCGACACCAACCCCCCAGGCCTTGGATCCCAACATGGAGACTTAGGACAGAGGCACTGCAGGATGAGGGGTTCCGGGAGGATTTGAGGGATGCCATCGAGGAATACTTTGAGATAAACACGGGCAGCGTGCGCTCTGTGGGGACGCTGTGGGAGGCCTTTAAGGTGGTGGTGCGAGGAGTAGCCATTTCCAAATCTAAAGGGCTCCAAGGGGGTATCGAAAGGGAACTTCAGGACACTGAAAGGGAGCTGGAGAGCCTCGCACGACGCGAGGACGCCGCCCATGATGATAGAGCAAAGGTAAGAGACCTTCAGTTAGCCTGTAGCGCACTCTGGGATCGACTGTGTAGATTAAACTACAAGAAATATACGGAGCGGTTACACGCTGGGGGCAACAAGCCAGGCAGATTGCTGGCCTGGCTGTACAAGAGTAAGAACCCCCGGTCAGTGATCAATGAGATTAGCGGTGAGGGAGGTCGCATCTGCAATACCCAGGAAGGGGTGAACAAGGAGTTCCTCAAGTTTTACAAACACTTGTATGAGGACACCGGGGAGGATATGTGCCAAGATATACTGAACACACTAGAGGATATTGAGCTGCCCACCCTGGATGACCTAGAACGTGAGGAGTTGGACGCCCCTGTCACCTCGGACGAGCTGGAGGTGGTGATCCGGAACCTCCCCACGTGTAAAGCGCCTGGGTCTGATGGCCTGCCCAGTGAGTTTTACAAGACCTATAAGCAGGAGCTGCTTCAGCCACTGCTTGCCATGTTTAATGAGGCCTATGAGCAGGGAGAACTTCCATTGTCCCTTCACGAGGCCGTGATTATCCCACTACTGAAACCAGGTAAACCGGCCGCGGAGTGCGGGTCCTATAGACCTTTGTCCATGCTCAACCAGGACAGCAAAATACTCACGGCAGTGCTGGCTAATAGGTTGACGAAGGTGATCGGCAAGCTGATACACCCAGATCAGACGGGCTATGTCCCAGGTAGAAACATTACTGATAACCATAGGAGGCTGCACCACATTATTGACCAAACTGGGGAAGACACGGGCGAGCTGGCTATCGTGTCGCTAGACGCTGTCAAGGCCTTTGATTCAGTGCGATGGCCTTGGCTTAAAGCGGCCCTAAGGGGATACGGTATCGGACCTGGGTATATCAGGTGGGTCCAGTTGTTGTATAGCACCCCGATGGCGAGAGTCAAAACAGGAGCCATAGTCGCAGATGTCTGGCAACTCAGCAGGGGGACCAGGCAGGGATGCCCCTGGTCACCCATGTTATACATACTTGCACTAGAGCCGTTGGCGATATGCCTTCGGCAACAGTACGGGGAGGTGGGTATTAGCACAGTGAGCGGTAGACACCTGATATCATTGTATGCAGATGATATGCTCCTTTATTTGCGTTATCCGGAGGAGAACCTGCAGTATGTACTGGAGGTGCTGGACCGCTGCGCCACTCTCTCATATCAGTGAACCCTAGAAAGTCTAGTCTGTTCCCCCTGGGCAGATATAAGAATGTCCCGTTGGAAAGGCTGCCTATCCTGCCAATACCATGGCAGACCGAGACATTTAGATATTTGGGAGTAAGTATCTACCACAAGATTGAAGCGGAGCACAAACATAATACAGAGAGAGCCGCAGAAGGGGTCAGGAACAGCATGGTATTTTGGTCTAGATTGCCCCTGTCCATGATGGGGAGGGCGGCCTTGCTTAAAATGGTGGTCTTGCCCAGACTCTTGCATTTCTTTGTGAATGTCCCGTTTTTGATTCCCAGGAGCCTATTTGTGCGACTCCACAGCATGTGCAGGGGCTTCGTGTGGGGTAACTCCAGAAACAGGGTGGCTTTGTGGAAACTTCAGAACCCGTGCGATAAGGGGGGCATAGGCTTGCCAAACTTTGAACTTTATTATCTGGCGGGGCAGCTGCTGTATGTGGCCAGGTGGCTGTCAGATGAAGATTTGGCGGAATCTAGGCTGTTGCGGGAAGACACGGCCCCATACTTCCTGAGGGAAGTGGTGTGGTTACAAAAGTATAAACTGATGGGAAGGGGGCGGCTATTGAGGCTGGGATGGGAGGTCTGGCACAGAACATGGAAAATGATGGGTGAGTCGCAGCCGCTCTCCCAGCAGGCCCCACTGGTGGCGTTGTGTGGTAACGACTCTCAATTATTTGAGTCAGTCCGTAGATATTGGGAATCAGTGGGCCTGGCCACCTTGGGGACATATGGCAAGGAGGGGAGGCATTGGACTTCCAGAGGCTGCAAGACGAGACAGGGGTGCACAGAGGCCAATACATAACCTACGCTAGGCTTGTGAAACGGGTAAGAGAGAGATGGCCTGAGACGGCATTGGCAGATGACCCTGATGCCTCCCTGGAAACCATGTATGATGTTTCAGAGGGCGGGCACGAAATATCGACAATATACGAGCTCCTGAGAGCGAAGGCTGGGAAGGAGTTGCTCCAATTGAGACAGGATTGGGAGGAGGAGGTGGGTGGACCCATGACGGACGGGCAGTGGGAGAGAGTGCAGAGGTATCATAAAAAGGTGTCCTGAAACGCGAGACTCCAATAACTCCAGCTGTATGTTACTCACAGGGCTTATCTGACTCCCCAGAAGATTGCAAGGTTTGGAGACTCGGTTACGCAGAAATGCCCCAGGTGTGGGGAGGTGGAAGCGGGGCTACTACACATATTTTGGGCCTGCCCGGAAGTGTGCAGATTTTGGGAGGAGGTTAAAATGAAACTGGCTGGTGGGGGAGTGGTGTTGGATGTAGGATCAGCTTGGTCATGTATGCTTGGGATCTTTCCCAGACCCCGGGACTTAAGGCACACAAGCAAGATGAAGGATTTGGCTTATGTTCTGGCCAAGCGCAGGATTGCTATGAGCTGGAAGGCGGCCCACAGGCCCAGGGTGGAGCTATGGTGGGCGGACCTCTTGAGGTGGGCGGAGGCGGAATCCGTAGTATGGTTTGAAGCGGTCACTAGAGGGGGTGAGGAGGAAATAGAGCCCCTGCTGGCCTGGCGGCAACTGGTGGCCTCTATGGCTAATCCACACCAGGGTCATAATGAATCTGAGGACTCAGACGATGAGCGCATAAGCACTGTGCCACCCGATAGTGCTCCAGCAGACGACACAGAGGAGCCGGCTCTAGTTCGAAGGGGGGAGGGGGGAGTCGGGGAATTATGTTATGTAATATGATGGTTTGATGATGCTTCTACATGCGGAAACAGTTGTATTGTGCGGTGTTTTGTTTTGTTTTTTAAAAAATAAAATTAAAAAATGTTTAAAAAAAAATAAAAATTATTAGGCAGTGTTCTGGAATTAGTCTCACCACTATAAAAAAGACCCCAATATGTTTACCACAATATATTACCACCATATCAAAATACCACGAGATACTAAATACAAAAAATCTCCTACAGATTCCAATATGAATATGGCAGATTCTGATCAGGCAGAGATTGAGCCAGCGAAAGATTGGTATGGCCACACTCTCCCTCTTATTAGATCATATGCCTCCTCTATCATCCCTGTTTCTACAACCTCCATCACTGGGGAAGAAATTCATTCTGATCCTCTTTCCATGAGAGGAACTGGGAGAATAAGGGTGAACCCTAATAATCAGTGGCCTCTCCAGATGAATGTGGGCCTACATTTCTTTAAACTCTCAGGACAAGCTATTACTCCAGTAAGACAACCAGTGGAAGGGAATATATACCATCTGATCTTTTCCCAGGACTATATTAATCCAGGGAAGGATAAGCTTTGGTTTCCCAGTTGCTAGAAGTTCAATTTCCTGTGTATATCTGCCTACATTATGCCTGATCTGGGGCATAGATTTAAAGTGTATCCTTTAGTCTCTACTGGTAAAGAACTGAAACTCATGCTCCTGAATCTATCAATCAATCCCTGTGAGATAACTAGAGGAGATAGAGTAGGAAGGCTAATACATGATGTTTATTAGGAATCTTGGAACCGGGATACAATTAAAAACCTGAATCCTCATCATGGGTCAACACAAATCTCTCCTGTTTGTGAAGTTAATAATGCTAATTGCAGGTGTGTTAAAAAGGAGGAAGAAGAAGGAGAAAATGTGTTCTATTCTTTTGAAAAGAACCCAACAGAAATTGAGTAAAGTTCTTATCCCAGCCTTGAGTCCCTAAATAAAGAACAATCAGATGACTCATGGAGTTCAGAGGCTGACAAGGATCTCAAACCATACCTTGGAAGTAACCAATCCTGTTATGCTAAAAAGAACAATAACAACAACTCTATAGCATTCAATTGAAAACAAATTTCACAGACAGAATATTATAAAGTGTTATCTCCAGTGTCAAATAGATTGCAGGAATCTAATAAAAGGTCCTTGGGATAGTAATCCCTCAGATTTTAGAGATCCAGGGTTTTCTGAGAATAATACTTCCAAAGAATTGGGTTGTTTGAGATGTGGGAGTTTTGAACATCCTGTATATCGATGTGCCTCACAACTTCCATCCATTCTGAGGGATGAGTAGGAGGAAAGATGTGAATTTTCTGATGAAAGTACGGCATCTGCACATTCCCTCAAAATTAGATCTGAAAGAAAAACTGATGTAATGTTTTGCACTGGAGAAAAGAATAATTTTCGTCCCCGTAGTACCTCAAGTGAAATCAATCTGGGCCCAGTTAGATATAGGGAGCAGAGGTTCTTCGGTACATGCTGGCATTCCTCCATTAAATTGAGAAACCATAGACCAAAAGAGTATAGGCTGTGTTCATGGACAGGCAGAAGGACATCCTTTGACTAAGCTTTATACTACCATTCTTGGAAAAACCATATCGGTATTGGTGGCTTTAATGCCTAATCTTCCCACCCCAATGACCTTGGGTAGTGAAATTCCCCATTTTGATGAATGGGTTTCTTCGAGTGGCACAGATCAAATTGAAACCTGTTCAATCTTTTGCCAAACAAAAAGGGAAAATATCTTCTTTGTATTGTCCTCTAAATTTATGGGTGCAAAAATAAAACTTGTTGAGTTGTTTTATGTATGTAAAAGTATGAGGAACAGAAACCTTTTGTTAGAGTGTTTCCTTTAAGCAGGGAAATCCTCGTCAGGGTAGGGTTCACAGGCTGAATCTTATGATCCAAGCCTGTTTTCTGAGAAAACTGACAGCTGATTGTACCCACCCTGCCATCTTTCCACTCATTTCCTACTGACCTGAGATGTCCCACCGCCTGCTCCCACCTAATTCTTTCAATCCGCCCCCTTGCTGCAGGCACTTGATTTTTCTGCCACCTCCAGTCTTCCACTTCTCTGCACTCCACCTGATCATGGAAATGGAAGACAGGCTGTTTGCAAAGCCTTCTTCCATTTGCATGACTGGCTCAAATTCAATCTGCACGCACACTGTGCCCCAGGATGCTAATAGCAATATCACTACTGCAGAAGTCATGAATGGCCGGTAATGACACTGCGGGCCCATCATTAAGGACTTTGCTTTGCTTGGGTTTATAACTTGGGCCCCGGCACATTAACAGATAAACCAGCCTACCACTTGTGGTGTTATTGCTTCTTAAGTAATGTAGCATAATAATTGTAGCACTTAATTAAAGATGTGACAAGGTTTTACAATCCTTTCTTGTAGAATAACTTTCAGTGACAGTTTACAGTGAATAATTGTTAAGGATCTTCTCATGGTGTAAGCTCATTTTCTCTAGAAACAGTGTTTTTATAATGAAATATATTATGTATGTTTTTAACATAACCTTTATATTGTTCTTTATTTGTAAATTCTTCTCTAGTTTTACACAACCTTTGATGTTTTGTTATGTACATCAATGGAACTAGTTTGGAATATTACACATTTTAAAAAAATGTGTTATGATGCTCTATTTATTATTATGCGTTTTGTAAATAATCATGCAGTACATTATTTTAATGTCATGAGGTGTTTTCAAAAGTGAAATGAAAACAGGAAATGATATGACTTTTAATTATGTTTTCCAACAAACGTTCTGTATTTAGTAAACTTACATGCATGATTATAAATGATCTAGAAAATTGGTGTTGGTTTATTAAAGAGAGCACCATTTACTGAATGTTAAAGAAGATAGTTTCCAGCATGAAAAACATTTTCAGGCCGATTCATGGAATTAATGTGCGCTGAAAATATCAGCGCAAGCGTGCCAAAACGTGCGAATCGCAGTGAAAGTGCGAAAATCGCAGTGCAAGTGCGAATATCGCAGGGAAACCAGCGCACGCCGGCACAGGTCATCTAACGGTGTGCGCTAAGGCCACAGCGAAAGCGCACATAGCGCGGCACACATAACAAAAGTAGGCGGAACACGGGGCGTGACACATGGAATGGGGAACAACTCATGAAAATGTGGCCGTCACGGGGGAAGTACGGGAGGCAAGTGCGCGGAACGCCCACACGCTCGCCTACAACACGTATTCATGGAATTGAATAGGGCAAAACAGCGCACGGGCAAAGACGCGCACAGGCCTAAACACGTCCGCCACATGAAGGCAGGCGGTCGCGTCCCTGCGCATGAAAAAAATGTGCGCCAAAATGTGCGCCCACAAAAAGCAGGTACATACAGCTATGTAGAATGTCCCATACTGTGGGCCTCTGGGACAAATGACGTGCAAAGGGGTATGCGACAAACTCGGACACCCGCTGTGTGAAAAATAGCGTCTGCGTGTATTTCGGGGGTTCGCGTGAAGTTTCACACGCGATAGGCCTTGGTCGAGCGGGGTACGTGTAAATCTGGGGTTCGCGGGAAGTTTCACACGCGATTGGCCTGGGTACGTGTATTTCAGGGGTGCGCGTGAAGTTTCACACGTGATTGGCCTGGGTACGTGTATTTCAGGGGTGCGCGTGAAGTTTCACACGCGATAGGCTTTGGTCGAGCGGGGTACGTGTAAATCTGGGGTTTGCGGGAAGTTTCACACGCGATTGGCCTGGGTAAGTGTATTTCAGGGGTGCGCATGAAGTTTCACACGTGATTGGCCTGGGTATGTGTATTTCAGGGGTGCGCGTGAAGTTTCACACGCGATTGGCCTGGGTACATGTATTTCAGGGGTGCGCATGAAGTTTCACATGCGATAGGTCCTGGTCGAGTGGGGTACGTGTAAATCTGGAGTTCGCGGGAAGTTTCACACGCGATTGGCAGGGGTATGTGTATTTCAGGGGTGCGCGTGAAGTTTCACATGCGATTGGCCTGGGTATGTGTGTTTCAGGGGTGCGCGTGAAGTTTCACACGCGTTTGGCCTGGCTACGTGTATTTCAGGGGTGCGCGAGAGGTTTCACACGCGATAGGCCTTGGTCGAGTGGGGTACGTGTAAATCTGGGGTTCGCGGGAAGTTTCACACGCGATTGGCCTGGGTACGTGTATTTCAGGGGTGCGCGTGAAGTTTCACATGCGATTGGGCCTGGGCGAGCGGGGTACGACTCACCGTCTGCCTTGCGTGTAGAAGAACGCGTAACCAACACCCACCCGCTGTGAAGTAATAGCGTGTGAACCCAATGCCTGGAAAACACATGCACCGCACCCCACGAAAAGCACGTACAGGCCCGTGCGCGATACGTCACAGACGTGCTTACGCGCTGAGGGCCTTTGATCCAATGAAATCGCGTATGCATGCTGACGTGCTTACGTGCTAAGGGCCTTTCCTCGAATTACACGCTGACGTGCAAGAATTTCACGTGCCAAATCACTCCGTATCAAGCTGGCCACGCGAAAACACACAGAAGACCACGCTCCTGCCCAAAAGGCTGAATTACTGCCCCCCAGAGCCCCGAGCAGCCTCCCATGAGCCATCTGCTGCTGCCTGCCTGCCTGCTGCCATCGTGCCCTGCCATTTTGTGCATGCACATCTGCCATCTGCAGGGGTCCAGTTATTGTGTCCACCCCTGCTGGAACAGAAGACTCCCAACTGGTATACCATCGCTGCACAGCCCAGCCCCAGGACTCAGTTGCCCACCCAGGCCTGCCTCTGGGGTCGCCATGTCGGGGCAAACACCATCTGAGACCACTGGCGACCCCCAGCCAGAGGGCCAGAGGGCCACCATCTTCAGTCAGAAGGAAGTTGGTGTCCTGGTGGAGCTTGTCCTGGGTCATTATGATGCCTTCTTCGGATCACCATGCGCCAACAAGGAAGGACGGGACAGGATCTGGGATGACTTTATGGTTGCCATCAACGCGGAGGGGGTGGCAACCCGCAACATCAAGCAAGTCAAGAAGCGCTGGGAGTACTTGAGGTCCAGGACCCTCTTAAAGGCCCGGCGCCTCGTGGAGGGGGGCCGGGGCCGCATGAGTACCATCCAGCTGAGGGTCCTGGAACGTGTACGCCCAGCGCTCCACGCTCAGATCCTTGAGAGGCAGACCCGTCTGGAGTTGAGCGGTAAGTGGCCAGGCATTGCTGTGTGAGACAGGGCATCTTGCAGTGTGCTGGTTGTCTGATACTTGCCTGTATGTGGGATAAAGGCCATGTACGTATGTGTGTGTGCAGGGACATCATGGTCATGCATGTGAGACCAGTAATGTGTGAACCACATGGTTGATGCATGTGTTTAAATGCAACATGGGGAGCTCTATGCGGAATGGACACATGAGAGCCTGCCAGTCTCTGTTCCTGGACATGGGTGGGGGTGAGGGATGGGTGCTGATGCCATGTACATGTATGGTGTCCATGTCTGTGTGTCTGACCTGCGTGTCTGTGACTTATGAATGCCATGGATGCATGACACATGTATGTGACAATGTTCAGATTCACTGATGCAGCCTAGTCATCCTTGTATCCACTGTGTCTGGGGTGTACGAGGCCAGATGGATGAAACTACGGTGAAGTGTGTGCATGTGATAGGCATGACCCATGATGCATGTGAGTCTCAAACCAACATTGTATGTTTCAAGAGTCGCTTGGACATGTATGCTAATGTCCATAGCATGTGCCATGCCTGTTACTGCATGTGTTTTGCCTGCACTGACCCATGTGTTGTGGAAGGACATGATGGAAGTGATGTTTGACAGTGCCACTCATCTGCTATTGCTTCCTGTCTAGGGGACCATTGTACAGTACCCTGATGCTTGTGTTCTATGTCTCCCTCTACACAGCGGCAAGTGAAGAAGAGGGCGGAGACGGCGCTGTGGAGCAAAGCGGTGGGGATGCCCCCACGGCTGCAGCGGAAGGGGTGGGTGAGCCCCCACAGGGGCTTGCAACGGCGGGAGACGGTGTGGAGCCATCCAGGTTGGTGGTTTCCACAGAGGAGGAGGAGGCCACTACTGAGCTGCACATGGGGCCTGGTGGGGGTTGTACCACTCGTGCAAGTGGTGCAGTCCAGGGGCAGGGGCAGGAGGCAGCACAGGTCGCCGTGGAGGGGCCTGTGCATGTCACTGTCCCTGACACTGTGACTGCACCACCATGCACCAGCAGGGATGCCCCATCCCAGGCTCATCCGCAGGTAAGGGTGATGTCCATGTCATCTGACACTCCTCTACCTGCGGACGAGTGGACCCCTGGCCGCATGGAGAAGGTCCTGATTGGTGTTGCGTTGCACACGGGTGTCATTTGTGATGACGGGCGTGCTTTCCGGGGGGAGCACGCACGTCATCACGAAGAGCAGTGTGCCAACGTGGCCCAGTTGGGAGCGACCATGGTCGGGGGTTTCGTACATGTGTCGGCCACTCTGGCGACCCTCTCCTCCTCTGTGGAGGCTATGCGCCAGTCGTTCTCCATGCCGTCTTCCGGCACAGATGCCACCAGGCCCCCTGTGGACCTGCCCCGACCAACGCAGCCAGCTCGGTGGGGCTCCCATCCCTGCCACAGTCGGGAGTCGGAGGTCCAGCAGGGGTGGACACACCAGCAACTGGACCCCAGCAGACGGAGGATGTGCCGGCATCATCGGGCAGGGCACGTGCACGACGGCGTCGGTGGATTCCATCAGCTTAGATGCCGTCGTGCTGGCAGAGGCAGTTGCATAGGAGGCAGCGGCAGGCTCGACGTGGGAGGCATCATGGCTCGGGGCCATCTACATCAGAGGGGCAGGCATCGGCCGGAGGGCAGGAGAACCCTGGAATGGGAGTGTCTTCCGTGTGGCAGCGGTTGGGCCAGCAGATAGGTGCGGAGCGGCGGCGGGCGGAGGAGGAATGTCTCTTAATGGTCAGGGCGGAGAACTCCATGCGCAGGGCGCTGAGGCGGGCTGAGTGGGTATTCGCAGGGAGTTGGAGCTGGACACCGCATTATCCCTGCGAGACCTCGGGGCCAGTGAACATGCCCACCTCCAAGCCATTGATCAGGAGTTCGATGATGCCCTGGCCCATGACATCAACCAGTGAGCAGTTGGACTTGCCCGCCGCCATTGTATATAGTTCATTAGTGTTAAGTTTCCGGTCTTTTTTTCTTTCCTTTGGGACGTATGGACTATGCCCCACATTTTTGTACATAGTTGTTTATTCTGTAGGCTTTTTTGTAGGTTTCCTTTGGACAGTTGGGCTCATGGACCCAGGATTTCATCCTTGTAAATAGTTGGAGTGTGCATTTGTCAGCTTTTTCTCTTTTGACTTTTCCATGGAGCAATGGATTTTACTTTTTATTTTCCCTTGGATTTGATTTTTTGAACTGTGACTTTGGACAACATTTCTATATGGATTTATTTTGCTTATGTTTTCTTGATTTTCATAATTTATCGGACATGGGCCATTTCTTTGTTATTCCCATTGTTGTGTGTTTATTTTGATTCACGTTCATGTTATCTTCAATATATATTTTTTTATACTTCCATTTGTGGTATCATCTCATTGGTTTCATGCATGTCATGATATGTGTTTTGACATTCACTTGCACCCATTGTGTGCGTGTGACGGACATGTGTTCATTTACATACTTGCCATTGGGGTTGTATCATGTAATTTGCATTTCTATGTGGGTGGATGCAATACTTGGGTGGGTCTTTGGCATGTGGAGGCTGGCCATAAGGGCCAGGGATCTAGATTGTGATGACATGTTGGCTGTGGGACATGTGTCGGGGCCTGCTGGCAGGTGGCCCGCACTGCTGGGTGGTGGGGGTGCAAGGGGACATGAGTGGGACATGAGTGGGGGCCTGCTGGCAGGTGCCCCTCAGTGCTGGGGGGTGCAAGGGGACATGAGTGGGACATGAGTGGGGGCCTGCTGGCAGGTGCCCCTCAGTGCTGAGGGGTGGGGGTGCAAGGGAACATGAGTGGGGGCCTGCTGGCAGGTGCCCCTCAGTGCTGGGGCGTGGGGGTGCACGGGGACATGAGTGGGACATGAGTGGGGGCCTGCTGGCAGGTGCCCCTAATTGCTGGGGGGTGGGGGTGCAAGGGGACATGAGTGGGGGCCTGCTGGCAGGTGCCCTGCACTGCTGTGGGGTGGGGGTTCAAGGGGGTAATGTGTTGGTGATCACTAGTGCAAGGTGACATGTGGTTTTTCTGGGGGGGCATGCCCATGGTGGATGGGCTGCCTGCGGGACATGACCAGGCGTGCAGGGTAGTCCCCTGTGGTGTGGTCTGCCTGCAGGGGCCGTGGAGGGTGTAGAGGGAACACCTGGGAGGACCCACACTGCCAATTCACGTGTAGGACTCCCCTGCACTCCCGAAATACACATACCCCAATCGCACAGGGCCTATCGCGTGTGAAACTTGCCCGCACCCCAGTAATACACGTACCCTGCTGAAATTGCATGTGAAACTTCCCCGCACCCCAGAAATACACGTACCCTGCTGAAATCACGTGTGGAACTTCACGCGCGCCCCAGTAATACACGTACCCTGATGAAATTGCGTGTTAAACTTCCCCGCACCCCAGAAATACACGTACCCTGCTGAAATTGCGTGTGGAACTTCCCGCGCACCCCAGAAATACACGTCCCTGCTGAAATCGCGTGTGGAACTTCCCGGGCACCCCTTAAATACACGTACCCAGGCCAATCGCGTGTGAAACTTCCCGCAAACCCCTGAAATACACGTACCCAGGGCAATCGCGTGTGAAACTTCCCGCGCACCCCTGAAATACACCTACCCAGCCCAATCGCGTGTGAAACTACCCGCGAGCCCCTGAAATACACATACGCCGCTCCCCCAGGCACAATTGCGTGTGAAACTTCCTGCACACCCCTGGAATACACGTACCCAGGCCAATCGCGTGTGAAACAACCTGCGAGCCCCTGAAATACATGTACCCCACTCCCCCAGGCCCTATCGCGTGTGAAACTTCCCGCGCACCCCTGAAATACACGTACCTAGCCCAATCGCGTGTGAAACTTCCCGCGAGCCCCTGAAATACACGTACCCCGCTCCTCCAGGCCCTATCGCGTGTGAAACGTCCTGCACACCCCTGAAATACACGTACCCAGCCCAATCGCGTGTGAAACTTCCCGCGAACCCCTGAAATACACGTACCCAGGGCAATCGCGTGTGAAACTTCCCGCGCACCCCTGAAATACACGTACCCAGCCCAATCGCGTGTGAAACTACCCGCAAGCCCCTGAAATACACATACCCCGCTCCCCCAGGCCCTATCGCGTGTGAAACTTCTCGCGAACCCCTGAAATACACGTACCCAGGCCAATCACGTGTGAAACTTCCCACGAACCCTGAAATACACGTACCCAGGCCAATGGCATGTGAAACTTCCCGCAAGACCCTGAAATACACGTACCCTGCTCCCCCAGACCCTATCGCGTGTGAAACTTCCCGCGCACCCCTGAAATACACGTACTCAGCCCAATCGCGTGTGAAACTTCCCGCGAACCCCTGAAATACACGTACCCAGGCCAATCGCGTGTGAAACTTCCTGCGCACCCCTGAAATACACGTACACAGGCCAATCGCATGTGAAACTTCCCGCGAACCCCTGAAATACACGTACCCTGGCCAATCGCGAGTGAAACTTCCCGCGCAAGCCTGAAATACACATACCCAGGCCAATCGCATGTGAAACTACCCGCGCACCCCTGAAATACACGTACCCTGCTCCCTCAGGCCCAATCGCGTGGGAAACTACCTGCGAGCCCCTGAAATACACGTACCCAGGCCAATCGCGTGTGAAACTTCCCGCGCACCCCAGAAATACATGTACCCTGCTGAAATTGCATGTTAAACTTCCCTGCACCCCAGAAATACACGTACCTTGCTGAAATTGCGTGTTATACTTCCCCGCACCCCAGAAATACACGTACCCTGCTGAAATCGCGTGTGGAACTTCCCGCGCACCCCTGAAATACACGTACCCAGGCCAATCGCGTGTGAAACTACCCGCGAGCCCCTGAAATACACGTACCCCGCTCCCCCAGGCACAATTGCATGTGAAACTTCCTGCACACCCCTGGAATACACGTACACAGGCCAATCACGTGTGAAACTACCCGTGAGCCCCTGAAATACACGTACCCCGCTCCCCCAGGCCCTATCGCGTGTGAAACTTCCCGCGCACCCCTGAAATACACATACCTAGCCCTATTGCGTGTGAAACTTCTCGCCAACCCCTGAAATACACGTACCCAGGCCAATCGCGTGTGAAACTTCCCGCGAACCCCTGAAATACACGTACCCAGGCCAATCGCGTGTGAAACTTCCCGCGAGCCCCTGAAATACACGTACCCTGCTCCCCCAGGCCCTATCGCGTGTGAAACTTCCCGCGCACCCCTGAAATACACGTACTCAGCCCAATCGCGTATGAAACTTCCCGCGAACCCCTGAAATACTCGTACCCAGGCCAATCGTGTGTGAAACTTCCCGCGCACCCCTGAAATACACGTACCCAGGCCAATCGCATGTGAAACTTCCCGCGAACCCCTGAAATACACGTACCCTGGCCAATCGCGTGTGAAACTTCCCGCACACCCCTGAAATACACATACCCAGGCCAATCGCGTGTGAAACTACCCGCGCACCCCTGAAATACACGTACCCCGCTCCCTCAGGCCCAATCGCGTGGGAAACTACCCGCGAGCCCCTGAAATACACATACCCAGGCCAATCGCGTGTGAAACTTCCCGCACACCCCTGGAATACACGTACCCAGGCCAATCGCGTGTGAAACTTGCCGCGCTCCCCTGAAATGCACGTACCCCGCTCCCACAGGCCCGATCGCGTGTGAAACTTCCCGCGCACCCCTGGAATACACATATCCAGGCCAATCGCGTGTAAAAATTCACGCGAACAACAGTTATACACGTAACCCACTCGCACAGGCACTTTCGCATGTGGAAGTTACCGCAAAACCCGTAATACATGTTCCCCGCTTGGTGTTTGCTGTTTGGCAATCCGGTAAACTGGTCCAGGGTTGGCGCATCCCTTAGCGCTGGTTTGGGGATTTTGATGGCTTTTCCTTGCATGAGGGCGTTCTTGGGGGCGTAACTGGCGCTGCTGAAGGGTTGCTGCGCCACTCTGTGCCACGGCTGCTTTTGGAGGCTAAAATCCATGAATACACTGTGCGCGGAATTCGATTTTAGCGCACGCGGCTGGCGCAGACATTCGCACGGGAACACTGTGCGCCAGCCGCGTACGCCACTTTTGTGCGAATTTGCATGAATTACCCTTTGTGTGTTTCAATACCTGTGATGTGTAGAAGTAAATAATTCTAAATGACTTGCTGCTTACTTCAGTACATGGTTTGCAGTGAAAACATTATTTTGTGTATATAAAAGTGAAAGTGAGCCCCCAGTCCATTTGGATACCATTGATGTCACCTGACTTGGTGGATGTCTGCACCTCTTTTTGTGGCTGCAATACATAATAGAAGGTGAGAGAATAGGATTGCCAAGTACATGATACCTATTAAAAATATTGCGAGTGTACAGAGGTTATTAAATTGATGTTATGGATATGTTGCTCCAATACTCCCCTTTGAAATACGGTGGAAAGAACTGTGTTAAAGAGACATTATGGTTCAGTTGCTTTAATAAAACCATTTGAAGGCCAGTGATAAAAAAGCTTCTAAGGGGATGTTATGGTCACAGCACAAAATCTAAAAAAAACAAAGAAATTCACTAGTTATGGTAAGCTACACAACCAGCAAAAGAAAAAGTAAAAGCAATGAAATGTGATCGACCAGGGTTTATGTTGATAATCAGTAGCTACAAGTACGTTATTTTACTAGTAGTTTCTTACTTTTAATATTTTTCTAAATGGACTTACTGTTTGTTTCATGTGTTTGGTAAGTACTTTAAAATGATGTGTTTATTTGTTATGATTTCTCATTAAGTTGTGTTTGTTAAACTAGTATTGTTTAATCATTTGTAGATTTTGGGTAGATAAGAAGTGCTGTATGTTATAACAACATTTTTTAAGGTTTACATTTTTATATCAAGAGTTGTTTAGATTGCATGAGAAATAGTTATGTATAGTGATTCAGGGTTGTATTATGTTTCAATGGAATCGATGATTTTGTAGGCGTATTAAATCAATATGTGCTCTGGGGTAATTTTGCTAGTTTTTGTGCAGACTTCGGCAGCCCATTCAGCATTGTGTGATGTTTTCATAAGGTAATGGTAGACCATGTTCCTCCATTTGATTTAACGCTACGCTATGTTTGGCATGTCTTTGTTTCATGCTAATTTTTTAATTATTGTTTATTGCATTATGTACTTTAGTAGGTAGGGCCATTTCAACATTTGTAAGGATTTGTGTTTTTTACAGGTATTTTAAAATGTAAATTTGACTAAGAGGTAACTATTGTTTTGACAGTTTCAATCAGAATAGAGTGAGTGCCTTTTGTTGTAATTTGACATATGTTGTAAGTGCAACGCTGTCCACTTTGTAAAGTTTGTTATGGGAAGATTGAACGGCCGTTTACATTTATGCACACTCCTTCCTCATGTATTAGGATATCTGTTTTTATTTTTGCATGTCCTTTCATAGGCACGCATGCTTTTTAGTAGGTACACAGGTAAAATACTGATCCCTGTGTAGCCATTTGATGGATTTCTAATTTTATTTTAATCAAAAGTAACAAACACACTGGATATCTGTTTGCCTTTTAATTTGTTTATTAGGTGAAGTATTCTTGTTTGATTTTATTTGTATTTGTCAAATAAGAAAATTGCCGAAGAGCTTATTTTGATAGATTAGCATAATTGGTTAACAAATATTACAGTGGACTTTGAGCTGTACCTATAATGTATGGTGGCCATTTGAGACTTGAAACACTTCTCTGGTTGGCAGTGTGAATGAACGATGTGGCTTACCTGTCAGACCATAACATAGGCTGATAATTTTACATGTTGCCATGGTTGATCATTTTCTTCATAATGGACAATTGGTGAATAGGTACACAGGGCGCATTTATCGGGTAGTTGTATAATATATTTTTAATGAGAACGAGGATTTATTTTTCATCATTTGGTATGTTGAAGATACTGTTCATGGGGTCGCCTCGGACCTCACCAGAAAAATTACAAAAGCAGTCAAAAGGAGTGTACACCAGGCAGGAAGTAATGCAACTTTAATCTGGGCTCAATCGCAGCTGGGAATGTGAAATTCAAAGAGAACCTTAACACACCACCCTAGTTTACCATTGTGACATTGCACTCCAACCCCTAATTCCCGCATCATAATGCCAATTCATTTAAACATTTGAGATGACCAGCTGATCTTCATTCAACTGCACTGGTCATCTCCATCTACGTTCTTATGAGAAAGTCTTATACCATGACAATGTCAGAGCCTTGTTAGTGCTTTAGTGTTGCTTATAAACTCTTCAACATTCTTCCAAAGCAGAGCTGTACTCAGGGGCAATTTGAAACCGGCATGACTTTCTTAAAGCGTCAGTAGAACAGGCTTTGTAAATCAATATGCTGAATTATAATACGTTTGTGCATTCATTGTTTTCCCGCAGCACCCATGAGCTCTGTTTTATGACCTCAAAAGTAACAAAGATTTTTCGCTTCCTACCGTGCTATCCTGGGAATGTGAGATTTGCCGATTGGGGTTGTTTTACCGAAGTAAATAGAATCGCATTGGAATTGACCGTAGTCGATTTCGGTGCAAATACATTTTTATCTCAGTTAAAAAAAAACATGTCTGCCAAATCGCCGGTAGAGCCACCACCCCCTACCTACTTATCTTTTCTTCATCTGCCGCTACTTTCTCCTGTACCCTGTGGCGTCAGTTGCATCCGTCCAATGCAGGTCAGAACTGTCGAGGAATCGGGGGACACCCCACAACCACCGAAGCCAAAAGTACTGAACAATGGAAGCGGAAGACACCCCCGCAAACCCTACTCCTCATGTTCTGTGTTTTCAGCTTTGAACTAATGGTACTGGGCAAATTCGGCCAAATGTACCATTCGGCAAAGTGTTTTTGAACAATTGGGACGAAACGATATGTGTTACCAGCCACTGCGGCTACTAAGCAAATTAATTAAATGAGCACGCATTTCTAAAAGCATGCTCTGAGGCCTGTTTGCAGTGCCTTTGCATGATGCTAAAGCTTATTAGCTTACCTGTGACCGATCTTTATTATCTATATTTTATTAACTGAAAACACTCTTATTTAGGGCATTCTCCAGCCTAGTGCAAATTACTGTGTTGGTATCAAGAAATTATATGATATGATATGGCATTTGTAACGCGCCTATACACAAGTGTTTCAATCCCCCTCCCCGTTCAAGGATCTACTCCCGCAGCTGATAGCTTTGTGCCTTTTTACCACGCTGTACTTGAATTTTTACCACACTAATATGATGCAACAGCAGTAAAACATAACATATTCCATTTCACCTTTGTTATTTGCAAAACGTTATTTTCAGTTATTAGATAGAGGACGTATAACGTATCCTCTTACATTTCATACAACTACATACAGTCACTATCTATAGGAGCTTTATTTTATCTTGTATATTCTTATAACAAACTCATTACAAGTTTGGCGGTAGCCGTGCCGGTAAATACTGCAGCCGGAGTCGTTTTTTTACCATCACCCAGCCATGGGCACTTACGGGGCATTCCGCCCCCGGTGGACCCAGTATTTGCCCATTGCCGGGTGCCGGTAATAATTAGTCCCCATTCCCATTTCAGCCCCATAGGGCAATTGGCACACACATTCTCACCCATTCTCAATCGCATGTTGAAACAGTGTTAATTGGCTCAAACATTCTCAGGGCTTCACTTGCCACACATTTTAATAGGTTTGTGTGTGACAGTTTTTCCTGATGTTCATTTATTTTTGGTCTTTCCTTTTTGGTACTCTTCAGCTGATCCCAGATTCGATTTGCCTTCTTTCAGAGTTATGGGCTTGAGGTGGTGTTTTGCAGTTGTTGGTGGGTACCCCTGTTCTTCGGCCATAGACAGAATCTGTACATGGGAATTCCAATGGCTTGAAGCTGTTAATGCATGTATAGTGAGGTTATAGGTGGGAATATTGTGCTTCTTGTTACATATACTAATTACATTTTATGATTATTTTCAAATCATGTAAAGTTGGCATGCTACTTCCTTCAGTCCCTGTTGTTACTTGTTGTAGATGTGGTTTAGTTGATTTTAACAACACTAGTTGTATTGTAGTTATTTTGGTTTTGTTTCACTGAAAACACAATGTTTTTGTAAGTATGTGCATGCAAGTTAATAAGTGTGTGTGTTCTAACCTACTTGTTGTTGCTTTTTTTCTTTGCTGATATTTAGGTCTGAGAATTAGCAGTTCTGTGATGATTTGGGGTCGTTTTGGGGCACACAGATGCAAGGATATATGTATGCATAGTCTGAAGAAGGTTTATTGACCTTGTTTAAATGTACATATGTCATGAATTAAACATTCACGCTCATGTATCTTTTTCGGTATCTTGCGTGATGTAATGAATCAGTGAAACTGCGAATCAAGGACTTTTGAGGGTGCATGTGTTCTGTTATGCTTCAAATCCTTTACTGTTGCAATGTGGCAGTGTGTGAGTATATATAATAGTGGATCAATTGTATTACCCAGCATGGGAAATTAAATACTGTACTACCAGCGATAAGGTGACCATGGCCTTTAAATAGGTATAATGCTTTCCTCTGGAACGGTCATTTCCATGTGTGAAAGTTCACATACTTTGGAAGGCCATTGATCTGGCCAAATAAACACACATGCCAAATTTGGTGAAGTTTGCTCAAGTTTTCTTACAGAAAAACATTGATTCGCAAAAAGGCTGAAAAAGGCATCATTGAGCCCACAATATCTCAAAAGTGTCCACTTGGATTTTTGAGATTGCTTGCATAGACTTCTGCCGAAGGCTAAAGTAATACTCGCCACAAAAACTGTCAATAGGACATGAGCCAAAGATGGCATATTCACTGTTTATGGTCAAAATATTGCACAGTAGAAACAAAGGGACAAAAATAATTACAAATCTACCAGAAAAACATGCAAAAACACCACCAGCTCCAAATACACACATGCACAGTGATAGACAATAAAAATGGAGGAACAAAAACAATTAAAAAAAATACAGCAAAGTGAAAAATATCCTCAAAATGCACATGGTGATACGCCACACAAAAGCCACTGTATAGTCACTGTATATGTGTAGGTGGGTCAAAAAGGCAACACTACATTTTAAAAAGTACTATAAAATGAAGAATATTCCACAAAATACACAAAACATCCAAAGTTGTAGTATGCCCCACAGATGCCCTAATGCTAACTGCCCGCACAGCCCTTCACAAAGCTGTCCAAGCTATTAGCACATAGGAAAATGAGAATTGGACAAAAGAATCAAATTATCAGCCTTTCCTATTAATTATCTGAGCTGTAGCTGTAATGTAGTCTCTTCCATCGCAGGACCAAATTTATTTATTTACACTACCCTTCCTTGGAAGACTACTGATCTTATTCACTTGTAAACACCTCTGCTGCTGCCTGGATGTGAACGTTTTACTTTCCTTGTCTGTGGTGCTTGCCCTTTGAAGAGCCTTCTCACTGTGAGTAGACTATGCTAAGAGTTAATGCCAAAGAGATAGCCCTATGCCAATTTTAAAACCTTTTCTCAGATGGTCTTGTTAACTAATGCCAGTCCTTAGATTCTATCTTACTCTCCGACTAAACTCCAGCCTATCTTTACTAACCCTCCATAATTAAACCTTAACAAACGACTAACAAAATGCAAAGGCAAATTGCCCCTAAAACTTTCTTTAAAGATTACTATATATTGGCAATATTATTACCACTTTGGTCTTTAGTTGCTGCCTTCTGAAAACTGATTTCAGTGGTTCAAAATAAAATGTATGCTGCACAACATATTGTCAGAGGGACAAAACGAAATTAGTATGGAATCACACAAAAAACAATATCACCTGGAACAACATATCTACAACATGGAAGCAAAATGAATCCAAAAGCAATGTGCCACCATACAACATAATTCATACCCTGCCACCAAATGCAACCGTTATCATAGGGAACAAACAAATACAAATACTCACCATGCACGCACTTACAACACATGTCCAAGACAACAATGCTGGCACACTCCTTACTTCTCAGAAACTAAAAGGATGCAGACTCTGCCCTCACCCCTGATATCACATCCTGCGAACTTCTCTCAGCTTAAATTCCTATTTCATACATCAGCATCCTAACGGTCCTCCTGATATACAGACCACCAGGCCCTCTGGGTAGTTTTGAAGAAGACCTATCCAGCCTCCTCAGTAACATCATCAAAGACCCCACCCAGCTCCTTCTGCTAGGCGACTTTAATCTGGGCTTTAATGATGTTGAGGACAAACAGACCCATTCCATCCAATCTATCCTAACCGATCATGGCCTTACCCAAAACGTCCTAGCCCTTACACACATGAAAGGTCGCACATTAGATTGGATGGCTAACAGAAACTGCACTACCACCATTTCTAATATACTACCTCAGACATGGACTGACCACCACCTTATCTGCTTCACATCCACCATAGAGCCTCCTAAACCAGCCAACTTGGAAACAGCTCCACCTATGCATACAAGAAGCAAAAAAGACATTACGGTCGAAAAACTACTTCCGCTTCTCCTACCAGATCTTAGAGCTAGTAATATCTACACCAATCCAAATACGCTAGTGGAGACATTTAACAATACTATGTCCAAAGCATTGGACGTCATTGCCCCCATCAAAGAACGTAAAAGTAAATGAAAAGCCCACCTTAATTCATGGTTTACTGCCCATCTTAAAGAATTACGAACCCAAAAACGCAAACTACAAGCTATTTGGAGGCACACACCCTCAATTGAGAATAAAACTTTACTTGACAATCTTGTCAAACATTACAAGAAGGAAATAATTCAAACTAAAAAAGATACATTCAACGAGAGAATTAGCAAAGCTAACTCCAACTCGAAGGAACTCTTTTCCATCCTTCGGAAAATGGAAAATCCGATCGCTCCCATTGGCAATGTTCCCAAAGACAAACAATGGTGCACGAGTATAGAAAATGCCCAAGCGAACAAAATTACAACTCTTCAATCTAAAATTGCTAAAAGAAAAGCCTCCCTGAGTGCCACTGCAACCCAGACTACCCAATGCCCGGATACACCAAGAACAATCACCCAATTCAACTGTGAACCCTTCAGATTCACCAACATATCCATATTGGAAACTGAAAAGGTGATATCTTCCCTGAAACCTTCCAACTGTCGAGTCGACAGCTGCCCTGCACAAGTTATTAAGGATGCAACCAGAGTCTTAGCACCCTTCATAGCTAAGCTAATCAACGCATCCTTTAGAACTAGCACTGTACCCACTAACCTCAAAGAATCTTGGGTACTGCCCCTCCTTAAAAAACAGACCCTTGACCCAGCCATCCCTACTAATTACAGGCCCATCACGACGGTACCATTTCTCCTTAAAATTATCGACAGAGTAGCCTACCTCCAGATACAAAACTATCTAGAGACGAACCAATTACTAGGATCGCACCAATCTGGTTTCAGACCACTACACAGCACTGAAACGGCCCTAATTGACCTTAAGACTCAAATCGATGAGTTGAAGGATAAAGGCAACACAGCTATGCTCCTCCTCCTTGACTTATCGGCGGCCTTTGACTTGGTGGACCATGCAGTGTTATGCAACCACCTAGCGTCTGCCGCCTACTTCTCAAGTGAAGCGATAGCTTGGGTACAATCCTTCCTGGCTAACCGGACGATGAGAGTGTTCTCCCCTTTAGCCTCTGCGGACCCAATACATATCACCTGTGGTGTCCCACAAGGTTCATGTGTCTCCCCCACAATGTATAATATCTTCACTAAGCCACTCTTCGACAAACTTGACAGACTGGGGATAACATACACTAACTATGGGCACGATTCTCAGATCCTCATACCACTTTCTGGCAACTTCGTCGAAGATACAGCTCTAGTAAATAAGATTTATCTCCTCATTCAGGCATGGATGGCCTCACACGGCCTCTGCCTGAATGATGACAAAACAGAGATACTGATCTTGGGCTCCAACTCCAACCTCAAAAAACTCAGTCCCAATTACCGTGCCTTCAATATTGATGGCAATTTAATCAAAGTGGCAACTGAGGTAAAAACTCTAGGTTTCTACCTCGACGCTACACTTTCTCTCAAAAAACTAATGTCCTCGCATCCTCGACGGCCTACACATGCAAATTAATCAGGGCTTGCAGACCCTACCTCTCCAAATCCAACTGCATAACACTTGCCAACGCCCTAGTAATGTCGAAATTAGACTACTGCAACGCCCTCTACTTGGGGGCCAGCAAGTCTATCATAAACAAAATGCAAACACTACAAAATAATACCCTTAGAGCAGCTCTGGATATACCTTGCAGGGTTGTAGGTCAAATGGTTGAATCTAAATGGTCGACAGGACAAATGGTCGACACCAAAAGGTCGACAGGTCAAATGATCGAATTTTTTTTGTTTTTTCACTTTTTTTTTTTTGGCGGGGGTCCCACCCTACCCCCTTTTTTTTGCTAAAAACCCCTTTTTTCCCTAAACGAAAACCTAAAAAATATATATATAACTAAAAAAAAAATTCAATCATTTGTCCTGTCGACCAAATTGTGTCGACCATTTGTCTGTCGGCCATTTGTCTGTCGACCATTTGACTAGACACCACCTCGCAGAGCACACATTTCCAATACTAGGAAAGAGCATCACTGGCTAAAAATTAGCGACAGAGTCCTCCTCAAAACGCATTCCCTCACTCACAAAGGACTGAACAATAACGCCCCACCATACATTTCGGATAAACTACACAGAAAATCGTTCACATACCACACGAGAGCAGCCAACCACCTCTTGCTTGAAATTCCTAAATTTAAATTTAAAAAAACAGGCGGAGCCAGTTTCCCTGTAAAAGCTGCTTGCGCATGGAATGCCCTCCCCTCTGCACTGAGAGCTAATCTTCCATACTCGAGCTTTAGACGCCACGTAAAAAAGTGGCTCTGGTCCAACGCCAACTAACTAACTCTCTCGGCCTGGATTCACCATGGCTACCTACGGTGAAAAACCACCATGTCATTTCTGATCCCTGACCTGACTTCCTCGTCGTATAGGAACCTCCTTCCTCCTGTACCCTTTATACATGCTTGCTAAATTGTTAATAACATTTGAACTGTATCCTCTGTATGCACTATTGTATGTAACTAAGCTTAAGTATTCTTGTAACTGCTGCGCCCGGCTACCCCTGGGTTTTGGTGCGCATTATCAAATAATAAACTAAACTAAATTAAACTAAACTAAACTAAACAATTGAAAATATACAAAGAGAAAGCAGGCTACACAACATTGCATCACACTTTTACTTTCACACATTTCCAGAACAATCAAATCAACCATCCAATTACATGCACATCTTTTGAAAACATTGAAACACAAATAATCATGCTTGGTTAAGCAGCTGCCAAAACCCACTTAACACAGCACAAACTGAAACCCTTTTTCTTTCTGTTACAAACCACATACGGAAAAGATCCCTGGCTCTACAGAAGCTTTAAACACATTTTAGATAGCGTATACTCCACATAAAACCGCATACCAGCATAGACATTGTTACATTCAATAAAAAATGTAATCCAACACAAAATAATACAAAACATAGATCTAAAATTGACACATAGGCTATTAACTAAACATGACTTCCACAAACATAGCACAATGAAAATGTAAAATAATAACCATACAATAGCACAGATTGTACATGAATTGCTGTAATATACATAAGTGCAACTATGAAACACTAACAGGCCGATTCATGGAATAATTAGCGCGGCGCAAGTGGGCAAAAACGTGCGAATCGCAGTGGAATAGCGAAAATCGCAGTGAACGTGCGAAAATCGCACGAAAAGCAGCGCACGTCGATTCATGGAAGTCCGTGCGCGAGAAAACCAGCGGATGTGCGATAAAAAGTGCGCGGCGCACGTTAGCGCACAGGCCATCTAACAGCGTGCGCCAGGTCACAGCGAAAATCGCACAGGCCACAGCGAAAATCGCACATAGCGCGGCGCACGCAATAAAAGTAGGCGGAACACGGGCGTAACACTCGGAATGGGGAACAACTTGCCAAAACGTGGGCGTCACGGGGGAAGTACAGGGCACAAGTGCGCGGAACGCCCACACGCTCGCCTACAACACGTATTCATGGAATAGAATAGGGGAAAAAAGCGCACGCTCAAACCAGCGCACAGGCACAAACACGACCGCCACAAGAAAGGAGGCGGTAGCGTCTCTGCGGCTGTAAGAAATGTGCGCCAAAAGGTGCGCCAACAAATAGCACCTATATACTGCCATGATGAATGTCCCATACTGTGGCCCTCCAGGAAAAATGACGTGCAAAGGGGTACCCACAAACACGGACACCCGCTGACAAAAAATACGTGTGCATGTATACCGGGGTGCGCGGGAAGTGTCACACGCGATTTGCAGGGTACGTGCATCACAGGGGTTCGCGTGAAGTTATTCACGCGATCGGGCCTGGGGGAGCGGGCTACGTGTATTACAGGGGTTCGCGTGAAGTTCCTCACGCGGTCGGGCCTGGGGGAGCGGGCTTCGTGTATTACAGGGGTTTGCGTGAAGTTCCTCACGCGATCGGGCCTGGGGGAGCGGGCTACGTGTATTACAGGGGTTCGCGTGAAGTTCCACACGCGATCGGGCCTGGGGGAGCGGGCTTCGTGTATTACAGGGGTTCGCGTGAAGTTCCTCACGCGATCGGGCCTGGGGGAGCGGGCTACGTGTATAACAGGGGTTCGCGTGAAGTTCCTCACGCGATCGGGCCTGGGGGAGCGGGCTTCGTCTATTACAGGGGTTCGCGTGAAGTTCCACACGCGATCGGGCCTGGGGGAGCGTGCTACGTATATTTCAGGGGTTCGCGTGAAGTTTCACACGCGAATAGCCTGGGCGCGTGAATTTGAGGGGTGCGCGGGAAGTTCCTCACGCGATCGGGCCTGGGGGAGCGGGCTACGTGTATTACAGGGGTTCGCGGGAAGTTCCTCACGCGATCGGGCCTGGGGGAGCGGGCTACGTGTATTACAGGGGTTCGCGTGAAGTTCCTCACGCGATCGGGCCTGGGGGAGCGGGCTTCGTGTATTACAGGGGTTCGCGTGAAGTTCCACACGCGATCGGGCCTGGGGGAGCGTGCTACGTATATTTCAGGGGTTCGCGTGAAGTTTCACACGCGAATAGCCTGGGCGCGTGAATTTGAGGGGTGCGCGGGAAGTTCCTCACGCGATCGGGCCTGGGGGAGCGGGCTACGTGTATTACAGGGGTTCGCGGGAAGTTCCACACGCGAATAGGCTGGGCGCGTGTATTTCAGGGGTGCGCGGGAAGTTCCTCACGCGATCGGGCCTGGGGGAGCGGGCTACGTGTATAACAGGGGTTCGCGTGAAGTTCCTCACGCGATCGGGCCTGGGGGAGCGGGCTTCGTGTATTACAGGGGTTCGCGTGAAGTTCCACACGCGATCGGGCCTGGGGGAGCGTGCTACGTATATTTCAGGGGTTCGCGGGAAGTTCCACACGCGAATAGCCTGGGCGCGTGTATTTCAGGGGTTCGCGGGAAGTTCCACACGCGAATAGCCTGGCCGCGTGTATTTCAGGGGTGCGCGGGAAGTTCCACACGCGAATAGCCTGGGTGCGTGTATTTCAGGGGTGCGCGGGAAGTTCCACACGCGAATAGCCTGGCCGCGTGTATTTCAGGGGTGCGCGGGAAGTTCCACACGCGAATAGCCTGGGCGCGTGTATTTCAGGGGTGCGCGGGAAGTTCCACACGCAAATAGCCTGGCCGCGTGTATTTCAGGGGTGCGCGGGAAGTTCCACACGCGAATAGCCTGGGCGCGTGTATTTCAGGGGTGCGCGGGAAGTTCCTCACGCGATCGGGCCTGGGGGAGCGGGCTACGTGTATAACAGGGGTTCGCGTGAAGTTCCTCACGCGATCGGGCCTGGGGGAGCGGGCTTCGTGTATTACAGGGGTTCGCGTGAAGTTCCACACGCGATCGGGCCTGGGGGAGCGTGCTACGTATATTTCAGGGGTTCGCGGGAAGTTCCACACGCGAATAGGCTGGGCGCGTGTATTTCAGGGGTGCGCGGGAAGTTCCACACGCGAATAGCCTGGGCGCGTGTATTTCAGGGGTGCGCGGGAAGTTCCACACGCGAATAGCCTGGCCGCGTGTATTTCAGGGGTGCGCGGGAAGTTCCACACGCGAATAGCCTGGGCGCGTGTATTTCAGGGGTGCGCGGGAAGTTCCACATGTGATTTGACAGTGTGGCTCCTCCCAGGTGTACCCTGTACACCCTCCACGGCCCCTGCAGGCAGCCCACACCACAGGGGACTACCCTGCATCCCTGGTCATGTCCCGCAGGCAGCCCACCCAACATGGGCATGCCCCCCAGCAAAGGCACATGTCTCCTTGAACTAATGAACACCAACACATGTCCCCTTGCACCCCCACCCCCCAGCACTGTGGGGCACCTGCCAGCAGGCCCCCACCCATGTCCAACTCATGTCACCCACCACCCCCAAACCCCAGCCACCAGGGTCACCCTCCACCAGGGCCCCACTCATGTCTCCCACCACCCCCACCCCCCAGCACTGTGGGGCACCTGCCAGCAGGCCCCCACCCATGTCCAACTCATGTCACCCACCACCCCCAAACCCCAGCCACCAGGGTCACCCTCCACCAGGGCCCCACTCATGTCTCCCACCACCCCCACCCCCCAGCACTGTGGGGCACCTGCCAGCAGGCCCCCACCCATGTCCAACTCATGTCTCCCACCACCCCCAAACCCCAGCCACCAGGGTCACCCTCCACCAGGGCCCCACTCATGTCTCCCACCACCCCCACCCCCCAGCACTGTGGGGCCCCTGCCAGCAGGCCCCCACCCATGTCCAACTCATGTCTCCCACCACCCCCAAACCCCAGCCACCAGGGTCACCCTCCACCAGGGCCCCACTCATGTCTCCCACCACCCCCACCCCCCAGCACTGTGGGGCACCTGCCAGCAGGCCCCCACCCATGTCCAACTCATGTCTCCCACCACCCCCAAACCCCAGCCACCAGGGTCACCCTCCACCAGGGCCCCACTCATGTCTCCCACCACCCCCACCCCCCAGCACTGTGGGGCACCTGCCAGCAGGCCCCCACCCATGTCCAACTCATGTCTCTCACCACCCCCACCCCCCAGCACTGTGGGGCACCTGCCAGCAGGCCCCCACCCATGTCCAATCCATGCCCCCCTGCACCTGGGTCCCAACATTCCCCAATCATGTCCGTAATGCCCATCCTCCCCTGCCAAAAGGCCCAACCAACTATCACACCCACCCACATATCAAAGGCAATTACATGTTACACCCCCAATGTAAATAATGCAATTTAACACATGTCTGTCACACACAATGGCTGCAAGTGAATGACAAAACACCCAACATGACATGCCTGAAAGCAATGAGATGATACGACACATTGAAGATTAAAAAAATAATATGTATTGAACAGCAAATAAGAAAAAACACAAAGCAAATCAAACAAAACAAGATGAATGTCCATGAAAAAATTATGAAAAAATAAAATAAGCCAATCAAGAAGATAATCCTGGGTCCATGAGCCCTACCAAATTAAACCTAACTGACTACTAACTAAAAAGGGAACTATATACAAAAAAGTGGTGCATTGTCCAATCGCAACCCAAAAAAAATTCAAAAAAACAAAGGAAACCTAACCCTAACTATACAACTATATACAAAGGCAGCGGGCTATTCGGACGGCTCACTGGTTGTTGTCATGGGCCAGGGCATCCTCGAACTCCTGCTCAATGGCTTGGAGGCGGGCATGTTCCCTGGCCCCGAGGTCCCGCAGGGATAACGCAGTGTCAAGCTCAAACTCCCTGCGAAGACCCTCGAGGCACTCAGCCCGCCTCAGCGCCCTCCGCATGGAGTCCTCCGCCCTGACCATCGTGAGCCGTTCCTCCTCTGCCCGCTGCCGCTCCGCACCTATCCGCTGGCACAACCTCTCCCACACGGAAGCCACTCCCATTCCAGGGTTCTCCTGCCCTCCGGCCGATGCCTGCACCCCTGATGTTGATGGCCCCGAGCCATGATGCCTCCCACGTTGAGCCTGCTGCTGCCTCCGACGCAACTGCCTGTGCCAGCACGACGGCATCCAGGCTGATGGAAACCACCGACGCCGTCGTGCACGTGCCCTGCCCGATGATGCCGTCACATCCTCCATCTGCTGGGGTCCAGTTGCTCTGGTGTCCACCCCTGCTGGATCTCTGACTCCCGACTGTGGCAGGGATGGGATCCCCACCGAGCTGGCTGCATTGGTCGGGGCAGGTCCACAGGGGGCCCTGGTGGCATCTGGGCTGGAAGACGGCAAGTAGAACGACTGGTGGATAGCCTGCACAGAGGAGGAGAGGGCCGCCACATTGGCCAACACATGCAGGAAACCCCCGAACATGGCCGATCCCAATTGGGCCACGTCGGCACGGTGCACTTCGTGATGACGTGCGTGCTCCTCCCGGGAAGCACGCACGGCATCACGAATCGCAGCCGTGCGCAACGCGACCCCAATCAGGACCTTCTCCGCACGGCCAGGGGTTCCCACGTCCGCAGGTGGAGGGGAGTCAGGTGACATGGACATCCCCTCTACCTGCGGACAGGCCTGGGACGGGGCATCCCTGCTGGTGCATGGTGGTGCACTCACAGGGTCAGGGACAGCGACATGCACAGGCCCCTCCACGGTGACCTGTGCTGCCTCCTGCCCCTGGCCCTGGACTGCACCACTTGCACCAGCAGGGATGCCCCCACCAGGCCCCATGTGTGCCCCAGTGGCGGCCTCCTCCTCCTCTGTGCAAACCACCAACCTGGATGGCTCCTCACCGTCTCCCACCGTAGCAGGCCCCTGTGGGGGCTCACCCACCCCTTCCGCTGCAGCCGTGGGGGCATCCCCGCCGCCTTGCTCCACAGCGCCGTCTCCGCCCTCTTCTTCACTAGCCGCTGCGTAGAGGGAGACAAAGAACACAAGCATCAGGGCACTGTACAATGGTCCCCTAGACAGGAAGCAATAGCAGATGAGCACCACTGTCAAAGTACACTTCCATCATGTCCCTCCACAACACATGGGCCAGTCCAGGCAAAACACACACAGTAACAGGCATGGTGCATGCCATGGACATTTCCATGCATGTCCAATGGACTCTTGAAACATTCAATGATATGTAACTCACATGCATCATGGCTCATGCCCATCACATGCACACACATCACCTCAGTCACATCCATCTGGCCCCAAACACACCAAACACAGCGGATACAAGGGTCATTTTGCTGCTTTACTGAATCTCTGCATTGTCACACACATGTGTCATGCATCCATGGCATGCACAAGTCACAGACACGCAGGTCAGGCACACAGACATGGCTACCATATATGTACCTGGCATCAGCACCCATCCCTCACCCCCACCCATGTTCAGGTACAGAGACTGGCATGCTCTCATGTTCATAATCTGATTAGGGCTCCCCATGCGGCATTTCAACACATGCAACAACCATGTGCATCACACATCACTGGTCGCACATGCATTACCATGATGTCCCTGCACACATACATGCATACATGGGCTATGGCACACATACAGGCAAGTATCATAGAACCAGCACACCGCAACATGCCCTGTCTCACACAGTAATGCATGGACACTTACCGCTCAACTCCAGACGGGCCTCCCTCTCAAGGATCTGGGCGTGGAGCGCTGGGCGTACGCGTTCCAGGACCCTCATCTGGATGGTACTCATGCGGCCCCGGCCCCCCTCCACGAGGCGCCGGGCCTTCACAAGGGTCCTGGACCTCAAGTCCTCCCAGCGCTTCTTGATCTTCAGGACGTCGCGGGTTGCCACCCCCTCCGCGTTGATGGCAACCACACAGTCGGCCCAGATCCTCTGCCGTCCTTCCTTGCTGGCGCGGGACGATCCAAAGAGGGCATCATACTGCCCCAGGACATGCTCCACCAGGACACCAACTTCGGTGACAGTGAAGCTGGTGCCCCTCTGCCCCTCTGGCCTGGGGTTGCCACTGGTGCCAGATGTGGAAGTGCCCGACATGGCAACCCCAGAGGCAGGTGTGGGTGGGCAACTGGTTCCTGGGGCTGGGCTGTGGAGCGATGTAATACCAGTCGGGAGTCTTCAGTTCCAGCAGGGGTGGACACAGCAACTGGACCCCTGCAGATGGCTGATGTGCAGGCACCAAATGGCAGGGCACGGTGGCAGCAGGCAGGCAGGCAGGCAGGCAGCAGCAGATGGCACGTGGGAGGCTGCTCGGGGCACTGGGGGGCAGTAACTCGGCCTTCTGGGCAGGAGCGTGGGCTTCCGTGTGTTTTCGCGTGGCCAGCTTGATACGGAGTGATTTGGCACGTGAAAATCCTGCACGTCAGCGTGAAATCCGAGGAAAGGCCCTTAGCGCGTAAGCGCGTCAGCACGCATACGCGATTCTATTGGACCAGAGTCCCTCAGCGCGTAAGCGCGTCTGTGACGTGACCCGCACGGGTGTTCCCCACTCAGGACGTGATGACGGGGCACACGTGGAGATACTGCACGTCAGAGTGTCATCGCGTGTAATTGGACAAAAGTGCGCGTACACGCGATTGGCCTATGTACGTGTATTTAATGGGTGCGCGGCCACTTACACACGCAAGTACGTCAGCGAACCTGTATCCCGTGGTGCGTGTGAATTTCCACACGCTATTGGACTGGGAACTGGATTCCAGGGCTGCGCGGGTCACACGCTGTATCCCGTGGTGCGTGTGAATTTCCACACGCTATTGGACTGGGAACTGGATTCCAGGGCTGCGCGGGTCACACGCTGTATCCCGTGGTGCGTGTGAATTTCCACACGCTATTGGACTGGCAACAGGATTCCAGGGCTGCGCGGGTCACACGCTGTATCCCGTGGTGCGTGTGAATTTCCACACGCTATTGGACTGGCAACAGGATTCCAGGGCTGCGCGGGTCACACGCTCGCCTAGAACACGCGCTAAGCATAAATTGCGGACTTTAACAATAACAAGCTCAGACGCCAGGATGAACATACCGTTCCTAGCAGCAGTGGCAGTGGGCTACCAAAGGAGGAGGAGGAGGATAGTCAGGGCCAGAATATTCACACCCAGAACCAGCCTTTTCGGGATGCCTGATGACCAGGTGTATGGGAGGTACAGGTTTCCACCACACATCATACTGGACCTGGTGACTGAGTGGGAGGATGACCTCACATCACCCACCCTGTGCTCCCAAGCACTCAGCCCCCTGGAGAAGGTCCTCAATGTACTGCACTTCTTAGCCACTGGATCATTTCAGCGGACAAGTGCCATAGTGGGTGGGGTGTCACAGGCCACCCAGTCACGCTGCCTACACCAGGTCTTGAACATCATGACTGCACGCCCATCAGTCCGCAGGCACATATACCTGCCCAGAACACCTGCAGAAAGGCATGCTGCCGCCCTGGATTTTTACGCAGTGGCACGATTCCCCAAAGTGCTAGGTGCCATCGACTGCACCCATGTGGCTCTACGTCCCCCCAGGGCATCTGAGCACATCTATAGGAACCGCAAGCACTGGCATTCCATCAACGTGCAGGTAGCATGTAATGCCAAGGGAATCATCACCTCAGTATATGCCAACTATCCCGGCTCCACCCACGACAGCTTCATTTACCGAATGTCCACCCTAAGCCGGGACCTAGAAGCTGGGCGGCATGGCGATACATGGCTGCTTGGTGAGTATGTATGCCACTGCACATGCATGCATGTTGGATACTGAGCAAGGTCACAACCTCACCAATGATACCAATCCCCACCTCCACAGGGGACAGTGCCTACCCTCTCAGCCCCCACATGATGACGCCAATTCGGAACCCCACCACGCCACCCCAGGTAAGATTTAACACAGCCCACATTACAACCAGGGGCATAGTGGAGCGCACATTCGGAGTGCTGAAGTCACGCTTTCGCTCCCTTGACCGTTCTGGCGGGCAGCTGTTATACGCTCCCCCAGTAGTGTGCAGGATCATAGTGGCAGCATGTGTCCTGCACAACGTTGCAACACGCCGGGGCCTGGCCGTGGACATGGTGGTGGCCCCACATCCCCAACCACATGCACAGCCGCTGCGCATGGGAGGGGAAAGGGCATGGGGGGAGGCAGCCCGTACACAGCTAGTGGCTAATTACTTCACATAGAAATCACACCCCTGTGGAGTGCACACTGCCCTGGCACATTCCATCTGACAATCAATGATGACTCAACCTGACACTGATCCTGAATGTGTGGAGAATGAACGGGGAATTCCATGTCAGCCTGAGATTGTTCACCTGGAAGTGTCACAATGTGTGCATCCCTACCCACACAGACACCACCAATGCAGTTTTGTGAAGTTACACATTGAAGCAGCTAAAATGAATACCCACTTGCAAAATGCAACAAGAGGACAGTGGCATGTCAGCCAACCCAACCCCAGCACTGCCACACGACACACCGTGCCATGTCATGCTAATTGCAGGTAAACAAAGTAATCCCCACAACATGACATCACTCTCACTATGTACAGTAGCACTATTAGAAACCTGCAACACCTGAAATGCTCACAGCAATGCCGGACCAACAACATACTTGAGCACGTAGTACCATTAACATGACATCAAAAATGTAACATATTAGTAGTCTCACCACCTGGAAATGCCTGCACTCCCACCACTACCAACTGTGCAGTGTTGGCGCCATGTAGAGTTGTAGGTGCACTGCTGCCAACATGGTCCCCATCGCCAGACTAGAGGTCCTTGTGTGGACTTGAGGAAGGGACCTGCAAATTGGGAGGTAGACACAGAAGAAGAGTTACACATCAATGCAACATGCAGTGTACAACACAACAGCAATATGCACTAGGAATGTATACACAGTATTGACTACAGACTGGCCACACAGGTCATGGGAGTCCAACGTCACTGTGTAATTCACTGTCACTTGGGCACACCCTTTGCAAGCCCATGGAAACGGGAAGCAGGAGGGGTGTGTGTGACTCAAACCCAAGCATCTGAACCAAATACATTACAAGCCTGCATGTGCCCAGCCACAATGCAGCGTATGCCCACAGGAACCACGGAAGCCAACAGATCGGAGCCAACAGATCGGAGCCAACAGATCGGAGCCAACAGATCGGAGCCAACAGATCGGAGCCAACAGATCGGAGCCAACAGATCGGAGCCAACAGATCGGAGCCAACAGATCCTCCCAAAAAAATTGGGAATAAAAGAAATCAAAATAAAAATAAAAATAAGAAAAAATCAAAAATGGCCATTGATGGGCCCGGGGGGGGTTGGGGAGGCCACCCAGGAGGTCCGAGGACAGGATGCACACCAGAACCCACCTGCGTGGATCCTGGGAAAATAAAACACCTCCATGGGCTCATGGCCCACACGGCTACCCTATTGTGGGAGTGTCACTGCTGTCGCTATTATCACCCTGTGCAGCTGCATCCGGAGGTGGTTGCACTATGGGAGGCAGCCCACGCAAGGCCCTAGTCTGCTCCTCCATGGCTGCAAGCATGCGGGTGTGGTAGGTCTGGTTCTGGAGGATGAGTGTGCGGAGGTCCCCATGCAACAACTCACGGGATGCCCGGACCTCCGCCCTCGTTGCCTGCATCTCAGCTGAGAGCGTACGGGTGAGACGCTCCAGCTGCTGTTCTGTCCTTTGGTGTGTTGAAGCCTCAAGCTCAACAAGAGTCGTCCTGAGGTGTAGGAGCTCCTGCCTCAGGGCTTCCCTGTGGCCCTGGGACTCAATGGAGATGGCCTCCTGCAGAGTCGCCAGTGCCGCCCGCCTGTCCCTGTTGGACCCCAACATGTCCTCCCTGTGTGACTGGCAGATGGAGTCAGTTGCCTGCTCTAGTCGCTCCATCAGCCTTTCTGGGGGGACAATGGAAGTGGCCACCCTATCCATGGCCTGAGCCATCATCTCGGATGATGCAGCCTGTTGGGTAGCCATACCGTAAATGGATTGCTCCCATGCGGTATTGCCAGGTGGCGTACGGCCACCACGTCGGCGGGCACCACACCTGTCTGGGGCAAGGCGAACTGCGCCTTGCTGTGCCGGCACTGCCTGAGGCTGCAGGACTGCATTCCCCCTCTGATCTGCTGGCCCAGGAACAGGATCAGATGTCGCGGAGTGTGACCCTGCATCCGTAACCACCGAAGGCGTAGCTGCCAACACTGACATCCCCATGGAGGGTACTGACCCTGGTGCAGGTGGGTGAGACAGAACAGAATCCCTCCCTGGAACACTCACCTGCGACGGCACGTAGGTCTCATCCGAATCAACACCTGAGTACAGCTCGGGGGAGGTGCAGCCAGAGACACCCCTTGAGAGCACGACCTGCAGCACTTGTGGGTTCTCCCCCACCACCACACCACGTCCCTCACTGGTGGTTGGTCGGCCCTGGGACACCTCCTGGGTCTGCACCATCTCCACAACCCCAGCAGTATCAGGTGCGTCTTCCCCTGCAAAGACATGAAAACAAAGTAATGGAAACAGGCATTAGCACCATGGCACACATTGAGGGCTGAGAAGCAAGAGAACCAGTACTTGATTGACATGTCCCACATGACTAAAACCCTCCCATGCATGCACCCACACTGCGTATGAAGTGCAGGCAAACGGCACACACTGATGACACCAAGATGGAAGATGAACAAATTTTCTGCATGCTGCCTGGCAGTGGCATCACACATTGGCCTGTGATTGGCAGGTGAAACACACATGCCATCACACAGATGGCATGTACCATTGCTATTGAGTGAAGATGGAGAGGAGGGCAGCACCTATTCATTCAGTCCAGTTCCCGCATGTAATAGCTTTTCTGATTCTAACAGGTCAGATTTTTCACCTGGAGCTGCCAGTCTGTAATGGTCAAATTGCACAGGGACATGTGGGTACAAATGATATCCAGGTAACAAAGTCACTCCCCTTTACCATACCCATGTCAGACATGTGACTAGTGGACAGCGACATGCCTAGTGAAAGTGGTGGAATGCAAACAAACTGACTGAATGAACAGTGAAAAATAAGCAAATCTGTTGTGTCAAGGTGACACTTCAAGGGCAACTGGCGTGCAGTTGTGCTAGATGTCTACTGTTGGCAGAAGGGATACTGCTATGGCCAAATGCAGCTGCGCAGGAAGTATTGCATGAAGCACATGGCTGACCCATACGACTGAGGCGCACACACTTTCTCCTGCCACCCAAACAGAAGCCCTCACACACACACCATGCACATGTATGACACACACATGCATGTGCACTCACCGGACAATGCCTCGTAATCAGCCAGATCTCCCACGCCTTGGATCTGTTCCTCCGTGACGTAGGTCCCAGCGACTGACTCATGTGGAGTGAGTTCCATGTCTACTACTGGAGACCCACCTCCAGTCACTAGAGTTGCGGCATGACTTGAGGCCAGCTTACTCTTTGCCCTGCGCTTTAGGTCATTCCAGCGCTTATAGCAATCATTGGCTGTGCGCCTCACGATTCCAAGGGCACTTACGATGTCCGCAACGGTCTGCCAGTGTGCCTGGCGTTGTGCAGGTGTGGTCTTGGATCCTGCAACAATGACCATCTCGTTGTCATGTCCGGACACATACTCGACAAGTGCATTCAGTTCGTCATCCGTGAAGCTGGGCTTCCTGGACGGGCCGGACTGTGTAGCCGTGTCTGGGGCATCAGCCTGTGCCGGACGAGCACTCTTCCTCTTCCGCTTGGAAGGTGGTGGTGATCCTGAGTGTCCTGCGCCGCTCTGGACACTAGGGGCAGGAGCCCTGGTGGACTCTGTATCAGGAGTGTGGGATTGCACACTCAGCATGGGAGTTGGTGCAGGCATTGGCTCGAGTGTGATGGTGTCAGGGGGAATCTCAGCAGCATGGACTAGGACCGACACTGTCCTGGCTGGGTGTGTGAGGGCTGGGGTGGATGGAGCCGCAGCTGCCCCTGCAGCCACTCCGCCCTGCCTCCTTGGTGCAGTAGATGACCTTGCTGCCCCAGATCCACGTGGCATGATGGCATCAACGTGCACCAGCGCACGTGTCGTAGCCCTGCTGACCTGGAAGTCAGCCATGGAGTCAGCCAGGTCTGGTGCCACAATGGGCTGGTCCAACAAGGGCTGAGCATGGATGGTGTCAGCCACTTCAGCCTCAACGGGAGGGGGGGAGGGGGGGGGGATGATGGGTGCCCTTGACTGGTCCTCCACACATGGGGGGACAGGCTCACCCTGCAAGTTACGACCACGTCCCCTACCGGATCCACCACGGCCACCACTTGTGGCTCTTCCACCTTTGCCACCCTTACGGAATCCTCGCCTCCCAGCCATGGCACTGATATTAATGTGCGTATGGGAGTGGCTGTAGACAATTGTCCTGGGCAATTGGGGGTCAAAGGGGTTGGGTACCAGATGGTAATTGTACCCTAGTGCTCTAGCACGGCTGATTGTAACCCCTGGGGAAAGATGACGGGTCACGCAACGCACAGGAGGCCCAAAAAAGGGAGATGACGTGCACGCAACCCCTCCTAGACCACGTGTGCAGAAAGAAAAACCTGCACTACGCTGTGGCACCCAGTAACACAAGAATGAACGTATGCGTGTCACACGCAGCCTAGAATGACCTCTGAAGGGGTAGGCAACACACGGGGCAAGCACAGAAGTTGGATACGTGCGTGACTCACCGTCTGCCAGGTAAAAGAGCGTGAAGAATGAGCGCGTTTGGCTGGCTAAACCCCCGCCAAAAGAAGATGTGTACGCTGTCTGAGAAGACAGGACAACAGTAGAAGGGGACACTGTTTGAGGGAACAGGCCCAGGTAAACCAGTAAAAGAGAAAAAAGAGAAAAAGCTGTCAGAGGTAACAGGGAATACGAACTGGAAACGCCGTGAAGTAAATCGCGTGTGAAACGACAAGAAGTACAGATTTCACCCACTCGCTCTCCACGAAAAGCACGTACAAGGAAATGGTGTTCGACATGTACCTTATATACAGGCCCACACGTACAGCGTCACTTACGCGGCGTGTACGTTCACCAATCACACGCTTTGTCACTCCTGCGTGTAGATCCATTTTCACCAATCACACGCTTTGTCACTTCTACGTGTACATCAATTTTCACCAATCACACGCTTTGACACTGGGACGTGTCACGTAACAATTTCCTGCACGTGCAGGTGACTATAGGCGCGCATATGCTGTTGACGGGTTTACGCGCTAAGGGCCTTTGCTGACGTGTGGGATTTCACTACCTATCAGGCTGTCCACGCGTTCACACACGAGAGACCACGCTCCTGGCCAGGAGGCGAAATTACTGCCCCCCAGAGCCCTGAGCACGCTCCCACCTGCCATCTGCTGCTGCTTGACTGCCTGCTGGCCACGTGCCCCACAGTGCTGGTGGGTGGGGGTGTTGGGAGACATGGGTGGGGGCCTGGTGGAGGGTGCCCCTGCACTGGTGGGGGTGGTGGGAGACATGGGTGGGGGCTTGGTGGAGAGTGCCCCTGGTGGCGGGGGGTGGTGGGAGACATGGGTGGGGGCCTGGTGGAGGCTGCCCCTGGTGGCGGGAGGGTGGGGGTGGTGGGAGACATGAGTGGGGGCCTGGTGGAGGCTGCCCCTGCACTGCTGGGGGGGGTGGGGGTGCAGGGGGACATGAGCAGGTGTGCAGGGTAGTCCCCTGTTTTGTAGACTGCCTGCAGGGGCCGTGGAGGGTGTACAGGGAACACCTGTGAGGACCCACCCAGCCTAATCGCGTGTGATGATTCCCACGCACCCCTGTAATACACGTACCCTGGCTAATCGCGTGTATAACTTCCCGCGTACCCCTGTAATACACGTACCCTGGCTAATCGCGTGTTAAACTTCCCGCGTACCCCTGTAATACACGTACCCTGGCTAATTGCGTGTTGAACTTCCCGCGTACCCCTGTAATACACTTACCCTGGCTAATCGCGTGTTAAAGTTCCCGCGTACCCCTGTAATACACGTACCCTGGCTAATCGCGTGTTAAACTTCCCGCGTACCCCTGTAATACACGTACCCTGGCCAATCGCGTGTTGAACTTCCCGCGTACCCCTGTAATACACGTACCCTGGCCAATCGCGTTTTAAACTTCCCGCGTACCCCTGTAATACACGTACCCTGGCTAATTGCGTGTTGAACTTCCCGCGTACCCCTGTAATACACTTACCCTGGCTAATCGCGTGTTAAAGTTCCCGCGTACCCCTGTAATACACGTACCCTGGCTAATCGCGTGTTAAACTTCCCGCGTACCCCTGTAATACACGTACCCTGGCCAATCGCGTGTTGAACTTCCCGCGTACCCCTGTAATACACGTACCCTGGCCAATCGCGTTTTAAACTTCCCGCGTACCCCTGTAATACACGTACCCTGGCTAATCGCCTGTTAAACTTCCCGCGTACCCCTGTAATACACGTACCCTGGCCAATCGCGTGTTAAACTTCCCGCGTACCCATGTAATACACGTACCCTGGCTAATCGCGTGTATGACTTCACGCGTACCCCTGTAATACACGTACCCTGGCTAATTGCGTGTTGAACTTCCCGCGTACCCCTGTAATACACTTACCCTGGCTAATCGCGTGTTAAAGTTCCCGCGTACCCCTGTAATACACGTACCCTGGCTAATCGCGTGTTAAACTTCCCGCGTACCCCTGTAATACACGTACCCTGGCCAATCGCGTGTTGAACTTCCCGCGTACCCCTGTAATACACGTACCCTGGCCAATCGCGTTTTAAACTTCCCGCGTACCCCTGTAATACACGTACCCTGGCTAATCGCCTGTTAAACTTCCCGCGTACCCCTGTAATACACGTACCCTGGCCAATCGCGTGTTGAACTTCCCGCGTACCCATGTAATACACGTACCCTGGCTAATCGCGTGTATGACTTCACGCGTACCCCTGTAATACACGTACCCTGGCTAATTGCGTGTTGAACTTCCCGCGTACCCCTGTAATACACTTACCCTGGCTAATCGCGTGTTAAAGTTCCCGCGTACCCCTGTAATACACGTACCCTGGCTAATCGCGTGTTAAACTTCCCGCGTACCCCTGTAATACACGTACCCTGGCCAATCGCGTGTTGAACTTCCCGCGTACCCCTGTAATACACGTACCCTGGCCAATCGCGTTTTAAACTTCCCGCGTACCCCTGTAATACACGTACCCTGGCTAATCGCCTGTTAAACTTCCCGCGTACCCCTGTAATACACGTACCCTGGCCAATCGCGTGTTGAACTTCCCGCGTACCCATGTAATACACGTACCCTGGCTAATCGCGTGTATGACTTCACGCGTACCCCTGTAATACACGTACCCTGGCTAATTGCGTGTTGAACTTCCCGCGTACCCCTGTAATACACGTACCGTACCCTGGCTAATCGCGTGTTAAAGTTCCCGCGTACCCCTGTAATACACGTACCCTGGCTAATCGCGTGTTAAACTTCCCGCGTACCCCTGTAATACACGTACCCTGGCCAATCGCGTGTTGAACTTCCCGCGTACCCCTGTAATACACGTACCCTGGCCAATCGCGTTTTAAACTTCCCGCGTACCCCTGTAATACACGTACCCTGGCTAATCGCCTGTTAAACTTCCCGCGTACCCCTGTAATACACGTACCCTGGCCAATCGCGTGTTGAACTTCCCGCGTACCCATGTAATACACGTACCCTGGCTAATCGCGTGTATGACTTCACGCGTACCCCTGTAATACACTTACCCTGGCTAATCGCGTGTTGAACTTCCCGCGTACCCCTGTAATACACGTACCGTACCCTGGCCAATCGCGTGTTAAACTTCCCGCGTACCCCTGTAATACACGTACCCTGGCTAATCGCGTGTATGACTTCACGTGTACCCCTGATATGCACGTTACCCGCTTTGCGTTCCTTGTTTGGCTGCCCTGTAAACTGGTCCAGAGTTAGCGCAGCCCTTTGCGATGATTTAGCGATTTTGCTGGCTTTTCCTTGCGAGAGGGCGTTCTTGGGGGCGTTACTGGCGCTGCTGCAGGGTCGCTGCGATACTCTGCGCCACGGCTGGTTTGGGAGCATGTAATCCATGAATACGCTGTGCGCGGAAATCGGTTTTATCGCACGTGCCTGGCGCAGTCAATCGCACGCGGACACTCTGCGCCAGCCGATTGCGACACTTTTCTGCGAAATTCTATGAATTACCCTGTGAATGTTTATTTGATGCATAAGGTGTCAAGTGGTACAAACTGTGTTTACAATCTTGACAAGCTCCATGCATAAGAAAGATCTTGTATTGGCAGAATAAAAAAATATATACATTGAAAGATGCCACTAACTTGTTGCTGCAGAATAAAAAAGACATTGCAAATGGAAGGATTATTATACCTCATATTAGTAGCACACAAAGCAATATGGATTGGTATAGAAAGAATAATAAGATGAGGAATGAAGAAACAAACATCCACAAAAATAACAGTCTGCTATACTGTGACCCACTTTGTCTCATGGCATACACATGTACAATATGTAGTACTGTACTGAATAAATGCCATATACTTTGGGAATTATCACACCAAATCAACAGCAAATCAACTTATACTGGTCACTTTGCAAAAACGTAAGAATGTATAGGCATAAACACAAGCATGCGAAAAAATGAAATACACCTTTGCCTAAATAAATGAGGAAATTAGTGAAAATCATGTTTTGTTATAAAAGGGTTATGGTTATGATCTATAAGAAAAATGTAACCTTATAAATGTTATGAATGCAACATTATGGTTTGACCTATTATTAAATATAAAACTAACATTAACGCTAAGCATTACATAAACTATAACTAACATTAAATCAACATTTATGGAACCTTATCACAGCCACACAATTTACGAGTAAAAAAGTAATATCAGCATATAGGTAAATCTCTGCAATTCACTCCAACACTGTACATACATAGCAACATACAATACATTCTAAAAACTTAAAATATAAAAACATTACATGTCATCAAACTATGCACAAATAATCACGCCTTATAGTAAATGATGTCAAAACATACATTTAAAATCTCACCTTATATTAAATGACCCCACCACATATAACTAAAATCCCTAGTTCAAAACAAGATGTACTCTTACCAACATCTTCATGCAATACCTCACACCAAACAACAACCAACATTAATATGATAAGTATAAACAAGAATTCACACAACATTGTTATACAAACTATGCACAAAATACTATTGAACACATTCGCACATTAACAACACTTCATAAAAAGAGGGTGGGTAAGATTCCAAAAATATAATTTTTAATGCTGTTTCTATTTTATAATTTGATTAGTGTTAATGTCGGTTTTATGTTTAATAGGTTAAACCAAAATATTGGCATTCCAAACGTTTATAGATTTCAACCTTTCATAGATAGTAAAACTAACTTTAAAATGTGTTTAAAAAAGCTTTAGTTGAAGTGATTTTAAGGTGCCAGTTATAACAAAACCCCAGAAATGTGGACATTGTTGGAAGCTACACCAACTTATCTCTGAGCTCCCCATTGTGCATCCCATGAACACACAGCTAACATCACATATTACATCACTTATAAAATCATATTCAATTAAAAAACTTTGTTAAAGGGACGTTATGGTTAAGTTGCACTAATAAAAACCTATGAAATTCAGTAAAAAACATTGTCAAAAGGACGTTATGGTTACAATAAAAATCGAAAAACCCCTGAAATTCGCCAGTTATGGTAAGCTAAGCAACCATAACTCGCGCCAGCACCGTGCACTGCTAAGACTAACACCCAGGACATCAAAGATGACATCACCAAGAAGATGAGGTAGAGGAAGTGCCTACTTCTAGCACCAAGATCGAATCATGGGTGTGCCAGTTCGTTGCTACTGCTGGGAGTGTACGAAAGGCTAAAGCTACCAAATTGAAATGCACTGAGTGCAATTTTGTGCTCAGTCGCAGACTACATGGGCAATACTCCTACGGGACCACCTCCATGCGCCACCACACCAAATCCAATGACCACAATGCTCACAGAAAGGTTATTCCTTTCTCAGCAAGTAGCAAGCTGTCTTCCTCCACCTCATCTTCCTCAACAAATACTGTAACCACACAGCCTGATGTCTACGGGCATTGGTGCATTATAAATAAATAAATAAGGAGGGCTACGGGCCATAATCACCCTTTCAGCCCCTGAAATGGCGGATAAAGGCCATTAGCACCCCTGGTTCCCAAAGCGGGAACCCAGGGTGCTAAAACATAGATTTTTCTTCCTATAGCGGGACACCTGCAGCGTCCCGCTGTAAGGAGGAAGGATTATTCTACCTACAGCGGGACGCCTTTGGTGTCCCGCTGTAGGAAGGAACATCCTTTTCCAAGACAGCCAACATGGAAAGAGAAGGCGGGGCTCCATACACAGCCCCTCTTCCCTTGCCATGGCAGCCCGCAAAACCCTATGAACATATTACCACAAGCACTTTTTTCCCTTTCAAACCTATCCTACCTTCGAATAACTCTACCACATAGCTGGTCCCTGGTAGACATAGCCACTTTAACACCATTTTCCGTCCCTAGCGGTCATGGCCAGCAGCCAGATTTTCCATGTCATAACCTTATGCCATGACCCAGACAATCTTATGCCATGCCATGACCCAGACAATCTGGCTACTCCCCCTGGCCACAGGCTATACCTCAGTCACCAAAGGTATATGACTATTTTTTGTAACTACATTATTACACTACACTTGGGCACATTTTGCAAAACCATGCTTTAATGTCCTTGCCAATGCTCCTCACGAGTTTGCTCGAAATCCACCCATGTTTTATTTTTATAAAAGTGTCAAAAAGTATGAACATACAATAGTCATATAACTTAGACCCCACTCAACAAAATCCATTCAGTCTTTACACAAACATTGTCCAAAAATGTTGTCCACATTTGTCAAATAGCAACAAAGTTATAAGCCATCAAAAAATGTTGAGACCCCTACTCTAATTTAGCCCCCTCTTGAGAAAATCCCACCAAACTTTAGAAAAACATTTATATCTAGATCCAAAATCGTTTTGCCAAATGTTGTGCAGATTCGTCAAATGACACCACATTTATATGCCTTTACAATATTTTGGGACCCCCCCTCTAATTTTGCCCCCTCTTGACAGAATCCCAAAAAAACCATTCAGGATTAGTTCTAGAATAAAATTGCAAAATTACATGCAGTTTCATTGAGTGGCACAAAAGTTATAAGCCATCCAAAAGCTGCTCTTCCCCAACGCTGTAATGCAGAAATAGGTACAGATGTCCTAGGACATCTGAAGTGTCCGCGAACACCACAGGACTGTCCCAGGACATCCAGAGTGTTCGCAGACTTTCGGGGGGGGGGGTGAAACAACCAGTTTTTTGGCTTCTTATGGCCATATCCAATCCAATCCTCACCCCCCCCCAGATCCCCAGAGATTGTTTGTCGAGTTTGACAAGTGAAATGCTGTTTTCTTTTAAATGTTTTCACCACGCTGTTCGTGGACCCCAAAAAAGTCTGCAAATCCAAGATGGCGGGCGTTTCAAGAAAACAGACGCATTGCACGTTTTCTCACCGACCAGTCAGTGGCTGCGCCCGGTGTCCGCGGACCGCGCAAAAGTCTGCAAATTTTTCTGGCCAATCGGAGGCCAGTCTGCGGACAGTGCAGCCAATCAGAGGCCAGTCTGCGGACCGAACAGGGAAGTGAGTTGGCGGACCGGACATTGATATCACTAATTTTTGTGCTTTACGTTTTGGTCATTTAAAAAAAAACTACTGGATGGATTTACACCAAATTAACAAAAGCACGCTTTCGGGGCCAAGCCGCCAATCCTGCCGCAAATTTGGTGTACATCCATCCAGCGGTTTGGGCTGTAGGCATGAGCAAAGTTTTTTCCCATTACGTCTATGGGAAAAAAATACATTTTGGGACCCCCCTATAACTTTGCCCCCCCTGGACCAAACCTCACCAAACTTTGCAAACAAAATTCAGAGTGGGCCATATACTTTTTCTGCAATGTTTGGTGAGGATTCGTCCAGGGAGGCCGAAGTTATAAGCCACCCAAATAGTGCTCTTCCTATGGAAACAGCAACTTAACCATAACTACACAGCCACTAATGTGGCTCTGTAATGACATCAATGGTAGAACAGATTACATCTAAAATTAAGAGAGCTACAAAACCTAATCATCAGTACTACACTCTATAAATTAAGGAGTCAATTGCATTGTTAGTCTTATTTTCACATCTAACACCTCCTACTTTGAAATAGTGTCATGTTTTGACTGTAAAAATCAAACAGGCTGGAGTCAGGCAGTAATGGATTAGTATTTCCAAACAAAAGATATTATGAATAATGTATATCATTTTAACTTCTTAGTCCTTAAAATGGTACCCTTTGCATGAAAGCCTTGTCTACTAAGTTGCTAAAGTACTAACTTAAACTTTCAGGGTATGTCAAAAGGTAGTCTGCTTTGATGAAGCCGTATGTTAAAATGTTCACACCATGGCCTTTCAAAGTACATCAAAGATCGGAATGGACGATGTGCATAGAATAACTATGTCTATTCAGCAGTCCAGAGACGGACAGTAACAAATGAAATGAAATGCGATGAATGAAACAGTTTTCTTAAATTCATTTGTTTGTCAAAACACAGGAAGATAAAGGTCTGGTACACCAATGAGAATGTAGGCCTCAAGCAAGTGAAATTGTAATGCTTATGTTAAATGACCTGTAATGGCCAAACTGGTGGAAAATTGGTTAAATGTTCGGAGACAAAACATTATTAGTACAAAGGAAGATGACATACGCTTCAACTTTAACTTGTGATCTTTGTGTATGAAATCATAGGTCATCTGGACGTTGAATGACGTTTAGAATGCATTCGTCATTATTTTTAGAATCACGATAAGTCACTTTTCTGCATTTAATTAAGTAGGCATGACATATTCTCTGTTTGCAAACACTAAATCTAAAGCATGTTTCTCATATATATGCATTGAAATGAAGCATGTGAATGTTCACAATGGCATGTACCAAGATGTCATCGAAGATGTCATAAGTGATGCCACATGTGAGGCTATCAGTGATGGCATCTGTGTTTGTTTTTAGTGTGGGCTAGTTTCCAGTGATGGCATCAATGATTACAAAAGTGATGCTGTAAGTGTTGGCATATGTGAGGTCATCATGAATGTTATTGGTGTGTTCATGGACTGCACACCGAGAGACATGGAGACAAGGTTGTGTAGCTACCAACCACTACCAAACTGAGGGATTTAAGGGAGTCCTAGGAGTGGATGGTTGCCCATAGATGTCACGACAATAAAGTTGGGCATTGACGCACAACTTACCTGGAGTATGCCTCTTCATACTGGCATACAAGTGATAAGGGTTATGGAGTAGGGCGACCATCAAACATCCATACCACCTGCCTCTGTTGGCAGACGGCCACGCTTCCCGACTGAGGAAGCCTCATTGCGAGCTGTGCCATGGGACCCAAGAAATTCTAGCCACATTCTCAGCCACACAGTATTAGTCAGCACAACTGCAGAGCGGGCCATATGAGGCAAAACCGCTGACTCCTGAAGGAAGACCAAACTCACTGACAGCAACCAGAGCCATTGGATGCTGAGAACGTCAGTATGGCAGAAATCTTGGGAGAAGACCAGACCACGACCTGTGGTCATCAAACCATCATAGCTACCTAGAAACAAGCTCACACAGTCTCTGTGATAAAGTGTGAAAAAGAACTGTGTCTGCACTAGAGTGCTGAAGGTGCTAAGGTGATCTCCCAACTGGTCTGTCTTCAGATAAGGGCTTGCCAACATAAATTATTCCTGATTCAGACTGGATTTGCAGTAGACAGAACAGAACAATGACTGCAGCTGGAATGATACCACCCACATCGTTCTGATTGAAACTGGCCTGCCCTCAAAAGTATGCAAACGATGGATAGAAGTCTTGACATCTGCTTGATTGCTTTTAGGGGAGAGAAATTACCTGCTGCAAGAAAACAGGCAATACTATTACACAACCTATGCACAGAAGGAAGTACGATGCATGATGGGGTACCAGATGTAGAGGAGGAAGGTGCTGATGGTACAGATTGCTTTTTCAAGGCAGTCACTGCATTGAGAACCCACTTTGGTCCTGAGACTAACACTGCCTTCAAACAATACAAGAGCTGCATGAGCCAGTTGAGAACTATGTCACTGGCCTATGAATCATACATCTGACTTTCAAGACCAGCCGGCCGGGTGTACCAATAACCTGATGATTCAGGAATAAAGGGTCCCTCTCTAGGTGAAGCTGCAACAATAGTCCACAGCACCAAGCAAATTGCCATGTACATATTAAACAGATGAAGTTGGATTCAAGGGAAATTTGTGCTGTCAAACAGAGCGAAAACAGAATAAGGGAGTACAACAGCGATCTAATGTTTTTTACGTGTGGCAGTCCAAGACATTTTGCTAACAAGGATTTCTTCCCAGCGAAGAGCATGGCCTGTTTTAGGTGCAAAAGACAGAGGCATTTTGCATGCCAATGCAAGGATTCAGGAAACACTTCCAGCCTCCCAGACAAAACAGTGAAATTCATTGATAAGGTTACATCGGACGGGAATGGGAGAAGACACAGTTTTTGAGGTGACATCACTGGAAGGCAGAAGAGGATGTTTTTAAGATTGGAGACAAAAGAATCACAATGAAAGTGGACGGCTGATCACGCTGGACCATAATCTTCAAATCAACATACTCCACAGTGCTACACCATGATCTAGAAGACATCAGTCCCAGGGACTATGATGAAGTGAGAGTTGATTTGCTAGAGCGATTCTGACCAAACATCACATACAAGGACAGAGCGTGCATGACTTGGATTTATGACTTTTGGATTGGGAGGAGGAAAAGGTGATTTGCATCTGTATTGAGCCAAAATAGCAGACACATGAACTCAGGACTTGGGAAGAGATTTGAACTTCACATCAAGCTTAAAAGCATTGCCACACCAGTAGTTTATAATGTGCACCACATTCCACACAATATGCATAAAGGACTATGATAGCAGCTAGACATCATGCTGCGGGGTGGTGTCATTAAGGACATTGAAAGTTCAGAGTGGTTAGCCCCTGTGGTTTTGGTGTCCAAAGCTAATGGAAAGTTATGACTCTGTATTGCTCTACAAACTCTCAACAAGTGAATCTGGGTTGCTAATGTATCAGAGAAACTGGGGACTTTGAGCTGCACCAGGAAGGGCTATCTATCATAGGAATGCCAGCACCTGACCTCTTTCATTACTCCTCTAGGGGCATTCATCTTTTGTCGGATTCACTTTGACCTGGCAATAATGCTTTGGAGGGTATGCCCAATACAGTGGTGTTCCAAGATGATATTCTGGTGTCTGGCAGTATAACTGTTGAGCATGATTCCACATGCATGCATGTACTCAACCACCTAATGGATGCAGATCCCACCTTACAAAAGAGTAAATGTAAGGTAGATATGAATGAACTGCAGTATTTGGCCAACAGGTCAACTGCAGAGGGAGTACCTGCCTGAGCCGGTCTGATTGACACAGGTAAGTTAGCCCCTACCCCTGATGACAAGGACCAATTGTACTCCTTCTCGGCTTATATGAGTACTATCACAAATGTGCTAAAGATTTTGCCATAAAGCCTACTCCACTCAGGGTTCTTCTGAAGAAAGAAAAAAAGTTCCTTTGGTCAGGTGCATGGAATTAAGCATTCCATTGTATCAAGTCTGACATTTCCAATGCCCTCAAGTTTGGGAACTTGGTTACTGACTGGCGTGCCATACTCACAGTTGAAGCCAGCAGATTTGGTCTGTGGGCTATGTTTTCTCAGTACTCTAAACCATAGGGAGAATCTATATAGATTTTGCATCCAGGCCACTCAAAGGCGCAGGGGTATTATCGGAGGCAGTACCCCATTTTAATTTGTACTTGTGGGGCAACAGGTTTATGATTAGGTCTAATGCTAAGCTCTTTGTATTGATATTTTTAAGTGGGGTGAAGAAACGCTTCGCCTCACATTTCTAAATGTCTGCTGGATTTGCAGTGCTTTGATTTTTCAGTGGTGCATCTCCCAGGAGTCAAGAACGCGGCTGCTGATTATCTGCTTGCCTTCCCATTCCTCAGGGTCATTAGGAAAAAGTCTCATCGGAGGGTGAAGTGATTGTGGCCTGCGCAGAGCTTACCGCTGTATCGGAGGAGGCCTGGAGACAGACTGAGGCTGGGGATGACATTCTCAAGTGTATCAAGAGTGGACACTTAGTGGTTGGCCAGACAAGTCCATTCTAGAGAGAGAGAGAGATTGGTGGGCCTGGTATGAGGTCATGGATGAAATATGAACGGTAGATGGTGTGCTAAGGAGAAAACGAAAAGACATAACATTTTGAAGTGGGAGAGTGGGTGTTGGTGCACAATCCCAGAATGGGTGTCTTGTGCCAGAGGGAGATGTTTTAGTTCAGAGGAAGATAAGTGCCATAAGGGCTGGTGTAGTAATTTTAGAGGGAGGTGAAATTTGGTCCATATGGCGCCTGGCCAAATGTATGGCTGTGGGTGGCCTGCTCGTGTGTCAAGGAGAGAGTAGGGAGCCCTCCTCTGAGTCTACGTCTAATGCATAGACCCTCGTGCTGGTTTGATTTCCAGACCTTCTTCTGAGTCTGCTTCCTCGAAAAGGGTTTCCGACCACTTGGTAGCTGCTGGAACAGTGTCCGAAGCAGTACGAGACAGCTTGCTCCACCTAGCCGGGCAAAATACTATATTTGTAAATAATGTCCTATTGTGTTTTCTCTTCTGTTGGATCAGGGATGTGTTGTCGAGGTCTCGGTCTGTGGAATATGGGGCAGGCTGACGGGTGGAACGTAGGTGGGTGGAAGTGAAACCGGCCTGAGAGCAGGCAGTTGCCTGCGGATGTTGAGACAGTAAAGTTGGGCCTTAAACCTCAATTTATAACCCTCAACTTATATGGAGTCTGCCTGTTTATACCATGCCTCAGGCAAACAAGATACTGCAAGGTGGAGCTCATGCCACTACACAGTGCTCATGTGGGCTGCTGGGTAGATGCAGGCACACTTGACATGAGCTTTCAAGCTTTGCCAGCAGAGGCTTAGGTAATAAAACCGGATACCTAGAAAGAATACCAAGCTGCTTCAAAAAGGCGCCACATGATGCCACAGCTTAGGGATGCCCATCTAGTCATCGATTTATGTGATTGATGATTTCTTGATAGTAACCTCACTTGCCTGCATGACGACATGGAAGTGTACAAAGACATCTGCAGGCAACTCCCAGAAACGTGCTTTCGCTTGTGTGGTGCACATTCGGCTAGGGATAACTGAGATCGCCCTGTCTGTGGAGCCACATGGCTGTTTTCAGGGGCCACGTTTGGTAGTTTGTTTCAGGTCCATGAATTGTATTGGGGGCAACGAACTTGACTCATTGAAAAAGTAACAATCTGATTGTTTGGGGCCCAGGTTATGCTTAACGCCCACCATGGGTATTTGCATACTTTTGTGCTGTACTATGGACGCTGCATTGCAAGAAATTCCAAAAGGGGGACATTACTGCCCTCTGGTTATCTCCCCAAGCTAAGGCCTATTTTTGCCATCTACGGATTTCAAAACCCTAGGGGCGGAGTGGGGGTGAAAATGGATTGACGATGGGAAAAAATGCAGACTTTTTTTGTGGGATCCGCAGGTCTAGTCAATGGCTCCCAGAAAGAACAACTGGCTCTGTTTGACATTTTCACACCATATTCCACCCCTCTTAATCCCCCATTACCGTCAGGGCAGGGAGACACCTAGAGGAATTGAACAGCCTCAAATCTGTAGACCTGGCTCAAACCTCCTAACCAAGTTTGTGAAGCTAGTGGTAACCTGTGGCCCTGTCATGTTTGGGGGGCAGATTTGTCACTATGAAGTCCACAGGCCATATAACCTGTGACCTCTTTGGGTGGCTGACTGGGTCTATTGAGTTGGTGGTAGCCGCAGACCTGTCATGGCCTGTGGGCAAATAAAAAATTACATTTCACGTCATTGGGAATTGCGCCTGCATGACAGCATGTGAATATATTGGCCTCATTACAAGGTCGGCGGTGTGGGAAAAATTGGCGGGAATGTGGCAGTAATTCCATTACCTCTGCATTCCTGCCGCATTACCGCACCGCTGAACTACAAGATTGGCGGTGGGGTCGGAGGATTTACCTGCAGCACATAGCTGGAGAAAAATCTGCCACACTGCCACCAATTATTGATGGAATAACCACAGCAGAACTACCGCCGGTGGTAATTCTGCCAAAAACCCATTAGAGTCGTATGGACTGCATCCATGGAGACTAACATAAGCAGGCAGCCACATGTAATCCGGTGGTAATTCCGCCAGACCAAGTGGTGGTAACGTTAACAGAATTTGGCAGTAGTTTGTCGGATTTACTGCCGAGCTACTGCTAAACTCATAATGAGGCTGTATATGCTTACCTGATGTCCTAGAAAACATACATTTCCACCCAGGTGCCCTAAAGATCATTGTGTAGCCTGTGCTGCATTAAAAAAAAAGGTATTTTTATGCAATATGTCAGCTTTTAAATGTCCATGCAATACGGCCTATATAATCCACTGTAGGTTTCATAGTAAAAGCTAAAACTCCTATCAGACCAGGAGGGTGTTGGTGTCAAGCTCGTCTTGGCATCAGAGACTCAGGTCTAGCTAAAGGTAATATTGGAGATATACACGGGAAGAAGAACAGTACAGCAAAGCAAGAGGTGATGGCTGGAAGGTTTAGAATTAATCTCAACCTGTGCCATTGCTCTGGGCAACCCTCCAGGCCATCGTTCTCCGTCAGATGCATAGTACATCATATTTGGAAGGCGTTAAAGCACAAATGGCCTCATCACGAGTTGGGCGGTAACGCCAGCACTAATAGCGCTGGCCCTATCTGCCCTACCGCCAAACCCACCGGCGCTATTAGCGCCAGATCACGGGTTTGGCGGATTTGGAAATCCCCATTCCCCATTGAGCCCATTCGGGAATGCACCATTCCCCATTGGGCTCAATGGTGAAATTTCGCGCTCATACCGCCGGCGGATTTCCCGCCGGCGGTATGAGTGCGAATTATCGGCGGATTTCACCCCAGCTCAGAGCTGGGGAGAAATTTGCCGAAGCCCTGATTTGGCAGACCCTTAAATCCGGCAGTAACAGCGCTACTGCCGGATTTAAGGGTTACCACCAAACTCGTGATGAGGCCCAAAGTCTTTATTTTGGGAGACAAAAGGGGAATGCGTGTGTCATGTGATGCAGAAGCAAGTCCCAATGCTGCATCCAGTAATGGACTGGCCTACATGGATGTCTGGGATTTCCTGGTGGGCCTCTACGTGGGAGCTCTACACAATGGGCCTCTTTTGTGTGGATGACCTAGTTTTCCCTTCCTCTCTCTCAGTCACCAAACCCCTTTCGGTTCATCTCTCCTCATTAGCACATGCCTTTGAAGCAAAGAATGAATTCTAAATCTACCGTGTTTTCCCTCAACCTTAACAAATGGTTTCTATGTTGTTTTTGGTATTTTTTACTACTTTTTCTAATGTGCTTTGAAATTCACCATTTGGAGCTATTTTTCAAAACCTTCTTGGGCAGAGAACCTCAATCTCTGCCTGGTGGGGTTTGGCTTTCTTGCACAGTGTTTCCATAGCCACCTTTTGCACCCAGTCCATACTTACTGCATCTCGACCCAGTTTGACAACGTCACTTTGGATAGGCTATTGGATGGGTCCCTGGGGACTCTATAGGCCGGGGGCATCTACCACACCACAAATCTGGACCTGTAGGTGGTATATTGGGGATCTTCCAGAGCCTTCACTCCATCCAAAAACGTGTGCTGTACATCACAGAAATACTTTGAACTTTCACTGCAGTCACTAAATTGTAAAATGAATTCAGAATAGAGAAAGAAATGGAACTTAACAACTATGGCTAGTGAGCCCCCTGTTCGTGGTACCTCACAAGATGCATATTGACAAAAAACAAGTCAAATACCATTGGGTAACTGATGCAAAGCAGGATTTGTGGGGCATACAGTGAGGCACCTTGTGTGGGCATGGCGAAGCTCATGGTTCACACAGTGAAAGCAACACATGTGGAGCAACACATCAGTGCCCTACACTGGAGGCATTATCCTGCAATCCGGGAGCCATGGAATCGGGACCGTCTCACTCTCTGAAAGCCAACTGCCCTTTTGTGCCTTCATTGAGCGGGGCTGCAACGTAATATGGAGCTAAACGGAATTTAAGTGAGGTGGTTTGACCAGGCCCTTGTCAGTCAGAGGGCTCACTCCTGATTGCCACACAGCTGCCACAGAGTAGCAGCTCAAGATCCGAATTACAGTCAATGGAGGAATATAAAAGGTAACATGACCAAGATGCTAGTGTGGATTTTAGAATTTGAATGGCGAACTGTGGTGGTGGGGGGGGTCCCCAAAGAACCACCGGAGACTGACCAGAGTGCAACAGCGTTTAATGGTAGCACCCCACGATGCAGTCTTACAGCCACTCACCAACTGCTCATCATGAAACACCGGCCTCGGGCGCTTAGTCATCAAGAAATTATGATGTAAGCATTTGTTCCTCATGTCGCCCCCGGCACAAGCCATGCTGGTACCTTCGGACATCCTGGCTTCTCCCATCCCAACACTCAACACTCCTGCCGCTCTCCAGACTGTCACTGTCCCCGTCAACCACCATCCACCATGCTCCCAAGGAATCTTGAATAGAGAACCTCCTCTTGCTCCACGTTGTCTCATCACTCAGTTTCACATATCCCGCTCACACGCCAACTATCACCAAAGGTGAAAGGAAAACAGGTAAACCCTTTGTCGCAAACCTCAGGCTCCTTACTCTCACCACATGCCCAATCATGACTTGAGACTCCCTATTGTGTTTATCATTATGTCTTTCAGCCTTACCTAGCTGTTTTTCCCTAGCTCTTTGCACCAGCTGCTTTACATTTACTTCAGATTGCACCGCACCTCTTAGACCCATAGGCCTCAATTTGCTTCCTGCCTTCCTTCCTCTCATTAATCCAAAAGGTGTACACTCTATGAGACTATTTGGGGTATGTGTATGCACTTTTACAGCCTCTGTCAAAACTAGCCTCCACTGTAACTTACTCACAAGTGCTAGTTGTATATTTTCTTTGTCAAACCTCTTCATGTGCTCCACAAGTTCATTCTCACTAGGATTATACAAAGCAGTCCCATGATGCTCCATTCCCCTTTCCTTCAAATACTGCACCATCTGGTGCAATACAAATTGAACACGATTGTCCATCACAATGCTCCCTGGGACTCCTCTATCAAACACCCTATCCAGAGGGTCTATTACCACTACCTTGGTTAACAAACCCACTAGGACTCACCTCTATCCATCGTGAGGTATAGTTCACTAAAACCAACAGATATCCTACACTTTCGATCGGAACCTCAAAAGGACCTATGAGGTCTAAAGCCACCTTGTTCCACACTTCATCTGGGATCAAAACAGGATGCAAAGGCTTTGCTCTCAACACTTACCTCTTATCATTCCCAGCACAAGGCCACACTCTCTACATCGCTGCCATTTCCTGTCACCGATAAGATTATCTCAGGCTTTTTTTAGTAAACATTCTCCCCAGATGTCCTTCATCAGCAAGTTCAACCAAATGACTCCTCATGTTTACACGAACAAGAAACCTATCACCTCTGCCCCAAGAGCTCTCATCCAGTTGAGTCAAAACTAACGCATTTCTCTTCCCTTCTGGCATGTTCTCAATCTTCATCCACACCTCTCTCAACCCCTTGCGGATCCATATTAACTCATGCTCTTTCTCGCTCTCTGCCCACCATTGCTCTTTAACGACAGCAGGTATAACACACGGTACTCGTGTACTCCCACCCTCTTGCATGGTTTCACATGAAGACACAGGCAAACTGAAAAGACAATCCTTAACTGAATTTTTCCTGAGCTGTTTCAGGATCTCGTAAAACCCTTGAGGCAAAAGCTGTAGGTCTGTATTGACCTTCTTCCCAATGCTCTAATACCGCCCCAAGGCATCTGCTGTTAATACCAGTTGACACCTCACATCAAAAGTGGAAAATGACTGTGTCTTATCCATGTCCTGCTTTACTCTATCAAATTCCTGCTCACACTGTCTCGACCAATCAAACATCCCTTTTTTTAAGAACTTCAACATGTGAATGGTTTCTTCGGCATACCCCAAGATTCACTTTTCTTAGTACTCTGCCATGCCCAGAAATTATCTTAGCTGATCTTTGGATGTAGGAGTAGAGTCTGGGATATGACTCTTAGCAAACCCTCTCTTGGTCTTATTCCATGGCTGTCAATGATGTGCCCCAAATATGTGATGCTTGACACCTTCATCTGATGTTTACTCATTTTTACTGTTAGCACCTTCTCCTGTAACAATGGCAACACTTGGTGTATTCTCTGATTGTGTTCTGACTCTTTTTCCCCACTCTAGTATATCATTGTGGGTTTAGCACACACCCACAAACCTACTGAATCATTTCTGCATCAAACTTTGAAAAATGTCAGCAGCCGACGGCAACCCAAATGACATTCTATGAAAGATGTACGTTCGGAATGGCGTAATAGAAGATGTAAGATGGTAGGCTGCCTCATGTCCCATATTTGGTGGTAGGCAGATGATAACTGGAATGTCAAAAACCAAGAAGCCTGTCCCATCATGGTTAAATTGTAATGTATATCCGGCAGGGGATGTCTCTCGACCATATGCTAGCATTTAAATCACATAGCTCCTCGCACATCCTTAATGCCCCATCCTGTTTCTTAGCCAAAACAATAGGTGATAGCCATTCTGATGCCTCAATTCCTACATTGACTCCTTCGCCTACAAGCTTACTGAGTTCCCTCTTGAGTGCTTATTTATTCATTTATTTTATTTATACCACGCACAAGACAAGGCCCGCAAGTACAGGTACATTCCGTACCTTATGTGTCTTGGCTACTGCCCCTCTTTGCAATATTATTTTATGTGCAAACACTTTCAATAGCCCTAATTTCTCACTAAAAACTGTATGTTAAGCTGCCCTGTGGTTTTCCATTGGCATAGTTTTATCGGAATGTATACACAGAATAGGGATTTCCTTTCCTGGGCAGATTTGTATCTCCAAAGTTGCTTGTTCATCCCAAACTAGGACACTAGTGTCTTTATTTGCGACATACAGTTTTCCCTGGCCTACCTTCCCTTTTACTGGATGATCATCGATTCATAATCCAGAACCGTAATTGGGACTTGTCAGAGGGAAATGGGCTTTATATATGCTGGGGTGAGCATGTTTACATATTTCCAAAAACAGCTTTCATAAAGCTCTGGGGAAATCATGGTGTAAGGGAAGCCTGAATTCACCATAATTTCCATGTCAACACAATTCATTGGCATGATATCCTAAGGCCCATTCTTTTTGTGACCTTGTATCTGCAATAACACCTTTTCTTCCTTGACGGGATTCTGGATGTTTTCGCATACTCCACCATTTTTACACCCTGGATTTATGTGGCAGGTTTATCCAGCCCCCTTGGCTTTGTGGTATGAGTGTATGCTCTGCATTGTCTAGTGAAGTGTCCTCTCAATCCACATTGTCTGCATTCCACCCCCACGTCAGGGCCTTCTCTCACTCCTGTGCAGTGGTTGCTCCATCCGCATAAGCTGCATGCAGATTTTCCTCTGGTGGACTAACTGGCATAGGTTTCGGGTTTGTTCCTACTAGGGTTTGACGGACTTGGCCTTCCAGTGTCAGTTCTCTTGGAATATATAGTCTGCACATCCTCATTCATTGCCACTTGTGTTTCCTTCTGGCCCTTGGCAACTCTAGTGCCTTCTCCAAAGTACGGTTGTGATCGATCAATAGTCTCTTGCCTACTTTGATGTTGCAAGTTCCCATCATTATCCAGTCTCTGATATTTTCTTCAATGACACATGTGAAGTTACAGGTTGCTATTAGGGACCTGACAGCAGTAATGTCTGTGTCAATAGATTTGTCTAGTCACTGGACTCTTGAGAAGAAATGGTATCTTTCCAATAAAATGTTTAACTTTTTCCCAAAATGCTTACCAACTTTGGCTAGGGCATCCACATATGTGCTCACAACTATGCTGCCTTCTCTTCTGCCTTCTGGCACCATGACAGCCTCGCCATGTAGGTGCCGAAAAATACACAAAGCTTTTGTCCCTAAGCAGTATAGCAATGCCATCTCTTCTTGGCCATCAAATTATTGTCTCCTGCCGGCTGCACAAAGACAGACATGGAATGCATCGATCCATAACTCCCAACTGATTGGTGGGTCCCCAGGACCGTTCGAAAACAAGGATTGGTTTTGCATTTGTGGATTGCATTATATGGCTATTGAATGTGCCTTACTGAAAAAATGTTGGGCGTGGGTTTATTGGGCTGAGTTTTCCAAATCAGCATTATACCTATACGCATCAGTAGGTGGCGCCCTTGACACAGTCGTCAAGCTGCTAATGTCTCCTGAAGGGACGGCACCCGGGTTCTGTCCTCTAACGTTCCAGGGAACATCACGTATATGTCGGCTGTTCTGTTCACGGCTGTTAGGGTCCTGCAGGGAAAGTTCTCCAAGAAGGGGGGCAGAGGGGTACACAAGGTAGGAGGGTGTGTTGCATGCAGGAGGTTTGGTTGGTGTTAGTAAAAGGATGAGAGATTGACAATCACTGGTGAACAATATTTTCTTAACGTAGTTTGTATCAAGAGACTGGAGTTATCCCATTTCAAGATGGTGGGAATGGTCTGGCATAGTTGACCTAATGCCAACTGGACCTACTCCGATTTGACCATATCTTTTTGGTCGAATTTGGTAGGTCAAATGGTATATTTTAATAAACAAATAGTTGTGGGGTGGGGTAAGGGAATAGGTTGAGGTGGGAGGAAGTCGGGGGACTGTGGGGTGTCTCACCGCACTATAGGTACAAAATAAAGACCAACAAAATTAGGTCAAATCGGCAGTATGGCAAGTTTTTTAGGTCAAACAACCCATATCTGGTGGGAATATCTCTCTACACTGATTGGCATACGATTCCCTGTCAGGTAATGTAGCATCTTGTGAAAGATTCAAAACTGCCTTTCATCCAGGACATGGACCATGATGGTCACAGCAAACCAGAGCTCCTGAAAAGAAGTTAACTAAAGAAGGGACATCAGAGACAGGAAATTAAACTGCAGAAGAGTAAGTTTAACCAGAGTCCCTGAATATCAAGAGACAGTCAGAGCAAGCAGAGGATAAGTGAAAAAGTGTACAGTCTTTATAGTTACGTTTTAGTGGTATATAGATTACTCGAGTGTTAGCCAACTAGCACAGTTTAGTGTTAGGTAAAGTTTAGATGAAACAGTTATTTATTCAAAGCAAAGCTAATGAATGTACAAATAAGGAACCAGAGAAAACAGATGAAAGGAATTAGGCAGTGCCGGCGATCAGCAAAGCGACACGATGGAAGCCAGAGTAAAGGACCCTAGTGTACATGGAAGTGTGGTGATGAGCCAAGGAGGAACACTTCCATGAGCGCAAATGCGTGGGGCATCCTGAATTGGTAAATTCAGCGTTCCTAGTAAGCACGGGTACACAGTGAATTTTGAAATCCATAAATAAGATTTTAGTGAGCGCAGAAGCGCAGTGAAAAGCAAACAGACAAAAAGAAGCAAAACTATTCTCTGAGTCAGTGCAGGCAGCACAGTGGACCAGCAATTGAGTTCAGGATGAAATTCTGACAGACACAGAAACAGAATGATATATAAATAAAACACACGAGAACTAGTCAAAGTGCACTTGAGAAAGTTCTCCACACAACATCTGATATAAGGAACACTTCTCAAAGGTATTATCTCTAAAGTTGAGGTGATCAGTAAAACAGGAAAGAAACTAACTGAGGAACCGAAATTGAGAATGTACCTTGAAGTAAAGTTTCTAAAAGACCTTGCAGCACATAGCAAAGGGAGGAGGGTAATTAGGAGAAGGAATACATTCCTATTTAAGACAGACACTGGGAAAAGGAGTAGTCAGGAGAATAACAGTCTTGTGTTTGATTTTAGATCTATGCCAAACCCAAGTCATTGACCAGAGAACAGAGAGGTCAGCAAGCCGGGAGCTGATATTTTTTCTTTTATCCACTTCCCTTTTTCCCCCCAGGATTTCTGATTCTGCAATAGTAACTCGAAGGTTGCAGAGCAGGTGATTCTGAAGGGGTTAGCGGGGTTCATCTTCAATCTCTGCGGAATTGGTAAACTGGGACCTGACAACAGCGATTGTGCCGAGGCCTCGGGAGCTCTCTAGGTCATGTTAATGCCTACAGTGTGCCCATGTAGTGCTGTTCAGCCGTAACACTATCTGGCTTGCCGCAACATGCACTGAAACGAGGGCACTGCCTTGTCCCTCCAAGGTGGTCCTGATGCAGGGCCCTTTGCCGTGGGGGGTCCTTGTCGCCACAATGTGGTGAGAGGTTCCCAAAGAACCAACTTTAATGGTAGCAACCCATGTCCCTGTCTTCCAGCCATTCACTAACCTGCAGCCCTGGACCACTGGTCCTGGGACATCAACAAACAATGAGGTAAGCATGTGTTCCTCGTGTCACCCCCAGCAAAAGGAACACAAAGTACAATACATTAAATACACTGTAATGCCACTACCACACGAACACAGAGAAAGGTGAGAGAAGAGACAGATGGAAAAAAGAGGGGGATGAGAAAGAGAGGCGAAGAAGAGGAACATCAAGGGTGAGCAAAGGAGGATGGGGAATAACACATGTGAGGGGACAGAGAGGGGGTGGCAGAGAAACATCAAGAGAAAGATGAAGGAGAGGAAGAGGAGGTATATCAAGGGATGTAGAGGAGATGGAAAATACAGACATTTGAAAGACAGAGGAGAGGAGGAGGAAAGAGAACTGCAGGATGAAACAGAAGAAAAGTAAGAGCAGAGGAGCACAGTGGGTGTGAGGAGGATAGATAGGGACTGAAGTACTGGCCAAAGCCTGGGCCAGAACAGTGCTACTAAGCTGGAGGAGCAGGTGGCAGTTGAAGGGCCAGAAATAAAGTAAAGAGACATGTGAACAGTGCATGTGAACATGAGTACATGTCTGAGTTTATAAGAGGCCACTTAAGACTTAATGGGAACTTCAATGTTCCCTGGGATACATCTGTTCCTAAAATGTCTGACATTTATTGTAGTTCAATTGCCAGGAACAAAACATTGGCATGTCCTTTCCAAGTCAGCATACCTCCTACTGCCCAGCATAGAATGCAGCTTCAGATCGCAACACACCAACACTCCACTCACACTGACATCACTACATTCCCTGTACAGTGATGTCATCCACTCAGCTAGAAAGACACATTACAACACTTCTCCCTCCTTTACTTTATTGAAATTAGAGAAATTGCACACCAAAACCACCACCAGACAAAACGCCTACATGTACGTGTTGCCAGCACCTAATGCACCAACTAGTAACACCACTGGCGACAAGAAACTGCCCCCAGAGAAAACCAAAACCCCGGACACTCCAAGGAAGATCTAGGAAACAGGAAAGAGCTCCACCAAAAGAATAGGAACTCAATAATACCTACATGGCACCCCCAAGATACTAACTAACTGTGCCATAACAAATTGGGAAATATAACACACCGTGTCAACAACAGCCAACTCCTACTCCAACTCCAATTCCACTCCTCCCTCTAAAAACAAACAACGAGGAACCCAACGCAATCTAAAAAGGGCTAACTCCTCCCATGAACAGAACTGGATACCCTTCGAGAAACAAAAATAAAAAAAAACTAAGCACCTCCACCTGTTCCAAGCTGCCCCTTGGAACCTAGGTCCTGCCACGACCCAGCGTCCACATGAAAAACTACCTAACTATCCTCATCCCTCAGTGCACAAACATCCTTCCGTCCTAGTCTGCCCCCTAGGACACCAGGGCTGCCACCCCCGGGCACGAACCACACAGCTCAGCAGAGCAACAACAAGCACAACAACGTAACAGTTCACCACAGCACCCCAAAAGGGTACCACAACACCACAAAACCATGAACATTTGAGAACACAACCCGCAAGAATAGCGGAAACACAACAACCACAACCAGACACATACACCGTCCTCGGACCCCTGGTCCAGCCTACTGCACAGCGCAGTACACCTACCACTAACCTAGGACCCCTGGTCCAGCCTACTGCCACCCGCAGCACACCACTCCATACCATGGACCCCAGGTCCAGCCTACTGCCACCCGCAGCACACCTACTACATACCTTGGACCCCAGGTCCAGCCTACTGCCACCCGCAGCACACCCACTACATACCTTGGATCCCAGGTCCAACCTACTGCCACCCGGAGCACACCACTCTATAAGATGGACCCCAGGTCCAGCATCCTGCGCGGACGCAGGACACCACACCACTCACCTTGGACCCCTGGTCCAACCACCTGCAAAACAGCAGGACTCTTCACCAACATGGGACTTACCCAGTGGCCCCACCTTGCATAACAATAGCACACCTCACATACACACACACTAAGGATAGAGTCACCTCCACTCTCCATATACACCTCCACACACCATATGCATATCTACTAAAGATACATTGACTTTCACATGCATATTCAGTGCTACAAAAGATTAGACATAACATAACTAAACAATTAGGACGAGAAATGTCTCAAAGCACTTTTGGTTTAACTGACAGCCCGATAAAGCATAATCACCCGCGGGCACCCCCACCCACGAGTCCATCCAAAACCAAATGGAACCCAACCTGTAAATAAAAATGTTAGGCCTTCAGCAGATTAATGCAGACATTACTCTGATAATAAGATGTGAGTGCCGCCACCCACTAGTCCAAACCCTAAAAGTTCAGTCCACCTGGAATAAATTGTTAATCATAATGGGAAAAATGCATTGCAATTTTCAGCACATTACAGCAACAACAAACGCTAACTCTCACTCACCTGTTGCATACAACAATCATAACCCTGACAGACAGCCACTTACACTCATGCAAACATTCAGCGCGCGCATCCACACACACTCACACGGACCCATGATACACACACACTGGAATCCAAAATACAGCCGGCAACAATTATAACAAACTCACTAGTGAAAAATGTTCATCAGGAACGGAAACGTCCTCCTCCTCGTAACAAAGTGCAAAGATTCAAATCCCAACCTGTCCCAGGTCCACGCACCACCACAAGTCCAGCAATAGGGCGCAGACCAATCCTCCATTGCTCCAGGCCTGCCGGACTTGCAGTACAATAAATGCTCATCTCTTAGTGTCTCCGACTCGAGCGCAAAACACCCAACGTCAAACACACGGCTATCCGTATTACCAAACTCGATGCTGATGCCATCGACCCATACAGGGTAAGGCTTGCGCTCTTCCGACGTGCACACACGGATGACCAAATCACCCCCAACATTCATGGTATGCCACTCGCAATCATGAAATTCTCCAAATATCCTGAGGTGTCCCCGTGGTTGCTTTCCACAGCCAATGGACACTTCTTCCACGTATACGCTGCGCTCACAACTAGCAACGTAACGAAAGTCTCCTGAGCATTCCAGCAGCCTACGCTGGAACGCACGTCGCAACAAAGGCCACGCCATTACCTCTACGCGTTCCGTCGCGCCTTCATGAACGCGCTCGCACTCCACCCTCTGTCGGCATGCGTATGACCCGCATAACAGTACCTCCAGGTGACACGCTACGTCACTAGAGTTGCTCCAGGCTCTGCAGCGTTCACTTCTACTCTGCCCCTCCCTGGAATAGGATGACAGGGAACCCGCCATCTGTGCACGCGGGGCAACATCAGTGGACACCGACACTTGAAGCTACTCTACAGGCCCCACACGGATGCGGTTCTCAACACGAACCATCCGGCACCCATCAGCGTGCAGGGACGTCTCACATCCAAGTGTCCCAGCGCTCTGCATACCGCACCAGGAGGCACTTGAAGCCCGCCCCGTGCACATGCCAAGAGCCGCCTCCTCTCTTAACAGTCCTCTGCCAGCACCTGATTTCACTCCGAACACCAACCAGAGTCGGAAACCGACGCAGAAGGCGCGCTGGGACTTGGCAGATGGAACATGAGGATACTCCTAGGACCCAGCACACGGACCTGTGTGCCGACCAGGCCCCAAAAGTGCACCCAGGGACTAAAAAACTGTGCTGCACACCGACCTGTGTGCCGACAGGTTTATAAGTGCGCCGCACACCGACTTGTGTGCAGAACAGATCCTTAGCTCAGCGCCACCCGGCCCGCTGAAAGGCATCTGCAACCGGTGGAGAATACCAGGGCTTAAACCCGCTGACAGGACATGCTTTCAATGGAGGGCAATGTTTCCTGATTCCAGACTGTCCCCTCCACAACAGATCCCACCCTCGTCGCCAGTGTAATAACTTGGAAGCTGATGAACACCCGAGCCAGCAGGTAAGTTATTAAGTAGGTTTATTGCAGTTCAATTACCAGGACCTAAAGTGTCTGACACCTGACTCCCCATTGGATGACCTATTGGTACTGGGGTAGAGGTATCTGGTAGCAGAGTCCAAGAGGATCAATTTAACCAAACCAAGCACTAACCAATAAAAACACAGATTCAGAAAGAAGTGCTAGAGAGCAATACAATATCCCAGAGAATGTGACTGACTGAGCTACACAGGGCAACAGCCCTGATCTAGAACAAGCGCAGGAGTGGACTGGCCTACAGGGAAAACTAGAGATTTCCTGGTACACATCTGCACTTTGGGCCACATTTGTGTAGGTATTTCGACATTTTCTCATAGGAAAAGGGTTAGGCTTCCTCAAAATGTGTAATATGGGGCCACTTATGGGGAAAATTATTTCCAGGGCCTCTTATGGTTCCCAGTCCATCCCTGAAAAAGAGGGACGAACTGACGACCATTCCTATCACAGTTTTGTTTCTTAGCTAACCTTAATCCTTGTCGTAATGGGAATGAACCCAGAATTGGTTTTGAATAATCTGTCACTCTCCCGGGGGTCTTACACCAGAAACAAACTCTCTGTATCAAATGGATCCAGGAGACGCATAGTCCAGTTAGGGCAATGCTCAGCGGTTCTGCAGAGAATCAGTAGAACAATTAAACACTTTCATGAAAGAAGCATCTACCTCCCGGGTCTGGGGATTGAAGAAACATCCCCGGCGTGTGAAGCTGTGCTGGGGATCCCAAAATGTAAGAAAAAAATGGGGGAAAAAAGTGAAAGTAAGGGACCCTCATGCATGCAAAAAACCGGCACGAACATAGTGATGGTGACAGTTGGACCCTTCAAGAGGGTTTGGCAGGCATTCTGCTCCACTCTGGTATGCTGCCGCAGCCTGGGCCTCAAGGAAGACACTCCGCTGACCGGCAGGGGAGTACCTAATCAGCATCTCTTCCACTCCCACCTGGGTCGCATCTGACAGATGTGACCCAGGTGGGAGGAAGCTCTGGGAGCTCCCCACACTATTTCTTATTGCTGGGCTGCACCTTCTGACGGCCATTTAAAGACTTCAGGGGTCCCCACACACCCCTTGCTTATGTTGCTGCTGCTGTCACAAAAGCCATCGCAAAAGAACATAGGGAGAAAGAAGATCAAGAGAGCAACAGCCGGAGAACTTGAGACAGGCCTGGCCAGGTTGTCTTGCAAGTAAGGTCTTTAAGAAATAGTGTTTAATGCAGTTTACTGTAAAGACTTGAATATATTTTTTTTAAGACTTTTTTATATTTTTAATATTTGAAGGACTCTTTTTTTATATTTTTGTGTTTTACTTTATAGTAATTCAGCTGCTTAGGAGTAACTTAAGTTCTATATAGAGTCTTGTGTTTGTCCCTTTTATACCAAAACTCACAAAACCCTGCTGGTGTACTGAAAAAGTATATAAGTAAGCTTTTACCAACTAAAAAGAACCGTTCACGAGCATTCCTTTTGTCAGTCTTTCCTTCTGTGCTCGAGTTACTCTAACCTTGTTTTTTGACCTTAGGGGTATTTCTACTCTGACTTTCTACCACTCCCTGCCCTCACCACCTTAATAGCAAGGTACACCGGGGTAATCTTGAACCCAGGAGAGCGGGGTTTGGAGACAGGTAAGAGGTGGGTCATATTATAAGTGAAGGGTTAAGCTATTTTGTGCCCGCCTGCCCCTATCTCCCAATAAGGTGCGATAGACGAAGATCCCGCTACAACCAGAACAAACTTCAAACTGCTTTTAGTATCAATGTTTTTCATCATATACGTACACAGGGAGCAGTCTTATTGTGCCTCACACATTCACGAACCCCAGAAAATAGAGATATTGAACCGGTCCTTTTAAAAACTTAAAAGTAACCACATCAATACTCTTCTTGGGGTGCCTTGCAGGCTGGTAAAAGGGACACCAAAACCTGCATAAGAGGCACATTTGGGTTGGACTTGTTCAGGTCATTCTTGGGAGAGTTTGATTATCCTGTACAGAATCCTATACCTTTTCCCTGCTGCTAGCCAGATTTCTGTCCAGGGTCTGAGATGGAGAGAATTCAGGAAAATGTGACCCTGTTAGTGGATTCACTTAACTGAATATTTGAGCTGCCCGAGTGAGATTTCATTGTAAGTCTGCGTTGATCAAGAGTATTGTCTAAAGTCTGGACTTTAACCGAGTCACTGATCTGTTTTCACCCACTCTCTTCGGCCTACTCTAGATAGCCATTGTGTAGGGACTGGTGGCGGCATGGGAGGTTGGCATGCCACTTCGCATTCTTATGCTCTGCACTATCATCCACCACACAGCATCTAGACTTAAGCAGGGTTCTAGGAGGCTGTTGGGATTGTGAGCGGTTATTACCTGGGTGTCGCGGGTCGCTTTGACCCGCATGGAGTGTTGGTGCGCAAGCACGCCGCCTCTTGTTCTAATGAGGCATCATCCTCCACGTGGCCACCAGTCACTACACATTGGGCCTCATTAGGACCCTGGCGGAGTGGGTTTACGCCAGCGTTATTCGCGGCGGACCCGTCCGCCCTACTACGAGTTCCCGTAGCGCCATGGAGCGTTTTCCGCCTGGTTTTTCCGGGCGGAGAAATCCATGGCGCTACGGGACCTTGCTGTTAATTACGCCACCGTATTTTACGGTGGCGTAATTAACGCCTTCCCCACTCCCATTATACCCTATGGGGCAAAAATGGGAATGGGGAAGGGTAAAATGGGGAATGGGGATTTACCGCCCCGCCAAGGTCGGAATGGGGCGGAAAATCCGCCATCCCCCATGGCGCTATCGGCAGCTTTCCGCCGTGCTCCATGGTGCATTTTGCACCGCGATTTCCGCCAGGGTCGTAATGAGGGTCATTGTAATCAAACCAGCTTCTCGTGTTACTAGCAACTTTATATAAAGTCTGAGCCCTGAAAGGTACACGAGAAGGTGGTCAGTCAAAATGTCAAAAAAAAAAGTCGAATGACAAAAATGTCCCAAAAAAAATGTCAAAAAAAAAAAAGTCGAATTTATAATTTTGTTTTTTTTTTTTTTGGGGTTTGGTAAGTAAAAAAAAGGGGTAAAATAAAAAAAATAGTAAAAAAGGGGGTTTGTGGGGAAACCCCAAATTTCGAAAAAAAAACGTATTGAAAAAGAAATTTGACTTTTTTTTCCGAGATTTTTTTTTAGACATTTTGACTTTCGACATTTTTGTTTTCGACCAAATCACTATAAACCACACGAGAACAGTGCTACTGAGTGATTCAGGTGTGAAGATGCAGAACAGTGGTTTAATTAGTGTGTGTGCTACCCATGCCAAGACCAAAGTTATAATCCTCTATTCCCCACCTAAAATTGTCTTGCCTGGGCAAACCACTTTATCTATCTTTGACCTGCTTTCTTTAACTGGAACAATTGTGATTTAGTAGGAACAGTAATTTCCCCAGTAATAAGAATTATACAGAACTGGACATTTGCAGCTACTATCAACGAATGTTTGTTTCCCCCAGACTGTTCATATAGAACATTCAGACCTCACACAATTAATTCACCCTACATACAATTCCAAAAGCAGTGGACCTTCCTAATTTTGCCAAAAGAATAAGAGGACAATGTTCTAACCACCACAAAATTCCAATGACTCCATGACAATTCCTACTCCGACTGTGCAAAAAGCAGGACCTTTAAGTATGCCAGCCTTTCCAGAGCCAAAATCTCCATGCTTAATCACAATATCTATTCTTGCACCAGACAAGGAAATTGGAGCATGGCACGGGAATGTGAACCAGATACCAACGAAAGGTGGGCACTGAGAAAACTCCCACTCGAACAAAGGAACTCTGAAGATCACCTTTGCTTCAGACCATGGCTGAATAGCCATCTCTCCAAGCTTCTGGGTTCCACGGAGGGACCAGTGAAGGCTCTTGGCCAAGAATAGTGGTGGTTTAGTTGTAAGTGTAATCCCAGATGCTTTCTAGGAGCCTCAGAACAACATGCATTCAGCTGCTGACCTGGGAAATACCCTCCGTGCTCTTGCTCCTTGTACAGCTCATTGAGGTTCCTGTGCAGGGAGAGGTAGCATTGCTGCGCTCCATAGGCTTGACTCAAGAGGCACAAATCATGGAGGGCAAACACCTGTCTATTCTGTGCCCCATGCAGCTCTTGCAAGAGCCAGGCATTATCTTGGGGGCCTCTGTGGTGGTGCAAGTCCCTGGGTGGCATGGTGGGCAGCTGGCTATTCTGGAGGCTCTCTTGATTTAAGTAGTAGAGTCGCTCTTGCAGAGGGTCACACAAGTGCTCTTGAAGATCAAGATGCACAGGGCACATCTCTAGATAGGGCGCCATAGGGCATTTTTCCACCATCAGGTTAGCCTGTTGGTTGTCATTGGGTTTCATGAACCGGTGTTGGCCTTGCACAGATGAAGACTTCTGTACCTGTGAGAGCGCGCACTCCCCGCTGTGGTGAGGATAAGTGGTGTGGGCATCTCTGCGGTTTCCCAAGTGGTTTTTTCCAAAGAAGCTGAGATATCCAGTGCAATCTGAAGGCATTGCTGGGCTGAAGGGCTCCATCGGGAAGCAGGTCTCCGTCCTCAACTCTGACAAGTGCTGGCTCTCCGGGCCTTCACCCGATTCACTTAGGGCCAAAGATCTCTCTGGGATTTGGCACTTGGCATGACGCTGATGGCACGCCTCAAAGTCGGGCGTTGGAAGCACCTGCCCGTTCTTCTGCAAGCAGCCAGGCTGCGGGGAGCGGTAGCGGGCGTCCCCACTCCCGGGTTGGTTGAACAGCTGGCAGGAGCCCGGGGAAGATAGGAAGTATTCTTCTAGTATGTCCTCTTGGTATTCCTGCTGTGCACCGGTGTCCGGCAAGGACCGTAGCTCTCCATTCTCATTCTGGACACTCGCGTGGCTAAAGGGCGCATTTTGCATGGCACCCTTCGGCCTCACTGCTTCTCTCATCAGATTCCGAGCACACGCGCACGGTTCCAGAATGAATGGAAATTCCGGGAACAATGCTTCCAGGAGTTCTGTGGTCGCCATGGCGATCCTAGCTTCAATGGCACCCTAGCCGTGAATTCATTCTCTTGGACACGTAGACAACCTTGTATGCTTGCAGCGAGCAACAATATTGATTCAAACTAAACGCTAGCTCAACAATGAGTATACTTTGGTTCCACCATCAGACACAGAGAAATGACAAAATACTGCAGGTTGAAGTCTCTCTGCTGACACCCGAGTCACTGTTGATATGCTCAACTAAGAAGGACCCTTCCAATACACCTGCTGGCCTGATTTATTTTTTCATTTAAAAAAAAAATGTTTTATTCTGAACTGTACAGATACCAAGGCAGCAGTTTAAATGGTGCTAATCTTGTATCCAATGCATCCGGAGCTAGGCGCACGTATGCTTTCTTCTCACCATCATGCCTGATTAGCGTGTTGACCTTATCCACATCAATTTCATACACCTGGCCTGATTGAACTAGCCCGAAGGTGGAGAGCTCTCAATTGTCCCATGACCATGCCATCCGGTTGTGTTTTTGCTTGGAATTCTGTGACTTTTTTACTACATTTCTAATTGGGAAAAAACTACAAGTCCCAGAATCCAAAGGGAAAAACCAGGCCTGGATGTCCCTCATTCATGGCCACAGAAAACTTGACAGCTGTGAAAGTAGTTGTACTCCACCAGGACCCGATAGGAAACTGCTTTCGGTACCAGGGGCCTACTCAGGGACGGCCCTTGCATTTGCAGGGCCCTGGACGGCAAAAGATGTGCGCGCCCCCCTAATTTGCATAAATAGTGACATCAGTGATATCACAGAATGAGTCTTTAGTACGCAAAGGTATCATGGGAAGTTCAATTGTGTTGCCATGCGTAAGAGAGTAGACAAATACACTGTGACGTCCAGTATATGAATTGTCAATATTAACCTTTACCTATGTGGCAATATCAGGAGCGAGGCATTTTTAAGTAGCAGGCAGTGGAATGCCTTGTACAGACTTCTAATTTTGGCAGATAAGGCATAGCGTGATAACCAAAGTGAGTGCACCCACAACTTTTAAGTGGCGAAGGCTGGATTTGAGAGCTGTCTTCAATTCATGAACTTGAACACATCTCTTCCCAGATGTAATTAATAGAAATACTGTTTGCAAAAGGTCTTTTTGAAACTTTGGTTTTAAAAACACTATCTGTGGAAGGCATTGTAAAAATATGGTGATTGTGTTTTGCTAGCTGAAACTAACTGCTTTTTTTGCAGAAGTTTCACAATTGTTTTTATTTTTATTGTGTGTATATTTTGGCACATTGTTCAAATTAGCAATGTGCTTTTCTTTCAGCGCTACAGATAAGGATTACTTTGACTGTAATAAAAAATAATAATAGCAAACAATAAACACGTTTGTCATGTGATGCTTACTACAAAATGAGAAGCTAGACTAATTAATGTACCCCCTGAGCCTTGATTGGAGGAAGTGAGCAGGCCAAAACTGTTGGCAGGGTGTAGAATAGCAGGGATCCTATAGCAGAATGTTGCAAAGGCAAATGAGCAGGTTGGGAGACTGTTGCTAAGATGTTATAAGTTTAGACCTTCCTGGAAAATCATACGCCTTCAAGCTAATGGCCCATGGAAACGTGTATCTGTTACTGGATGCGATTACACCAGAATAATTCTGAGTCCAAATAACCGGACAAACTCAAGAAGATGGGCAGTTACTGCTTTATGAACAATTATCTAAAACAGGGAGTTTACAACGAAAATCAATGGACATTCTCAGTGATTTCCACATGAAATACAATTATATACTCTCTTTGTGCATCAGAATGACGTCATGCTAAGTGGCAATAGTGAAAAACCTATGAAGGGTTGGGATTGGTTAAGGGACTCATCTAGATATACAATCATATAAGAGCTAGGTTTGTTATTGGCTGTCAAATATGTGGACAACATATGACTACCTCTACATACGTGTCATTTAAGAAAAATCAGCTACACAGTGTTTCATTACCTTCTCAAGCTATAAGGTCCTTTATTACATGGACTAATGCAATTGGTTTGGCACGTGTGTGCCAGGCCTGGAACATTCGGTTCAATTAGCAGCACATAAGCCAAGACCCAGGTGCAAGTAGATAGGACATGAAGCTGCCCTGCCACCCAAATAGCCGAAAATCTTTCATCACCCATGCCTTCGGCCATGAAATTGTCTTTGTACTTGGCCTTGCAGAGTGAGGGCACAGGAGTAAGGGCACTCACTATCGGGCCTGGAACTTCAAGTTCAAGCCCTATTTTCAGCCTCAACTCATGTGACAAGAGACCACAATTCTGTTCGCTCTGCAAGCTTTTAAATGTTTTAATGAATTAAGACTTGGCATCTTTTGTGTTCTTTCTTGCAACTTATAGTGAGAGGACTCATCCTCAGCACACATGTTCCTCTTAAGCGTAGATAGCTGGACTCGACTTTTCAGTTCTTGACTTCAGGCCAGACAGCCTCGCAACGCAGCTCCAACAACCTGCAATTCTACTGAGACTCAGCCTTTCATTTTCTATTCATAATTCTTTGGCTTAATTATTTCATGATTCCAATGTCCAGTTTCTGTACAATGGCGGCTCCGCATGCATTCCATTCACTACTTGTAGCTAGCCTATACAATGACTTCATCTATCTTGCGTTTCGCGGTATGTACATTCATTATACTTCTGATTTCAGCAGCACTTTTTACCATGTAATCTTCTTCTTATACACTTTTAAGGTTCACTTGATTATTTACTTAGTCATTTTTTCCTGTAGGATTCATACATTGTCTTCATTCAGTATTTCAGGACTGTGTGCATACTTTCTTATGACGTCATCAGTCCATTTTCTTTCTCTTTCTCATATTCCTTCAGGAATCTCCTCCTGCAACTGTCATCAACTCAAGGGTACATTCGATATGGTTGTCCTAATGGATACCGTCTTAAAAATACTCGCTGCGGTATTGGTACAATAGCTGGTGTTAGACAGGGCACAGTCTCATGCCTCCAATACAGGTGAGATAGGGGGGTAGGATCTCCTGTGGATGTCTACATTCTCCTCTCTGGTCGAGTCCTCCAGCACCTCCTCAATTTTACCTGCTTCTTTGAATCTTCGCTTTAAGAAGGGTTTCTTTGGTATCCATATCTTTGTCACCCCGCTCAGGCTGCCCGCATTATTGTTGTGTTCGTGTAATTGCAGTCTCCCCGTGTGGTAAAAAAAGACCCAACGTCCCACATAATTCTAATGATCTCTTGGGTACAGGAATTGCATTCCTTCAGGTGCCACAATAATTGCTTTTATGTGGTTTCTATTGGTACTTTCAGTCTGCGTGTTGTTCTGTTTCATCCTTCACATCGATCATGATCTTCATTCCCACTGCTTTCTTTGCTGTTTTATGGCATTGTTCAATTATAATACTTATAACACGGAATCTGAAAATTATCATCACCAATATTGTTCCAAGGAACTTGAACACTTTTGCCATCCAGTCGGGAATCCATGCAAACAGAAATGAGAACCAATCACCATCTCCAATAGCCTCTGTCTCCTCCGCCATTTTCATGTGCAGTTCTGTCAACATAGTTATAGCATCTGTCAGAGTCCCGTTCTCACTGTCATAGTGTGAAAAGAGGAAAATAATATGAGGCCGGGGAACCCAAAGGAAACAAACCAAACACCGGTTACAAAGAAACATACAAAGTACTTTATTTTAAGGTCAAGCAATAACAAAGTCAAATGACAGGTCAGATAGCTATCGGCCCTCAGTGCAACACAACGAACTTCAACGGGTTCGATGTATTCAGTGAGAGACTGTACATTGGGACATTCAGGCTTTTATAGATTTCTCCAGCCTGTTGTCCAACCCCTTCATGGGTTAACCATTCCATGAATGTGTAACATGTCTAGGGTCTCTGCCAGGTCAACTCTAATTTATTCATTTGTATGTGCATAGATCAATTCCGTTGATACAGGTAATCCATTTACATGCAGGTCAACAGAAGGACAAGGTCTCAGTTCACGACCCTAACAAGCGGCCTGCAGGCAAGTTATACATTAGTTGTACGGAGGTCATGCGACCAGATTCTGTTCGAAATGGCATCGTCCACCATTTTGATGTTCAGAGTGACTTTTAAACAGCAAGAGAACCTAAAATGGCGGTTTGATTCAAGATGGCGACTTACATCAATTTCTAAGGTTAAGACCTTGCCGTAGAGAGTTATTCACGTACAGTTTTATGCGACTTGGCGTAGGCCAATATACATACAATCGTTTACACTAGGAGGCATAATTTAAATTTAACGGTTTGACAAACCATCCTTTTGGCCTATGCCAAGTGCTAAGACTACTTCTGATCTCCTTGCAAGTAACTCCATACGTCATCGTCCATACACCCTGAATCGCTGTCAGAGATATCTATGGCCATCAGGTCGTTCACTAAAATCTCTTTTAACACATACTCCTTGGAAGTTTTATCCGGGGCATATACTTTGTGTCCTATCGTACCTATTGCCTGAGCACAACATCCCCCTAGCATCAAACATATGCTAGGCAGACATTGGATACAATAACAAAGGAATAGCAAAACTCCCAAAATGATCAACAAGACTGAGAGTACCTTCCAACCCCAAGATCGCAAGAAATCCCAAAACCACGCACTAAGATTCCAGTTCCCCTCGGGAACATGCACTTCTGAGCTAAGGACGTGCAGATTCTGAATTGCTTTAAAAATGGTTGGGGAGGAGTCTGGTACAAAAACACAGCAAGCGGACCCCACTAATTTACATACTCCACCACGTTCAGCCAGAATGACATCTAATGCCATCCGGTTCTGGAGTGCTACTAATCTTATCGCTTTCTGCTCTAATGTCATGTTATAGAGTATATCTGTGGTCCGGTTGATGGTTCTCTCCAGTACTCTCGCTAGTCTCCTGATGTCTTTGGAATTTGCTATCTGGCCCCGAAATGGCACAACTGATTTAGCTATATCTCCCATCACTTGTGCGGGGGTATCACCATTCTCGTCCCGTCGTGGACGAGCCTTTGAAACTTCCAGAGTGCTTGCTATGAATACCCCAGGTAACAGGATCCCTAAATAACAGGTTCCCTGCCAATCCCAGGCTAAGCATGGAAATGCTACATTACCGCAAATAAAATAGACAGGTTCGCCCACATACAAAGGTCTGTTTTCCCCAGTCAAATTTGCAACGTTGGCACAGCCTTTAAAATCTCCCATTGACCGGGTACCATTCCTCTGTATGCAGAAAGAAACTGAATCGGGGCTATGGTTAAGAAGGAGGCACAGCATCCTTATTGCCTATCGGAGCCATTTTAAAGGAAACAAAAGTTTGGAAAGGACGAGATAGTCTATCAGAAGGCCTAATAGAAGCAACGTTGGGTTTGCTCCTATTTGCGAAAAGCGAGCATCCCAGGGGAGTCAGAACACGTTTCTCAAAATCATTCAAATTAGTTCCATCGAAGTTCCCCGAGATGCCATCATTCCATCGGCCAAAGAACAGTGCTTTGAGAGAGGCATAACAAGCAGTCGTCAAAGGTAAGAGATGAATATACCAACCTAAGCCCCTTATCCCCATGTTGCGGTAAATGTGAACAGACCCAACAATTGGTTTTGTTAAAAATGGCATGTGTTGAATTCATAACTAACATCATAATATTATTGTGATACTTCTGTCTATGCTGAGAGTCCCTAGGTGACAGAGTATGCAGGTATACAAAAGGAGTAAAAACAGTAGGTGCAATTTCTTTTGGTAAAGGAGGCTCTAGAGGATAAATCTCCTCGACGTACCAGAATCCTAAAGCAGTTACTATAGAAATCCCAATTATTAACATCAAAACATAGCAATATGTTTTCGGGGCCCAGGCACATTGTTCATTGTTCAAGTTGGTCAACCCCTTATTTACAAGTTCAATACGGGCAGTAGCGGTGGCAGGAATCGCAGTCTGCGGATGGAAACCCCAATGTTCGTTGCTGGCGACCCTCCGGTTGCACGGCTTCTTAGTCCTTCCCCAACCCTAGCCGTCAGAACCCCCTTTTTCTCAAATTTGGGCAAAAAGGCAAGCCCTTGACGATTCTTTCCTTCTTTCAAATGCACAATCGAACCGTGCTGTAGGTCTATTTTCTCCGTCGAAGATTATATCTGGTGATTCCCGGTACTGTTTGATCCAGAAATAAGGTAACGTCACCCCCGGAGGGAAGCAAGGTATCAGAGGCAACGGAAGTTGCAGAATTCGAAGCAATGGTTTCCGGAAATGACTTTTCCAAAGAGTGTGGAGACAAAATGAACGGTTCCCCAAGCACCACGGGCTCAGAGAGATTCTCTGATTCACTCACAGTGCTATTTGCTGCTCCAGGATTATCGATTGCAGCGTTAGCGAGGGGTTCTGTTTCTTCTGTAACATGCGGCGTCGGGTGAGGAAGTTTCGTGACATGCGTCACATGTATCCAGTTCTTCTTTCCAGCCACCCGCACTGCCGTTTGGGTGACCAACAAAACCTGGAATGGTCCCCGCCAGCGAGGCGCGAGGCAAGAGGACCGTTCCTATGCTCTCACCAGGACCCATCTTCCAGGCCGGATGTTGTGTCCTCGGCCCTCATATCGTACAGGTAAAGCTGATCGTACCTGATGATAAATGAAATACAGATTTTTAGTCAACTGGTTACAGTAGTCTGAAAGCAATACATTCTCAACATTTCTCAGTGCTTTAGGTTTCGGAAGACCCCAAATATTGGCAGGTCTCCCCATCACCACCTCAAATGGAGAGAGCCCAGTCTTAGTTTGAGGGGTAGTGCGCATGGCTAATAACACGATCGGTAAGGCGTCCGGCCATTTTAGTTTGGTACCGGCACACGTCTTAGCGAGTTTGTTCTTTAGGATACCGTTATGTCTCTCCACCAACCCGGCACTTTGAGGATGTCTAGCCGAGTGAAATCGCTTATCAATATGCAGTGCCGTACATATCTGTAAAATTACAGCAGCAACAAAATGTGGACCATTGTCCGACCAGATGACTCTTGGCAACCCAAACCGCGGGAAATATTCCTTTACCATAATTTTTGCAGTGTCATGGCTGTAGCGTCTTTGACAGGGAAAGCCTCAACCCATTTACTGAAGGCACAAATGACCACAAGGACATATTTTAAACTATTGCACCGCTCCATCTCAATAAAATCAAAATGTATCACCTCAAACAGGACAAAAGGAGGCCCAAAGCTACCCCTTGGAGTTACCGTCCCCTTCCCCACATTGTGCTGTAGGCAAATCATGCAATTTTGGACATAATGCTGAGCAATTTTTGAAATCTTATCATTTACCCAGACTCTCTAACATTTTTGCAATCTGTTGGGCACACACATGTGTGGGACCGTGTGCCATAGTAACCATCATAACTATATAGGCATTAGGAAGTAACCATTTCCCTTCAACTGTGTCCACCCAACACCCGTCATCATCTAATTTCCCCAAGCCTTCAGCCCATTTCTTAGATTCTTCCATTGTGGCATCAGCTTGGATATCCCGCACAGACCCAATATCCTCGTCCATTACATAGACATCCCTTGTTTCTCTTAGAGCATACATTTCTGTGCGAAGATCTGTGGCAGTTTGTCTGGCTATCTGATCAGCGAAAGCATTCCCTTTTCCTACATCGTCTGTGATCTTGCATGCGCTGCGCATTTCATGATCGCTGACTGACTAGGAAGCGCGAGCGCCGAGAGCAATTGTACTATCAGGAGGCCATGTTGAATCTTGGTCCCATGTGAAGTTAAAAACCCTCTTTCTGACCAAAGTCTCCCAAAGTTGTGAGCCACCCCAAAGGCATACTGATTGTCAGTATATATATTCACTGTTAGCCCTTTGGAAAGCTCACAAGCTCGGGTTAATGCTATAATCTCTGCGGCCTGCACAGAGTTATGTGTAATTCGTTTGGTCTCTACAACCGTGCTCAATGTTGTGACTGCATAAGCAGCTGTGGATGTACCATCCAGAAGTTTGAAACAGGAGCCATCACAACATAGCTCCCCTTGCGCATTATCCAATGGAGTGTCCTTAAGATCAATTCTGCCCTTCGTTTCTTGTTCAGTAGTATACAGGCAGTCATGTGACTCATCATCACCGCAAACAGTATTTTGCGGGAAAGGTAGGAGTTCAGCCGGATTAAGAACACAACACCGCTTAATTTGTATGTGGGGAGCAAATAAAATTAACTCATATCTCGTCAATCGTGCGGAAGTGAGGTGTTGCTTTTGGGTTTTGTTCAATAGAACATCTACTGAGTGAGGTACCATCAGGGTTAGATCATGGCCTAGGACCATTCCCTCACTCTGTTTTACAGACGCAGCAGCAGCAGAAACAGCTCGCAAACATCTTGGCAAAGCGCATGCGACAGGATCAAGGGCGGAAGAGTAGTAGCCGCACGGCCTATTCTTCCCTCCATGTTCCTGCGTTAATACAGCCAAAGCACATCCATCACATTCATGCACAAACAACACAAAGGCCTTGCTATAATTTGGTGTACCCAAAACCGGTGCAGAACATAATGCAGTCTTGAGAAGCTCAAATGATTGTTGATGTTCCGATTTCCATGGCAATGGCGAAGAAATGCCCTTCTTTGTCAAAGCCAACATCGGTTTTATCACTAGTGAAAAGTTCGGGATCCATAACCTACAGTAAGAGGCCATACCTATTAAGGCTCTGACTTCCTTCTGTGTACTTGGGACAGACATGCCAGAAATGTGTTTTATTCTTTTAGGTGTCAATCTTCTTCCCTCCTTTGACAGGAGGTAGCCTAAATAGGTGACCTCCTGGCAACAATATTGAAACTTTTTAAGCGAAGCTTTGTGACCATGCTTAGCTAGATGGATGAGCAACAATACCGTGCCCTCTTTACAAGAGCTCTCAGAATCTGCTGCTAAAAGCAAGTCGTCAACGTACTGAAGCAGCGTACAAGTAAGGGACAATTCGAGAGTATCAAGCTGTTCCTTCAAGGCCCTACTGTAAATGCTAGGACTCTCGGTGTAACCTTGAGGTGCACAAGTAAATGTGAACGAGCGTCCCTCTAAGGTGAACGCGAACAAATATCTACTGTCCTTGTGTATAGGAATACTGAAGAAAGCATTCTTCAGGTCCACAACACTGAAGTAAGTAGCCGTAGCTGGAATCATAGTTAATATTGTCGTCACATCCGGCACAATTGGAAATTGTGGAGCGACAACTCTATTGATGGCACGCAAATCAATTATAAAACGAAATGGAATAGCATTATCACCTTTTTTGTACACGGGTAGGATCGGACTATTTCACAAACTACCCGTAATCTTTTCAATCACCCCACGATGCACAAAATCGGAAACAATGCTCTTCAAATCTCGCTCACCTTCAACCGAGATCTTATACTGCGTAATACGTGGCAGCTTAATACCATGTTTCAAGACTATTCTAACAGGCTCAATCTGTAGAACACTGACATCATTGTCGTCAGCCGCCCACAAACACTCCGGGACATTACTAAATTCTGGTGGCAAAGGTCTAGTAAAGAATTGTGAAACAGAAAACTGCTGTGGTGAAATCGTCAAAAGCACTCCATCAGGTGAACAGTGAATTACCGCATTTAATTCCTTCAACAGATTCAACCCCAACAAATTCTCTCCACAATTCGAAGTCAAAAGAAAGGGACAATGGTCCATAAAGGGACCCAAAGAAATAGGTACCGGCGAAGAAACTGGACAAATGACTGGTGTGCCAGAAAACCCTAAGGAAACTTTGGTTTGCCCTGACAGTGAAATGTTTGGAACCCGAGAATGATCAATGGAGCACTTTTGTGCTCCAGTGTCTATCAAGAACTGATGTTTTCTATTTCCCACTACCATTTCAACGTAGGGACCTTTCTGACTAACGGGAATAGGTGTAGGTTCCAAACCCTGCTTCGGGCAATCCTAACGAAACAAAACATCATCAGAAGTAAGCTCCTCAGAGAGGTAAGCAGCATAAGGGTGATCGAATATGTTTCTAGTATCCACACTCGAAGTCTGATTGTCCTGTGAAAAAGGTTGCTGAGGATCCTGTGAAAACTGACCTCTACCAGGGACCCCCACCCCGGGGCGACCTCTGGGTCGTCTACCCATACTCCCAAGTGTGTTATTCGACCTCTGTCGAAGGACAGGGCATTGTGCACGCCAATGACCCTCTTGGTGACAATAGGCACACTGGTTAATGTTCACAAGACCCAAGGGCACATTCCCTTGTGGAACATACTGACCTCTAATCTGCCAACTACCCCCTCTGGGGCCTCTACCAATTTGTTGTAACAATACTTTAGTCTTTAAGTCTCCTTTTCTCTTTTCTACTCTATCTTTTTCATTATTGACACGGTTCTCGTAGTACTGAGCCATCTGCAGTACTTCTGATTGAGATTTCGCCTGCCAAGCACTCTCGGAAGACATAATCTGTGACTGGATGTCAGGCAGCAATCCACGCACAAATTTGTCCACAAATAACCTTTTCTCAGATTCGGTGCCTAAATCCTGTCCACTAAAGTCCGAGAATACTTGTTCAAACCGATTAAAGAACTCAGTGGCACCCTCAGATTTTCCTTGAACACAGGCCGTAACCTTGTCCCAAATAATTCTTTTTTCGGGAATTATAGTTTTTAATTTCGCAATGATTCTGTCAGGCAAAGTGAGTATCACCTGAGGCGGTCTCTCACCAGCAGGCCTTTCCCTGTCAAGCCTAGTTAAATTAGCCCACGTATCTCCCAATCCGGGTGCATCATCTATTGTTCTAACCTGTTTCCGCAAATCTACGGGCAGGAGTACAGGGAATAACAAGTCAATATCGCCTATGGTGAACACTGAGGACTGCAAGACGGACTCTATCTCTTTATAGAATCCTGTCGGATTTTTCGTAATGTCGGGAATAGATTGCCTAATAGTGTTCACTTCTTGTCGCGAAAATGGGACGTGAACAAACTGTGATACATAATGTGTAGGAATGTCCACAGCAGCTATAACTGCTGCAGCATTAGCGGCAATCTCAACTTTTGGGATAAATGTTGGAGGCCCCTCTCTCATTGGCGACTGAGATATAGGCAACTCCGAACGCTTACTAAGCAGCAGAACTAAGTCGAGTGCTAAAGCAGTCGAAGAAGTGTCAAGCGAAAAAGCTCTCTTATAAATACCTAGTAACTCTGTGGGACAACTAACCTTCTTCCTCACACATTCATCCTGCAGGTACTCTACCATTACCTGAATCACCTTCCTCTGCATTTCTAGCGTATATTGACTGTATGTGTCATATACCTCAACCGGAGTTATCGATAAATCCGAAATCCATCTAATCGCATCTTTTGTACAAATTTGTGCTTCCTCAGATGCCCATTTACGAGTAACAACCTTCGACCCCGCACCCCGATCAACTATAGTCGGTACAGAACTACTCGGGAGTGGAGGTGCAGGCAGATTCAATGAAGGTGTTATTACTGGTGCAATGGGAAGAGGTAGTAGAGCAGGTGGAGGAACGACAGCCGGAACAATAGGAACAACAGGTTGAGCAGGGAGAGCAGGAATAACAGCAGGAAGAGGTAAAGCAACAGGAAGAAGATCATACGGAGGTGGTGCAGAGGCACCGGGCCTTCGCTCATTTAATAATTTGTCGAGAAACTCGTCAGAAACATGAAGGTCTTTAGAAGGATAGATTTTCTGAATACCGAGTGAGAAAGCCCTATTCATATTCTTAACTGACTCAGACTGTTTGTCCTGATCATACAACAACGCCTTTTCAGCGTTCGTTTTATGACGACGCGCATGTTTTTCCCTAGTCTTAAGCTGCAGCAACGCTTCTTTTTTCCAATTCTGCAGAACATCAAATGCCACAGGTCTAGCCTTTTTCTTTAACAAGACCGACTCTAAGTATTCAATACAAGGGATCTCAAAACTACCATTGATTGGCCACTGAAGTTCGGAGGCATGTCTGGTTTGTCTGTGCCAAATATCATTAAATACTACACTTCCAATGCCATGTTTACAATACATAGTAAACGCCGGCGACCCCTCCTGTGGTGCCGGGCGGCTAAATTCCAAAGATTGTCGATCGCTGCGGAAAAATGCCCTAAAGCAGCTAGACAATTTCCCAGGCATTTCTCAAAAACTTGGTGTTACCTGGTCAATAATCGTGTCTGCAGATACAATGCGCCAAATTCAAATTGTCAGGGTTAAATTAAGAGTAGGGTCACGACTCACCTGACCAAACCTAAGGAGGACCGTACGGTTTATCAAAGAACTTACCTAACGAATTTTACCTTGTGTTTGGTGATTTCGGCAAATCTGCCCGCCTCAAAAGTGGACCCTCGTCAAGATGCCGTCTCAGACCGCACCGCTATCGTCCAGGGATCGGATCGTGCAGCGCTGTAGAGGTGTCGCGTCTCGTTCAGTCGGGCCCGTAGTATCACACCGTCCAATCCCAGTCCGATAGTATGCGTAAACCTTCAATGTTCCGGCATCAATCTTGAGGGTCCCTATTCGGGTGCCAACTGTGAAAAGAGGAAAATAATATGAGGCCGGGGAACCCAAAGGAAACACACCAAACACTGGTTACAAAGAAACATACAAAGTACTTTATTTTAAGGTCAATCAATAACAAAGTCAAATGACAGGTCAGATAGCTATCGGCCCTCAGTGCAACACAACGAACTTCAACGGGGTTCGATGTATTCAGTGAGAGACTGTACATTGGGACATTCAGGCTTTTATAGATTTCTCCAGCCTGTTGTCCAACCCCTTCATGGGTTAACCATTCCATGAATGTGTAACAGGTCTAAGGTCTCTGCCAGGTCAACTCTAATTTATTAATTTGGATGTGCATAGATCAATTCCGTTGATACAGGTAATCCATTTACATGCAGGTCAACAGAAGGACAAGGTCTCAGTTCACGACCCTAACAAGCGGCCTGCAGGCAAGTTATACATTAGCTGTACGGAGGTAATGCCGACCAGATTCTGTTTGAATGGCATTGTCCACCATTTTGATGTTCAGGGTGACTTTTAAACAGCAAGAGAACCTAAAATGGCGGTTTGATTCAAGATGGCGATTTACATCAATTTCTAAGATTAAGACCTTGCCGTAGAGAGTTATTCGTGTACAGTTTTATGCGACTTGGCGTAGGCCAATATACATATAATCGTTTGCACTAGGAGGCATAATTTAATATCTAGTTTGACAATAGGATGGTATGAAAGAAGAGCAAGAAGGCTCGACCTTGGCGCAAACAACTCCTTCCATTGCTGAAAACATGTCGAGGACATACCTGTTCTGGAAGGTCATTAATCTTATGGCCCTCAACTCTTCCTTTATGGCGTTAAATCCTTTTATATTGGCATTGATTGTTTGTAACTGCTCCCATCTGGTGATTTGCAACCATTTGGCATTCACTACAGCTTGGAGTACAGGCATAAATATAGATGTCATTATCATTGCAGTCTTGCTGAGCAACTTGTGCTCATCGAGAATCTTATTGTAAGCTTTTATTGATTTAGCTGAGAAATAATTCTCTCTCTTCGCCCGCTGGAGTGCAAGTGACCTTCTTTTTCTCAGGTGCTCATCCACTTTTGGAAATCCCTCGATATTCAGATCGCTCTGTGGAGTCACCAAGGCTGGAAGATGGCTCAGTAAAATGGAACACTGTCCTCCCCAGTTCCTGGTCAACTTTATATATGTTTTGGATCCACATGCCCAAGATTGATCCATTAGGACAACAGTCCCTCTCCTCATTCCTGGGATATCAATTATGTTCTTGCACCCTTTATTCTCTCCAACTTGGACTTTACTTTTGCTTCGAAAGCACATTGTTTCATTAGTCAATGGGACTATGGCCACTGCTCCTGATTCATCATCCTCCCATGTCCGCAGTCTAGAGTTCTTGGCTCATGACTTTAGGCACTCATCATTCAATCTCTGCACCTTGTGCACTGTTTCCTTCCTCAGTAAATGAGCTACACAGGACAGCATCCCATTTTCCCATCCTTTGGCCATAATCACTCATCCATAGATTAACAGCTGTAAGCACTCCTAGCATCCAGGCATTCCAGTTTTTTTCAGTTTTGTCAGAGCAATTCATCCTCTTCATTTCTTCAATTATGACTTTGTCTTGTCTCATAGAAGGATACACAAGCATCTTGTCTGTCCATCCAGGCTCTTTATTCCATTTGCTTTGTCTTGATATAATCATCCTGGTATGAGAATGTCTGTCTTTATCACCATTGCTGGGTTGCCCAGCACCCTTGGAGCTGTCCTCTAGTAGTATATGCTGCTAGATGGCTGAGGCACTTCGCATCATGTGCCGGTATCTCTTTTAAAATTATTGTTCTTACTGTACTCATGGCATAGGGGATGAGAGAGCAGACATAACAGCTCCCATCAAGTGCCTCTTCCCCACCTTTTTCATATGTTGGTACTACATATTATTCCCCAAGTGAGCCGCTTTATCAAGATAGGTATTTATCCCCTGGTTGTCTTCTTCTGCATCCCTCTTATGTCGTTTGACATGCCCAAATAGTCCAAAGAAATTATCATCATTTGTACTTATACTGGGAAAAATCACATGTGTCGTGTTTTCAATTGAACCATCAAGTTGATAAAGACTTCGGAATGTAACATACAAAAAGAAGAAAAGCAGGCACATGCATATGTATATTATGCATAAGAGTTTAGACAAACATGTTGTGTGCCACGCCATTTCTTGTTGATTTTCTTGCCTTCTTGCAACTGCATTCTTTACTCCCTGAATCATTTTTAATATATGTACTCAAATCAGATCTGTAGTTGCACAATCTGCTCGAATATTGCAATCAAAAACATTCTTATAACTGGGCTGTTCTTTGGATCTTGGAAAAAGTTGAGAATATTAACATCTCTTCTAACGAGGCTAGGATATGAATGAAGTATAAACACAAAAACTGCAACCACAACCCTATTTGTGTCACTATCGGCTGGTGTCATTTGTTATTCTTGCAAAATATTTTCTGAAAATGAATCTGGTTATTTATCTTGCTTCCAGTTTTTAATAAGGAATTGGCACGTAGGCATAGTGCCGATATGATTTTACTTTTTGAAAGAATCTCTAAAAAGTACGTTTAAGCTCTGGAATTCTCTGCAAGTCCATGCACTTCCTGCTAATATTTTAAGGAGTGTCCAACGAATTCCAATCCAAAAGAAATATTATTTTGTAATCACACACTTGCTCTCGTGTTTGTAGATCTTTATGTCGACCAAATGTAACCACGCTCTTCTTCCAGACACCCTAACTGTAGTAGGAGAAACTTCCTCCATTTGATATTTTCCATTAAACCTTGGCTCATGCCATCTACATGTAAAGTTTTTGATAAGCACTTAATCTCCAACATACAACTTTGGTGATGGCAATAATTCACTTGGATCATTAATGAGCCGTCCACTTCCATGTTCCTCAACCCCCTCCTCCAATGCTTGACTTGATCTGAAATGAAAGAAACACTTTTAGTCATGCATGTCAAATAATCATGCATCTCGTCACCTAGAGTCTGCGCTACACTCTGGGCATCACTTCGAACTCTACATGGGGGCATGAGGGGCGTCCTCTTGCGGCAATCTGTTACTAATTCATGGGCATAAGGTGATGGTCTGAACCTGGCTGATTCCGAAGGCAATATAGCCATCCCTTTTTCAAAGTTAATCTAATCTTTGCTATTCTTCCTTATTAGGATGGTGTTGAGCCTCTCACATATTCCATTTGCTTGTGGGTGATAAGCAGATGAAAATGTATGCTTTATGTTCAATAAAAGCCCTATTTGTTCAAATAGCTAATTGACAAAGTGTGGCTCATTATCAGACCTTCATACTTCACACACACCCCATCTCGGAATACCTCATGCACTAAGAACTTTGCTGCACAGGTAACATCAGGATGTGCACAAGGACTTGCTTCGATCCATCTCGAAAAGGGACACACGACCACCAATAAATACCTATATCCATTACATATCTGCAGCATATCGATATAGTCGATATGCAGATGCTGAAATGGTCCATTTGGACAGGATATTACTCCTCTGATTGTTCTTGATGTATACCCAGCTGTAAACCTCTAACACACGATGCAATTCACAATGAACTATGCAACGTGTTCCAATATATTGGGAACAAACTAGTCCTCTGCAATAGTGGCAGCAAGACTTTCTCGGCTTATATGCACAGGGTAATGCAGCTGCTCAAGTGCGACTTTCAGTAATGCAGGTGGCATCACTGGCCTTCCAGTGCTTTCCTGTCTCCATAGTGCTTCTGTGTGGGATAAAGAATACCTCCTATGCCTCCATAGCTCATGCTCTCCTTGAGGGGCTCTACCCTGTATCTCTATTAGTTGCAAAATTGACAGCATATTAAATCCCTCTCGTACCAACATACTTCTAGTTGATACTTCTTTGATATTTTCTGTTTTGAAACTCGAAGTTTCGGAGGCATACACAACCATTTTAGCTTCTAAAGCTGCAGCTTTGTTTCCGTGAGAAATGAAGTCTGTCTGTTTAGTGTTTGCTGTGCATTTTATGACCACTATGGCCACTGGGAGTCGGAGATAACCCCTCCTTTTCCAGCATGACAGCCCTGCATGTACGGTTGACATCACATAGGCAGAGTCACTGTACACCGTCCTTTCCTGTTCTTTGTGTTTCTCAAGCGGAGCAATAAACGCTACCAATTTTGTTGCCTGTGCTGAAAAATGCGATGGTAGTCTTGCATTCGCCACTACCTCAAATTCACCATTTAATCTGTATCTCACAACTGCGGCTCCTGTATGCCTCTCCCCACTAGTTTGCTCAATTTCTGATGAATGATCAATAAAATGAAACTCCCCTCTCTCTTAAGCATTATCATTCACACGGGGTACATCATCATAAAGTTCAACCTAGTGAGTGCAATTGTGTACATGATCACCTTCTTCTATAGGTTCTGCTACAAATGTGGCTGGATTCACTATTTTACATCTCACAATTTTAATCACTGGATTAGAAATCATTACTTCATATGCAGAAGCTCTTTGTGTCGTCAATGTACTTTTGGGTTTCTCTAAAATGGCGAATATGGTATGCTCTACATATAGGGAGTAATTCATAGAATTCGGCACCCAAGTGGCGCATGGAGCTGGTGCACAGTGTTTGCGTGTGGCAGTCTGCGCCACCCATGTGCGCCAAAACCCATTTCAGCGCACAGCGTATTCATGGATTTCAACATCCATAAGCAGCCGTGGCGCAGAGTGGCGCAGCAACCCTGCAGCAGCGCCAGTTACACCCCCAACCCCGCCCCGTGTGCCATGACCAGCGCACGAATCCAGTACATGGCGCAAAGGCCAGTGGACCAGCATACAGCCCCCTAACCACAAAAACGCGTCTAAAACTCCCTGCGCACCTCTTAGAATACACGTACCCCTCCCGCGGCAGCGAAAACGCATGTAAAACTCCCCGTGCACCCATCTGAATACACGAACCCCGCTCGTGCCAGGGAAATAGCATAGAAAAATCACCCTCCTGTGGCATGGGCTGCCTGTGGGGCATGCCTAGGGCGGATGGGGTACCTGCGTGTATTCTGGGGGTGCGCAGTGAGTTTTACATGCAATAAGCCTAGTGTGAGCGGGGTACTTGTATTTCAGGGGCGCACGTGAAGTATCACAGGCGATAGGCGTAGTGCGAGCGGGGTACGTGTATTCTGGGGGTGTGCAGGACGTGTTACACACGATAGGCCTAGTGCGAGCAGGGTATGTGTATTTCGGGGGTGCACGTGAAGTATCACACGCGATAGGCCTAGTGCGAGCTGGGGTACGTGTATTCTGGGGGTGTGCGGGATGTGTAACACTCGATCAGCCTGGTGCGAGCGGGGTATGTGTATTCTGAGGGGTGCGTGGGACGTTTTACACATGACAGGCCTTGTGCGAGCGGGGTACGTGTATTCTGAGGGGTGCGTGGGACATTTTACACGCGACAGGCCTTGTGCGAGCGGGGTTCGTGTATTTCGGGGGTGCGCGTGAAGTATCACACGTGATAGGCCTTGTGCGAGTGGTGTACGTGTATTCTGAGGGGTGCCCAGTAAGTTTTACACGCGACATGCCTTGTGCGAGCGGGGTACGTGTATTTTGGGGGTGCACGTGAAGTATCACACACAATAGGCCTTGTACGAGCAGGGTACGTGTATTCTGAGGGGTGCGTGGGACATTTTACATGCGACAGGCCTTGTGCGAGCGGGGTACGTGTATTCTGAGGAGTGCACGGGATGTTTCACACGCAACAGGCCTTGTACGAGCGGGGTACGTTTATTTCGGGGATGCGTGTGAAGTATCACACGCGATAGGCCTTGTGCGAGCGGGGTACGTGTATTCTGAGGGGTGTGCGGGACGTTTTACATGCATTTTCGCTGCCGCGGGAGGGGAACGTGTATTCCTGGGGTGCCCCAACGTGAATTGGCAGTGTGTGTCCTCCCAGGTGTGCCCGCTCCCCCCTCCCCAGGCCCTGCAGGCAGCCTACAACACAGGGGACTACCCTGCACCCCTGGCCATGCCCCACAGGCAGCCCATCCACCCTGGCCATGCCCCCCAGCCAGCCCACATGTCATCATGCACAAGTGAGCACCGACACATGTCCCCCTGCACCCCCACCCACCCAGCAGTGACAGGCACCTGCCAGCAGGCCCCGACTCATGTCCCCCACCCACTCATAGCAGTGACAGGCACCTGACAACAGGCCCTGGCTCATGTCCCTGCACCCCCACTCACCCACCCATCAGTGACAGGCACCTGCCAGGAGGCCCCGACTCATGTCCCCACACCCACTCACCCACCCACCCACCCACCCAGCAGTGACAGGCACCTGCAAGCAGGCCCCGACTCATGTCCCTGCACCCCCTGTCACCCACCCAGCAGTAACAGGCACCTGCCAGCAGGCCCCGGCTCATGTCCCCCCCAACACGTAATGACGATCCACAATCATGGGCCTTATGGCCACCCAAATCACACCCCAGACCACCCCAGTCCAAACACACAACCAGGTATTACATCCACCCCACAATGAAATCCCCATCACATAATACATCCCAAATGGCAAGTATGCACATCAACACATTTCCGTCACACCCATACAATGGGTGCATGTGATTGAGAAAACACACATCGTGACATGCATGAAACCAAAGAGAGAATACCACACATTGAAGTAGGAAATAAAAATGTATTAAACACAAAAGCAAGGGAATGAAATGAAACACACAAGAATGGAAATAATGATCAAAAAGCTGCATGTCCAAAATATAAAATGAAAATGTAGGAAAGCAGAATCCAAATAAATCCAAAAGCACGTGTCCAAAGTGTCAGTCCGGCAAAACAAATCCAAAGTGAAAAAACAAGACAAAACCATTGATCCATGGAAAAATAAAAAATAAGAAGTGAAATCCAGTGTAGAACTATTTACAAAGTACAAATCCAAAGTACAAAGTCCAAAGACATTGTCCAAGCGCCCCACCAGAAATAAATACAGAAAGGAAACCTAACACTAACTAACTATATACAATGGCGGCGGGCAAGTCCTATGGCTCACTCTGTGATGTCCCAGGCCAGGGCATCATCGAACTCCATGTCGATGTCCTGGAGGCGGGCCTCTGCCCTGGCCCCGAGGTCTCGCAGGGATGCAGTCAATGCCTGTTCCAACTCCCTGCGAGTTGCCTTGAGGCACTCACCCCGCCTCAACGTCCTGCGCATGGAGAACTCTGCCCTGACCATGGTGAGCCGTGCCTCTTCTGCCCGCCAGCGTTCCGCATCTATCCGCTGGCCCAACCGCTGCCACACGGAAGACACTCCCATTCCAGGGTCCTCCTGCCCTCCGGCCGATGCCTGCCCCTCTGATGTTGATGGCCCCGAGCCATCATCGCTCTCACCTTGAGCCTGCTGCTGCTGTCCATGTGCCCTGCCCGATGATGCCGGAACATCCTCCATCTGCTGGTCTCCAGTTGGTGGGGTGTCCACCCCTGCTGGACCTCTGACTCCCGACTGTGGCAGGGATGTGATCTCCACCAAGCTGGCTGTGTTGGTCGGGCCAGGTCCACAGGGGGCCCTGTTGGAATCTGGGCCAGAAGACAGCAGGGAGAACGACTGGCGCATAGCCTCCACAGAGGAGGAGAGGGCCGCCAGAGTGCTCAACACATGTAGGAACCCTCCGACCAGGGCCCCTCCCAACTGTGCCACATTGCCATGCAGCTCTTCGTGATGGCGTGCGTGGTCCCCCCAGGAAGCATGCACGTCATCATGAATGACACGCGTGCGCAACACGACACCAATCAGGACGGAACCCATACGGTCATGGTTCTCCTCCTCCGCAGGTAGTGGAGTGCCAGATGACGTGGGCCTCCCCTACCTGCGGACGAGCCTGGGACGGGGCATCCCTGCTGGTGCATGATGGTGCAGTCACAGGGTCAGGGACAGTGACATGCACACGCCCCTCCGCGGTGACCTGTGCTGCCTCCTGCCCCTGGACTGCACCACTTGCACCAGTGGTACTACCCCCACCAGGCCCCATGTGCGGCTCAGTAGCGGTCTCCTCCTCCTCTGTGTAGACCACCAACCTGGATGGCTCTGCACTGTCTTCCACCATTGCAAGCCCCTGTGGGGGCTCACCCGGCCCTTCCGCTGCAGCCGTAGTGGCAGACGTAGCACCAGTCCCCTCGCTCCCAGATGATGGCAATTCCTGGGAGGGTGGCTGGGCCTTGTGTCGCTGCCCGGTGGAGGCATCCCCCCCGCTTTCCTCCACAGCTCCGTCTCTGCCCTCTTCTTCACTCGACGTTGCATAGCGGGAGACATAGAACACAAGCATCAGGGTACTGTACAATAGTCCCCTAGACAGGAAGCAATAACACATGAGTGGCACTGTCAAACGTCACTTCCATCCTGTCCCTCCACAACACATGGGTCAATGCAGGCAACACAGATGCAGAAACGGGCACGGTGCATGCAATCAACATCAGCATCCATGTACAAGGGCCTCTATTGACATAAATGTTGTCTTCAAACTCACATGCATCATGGCTCATACTGATCCCATGTACACACATCACTGGAGGGTCATGCATCAGGGCTCGTACACAACAGACACAGTGGATACAAGGATGACTAGACTGCATAAGTGAATTAACACATTGTCACGGACATGTGTCATGCATCCATGGCGTTTCAAAGTCACACACACGCTACTCAGACACACAGACATGTACACCATACATGTACATGACAGCAGCACCCATCTCTCACACCCCATCCATGTCCAAGAACAGAGACAGGCATGCATTCATGTGTGCATTCCGCATGCTGCTCCCCATGTTGCATTGGAACACATGCACCATCCATGTGGTTCACGCATGACTGGTCTCACATGCAGCACCATGATGTCCCTGCACACATACATCCATACATGGCCTATGTCACACATACAGGCAAGTAGCTGACTACCAGCACACTGTAACATGCCCTGTTTCACACAGCAATGCATGGCCACTTACTGCTCAACTCCAGACAGGTCTGCCTCTGAAGGATCTGGATGTGGAGGACTGGGTTTATGCGTTCCAGGACCCTCATCTGGATGTTACTCAGGCTGACCCGGCATCCCTCTGCATCCTCTGCCTTCAAGAGGCGCTGGGCCTTGTTGAGGGTCCTGGCCCCGAAGTCCTCCCAGCGCTTCCAGACGTGCTTCATGTCACGGGTTGCCACCCCCTCCGCGTTGATGGCAACCACTACGTTCTCCCAGATCCTCTCCCGTCCTTCCTTTTTGGCGCACAATGGTGTGAAGAGGGCATCATAATGCCCCAGAACTTGCTCCACCAGGATACCAACTTCCTTATCGCTGAAGCTGGTAGCCCTCTGTCTCTCTGGCTGGGGGTCGACAGTGGTCTCAGATGGTGTTTACCCTGACATGGCGACCCCCGAGGCAGGTGTGGGTGGGCAACTGGGTCCTGGGGCTGGGCTGTGGAGCGATGGTATCCCAGTCAGGAGTCTTCTATTCAGCAGGGGTGGACACAGCAACTGGACCCCTGCAGATGACTGACATGCAGGCACCAAATAGCAGGGCACGTGGGCAGCAGGCAGGCAGCAGCTCGGGGCTCTGGGGGACAGAAAAATGTCCTTTTGGGCATGAGCGTGGTCTTCTGTGTGTTGTCGCGTGGCCAGCTTGATACGGAGTGATTTGGCACGTGAAAAAAGTGCACGTCAGCATGTAATTCGAGGAAAGGCCCTTAGCGTGTAAGCACGTCTGTGATGTTATGCGCACGGGCGTTTCCCTCGTGATGGGTGCATAGTGATTCAGCACGTGAAAAAACAGCATGTCCGCGTGTTAATGCGTGTAATCCGAGGAAAGGGCCTAAGCGCGTAAGTGACGTGACACGCGCGGGCGTTTCCCTCAGCATGGGTTAAAGGTGAGTGGGGCCAGCAGTTCGCTGTATGTGCCTTTCGTGGAGACCGACGTGTGTGTTTCTACTTCGTGTTGTTTCGCACACCATCACAACTTCACAGCGGATCAAGGACATATCTCTTCTGTTGGCGGGGGTATTGGCTACACGTGTTTTTCATTATCATGCTAGTTTGACAGTGAGTCGTGCACGCTATTTTTCCCACTGCGGGTGCCCCTGTGTGTCGCGTATGTGTTTTCCGTGTCCCTGGGTGCCACCGCGTACTGCGGGAGGTTAATTCCACACACGTGGGTTACCAGGGTTGCATGCACGGTTTTACTGCAGTTTTGGGGTGCCTGAGTGTTGCGTGACCCGTCACTTCATCACCGGGGTCACATACAGCCTTGCAGGTGCAGGGTTGCTTTTAACATCTTGTATCCCACCCCCTTCACCCCAATTTCCCAGGACAATTGTCGTGTACACCTCCCATTTGGCACTTCTCCATCTGTGCCGGCACTACTCCATCTGTGCCAAGGTTGGGAGGCCACCAAAGGTGAGGGGGGCCTCACCTGGGCATACTCCTCATGGCGGGTGTTGGCAGGAACCTGGCCGGGGTGACCAGTGACTAGGGGGACTCCAGGGTGTCCAGGGTGGCCACAGAGGGGGAAGAGGCAGGGGTGCGCCACTTCGGCACAATGTTGTGCCATGTGTTGGTGCAGTCATGCCACCACCCCCTGTGGTTCTGGGAGATGCAGCTTCTGCATCTGGCACTGGTGCCCATGTGACCCGGCAGTCCGTTTCATCGACTGCCACGGGGCCAACGGTAGTGGTAGCTGCAGGTGCAGCTGTGGACACCACCACCCAGGCTCAGGGTCTGCCAGAGCAGTCTGCGTTGGCACTTGAAGAGTCCATGGAAGATTTCCCAGCAGATCAGGAGGAACACCGTAGGTGCACGTAGGGCTGCCCTGAGCGAGACACGTGTCCCTGGGGCAGTAATGTCATCTGCTGCCCCGACCAGCTGTGTGTTGGCAAGTGCAGGGGCAGATGCAGCCAACAACACCCCGGTTGTGAGTCTACCAACCAGGACATGCTCGGTCAATGACCCTGGCACAGCGGATGTTGCTGCGCAGGGTCCATTCCAGGGCACCCAGCAGCCACTGACGCAAGTCAGGCCTTCAGTCGTCCTACCACCTGCCACTCCCTTGGTTCAATCCACCGGTGCCACTGGCCATACTGATCAGGGCGGCATTCACCAGCCAGGGTCCGCGCCACTATCCAAGAGGAGGAAGTTTGCATCTGCAGCACAGACTGGGACCCCATACACAGCCACGGCCCCCTGCATGTTAACGAAGAAGCCTTTCTGTGCGCAGGAACTGGACTCCCTTGTGGACTACGTGCGGACCCACAGGCGTGACATGCTAGTGGGGCCGAATTGTCAAACTACGGCTGCACATCGGAATACCCACTGGAAGCATGTCGCGGATAATGTGAGTGCATTCGGCCATGAGGTACGCACAGGTGCCGAGTGCAAAAAGCGTTCGGATGACCTCAAACGCAGCGCTTAGGCCAAGCGTGTCTCTAATTACAGCATGACTCTGGTGACTGGTGGTGGGCCACCACCTTAGGAGGATGACCTCACTCTGCACGAGTCACTCGTTGCAGAGTTCATACCAGCAGAATCAGTCAAAGGAGTGGGAGAGATGCAGGACTTTGACGCCCCGTCCAGTGAGTGTTGTTGCGTGTATGTCCAGCCCATGTGTGGTTTGGCTGTGTGATGTGTTGTGCTTGACTGCCACTACATGCTATGTGTACATGGTTCTCATGTGCTAGTCATGCAATGCTTCACTGATGTGTGCTTGCTGTGCAGGATGGTGGACATGTAGAGCAGACGGGGACTGTCCTCATCACCACAGTTGCACCCTACTCACATGCTAGTCACCCAGATGCCCCTCTGGTCCATGTTCCAGCTCACTAGCCCTTCTGCATGTAGCCAGGGGTGTCTTTCCTCTCAGCACTGGGACTATGTCATTGCATGACTGACGTGCATGTGTCCTCTGCCTGCATGCGGGTACTCCATGTAGGCATGCCCCTTTGCCCCTCCACCCCAATTACACCATTGCACTGGTGTGCATCATCTTGGCATACTGCAATGGCGTGTTCAAGCCTCCTGTGTACATGCTAACTTCCACCAGCCAACCTGCCAGACTCATGCAGTGGGGAACATCCTCTGCCCTTCATGCAGGGTGTCTCACTTGGACTGTGCACATGGTAGATGCTCCGCAGGGACATGAGTGCCCATTCATGCTCCATGTGCATTCCATGCATGCCCCTATGTGTCCTTGACTGGATGATCATTGAATTACATGTCCGGGATGATCAACATTTCATGGCATTTCTTCAGCCATCCCATGCCCACTCTGGCCCAGTCCTGCATCACACACATGTTTAGGGTGTCACAGTCTGTATGGGGCACAGTCCTCCCCCTGTTTCAGGCCCACTGACTCTGTCCAACTGGTGTAGTGGCTTCTGCACACATGGGTGTACTACTGAGGGTTCGTCATGTGTCCTGCTTACTTTCCCATCATCATCTGCTGTGTTGTCAGTTGCCTCAGATGATGCCATTGATGCTAGTCAACACTCTCTGCCAATGCACAGGTCTCTGGTCACCCTTTTGCTACCATGTAAGGCATCCCTGCATTTTCACTCAGAGGGGGGTTTGCTTGTAGCCATGCAACCCATTGCATGCAAATTGCACGTGATGCCTGAACTTGCCCTTGCACTGGCTTCACGTTTTTTGATACACATCATGAAGTACTTGTTCATGTAGATAGTATATACCCACCTGGGTAAATCAGGACTCCGCCAGGCGCCCTATATTTTCTACGATAGTGAGTAACGTACACATGTTCTGCACTGCATCAAACCACTTCTGAGCCGTGTAACACCGTTCTACATGCCTACTCACTGATGCAATGTCAAATTGACCAGGCATGCCTGGCAGGTTCTCTTTTGTGTGACATGTCTACTTCATGTGTTGGCTGTCTGTGTGATGTCTATGTGTGTGTGTGTGTTATGTGCTTCTGACATGTGTACTAATGTTTTTTTCTCTCCACTTTTCAGATGATGACGCAATGGAGCCAGAGGATGGTGTTGTCATGCCAGGCACAGGGTTGTTATCACAACAGCAACCCGGCACAAGTGGGGGTCATGGGGTGGTAGACCACGAGAACCCACATGTGCTACAGACCATCTTGTCTTTGGCTGGCAATGAGTCCAGCCCAGATGACCACTCTGACGTCCATGTCGAGTTGGATGTGCATCAGGTCCAAATGTCAGGGGTGAGTGATTCTGATGTGGACACTCCTCTGTCCACGACACCTGCACTGAGGGGCCAGACAGTGGTGGGACCTCCGCCTGTGGTGGATCGGACGCAGGGTCACCCTCAACACAAGTCGCTGATGTGCCTGGGGCATCACGTCAATGGGGGCATGTAGTCGTGCAGCCGCGGGTGGTGCAAACCCAACGAGGATGGGCGGTCCTTGGGTCCTGCAGGTGTCAAGCCCAGCAACGCGGTGGCTGCGTGCCACTGAGGTATACTGAGTGGGAGCAAGACATGATTGCCCATTCAGAATGGCAGGAGGCAGCACTTGATAACATCGCTGTGAGCATGGAACGTGCGGCCCAATCCGTGCTCCCCCTGCTAGGCAGGTACTTCTCCAGCAGCAGGCGGTGCAGTCCACGGTCCACTTGCTCAGGCTGGGCATGGTGGCCTCAGACAGGGCACGCCAGGCTGAAATGTTGTCTCTGTGTGAAGCAATTGCTGCTCACGCAGAGGCACACATGGAGGCCATGGAGGGTGAGTATGCTTCCCTCAGATCCACTCTGGGTGTGCTCATGATGATCCAGAGGGAGCAGGCAGAGGAGAGGTTTGCGCAGCTTGAGCGTTACATCTCGGCTGAGCTACGTGCTTGCCAGGAGGTGCATCAGTTGTCCAGCCAGGCCTTGCAGGAAGAACTCTGTGTTACACGTGTTACCTTGCAAGCGGAAGCACGTGTATCATGGTAGGTTCTGCATGCAGACCTACGTGTCATCGCACCACAGAACCAGGCTCACCCGTCCGGCAGACTTGCTGCCAACGAGGGGCAAGCTGCGGCTAGGTGTGGTCAGGCTCCTGTGCCACGTCCTCCTTTTCAGGATGAGCCAGATTCGGACGACGAGATATCTCCCACACAGGTCGTGGCGTGCAGGCATTGAGCCCATGGAGGTTTTTTTTTGTCTCAACATCATCGCACGTGGATGTTGAGGTGCACCCTGTACCTACCCCCTCCTGGGTGCCTCCCCCCGGGTCATATGTGGCCATTTTTGATTTTTCCTTTTAGTTTAGTTAGTTAATATTAACTATTTGATAGTTATTTTAATTAGGTTATGTAGGTTTTTCATTGTTAGTTTAATTAGTTAATATAGTTTAATATTGTTTGTCTATTGTGCATTCATGTGACGGTGTGGTGCTTTGTGGCTTTTGAAAGCATCCACTGTCTGTTCCAGCTGGGCCCTTCAAGCTTGTCTCGTGTATGTGTTTGCAGCTTGGGTTCCTGACTCACATAGGCCACTCCTGCTTCCCTTATCCATGGGCTCGCTAGGATGGTTCGGTGTAACAAAATTTTACACAAGGGCTTTGGACTTTCTTCATAACTGAGGTCTGTCTGCTGCTGTACTACTTGTGTTAACACCCCTAGTGGGGATTGGTTGCGTTTTATCCACCCCATGTCTGTAATCAATTTGGGTGAGTACGTGATTGATGTCTCCATTAATTGATGTGGATTGTGATGTATGTTATTTTCTTGCCTGTATATGTGCTTGATGCACTTCATGCTGTAGACAGTAGCCTGCACCCTTGGCCTGTCAAAATGACACTGATGGTGGGAGGAGTTTGGATATAGGTCTGTAACCTGGCCCAGTGACAACCAGCATGAAGACACACACACAGGGAACTTTCCAGCCTTATTAATTTATGTTATGCCCTTTCTGCAGGAAGATGAGCCTCCAGACTACCTTTGCCAGCAGACACAGGGACGTGTAATCCAGAAAACCGGCCACGTTCGGTGGTGCAGACGTGTGGATGTGTGTGCAAACAGAAGCACAGTGCTTGTGCTCAGACGTCCGATAGAAGCAGACGTGTTTCCAGGAGCTCCAGGAAAGCTGAGCAGCACAAGGGCCCACACCGCAGCCAACCTTCCACCAGGCCACTTGCACATGCATGTTAAGTAGCACCAGTGCTGGGAAGCTTTGCCAGGCTTTGTTGGAGAAGCGTACAGTACAGCTGACATGCGTTGAGGGCCAAATGCCAAGTGGCTTTACAGGTTGTCAGGGGCACATGCAGGGGCCATCGAACATATCCTCGAATCCCCCCTGCTCCATTGAAGCAGAGTTATTAGGACAGTAGCGTTCCTAGCCAGAAACTGATACAGTGCACAGGGACACCCAGCGAGGCACAGACTTGTGGGCAGTGCATGTCATTTGCATGTGCAAATTGCCACGTGCACTACCTATTGAAATCTGTGGCTGCCAGAACACAACTTGTACTGAAGTTGCACCTCGCCATACGCATCTAGCAGCTCACCCAGGGACCATTGTATCATGTGTGATTGTTGACGCATTGGTCTTCCATTTCCCGCGTGCCAACGTGGGCCTGCCTTACTGCATTGACAGTGTATGAACCATCAGGGGGCCAAGCTAACGTATGGGTACAAAGCAGCAGACAGGGGTGTTAGTTTGTGGAGAAGTCACTTACTTTGGGGCATGGATGGTGTTGTCTGTGTGTGTTGTGAACACACATTCAGATTAGTAACTCACGCTCTCTTTGCAGCATTGAACTGCTCCTGTTACCGGACCTGAGAGTGCGCAGGCAGGAGGCCAGCACTCACCCCAGAGATAAGTCTGTCTTTGGCTTGCATTTGGCTCATTTGGTACAATGTGCATGATGAACATGTTTTTTCAAATTGAGTATGTGTTTTTGTGAATAGTTGTATTTTGCCTACTTTCCCTTGCAAATCCACCTCCCCTCTCCTGCCCCTCTTTCCGGTTATCCTGAATACCAATGCCTGTCCAAACAACATATCCCTGACCCTCCTTCCCCGCCGGGGTCTCAGAGGCCTGTGTAAGTTTGACCATGCAGGCGCCCAGACCACAGAGGGGGTGGTTGGTTCGTGCCACTCTTGCGTCTGGACACAGGAGCTGTGACACTACCCATCAGTTGGTGCATCCTCATTGTATGTTATGTACCGTAAATGGTACCCATCCTGTTGGTCCATTGTTCAACTGTGCTACCTTGGTTGTTCTATCATTGTGCTTGTACATGTGCCTTGACATTTCCTGCTACTTCAAGTCATCTACTGGAGACTCTTCCGGGGGTTTTTGGTGCCTACAGGCTTTTTCCCTGGTTTGTGGGTTTGGCTACTTGGAGTTCTCTGCGATTTGGTATTTCTACCAGTCAAGGTGGCCTCTGAGGGGGGTGGACCCTATTTACACGCAAGCTGGAACATGGAGACCAAGGGGTAGGGTGATCCTGTAGCCAGGTAGACTTGAATGAAGAAGGCTACATACCCCAGACACAGTTGTTCCGAAGGTCACGGTGATGTGTAAATGAGGGAGGGCCTTTTGTTGTTGGACAGTTGGCTTGGGCTATAGTGTTTTGGGCACTCTGACATTGTAATTGTGGGGTACTATGTACATGATGTGTTGTGGTGGTCAATGCCTGTTCCTGTGTTGTATTTACTTTTCTGGTGTCAGGGGATTGGTGTGGTTTGACATGCTGGGGTGTTCACATGGGCAATATTCACATATGATGTGTACAGGACACTGAGGGTCACTTGATTTCACATGCATATGTTGAGTGCATGTCCCTAATGACACACACAAATGCACAATGATCCACCACACGTACAACCACCCTTCCATGGGCACAGGTGCAGACAGATTGCCTTCTCAGGCCTGCTGTGTCCCTGCAGCACATGATCTATTACCATTTGGGTATCCTGTACATGCGTCATTTGGTTATTGATTTGATTTGTCATTTTCATGTGATGCCCAAGGTGTATCTGCAACACAATGGCTGCTCAATGTGCTTTGTGCTGAGCAGTGTGTTGATGGAATGCCAGTGCTTGCGGTTTCGATAGATGTGCTCAGTGGCCCTAGGTGGACATAGGGCCACATGGGTGCAATCTATGGCACCGACCACTTTGGGCAAGTGTGCCACCCTGTAAAAGTCCTGGACCACGGCCTGCCTTTCTGCGGGTGTTCTGGGCATGTATATGTGCCTGCGGACTGAGGGGCACGCAGTGATGATTGCCAACACCTGGTGTAGGCAGCGTGACTGCGTGGCCTGTGAGACCCCCACTATGGCAGTTGTCCGCTGAAAGGACCCAGTGGCCAAAAACTGCAGGACATTGAGGACCTTCTCCAAGGGGCTCAATGCTTGGGAGCACAGGGTGGGTGATGTAAGGTAATCTTCCCACTCCCTGACCAGGTCTAGGATGATACAGGGTGGAAACCTATACCTGCCATAGTCCTGGTCGTCAGGCATCCCAAAAAGGCTAGTCCGGGGAAAAAAATGCAGACACTGGCTATTCTCCACCTCCTGCGGTGTCCCACGATCAGTGCTGCGACAAATTGGGCATTCCCATCGTAGCTGGATATACGTGTTTGTTGTTTGCACGCACTTTTATACTGTGCGCGGGGACGCTTCCGCCTGCCTTCGTGTGGCAGACGTGTTGACGCCTATGCGTGTCTTTTAGCGTGCGCAGGTTTCCCATATTCGATTCCATGAATACGTGTTGTTCGCGTGTGTGTGTGGGCGTTCCGTGTATTTCCCTGCAGTACTTCCCCAGTTCTGCCTTCTTTTTCACGCGTTGTTCCCCATTCCGCGTGTTACGCCCCATGTCCCGCCCCCATTTTGGTGTGTGTGCCGATGTTGTGCGCTTTCCTTGTGTGCATCGCGTACGGCGTTCGGGATGTTGCAATGACGTGTGCGCCCGTGTGCGCCATGTACGGGTTTGGCGCACATCCCGAGGGAAACATGCGCAGGGACTTGCATGAATCGCACGCGTGCGCCTGTTTTTTCACGCTTGTGCCAGCTTGCACCAAGATTTTCGGCGCACGTTTGTTCCATGAATCGGCCCCATAGCGTCATTGCCTAGCACATTGTAATGCTTGTGGACTTCTCAATTGGAAATGCAGCAGCATCCAGATTGTTCATATCGAAAATGTCCTCTTGTGACTGTATCTAAAATCCCACTGTAATACACCAAAGGTTTATAACCTAGTGTTATTCTTTGTGTGAGCACTGCTGTCATTACTGATCCATTGGTGTGTCAAAACGAATAAAACTCTTCACTATAATTGGGAATTCCAAAAACTGGAGCTGTACAAATTGCTCTTTTTAATTCCTCAAATCCTTCTTCCATTTCTTCAGTCCATTCTATCCTTTTCTTACCAACTTGTGCTTTCTTAAGTGCTTGCAAAAGAGGTTTGTGTATGTGCTGTAGTCCAACACCCAGGCCCTACAATAATTACATAAAGCCAGAAATTGCTGCATTTGCCTCACTGTATTTGGCTTCAGTGTTTTCATGATAACCTCAGCTCTCTCAGGAATCACTTTCTTTCCTTCATGTGAAATTAACTGTCCTATGTACATCACCTCTCCTTATCTACTTTGTATCCTTTGTCTGCCAATACAGTCATTAACTGAACAGAGTCCTTCCTACATTCATCCTCTGTTTCACTACAGATTAATTTGTCATCTGCATACTGAATTACCACACTTTTGAGTTCAATATTATCTAAATCCATCTGTAGGACCCTATTAAAAATCAACAGGGACTCACAGTACCTCTGAGGCAAACGAGTCTGTTTTTGTCTTTTTTGTCTGAATGTAAAGGAACTAAGGTCGTGTGAGGCCTTGTGCAACGGATTGAGAAAAACACATTTTTCAAATCGATCACCATGAAGTACTTAGCTTCAACTGGGATACTACACAACATTGTTGCAGGGTACGGAACTAATGGAAATTCTGCTTCTACAATCTCATTAAGAGGGCACAAATCCTGGATAAATCTCCACCACCCCGCTTTTGATTTTTTAATTGGGTACACCGCAGTATTAAATGAGGAGTCCGATGGCACTAGGATTCCCTGTTTCATCAACGCTGAAATAGTCTCAAATATGCCTTCATCAGCTTCTCGAGTACTGTTTTGCTTGGAGCATAATTGCTCCTTGCTTGCGTTTTATTTTAATCTCTCCTATTACCTTCAATAGGCCAATGTCATATTGGCAAGTAGTCCAAAGGACACTTGGCACCATTTCTATGTCTTCCGGCGAGAACGCTGGTCTTTGTCGCGTCAGTGCCAGTCACTGTGGGACTTCCCCTTTCTCAATCTTTATCCAATATGTAATGCTTATAAAAAAACTAGCTCATCATCTGTATATTCATCTCTGAACATATCTTCATCTGTTATATCAGTCAATCTGTATCCCTCTTCAAGAGCTATCACTGTTCTCCATACTCTGCCTTCTCCTTCATACTTCATACTCCTTCAAGCATTGCTATTTACCCTCATACTATAGCTGCTTCCAATTCTATAGGCATAATCTGCCCTTCCTCCTCATCCATATGTACTTGTGGTCTAAATTCATCAATATCCTCACAATTTCCCCTACTCATCCAGGTAACCATGTTAATAAAATGCTCACCCCATATATGAAGACTTACGGATCTACCGGAATCCCACTTAGGGCCACTTGTCCTGTAAATGCCAGTATAAACTCTCCTACATTGAAATAGTGTAATCCTGGAGTGGAGTATTCCTTGATCAGTGAATGAAATGTTCATGCTAAGTTTCGTCATCAAATCTCTACCCAGAATGTTAACTGGCGTTTGTCGCGAATATAACAAGGGGACAGACATTTCACATTGCCCTATAGAAACAGGTAATTTATCAGTAAAAAGGAACTACATTCATACTGATAGTACTGAACACATCAAGTCACCCTGTGAGCTGTCCTAATGAGGGTACACATTCATCCCTGTCCCCATAAAAGGGCTCCCTTGTACCACGGTGACACCCCCTATCCTAGGTGCTAGTGTTTGCCCTGTGCCCACATTCCGTTGTGTCTGCATAGGTGCTTGTTGTGATTGCCCTTGCAGTGGGTGAATTTGCACTGGCCCCTGCTGTGCTTGCGGCGCCTGAGTCTTGAGTATGTGTGATCCTGGGCACAGTCCTCTTGTGTTTGTGTGCTGTATGGCGGTGGATGACCTGTCCCCCTCTTGAATTTTGTCCATTCTGTTGCATGTTTTCTCGGCTCCTACATACATGCGCAATATGCCCTACTATCCCACAATTCCAGGACAATGGGGGTGGCACTCTGGCAAACCCACCATTATTTCCTCCCTGAATGCTCTGACTTCCACCCTGGACATTTTGAAATCCACATTGAGTATTCTGAAATCCACCTCATTTTCCTCTGAATCCTCCACCTCTTCCTCGTGGTCAAAACCCATACCCACTTTGATCCACTGGGTGTACATTAGTCACCTGTGATGCACATGTTATTTCTTGCGTTCCTCCTCCTTCTCCACTATCAATACTGCCCCTTCTATACAATTTCTTTGACAATTTCTTATGAACTAACTTGGCTTCCTCATCCTTACTGTTCTCATCTTTCTCTCACAAATGCATTGTTCTTCCTTACCTGAAGATTCAAAACTTGACTTAAAGGACTCCTTGGACTGAGAAGCTGTAGGTTTCTTCTTCTGTCCTGATCGCCGACCCTTGAAGAGGTAAAGTCTGCCCCTGGAGGAAGCCACTCTGTGTGCCAGGGATAACAGCAAGACCTAGTGTTTCTCCAGGTGCAGTTCACAAAAGAGAGAATAAGCCAGGCGGCACAATAAAAACCTGGGTCGTGTGACAAGGATCTGATGAAAACGGAAGAACAGAATAGTAAGCACTGCCAACAGAATCTTTCCAGTGATCCGAGCAGTGTGGACACACAGAGCAGGAATGAAAAGAATGACAGGGACGGAAGAAACAGCTGCACAAAGCACGAACACACAGAAGAAAGGCAAAGCAAGGACAGGCAATAACCAGCAAGTGCAAAGGAAGGCAAGGAGCAAAGGTAAGGGGAAGAAGGAAGAAACTAGCGTCTTACCCCAAAGAGATGAGCACAGGGTTGCAATGCGACTGCCATAGCAGTCGTTCTGCAATTATTCCGAACAGAGGAACGCCATTTTGGAAAACAATTAGACTTCATACAAGGAAACAGAGGAAATGTGATGGCACGTCTAATGGCGGTGTCTCCAGGCATGCCAAACCTTTCAACTTGGCAATGATGCCTTGACAGTCAAATGTATCTCATTCCATGGCTTCGCTCCATTCCTAGTTGTTTTTTCATTTGTCTCTGTACTTTTTTGGAAATCCCTGACACAATATATGATAGAATAATGCCACTGTTTTTTCCCAAGGCTCACACGTCTCAAGCTGCCATCTCTCTTGAATATCCTGAATATAAGCAGTAGGGTCTTCATCTTCTTTAATTTTATGTGTCATAATTGCACCCATATCTGATGTATGGGGATAATGTACCCTGAGAGCCCTCCAAACATCTGCCCTAAAATTATTAAATGGCACTCCATCATGCGCTGTGTTTTGTGCTGTCACACTTGCATATCCCGCTCATTTCCAAATGTCATCAGCTCTCTCTCCAAGAATAGCTGCCAATAGACCTTTTATGTCCCCTATAGCCAATGTATTTTTCCTATCATTTTCTGTAATTCGTATATCCATTTTCGTGCCCCTGAAGTTAAACTAGGTAAATTGCATTTTAAGTTATCCTTGCCCATATGAGGCCATGGAACATATTGTGGTCTTGCCCCCCCTTCGCTAACAATGGGAATTGTGTGAACCCCATTCCATAACTGGACCCCATTATTCGGTTATTCAATGCAGGGGTAATCACCCCTGTTTGGCTTCGTGCTGGTAACAACCTTAACCTACTCCCACACTACACAATCATCTTTGGGAAAGTTTGGGATATGGTATAAGATCTGGTGTTCTTTCCTTAGGGGGTTTAAGATCTGACCATTTTACCTCTTTGTCCAGACTAAGATTTCCCAAGGGGGCGCGTATAGCCTCCCCTTCTATCTTATGACCTGACTCCCGTTCTTCGTCTGACATTGCTACACCCCAACTGGTGTGACTATCATCCTCCTCTTCCCTATATAAATCTAATCTACTCAAAGACAATGCTCTGTGTTCATCATGGAACATGTTTTCCTCCTCATCCTGTGTTTTTGACATTGGGGATCGTCTGCCGCTCCCCTGAGTCCCATACTCACTGTTTTGCCTTATTTGCTGATATAACTTATCGATCCTCTCTCCAATACCTTCTGCATCACATCTTTCCTCTTCTTGTGCTACTTTAGGTATTTCTTGAGCCACTTCTTACATTGGGAAAAATGTTCTTATCGTTTCCCATCGCCCCCGTATTTTGTCACTCGGTTTTATTGATTCTTTAAGAACGATACTGGCATCAAGATATCGCTGCCTTCTATTCTGTTTTATTCCTTGTACCACTTCCCTTTATTCTATTGCATCTCTTCTTACCCTCTCTTCTTCTTGCTTTCGTGCACCCCTTCTTATTTCTTCCCTTCATTCGTCTTCTCTTATTCTCTGTTATCTTTTTTCCTTCACTTATTGTGCCTCTTTCTTTCTCTCCTATCCTCCTTTTCTTCCTTTTCTTTCTTCTGACTTTCATACTTCCTTTGTTCCTCAGCATGCTTTTTGTCTTTCTCTAGTCCTTCTCGATATATCTTTTCCTGTCGTTCACTGAGATTTCCTTCCTTGCTTATCCTTCCTAAACTGCTTCTCTCATTCCCCTTCCTTCTTTTCTTGCTCATCTTTGTCTTCCTTTTGGCTAAGCTCCTCGATGCTTTTCCCATTTAACTTGAGTAATATCTGTCCTCCCATCAATTCGTTCTGTGCAAGCGTTACCTCATTGGTCCTTTGCTTCTCTCCTTTTCATCTCTTAATTTCCTTGTCTATATCTGTTGATATATTCAATCACTCGCCTCGTTCCTCTTTATCTCATATGAACTTACACGTGTCTTCCTTCTTTTTGCACTCTTCTGGACTGTCATCACAAGTGAGGGGTGCATATATCAGGTTAATATACCTCACTGCTATTTTTAATTCTTTTAAAGGATAAAATCCTGTCTCTTCTACATCTACATTCTTAGTTTCAGTTGGAGTAAGAGGAGCTGTTACACTACGGCAGCAAAGGGCTTTCTTACTAAGAACCTCCCGACCATGGAATCCGCTTTGACATGTTTACAAGTTGCCTTGGATACTGTTCAGGTCACATAAACGTGCTAGTCAGCTGATCGGACGTGCTTCACTTACACGGAAGCCATGCCCCCTTGTTCCTTAAAGCCTTCAGCCGCGGGAACTTCGTTGCTGCTAATTGTACGTTACTACGTGCCTTTTTGTAGCCCGCCTACGTCACTGTTTGCCTTCCTCGGATTACCCTCCGTGAACCTTATTGACTTTGAACTCTCGTTACCAGAACTTGGCTTTGCACTCTGTTTCTGCTTATCTGGATTACCCTACGGACTTGTTGCCACGGCTTTTTCATTCACATGCAGTTTTCCTTTACTGCCATTAAACCGCAGGAGCCTCCCCGCTCAACCTTCAGTTCTACGGGCTCTGCGGCGCTTCACTTCCGCTCAAAACTGCGGCGCGCGCATCCGGAAGTGCCTGCGAAGTGTGGCTGTTGGGCTGTGTTCGCTGCTTCGTTGCCCATTGGATCTTTTTTCCTGCAGTGCCGTCGGCAAGAAGAAGGACTCGTTTTGAATTTCGCGCGTAACGCGCACCTTATGGAACTAATGCGGACCTTCACACTGGCCACGCCCCCCTGAACCCGCCCGTTTGCCCGCCCACAAACTCACCGACCACTTCCTTAATTGCACTCGTACCCGCGCATCCGGCGCGTGCATCCGGAAGTGCCTGCGAAGTGCGGCTGTTGGGCTGTGTTCGCTGCTTCGTTGTCCATTGGATCTTTTTTCCTGCAGTGCCGTCGGCAAGAAGAAGGACTCGTTTTGAATTTCACGCGTAACGTGCACCTTATGGAACTAATGCGGACCTTCACACTGGGTATTTGTTGAGGACTCTGCACCCCATACTGTAGTGTCCGCGGGTTTCCCGCGGGTTTTGTATGTTGGGCAACCCATTGACGCCACTATCTTCTCTTTCCCCCTTTAGCCACGCCCCCCTGAACCCGCCCGTTTGCCCGCTCACAAACTCACCGACCACTTCCTTAATTGCACTCGGACCCGCGCATCCGGCGCGCGCATCCGGAAGTGCCTGCGAAGTGTGGCTGTTGGGCTGTTAGGCGGTAAGGTGGCTTGGTGGTAGGGTTACCTTTTGTGCCCCTAATATAGATTGTCAAATATTGCTTGGAGGGGGTTAAAGCGAGCTAAAGTGGTGTGATTGCATTGCCCTTTATTTTCTAGTCTATAATTGCAATCAGAACTGTTTTGGTCATGGCAGAGGGGCTTCGCAGCATAAAAAAAAAGAGTCCCAAACTAATCCTAAAAAAACAGAGGCGGACTCCAATACAGAAAAATCGTCCGCTGCAATGCCCTTAAATCGGCCTGAAAAAGAGATGAACAAAGAATATAAACCTCTGCCTGACTCCAATCAAAGCAGTACATTGCTGTCTGAAAATCTTACAATGGCCCTAAAATCCGAAAGCAATGTTGAGAATAAAGTTATTCTCACTCCTGCCTCTTTTGAGTATCATAAAAATCAGGAATGGAAAAATAGATTGGATTCTAAGAAACCTGCTTCTTTGTCAACGAAACATACGACAGAGAATTTTCAATGTGATGACCTACAGAAATCTAATAAGGATGCCTCGGTCGATATAACCCCTGAAGACCTTGAGGAACAAATTCTCCTGAAAAAACGGTCGGTGTATATTGACTATGAGACTCCTAAAACTACTTTGGCCGGAAAAAACATGGATTCCAAAATTAAACCAGTATACATGTCGGTCAAAGAAGTGAACGAAAGCTCCTCAAAGGATTGGGAAATTGTTGATTGTAACTCTGATCAGAGTCTTGACAGAGATGAAATAAAAAAAAATAATGGGAATCGAGCAATTTGATCTGCGTACTGCAGATGTCTCCATATTAGCCCCGGCAATTGAAATAGAATTAGGCAAACGGATTTGTCTATCCAACGAACCCTCAACTCCAGTGAATAGAAGTAAGTATGGGATTGAGAATGTGTTCCTATTCAATAATCCCCAAGCATACTCCTATTCTGTACCTTCACACTTTAGTGCACAGAAGGAAGCACGTATTCTGGGGGGAATTAACACTCCGAGTAATAACAACATAGGAGGGCCCCCCTTGATGGTAAATAGCTCCCCGATCCTGGAACAACCAATGATCCCTACTTGCCAATATCCTACTAGTCATGAAGGAAATAGAGTACCTAGTCTCGATTCCAACGAGTCTACTCACTGTAAGATTCGTCCACAGCCTAACTGTCCTACCGCTGAACAAGAAAAATGGAATGCCGAACTGCAGCACTCTTTCTAATCTTTTCCGGTCATGACCAGAATTCTTAATTTACTTGATAAAGGCCATGAGCAGACTCATGAGGCAATAAAATTCCTACAGATTCAAATGTCTGACCTCACGAGTTCTCTTGGCAAAATGGAGGGCATGTTATTTGCCTGCCATATGTTTTCTTCTATCTTAAACAAAAAAGATTCGATGGCCCATGTTCAATCTATAGGCACTCAAACTAAATTGTTCTCAGAGGTAGTGACTGAAGAACCACCTATTAAATTAGAAAACAGTAAGGTTGTGAACCCAAAGGTAGTGAACTTGGAAAACACCAATGAATCTAACCTTGCTGTCTTGACTACCCTTGTAAAGGAAATGGCAACTAATCTTGCCACACTTTCCAAGTCAATCAGCAAGGAATTGCTGATGACCCCGTGTGTAGAAGAAAGTGTTCCTCCAGACAGTCCTTCAGCTTTAACTGATCTTATTGATCTAACTGGAATAGATCATATCCCTCAGGAAACAATAGAAACACACGACATTGAGGAGGTGCATTATCAAACTCCTCCCATTGCCCTTACTAGAAAACAAAGAAGGGCCTTGGCTCGGGCTCAAAAAAGAAATCTTCTAACCAAACTACAAAAGGGAAAACAGGAAAAAAAAACAAAGAATCAATCACGTGACAAAAATGATACTCACAACACACATATTAAAGATATTTGCAATCTTTCAGAGGGAGATAATATCATTGACTTAAATCAGTTGAGTGAGGAATCTAAGGCCCTGCTGAATCTTTCTGAGCCAGATTTGAAAACTGTAACTATTAAAGCCCCCTGCAAATCTTTACCAAAAAACAAAAAAATTAATGAAAATGAGGACTTGTTTATTGAACCAGCTTGGCAAGAATCTAACAAATCACGATCTAAGGCAAACAAGGGAAAGGATAAAGAGGAGAAGGGACATATTGACCTCGGGGTGGTGGCTAACTCAACTGCAGGGCCCCCACACTGCGTTCAAACTGACCTCTCCAAATATTATCCAATGTTGAAAATTAAAAAAACTGCGAAAGTGATTCTGGGTAAAGCTAATGGACAAAGAGAAAATAAAACACTCACTTGTCCTAATAATCCAACTGAATCCCAAAATAAAAATTTAGAGGGTGTAAGTTCAAGCGAGCCGGAAGAAATAACCTCAGATAATAATGTTGACCCTAGTAATCAATTAATTACTCATGAAACTGAGAGCTTAGTTCATCAAAGTATTAGCCCAAAGTTACCAATCTCGAGTTTGCACCGTCCAAAAGTCAATGAGTGCTCCAAATTGACCAATCTGAAATCCATTACGGGTAATCAGGAATCCCTGACTAACCATAATTGTGGCGACCTAAAATCTGCTATAATTATGGGCTGGGAAAGCGATGAAGCTCGCTATGGAAAGGCTTGCTTGAACCGCACCTTTATGATGACTGTTTTTCAGGATATCCCTGCCCTACGAATTATTAGATCTGACGACATAGATTGGGTGAAATTGGCTGATATTAACAACAATCGAATGATCTGTAAATTTATGTCTCCTTTTATTATGAAGATGTTATGGGATCACTCTGATGACTTGGCATTTATTGGTTTAACTGCATCATTTTTTTCATCCTCTGATGACGCACAAAGTTACCTAGAAACTACTCCTTTAAGCGTCGAAAGTGTCACTGATAATGTAACTCAAGGTACTTCTGTAAATATTGATGCTAATACTATGAAACAATTCATGTCATTCATGTCTGCTTTAAAGGAGATGTCTTGGAGGGACCCTATTAACATCACGCAATCAAACCAACAAAAGGCAATGAAACACTCGTAGCCCACTCCGACTCCACATTATTTCGTGGAATTCTTGTGGTATAAATAACTTCAAAAAATGGTATCACCTAAATCAGCTCAATCGACCTGATCTCATTTTCATTCAAGAGACCATGAATCAATCCTCCTTCTTTATAGACGGATACTCAGCATATATTCAGATTGCAAGGCGAGGCAGCGAAGGTCGTCCTTCTGGCGGCCTGGCAATATTGGTTAATTCTGCCCTTCAATGCTCTTTGGAGAAGATTAGTAGTTCAGATTCCATCTTAGCAATCATTATGAAAGATGATTTGGATCCCTCTATTATTCTTTTATTGGTCTGTATTTATTGGAATAAATTGTCTACCCCAATTGAGATCATAACTGAGGAAATGCACGATGTATTAGAAAAGGGACTGATCTTATACCCCACGGCGAGAATTATCGTAGGTGGTGACTTCAACTGCTACTGCTATGAAATAGGTGTTCATAAAAATGCAATTAGGGAAAAGCACTCAATTACTTCCCAAAAGCTCGGAACTATATGGAATTCTTTTTTCCTTGAATGGGATATTCAAACTCCTTATTTTTCTCTAGACGATTACTCCTATACATGGACTAGAGCTAACCGCAATTCTCTCATTGATTATTTTTTCATCTCTTCGAGTTTATATCCGAATATAGATGCCCTCAAAATTATTGATCCATTTCTAGGAGACCATATGATTATTTCCATGCAGATGAACATTCCTTTGGTTCGTTTCTTAGATAATTCTTTTCTTTCTCTGGTAGAAACTGACCGACCTCACTATACAGTGAGATGGAATCCTAAAGTGTGTGCAATATTTATCCGGAATCTAGAATGTGATCCTGGTATCTTTTCACATCGATCACCGTCCGGCTCTTCACTCATTCATTTAGATCATCTAAATTCTACTAGAATTCAAATCCACCTAGATGCTATGCTTCAATCAAGGGATAAGCACGAAAAAGCTATCCAGGTTCATGCGCACAAATTTAACAATCAAGTTGCTCACTTAAAATCGCAAAAAAAATCACGAAATTCGTCGGATTAATAGAACCTTTCTTTCTGACTTCACTCGTGATAAATTGATCAAAGCAGTAAGACAAAGATTCCGTAATAAATTAAAATGGCTAAAAAGACATCTTCTCTATGCAGATAATCAAAAATTATTCTACCATCTACTAAAGCACGACTCAAGGAAAACTTGGAATATTCTTCGTTCTATCACCTCGGAAACTACAACTAATTTTGATTCTGTAATCCCCGCCGAAAATTGGGTATCGTTTGTAAAACTCAAATATACCATGCCCGAGCGCTTTCACTACCTAAAGGGTAGTGAACCACGCTTGGAACTCGATTCTCTTTCATTATGGTCCATAGAAGACATCATAGATGCCATCGGTAGATTGAAGCCCTCTAAAGCGCCTGGTCCCGATGGTATTCCATCTTGTGTGTATAAATCGAACCCAGTATTCTGAGCCCACATCCTTAAAATCAAATTTGATCTGATTTTACAAACAGGACATATCCCCACAACATGTTCTTCGGCGTTAGTTATTCCAATTTATAAAAAGGGCTCTCCTGATTGTCCGTCTAATTATCGCCCTATTGCCTTAACTGATTCTTCTTCCAAAATATTTTCTATTCTACTCATCCAACAATTACAAACTTATATGAACGATAAAAATATGTTGTCCATTTATCAGGGAGGATTCAGAAAACTCATTGGTTGTCAGTTAAACGCCACAATTATTTCTCATCTTCAGGCTCATTCCTTGGCTAGTCACTCAGGGCTAATTTATATGGCTAGTTTGGATTTGACCGCCGCATTTGATTGTGTTATTCGTGAAATCTTGTGGAAAAAAATGATCCATCTTGGCATTCCGACTAAATTAGTTGCTTTGATTGCAATTCTCCACAAAAACACAAATTATCGCATGCGACTTACCAAAGAAGGAGCCCTGACTGACCCCATTCCTACTGAGATTGGGGTGAAACAAGGCTGTAATATGGCAGCGATATTGTTCAATTTGTATTTGTTAGGATTGGACGAGAAATGGATTGCAGGGGAATGCTATTCTGTGAAGTTTGGTTCTCTGAACTTAGATTGGTTAGGCTTTGCTGATGATTTGTTATTTTTTGATCGAACGCCCTTTTGTCTCCAACGAAAGCTGGACTTATTCTTGGAATTCGCTTCTAATCATAATCTTATGCCTAATCCAACGAAAACTTTTATATTGATTTTCTCCAAAAAAAAATGAGGATGTCATCGATACTCTTGGCACATGAACAATGTCAAAATTGAATACTCTTCGATGCTTCGCTATTTGGGATATCCTTTAGCTGATCAATATTCAATTACTATGTGGAAAAACTATCTTAACCAAAAAGTTAGGGGGCTGACATCTCAGATGAAAATCATTCATCAGAAATATTGTATGTTCTCCTTAATACCTTTAATCCAATTTTATCTGCAGAAGGTTGAACCTGTTATTCTATACTCCCTGGACATTTGTACATATGACTTAGATGCCTACTTAAATATCTTACAGGGGAAATTATGGAAAACAGTCCTGGGACTATCATTGTCGATCCCTAACGTTATGATTTGCCACGAATTAAACTTACTACAATTGTCAGTAAAACACACATGGCGTAAAATTATTAATCTAATCAAGATCTATAATCCACCGAAAAACACTCTTTATGTTAAACTGAAACAATTATTGAGTGAATCACATATTAAATCACTTAACACTTACTCGCTTAAACTTACTAAAATATTACTTCTTATCAATGAAACTCCGTTAACCATGAGTATGGGGTTACCAAGCCAAAAACTTAAATTCCAAAGATTTTTTTGGTGTATAATGCTGGATGAAATGGGTAAATATACTTCCTTCAAAGAATACAATGAAGTCCGCGGCAGATGGGGAATCCGAATAAAATATCTCTTACAGTTCCCTTCAGCTCGCTCAAGGAACATTTATATGCGCTTTCGACTCAACCAATTTCACACCCGCGAACGACTCAAACATTGGACTGGTCATCTAAATAGTAACACTGACACTAGTTGCCGTTTCTGTAAAAATTGCATAGTACTAGAAACCCTTAAACACTTAGTGATTAGCTGTCCATTCTTTGAAGGTCATCGCATTCAATTCTTTGAGTACTTCTACTCAAATTGTGTAACCGCAAAGGAACTCTTATGGAAACGCTGTATGGAAGGTTTTAGTCAGAATCTTACTCTCCGTCTAACTAATTTGCTGGCAATTATAGAATTGAAGTTGGCAGAAGACCTGTAGGCCAAATAAAAACGAGTAAATCCTATTATTAGATCATGTAGATGGGCGAGAATGAACACTTAATATAATAATATCAAACGGCATTATTATGACTCTTAGGTAATCATATTAAGTACCGAATTGTAACTTTATTGTTTGAATGTTATTTAGATGTTGTTTTCAGAATTCTTTCGATTGTGTTTATGTTTCTACTTTCTTTCAATTGTATTTTTAATTTTCTTAGTTTTACTAATCAAATGGAAATTCGGTACTATCTTTTTTGTTTATTTAAAATGATGTCAAAGTTTCTTGGTTAGGGAAAGCCTTCTCTTCTTTTTAATTGTCAAGGTGTAATGTTATGTCTTAAATTATTGGTGCTTAGTATTTTTTATTTTAATGATAAATCTTTTGTAAAGGTTTTTACTTCAATAAACCAAAAACAATAAAAAAAAAAAAAGAAAAAAAAAAAAAACTGGACTCCAGTTCTCATACAACTTATGCTTGCACAAGCGCCTCTGCTTTCCATCTGAGTTCTGGCTCTACGATCAAGACCTGCTGAAATCTGCTTCAGCACGACGCTTGGGGATTTCACTAATAGCGTAAGTGGTATCCTGGTTGGTCCTTTTCTTCCTGTTCTATCTGAATCAGCTATTTTGGAAGTATAAGTCCCATCCTACCAGTGCTGCTTATCAAGGATTGCCTTTGCTCCAACTACCTGATTAACTGTGTTCGCATACTGGGAGACTGTTTGTTTTTTCTACTGAAATGCATTTACAAATGCTTTCCAGGACATGCACCAACCCGGCCCAAGTGCGTCCCTCGTGCCGTTCGGGTTGTCCTCCCTATACTAACCTTCCCACTTTATTATTTTTTCCTGTCGTTGTCATCCACCATTTGGATTTTATGTTCCTTATTGAAACTGGTCCAGGATTCCCTCTCAGATCTACTCACATTCACTATCTCAGGTACCGGCAGTTCTATTGTGTTAAATAGAAATAATTTAAAAAGAAACAAGTTAGGCATAATACTCAAACCTTTCTGTATCTCTTGCAGCATTGGTCTGGCGGTGCGCGCAATCCCGCTCTTTTGCATTATAGACTTCTCTGTCTCTTCTTACATAAATAGCAGAGGGGTACATCGTGAAAAAGAGCCCCTCTCTAAGAGGAAGCCTGATTCTTTGAAATCAGGGGACCTGGCTTTCTGGAGACGTCTACGGCTCATCCTACATCTCGATCCAGGTTGGGGTCAAGCACACCTTCCGGCTCGGTGAGTAACAGGAGCCGAGGGCTCAATACCCTCCCCTTTATGCTGATTAAGCATTGACTCCTTCGTTGGCGGGTCCTCTTTATCCTCTTGATACATTTTCCAGAGTTCTAAAACTGCCAGTCTTTCCTTTAATTTCTTTCTCATGTATGCAGTCATGTGTTGTAAAACTGCCTTTGACAATGATTCCCCTTGTGGCCTTGGCATGAACATTCTATCAGCTGTGCCCTTTACTCATTCTGCATTGTACTGTTTGAGCTTGGGCGTATGTCGTGGTAATTGTCATTACCTTGTTATATTTAATAAATTTCTACTTATCTCAAAGCTTATTGCTCACCAATTTTAATCTCAAAATCAATAAATATGAGCAAGCACCATCAATCGCAGCTTAATCCTCTTTTGTCTCAACAAACTATCTGTCTTCTGACTGGCGCCAATCGTTTACTACACTTAACTCAAAACAACTTCAATTCCAAATGTCACAATTTATCACTTTTCAGAGCTTCATACATCAAATAATAATCACAATAACACAGTACACATTAAAAAAAAACTGTAATCACCTTCTCTTTTGCCTATGACATTTATATTAAGAGGTATTCTTCCAACGCCTCCAATTATATTACCCCGTATGGAGTTAAGACGTCACCTTACATGATCCTGACCGTGGGTATACTCTATATTAATATTCCAACTGGAATTTGATACGTCTTCTTCTATCTCCCTTGAAATAGGATTACCTAGGCATTCCTTTCTCTTCTACAAAATTCCCTTTATCCAACTTATTTTCATAAAATATCACAATCCGCCCCTTTATATTGCCATTTCCCTTAGTCTACTTACATCCATTTATTCGACTCCTCTTCCAATCCGACCAAATCGCCTTCTGTCCGCGGACCACCCATGGAAACTGAGCAGAGATTTCTTCAAAGAGGGACCTGCCCATCGTCTTGGTTTTTCTTGCAAGTTTATTTCTATCGGCCGCTCTACACAGGAAACTCCACGATCTTCCAGCTAATGACCGAGGATGCCCGATCATCTGAAACTCTGAAGTCAAACTAGTTTTGATCGATACCATCCACACCGCTACCACATGAGCTAATGGCCCTTGGAAACGTGCATCTGTTACTGGATGGGATTACACCAGAATAATTCTGAGTCCAAAGAACCGGACAAACTCAAGAAGATGACAAGTTGCTATTTTATTAGTAATGATCTAAAACAAGGAGTTAACTTCGTACATCATCGGACGGACACTCATTCTCAGCGATTTCCAAATGAAATACAATTATATACTCTCTTTGTGCATCAGAATGATGTCATGTTATGTGGCAATAATAAAAAACCTATCAAGGGTTGGAATTGGTTAAGGGACACATCTAGATTTACAATCATTTAAGAGCTAGGTTTGTTATTGGCTGTCATATATCAGGTGTTTTAATGAATTAAGACTTGGCATCTTCTGTGTTATTTCTTGCACCTTACAGTGAGAGGATTCATCCTCCGCACACATGTTCCTCTTCAGTATAGATAGCTGACCTCGACTTCTCAGTTCTTGACTTCAGACCAGACAGCCCCCAACGCAGCTCCAACAACCTGCTATTCTACTGCGATACATCCTTTCATTTTCTCTTTATTATCCAGTTTCTGTACAATGGTGGCTCAACCTGCATTCTATACACTACTTGTAGCTAGCCTATACGATGACTTGATCTATCTTGCGTTTCAGCGTATCTACATTCATTATATTTCTTATACATTATTTCTGCACCACTTTTTACCGTGTAATCTTCTTCTTTTACACTTTTAAGGTTCACTTGATTCTTTACTTTGTCATTCTCCTCTAGGATTCATACATTGGGCCTCATTACGAGTCATTCGGTCCGGAAATGACAGTGGTGGTAAACCCGATGCCACCGTTGTTTCCGGACCGGCTAATCTCGAGTTCTGCAGGCGGGCGGTGTCATTCCCGCCAGGTCTGACCTGGCGGGTTTAACACCACCCGCCTGCAGGCGGACGTGGAAATACCAGCACCATCACGAGATGGTGCTGGTGTTTCCACTTCCCCATTCCCATTGATTCCTATGGGATTCCATGGGAATGGTGATTTACCGTATTCCGCCTCCGGAATTACCGGGTCACCGGGGTTGTAATGCCCCAGTGATTCCGGGAATCACGGAGGCGGAATGGTAATACGTGTCCGGCGGTAACCTGCCGGTTTTTCCGGCTCAGTTACCGCCGGACTCGTAATGAGGCCCATTGTCTTCATTCAGTATTTCAGGACTTTGTGCACACTTTGTTATGACTTCACCACTTCATTTTTTTAGCTCTTTCTCATATCCCTTCAGGAATCTCCTCGTGGAGGCTGTCATCAACTCGAGGGTACATTCGATATGGTTGTCTTAATGGGTACCATCTTCCAAATAATCGCTGTTGCATTGGTACAAAAGCTGGTGTTAGATAGGGCACGGTTTCATGTCTCTAATACAGGGCAGGTAGGGGGGTACAATCTCCTGGCGGATGTGTACGTCTGCTCTTCTGCACCTTCTTTCGTATTCCTGCAGCAATATATGCTGTAAAATGTGGTGTTTGGACATGGGGATAACTACTGCTCCCACGCTTCACTCGGTATGGGAACCTTTCATCCCGTAGCAAAAATCCAAGTCTCGCACCCAAGAGTAAGTGAACATATTCTCAAGTTAAAGATACACATTTAGTTCACTTGACCTTCCACTTAGACGAAAGTGCACCAGACAAAAGAGCATTGACCGTTCAAAAGAAAAAGTAATCAACAACAAAAAATTTACCTGAGAGAAGAAATGATTCATTAAATATACTGTCCAAGTATAAAAGGTGCTCACCTTTTTAACCCAGCAATATGTAGTGACATATTCGGTAGAAAACAAAATCCTAATGTGAGCATGTGCTTTGGTGATCATTTTTTTTGCGTCTTGTGTGTAAGTGTGTGCACTGCAACCATGACAACCGTGGGTGCAATCATCGTAGCCAAATGCTCGAGCAAGCTTGCTGACCTCAAAAACACCCAAGTGGGTTGCGCCGCCTTCTGAAAAATGACGCAGTCCACCCACATGTATCATTTACTTGTGACCAGAAAAGCAGCACATGGCCACAATCAGGGAGAAATAACTGCACCAATCTCCAGTAATGCAAACTCTCTTGCCACATCCTTGGCAAATATTCAGGACTCGCTTGACCTCTCATCATTCCCCCTTCTTAACCCCACATCTGGCTTTTAACAGTAATATGCTTTAGAAAGAGGATTTGAAAGTACACTTACCATAGTAAGGGACCCACTCAAATATATAATTCAGTACAGAAATATGTTAAGCAAAAAGTGTACAATTGTGGATTTATTCTCTCATTTTAGTTGGGAGACTACAAATACCAGAATGCAATTCAGCAAACTGCAAATAAATGGGCTTTGAAATATGTATTTTCAAGACGTAACAACATGTAGTGTGTGAAAAGGTTACCTGTTTGTATTCCAGTTTTTGACAAATGCAAGGTTCATATATAATGTGTTGGAATTATCACATTCTACCAAAAATAAACCTCTGAGAATAATGTAGCTAATTTGAAACTGTTTTGTTTGATATATTGTAATTGACCTGGATCAGAATGTCGATTTAGGCAGCTAACTGGTGCTTTACATCTGCTTTCAAAATGAAAATGCCTATTTGCATTTCTTAACAGAGAAGCATTACAAACATCTCCTCTAAAACAATGGTCTCTTAAATGGGCCAGCATTTGTGAATCGCCCCCACTTTAATGCGCTGCTTGAAGAAAGTGATAAGCAATCATTAAAGGGCCTGCAGCATCTGATAGGCGCTGGGAATGGGTGTGTCTGTCTCACTCTCTCTAGAGAGCCACCGGAGGTTGGAAAGCAACACCGTTGCCTCACGCGAGATCTTCGTACTTGGACAGACACCGTGCGTTGCGGAGCCCCTGTGACAGCCTCTAACAGGGACCTTGGGCCACTGCACAGACTGCCCATGCCGCGGGCCGGCTCTGGGCCTACTATTAGTTGCTACGAAGACAGAATGGCCCACAATGCACTGCAGCCGTTCTGAATGGGAAAGGCCGAGAACGATGTGATGTCCCGAGTTACGGATAGCGCGCATGCGCGAGCCTCGTTGTGGCCCGTGCATGCGCTGTTGCAATAAAGTGCGCCCGTGCGGCAGTTCCCGCCGGGACGCGGACCAGGCAACATTGCGTCCCGCGTCCTCCCTGTACGTGTGTGTGAGCGCATGTGTGGGTGAGGCCCTTCGGCACACATTACAACTGGCGACGAGGCGGGACCACCGCCGCAACGTGTGCCCAATACGTGGGCGCAGAGAAAATAAAAAAATCTGCGTTGTTACGCGGTGGCACGGAGCGGACCCAGCGGAAACACTCCACGCGTCGTAGCAGTAGCGGCCTGAGAAGGTGCTTGTGCGCTGCCACGTCAAGAGGATACGATCAATTTTTGGAACCCTGACTGTCCCTAACAACCTAGGGACGATCACAACAACACAGACAGCGCAAGGTGGTTGGGCTGAAACCAAGAAGTGAAGATGACCTGGTAAATCGCAGTCGGAGGTACGTGGAACCCCAGCCCAGTCAGGTTTGCGGCCTCTAAATCACCGAGAGGTGCCCGTGTGACCTGTGAAGATGGCGGGAAGTGAGGGTGAAACAGAAGCTGCGACAAGGGTGGTAAGGACTCAACAGGGGTCGCTACTGCCCATGCAGGAATTTGATGCATCTGGCCCCCCGTCCAAGCTAGGCCCCAGGTGGCTACTATGGGTGAAAAAACTAGAAATGTACTTTACAGCCACAGGGACCACTGATGATGATGCGAAAAGAGCGACGCTCCTGTATTCGGCTGGGCTAGACGTGATGCGCATATACGAATCACTCAACCTGCAGGTAGTCACGTACACCACGGTAAAGACTGCATTGGAAAACCACTTCATACCCCAGTCAAATGTAGACTATGAAAGATTCCTTTTTTCCAAGGAGAAACAGCGGGAGGAGGAATCCCTTGATCAGTTCTGTGCTAGGCTGACACTAATGGCCAGCACGTGTCGCTGGGATAACGAGGAGTCGATGATACGGCACCAGGTCATCCAGGGGTGCAGCTCAGGTAAACTGAGACGGCAAATACTGAGGGAGCCAGGATGGTCACTACAACAAATACAGGACAGTGGCCGGACATATGAGCTGGCCGAATCCAGAGGTGCGAACATGGACGCAGCGGTCCACCCTGGCACACGGGATGGAGCATATGCCATAAGCAAACGGTCCAGACCGAGAGACAAATGGACCCCAAAGTCATCTGAGAACAACTCCCCTGCCACCTCTGGACCATCCTGCAACTACTGTGGATATGACCTGCCCCACACGGAGGAGTGCCCAGCCAAGGGTAGGTCCTGCGGACGGTGCAATGAACAAGGACACTATGCCCGTATGTGCCGCGCCCGTGCTCCGGTGCCTGTGCAGAGAGGACCCGCGAGAGCACGGGGCAGCGGTTTCAGAAGACAGCAGAGCATCGCGGCGCTCGAACGAGAAATCCAAAAGCTGCAGCTCGCGGAGGAAGAAGAAGAAGACGAGGAAGAGGAAGACAAAGTTTTCTTCATCTCTAACATTGCTTCGGAAAGCAAAAGGAAAAGACAACCCAAGTGCGAAGTGAGTATACTGGGGGTGCCTACACAAATCCTCATCGACACAGGTGCATTGGTGTGTGTTCTCGCAGAGGAGCACTACCAAAGACTTCCAGGCCCCCCAACACTAGACAAATCCATGGCAAAAATCTTCACTTTCGGGGGAGACACTCCGTTGCCCCTCAAGGGGGTATTTGTAGCACCCGTGTCAAGGGGGAAAGTCACAATCAAGGCCAGATTCTTCGTCACAGACGTTAGCCCGCACTCCCTACTCAGTTGTGCCGCATCCGAGGCCCTAAACCTCGTCCATTTCGCATACGAAGTATATCAGATAGACATTGAGGCACTGCTAAGCAAATTCTCGGGCATCTTCGAGGGGATTGGGAAATTGAAAGCGCCCCCGGTGCGCCTCCACATTGATGAATCAATCAGGCCCACGGCCCTCAAACACAGGCGGATACCTTTCCACCTTAGAGAAAAGGTGGAGGAAGAACTCCGATCCCTTGTCAGCATGGACATCATCGAGAGAATAGAGGGGCCGACGCCGTGGGTCTCTCCGATCGTGGTGACGCCCAAACCAAAACAACCCGGTGCGGTTAGAATATGTGTCGATATGCGACTGCCCAATGCGGCGATTAAGAGGGAAAGACACATAACACCGACCCTCGACGACATCATTGGAGAACTAGAAGGGGCTAAGGTCTTTTCTAAACTAGACCTAAGAGCAGGGTACCATCAGCTTGAGCTCCACCCTGACTCGAGGTACATAACAACGTTCACAACGCACGACGGCCTTTATCAATTCAAAAGCTTAAGCTTCGGGGTCTCGTCAGCCGCCAAAGTGTTTCAAAACACCATCCGAGGAGCCCCAGCAGGCCTCAAAGGCGTATTGAACATGAGTGACGACATCCTGGTATTCGCAGCTTCAGAAACGGAGCACTTGAAGAGGCTGGAAAGCACCCTCCAAAGGCTGAAAAATCTAGGCCTCACGCTACATCGACAAAAATGTGAGTTCTTCAAAGACCGCATAGGTTTTTTTGGTTTCATTTTTCACGCAGCCGGCGTATCACCGGACCCGGCCAAAATAAAGGACATCAAGAATGCTACCGCCCCACAGTCCCCCACCGAGGTGAGAAGCTTCCTGGGGATGGTAACATACTGTGGGCGGTTCATCAAAGGGCTAGCGTCGACAGCGGAGCCGCTCCGGGCGCTGACGAGGAACGACACAGCATGGAAATGGGGTGCCGAGGAGCAAGAGGCATTCCAGACCCTGAAGAACGCCCTGTCCGATGGTGACACCATGGCGTATTTCAACCCTGGAGTGGAGTCCGAAGTGGTGGTAGATGCAAGCCCGGTAGGGGTTGGGGCCATATTACTGCAACCTGACGAACGCGGGGACATGCGTCCAATCGCATACGCAAGCAAAGCCCTCTCCACCACAGAAATGAAATACTCACAGATTGAAAGGGAAGCACTGGCCATCCTGTGGGGCTGCCGCCATTTTCACCTATACATCCTAGGCAAACCTGTGGTGGTGGTGACAGACCACAAAGCCTCTATTACCAATACTAGCAGGTGTGTCATCGAAACCACCACCCAGAATCGAAAGGTGGATGTTGGCTCTGATGGAGTATGGGGTACGACTGATATACAGGCCAGGCACCAACAATCCGGCAGACTATTTGTCACGCCATCCCAACAAAGAGGATCCGGATACAGACATTGGCGCGAGTCACGGACTACTGTGTCAAGTGGTGGAAGGGTCTCTTCCGACGGCGATATCAAGAGCAGTCATATCGACGGAATCTTCCAACGACGAGGTCTTCGGCATTGTCCGAACTGCAATCAGAAGCGGCGACTGGAGAGAGGTGCTGCGTGACAACTCGCGCCGACAAGAGGAGGCCCAGAGAGACCTCCAAGCGCTCTGGAAGGTGAGAGAGGAGCTTTCCATTTCGGACGACGGGCTCATACTGAGAGGACGCCAAATCATCGTGCCACGGACGCTGAGGTCCCGGACGCTAGAACTAGCGCACGTTGGTCACCAGGGAGTGGTCAAAACAAAGGCACGGTTAAGGGCCAAAGTATGGTTCCCGGATCTGGAGAAAAGGGTAGAGAACTTTGTAAAAAGATGTATAGAGTGTCAGGCAGCGACCCCAGGCGACCGAGCTCCGCCGATCCGATCCATGGAGCGCAGCAAAAAACCATGGGGGACAATACACGTAGACTTCGGATCAACAGGACGGGGAATGTACTTCCTGGTAGCAGTAGACCAATGGTCACGATACCCCGAGGTAGAGGTGGTTGAATCAACGGCGACTGAATTCTCGACGAAGGCACTGGACAAGATGTTTGCCACACACGGGTTCCCAGACCTTCTATGCTCGGACAACGAGCCGCCGTTCACTGGCAACCAATTCGCCACCTACCTCAGGGAAAGAGGAATTCAGCATCGCAGGGTGTCCCCACTCTGGCCACGGGCCAATGGGGAAGCCGAAAGGATGATGAGGACCCTGAATAAGGTCCTGAGAATATCAGCCAGCAGCGGGGCAGACTTGGAGAGAAAACTCGTAGAATTTCTAAGGGAATACCGCACGACGCCTCACCAGTCCACGGGAGTGGCTCCTGCAGAAGCCCTGTTCGGACGATGCCCAAGAGGACTGCTACCGGAGGAAGAAGGCCGACCACCCGGAATTATTGACAATGAGAAGATTCGGGAGGAGCGAATCAGACGCAACGAAAAGGAAAGTGAACGACGAGGGTTGCAGGAAAAAGAAATGCGAGTAGGGGACACGGTGTTGGTCAGGAATCGACACCCTGAAGGAAAACTGTCCCTCCCATTTGAGCCACGCCCGTGGAAGGTAACACACGTGAAGGGCACGATGGTAACGGCGGCCTGCGATCGAGGGACTGTCACACGCAACCGGTCGTTCTTCAAGAGAATAGAAACACCAGTCGAGAACAAAGCTCCGGAGGAAGCCACAAGAACGGAGGAACCAACCGCGGATCAAGGGGAGAACGGGCACCAAGCCCCCACCGGAGCCGAACCCGGATGTCCCGCGCGGCCTGGGACCCCGCCAAGATATCCAGTCCGCCGAGAGCGGAGGTTGCCAGGCTATCTCAAGGACTATGTACTGGACTCGGGGGACTGAGCCGAGAAGACCTGGTGGGATGTAAGTGTAACTGCTAAGGGCCGTGTTTAAGGCCACCTATTGTATTGGGGTTCACGCACCCCGGAAGTTTGTGTTCCATTTTTGTTAAAGTTGAAAAGGGATGTGATGTCCCGAGTTACGGATAGCGCGCATGCGCGAGCCTCGTTGTGGCCCGCGCATGCGCTGTTGCAATAAAGTGCGCCCGTGCGGCAGTTCCCGCCGGGACGCGGACCAGGCAACATCGCGTCCCGCGTCCTCCCTGTAAGTGTGTGTGAGCGCATGTGTGGGTGAGGCCCTTCGGCACACATTACAAACACCGACGGGAATTAAATAAGTCCCTTTAAACAGAGAACATTAAGGACCCTGTGTATGGAATGACTCCAGAAACCGATAACAAACAGTAAACATTTCGGGACCAGAGTTTCCCCACTGCTGAGCAGCCTCCGACCAAAAACCTTTACCACAGTAGCAAGAACCATAGGATATTGGGACTGCTTGACTACATGTCACTGAGACATGTGGCCACTCTTGACCTTTTATTTAAAAAAAATGCCTTCTGAAGGTTGTACCTCTGATTTACAATGGAAGCAATTACATGAGTAGTACCGGAATGCAATGCTTTATACGAGCAAACACTGGAGTGGGAACATGGCGTCCAGTCAATGTACAGCCACGTGACCATGCATCCACGGATAGCTATTTCCGATATCCATTCTGTCTTCAGCAATTGCACTGGGCATTAGATATGTGCATGCTCAACGTTTTTGCGCAGCACCCACATTCTTGTGTCGCCCAGGATTCTCCAATCTCCTTCCTTTGCAATATCTATTTACAAGGCCTCGACCAAAGCCAGGTGTGGCACATCATCACATGCTTCCCCAATCGCGCCCTGACACCCAAGATCTATTTACAACGCCTTCTTCAACTTAGTCCTAGATCAGCCATTTCCCTTCCAATCTTGCACAGGATATAGGTGGCATGCCTTTATATTGAGGCATTGCGTCTGTGCATTTACATCCGTTTTGCTCATTTTCAGGGAACACGCGAAACCAATGTAAAAGATGGTGAAGGGGTATAGACATATTAAAAAGAGGAAGGCACGGGAGACTTGCCCCCATTTAAACAAAAACAATGCAAATGCACGTATGCAAATACTTCGATGGAAATGTTTAAAGGAGTAAATGCACATGGAACCAGATCAACGTACTCTTTCTTGTCTTTTACCAGAGCCTAACAGCACCCTGTGAAAGATGAGCCAGAAATGTCTTCCCTGGGATCTGAGCGCACCCTGTTCAAGATACCCCAGAGAGCCTCTTCCTGGCACCTGAGAGAACCCAGCCGAAGGTAAGACAGAGATGCTCTTCCTAGAATCTGACTGGTATGCCCGCACACCAAGCCGCAAAACCAGGTTAGAAACCTTCGGGTTCCTTTTGATTCTACTTCCTAGTTTAATGCTGTCCCAAAGTCAGGGCTCTTATTCAAAACATCCTCCCTTTCATCACTGTGATTTCCTGTGGGATCCTGTGCTGGGGCCATTAATGATTGGCGATGCTATTTCCCTTTGCTTGGAGCTTCCCATTAAATGTGTTCAACGATTGTAAAGGACCTATAAGGCCGCAGTAGGCAAGACCTGCCACTTCCAGAAAGAGATCATATTTTTAGTCTACATGATTAAGCACCCTGCATGCTTTATTACGATGCGAAGAGAGATGTTTCAGCTGCGTAATGCCACCAAAACCAAAGTCAGACTTTTAGCAAATAAATGAAAATACTGTTTGCGGACCAGCCCATGGCTCCCTTGTGTTTCTAACCGTGGCTAGCCGGCAGTGAGACAAGGTTAGCTCTGCAAATGCTGTTATATTATCTATCTATCTATCTATCTATCTATCTATCTATCTATCTATCTATCTATCTATCTATCTTTATAAAAGTCAACATTTATTTGTGGGTTTGTGCCTTAGCGAAGCGTTGTTCCTTATACAATTCCACACCGTTTCACCAATCTGTACCAAATTGTGCATAGTTGCCGGTTAGGACCATGCAGACATTACTGGCTACATGATATTTGGACACCCCACCACTTTCCCAGGATTTCAGCACCTTCACACATGAGACAATTGCCTGAAATCGGCGAAACATCAGTGTGGTCATAGAAGAACCGGTCTCGACACGAGGAACAAAACAACCTCGAAAACCACATTTCAAGGCCCTAGGATGCACAGATTCCGAGATATTTGCACCACAATGCAGTGCAATGAACTGTGTCACGCCAGGGTGAGGCGACAGGTGAGAAGAGAGTACAGAAGGTCCCAGTATGCAGCAGCACACCAACTACTGCCTTCCTCCAACGTCTGCTCCAGGGTATGTCAGCCAGCCAAAGGCACCCTTCCTCAGTGCAGTTTACTTCAGAGTGCAGGCACATCAAGCAATAAGCAAATCGTAACAGCAACCTTCAGGATCATTGATTTTCAACAATTGATGAGTGTTGTCATGTCTGTCTACAGAACCCGTTCAGAGAACAGGAACTTTTTGCTAGTTAATTATAAAACCTCAACAGTTATATGATTACGATAATGGCAGTGTGGGGCAGAAGGACAAAGTGGCATGGTGTTAAGGGGTACAGTGCGAGACTTTGTATAGCACATGCTGCAAACTACTTGCAGGCACATAGGTGGATAGGCTGTACCTGTAGCCAATTCTATTATTTTAGCTCAGCCTCTTAACCTCTTGACAACTCTCCTCCTTGTTTATATCTCCCAAACCTTTAATTGGCACCCTCATTTCTCTTTTCCTTCCCTGGACCATTAGGTCTAAAACATGTCTATGTTTATATATCGGCTTGAGACCCACTTGTTCCTTACAAACAAATACATTGATCACTGTCAAGTACATCTCTGATTCCACTTCTTGACTTAACCTGCTTCTATCAAATACCTCGATCAAACATTTTATTTAGGTTAATCACATTGGTCTCTTTCCATCTTAAGTGTTTCTTGCCCCCATTAAGTGACAGCGATGCAGTATATTTATTCTTTGGTCTTGATGTCATCGAGAATAGCCAAGTAACGTTAATCAACTTATGATCACTTAGGGGCGAATAGACCAATTCCATCGTTGAGATGCAGGGGAAGATGTTACCCGAAACATAAACATAGCTCAGAATGGCCTCTTGCGTGCCTCTTCCCCAGGTTGGAGTCGCCGGGTTATCCCCTTTTATACATCCATTAAGCATAGCTAATCCTCTCAATCCCATTAAAGCTGCCCATCTCTTTCCTCGGCTTCTTGCAGCCGAGAGGCCAATAACCCGTGCGGGTCAAATGGGAATCTAGCTCAGGACATGTGACATTCAAATCTCCACATAGAATTATTGCTGAAATAGTGGCATCTAGCATGCATTCATCCACTAGCCCCGCCGCACAGTCCAAATATTTGGAGACAGAAATTGCAGCAGGGTTCCAACAGGCATCAAGTAAAGCAAAAGTCCCCAACTCTGGGAGTTCCAACCTATTCCAGGTTAATTTTGATGCCTGGATAAAAGAATTTGGCAATTACCAATCTTGGATGAGCATCCCTTTGTTATTCTGCACAGCCATTATGAGACCTGACATTAGTCTCCCTTTCTCTCCTTTCACTGCAGGATTAAGGAGAACAATAAAACCATCTCTTATCGGTAGATCAGATAGCCACGTTTCCTGCAGAAATATTAAATTGGACATTAAAAAAATGCTGCCATTGGGGCTAAACAAGTGAGAAACTTCTTTTGTATTCCAAGACCCCATTATGATTTCTGTCTGAGAATTTACCAGATCTAGTTAGCATCAATCTTTATTCAGTACTAAAGCACTGGCAAGCCATGACCAAGACTTCTCCTTCTCACCTATCCTTTGTTCCATTGGACAGACTTCACTAATTCATCTATCTGATTGTTAATTTAACAAGCACTTCACTTTTAATTGAGGGTAGGTTCTCCATTTGTTCTCCAGATCTTGTTCGCCCTGCTCTGATTAATGTAATGCCAAACAGTCTTCCCTACACACTTCCGCAAGTTCAAAATCCATCGGAAGTAGACTTGATATCAGTATACTCTCTCTGACGAGCTTAGAGTTAATGTGAGGAAATACTTTATATAATTGAGAATCACAGCAAAATTAGCTCAGGTCTATGTCTCGTGATTGGATCGACCTTCACTGCGGAACAGCATAAAAAGACCGAGCTCATTTGACCTGTTTAAAGCTATAACTTCATTAGATATAGGAAGCTGTTCTAAGAGCAGACATCTGTATGAATCTCTCTGTGCTGAAAGGCGTTCAGATTTTCTTAGCTGCACTATTTCTTGTTTCTCCTGCTGGTTGTTCATTCTTTGTCGTCTCTGCTCCATGTACAAAACTTCAGGGCAGATTGATCTTGCCTCATCTCTTTAAAATGAGGTCTACAGACCCAATAGCTAAGCAAGCTAGAGAGCACCTTGGTTGGCCCACTGTCCCAAGTTTGCTTAAAGTTCTTGTTTGTGCAACAGGCATTTGCTCTGAAGTAGAGTTCATAGAATACGTGGCGAAGTTCATAATTTCATCATAGTTCTCTCCTGTCTCCATTATCCCCTGTTCACTATGATTGTTCTTCAGGGCGGGATTGCTTAGATGGATCATTGTGTGACTTTCCAGCCACCCTTTTTCCGCAGCCTATATCATCTACAGATTGTGGGGCCATGCGAGTTAGAGTTCGGAGAAAGTTTCCTGATCCACAGTTTCTAGCTCTAGGCAGTGCCTTTGGATTTTGTGATTTTTTTTTTCGCTTGTTTACCTTTTTTCCCCTAGGCCTTGGTTTCTTACGCTGTTGACAAATAGAATAGTTTGGCTGTTCCTCTGATGATACTATGACCAAAGATGGTGGTGTAGCTGGTCTGTTTATCTCCTGATAAGAGAGTTGGCCCTCATGTGCGTTTGTTACGATTGAACTTCGCTCATTCGTGATGTGTTGCATTTGTCTGCATACTGGTGGCTTCCTCTAACACATTCACACTCACCACTGATAATTTAGAACTGACCCCTGACCTCCTATCTGCCCCCATACTTTTTCCTTTATAGCCATCATCGATTGCTTTCAACAGGGAGGCTTAGTAGCTGTTAGAAATACTTCAATCCACAATATTTTTGAGTTAAGCGTTGTTAACTAAGTTACATGGTCTTGGATTTTTACATTCATTGATTCATATAACTTAACCAAAGTGACAAGTGCAAAGTTCAGGGTTTGAATAGCTGTGGCTGTGGGGGACTCACCCCGCTCAGGATCAAACGAAGTACATGTACGCGACGGACCTAGTTTCAGTATGGATGTCGAACAATCGGAGGAGCTAGAAGTGGAGACAAGGTAGAGCACAGAGGCGGCTTTTATCAGCCTCCCCGGTGCTTCATTTGCTACAAAATTGGTCTTTAAGATGCTTGTCTTCCAGTAGTTCAAAGGACCAACTTCAGCCACCAGCTGTAGCATTTCCCTTATGTCTTTCTCCATTTGCGTGCAAATATCTCGAGTTTGGGATCCATGTGAACAATTCAAATTAAAAAATTAAAAAACGGGGCTGAAAAGGCAGATTTTTTAAATTAGAATATTTCTGAATCAGGGATCTCAGGGCTGTGGGTCCCTCTTACTACAAGCAGCGAAACGGTTGGTGGCAGCATGGTTTCATGAAAATAAGATGTCATTATTGCTGCGTCATAGGGGTAGAGCAAAGGCGGGAGGTTGACTTCAAATGTGGGTCTGGTGCAAATAGTCGAGCAGCCTCTGCTTTCGAAGAGTCATTGCTTTCTATTTGAATGGATGAACATGGCTCGCAGGGCTTCCCACATGGTTTAAACCGGCATCCCCAGTGATAAAATGCTTGCTTGCATGACTGGCACAGTTGTAGAAGGCATGGTCGCATAACTTCTTAAGGCGCATGCATAAAGTGGGGGTTTAGATTCTATTAAAGAAACAGAAGCGAGTATTATGCATTTACCTCTTTATCTACTCGTCCAGCAGCAAAGGAAAATTACACTTCAAGAAAAAAATGTGTAATGCAAATGGAACAGTTTTGTGCGAACATGAAATGGAGTTCCATAACGAGCTGGGTCCATGACCACAGTAACAGCCAATCACAGCCAGACCCTTTCCATAAAACGCTGTACCCTCTTCCTTCTTCTTTGCTGCTCGTCAGAGCAGATAAGTACTCATCGTTTCTGCAACGCCTCATTACACATGTGTTTGTTTAACTGTTATAATTTTGTGTGGTACAGCAGTTCAATGCGCCAAGTTTGCTTTTATTTATGAGGTTCTGTTTGCTTTCAATGGGCGTTCTAACTTTAGTTAGGGCCAACGTTTCTTTGTTCGTCTGTGTTCAGAGTCCCTCTCTAACAGGAGCAGACCCCGGTGGGGCGTGGCCTCGCTGCGGGTCAAGCAGAGTTCAACTGCACAGCTTGTCTCGTTTTTCTAGCGAACTCCAGAGAGAAATGTAACTGAGTTGTTCTGCGACCGTTTAACAAGCCCAGTCTTTTCCTTTGCTTTCCAGGTTATTGCTCTTTGGTACAGCGGTTATGCACGTGATTTTCAAACTTAAGGTCTTGGGTTCATATCTAGCTCCTGCTCTGTGAGTCATTTAATGTAACATCGTCCCTTCATTTTAACAAATATTCCTCAATGAGCCATTTAAACTGGTGCACATGTTGCACTGCTCAAGTCTTGCCTTGCTGTTAATTAATCCCCTCCCTTTCCAGATGCATATTTTTTCTCGGTGCCCAAGATATCACCAATTGGGCTCCCTCATTAAGTTCCCTCAAAGCCTTCCTCTCTAAGCCCCTCTAGTGCTCCTTTTGCATGTTGTGCGAGATATCATAGCATTTGATGCCTCACAGTTTTGTGCGCTTAATAAATGCATACATAAATAAATAAATTAATGTATGGGGTAACATTCTTGCTTTGTAAACAGGACAATACTGGACACTGTAGGTTCGAGACTGGTTGCCTACTTAGCCAAGCATGTTATGCTACCATTTATTTTACCACAAGCAATAAGGGGGATTGCATGCAATGGCTACTAGCCCGGTTAGTGAGTTGTCTTAGCCAGTGAAAACACAGAAGACTATATTTCAGTCATCTATTTGCTGCTCTCAAATAGTACAGAATGAAAACATGTACTTGAAACAATCTCCATATCAAGGATCCAAGCGAGATGCAGCCCAGCATCACTGTCCACTTCAGCCATTGTTCTGCAACGCTGTGCATGGAAATGAACGCTCTCCAAGAACCTTCATCTCATTCATCCCTGACAGGCCAGGAAGCTTTTTCAGATCCATGGCGTCCGGTCCTGCATCTGAGGCAAGATAAAAGAAAATCCAGTAGGTGGTAGGTAATAATGACACTACACACTTGATTATCCTGACATCCCAAGTGCAGAAGGTAACTATAGCAACTACATGTATATTGCAGTACCCTGAGAAGGAGGGAACAGTATGAGCCACTCGAGAGTGGAATCTACATCAACATGTATGGAAAAACAATTGCCCTGTTTAAGCGAGAAACAACCCTTCAGGAGGATTAGCTCCCAGAAGGTGTTCATTGTTCCCTGGAAGGACTTTACAGAGCGACAGCCCCAGGTATGACTGACAATATTCTTGAGAATAGAAAGTTATTCTCATTGGTGGAAGAAAATAAGGGATGTAGGCTCTTATCAGACCCCCATCTTTACAGGAACAAAGTGAACCTCCCCCACCTGCCTGTCTATGGTTATTCATGGAACGTGTAACCATTGCGGCACCACTCACATCTCCTCATAATTATTAAGATGAGCATGCACCACAAATAGATACTTGATGGCCAAAGAAAGAAAAAGCCGGGGTGCAAGAGAAAAGAAATTACCCTAAACTGCAAGGCCACTAGGAACTACGGGGATCTTTTACAAGAAGTTCGTTTCCATTATCCAAAGCAAATAATGTTGAAAGAAACAAGAGGAAAAAAATAGAAGTCTAGTCCTTAATTGCCATTTATATACTACCCAAATGGGCTGGATTGAACTGAAAAACAGTATTACATGTGTCCACGTAAGGGGATCACCCGTGCTGGGATAAATGAGAATTCGGGATGGAACAAACAGGACATTGTAACACACCTATCAATAGGAGTATTCCTCCTAGCACCATAAAAGGATACTTTTCATCCAATTATTATACCTTGAGAGGAAAGAAATATTTTCCTGAACCCTCAAATGAACACAATAAGTTAAGCTGGACCATGTCAACCTGAGAATCACGAAAAAGCCTGGCACAGGCTGATCTTCAGCCCACCCCTATTATCATCTTAAATACCTGCTAATTAACATACCCATAGATGTTCCATGTATTTCTTGACAGGACAGCTCACACAAATCCTCCCTCAAAGTGAACACATCCCATATTGCCAAGTAATGGCAGGAATAAGGGCCACTTGATGACGTGAGCACAACAGTATTCCAAGAAAAATTGAATGAAAGGGATGTGAAACAAACACCTGGCAGAATAAACACAGAACCCAAGTACAGACAAGCTCCTAGGCATACAGGGTGAGAAACGAACCATCTACCTCCTGACACACAATGCTGAAACCAAGTAAGTGTGAGAATTGCAAACCTGGAAGGGAAATACCTTATGGCATGCTAAAGGGTAGCCTTCCCCTTTTACATTCCTTTAATTCAACATTTTGCCAGGGGTGAAAATAACTGCCATCAAACTGGGAAGGTGGGAGGGATAATACTCGCCTCTGTGTCTTAAATAGAATCTAAACCCCCACTCACGATAGTGAGGTGGATTAGCCATTCTATGTCAAGATGGGAGGCTTCATATTATGCAAGTTTAAAGCTATCTTGCAGGCATTGGAATAAGTATTTCACTAGCAGGAGCGGAACAAAGCTCTTGAGTGTTTGGCATAATTTAGGGAACATGAGATACTGGTAAACCAGGAGCTGTTGCATAGCGTTCCGCAAATGTAATACCGATATGAGGTGCAAACTATAACTGTCAATTATATACACTCAATCACATTTTAAAAGTCATCTAGATGTGTCATAATGCTCATTTATACTCATTCCCAAATCAGAGAATTAATGTCCCATAGGCATGTTTCCATTGAAACACTATACCCCACAAGCCAGACAGGATGAGAAACATGGGAAAGAATATACTGACAGAAATAGAATTATAGCAAGGCGACAAGAGTATCTCCAGAGGAGCCGTACCAGCACCCAAAAGGAGGTGACTGAAGCGTAATAGACCCAACTATGTGCACACATTCACTGAATCAATGCAGAGCAGCTAAATGAAAGGGATAACAAAACCTCCCACCGCCAATGTAGATGAAAAATCAACAAAAGATTATACAGAGAAAGTAACCAAACCCTGTCCACTGTGAAGAAGGCAACTGGCCCACGAAAATATACGACTGTTAAACAGCTCAACATATACATCTCCCACTATGGGTAAGCACCACATTGATTATGGCATGCATTAATGGAAGTAGACACCAGACTGTTATAGACAGTGTTGTAAGTACCCATCGCCATGTAACTTGACAGGGCGATCATGTGCGCTGGCTGAAATAGGTAACCCTCATGTTAACATTCACCATAACCTGAATTTGTCCAGGTAAGCTAAAAGGCCACGACAAAGGGGAAGGAAAGGCTAGAGGAGACATCCGTACTCACCTTGGCAGTGTACATGGCACTTCCGACATAGAAAAGTATGTAAACTTGTGACTGTCGCTTCTAAAACAGAGAGGGCAGTTCCTATTGCTATCAATTGCGAACCTCAAATAGTATATAATTTTTATTTAAGGCTATAACAAAACAATATCCTTTAATCTCCATACGATGGCACCTGAAAGCCTATGAGTTGATTATGCTCCAGAAGACTTGAAGGCAATGCATAGGGATAGTTATCACCAACACTCTGCAAGAAAAACAAGTTGCAGATCACCTGAGCCAAAAGTAAAAAACGCAGAGTACACAATAAGATAACCATATCAACTTAGCCACTTATATGCACCAACATACCACAATATAGGCATCCAAAACCAACCCTAGATTGCCCTTTAGACCACATCAACCATTGACGAATCTTCAGCTTTCTATTACTGACGCGCTGCGTATGAATAGAACAAGGGGACAATAGAACTCAGACTCCGCTTCCGGGAGCACCTGGCTCTGCAGAGGCTGCAAAAGTATAATAAAGCAACCCAAAAACGCTGGCCATCATATTAACAGCTGTTATCAGCCACATGGTCCCATTATTAGTGTGGATGAATCTGCCGAACAGGCCTGAGAGATATTAATCCACTGTAATGGCAGCCAGTATGTCTCTGGCATAGGTGGTTTACAGGTTATTCAGACAAAGCAAGCAAGACCTTGAGTTTGAAAGCCACGTGCCTACCCGATGTACCGGTTTGGGTTTGTTTGACTGAGTTCTTTTTATCGCGGCAAACTGACTGCACCCCTGAAATTGCAAAATATCAAACATGGGGAGACACCCACAACCCTCGCTCTCCAGGATTGATATTTTGCAATATATGTGACCAAATTGGCCCAAATGTCAAATCACCCATGCAAAATTTGATCAAATTGGTCATTAGGTCAATTCTTTTAGCTCAAATAGGCTAATACTGCTGTATCAGAGAGCAATAAGCCTGAGAGTAAAGGAAAAGACTGGGCTTGTTAAACGGTCTCAGAACGACAACAACTCAGTTACATTTCTCTCTGGAGTTCGCTAGAAAAACAAGAAATGGTGCGCAGTTGAACTCTGCTCGCACTCTAGCGAGGCTACGTCCCACCTGAGTCTGCTCCCGTTAGGGAAGGACTCTGAACACAGACATACAAAGAAACCTGTGCCCTAACTAAAGTTAGAACATCCATGGAAAGCAAACAGAACCTTATAAATGAAAGCAAACGTGGCGCAGTGAACTACTTTACAGCACAGAATTATAAGAGTTAAACAAACACACATGTGTAACGAGATGTTACAGAAAAAGTACTTATCTGCTGTGACAAGTAGCAAAGAAAAAGGAAGAGGGACTAATGGTACAGCCTTTTATGGAACGGGTCTGGCTGTGATTGGCTATTACTGAGATCATAGACTCGGCTCGTTATGGAACTCCATTTCATATTCACACAAAACTGTTTAATTTTTCTAACACATTTCTTTACTTAAAGTCTAATTTTTCTTTGCTGCTGGACGAGTAGATAAAGAGGTAAATGCATAATATGAAGCCTCCGGTCTTGACATAGAATAATATATCCCTCTGTGAGTTAAAGCTGCAGCTCCTAATAGCAGGACTGGCTTGCCCACAATACTCGAATCACTGGGGGCTGCCGCAGACTGCCTCTGCTTGCTGCCCTCACTTTCGTGCCCTGCTCACTTGCACTGCACATTCTTATTTTCCCAGACTTCGCACAGAAAATGCAGAAACTGTGGAAATCATATGAGGCAGTGAAAAACACGTTATGGGTGTATGATTATTGGTACACAATGTTTTACTCTGCAAAGCTAATGGTTTGGGACCAAGATAGACCTTTTTTCTTTCACATTCCTAAGGATGTCTGGAACTGGCTGGAGGCTCGCGAGCAGGGGGATGGGCATCCTTGTGGGGCTGATGTTACATATTGCTGGACTGGACACGGCCGCAAGCCTCACATGGATGCTCCGAGGACTGGTAGGGTGCCACCTGGAAGGGTGCTGGTGGATGCTGATGGGACCCTGGTGATGGGTGCGGCAGCTGGTCATCAGGAGGTGCTTGCCCCACAGACCAAAGTGCTGGATGACTCGCCTCCTTCACTAATTGATTTGTATATCCTGGACTGTTGTGCTTGTGTTGATGCATGGAGGGGAGGGAGGGTTGATTTGACTTTAGGTTTTCTTTTTGTTAAGAAAGAAAGGTATGCTATGTTTGTCGATGTCAGTCTGGGATGGGGATTCTTCTGCTGTAGCTCTAGCTGGACCTGACTGTTGAGTTTTCTCTGTGGGACCCAACTGTTGACTTCCTGTTGACGTCTGGGTTCGGGGTGGGAACCTCCAGTTGGATGTTGTGTGATAGGCCTGTTGCCTGTTCCGAGGGGGTTGAGGAATGCGTCTCTGGGTTCGGGTGGTGGATGCATGGTGGGTGGTGGGGTTGTGAAGGGGGCTGAGTGGTGTGGGTGGTTTTCACTTTCTTCCTGTTACCATTCACACACTGGTTGCACTGGGGATGCTGATAGGGTAGATGGTACCTGGAAGACTTCATTGCATCTTCCTTTGGGGGATGGGTTGATATGTGGGAGCCAGTTGCTATGGCAAGTCTAAATGTGATATATTGGAATGTGAGTGTTATTAATAAGTAGGCTTTTCTGTTTTCAGTGAAATCCGATAAATGCCAGAAAAACACCCCCGGCAGACAAAGTGCCTCCTAGGTTTGAACTAAAAAACACTGTTTCCCCTATCCCACTGGTGCCTTATTGTGATCAGGGATGGGCAGAGGTTTGGGGTTGAAGCATATGTATTGGAGCATTTCCTCTCTCAGGTTATTTTTCTGGTGTTCATTACTTTTTTTAAAGTCCAACGCTCCTTTGTCTTGCACACTTTCTTCTAAGGGGAAGGTCCTTTGAACTACATTTGTATGTTTCACTTTAAGATATGTTAATTTACTGTGCCTACATTCATGGGTGCCAGTTTTTGATTTTCGCTATGGGGACAAAAGTACCCACACAGAGTGAAGTGAGCGATCCGTGCTCATCCCCAGTCAAAACAACACATTTTACATCACATGTTGACAGCAGGAATAGGAAAAAAGCCATATGACTTGCAGGAGGGTATAAACATAGAATATCTCAGCAACAATCACCTAACCTGCTGAGTTTCTTTTGCAACATTCTGCTATAGGATCCCCTTATGTTCCTGCATCCGGCAAACAATTTTGTGCTGCTCACCCCTTCCAATCCAGCCTCATGATGTCGATTAATGAGACTTGCTTCTCATGTTGTAGTGAACAGCACTTGATAAACAGTTATTATCGGCTTGGAGTTTATTTATTTTGACAGTCAAAATAATCCTTCTCTTCACCAAAGTGAGAGCTCCCGGGAAAATCCTTAAATCGCTCTCTGCCTTATCTGCTAAAATTAGAAGTCAGTACAATGTGGAAAGGTCGTTTTCACAAATGAAAGTCTTCATGGGAAGAAAAGAAACGGCAAGGATGGGCAAAGAGTCCCTGAAAAAGTATTGCACAATTTACTACAATAATTTGGACTTGTAGAAATGGTAGATATTACTGGATTAAAACATTCAACTTTATTCTCCGGAAAGTGTTCATAACATCTTGCTCTGAGAGACACTACCCTACTTATGCATGCAATGAAACAATGAAAGGATATTTCTGTGTTTACAATGGAAAAAACTGTTATCTGCGATTTTGTGATTTTGTTAAGGGAGCAAACGGGAAACACTGATAAATCCAGATTCAGACATTTTTTGAAAACATTGGAAAAACACCCCCAGAAGTTTAACAAATAAACCCCTAAAACAGGAAACGCCATTAATAATGTTGTCAAGAGAAGTAAAGTCCATTCGTACTTGGTGAGGCATAAGGTAGATCTGGCGATAATCCAAGAGACACATTAGATGAAGGGTGAGTTGGACAAATTGCAGGCTAGATGGAAGGGTCTGCTGATGGGATCGTCTTTCTCTTCATATGCTCAGGGAGTCTCGATATGGATCAGGGAGTCAGTCCCCCTGTCGGTTCACCAGACATTGGCTGACAATCAGCTAAACTATGTGGGGCTAGTGGGCAGGTTGATGGGGCGACTAATGCTGCTCTTAGTACCTTTGCACCCAATGTGGATCAGACATCCTTTTTTGAAATAATGGGTGAGTTGATAGGCCGAGACCGGGAGAATGGATTGCCATAGCTGGGGGATTTTGTTTGTTTTGTAACTTGCTGGATACATCCAGCACTGGTGTTAAGTTGTTCATGAGGGCATCTAAGACACTGACACCGATAGCTGCTGACTTGTTACTCATAGATAAGTGGCACCAACGAAATTGGTCAGATCGCTGCTAGTCCTACTATTTAGGTGTACATGGGTCTTTCTCACAAACAGACTATGCCTTTTTGGGGGTGGACAAAGCTAATATGGTCACAAGAGTGGAGTTTTTGGCTGGATCACTATCTGATCATTCGCTCTTATGGATCTCCTCAGTGAAGCGCCAATGTGATGCCCCCATTCCGATATGGTGATTTTGCAATGATATGCGTTTGGATGGGGTGTTTAGATTTACTCTTCTGGAGGAGATTGGCTGTTTTCTGGAACGTAATTGGGGCATAAAAGCGCATAGGTCCATGGAATGGGAATCTCTGTATATCAATGAAATTGGGGTCCTAGAGAGCGCTCATTGATATGGTCTCTCATTTTGAGGGGTAGATGGTTAACCTGGAATGAAGAGAGGGCCTGAGAGAAGAGGTATGAACCCTAAGAATAGAGATAGGGATGGTTCTTAGTGTGGCCCAGGAGAGGTTGGCTATCTTTGACTACAACCGATATTGGGTGCAGCACTGGTTGGTGAAGTGAGGATGGGGAACGGTTTTGCGACGGGATATGGGATGCATCAGGCAACATGGTGCCCATCCAGGAGGACATATGTGATGTGTTCAGGGCTTTCTATGATTCCCTTTATGCTAGGAGGCTGGCGTTGATGCCAGCAATGCAGCTGAGTTCCTGATGAAGCGGGGCTGAATAGGTTGTGTGATGTACAGCCTGAGGCACTTGATGCCCTGTTAGTACTGCAAGATGTTGAAAACGTAATAGATAACTGAGGGATGGGCAAGACCCCTGGTATTGATTGGAGGGGGTGAGGTCAACAAGGCTTACAAGGATCTCCTTGCCCCCAGGCTTTTGGAGGTCTGCCATGATAAATGGGGGATTCCCGAGCACCATGCTCTGGGGGTGGTGCTACCTCAGGTGGACAGGGACGCGAATGAATGGGGGTCATATAGAGCATTATCTATGATTAATGTAGATATTAAAAAAACGTTTTCGACTGAGCCATGTGGTACAGGAGTTGATGCACCCGGACCAGACAGGCTTTATTCCTGGTCGGAGCACAATGCAGAACTTGAGGAGGCTTTTTTTTATTCTGGATAAATACAGGGATTTGGTCGAAGAGGTGGCAGTGATTAGTCTGGACTCCTACAAAGCATTTTACCCCATTAACTGGGTGTTCCAATGAATGGTGATGAAAGGAATGGGATTGGGCCCCTCCTTTGTAGGGTGGTTTAAGTTGCTATATTAATGGTAGACATACATGGTGAGGGTAAATGGGAATTTGTGTCAGCGTCGTGGCTGTGGCAGAGAGGTACGTGCCAGGGCTCACCTCTGTCGCCCGTGAGTTCCACTTTAGCCGTTAAACCTCTCTCAAGGGCGAACGTCAGAGACACTTGGAAGTTAGATTGCATGTTGGGGGAGGAAGCCACTGTATCTCATTGTATGCAGATGATGTCTTATTGTATGTGCAAGACCATCTTCAGAACTTGGACAGGGTACTAGATTTGATCGAGCAAATTAGCAGACTATCAGGACTGGAGATTAATCGCTCTAAGTCAGTCATCTAACAAAAAATGAAAGTGTGGGTAGGAAATTGGCACACATTGGCATGGACACGCAGAGTGGTGGATTTAAATACCAGGGAATAAAGGTGGAAATGGGTATATGAAAAAATGTGATGCAGAGCTTAATTGTATTTGATAGATCAATGAAATTTTGGATGAAGTTCCCCCTCTCTGTAGTGGGGAGGGTGGCACTTGTGAAAATGATTGCACTCCCACGCTTGTTGTATGTCTTCCAGAACATGCCGATTCCTATGTTGGCTGAATACCTTCGCAAGCTGCATATAATACTGGGAAAGTTATTATGGAAGAGCGGGAGTCCAAACGTTTTGATGAAGACAATGCAGCTCCCAGCTGGGAAGGGAGGTGTTGTGGCCCCGGACTTTCACTTGTATTATTGAGCGGCAACACTCAACATATGGCTGAATGGTTTGCGACATTGCAGGATGAGAAGATCAACTAGATAATTGCTTCTAAGTGTAGGCGTTGCAGTTGTTGTAGGTGATTGGGCCAGGGATGGGGAGCTTGCTCGGCTCCCCTCACCAATGGAACCAATGGTAAAGGTCTGGTGGCAGGACACTAGACTTCCCAGTCAAACGGTACCCTTCATGCCAGAAATGAAATTGTCCTGCAGCAGGTTGGGCTACATAATGGGTAAGCGGCGCGGGGGGAGAGCGGTATGAACTGGATGGGATGGGCAAGTTGAAGACCTTTATGCTGCTGATGGGACCCTCACATATCAGGAATTCTGGGATCAGCATCCTGGAGTGCAGCTTAACTTCTTGGAACATTCCCGATTGATGGCAGTCATTAGGGAATTACAGGGAGGATTCCCAGCACGAGCTGAGAGGCATGCAATTAATGTAGTAATGCTGAGTCTGGTGAGTGCGGGTAAGCGGATCACTGAACTATATGCTGCAGCAGTGTCTGCCAGTGATGATGGAGTGGCTACACCGAGAAGGAAGTGGGATGGGGACCTAAGAGAGCCACTGACTGATAGTGAATGGGCTAGGGCGCTGTTTATGCAAAAGAGGTATCCAGAAATGCAGGATTTCAGTGGATACAATATAAGTGTGTCATGCGCGCCTATGTTACACCGGTTGTGGTAGTTAAATGGCTCCCATGGTATTGAAATTAGTTGCTGGAGATGTAGGAGTGAGGTAGGAACATACTTACACATGTGGTGGGGCTGCGAGGTGGTTCAAACTTTCTGGGGCCTAGTGATTGACAAAATATGTGACCTCACGAAGCTGTGGGTACCAGCCACAGTCCAACCTTGCATAGTAGGACTCCTCCTTACAAGCGGGGAAAACAAACTGACTACTCATGGAAGTGGTTTTTATGGGCTTGATTGTGGCAAAGTGAGTCATTGCAATGGCTTCAAAATCACCTGGGGGTTCACCTTTTTGGCTGTTGGATGAGGGAGGTGTACGGAAATGGGCATGGTGGATCAGGCAGTGAGACCTGAGGGAGAGGGGTTTCACCATGGTGTATGGCATGAGGAATGGGACATGCTTTAGGCACCCTCAGATCTAATGCCCTCTGAGGTAGGGTTGGGAGTACATAAGCGAAGGATGCAGAGCCACTGGCGGAAGGATGTCCGACCCAGGGAATAGATATGCTGAGGTATTAATTGCTGGGGAGATGTTTCCGAGCCGGATAAGGGGCCTCATGTCAGGTATTGTAGGAGCAGAGGAATATATTGTACTAGTTTGGATGTATACTATACTACTGGCTCACTTAAGATGTTTATAACTGGAATGTACAGTTGGGTTTGATTCTGTACATGTTGGCCAACTAAAACTGAATAAACAATTAATTTTTTAAAATAATATTTTCCTACTCCTGTGTCATACTTTACTTTACTTTAATCTAATTGTATAGCGCAACCATGGACCTTTAGGCGTTAGGGCGCATAACAAGATGGACAACGAAAAACATAGAGATAGGGCTAGAGCGTGTCTGTCAGGTCAAGGCACGAAAACTAATTGGTGAGGAAGAAAGCATTAGGTTTGTCCAAGCAGGTTACGAGAACAGCAACGTTTTCATCTTTTTCCTGAAAAGGTTCAAAGAAGTCATGCCATGTAGCTCGGGAGGGAGTAAGTTCAAAGCCTTCGGAGCTATGGCGAAGAAGCCTCCATTTGCAGACTTATTTGTTCTACATCTGGGCGAGACCAGCAAATCTTGGTTATTGGACCAAAGGGATCTGCTATTGACCATTTTACGAATTAGATTTTGCAAATACAGTGGTAAAAGACCAGATCTGCATTTGAAAGTCATAACTAAAAGGCGGAAGCAAGTACGTGCTTGAACCAGGAGCCAATGCTGGGCCCATCGCGCTGCCGAAACATGGTCACGGCGGGCGAGGCCAACAATGACTCAGACCTCACCATTTTGGAAGACTTAGAGCCTGTTTATATCCTTTTTACAGAGGCCCTCCAAGGTGCAACTACAATAGTCTATCTTAGAGCAGATAATAGCTCTTGCTATAGTAGCAGCGTTATCCAAGGAGATGAAGGGTCTCAGGTGTGCCAGCAGTTTCACATAATAGACACCTGCCAAAACCAGGAAACCACATGCAACCTCATATTCAATAGTTGGTCGAGCGTAACCCCTAGAATTTTTACTTTCGCCTGTGGGGAAAGTTTCACATCGTTCAACATAAAGCAGCAGTAGTCAGGATCCAGTTTTGCTAGCATCGATGGGGTGCCTATGATCATCAACTTGGTTTTGCCTCTGTTGAGGGAGAGATCATTATAGTCCATCAATTTTTCTATCAGCAAGTAGACTCTGTTGAGTTCACCTTCATCTGAGGCATGAACGCCAGTCAGCGGGATGACACACTGAGTGTCATCCGCATAGTTGGAGAACATGGCCCCCTCCCTCTCCAAAGCGGCAAAGAAGGGAACCATTAAAATGTTATAAAAACAAGGTGAAATACAAGCCCCCTGAGGAATCCCAAAGTCAACTGGCAGCAGAGCTGCCTCAACCTCATCAACCGAAAACCCTACTTTCTCTGTTGGTCAAGAAAGATCCAATCCATTGAGCCACGAGGGGCGAGAGATTGGTGACCTCCATCATTCTGGAAACCAGGATTGTGTGGTCAACCAAATCGAAAGCGGCTGACAGGTCTAATGCTATTAATAGGGACATAGAAACCTTGTCCAATCACTCCAGAAGTCTGGATTTCAATTCCAACAATGAAGTCTCGGTTCCAAAACCCCTTCAGAAACCTGATTGGTATTGGTTCAGGATGGGGAATTCATCGAGATGTTTGAAGAGTTGACTATATGCGATACGATCAAGCATTTTCAGTAGGAACAGATTATTAGAGATGGGCCTATAGGTGAGGGGAACCTCTGGGTCCAGGCCAGGTTTTTTTTAGAATGGGGGTGGCCCAAGCTTTTTTTATGTCAGTTGGAACATACCCTTCTGATAGGGAGGAGTTGACAAATGAACAGATGGCATTCAGGAGGGCGGGGGCATGTTTTAATGATCATTGAGGAGCACGGGTCTCCTTTGCATCTAGTGGCTTTCAGCTGATCTACGACTGTTGCCAGGTCCTCAACCACGATAGGTGTAAAGTTAAACTGGGGAATGGAAGGGTATCTGATTAAAGGCCTCAGCCTGTCATCTGCTAGGGCATATGTGTGGGGATTCTTTTTGTTTTTGGAGACTATATCAGTCCTGATGCCATTAAGTTTATTTAAAATTGCTTCTTGAATTTTTTGACATCAGGCTACATCCTTAATTACAGAGCTCGCTGGCGGGGGAGAAATATTCACCTGTTCTTTCAGTATTTTGAATAATTCTTTCACACCAGATTTGGCGTTTTGAGTTTGTAAATTGTGGAAATTTTTCTTGGCAGACACGATCTTGTATTTGTACTTTTTAGCGGCTGTTTTATAGACCAGCAATGATTGTGGGCATTGGTTGGCTTTCCACAGGTGAAAAAGATTGAGAGAGGAGTATTTCAATTTTTGTAGGTCAGGTGAAAACCAGGGTTTACTTTTCTTCCCTCCCAGAGAAGAGAACCTCTGGATTTCAGAGGAACCAGGGAGATAGTAATAGCAGCCGGTTTATCAGTCAGAATTTTAGACATGTCTGAGACAGGAATGGAATCCCCAAAAGGAAGTTTGAGCCAATTAAGGGTTCAATTTTGTCCTGGGTGAGCAACTTCAAGTTCCTCACCAGTGCGGTGTGGGACTTTCTGGTTTTACATCTTAGAGGAAACCTAGCAGTGATAGAAAAATGCACAGAGGCATGGTCCAACCAGGGACAAGGCGTAACCACAAAGTCCTGGCTATCAACATTGTACATTGAAACCCAATCTAGTGTATGGCCAAGTTGGTGGGAGAGGGCTGGGGGTGCAGATGTTTTGCTCAAACCCAAGATCTGTAGAAATCTGCTCTAGTTCTCCAGCCAATGCGTCTTCTTCATGGCCTAGTTAGAAATTAAGGTCTCCTATACGTAAGTACTGTGTTGTACGTAAAAATGTATGTTATGTTTTTCTCTAATGTGGAAATGAATGGTGATGTCTGTAGTATTCCATCAATTGCATATCTTCCTTGTGGGATTCCCATCCATGACATCATTTAGACTATGATGGATGAGGATTTCACAAAAAAGGACAGTTGGATGTGTTGAATGGAGCTGGGAGGATCTGTGCAGGGTTTATTCAAGGAGACTAATAAACATATTTAACTTCATCTGTTTTTTGAAAGATTAATTCAACATTTCCTGCGCCCCTCTGTACTTCCAGCAGACAAGGCACTCTGGGTGCTGTCATCAGAAGGCAAGATGCTTGTTACAACATCTGAGCTGGGTCCCTTACATACAGCTTAAAATGGACCAATCTGTTGTGGCAAAATGAGTTTGTAAGGGAGTCAGATCCCCTTAATGTATTCTCTTTTGGATGTTAGGATTTTGCTGTTACATGATTGGGGTACAGTCCTCAGCCATTGGTGTGACGATAAGGCTTTCCAAGGAAGCAGCAAGAACTTTCTTCCAGCCACTCCAGTAAAACATTTGGAGTGACCTGCTTTTTGGACAAGACCTGGTTGCTGCCTGGAAACTGGATTCTGCCTACTTGAAGTGGCAGTTGCTACAAGTATTCTCTTGCAACCATCTGGGCTGGCAAGTGCAGAAGAAGGAGTTATGTTATCTTCTGGGTCCCTGGACAGGATTCCACAACAATCCAGGAGCCCATGAACATCTCGGGGCACTTCATCTAGCCTCAAACTGCTTGGAAGCCGACTCAACTGCTTTTGAGTCCATGTTAAGCAGCTACAAGGCTCTCATAGCTGCCTTATGCACAGAATGCTTTTCAAACTGTCTCAGCGCCAAATCGCCCCATTGAGAACACAGACTCACATTGTCTTGATGTCAACTTAACCCATCTGGGAGCAACCGGCTCAAACAATCTTGATGCTGGCTAGACTCCAATTGGGTCAATGCCGATCCAACCCATCTGACGGTTCAATCCATTCCGAGCACCAACTCGAACTGTCTCGACATCAACATGACCCATTTGAAAGCTAGACCCAAACCATTTCGATAGTCTCAAACCACTTGAAAGCACCTAGGAGACCAGATTGATGTTCTCGAATAGGACAGAAAGGGATTTGTTGTGGTTCTGTCATCTTGGCTTGATTTAAATTGCCCTTGTGACATGTAAGATACTACTCTTTACCTTTTTAAAGACATACCCTTGAAGCTGAGCATTGCTGAAAGAACAATTGCCTAAAGAACCTTTACTTCATACCCAGAGTACCTCCGATCAGCCACATTTCTGCATATTCTGTGCATTCCTTGATGGGGCGAGTGTTAGTGTTTTTAAAAGTTTGTTTGTTTTCTTAGTTTAAAAAAATTATTCCTATTTTTTATTTAACCTTGATTGGAAATGTATTTTACTTTGGTAACACATTACTATTAATGTTTCTATACTTCCTTGCTGGCACACATCATTCTTAAAGATTATAGCCTGCCCTCAGCCCATGCCACCTTAAAGAGGCGAAGGGGGTGTCCTATTCAAGTCATGCCTATTTATCCTTTATGATTGGGATCAATGCTGGTTTAGTATCAGTGTGTGGTTGAGTATGAATTTGGAAACCAATACTCTTCCTTGAATGCATGCAGAGGAGCAGTCATTTCATCGCACTGGTGGCAGGGATGGGATCTAGCACAGACTACGCCTACAGCTTAGTCTGCCAAAATAAAATAATTGCACAGGCAACATTAGAAGCACTGGCAGGTAATTTTTGTAGTTATGGAAATGAACATTGATACCATCAAAGGATTTAAACCCAACTCCCTTTCACAAACTGTGTCAGGAAAGGGTACGATCACATGGGCCTTAGGGTCAGAAAGCCTGAAATGCTGAAATGCCTTCAGGCTTTTGAGGAGTAAGTGGGCTGTGGTGACATAAGGGGAGCATAGTGTCAAGGGTATCGAGAATCTCCTCTTGATCCTGTAGGATCTCGGCCTCCCTTACTTCCCTTTCCTCCTCACCTCGTATTCCCCGGCGTAGGTTCAGGGTCTGGTTCTCCTTAGGCTTGGCCTTCCCTTTTTTTTTGTAGATGAGAGCGGCCGAAGGAGGCCGCCACCGCGACACCCCAAGGGTGAGCGGTGGTGACCCTCCGCGGCCGCGGAGTTGGGGGGAAAAAAGCCAGAGGCTGAAAAAACCCCAGAGAACTGTAGATGAATCGTCTGTAGTAGGAAGCACTTGACACTTGCAGGAGCTGAGTATCTGCTGGAGAAGAGGCACACACCCTTCCAGAACTGGGCAGCAGGCCTCCAAGGAGGAATAGCAGAGGCAGGTAAGAAATCGGAAGTCCAAAGTATCAGCAACAAGGAAAGAGGGCTAGGCAAGGCAAATCCGAAGTGTATTCCTGGGTACGGTACACAGAAGGAGCCGATAAACAAGAAAAGGCGAGTGGAGGAAGGTAAGTAAGAAAGGCGGAAGGATTGAAAAGACGGAAAGGCAAGAATAGTAAACAAAGGCGGGCGGAAGGGGAGGTAAGGAAACGGGAACAAAGTAATAGAGGGAAGTTAGTTAGGCGGTAGGACGGGAAGGGAATGGAGAACGGGAGCGAGGAAAAGGGGAGAGGGAGGAATCAAGAATCGGAGCGAGCTCCGGAAAAGAGAAACCTGGGAAGGAGAGTACCTAGAGCCGGAGCGGGGTGACCGGAGAGGGTACAAGAAAACTAACAAGGAAGGGGGGGTTAGAGTACGGAAAACAAAACGGTAGCAGGGGACACGAGCACGAAAGACAAGCAGCAGCCGAAAAACAGGAGCGTTGCAACGCACCCGAACACAGGAAGGGGCGGGCTATAACCTGTGTCGGGATACGTTGCTGAAAAGACTAGACCGCTGCACTGGGTAGAGGAAGCGTGATCGGGATATCCGTACGCCGCTTCCACCTATTCCAGAGCTTCCAGGCTCCCCGAGCCGTGACACATAGTGTATCATTGTCTGGGGCTGCGTTTCACCCACAACATACTGTTGGATCCAGGTCTAGATGCTTTCTCCCTTTGTTCTCTGCTGGGAGGGATTGAAACCATCCCAAGAGGACAGGATATACCACCAGGTGGCAAGGAGGGGACAGTGCTTCAAATAAAGCTCTGCAACCTCAATTGAAAATGAACCCCAGTGGGGTAATTACTGAGTCTCTTTTATACAAGACAGACATGGAAGGAGAATGTTTAGAGTAGCCCAGGAGAAAGGTTGCAAGCAAGAGAGAGATACCATTTTGGAAGTTCCTCGGCCACACAAGCTTCATGCACCCACCACTACTTCCTGAAGACATGGCACTCTGGGAGGTGACATCAGAAGGCACAAATCTAGTTACAACAGCTGATATTGTCCTCTTGCAGAAGCCTTGAAGTAGACAGATCTGCTATGGCAAGATGATTATATAACTGGGTGAGAGCCCCCTATAATTTACCTTTATTTTCAGCCCAATGGCTAAGGAATTCAGTGGAACCTTACTGCAGCACAGTTTTTCCAAACTCCTCAGCAATTGAGGCAAAGATAAAGCTTTACAAGGAAGAAGCGAGAACACTTCCCCGGCCACACTAAGAGAACATTCAGAGTGTCTTCCTGTTTGAACAAGGTCTACCTGCTGCCTGGATACTGGTACAAGGACTCTGTCTACCGAAAATGGCAGCCCTTGTAAGTGCTCTCTGCTGACCTTCCTGGGTGGGAATGGCAAGAAAAGGACTTACTTCACCCTCCGAGGTTCTAGACAGGGTCCCACAGGAACCCAGAACCCAAGAAACAGCTCATCCTTCTGTTTCTCATCTCAAACTGCTAGCAAGCTGACTCAACCACTTTAGGTCATTCCAAGCCAGTGCAAGACTAACAGAACTATCGTTAGCATTCTAACACTTTTCGAACAGTCTCAACGTCACCTAGACCCATCTGGGAGCAACTGGCTCGAACTGGCCAAATGACAATTCAGACCATTGGGAGTACCGGCTAGAACTTTCTCTATACAGACTCCAGCCATCTGGAACAAACGATTTGAGCTGCCTCGCCACCGACTCCACCCATTGGGAGCACCGACTTGAACTGAATTGGCCTGCATACTCTCAGTATTCGTTTATAGAGGTAGGTTGTTAGAGTTTTTAATAGTTTGCAAATTTAGTTTAATTGAATATTCCTTTTTTATAGAATCTTGATTGGACATATACTTTATTTTAAATACTTAAATTAGCAAAGAAGGTATATCAATAATGTTGTGCTTATTTCACCTTTATGACTGAGATTACTGCTGGCTTAGTGGAACTGTGGAGCTGAAAAACGACTACCTATGCCTACTCCTACAGAGCAGTAGTAATTTCATCACAGAAAGGTAATTCACATTGCTCGTCCTTTTGTTCCGAAGTCTGCCGGGATGCGTGTGGAAGAGGTCCTTCTCCAGAACTCTAATAAAAGGAAGAGTGTGGAAGCAATACTCATCCGCCCCCAATCCAATGCCTGCCCAACAAGAAGTTATCATCTTTGTTTAATAGAAAAGTCACGAGAAGTGAGCATGTAAATGCTAATCGCTGGGTTGTGGGTGGGAGAGACAGAACAACACAGGCCTTCGTGATCTTCCTGCCCCTATTGTGTGTTCGAGGAACACAAAAGGTCAACTAGTCAAGTGTACTTCCGAGAGGTTGCCAATTCCGTGGGTGTTATTGGCGGGCTTGCAGCTTGAATGTCTGCGACCTTCTGGGGGTCAGGGGAAATGCCCGTGCTGCTGAACCTGTACCCAAGAAACGTGATTTCTGACTTGAGGAATTCACACTTTTCCTTGTGTATTGTTAAACCAGCATCTTCAAGCCTGCCCAGAAGTGTTTGGAGCCTTTTAAGATGTTCTTCCCTGTCGTGAGCGTGGATCAGGATATCATCGCTCACGTTGAGGACACCAGGAATGTCTCTGATGACCTCTTGAATAGTTTCCTAGAATACTTCGGCCGCCGATGATATCCCGAAACTCAGGCGTTTATATCTCTGCAAACCCAGATGTGTCGAGAAAGTCGTAATGTAGCGAGAGTCTCTGTGAAGCTTTAGCTGGTGGTATCCTGCTTTTAGATCGACTTCGGAGGACACTCGCGACCCTGTGAGGTCGGCCACAATTTCGTCTATCGTGGGTGTGATGTGTCGCTCCCGCTTGATGGCGGTATTTGGAAGACGCATATCAATGCAAATTCTGACTTTACCGGGTTGTTTTGGCTTTCTTGTCACAACCATCGGGGAGACCCATGGCGTAGGCCCAGTCACTTCCTCTATTATTCCGGCTTCTTCCAACGCCTTGAGTTCTTTCTCCACCTGTTCTCGCATAGGGAACGGTGTTCTTCTATGTCTCACTGCCTTGGGCTGCACCGACTCATCAATGTGGAGTTTTATAGTCTTTCCTTTGAGTCACCCTATCCCCTTCTGTAGGTTAGGGTAGTGTTTCAAAATGTTTTCAATTTCTTGCGTTTCATCCACTTGGCAGACGAACTTGACCAAACCTAGATCTTCAGCCGTGTCCCCACTCAAAAGGCATTCGATCCCCGCCCTTACGATGTAGATTTTGGACGGTAGTCTGTTTTCGCCCTGGCTGAGGATGGTGCGGAACAGGCCAACGACTGGTAGGGGTTTCCTGCTGCCAAACGCAAACAGCAGTGTGTCCGTGTCTTTCAACTCTGGTTGAGGTTGTAGCGTCTGGAACGTGCTTGTGGGCATGACGTTGACGGAGGCTCCCGTGTCGATGGTCATCCATACTTGCTGATTCTTTAGGGTGACCAAGCATTTGCGCCTCTGGAGTTTCTTTCTCTGCGTTGTCTGCCCTTGATCCAACGCCGACACTAAATAGACCTTCCTCCCTTTTCTCCACTGTTCCTTTTCCGAATTCATGTGACGATCCTGTTATATCATCTCCTTCTTCCTCGGTCAATGAGTTAGTGGTTTCGACTCTCCTTGCATTCGCCTGCTTCTTCTTCTTGGTCCCACCCTTCTCTGTAGAGTTTTGCGGGGGCTGTATAGGGGTGCCCGCTGATCGGCATACCTTTGCATGGTGGTCCTTTCTCCCACATGCCCCGCAGATGGTACCTTGTGCAGGACAGTTTCGCCGTCCATGTCGCGGTCCACCACACCATCCGCACTCCGTGGGACCCGGAATTCATGGCTGCCACCTATTTTGTGCGTAGTTGTCACCAACCTCATCCCTCGTGAATTGTTTATTCGTGACGGGGGACACCATGGCTGTGGAGAGTGCAGGCTGTAGTTTTTGTAGCGTTACCTCCATGTTGGCGGCCCTGGCATGTGCCAGTTCTCTTTGTCGACCCAATTCGAGGATGCGTATGAGGGAGATGCCTTTCTCACTGAGCACCATCCGCCTTAGTTTTTCCGACTGGATACCATTGATAAGTTGCCTCCGGATTTCTTTCTCAACATTGGTGAACTCACATGAAACAGCTAACTTCCTCAGCCGTGTGTGATAGGTGTCCAACGTTTCTTCTCCTGTCTGAATGGTGGTGCAGAAGATGAACGTTTCATAGTCCGGGTTTAATTGTGGGAGGAAGTGCGCTGTCAGGGCATCTTTTGCTTGTTGGTATACATCCTGGCCGTCATCAATGGTTAGCGAGTTGAATATGCGCAGTACCTCGTCCCCCACATTCAAGGTGCAACCTCATCTTCCTGGCAGTTGTTATGTCTTTGCATTCCATCGCCATTTCGAATTTCTGGATCCATAGCTGCCACCTGGGGCCAACTGATGACGGGTCGGTGAAAGGGTCAAATGGCTGGATCATACCCGAGAGGTTCCCTTGCGGGCGGGCCTGTGGTGGTGGCGTCGACAGGTTTGCCGCCATTCTGGTCTGGGGGTGGTTGTGCCGGTTGCCATTGCCGTGGTTCACTACCCTCACGGCAGTGTAAACTCTTGGGCGATCCTCTTTCCTTGATGGACGTCAGCAGTGGGCCTCCCCTGATATCGTCTGTGGATATAGACCCCTGGATGGTGGAGGAAGAGTCTTGGTGCTTCCCCTTGTTGCAGGACTGCCCTTGTGTTGCCTGGGGCAGGTTGATGTTGCCGGGGATTGTAGTCCCCCACAATGGCAAACGGCAGGAAAAGGAGAGGGACAAAACTTTATTATTTTTTTTTGTTGGGGGTGGGGTGGCTTGCGTTGCTGCCTCCCCCCACCGGGTGTCCAAAAATTGTTCGCGATGGCCGCGAACCATCAGCAGCGTCGAGTTCGTGAGCACGATGTGGTTACCCTCGTCGCCATTGTTAACTCTGTGTCTCCGCGGCCCTGGGTGCCGTGAGACCGGATGGATGTGAGGCTAGGCCGCGAGGCCCTTATGTCACAGCTCCCATTGTTAACTCCGTGGCTCTGCGGCCCTGGGCGCCGTGAGACCGGATGGATGTGAGGCTAGGCCGCGAGGCCCTTATGTCGCAGCTCCAGCGGGAGCTGCAAATAAACACACGCACACAGAATGCAGGTCTGCCCCGGAACTGCCTCCCGTGCTCGGGGCTTCTATTGGCACGCCCTGCATCACCGCGTAGCGGGACGCAGGGCGGATGCAACACGGCTCAACAGCCGGTTACTAAATTCAGCTCGGCCAATGACAGAGCGAAGAGTGATCTCTCAGATGAACTTTCACTGACTGGATATTTCTGGTTACTTTGCTTGTGCACACTTAGGAAATGGCTGGTGACCAACTAGAAAATAATTAGAGCATCCTTCAAATATTGCAATAGTTTTCAGTGCACCTGGTGCCGACGATTTGAGAAACTGTCTTTCTATTTTCAGGATAAAAACATATGAATTCTCAGTCATAAATGATCACATTAAAAAAATGACGTTACCAATCACATGTTCCTTCAAGGATGCCAGGAGCAGGGTTATCTGGGGGCAGCATACTTGTATAAGGACTGGGTACAGAGCCATGGTTGTCCTTGCTTTTAGCCACTCTGCTGGTGGATTTGATTATTATCCAGAAAAAACGGGATACAAACTGGAATTGTTTACCTCTGTGGCAAAAGCCAAAACCTTTAACATGCAAGAACATTAATAGAATCCGGTAAAAGGTTCAGAGACAAAAAAGATCAGGAACCACCTGGCAAGAAGCCGGAAGCAACCATGATGAGCGTGTGAGATCACGTGACTGGCCATTTACGTACTCTGCACTGGAGATATGACAGGAAGAAGACATACGGAGCATGCTATGCATATTAGAACAGCACAACCTGCGAAAAAACTCGTACAGCATGATGTCATAAGGCTATAGTTGGAAGACATTGCATAAAAGAAAAAACACATCTTCATTCTTTAACCACAACCATGCACATACCATCAACAAGGCCCCAGCTCCATGGCAGGAGACCACTACCATCAGACACCACTAGTGATGAAACTCTTTCACCACCGACACTACCTTGTAGGTCCTACACATCGAGTTGGCATGGTAGTGCTAATGCCCCAAATTGCAAGCATGTCTTAGCTCCATCACAATCCTCCAAACACCTGTGACACCAATCAGCAGCCAAAGCCCCAGACCCTTATGATGGCCTTGATGCACATGCTTGAAAACCTGAAAGCAAAATCTGCACCACCTATAAGCTCCTTGCAGCCAATGAATGCAAGGAATGCAGCCATTATGGACTAATCTAAGTCCACGTTCCTGCTCTGCTGGCTGGCGGCTCCCTGTCCTGACCCACCATTTCAGAGTGTTCTCTCCGCTGCCTCTGCTTTTACCTGCACAGTATCAGTTCTCACCTCAATGTCGCTGCCCCACTGTTTTTGCTAGTGTCCCCCCTGAAGCCCTCTCTCCTTGTTCTTTGGCCAACTCATCTGCACCTTAAGTGTCATGCCTCCAGGGGAGTTGCTAGGTCTGGAAAAGACCCGGGGCTAAGCTTATGTCGGACCTGTCGGGACTGGGGGCTAGCTAGTCTTTTGGATGTAGCTCCTGAGATTCTATCCGGGGCTACAACCAAAAGATCAGGGGCTATAGCCCCTTAGCCACCCCCTAGCAACGCCCCTGCATGCCTCCCACTCCACATGCCGCACTCGCCCCTTCCCAAAAAGGCCACCACCTCCCCCTTTCTGTTGTGTGAGTGCACCACGCATCGGTAAATTCCGTCTGTGCATTTTTCCCACAGGAATCTGCAGCATTCTTTCCAGTGAACCTATGTGACTCTTCCCACCCCTCACTGCCCATACATACTTGCCAACATGACCCATTCCAATCTGTAGGTGGTTACCCAGTCATGTTTTTGTTTTTTGCATTCTGCGATTTGTAGTTCTGCTTTTCCCATTACATAACTCCGACTACAAGTCCAAGAATGTTATGAAAAGACCACGGCTTGATAAGCACCTACAGATTGGAATGGGTCATGTTGGCAACTATGCCCAGTTTGGTGTCTCCTTCCCTGCCCCAGGGCAAATTTCTCCTACAACCCCTTTCCTGCCTTGCCCCAGCACACCTTGGATTGGATTCCATACCCTTCTGCTTTTTGCTCACTATCTCCCTCCTACAGATGCTAATAGCAGCAATGCCCTGCCTCCTTGAGCCATACCGAGTGGGAGCGTCGCAGGCCTGGGTTAAAGACCCTCTCCTCAGTTATTTAACTTGAGTTGGGGGCCTTCGTCGCCTGATACAGAATTCCGAATGTGTCATTATTGCTTAAATAACAAGGATTTTAGAACTGAAAAGTTAGGCTGCCTGTGAGCTGCCGTATTGCCAGTTTTGGTCTGGGCTATTGGGTGGTGCTTTGTTTTATTTATTTATTTATTTATTGTGCAATTGTAAGGCGCAAAATTGTGTTTCACAGGGCCCACAAGGCAAGGGAGGGAACATGGGAACAAGGGCAACAAATAAGTAGATGATCAGGGAAAATGAGTGGTCCTACTAGGCCTTGTGAGCATTCAGAACGTGCAAGTGCAGGGAGAGAGAGAGGTACGGTTAAGGGGGAATTGCTAGGAGTTTTACAGATGGAAGTGCAGAGGAGTCTGTTGTATGTAATGGTAAGTGCATGCCAGAGAGTGCTTGATCACCTTCCATTAGTAAGTGCAGTTCTGTGAAACAGAAGCCGGCGGGTGCCTGAAGGCAAGTGCTGGGATGGTGCAGAAGGCTGGAGGCGATTGGACAGAAGGCCAGGACCCAGAGGACACATTCGGTCCCAGGCCACCAATCTCAGCGACTAAGCAGTATTAGCACAGGTGTCAGAGGGGGAAGGAGGAAGTGAAGAGGAGAGTCTTGAGGATCTTCTGGAATTTGAGAGCTGGCTCAAGACAGAGAGGAAGGGGGAGGTTGTTCCAGAGGAGCAAGCCAGCCGAGGAGAGAGATCTGCCACCAGCTCACAGTTTAGAAAAGTGCCTGACATGCAGAGAGTTGGAGCCAGAGGAAAGTAAGGATCTGGAAGAAAGGTATTTGGTGAGGGCAAGTTGTAGATAGATTGGTCCTCTGCCACAGACAGCCTTATGGATGATTCAGAGGGATTTGAATTTGATCATTGCAACAACCAGGAGCAAGTGGAGGGATTTTAGGGCTGTAGAAATATGGTACATGAGCGTTAGGCAAAGGATAATTCCTGCAGCCCTATTATGGACAGGCTGCAGGGGCAGAGAGAGGAGGAGGGTAGATTAAGGAAAAGGCTATTGCAGTAGTCAAGCCTACAGCGTACCAGAGCTCTAGAGCCGATGTCCTTCTGGGGCAAAGTAAGGAACGGAAGGATACCTCTAGGAGGTGGAGTTGAAAATGGGCTTTCTTGGCAAGGCCCAAGATGTGAGGGAGGAAAGAGAGGGAGGAGTTGAAGATGACTCCAAGGTTTCTGGCTTCAGATGCAGGAGAATGGGATTGCCCATGGAGGAGGGCCAGAGTGAAGGGAGGAAAGAGCAAGTGGGAATCCCAATAGGAAGGATCTCAGTCTTACTGGCATTGAGGCAGAGGTAATTGGAGGCACACCTGGATAGCTAGCAGATAGGCAGTCAGGAGTGGTAGAGTGTTGTGTTTTATCTTTGCTGTGAATTGTGCTTATGTCACTGTATTTGTTCTAATGTTGTTCCAGAACTCCAATGAGTTCTCGAACAGTCGGTAGTTGGAGATCAGCTAGGCTGGGTGCCTGTTTCTGCTCTTGTTACTTAATAAATCTTTAACTCTACCTTGCCTCAGCCTCCAATTTAACAGTGGTGACGAGAATGGCCAAATCTGCTGTGTCTGGGGAGCAGGAGTAACTGGCTGCCGGCTGGAGAAGGACGCTGTGAAGGAAGGGACGGATGCTCGGCTGGTGACCGAGAGGTGCAGCCAAACAACAGGCACTGCAGCAAGTGCATGCAAGGATGGTCAGGTAAGATGGGATCACACGCGACGCATGCACAGACCCTGAGCATGGTATTGCTCATTGTGACGCGTTGCTAGGATACGTGACACATCACAGACTGCAACAAACAAAAGAAAGGCATAGTTGCTAGGATACAAACAGCAAAAGGAGTGCTGCCGGCACAGCGCAGAAGGCAGAATTATCACGAAACAAAACGTTTTACAAGAAGTTGAAGGAGCAGGAAGTTTATTTATGCCCAAGGCCTCATGTTAAATAGTCCTCTCAAGCACAGTTGCCCTTGTGAATAACGCCACCATTTGCCAAGAGATTTTTGAAAAAAACATTGCTAAGCAATTTTAGAAGAAACAGGACTGGAACAACAATTAACCACTCATGGCAGCAGCTATTCCACCACCACCTCCCTTCCTGGCTGAACCTGGTGCCCCACCAATGAGGTGGGAAAGGTGGAGGAAAATATTTGAAGCCTACCTGGTGGCTATGGGTAGGGATAAGTTTGGTCCTTCAAGGAAACAAGCACTTTTAGCCCGCATGGGTGCAGTGTATTTGATGTCCTTCCGCAATTACAGGAGGTTGGAGGAGGAGATTTGGGTGACTTTTCTATGGCTATTAAACAAATTGAAGAGCATTTTGAGCCAAAAAAGAATGTCACCTTTGAAAGACACCAGTTTTTCCAGAGGAGCCAGGAATCATCAGAGTCGGTGGAGGGCTATGTAGCTGTGTTTAGAACACTGAGCCACACCTGTGAATCTAGTGAATTAACAAACTCTCTGATCCGAGATCAATTGGTGAGATACACCAACAACTCCAGAGTTCAGGAGAAGCTACTGGCTACAGACATGACGCAGGAGCAGGCGATAGAGCTCAGCTCACTAGAAGCATTGAGCAAACGACCCATTATATGAGAGAAATGAAGGTGGAGAAACATGGGGGACAAGAAGTATGTGCGATTGGTCAGAGAAAACCTCCTGTCCCTAAGAAGGAACAGTGGGGACATAAATGCCTCAGATGCGGGAATCCCAGAAATGCAGCAAATAGTGTATTCTGCCCTGAGAGAAACGCAGAGTATTTTAAATGCAGGCGGAAGGGACATTTTGCGCACATATGCAAGGAAGCAAATATCAGTGTGGTAGAGCAAAAGCAAGATCACATTGACCAAAAGCTGCCATCTGTCCCCAGTGTTGAAAGTAAGCCGAGACATATTTCTGAAATTGCTGTGCTGACTCAGGGAGCAAAGGGTCCAGTAGATGAGTTCCAGATTGATGGGGTTGAGTTGGCAATGAAAGTGTATTCGGCTTTGCCATGGACCATTGTGTCAGAGGACACCTTCAAGCGTGTCCTACTAAGAAATGTGAAGGACCTGTCAGCAGCCCTTGTGCACCCATGTGGGTATGGTGAAAGTGAAATTGACCTTATAGGGACATTTCAAGCTTATGTGATTTACAAGGGCAGAGAGTGTGTGGCAAATATACTGGTGGCAAAGAAAGTTGCATCCTTATTAGGATGGGAGGAACAAAGAAGACTGGGAGTTCAAATCCAGGCGAGTGCTCCATCTCCTATTTCAATTGACGAAGTGAATGACAAATGGGCAGTGGAGTTCACAGAAGTGTTCTCGGAAAGGCTGGGAAGATTAACTGATTTTGAACACTGCATCAAGTTGAAATCTAATGCTTTTCCCGTGGTTCACAAAGTAGGACCAGTTCCACACAAAATGAAACAACAGCTACATGAAGAGTTGAATAGTCTGTTACAACATGGAGTAATAGAAAGGGTACAAGGAACGGGATGGCTGTCTCCGGTAGTTTTGGTGGCGAAACTCAATGGAAAATGGAGACTTTGTGTTCATCTAAGAGATCTTTAAGAAGAACATTTTGGTGGAAAGACACCCCTTGCCGGTCATCTCGAAAGCTTTATCTGTTTTAGGGGACTCCAGCTGGTTCACAGTTATTGACCTGTCAGCAGCATACCATCAGGTGCTGTTGTCTGAGGAGTCTCGAGATGTCACAGCCTTTATTACACCAGAAGGGACTTTTAAATACTTACGCATGCCATTTGGATTGGCTTCAGCTACGGCAGTGTTTCAACGTATGATGGAGAAAGTATAAGAGGGAGTCCCGAATGTGATTGTTTTTCAAAATGATATTTTAGTGTTTGCTGGAAGTGTGGTGCGGCATGATGAAATTTTATGGTGTGTTTTGGGCAGGTTGAAAGCAGCCGGTTTTATTGTGCAAAGGAGCAAATGTAGAATAGGGGTGCGTGAAGTAGAATATCTAGGACACAGAATATCATTGCAAGCGATTGCTCCTAAGCTTAGTCTGGTTGAAAGCATAATAAGGCTCCCACTCCTCGGGACAAGGATCAACTGAGGCCATTTATGGGAATGGCCGAGTTTTACCACAAATTTGTGAACATTTTTGCCACTATTTCAACACCTTTGAGGGAGTTATTTAAGAAGGGCTTTGGGGTCATGTGGTCAGATGAGTATCAGGATGCATTTCAGAAAATAAAGGAAGGTATTGCTCGGGCTCATTCGTAAGTGACAGAAAGACGGTATTGACAGTAGATGCCAGTTTGTTAGGTTTGAGGGCATCTCTTTCACAAGTCGATAGTGGTAAAGAGGAACATGTGCTGAAAAGAATTACTTGGTTACAGAGAGGGAGGCGTTGGCTGTGTTTTGGACTGTGTTGCTTTTCAAGTTTGTCTTGTGGGGTCAGGCGTTTTTGATCAAAATGGATCATAGGCCTTTGGTGCAAATGATGGCTGGTGAAGGTTGGGCAAACGGATCTCCCAGAATTTCGAGGTAGTTACTAGGTCTGCAAGGATACAATTTTCAAATATTTTATGTACCTGGTAGAGAAAACGTGATTGCTGACTGTCACGGCTTCCTGTAGAGGAACATGGGGAGTTTGGTGAAGTGTTGCAGGAGGATGTAATGATTATTGCCAGTATCGAGATGGGAGCAGTGGAAAAACAAGAGTGTATCAGGGCAGAGGAAGAAGAGGATGTATTTAATAAAGTGAAAGAATGGACAGTGTTTGGGTGGCCGGGTAAAAAAGAAATAGAAAGGAAATTTGACCATTTTTATGAAGTTAAAGATGAGTTGTGTTTATAAGAAGCTGGGGGAAGACTTAGAAGAGGTGTAAAGGTGGTTCTTCCGGAAGGGGTCAGAGGAAAGTTAATTAATATGGCTCATCAAGGACACTGTGGAATAAGTGGTACTAAGAGGTTGTTGAGGCAAAGCTATTGGTGGCCAGCCATGGACAGTGAGATGGACAGAAAAGTGAGAGACTGTGGGGTATGTGTGGTGTGCAACAAGAATAAGGTGATAAGGGAGACACCCCTTTTACCTATGTGCGTGCCAAGGGAGCCCTGGCAGACGGTAGCAGTGGATTTGATGGGTCCCATTCAGGGGACGGGGATGGTTTCAAACTTGTTGTAGTTTGGATTGATTATCACTCGAAGTGGATCGAATGGAGGGCTTTGAGAAATGCCACCACAGTGGATTTGCTGGCATTCTTTGAGGATGTGTTCTTTAGGGAAGATTTTCCGTTAGAAATTGTCACAGACAATGGTGTGCAATTCTGTTCTGAAAGAATTAAGAAGTTTTTGTTGCGTTTTGGAATAAGTCACACGCGCACTTCCCTGTACCATCCCATGGTGTTTGGGTTGGTGGAGCGTGTAAATAGGTTCTTGAAGGGGGCAGCCAATTAGCCATGAGAGCAGGATTGTTGCAGACAGAGGTACTCAAGGAAATGGTGTGGAGTTATTGTACGCCCCATTCGGTTACCAAGATATCCCCGTTTGTGTCACTGAAAGAGTGCCAACTGTGCACCAAATGATGTCATGGTTGAGTAGGGTTAACAAGCATTTTATATGTGAATCGTAAAGAGATCATGAGATTAATAGAAGTAGTCGATTGCCAATACAAAAAAGTATTTGATGAGAAGGCTAATGTTAAAGAACAGGTATGGGCAGTTTGAGATATGGTCAGTGGTTGAAGTGTACGAAAAGAAGTAGTGGAACTATGTTCCCTGCTGGCCTTACCCACTCCTCACAAACCCCATCACCACGTCCCTCCCACACACAATACTCACACCCAAACACTTGCACCTGCTGTTTAAGGGAACGTTCAGTACAGTGCAATAAAAGTGCAAGTTTCTACTTCTTCCTACACTGTTATTTTAAAACGAAACCATTCCAGAACGGTTTCTTTTTAAAATAAAAGTATAGGAGCTGTAAAAGGTAATTTAAAAAAGTAGAGGAGCACCGCTCCCGACTGCTCCCACTCACTTCGACTACTGGATATGGTGCTGATTAAAAATCCCAGATATGGACTCAAGTGGCTTACATTTTTGGGACCTAAGAGAATTACAGCTGTGAGAGGCGGGGTGGTAATTGTTGAAGGTGGTGAGATTTGGTCAAATGGAAGGTTGGTGTTAAGCAGAGTACCTTCTTGTGAGGAAAGGGAGAATGAGTTGAGTGATAGTGGGACATCTGCAGGAGCGGAAGGTGTGGTGGAAAGGAGTTGTGTGGAGAATAGTGATTTGAATGCAGGTGAACAACTTGGGGAAAGGATCAGGAAAGCTCCTGTCAGATTCAAAGATTTTATTTGTGATTAAGTTGTTGTATGGTTCGTTATAGTGGGGAAGATCGGTTGTGTTTTATCTTTTGCTGTGAATTGTGCTTATGTCACTGTATGTGTTCTAATGTTGTTCCAGAACTCAAGGATAGTTGGAGATCAGCCAGGTTGTGTGCCTGTGGCTGCTCTTGTTACTTAATAAATCTTTAACTCTACCTTCCCTCAGCCTCCAATTTAACATAGAGGAAGAAAGGGGAGCATCAGAGGGAAGTTTGAAGAAGAGTTGGGTGTCATCTGCATAACACTGGAAGTGGTGGGCGGCAAGTGGAGAAAAGGTGAGAAAGCAGAATGAGATAGATGTTTAAGAGCCAGGGTGAAAGGTTAGAGCCCTGTGGAATGCTGCAGGTGGATACAGAGGTAGGGGAGAAGAAGGGATGGTCAGTGAGAAAGGAGGTCAGTCAGTCCAGTGCTCACTCCAAGATACCATAGATATTGTGGAGCTGTTTTATGAGGATGGAATGGTTGACCATATCAAATGCAGAGGAAAGATCAAGTAAAATGAGGACAGCAGGAGAGTTAGTGTCAAGAGATGCAAGCAATTCTTCTCAGGTGTTCAGAAGAGCAGTTCCCGTGCCTCTGGATGCTTGCAATCCAGATTGATGGTCGTGTAGGCATTGTTGGTTACCTACACGACCATCAATCTGGATTGCAAGCATCAGCATTCTGGACCAGTTGGGTATAGACCAGCTTTTGAAGAAGTTTCCAAGGAAGGGAGTGATAGAGATGGGGCGGTAGTTAGCTGGACAATAGGGGTTTTAGAAAGGGGTGCACAAGAGAGTGCTTGAGGTAAGAGGGTAAAGACCCAGTAGCAAGAGAGTAATTGCAGAAATCAGCAAGTGCAGGGGCAAGAGAGCCGATGTTGTCCTTAAATGTTCTGGAAGACCAGGGGAAGACCTGTTTGGCGGATACCTTCATAGAGCGGACAACCCTAGTGACCCCATCTGGTGTGATAAGACAGAAGGAGGAGAGAAAGGCTGAGGGAGGTTGGGAGGTTGTGGCTGGCATGGGGATGGGAGGACGGGGGGAGTAAGAAAGAGTACTCAGGATGTCCTGAGTTTTAACAGTTAAGTGAGTGGCCAGTGTAGTGCAAAGGGCCTGAGAGGGAAGAGGCGATGCAGTAACTGCAGAAGGATTGGCTAGTTCCTTGCAGATTTTAATGAGTTCAGCCATGTTGTTAGATGCTCCAGAGATACCGGCCTGGATGTGGGCCATCTTTTTAGAACGAATATTAAAACAGTATTGCCTCTGGAGAAGGCGACAGGCCAGTTTGGCAGAGGATGAGTCAGTGGTCTGACACTTCTGTTCTGCAGCTCATGTGTGCTTCAAGTCTGCTAGATCAGAGTCGTACCAAGTGTTATGCTTGGTGCCAAGTTTCAGGCCGATCCTCATGACTGGGGCAAGAATGTCGAGAGTGTTGTAGATGGCGAGATGGAGGTTGCTGAGAGCAGAGTCGGAGGTAGATCCTGCATTGGGAGGAGAGGGTGGAATGAAGGTTGGATGCAAAGGCAGCAACTGGTACTCGTTTCATCAGGCGTATGTCTGTGAACAAGGTTGGCAGGGCCGGGGGAGGAGCGGTCAGTGGGGTAATAAGGCCCAGTTGGAACGAGAGGAGTATGTGGTCTGATCCAAAGAGATGAGTGGTAAGTGGGGAGGAGAGCAAAAGATCTGTGTGGATACAAGCATTCAGAGTGTGCCCAGCTGAGTGTGAGTTGGTAGGACCAGAGGGGAGAATGAAGAGGGAGGGAGAGGTGCAGAGGTTGCAGGAGGGAGTGGACACAGTGCACAATGAGTCATGGTGGATGTTGAAGTCACCCAGTAGAAGGAGTTTAGAGGAGAATGTCAGTGGAGAGGAGCGAAAATCAGCCCATTCAGAGAGAGGCAGGGTGATAGAGTCATGTGGTCTATAGATAATGGCAATGGTCATGGAGGATCTAGGTGAGATGACCAGCTTGCAGACCAGGCTCTTGAAGGAGGAGTATGGGTGGGTGGGTATGAGGGAAAACGGGACCCCCTCAGGGGTGATCAGAGCAACTCCACTGCTGGGACGGTTAGGGCGAGGCTTAAAGATAATCTTTTAGCCATCAGGGAGAAGTGAGTCAAAAGCACTAACTGAGCTGCATTGAACCACGTCTCATTGAGAATCAGGATATCAAGGTCAATGTCTTCAAGGAGGAGGCAGATGTCAGCAGAGTGTTTAAAAGCAGAGCGAGCATTAAGCATGGCTAGATGAATCAGGTCTGTGACTTTGAAAGTTTTCTGGGGAGGGATACAGGGACATGGTACAACACTCAGAGGAGGGGAAGAGGGAGAGATGAGAAAGGAGTAGCAGGAAGTTGATGGGGGACAGCAGGCGCAGGTCAGGGAGGAAGAGGTTGGGTTGGGGACCCTGAGCCATGATGGTGCCATTGCAATAGACATTAATGATACACCTGTATGATGAGAAACCCACCAATTGTACTTCCCATCTCGTGGCACTATTAATGGGTGAGGATAGGACAGGAGAGAGGGCAGAGATAAGATGCAGTGTCCAAAGATCTGGAGAGGGGACAGAAAAGAGGATATTAGTGACAATCTGTCTGGAAGTTGCGCTGATGTAAGTATCTGCAATGGGTAGGCCAGGGTTTGTGGTCAGGAAGTCTTTTTAAAACTTTTTCCTTCCAGACTTCATTAAAGAAGTAGGATATGTGATAGTAAAGCAGTTAGAATACATAGGCTAGATAATGTGTGCCATAGGGGAGGTGGAGAGATAGAAAAGAGGATGGTAGGAGAGACTGCATAGCATGGGCACACTTACCAGGCAGCCTAGTAGCCAAGAAGGGTGAGGGCAAAGAGAAGCAGTAGAAACTGTTTTGTACAAAAATTGGGGGTGTACAGTTGTTAAACACACCTAGATTCAAAAGTGCCCAAGCAGCAGACAAATGCGATGCAAAAATGGGGGGAGGGAGGTGTACAGTTGTTAAACACACCTAGATTCAAGAATGCTCGAACAGCACACAAATGCAATGCACAAATGGGGGGTGTACAGTTGTTAAACACACCTAGATTCAAGAATGCCCAAACAGCACACAAATGCACCAAAACGAAGTAGAGAATGTTATAGGTAGGTGAACAGCAAAAATGTTGGCATTACCACAGCTCCATTCCGAGTTAGTGATTTATTGAAAGGACATTGGGTGGTCAGGTGACTCACAGGAATTTGCAGTGGGAGGGCAAGGCTCTAGGTGGGCCACAAGTTCTTGGAGTGTCCAGCAGTATATTGAGGGACTGGCCATGAGGTGATAGGTGATGGAGTGTAAGATGTTGCAGAGGGTGTAAAGGGGGCCTCCAAGTCCTCCAGGCCTGAACAGGCACAGACAGGGGCCTAAGTAGTGGGCCTTCATCTGGAGGTCATTCATTTAGTGCCACCTATAAGTCAAAACTATTGCAGTAGAGTACAGCTAGAGAGAAATTGCATATTTTATTTATTGTGCATTTGTAAGGCACTTATACATCAAGTAAATTGTCTTTCAAAGCGCCCACAGGGCGACAGGGAGGGAACATGGGCATGCAATTCCAATATAATGATGAAAGGTAGCAGCGGACCTACTAGGCCTTGTGAGCATTCAGAACGTGAAAGTGCAGAGGGCGAGAGAGAGGTATTAGGGAGTGGGTGGGTAAGTGCTAGGTGTATCAGGAGCAAGGTGCTAGGGAGTGAGCAGCTGTAAGTGCCTATGTGAGTGGTCTGCTGCAAATAAATAAGTAAGTGCAGGCCTATGGTGGCATGGACCAGTGGGTGCCAAGGCAAGTGATGGTAGTGGGTGGACACTGAGGAGATTGGGTGTGGGAGGCCTGGGCCGAAGAGGACACATAAGGGCCCTGGTCACCAATCTCAGCAACTGTAGGGGAATAGCAGATGAGGTGGAAGGGAAGGAGGAGGTGAAAAGGAAAGTCTTAATGAGCTTCCGGATTTGAGGAGATCTGGCTCAAGGTGGAAAGGAAGGGGGAGGCTATTCCATAGGAGGAAGCCTGCTGAGGAAAGAGATCATCCACCAGCTTGCTGTTTAGCACAGCGTTTGACGCATGGAGAGTTGATGCCAGAGGAATGTAAAGATCTGATGAGAGAGTATTTAATCAGAGCAAGTTGTAGATAGCATGGTCCCTGGCCCAGAGAGCCTTATGCGTGATGCAGAGGGATTTGAATTTGATCCTTGCGGTAACCGGGAGCCAGTGAAGAGTTTTTGAGGCTGGAGAGATGCGGTCCTTAGGCTTGAGGCCAAGGATAAATCTTGCAGCTCTATTCTGGATTAGCTTGAGGGGTCGTAAGGAAGAGGAGGGTAGATTGAGGAAAAGGCTATTGCAGTAGTCTAGCCTAGAGAGAACCATAGCTCTAGAGACATTGAGCTTTTGGGGGAAAGTGAGGAAGGGAAGAATTCCTTTGAGGAGGTAGAGTTGAAAGTGGGACATCTTGGCAAGGTCCTGAATGTGAGGAAGGAAAGAGAGGAGTCAAACATGACTCACAGGTTTCTGGCTACAGATGAAGGAGAAGTGGGAGAGCCCATAGAAGATGGCCAGAGTGAGGGGAGGAATGAGGAAGCAGGAGTCCCAATATGAAGGATCTCAGTCTTGGTGGTGTTGAGGCAGAGATTGTTGGAAGTACATCAGGACTGAATGGCATATAGGCAGTCAGGAATGATGGAGGAAGTAAGGATAGAGTCAGGGGGAAGTTTGAAGAAGAGTTGTGTGTTATCTGCATAACACTGGAAGTTTGGGAAGAAGGTGGAAATGAGGTGTGCAAGCGGAGCAAGATAGTTGTTAAAGAGCCATGGAGAAAGGTTGTAGCCCTGGGGGATGCCGCATTTGGAGATAGAGGTGGGGGAGGAGAAAGAGCCCAGAATAACCTTGGACAGACGGCCATTGAGGTAGGAAGTCAGCCAGTCAAGTGCCCACTCCGAGGTACCTAGGGTATCGTGGAGCCTTTTTATGAGGATGGAGTGGTTGAACATATCAAATGCCGAGGAGAGGTCAAGTGCCTTCCCCATGCCTACACAAAAGCCCCTACTGTTGGCATTGCCGATGCTTGTTCTCATATAGCAACAATCTTCTGTTCCCTGTGCATTTCCAGTGAGCTCAGCTGATACTCCTGCCATGGGTTTTCTCTCAGAGCAGGGACACATATGATGGAGGGGACTGGGTGAAAGACATGGCATTAAGTTCTCACACTAGGACAATAGAGAACATATTTTCTATTTACAAATCATAAAAACATAATTTCCAATGAAAACCCATATCACACACCGCCAGAATCCAGACACATATGGAATCTGTAGGAAGGCTAACTTTGACTAAGGGACATTTTGTTTTCACTTAAAAGCAGTACCCTCTCACCTGTCATGTGACAGGACAGGACAGACACCATTATATAAACTAACACAACTGCATTTCTAGAGCAAACAATTAGGGGCTGATGTTCTGGAAACTAGGACTCTAAATCCAATGAGTGATAATTGAGTTTTCCATTAAGAAAATCAATGTTTCTGATAAAGGAAAAGATAATTATCTAAGCTAAGATAACTTAATTAGTGGGAGGGATGGATATTATGATGTTGATTGGTCTTAAAAGTGCATGAAATGACATAACGTTAATCACCTCGAACTCTAGGCTTAAAGACAGTTTTCTTATATGATCTTAAAAGCCTCGTCTAGCTCGTGTGCATGTGCGTTTTTGAAACATTGACAAAAATTGCCCTTGAGTGCTGCCTCTGCCTTCTTTGCCTTTCTTTGTTGTATGTGTGTGGTTATTTTGTTGACCGAAAAGAGGGCATATGCATGACATTGCAAAGGAATGACTACACAACCAAAGACACCCCGGGCATCTTAATATTTGGTATCCCTTCCTAATATGCAAGGCACACGAAGCTAAGGTTGAAGCAGAATTTGAAAGTAACAGCCGCAAATAACGAGAAAAAAAGTAAAAGAAAACTGAAGAGCCATCATCAAAGAAATTGACCACCCACACTGTGCAAGCAAATAAATACAAACATGGCAATATGTTTTGCATTAGGTATTTATAGCACAGACAGGCAGTAGAGCTTTGTTTTCAGGCAACAATAGGTTGAGGGCTTCTTGCTGGCTGGTGTGGTCTTTGGTTGATGGTCAGTTAAAAAAGGTTGTTTCTTGGCGTTTGAATGAAAGATTAAAGGTTGGCATTGAATCTGTTGTTGAGTGACAGTTGACTCCAGAGTTTGGGAACTTTGTATTAAAGTGTGTCTTCCGGGAACCACTAATTTGCAGGCAGTGGATTTAAGACAGTCGGGGTGACTTCAGTCTGGTCGATCACATATTGAGGCCGTATTTACTTTTATTTCATTTTCTTGATGCAATGTCAATGCACCCTGTAAATGAAAGTATATACATGCGTGACACATCCTGTTTTCCTGTAATCACAATTACCGCAGATCTTGTGCATTTGCCAATGTTAGCAGATGTGTTTCTGGAGAGCGTGACGAGGGCCAGCGAAGAGCCCAGATGCACCAAGGTGCTGCTGTATATAGCTTTAGAAGAGGCCTCTTGTGCTTTAAAAGAGACTGGGCAGTATGCAGCCTTAATTCTTAACCGCTGGCGCAAAGTGGCAGTGCCCGAGGTCACTGCACACCAAGATGGAGTGCTGCCATCTTACAAGTCCCATGCTAATAATCAAAGGGTGAAAGTAATGTTTCTAATTTAGGGCTGTGCAACTTTTGACTGTCCAGATCTCTTTGACTGCAAAATACCATCAGCCCTGGACTTCAAATCCTATCAGCTCTAGCCAGTACCGTGAATGGTGAGGGTGCATGGGAGTTGCAGTCAGAAGCATCTGGAGTGGCACAGGCTGCAGACCCCTGTTCCGTTTGCTTATGTGTAAGTTTACAAGTAGTTTACATGGCGTGTTACCCCTCTCTGGGCTGCATAATTAACACCACTTTTAAAACCAAACCTGGCCCTATATGCACGTGTGGATACTGGAGTCGTGCACAGCATTAACAAAACAAGCAGTTGCAAAGTCAATAGTCTTTGTTGGACATGGGTCAAGTGCAACCATGAACTCCATAATTAATGCCACCATAGACTATTGTATAACTCCACCTGTGCGGGTGTCATCACAGTGCAAAGTGCAGTCTTGAACTCCCCAGTAATGTCTTAACATGGCGTAGCAAATCGCCCTACGTAATTTCTACCTTCGCAGAAGCTGCCATCATGGGCCAAAACCAGCCTCTAATGCCCTAATGTCAGCACAAGTTTTGCATAGTCACCATATCAAAGGCATAACCCCATATGTCCAGGTGCTGCCAACATATGGCATGCCAACCCTCAAATGCCCCATTAAAGATATCATTTCCTAGTACGACACCCATGTGCAAGATGGACTTTAAAATTAAACTTTTCATTTGTTGAGTGCTTTCTGTTCACCAAAGCAGTGCTTACTAATAACATCATTCCAACAACAAGCATTACACTGTAAACCGAGTTTACTGATGGCATTAGCAGGTCCTGCTCAGCTAAGCTGTCAGTGATGCATCAGGAGTTCATTACAAGATAACATTCAGTTAAACAAAAACAAAAATAACAATAAACTTTAAGCCATTATTAAAGCACAGCAATAGAGCTTACACTGTTACAAAGTGATAACACACATTTGTCATATTTAACAAAACATATGCACAATCATCAAAAAAAAAAAGTGTAGCTAAACAAACCCTATTCTGCCATGTCTTGGACATCTGGCACTCTTCATTAGACTGCCAACACAGGCAACCAATTGCAACTAATGTACACGCAGACTATCAATGTGTTCAATAGATCACAAAGCCTGAAACATACACAGGAGCCAATAATGGCACATAATTGATGTGCATGAATGCACATTTGCCACTCGGCACCTTCTAAATTATTTTTTCCATTGTGTGTGTTAACGGGTGAGCTGCAAACGCATGAGGGGGCACAATATTTTTTGTTTGCCTTGGGCACCACATTGTCTTGAAACTACCCTGCCTGAGGGCAAGTCTGCCTGTCCAAGGGCCAATTGAGATGTGCCCAGAAGGACCATCTGTGCCACATTCCTGCACTGGGTAAGTCAGGCCCAGGCGGGCAGGTGGACGGTCAAGGCAGGCCTAGAAAGATGGCATCTATGGACCTGGGCTGTGTGAGTGGGACAGGCTGGAACAAGCAAAAGTCACTTGGCTGGCTAGACGCTTGCTTCAAGGTCAGCCAAGATTGGCGCAGAAGATCAAAATCCAGGGCCGCGAGTGGGATGCAGTCCATGTAGATGTCGGCGAGAGGGCCCGTGTTCCACTGAGGGCGCAGGAGTACAGGCAAAGGCCCCCTCTCCTGCTCTGCACAGGGGCAGTGAGAAGAATGAGTGAGGCCCACCCCCTTTGCTCTCTGAAGGGAGCAAGTATGCAGGGTCCTGGCCGCGTTGGTGACAACAGTGCCAGAACATCTTAGAGACAGTGGTGCCTCACTTGTTACCGGGCGCTGCGGGTGAAGAGGACAGCTTTTGAACTCCACCCAGGTCTCATTTGTACCCCTACGGCTATCCAACCAGTTTTATTAGCATAGTGTGGAGTATCTCAAATGACTGGATACTTGCAAAGAAACAAATGCACCTGACACAGACATTCTGAGACATTATTCACAACAGTTTCTTTTGTTCTTGTTGTTTTTCTTTGATTTCCCATGTTCCGCCCCCCCATTTTCCCCCCTCTTGCCTTGTGGCGCCTGAAAGCACTTGTGAATAGGCGCCATCCACATGTCCAATACATACATTAAATAAATAAATAAGTTTGCACTAACTGCAGAATTTCTTCGCTCATTTCAGAAGAGTCATTTTAAAAATGGTTAAGAAATCAACATAGTTCAGTTCTCTACTGCAAATTATGAGGATCAACATCCATTCACTGGAGATATGATTTGTCTTTTCTCAAGGGTTCCCATGGCAGCAGCAAGAGCAAAATAAAAAACATAATGGCAATGGGCACTATGAATGATTCAATTACAAGGGGCTTTAGCCACATAACTTTAATATGACAGACAAAGCACAAACTGGTACACAACATGCCTGTGGCAACGTGGCAAACTTGAATGGCTGTTTTTGGGGGGCGGGGGGAATATATTGCTTCTACAACATGTAACTACTTTTTCATGTTTGATAAATCGAGGATTTCAGGAACAATTTGTTCAAATTCTCAAATCTGCATGGGTTGACTTTGGTCCAGGCAAGAAGTAGCTTCTGCTTCAATCCGGCATCCTATTGTGCTATTGCATGCCAATTTACTACATGACGTTCGGTTAGTGTGGTGAGTGAGAATCTTAAATCATATTTAAAGTCCTGTGTGGGGAGGCGCACAGCACGCCTGTCATTCATAAAGGGTATATAGGGGCCATCCGTCATTAAACCTTTGCCGGGTCCTTTCCAGGATACTCCATCAGTGACAGTCAACATGTGGCCAGTCTTTACCTTGTCCATATATTGACCTTGCAGAGGTTCTCTCGGCCACAGGGTCCAGTCCACACCTAGCCCAATCCATAGGCCTGACTTCACTTCAGGCATGTGGAGTCCATAACGGTTTTCACTCCGTGGAATCCGCACTCCCCCGGCATCTGAGTGGGCAATCCAGACCCAGGAACAGCCTTCCAGATCCCAGGGATCAGCTTGTTCCACTGGGCCCATATGCCCTGGTTTGGTCCATACACACTGAATGGACACTCTCCTTCCTCAGCTGTGAAGGTCATAGGTTTTCTGAAAGGCAGCCTTTGGCGCCAGGTGTATTTGCTTTTCCCCAGTGCAGTGACTCTCTTGGTGTAACTCTGTATGCACCCCCATTATCAAATTAAAGCATTGGCTTCCTGACGTTTGACTTTCTTTGGTGGGTGAACACATTTCTGGTGCAACTAATGCATCTACCATTTGCTTCAAAGTCAAATCATAACACAGCTCACCTTGGAAGCGTGCATTAAGCCCTAGTGGTCCTTGACTGGCTACTCTCGAGACATCAGCCATCCCTTTTACAATTCTGCTGTGCACTTATCCTTGTGCATCCACACACATATTTAGCGCCATGTTCTGTTAGATTGTTTTTTTAGCTGTTCTTGGCATCTCTACTGCTTTTGCACTTGGTACGGACTTCTGTGATTAGTCTCTTGCCTCTGAACTGTCTTTGGCGTACTTTTCCCTATTTTAAATTTGGTGCTGATTTAGCAAGTAATTCTTTCTCCCAGTCTTCTCCAAAACGCATTCCTGCATTCTGTGCATTCAAAAGGTATTTGCCCATATGTACATTGCACTGTTAGGGATGGACCCTATACAATGCCTATACCATACTCCCATGAATAGGTGCCACAGGTCCAACCCTGCCAGGTTGCTAGATTTCTTTTCCTTCACCATGGCCAAGTTTGACTAGGACTATGGTTACCTGCTGTTGAATGTCTCTTTTCCCATCTTTATTGTTATGAAGAGAAGGTCCCAACACCCCCTCTGGGCTTTGGCACCCCTAGATCAGGAAAGGCAGGCTGAAATTCATCAGGACACTCAGGCTGGATTTCAAAAGACATCTGTTTTATTCTTTTCAGCAGATCAGGACACAACATACAGAACACAGCAGAGAAATCGGCAACTCCCAACTCCCCTCTAACTTCATCCCCTTATATACTGGTTTAAGAAATGAGGTAATTTGATAATTAACATAAAACATCCTGATTGGCTTTGGTACTTAAAGACAACCCCTTCTTCAATCCAGGGTTGGTTGCCTTAACTGCCACTCAGAACAAGTCTAAACAGGTTTCACCTAGCTTATTCTACCCCAGTGGGCTCTTCATGAACTTCTATGAAAAACATTATCCACTGACATCATCATCCATCTTAGAGTTGCCTGACTTGTTTTAACAAAAATGGTCGATCAAATTACGAAATGACTGACCAAACTAATTTTGATCATATTTGATTCCTACTCGGATTTAAACATAGATTTTTAGTAACTATGATAAGCATGTACTACTTGACGTACCTCTACTGCACAGGACATTCTGACCCCAAAAAATACATCTCACCCTTAAAATGTGTTTTCTTGCTTCTTAAGCCCTTGCACAATCTGAACTATTGATCATCCTGACAAGTTATCTGCATCCGGTTTGAGGGGGGTGGGGTCTACCTGCTATACATTCAGTTTGAGGGGGAGTGGGGTCTACCTCCTGTACACTTATTTTCCCTGATGCAAAATATTTCTCTTTGCCAGAAGGCTACTTCAAAACGAGGATAAGCAAACCACTAAGTAACAGGCACAACAGAATTGCCATCACCATATCTTGTAATATTTGGCAGTGCTGCGTGTCAGCAGCATTCCACATGCATCCAGGGCAGAGCACCTCTACAGCAGACAGCAATCTCAGTAGTCAGCAGCACTGAATGAGGATCCATCCAGCAATGATACAGGAAGTTCTGTCTCATTTATTTGGTTCATGAACAACAAGTTTCCTGCTTGGACTGCGCGGCCAGTTGTGGACAGAGGTTAAGATTAATTCTAAACCTTCCAGCATCACCTCTTTTGTTTTGCTTTGTCAGCCCGAGAGGGATGGGTATCCCCAGACGTGTTTCCTGTGCCTGCTGGACCTAGAGACCCACGGATGAGGCCCAACAGGGCTGAAACATGTCTGGGATGCTTGTGGTCTCGTGCAGAATGGATGTGACTGAACAGTTCAGACTTTTTGGGTGGGACCAAGCCTGATTTGCATATGTTCTTTCCCCTTTTATAATGGCTTGGCAGGCATAGAACGATTGGAGCTTTGTCCAGAGCAATGCCAGAGGTTAAGATTTATTCAAAACTGCCAGCCATCACCTCTTTTCTTTTGCTTTGCCACCCTGAGTGGGATGGGTATGCCTAGATGTCGGTCCATTGCCAGCTGGGCCTAGAGACCCAAGCTACTCTAGCACAGATGAGGCCCAACAAGGCTGAAACATATCTGGGGATGCATGGGGTCTCGTGCAGAAGGGATGTGACCAATCAGTTCGGCTGGGCTACCCCTTTTAGGGTGGGACCAAACCTGATTTGCATATGGTCTTCCCCCTTTTGTAATGGCTTGGCAGAACGATGGTCTGGAGGGTTGTCCAGAGCAATACCAGAGGTTAAGGTTTATTCAAAACCTTCCAGCCATCACCTCTTTTGTTTTGAGTTGTGGCTGGACTTCTGGGCAAGGCTGCTGATAAATACAGCGAACAGTTGTCTCTAATAATGTGCAATATTTAAGCACTGCATCCTTCGTCATCTGCACTTTGCCCCAATTCACTGGCACTGGTAGTTTTGCTGACACTTGCATTTGTCTGCTAGTGCATTTACCTAACATGAATCTATTGACTGTGCATCTCCTACTCATGCCTCTTCAAACCAGTTCACACACATGCTTTGACTATCTTGTTCCTAGGGACACCTTTTTGGCATTTCACCGAGCCGCCCGAGTGTGAGTGGTAAGGGCAAAGGAGATTTTGCTGAATATTTAATATTTTGCATAGCTTTTCACTGTGTATTTTTATCACTATTGATACTTACTGGTATTCTAAGCTAAGGGTTGAAATCCTGTATTAGCGTGTGTTTAAAACTGTCTGTCTGTCAGCCCCCTAGGTGGGATAAGCTTCGACCTATTTACAGAACACATCTGCTATAACAAGCACATACTATGTGTGTGCCACGTCCAGCATCTTCATAAAGTCACACTAGAGCTGTGCAAATAAGGTCCATTACGCAGGGTGTGCTCCTTGATGTACATTTGCTGTCTTTCCTATATTTTGATGCTGACATATCAAGCACCTGTGAATTTATATGTTTCACAATTTGTAAATAACCTGGAGCAATCCATTTTTTCTTCATTTGTGTTAAAATGTTCCTCTTTTGGAACATGGGCTGCACCATGTCGGATTTGTGCGGCATATACTTATAGGGGGTAATTCATGGATTATTTGCGCCAAAAAAAACGGGATTTGTTCGCCATTCTGCCCTCAAATCCCTGTTTAACAAATGGGGATTTGCGGTCAGAATGGCACACAAATCCCATTTTTTTTCAGAACAAATAATCCATGAATTAACCCCAAAACGCCTTGGAAACAACCTGATCACCTTTAGGCGGATGCCAGAGCTTATCACCATGAAGGAAACAGCCTGCTTTACTACATGCATTATTTTCTGTATTTATTGCTTGTTCTTTTGTGTATGGTTTACATTCAATCTTTACAAAATCGAAAACGTTTACAGTATCAAAACATTTAGGTTCATACATTAGAATTATACTCATTAAAAGAACATATTACAATGCCACACATATTGCCGTTAAATAAAATGGTTGAAATAAATGTACAGAATTTTAATTTCTTAAAAAACGTCAATATGTTCCCCAGTCTGAGAGCTATGTAAACAAGTCACTGGAAAACAGAATAAATAAAAAAATCAAGAGCCTATGATAGACCACAAAACTTGGACTTCAGCTATCGACATAGAAACGGACACACCTCCCTGCATGTACACCCAGAGTTTCACGCAATCTACTGCAGTCATATAATTGACACATTTTCCAAAAATCTGGATATGGTGCGTAGTCATGCCTGGGTCTTGCAACAGGAAATGTTTTAAATCCTCCATAATATTGAGATTTGTATAAAATCTACAGAAACCCAAGCTTTTAGGTAGGCTCCTGAAGATACAGGCAATTACTTGTGTGTTTATAACATTCATACGAAATCTCATGAACATCTTACGGCCCTCACAATCAGGAAATCTCTGAGCATATATCTCAGCCACCCGTTCTGTGTACTAGAATCATGCTCAAATACAAAAGATGTTCCCCAATTGATCTCCAAGCGAATATACAATAATTCTGCAAACATTTTCATTTTAACATGTACAAGATCTTAGATCATCCAATCAACATTTACTTCATACTCTTGCATTTTACCCATGCAGTATTCTACATAATCATTTACAGGACAACCTCCTATAACTCTTGATTTATTTTGTAGACAGCTATATAGGGTTTCTGAGGAGGAGTATATCATTTTCCAGAATAGTGACAAACAGCACCATACAATAATGCTTTGTAGAGAGGTCAAGCCAAGATCCTAGTGTATAACTTCCATCGGTATACGTTTTGGTAAGAAAAAGAATACTTTCCTCCAAATTAGTGACTCATAATATGTAATCTCCCCACCAACCAGGGAGGAAGTACCTCCAGTACATACACCAATTTGGGAATCACTTTCCATGTCTAAAATTTGAATACATCAGAATTTGCCAAGTTTACGATCTATCGTCCTCATTTGTCCTGCAAGTAGTAGGGCTTTTATTTTTTAGCCACTCTCGTAAAAATGTTTTGTTTGAGTGGGCTAGTATGGGCACTCCTAGATACAATATAAATTATGTTATACCAAACCGTTCTCATTCAATAAGCCAGTGTTTTTTCCATAATTTAAGAATTTCTGTCTTCGATGGGTTAATTTTTAAACTATTTTATGTAATTTTTAAAAGCATCCAATAAACGATGTAGTCCAATTGGGGTCTTATCAAAAATAACAAAATCATCAGCAGAAGCTGTCCATATAATAATTAATTTCCCCACCTTTGAGCTCACAAAGACCACTTCCTCCAGGGACTCTCTGATATCTTCCACGTATAGGTTAAAGAGCCAGGGGCTAAAACGCACCCCTTTCTTAAGCCCACACACGTTTTAATTTCTCTTGACATGGTTCCATCCATATTGAGTCTAATCTGCACGGAAGTATCCGTATTCAGGTAAATCCAAATTTGGAGCAGCCCCATTGGCAAACCCCAATTACCTAGCTTGGGCCGTAATAGGTTGCAGTCTACCAAATAAAAGACTATTGTGAGATCAAGGGCCGCCAAATAGGTTGGGGTATCAACAGGAAACCAAAAGATTGTTATTCCTTCTGTATATTTCTGTGGAAACCTCTTTGAAATGTATGCAATTTGCCCTTTTCATTTTCCCATACTTCTTATTTCCCCAAAATGACAGCAGCAGATATTTTGCTATCTGCATCTAGAAGTGTGATAGGTCTGTAGTTTAACATATTAGACCTATCACTCTTCTTATGTATAGGGATGATGAAAGATTTCTTCCAGGAGGACGGAGTTCACTGCACCATAACAATATTTTTGAATAGGACATAAAATATCCCAGCACATAATTCAGGTTTAATCTTAAAAACTTTGTTTGACAGTTGGTTTGGGCTGTGTCAGCTCTAGAGTTACTAGCGTTCTTAATTAGACATTCAACGTCGTCTATCGTAATGTCCAATTTCCAACTAACGTTGGGACCCTCAGAGGCACAGTCAGGGATGTTGCAAATGTTTCCATACAAATTACTAAAGTGCTCCATCCATACACTTTCCTCTATTTGGTTTCCCTGTATCTCAGTTTGTTTTGCCTCCAAGGCATTTACATCCTTCCAAACATTTTGGTCTGTTTTTTTTTGTTATGATATCTAACATAAACTCTCCATCTTTGTTCCAGAGAGTGTTTATGCTGCTTACACCAAATTTTGCCATTATTGTTGTTCCTTTTTAATAATCACAGCCCTCTCAATTAGATCTTTAGTGCTTCTTTGTATTTGCCTTAACCTTCTCATACTGGTCCTCGTCCCTTCCTGAACTATCTTATTGTACCGGTGCGGTTTCTGGACCAATGTTTATACTTGTGACATACCCCATGTAATAGCTTTTATATTTTGCCAGACCCAATGGTTTATGTTATTAACCGAATATAGCTCTAACCTTTCCTGAAAATGTGAAGTAATAAAAATGTGTTTTATTGTTTCATTGAAAAGCTTAGTGTTATATTCGTTCCATTTCACCCGATTACCTCGACAGTTCACTGTTACTGCCCCCAATACATCCCTGTATATCAAATGTCTGTTTCATCATCACCGACTTCAGAATGATGGCTAACAACCCCCAAATAGTTGCAAATTGTAAGCAATCCCACAGATGGTCGACCTATCAGCCCGTTTATAGCTGGTTCAAATGCAAATTGACAACCATCCATTGAGTGACAGTCAGTTTGCCTTCGTAGTATTATCTCATGCGTTCTTAAAAAATCACCTAAATCCTCATTATGGAATGACTCTTTATTCCCTTGTGCATGCCAACAAATATCTTTTAAGGAGGTGTATGTGTGAAATGCCAGTTTTCAGTGTCTTCAATTGTGCAATGGATTCTCTTAGGGTCAGTGCTAACCACCTCCAGTCACCCATTTCATCTTTATTCAACCCTAGCGCTTGATCACTACCACGCCCCTGTACTTCATTTTTTAACTGGTTTTGCTCATTCTTCCCTACTGTCTTGCTGGGGGGATCCTTTGATCCCTCACAAGAGTCAGACCATATCCATATTGCCTCAGCTTCTGTGTCTCTTTAAGTATGGTTTCTTGGACAGGTTTAGAGGCAATAACCAATATAACCCTGTCATTTCTATTGGAGTCAAAGAAATCAACTTTCCTCTTGATTAGGCTCAGGTTCGGAATTTCAAAGAATAACAATAACATTGTAGCTCTATTCAAATTATCTGCCCCCCCCCACCCCACCACTGTGGTCAAATAGAAATTCCAATTTGAGGCGATCTTTCAAGAATCCTTCCTGAACCATGCCCTTGTCCTGTCTCAAGGGAAATATACAAGGCTCCCTCCGAGGGGGCCTATCCTGTCTTAACAAGGCATTTCCATCCACTCCTAGAACTCCCTTATCATTCCCCTCCTCATGGGTGAGCCTAACAGTCTTCGAGTTACACTCAATTACTCGTTCACTGTCTATGTATGTCTAGCATTTGTCATTGGTCTTATAACTCTTGAGGATTCCCTTTCTTCTCATCATGGTCATACTCTCCTGTTTAGCCCCTCTTGGCAAGAAATCATATTTCTGCCCACTCTCAATACCGCCTTGTCGTTTCGCTCTTCATAGTTTGACCTAAAGCCCCACAGATTTGGCTTTGTTACTCCACTTCTAACAGTGCGTGTCTGACACTCAGTATTGATCTTAATATACTTGAGGTTACCTTTCTTTTTATCAGTGTCAAGCTCCACAGTTGGGAACATATGCTTCAATCTGTTCCCGGTCCATGCCGGAACCTGTCCCCCCTAACTTTAACTATACTGGTCTGACACTCTGCATTAAACTTGCCAATTCCAGTCACAATACTAGGCTCAGTCTCTTCAACTAGTAGCCTACCCTTGGATCTACTACTTTGCCCTTTTAACTGTAACTCCCTTGTTTCTTTTGTAGATATATCCAAATGTATGGGGGTTGAGGTACGTTGGTATAATTTGCATTGTTTTCATACATGGTCACATTCCCACCTGTAATAATCGACATCTTAGAGACAAGAGGCAAAGTGGCTTCCTCTTGCTCCCCATCATTTACCCTTACTTCACCGTTCTATATTACTGAATGACTAGTGGTATTTCCTTGGCTGGCTGTTTTCTCCCACAATTATTATGACATAAATTACGTAAGAGTTTCCTAGAAGATTTCCGACCCTTCTTATATTCATTAGTAGTTTTTTTTCCTTCCCTTTTTTATTTTTTAGGGCTTTGCTGTTATAATTTAGGCCATTCTTACTTGATCCATTATTCATTTATTTATTGGACATTTGTAATAGCACCTATACACAAGTGTTTCTAGGCGCAACAGTACAAGTTGGGGGGGACATGGGAAAGAGGTATAACAACAACTGGTTATAATGACCTTGTGACAATCCTACCGTGCAAGACAAGGTGGTAAGTGCAGGGGGAGCGGGTGGAGGGCGAAGTGCAGGAGTGGAGTGCCCAAAGGGAGGGGGGGGTGGCCAAGTGGTGGGGGGGCCAAGGTGGCAAGTGCCAGAGGAAAGAGAGGGGGAGGGGAGGATGAGTGCAATGGACAGTGGAAAACAGGTTAGGGCTAGTCCTGCGAAGGAAGCCTGATGGCAAGTCCTGGCAAGGGATGCTGGGGGGACCAGCAGAGGTGGCCCCTTTGTGACTCTGAAGGGACCAGTCCCATTCGCAGTGGCAGAGGGAACATTAGCACTGGAGGGGGAGACGGAAGGGAGAGGAGAAAAGGAATGTTTTGATAAGTTTCCAGAATTTAAGAAGATCCGGCTGAAGTCTGAGGGGAGCAGCGAGGCCGTTCCATAGGGAGGAACTAGCCGAGGAAAGGGATCTACCTCCCACACTCTGCTTGGAGAAGCATTTGACTTGCAGAGAGTTGGAGCCAGAGGACCAAAGGACTCTGGTAGGGAGGTATTATCTCAAGCTGATTGATTTCGTTTCTTAAAAATCTTATATATCTCCTGCTTCATGGCAGGTTCCAGGCAACCCTTTCCTATTGACAGCAAGATACGGAATCGATTACATCCTCCAATATAGCATTGGCTGCACCCTCTCTCAACTTGTTACCATGGGTCATCTCACTAGGTTTACAAGTTATTAAATTCTGCTCTACTCTAACAACCCCTTCTCCACAGCCTCAACTGTCCAATCGATTTAGGGATGAGGAGATTTCCCCTAGTTAATAAGAGTAACCCTTTAATTCATTGTTCATTGTATCACATAGTTCCAGGAGAGAAACAAACACCTGGTGGAAATCTTTCCAAGTGGGGGTGAAATGTTTACCTCTATCAGATTCCGTGGAATATAGTTCAGAGTTAGAGCTGCTAGCTGCTCCACTAGTAGGTGAATCTGCTTCCTCTGTAAAGATGGGCTTGGAGGGGTATTTTATTAAGGAGGAGCTGATAGATGGTAAGTCAATTCTATTAGAAACCTTTGGACTTAATCCCAGAATGTGTTCTTGTAACTCTGGCAATTGCTCGAGTGTTGCAAATGGTGATTTTTCTGAGAGCACTTGCCACTTTGGAATGATCTGGTTTACCAAGGTCTCAAGGGAAAGGACAGTCCCTCTCACTGTTTCATCAGCATGCGCATTCCCTTTGCTGAGGTCATCTTGAGGAGCAAGATGTGCCACACATTTCACATCCACTATTTCTGTTGGGAGCCTCATTGATTCTAAAAGTATATTTACATATTCTGCAGTAATGATTGGAGCTAAATAACCTATTTCTTTTCACAAACAAGCTAACGTAGTCATCTACTATCCCGATGGCATAGTGAGAGACTGTATAACTTGCTTGCTTGCCGCTATGGTGCATGCTTGTGCTAATTATGTTATCTGAGCTCAATTCACTCTCTCTATTTGCTTACCTCCGATTACTTCAAATGTAGTGCATACTGCCTATTCCAATTTCAATTCCCTTATTTCATTCCTCACACAACTCCCACCTAGGTACAACTGCTCTTCAGGATTTTGTTTCATGCCACTCTGTTCTTGGTTTTATGGGGACACTCATAGTAAAATACATTTTATTTCCTCGCTACCACTGGGGCAGGGTAATAGGGATGCTGGGTGCAATACCGAACATGTGTAAGGGTTACATTTTCGGAATTCAGAAATATTCACTCATATTCGGGGAGGCACAATGTAGATAGATGCTGCATTACTTAGTAGTATGGCAGTTACGGCGGGAGGAAAAGCCACTTCAAGGGGTGATCCCAGTACCCAGCACTCTATTTACTCAACCCTGTTGTCAAGATTTGAGGGTCGCGAGGAGTATAAATACCTCCGTCCCTAAGCAACCAACAGCGAGATACAATATACTCGCTGTTTGAGGATTAGGGCCACAGGTGGCAGGTACAGGAACACCAGGTCCTCCGGCTGGCTGCTGAAAGGGAATGAGCAGTTAGTTGAGTACAAGACAGTCTAAGTGATCAGTTATAGTAAAAGAGAGGACACCTAGCAGGAGATGGAAAATTGGGTACTCTACTAGGAGGCAACCTGAAGAGTGGTAGAATGTTCAAGGGTAGGTACCTGTTCCCTCAGTGGATCAAGCAGCAAGGATTGTTAAAGTACCAGAAGGTAGAAGTTGATGCTGGCTTTACACACTGGAAGCACCTAAAGAGCAGAACAGAGCGTAGAAAGTGCGGGTCAAGTTGAAAGCAAAGTCTGAGTTTCCGTGTCGCCTGAAGCAAAAGGAAAGTACTGACACAATCCGTGGAACGTTCCAAGGTCAAATAAACAGGTCCTTAGGAATGAAATGCGAGGCAGTCAAGGGTCAGGCAAAAGGGAGTCCAAGTAAAGTAATCCGAAGTCCAGATACACAGAAAGCAGGATCGATGAAACACAAACGCCAAACGCCGAAACGAACAGCTGAGAAGTATTGTACAATGGGATCACAGCTGATTTATGGCATTGCCACGGGACCCGAGTCACGTGATCCGGATGCGTGCATCAGATGCCGGGCACCGTCATTCAATGAGGGGGAAGCATGGAAGTCCAGTGGGCGTGACTATGGGCGTGACAAAGTCCGAGATGCTGCGTCCTGTTCTTTCCTTCTCTTTCCATCGCGTCGTATCACCATGGAGACGCCCCCACTTATCCGTGAGTAAGCGCGCCGTGGGAGTTTCCATTTTGCATATACGCATTGGCGTCCGCTCCAGTACCTCTTGTGCATGCCCCAAGCTGGAGGAACAGGCCCCTCATGTGAGGGCTGATTGAGAGAACGTTTATGCTTGGGTGGGCTGTGTGGCCTAGTGAGAGAGCCTGAATGTCCATGTGGACGTGTGTGCATGACACCTGTACTGCCTGTGTATCTGCGGATACTGACTGGAGGTTGGTGGTAATCAGTGGTCAAGTCCTAAAAACAAAAAGTACGGGGAACCCATTAACATCACAGTTGAATGTGGTGTCACCAGAAATTAGCATTTCAAGGTGCCCTTTGGAAAAAGTGGGGGAACTTCTGAAAGAAGTAGTGGGACTCCGTCCACCCGCGTGCACCGTCGACTTGAGCCCTGGTGGTAACCCTTCTGCCACTGGATCTAGTACTCTATGTATTATACTATTTGTCAGTGTTTATCCCTGTGCTTCTATGTTAGCGTCACTTGCTCTGCACTATTTGTCCCTAAATCCCATATGGTCTCAGTAATAGCATAATTTTGTCATGGGAGTAGACGAGGTAGGCCTCTCCACTGGGGTCCCTTCATTATTTCATGGATATGTATTTTGCCTACTTTATTACATCATTTTATATTTGATTCTTCTAATTAATTTGCTGGACCTTGAATCTCCTAACCTTTCTGACCCCTAGGAAAACCAAAATTCCCCCGTTATGCCAGTTTCATTATATTAAATGCCCCATGTACAGGGAATTTGATATGTCTGTCCCCTTTTATCACTATGTTTCATTTTTATAGGTACCTATGTGTTTCTGGTCAGAAGCATATGTACATAAAGTATGGTGCCAGGCCCCGATCTGTTGTTCTGATTCTTCAGAATGGTTCCCCATCTTAATACTCTCTTTTATTAATTCCTGAACTCATTTGCATGTCATTTACTGGTTGACTTTAGTCTCACTTCTCTTTTACCTTGAGACTAAATCCCACACATTTTTGGGAATGTTTCCTTAATTCTGGCTCAAACCCTTTCTCCCCTGGTTCCACCATCAGTACTGATCTACTCATTTTTACGCGGCTTCCTTCACAGCGTGGTTAATGTGTTTTGTTTTAATTCAATAATTTATCCCCCTTTAGTTATTATGATTATTATTGAACATTTTCATTATTACTCCCCTTAATTGTATCCCCCCTCTACGAATGCAGCCTTAAAGTTAAATAGTGCAGCTTTCATGCAGCCCTGGGAGAAACACCAACCTTTGGAGGCTGCTCTCCTCTGAAACCTGTTGCGAGGTTCCAATTAGTCCTCTTACCTTTCCGGGTGTTCACCAAGGGGTTCGAAGGGAAGCCATCAGCTACTCCCATAACCACCGTTTTAACTGGGCATTGTGAATCTGATAAACCAGATCTTGAAACCTGAAGCACATCAACAAATAATCGAATAGGAAGAAGGCAGCAAAGCCAGAGGCAAGGTCTACTTCAAAACAGCAGCACAGAAATGGAGTGGGAAACCAGAAGAGTATCCCCATCCCACAATGATGCCCCTGAACACAGACATCTCTAGGTTTTACACAATGAGTTTCATGCAGAAGAATGAGTATGATACATTTAGTTGGTTACATTAATCATGGCTTTCCTAACCATACATTCTTTTGACTTTGTGGGGCATGGATTTGCAACATTTTCCAAGCTTGGTACAATTCTGCTCAGCCCACCCACGTGCATGGACCATCTGTCCTAAAGGAACTTTCCATTACCCATAGTGGGGCTTAACTTCAAACCCACCATTCACCTGGTACATTCTCAGGCAGCTAAATCCAGCTTCTTAACATAATACTGGCCACACCTGCACCTTAGACGGTGGTTTAGATCAAAGCCTTATGGGCACTCGTGCTTGTCAACCAACCATCTTTCTCTCCATGTGACCTCCCCCGGTATGGGGGACTATACTGCAACATTACCACAATAATGACCGTTTTTTTTTCATTGTCCGAGGGTAAGTCAGCAGACCTAAAGTAAAATGTTACATGCTTCAACTGTCTCGGCAAAAGAAGATTTTTGTTAAAAAACGGATACTATTTAAAGGAGAGTTCCGGGACTTTTTTTTTATTGTCCCTACGGGTCGGCCATGTGTTTGTAAGCATAAATCGGTAGATCGTAGGAAACTTTCCTATGGACCTTACCCGACTTTTCGCCCCTTATCGCACTCGAAATCAGCCTCCATTTTGTGATAATCCTATCATTCCGCCGCATCGACCTGGCTCACCTGCCTTTGCGGCACTAAATCAAATCCCCCGCCCCTGAAACAGACTTTATCAAAACATTCATATTCCCCGCCTCTATCCGTGACGTGACTGTGCTGCGTAGGCAAACGCGCCCAGGCGTCTTCTACGCGACTCCACACAGACCCCGGAAATCAACACAGATCAGCTCACAATACAGCGCACCACAATTCGGAATATGAAACTGTACTTTGAAATCAAACCGCAAGATTGTAAATGTGGTAAAGTACATTTATTTGACATCAAATGTTTAGAGAATATTCAGCGATTTGCATTTTTATTTGCTCATGTTCCAAAAAGTTCGTATTGAGGAACGCGATGGTCCTTTGCTGTACACAGGGTCTTAGAGCATCTCACAATACAGCACCACAATTCGGAATGTGAAACCGTGGTTTAAAAGCAAACGGCAAGATTGTACATTTGGCAAAGTACGTTTATTGGACATCAAATGTTTAGAGAATATTCAGCGATTTGCATTTTTCTTTGCTCTCGATCCAAATTAGTTCGTCTTGAGGGAAGCGATGTTCGTGTGCAGTACACAGGGTGTTGGTTTACGATAAAAATAAGCTCTTCTGTCGCACTGATAATCGCATGGCTGTTCCAACAACGAGGCGCTAGGCCACCACAATGGTAGGTATGTTGCATCTAACCGTTAGTACCGCGTAAGGGCATACTTGTACTTGGCGATCGTCCCATAAAATGGTCAGGGTGGTAACGTTGTTCACGCGGAGAAGCAACTGGCGGCTGTAGAAGCCGTCCGCCGGTGTCTGGTACTCGTGACACAGACAGTAGTGAATGATGTACCTAAAAACATAAAAAATGAAATTAGTCTCACCATCAGATCCTTATTAAAATTATTCATTTCATAGCGAGGACAGCGCTACTGGGTGTACACAAGTGTTTAAAGGCGTGGCGAGGCATGGAGGGGGGGGGGAGTGCAGGTGGAGAGTGGAAGGGCCCAGGACTGAGGTCGCAGACAGTGGACCAGTTGTAGCAGGGGAGAGGGAGAGAGAAAGCAGAAGCAAAGAGGAAGGTTTTGAGGTGCTTCAGTAAAAGCAGATGTTTCTCCTCAAGATAGTGCGCGGTAGAAAACAATATGCCACATAGAACGAACAAGTACAACTGAACCCGTCTTTAAAGCCACTGTATAGTAATGAAATTGCGGTATAAACTCATCAAAAGTTACTTACATTATATTTGCATTTTCCATTGTGTCTCTGTGTAGGGCAGACCCGAAACACCACTCCTTCTTTGCCGACGTTACTTCTTCTAATGAACGTGGCTCATCGTTTCGTTTCTGAAATTTTATTCATTATCTTTTCTTAGTCTTTCAGGATGGTCCCGGCCTGTCAAGGTCAAATCACAATAGAACCTTATATTGGGTCGTGGGCCGTTCCGCCACCCGAGCAAAACATCAAAGCAGCTGACCTTCACTTTGAGCGAGCACACATTTCTAGTTAGCTGCAGTTAGTTTTAGGGACATCTTGTCTGCGTGCCTTTTTTTTTATTGTCCCTATGGGTCGGCCATGTTTTTGCAATACGGAAACATTCTATAATTTTTGTAAAAATGATTTATATTACTGTTTGGTTTAATTGCAATGGGCCTGCAACATGAGGAGACTCGAGAGAACAGACAATCAAATTACAATCATTTAAACCGTGATGTGTATTTCTCAATGAGCTCTGCTTTAGGTGGACATGGAACAGAGGCAATGTTGGGTGGCAATGCAGTTGTCCCCTGCATAGGTTCGTTCACCACTCCATGTATGTGCCTATCGAGGACATCTACGATAAGTCTCTCAATAAACTCATATTGCATATCCTCAAACACTGGTTTGATCACCCATTGTTTACTTCTTTTAGTGAAGGCCTTATTGTAGCGAAGCGTCCCTAAAGTTCCGGTCGTCCTACTTTGTTGACGGCCAACATTATGGTTATGTGCCAAGACCGCTAAAAGAGTCCGATTTATCATGCCTTCCATGCCAAAATGCAATCTTTTGGGCCTGTACTTGAGGCACATATTGTGGAACACCTCCAAATCTCCTGTGTGGCAGAATTCCGTGAGTCCCCTCAAAGCTTTTGTTATAGTTTTATCAAATACAATCTTTTCAATGGCTTTGTGAGTGGGTGATGAAGGAATCAACCACTTCTTCTTCCGTGCCTCCTCTGTGGACAAATGGCCATGTTCACATTTGTGGAAATGCTCATTTGTCGACCATCGATGTACGTTGCTACAGTGCAACATTACTGACCGCCATTTTTCCAGTAGAATTTCCAACGACCCTTCACATGTTTTTGAGCTCCACCAAAGATGGTTGCTGATTGACTTGGACCACTGTGAAATACCTTGCAATTCTTTTTTTTTACCTGCAGCAGACAATTTTTTATTGATTGATTTTGCAAGATGCCAAACGTCAAATTGGTGATTTATATTTTTGTACTGTTCTCTCATTGTCTTGGCAATTGAAACGTGTCTGTCCGTGGCTATCAGGTCGATCACCATTCCCCGCGATTGTAGTTCTTGCAATGATGCTACAAAGCCAACTTTCTCCATGGCCACTGAGGATGTACTTTGTGACACCTGCACGACCACCGAACTCACAATTTTCTTACTTTCCATGTCCTGAAAGTGGTAGGTGCAGTACTTGGCTGAAAATCCTGGGCTGTCGCACTGTCCATCACCGGCTAGCCTGAAGCGTTTGCCCGCGAATGTACTTTCCATTGACATTTTTTCCATTCTCCAAGCTTCGCTGATGGCTGGAAATAGATAATCGGTTTGGTATTTGTAGAACTGACTTTTCGCAATGAAATGGATTCCCACAAACTGAAAGAAATACTGTAACTTTTTAAAACTTGAACCACTAAAAAGTGCGGCCGCTGCACAAAGTAGATTGCCTGCTGGCAGTTGCCCCAGCATGGGTTGTGCAGACCATGCGAACGGATGATATTGTGTACAGGTGGCATGTATTTTAAGGTTAGTGCCTCGAATTGCACGAGTCACATTAATCAATGGCTCCCCACATACTTCCCCACCAACCGAATGCCCACATTTCATCATCATAATAATATCCATCAAACAGCTATCGAATACAATGAATTTGGCCTCTTTCCTTATACTTTCACTCTGCATCCCAGCTGGTTCGGCCTGTAACGTTGAGGACATGTCACTCGCATGAAAGGTACAATCTCTGATATCGTCTTCCGCTATGCTGAGTGATATTGATGGTGTTTCATTGTCGTCCACGTCATTCTCTTCCATTGCAACATCTGTTCCTTGTCCGGAGATGGGAGAAAAAAACAATGTCTTCAACTTTCGCGCGCTCTTATTTTTTGCGGGTGTGGATTCTGTGAATTGATCTCCGACTGCATCCAAACTACCAGGAGGACATTCACTATCAATGGCTGGTGGTGGTATAGCTCCGTTGTCAATCACTTCATATTCTTCCCATTGGCACGATGCATCTCCAGTCTCAAGTCCCTGCCAAAAGGTTTGACAAGCAACATCTCTCGTTCGCTTCACTGTCTGTGTAGATTTAGTTCTTACACCCACTCGCAACTAGAGGACAGATTAGAAAAGGGATGTTCAGTTTAAACACAACTTACAGTATTGAACTATTGACAGTGAAAGACAACATAATATAGTGAACAGGACACTAACCTTCTTTTGCTTTCTTTTCTTTGAAACTTTCTTGCCTCGAACTTCAACATCTGGACGCTGTTGCTCCGACTCGTGTGTGCATGTCTCCACTTCCTCTCGCGCTGCAACGACTATATTTTCATGATAAGCACATCCATCACTCACTGAGGCTCCATCGACTCCCTGAAACATAGAACTTTCATTAGTATGTATAATAATATTGAAAACACAAAATGTACTTGGGGACCAATACCCATACGTACATCTCAATAGCAAAACACGAATGAACGCATTGTGTAGAACATTCAAACGACAATAGTTCACGCATTGTTGATCTAGTTAGATTGAACTGTCAAGATCCATACCTCGGGCTCCGCATAGACTTCCATTGATGATATTATTGAAGATGACGCTTCAGCAACTCCCTGAAACACAGTAATTGCATTAGTATGCTTTTCTATTTTGTTAAAAAGAACATAAACTTTGAGCAGGCGTCAACGGCTCATCTAAATAGACCTGCACAAATGATCAGTTGTCTAAAATAAATAATGGATATGTAAATATGATTCGATTTGCTCGATCGTTGGAAGTGTCACCACCCAGAGATCTGCATCAACTACTAGGGGTGATGTTCTTGTAGAAGAAGCTCCGTCATCTCCCTGAAACATAGTACTTGCGTTAATAAAGAAGGAAGTATAGCGGATGTAATCACGTCATATGATTTCGCTTGATCGAACTGTCAGTATCCATACCTCGAAATGCATAAGAACATCAAGGGACGATGTAACTGCGGTGCACACTTCTGCAAGCTGTTGCGCCGACCCGTAACTGCATGCTCCCCCTTCTACTTGGACTAATGCTCCATCGACTCCCTGAAACATAGGACTTTCATTAGTAATGAACACAATATTGAAAAAAGAAGACAAATAGGAGGGCGACGACAGAAGGACATATCAATGGCTAAAAACGAAAGAAACGTACCTCGAGCATCTGAGTGACATCTACGGTTGTCGTCAATGCGTTGGACTCCTCAGCATCTCCCTGAAAGACAGTACTTGCATTATTTTGGATAACAATAATTATAACTGAAAACAAAGACTAGAGGACGAGTACAAGGGTGTACCATTAGGTAAAATAATTACACGATCAATTAAAACTATTGATTTACATGCCTAAAACAAGTCAGTGTCAGAATAGCTAAGTAAGATTACCCGATAGGCGCTTGAAGTGGCTGATGACTGCAATAACGACACGGATGGAGAATCTTCCGCCTTCATATTGAGTGGATACATAAATGGGGAAATTATTGTTAGCTACTGCTACACACTACCGCAAGGCCGAGAACTAGATCCGTAAACTTGACTCACCAGTGGAGGCATGTGGACGAATAGAGTGGGAATAGCGGTTGAGAGCAATTTTCGCCTCGCTCGCGGTGTTTTCTTCTTTATTAGCAATGATGTGGAGTACATGTCTGGGCTAAAGTGCCTGCTGCAGATGCGGTATCGATCACCCCTCTTGTCCGCAAAGACTTCTAGGACTCTACTTTCTAGCTCAGAGGCTGGATATCCGCAATATCGGACCCATCCTCTTATCTGATCTATTGTCTTAGGGAAAACATGCATTATAGTACCTTCAGATTTGTTATGGGTCTTCGAAGGGCAACCGCCAATGGAACAGGCAGGCATTATGGAAAGTTCTGAAAAGTAAAGATCAACAATTCTCTATGAATACCAATGTGTTAAAACAGTAAATGACACATAAAAGGTTCAATGCAAGGTCCGTTTTGGTTCTTGGAACTATACACGTTATTCACATGCGGATAAGTATTTCAATAACTTTCAAAAAATAGAAAAAGTAATTTGACTAAACTCAGAACATGTGACTAGTTCCTTGCATGTACTGTCGTGAACGAAAAGAAAACATGGATGCAATTTGATGACTACTAGCAAATAGATATAAATTAAAAAATTGGACGCAAAATGATTATGGTACATGGACTTACCTTGACGAACAAACAGTTAGATGCAGGGATCAGAGTAGTTTCTTGTCATAGAACAGGGAGCAGTTCACAGGTTGCAAACTGACGAGTTTGCTCAAAGTGGTCACGGAAGTTCACAGAGACGAAGAGCAGATAACCAGCACCTTCACGGGTTGACTAGCAAAGCGCAAAGAAGTTCTCATTAGAAATATGAGGTGGGTTATAAAGAATTCGAACCAGGGGTGTGTTTGTGAATGAATGACGTGTATATGTCGTGGCATTATGTGGATTGCAGGGGGCCGTCCAGCGTGAGGGGGATGCTTGGCAGGAGACACGGGGTCTGGAGGTAGACATGGGAACAACAAACCCATGCTCTATAGACCACTTTGAAGTGTACATGGTCTTTGGCACCTCTTGGCCTTTATCGCTCCCTGACAGCTCCACTTGCCAGCAGCTCAAGTACCCCGGTGCGAACTGCCTTTGATAGGGCGGGGGGTGGATCGGGGCGGTGGTCGTGCAGACAAGACACAGGAAGACTCGTGAATGGAGACACACTTATGTGGATTGCAGGGGGCCGTCCAGCGTGAGGGGGATGCTTGGCAGGAGACACGGGGTCTGGAGGTAGACATGGGAACAACAAACCCATGCTCTATAGACCACTTTGAAGTGTACATGGTCTTTGGCACCTCTTGGCCTTTATCGCTCCCTGACAGCTCCACTTGCCAGCAGCTCAAGTACCCCGGTGCGAACTGCCTTTGATAGGGCGGGGGGTGGATCGGGGCGGTGGTCGTGCAGACAAGACACAGGAAGACTCGTGAATGGAGACACACTTATGTGGATTGCAGGGGGCCGTCCAGCGTGAGGGGGATGCTTGGCAGGAGACACGGGGTCTGGAGGTAGACATGGGAACAACAAACCCATGCTCTATAGACCACTTTGAAGTGTACATGGTCTTTGGCACCTCTTGGCCTTTATCGCTCCCTGACAGCTCCACTTGCCAGCAGCTCAAGTACCCCGGTGCGAACTGCCTTTGATAGGGCGGGGGGTGGATCGGGGCGGTGGTCGTGCAGACAAGACCCGTTTGCCGCAGGGCCTCACCAAGGAGAGGCCATCTAACTGAATGTAAGAGGATGGCTGCAGGATCTACTACATGGAAGGCAGGGGGGTGAGTTTATAAATACCTCACCCTCCCAGGAGAATATACACTAGATTCATTTAAAAAATCAAAACAACCATTGTTAAAATATATGTTGGGCTTTATTTTAGATTTTAATTAAACATAAATAATAAACATTACACATTGTAAAGTTGAGGTTGCAGCACATCGAGGGAAAATCCGCGGTATTGTCCACTGTCACTGGGGAAATGTTGTCTAATGGCAAGTACCGCACAGGCAGGTATTACTCTCCGAACGCGGTGTCCGAGCCTCCCGTGAAGCCACCAAGTGAAGCAACGATAGGCCACCAGCCTGTACCACCTGTGAAAAAAAAAGATGCAAACTGTATTAAACTGACCAAACTTTCTTATCAATGTCGATTCAGGTAACACATGTCATTTTTCTTAGAAAAAAATTATATCTAGAAAATGCACTATATGGAACCAATTTACATGCGTTCCAATGATATGTAAATGTAATTTTATATGTGGGAGACGACCATGAAATAGTGGTGGCATCACTGACATCACAAACAGAGTATACTTACTCGTTACTCGGATTACGCGGACGAACAGTGCCACGAAGTTCGTGCATAAGCACCATCATCATCCTCAACACTGTCCGTGAGAGGCAGGCTTCCCTGAACTCTGGCAGCTCGGTGATGCATTGCGGACTTTGCTCGCCTTCCTGCTGACTTTGCTCGCTTTCCGAAATGTAGGCCAAGCACCCGGAATTTTCCCGGCAGCAGCAGTTCTCCTCCTCAGTTGGCATTAGCTCGCACCGATTGCACGTGCACCAGGTGGAGACGCCGTCCATGCGACATGGTCCAGGCTCTTCATCCGTTGACTGGTCCTCCCAACTGCCGTCCGAATCCCCATCGTTTTCGCGTGCTTGCCTTTCCAGTAGTTCTTCCTCGGTGTACTCGGGCTCGTACATATACGGCATTATTGTGGCCATTGTGCGGTAAAGATAGTAAAATAATTTATAGCGGTGGTACTGGTATCTGTTCACACGGGCTACAAGCGGCGAAGGTAGCTGACCAGAGCACTGAAACGAGTCACAGAATACTCAAAGTAACACAGAGAGAGGAATGGAATCGAAAATCTGCTGCTGTATGTTGTGAAACGGTCTGTTTATACTTATTGGGGAAAGAGGCGTCCTGCCATTTCCATGGCAACACGTCAATAGCTGAGGCGCAGCGATTGTTGACACGAGACGTGCTTGAAATGGGCAGTACGCGTCTGCTGATGTCAGGCTCAGGGGCGGGGGATTTGATTTAGTGCCGCAAAGGCAGGTGAGCCAGGTCGATGCGGCGGAATGATAGGATTATCACAAAATGGAGGCTGATTTCGAGTGCGATAAGGGGCGAAAAGTCGGGTAAGGTCCATAGGAAAGTTTCCTACGATCTACCGATTTATGCTTACAAACACATGGCCGACCCGTAGGGACAATAAAAAAAAAGTCCCGGAACTCTCCTTTAATTGTAGCAACACTGTAAACTGGCTCTTTTAAAATATTTACATTGCATTTCTAATGATCACTTACAGGATATGTTGTAATCATAATAAGAATGTTCCACTTGCCCTACTAAGCAAAGCAAATTATCAAACCCTAGAATAATCATGAACATTATCTCCTAGTGTAAACTTTCGAAATACCTCCATGAGAAAGGGGAAAGGGATGTATTACACCAGTGAGGTTTCCTCACTGTTTTGCATACAACCAAAGAGCATTTTGGGAACATAATAATGACCACAAATCTTTATATTTAACAAGTATGTCTGTCATAAAAGTGATGTATGCTTTAATCAATATGTACATCATATACACTGGGCTTGGTTCTCATTTAAGTTTTCAGAACACTCACCCTAACATTACAGTGTTTGTAGCCACTGCTCCTCTTTGTTCCCCCAGACTGTTACCTATTTGCCTCTCTGCCAACCCATATTGGACTCCATTTGTCCTCTTTGCAGGACAAACTGTTAAGGAACTTTCATCTGTCACCAACGTTCACTGGTTCGACTTATTCAACATCTCTTCCTCAAATGGTATCTTCCCAGTCTGTTAGAAAACAGACACGGTCATACCTCACATGGATGAACCATGTGCTGACCCCGCCAACCTGTCCTTCTACAGGTCTGACTCCTCTCTCCTACCCTACCATTCTAAAATCCTAAATAAGGTTGTCTTCAACCACATAGTCAACTATCTCGAGGTAGACCCCATACAGATTCCACTGTTAACACTCCACTGAAATCCATGTTTCCAATGATCTTACCACTACCCAACACTCTCATCTCTCCTCTGTTTTCACTCTTCTAGAGCTTTCCACTGAATTTGAAACTATGAATCATCCTTTGCTTTTTCAAACTCCCTGCTTTGCTACAGGAAAACTGTACTCAACTGTTGTTTTCACCACATACATGGCACAGACACTGCTTTAGTTTCTCTCTGGGATTTAGATTATTAATGAATTATTGTGTTTTGTTTTAAATATGTTTTGAATTTAGTAATTGAAATTTGGCAATCTAGGTATGTTGTGTTATGTAAGATATTGTAAATGGTGCATGTTTATGATACAAATAGATTGGAATAATATGTTTTGATGAGAATTATTGTATCTATTAATGTAGAATCGTAACGTTAATGGGGTTTGACTATTTGGAATTTTTTCCTAAACTTGTCCTTTACGCATGGGTTTCTGTAATATTAAAAGAGTAATTCCATTACCACCACTGCTGAATTCTGAGATGTGACTGAAAAGTGAAGGATTTATCTCCATCAAGATTCTGGAGGTAAACCCTCCACTTTAAGGTTAGAAAAGCAGTGGATTTACCCCTGCAGAATTACCTGTCATGGTAATCCTAATAAATCCCCATGAAGTCCATATAGGGGATTTACACCACCTTACTCCCACTGTTAATCTGGGAGCTATTCTGCTGGACCGAGTGGTGGAACAGTAGACAGTTATGTTATGTTAAGATAACTTATAAAGCGCACGGTCGCTCGGAAGCATCATGGCGCTGGAGAGGGAGGACAGAAGCCCTGAAAATGTGTAAACCAGACCTCACAGAATTAAAAAAGATATGTTTCAAGAGCCTTAAAGGCCAGATGGTGAGAAATCTTTTTCAATGTCATGGGGAGCTTGTTCCAAAGCTGTGCCGCTGCAATGGAAAAGGCACGTCCCCCAATCCGGGAGCGGCAAAAGGATGGCACACAGAGTAGGCAAGCCGATTTGGATCTCATCGCTTTGGAGAGTAGCGTAAGAATTTAGTACGGAGATACTCGGCACCCTGACCGTGAAGTGTACGATGCACAATGCATAATGCCTTAAACTCAATGCGCTGGGTAACCGGGAGCCAATGCAAACAGCAAAGTACCAGGGAAATATGGGCACCATAAGGTAATCCAGTTGCCACACGCACTGCAAAATTCTGAAGGCGCTGCTACAGTGTTGGTGGCAATGTTACAGAATTACCCCAAAATTCATAATACGGCCGATATTGATAACTTTGAAGATGTAAGGTCTTGTTCAGAGAAAATAGACTGTTGAATCTCCTCCAAGGTATTCCAACTAAATTCCAATAAGACTGACTTTTTTCAGTTTGGTTCTTTACAGCAGATCAAGAACCCAGACTTCTTGCCTGCTTCACCGTCATTGTTTGCCTTCCTATGTTCTATACCAATAATGTTAAAAACCTAGGCACTAGCTGGCAGACAGATCTAAACATGTTCTCCCAAGATGGTGATGTTGTAAAGGCTGATTTTTACAAGCTCAGGATACTGCAGTAGACACTTGTTTTTGTGCCAAAAGACGACCATGCTCATGTGATCGGATCTTTCATTAATGCAAAATGGGATTTTTTTGTTGCATTATGTGCCGGGCTACCCAATTGCCCACTTGATCGTCTTCAATGAGTTCAGAATGACGAGGTCAACTTGGTTACCAGCTTCTCTAAACATGACTGGTCACCCTGCCAAGATATCCTGTGCACTGGATTCTGGTTAAAAATAGGTTTGCTTTCAAGATACTTTACCTTGTCTTTAAATGTCCTTATGTTCTAGCATCTAGGTGCATGAAAAATAAAATTGTTCTTTACCGACCATCATGGTCGTTATGTTCAGGGCAGCTATTTTAGGTATATATTTCAAAATCCAGATTACAAAATTGGGGTGATTGTAGGTTTGTTGTTATTACCTTGTAATGTAAAACAATCTAGACCTGTCCATTCTCAAGAAGAACTATGTCTGCCATTTTGCAGAGTCTTCCAAACAACTTTTGATTTCTTAAAGATTGTCTGTCACTTTTTTCTTGATGTGCTTTGTCTGTATGGCTGTGTGATACAGATGCACAATCAAATCAATTCAAAATACCCCTATGTCTCTGACTGCTTCTCCTCTGTCTCATGGGACTCCAACAGCTCCACCCCAAAATGCAACCAAGTTGGGGTTCCTCAAGGATCAGCCCTAGGCCCATTTCTCTTCACCCTATACACCTCCTCCCTTGACATACCCTTTGGCTGTAACTATCACCTCTTTGCTGATAATACTCCAATCTTCTACTCCTTACCCTCTTTGACCCCTGAAATCCCTGAATGCAGCAAGAGCTGTGAAACTGCTATCCCCCATAGTATGGTTCTACTCTTTCTTGTGGTCAATTCATAAAAGATGGAAGTCAACGTCCTCCCTTTGCCCAAAGCCACCCCCTTCACTTTCTTCCATCCTTTCGACTGACCTCCTCGCCCCCTCACCCACTGCAGGCAAAGTTGGGGTTCTCCTTGACAGCGAGCCTGAAACTCTTCCAGTTCATCATGGCCACTGCCACCACGTCCAGATGCAACCCCTGAAACATTACAAAACATTACAAAGGTCTGTCCACATCTCGTGTACAAAACCCTCCTCCAACTACTATCACCAGTCTGGATGGCTATCCATGCAACATCACTCTTTACCTTCTTGCTACTAATCTATAAATCCATGCATGGTCTTGCCTCCTCCCACCCCACTACCTCACTGAGTGTATCACACTGTACTGTGCCCCTTCATCTCTCAGCTCCTTGTCTCTTCATGCTGTCTTTCCCCTTTCCTACATGCCCCAATCCACTGGAATGATCTTGCCCTGGCCACCAAAGCCATCTCTTCAATTGATCTCATGAAATTGTGGCTCAAACTCTACCTGCTAGCTCGGAAGGAGTCTATCCAGCATTTACAGTCTGCTATCAAAACTCACTGCTGTGGTAAATAAGAAACCCAAAGGCAGCAGAGCTCAGGATGAGGGTATAATGAATGTAAAAGCCCTGCCCCAAACACCAGACCCCAGAAATAGCCACCAACTGCCAACGCCTCTGCCTCAGGGTATCCTGGCCTTCCAATACATTCAACATGCTTTGGCATGATGCCACCAGCACCGTCATAGGAATACCACAACCACCTTCTCTCCAAATAAACAACACAAAAAGAAAAACTTAACAAAGGAATGGGAGAGAGAAGAGTGAAGAGCAGAAAAGAGAGAAGAGAATAAAAACAGAAAACTAAGGGACAAGAACACAAATAACACCGCTATGCCTGCCACAAAGGCTGTCATGCACTATCACCTTACCAATAGTCACACAGTTGGCCCAGTAGTCTCTTGCTCCTAAGGGGACATTATGCCCTCTGAACAATCCAGGGCAAGTGCCTCTTAGAACTAGGAACTACACTTGTGCTGGGTGGGTAGCACCACTGCTGGATGTCTCATCATCACAAGCCTTCCACCCTACACCGTGGTTGTCAGTGTCAGGTATACATACACCAACTCCACTCCTGCCAACTCCCATTTTTATCAATCTGTCCAAGCTCCAAATACTACCACCATTCACTTGTACGCCCCTGGGGTGCACTCCTAAGGGTTCACTGAATTTTGACAGAACCTTTATTGCTCATAACACCTTTTTATTGATACAGATAAGGTCCTTGAGCAGATACTCCTGTCTTCTCTTTGATGGAATTTGTTTATCAAAATAGGCCTTGTACTTAGGTTGGGCCTTGGCCATGAATTCATCCATCACTGCATCATTGACCTCCTTGGCAGGCAGCATCACATTAGCCCAGGCCACTTCTAATACTGCACGAACCTTCCCTAAACATTAGATTGGCAGGTTTAGGTCAATAGGTAGACATGACATAGACAAGCTACATTGGGAATGATTATGTTAAGAGTTTTTCTTTTTCATTGCACTTGCTAAATTTGAGAACTATTGATAAAAATGTAGTATGGTAGAGAATGTTAAAAATATACAAACAATGTATCACTGGCAGTGAAATATACCCTAATTGTGCTTCTTTGTATTTTTTCCAGAATTTATCAATGATATGATTATGCCCCTGAAGAAGAGTGCTTACTCGAAATGCGTTGGGCCAACACATTTGATACATTTCTTGTGACTGAAAAAGTAATATATGTAATTTCTTTATGCGAAATATTGGAACTTCATACAGAAACAGTTACATTTTCATTTAGAAATTGTAGAATAGGTTAATGGTTGCCGCCTTCTCCATAGGGGCACAACCATACCTAATACAGACCACACACAAATTATTGGTTCGATTGATTCAGACATTTGATAGTGTGCAGGGGACGGGAGTTCCCCATTGGGAACACTTTTCTGCTTCTTATAATCTTTCCAACCTAGATGCCAAGCTTGAAACTATCTCCCCCTCCCCGCAAACCACATAGAGATCTCTATTGACAGATTATGTATTAACCCATATCAGTACTTCTTTATTCAAAAGAGAACAGACTCAGGTGTGCATAGTGTTCTCCCTTTGGTTTCAAACATCGAATAACAATCCACTAGGACAATCATGAAACTTCTCCTACAGTCTGCCACCTGGTATGGCCCTACAACATTGATGCCCAGACAATTCCAAGTCCTTGGCAGAAACAGATAATAGACTGAAACGTTGGTTCATGGTTTGCTTGCTTTTGTCAGAATTTAGACATGGCCAGCATTCTATCATCATGCGCTCCACATGTCAACCACTCCTGGCTACCAATATTTTTCACAGAACTTCCTTTTGCCATTTCTCAAACGGGATGGACATTGTGTGAAAAGGACAACAGTTTTTCACGCAAAACCCCAGGAGAGACCAATTTGTGACCCCTAAACAAATACATCCCTCTTATAAGTCGCTCCTCCATTACTTCCCCAAAAGCCCTATTGTCTTTGTCTAGCAAACTCTTGTCTGACAAATCAGCACAGACATACTGTGAAATCAGAGACAAGACCTGGTCCTGCCCCATCTCCTTAATCCAGATCTCCCATGAAAAAATTCTAGGCTAACTGTGCAACACTAGCCACCACTGCATCTCCTTCCTCCTTCCATCTGTTGCTCGGAGCTGACCAGGGCATCCAAGACAAAAGCCTCAGCCATGTTCTGAGCGCCTGGTACATACACTACCCAATAACCATACTCTAGAAGTCTGAAGAAAGGCAGAGAACGTTGGGGGTATCTCTGTACAACCCCTGCACACTTAATACTTCGACCAATGACTAATCGTCTGTGTGTGTGAATGGTGTTAGATTTCCCCCAAATGTACAACACCCCAAAAGCATGGCAACAGTTCCCTTTGAATGACCAAATAGCATGATTCAACATCACTCCCCACTTAGGAGGCATGGCATATGAGCCATTTTATGTTTCACTTCCACTTGGGACAATACTGCCCCCAGACCTTTTGTGCTTTCGTCCATGATGATTTTAGAAGGGAGAAGTGTGGAGAATCCTACTAAACACAGATTCCATTCTTGATGACCCTAGCTGCGGCCTGCAATGCTTCGCATCAAGTGAAGGCCACTCCCTTTTTTGCTAACTCTCTCAAAGGGTGCATGATTTCGGCAAACATTTGAATAAGTTCACAATAACGTTCACAATAACATTCTGCCAGAGCTAAAAAGGAGCATAACTCACCACGGTCCTGGGCAATGAGGCATTACTTATGGCTTGCATAGCTTCCTCCTTATGTATGTATCCCACATCACTACTCAAGTACCCCAAATACTCCACTTCTGGTGCTCTGAACTTGCACATACTCAGCTCTATTGATCAGTCCTTATCAGTAATATGCTATGTATATCTTGTCTACTGTGGAATCATGTTCTTTTCTGTCACTGCCATGAACTAAGATGTTGACTTGGTAGACCATGTCCCAGGTATCCCTTTTTGAAGGTGAGACATCAGTCTTTGGAAGACTACTGCTCCAGATGCCAAACCAAACAGCATCCTCCGATAGCAGTACATCCCAAAAGGTGTGATAAGCAATGGCAAGTATTTGCTCCCTTCGATTACAGGTAACTGAGGATATGTGCAAGAAAAGTCAAGTGTGAAGAAGAGCTTTCTAACTCGCACACAATTAGCATCTCTGATATGATGGGCATAGGGAACTTGTCCCTTGTGATATTTGTGTTCATATTAAACAAATCCACTGAAACTCTATACTTTCCATTCTTTTCATGTACTGCCAAAATGGGTATCAAACCTTCAGCACACTCAATTGGCTCAATTATACCCTGGTGTACTGAATATTGCAGTTCACAATCAGCCTTATAACTTATTGCTATGTGAATGCCCCTGCCCTTAGTGCTAATGGGTGAGATATCTTGATTGAGACAGATTATGTGTGCCTACCCTTTGAGCTTCAAAATACCGTCGTAGAACATCTCTGGATATTTGTCTTGCTCACTCATGATGGTGGGGGTGGCAATCAGGACATGCTCCACATTGTTAGGGTCTAATTTCATTCCCAATGTGGCTTGATCCCATTTACATTTACTTCTTTCTTGGCTACATACACCGCAGTAAGCAGCATCTTGCTCTTAAACTTGCTCATAGTCTATATCTTGGAACCTTGACAGCCACAGGGGTTCCTTGTCAGGCATGTTGAGCTCTTCTGCTCAGTCTCTGCATTGTAACTCTTCACACTTTTCCTGGGATATGATGGATACAGGCAGCACCTGTCTACCATCTTATCACCCTAGTGTCCATCCATGCATATTTTGCAACTAGGACACTTAAAATTGGAGGGAGATCAGTCTTGTATATGGATCAAGTGTTCCTCATCAGACCTATCACTCTCTTGGATATACGCTATTGTCATCTTAAAGTCATAATTAGCAGACATCATAAAGGTGTCTGTAATGTCCTGATCCACCACAGCAGAAGGTTCTAATCTTCTCCAGTACAGAAGGTGACCCAGGTTTCTTCTTCCTTTCTTTCATAAGCGTCAGACACCTGCATCTCATGGCGTTCTTCTCATCTTCTTGCATCCTTCTCTCTTTTAGCTTCCCTGTCAGGCCTATTCTTAATGGTGGAACCAACTGTGGATCAGCTTCTTCTGATGTTGCCCTTTTCCTTGACTGTCCTAGCACATAGCATGGTGTGCTGCACCTTTTTGGTAATCACTAGGGTTTCTTCTAGTGTTGGATTATCACACATCCACAAGCATTCTTGCACGTGGTGTTACTGGTGTTAATTATTATCTGATCTCTTATAGGTTCATCTTGTCCAGTACCTGCACTAAATTTGCAAGACATAGCTAATTTACGTGAATCTGAAATGTAGTCTTCTACCCCTTCATCCATCCTTTGTTTCCTGGAGTAAAAATGAAATCTATTGATGGTGACATTGATCTTGAAGACATCGAGGATGCGATGAGAGAAACCTAGATTTGAGATATTGCTGGCGATCTCACTAGCATGAGAATCATTAGTATCTAGTAATCCGAGGTTGAAGTCACCCAGGAGTAGAACTTGGGAGTTAGGTTTGGTATTGTCTGCCAAGGTGGTAGAAATGTCATTAGAAAGGTAGCAAGTGGACCCGGAGGTCTACAAATGAGGTGCAAGGTAGCTGTGCTGTTGTGGAAAAGAGAGAGTTTGACTGAAATTGACTCCGCAGAGCAGAGTTGTGTGTTAGGGATCGGTCTTATGTTGATGTCATCTTTGTGGATGAATGCGACTCCGCCACCTCTGGAGAGGTTGGAGTTGCGATCATTTCTGATAATGGAGTATCCGTTAGGAATGGCAAGTGCCAGTAAAGGGCCTGAGGCTGCGTGAAGCCACATTTCCATAATGGCGATGAAGTCAAGAATTTGTGTGGTAATGAGATCAGCGATATCCAGGGCAGGGGCGGTGAGGGATCTAGCATTGATAAGAGCACCCCTCACCTTATTTTTGGGCGGTGACTTAAGGCTGTCAGGTGGAGTCTGAGCATGCTGGGTTTGGCTGGTGTTGGAATGGTTGGTGTGGGTGATGAGTTGACGTTTAGGTACGTACAGGAATCTGGATCTAAGTCTGAGATTTCTCAGATATAGCGGGCAAGGTTGGTTAGGTGTGGGTTTAGTGGCAAAGTGTTGTAGCCATAAGGCAGGGGAGTTGAGGTAGGGATTAGTGTCGTGCAGTAGGTTGAGCATTTGGGTAGAACTTGGTGAAGGGAGTGCAGTAGGTGCAGTGGAGTAATAGACTAATGGCTCCGAAACAGAGGTCAGGTCAGGAGGCATGGTAGAGGTGTGAGCCACCTTAGTCGTATAAGTTAAATGTGTACTTATATGGGGAGAGCATGTTTCTTATTTTGACTTGGATTTTTATTTTACTGGTGTTAAGGTCAAAGGCAACATAAATATTCTTACATGTTAATCTTAAAGTACATTTACATCATGTACTATCACCACCTGAGGGGTCCCCTGGTGCTCTACCGGATCTGAAAAATTAAGAGGTTAGGCGAGGGTTAGTAGGGTGTAGCAGGACACAGGAAGAGCGAAATTTGTGATGTCCTGTTGGCAGCTTCAGTTCGGTTAACACCGCTCGCTGAGCATGGGTGCGGTTTACAGATCGGCAGGCTCCCATGTGCTGCTGTGCAAGACTATGTGTGGTTTGTTTTGTTGTTGCAGTGTAGTGAAGTGCATGAGCTTTTCTGTGCAAGAAAGTGTTTGTGTTTGTTTAGGGTGTGAGAGGTGTAAGTATAGAGTTGAAGTTTTTAGCAGGTGGGTTAGTGGGGTTACCTCATTGTTTCAGACATCTGTGTTAGGTGAATCTTCCCTTGCTGTCTGCTGGAGTGTTCCTTTGTGGTTCATTCCTCTGGTTCTGTGCGAGGCTGTGGCATGTCTCTATGACTGTCTAGTGATCTGTGGCTGGGAAAGTGGTTAGAGCCTCCCCAGATTGAGATCACTAAGGTTGTGGGTTGCTTTTTGGTTGTCAGTGGGGTCTGTCTGCCATCGCCTTCCTGAGCTCCTGGGGTGCGGTCTCCTCCCTCCGAGTCCTGAGCGCTCCCTGTCCTGTTGGGTGCTAGTTAATGATTAATGCGACTTCATCTCCAGCTACGGTCCCTGTCAACATCTTCAGATCCGCTCACATCTCTGAGACTAGGAGAAGTTTACACTGGCTATCAGTGACACAAAGAATTGCGCTGAAATCGCTCACGCTCACACACAAATGCCTGAACAACCAGGCCCCTACCTACCTCGCCACGCGCTTCTCGCACTACACACCTACCCGTCTACTCAGATCGGCTCAAGCACACGCTCTGACCATCCCCAGATACAAACTGCAGAAAGCTGGGGGAATCAGCTTCCTGGTCCTTGCCTCCAAACTCTGGAACTCCATTCCCGCAACTATTAGATCCGTACATTCTCCTACCATTTTCAAACAAAGAACCGAATTATGGTTAGTCTCTAATGTTGTCTAAACGACCAATGTATTACAGGCTCATATTCTACCTCTGCTTGTATATCTCCTCGCTACTTGTTAATATTGGAATGTGCACTTTGCACTAACAATTTATACCATGTGACTGTAAATAATCTTGTACATTATACTGTTTCTTGCCATTATACTGTTTAATACTGTAAATTTACACCCTGTGCCAAGATATGCGCCCGGTTGCCCTTGGGCCTGGCGGCGCTATATAAATAAATAAATACAAATACAAATACACTCATGTTGGCTTTGCCCTTAATGCGAGTACAACATTCCATGCCGCGGTAAGACCCAGCCAAGCCAGCCCCACTGTAGTATTTCCCCCACCCCCACTCCAACCCCACCATCTCAAAAGAACACTCAAGTTGACTTTCCTTTGCGAAAAAAACAGCAGTAAAACATGCCATGCTCTTGTCAAAAAATGTTCATGCGCCAATGCCCCTCTTCAGGCCCCAGCATGCATACACAAGATACACACAGAGATATGGACCCATTCAGACACATTCACCCAACAGTCATGCACCCACGCAGCTGATCTGTCATTCACAGGAGCACCCATAACATTTAGACTGTGCCCTCATTAACAGGCGCAGTCACACCCATGTTCACAATTCACACTGCATTCATCCATAGATGTGCACTTGCAGACACCTCCTAGCATACAAACATACACCCACTTATACACTCCCTCGCATGCATGCATGCATGCATACATTCATACATGCATGCATACATACAATCCCTGCATGCACACACATACACTTTTATTTGTTAAATGGTAATTATTGAAAGCATGGGCCATGCAAAAGCTGAGCCAGCAGTTAAGACTTTAGCTGCAACATGGGTAGTTCTACTAATGGCAGGATTTTGCCCTCTGCCTCCACCTTCACTCCAATGCCTGTTTTCTCACCTCAGAGAGCGTTCAATTTGCTTAAGTAAATACTCTGCTCTCCTAGGTGAGGAATATGACAGGTTCGAGCGGTCTAAGCCCCGGGCTCGGCGTAACAGCAGAGTGATGCCTTCTGCGTCAAACTGGGGAGTGGGGGGGTTAGCCCTCCCAAGCCCATGCCTGGCGCCGCCCCTGCTTGTAAGTATGTTAAGAAAACCTACAAATAACGCAATGTGGATAAAGCACAAACATGGCACAACGAACATTCCCGAATGTCCTGAAGAAAAATATTCTCTTTGGATCCAATAGTCCTTGTGGGAGATGTTGCCCCAGAGGCCACTGCCTTCACTGACTGGAAAGATATAGAGCATCTCTGTTGACTTCAGTGGCTCCACAAGGCCAATGGCACTGAGGTGTGTTCAGCAGGATGTCAAGGCAACAGAGCTAATAAGTGGCTGAGTGGCAGCTAAAACTTCAGTATGCATGGACAGCGGAGGCTTATAACTAAGGGCGGGGTGAGTAGTTGTTTCTTGGGCCAGCAAATATATACGTCCAGTCACATTTTGTATTCCAGTGGTCCAACATCCGAAGCTTTGTTGGTAACTCATTTGTGAACCAGCCAGGTAAGGCAAGTAGAGGTCTGTGGCAGAGGGAGGGTTTGGGGGGCAGGGGGCTTTGTGTGGGTGTAGGGTTGAATAAACCATAGGATTTTGCAGAAGTGACTAACATAAAGGCATCGCTTTTAAAGCACTGGTGAGTGTTTTGCTACCATTAAGTTGCAGATGCAGTATTTGGGGAAAAAGTCACTCGGAGACAGGTGTATGCAGGAGGGAGTTCTAGCAAGAGCGGGAACTGCTTTGTCTCTTTCATGTTTCAGGGTGTGTTGGGCTTTCCCGTGCTTCATTAGGTTATGCCTAATGCTGTGGAGAAGTCACCAAGTAGCTTTGATCCAAAGTTACCTCTCTTTGCCTTTGGTTTAAGAGTTGAAGAAACGGCAGAACGTTCTGTTTAGTACAATTAGTCGCTTTGTGGGCAGAATGGGGAGTGTGACTGGAAACCTGGGGAAACAGTGCAAGCGACACACGGGGCCTCATTATGAGGTGGGCGCAAAGGGATACCGGGCACTGTTAAGGACACTGGTGCCAGTAATCCCTTTGCGCCCTATTCCGAGGTCCCTTAGCGGGTCCCTTCCTTAATGTTATGGACGGGGCCTGTTAAGGGACTTCAGAGCTAATAACGGTACCGAAATTTGCGGTACCATTATTAGCTCCTTCCCCCTTCCCATTGAGCCCTATGGGGGCTGAAATGGGAATGGGGAATGGCTTTAACAATGGGGATTTATCGGTCCCGCCAAGGTCGGACTGGACCGGTAAGTCCCCAATGAACGGGACCGAACACAGTCCCGTTATTGGTGGTAGTCACCAACCTTGGAATGAGAGCCACTTACTCTAGAGGGGAATTGTCCAAACCATTTATGCGAGGGGCTTTGAAGGCGTTAACGGATGGGCAACTATAGAAGAATTAGCAGGTGTGCTTGCGGTTGTTTGCTAGGACTCCAGGCCTTCCCTTGTGTCCTTGTCGTCGACCCCCTTGATTCCACATCACTGACTGCACTGGGTAGGACTGATGAAAGTTATGGGCTAAGATATTTGGGGGCGGGATCAGTGGTTGCCTATTTCTGTCTAGATGATTAATGCTTTCTCGGGTTTGTGACTCAGCTAAAGCCCAGGCAGCAGGTGTCAAGAAGAATGGCATGTGACTTGGTGAGGGTGATCCCATGTCTTTTGGGTACATAGGCAGTAAGATAATCCTATTTGCAGTGCCCACCAGAAGTTCAGAAAAATTCAGCGCATGGATTGTATGGGAGGATAGGTCTATAGAACCCCCTCCCCGACATGCCCCACCTCCGTGAGGTTCGTGGCTCGTCAGCGGCCCCCCATGCACCTGTGCTCAGGTGGTAGGGTGACTGCTGATCGACACACAGGGCATTTCGGCGTGTACTGTAATATACCATGGACACCATTTTGAAAGCTTCAAGACTCCATTTTAGATAGAAGCGACCAAAAACCCCAATGAAACAGCCTGCCTGTGAAAGCTGCAGCTTGGCCCCCGCTCACTGCGCGCAGGGAGCCATGCACTCCCCCTGCGCCTGCACCCCATGGCAGATCCGCTGAAGGCCCGTTCTCACGAGCAATCAGACACGAACGAGTATCAGAACAAACACTGTATCATTTACCTTCCGCAGTACATCACTGTCCCCGTGTGACCTGACTCGTGGTTCAAGTCTGGAAAATAACAGGAACCATCCCAATTGAACAGGCCTCGACCTGGCATCTAACCCCTAACATTTGAAAATATATGGTGTCAATAACCTTCCTGTATGAACCCCTGCCCACGTTCCCCAAATGAAGTGTTAACTGCATACCAAAGCCCAACGATTCACAGAATTGTTTTGTAAATTATAACACGGGTTTTGGGAAGGGATGAAGCTTATAACGTTGATAAAGTACGAATGACCTCAGCCCATTGTAAGATACCAGGTGCCCTGACGACTCAATGAAAGGGCTTGATAGAGCCCACCTAGTGCTAACTAATGATTGCTGCTAATGTACAAGGGAAGGCAAAAAAGCATTACTAAGAATACTTGTGTGCCATACAGTGGAACACGTTTAAGTGTTATAACCAAGAATGCAAATGCATAATCACATATGAACGTATTGCTTCTATGCTTCGTGAGTACACAACCCAACCTGATGCTACCTCACGTGTTATCCATCTGTTGCCTTATGAATTACCAATATGTGTTCAACTAATGTTATGTAATGCATGTGCCATTGCCAGACTCTTATAGCTATGTATGAAGAAGTACATGAATGTATAAACAATAGAAATGTGTAATCATCCTAATGTTACTAACTTTATTAACTATTCCCCCCTATGGTATATTGTGCAGCCCAGGCACAGAGAATCGCGCAGAGCCACAAGGCCATCTCCCTCTCCTCCCGCCAAGGCCCGCCAGGGCTCGCTGGTGCTCGAGCAGCACAGTGTCACCTCTCCCATGTCCGAGGCCGCCATGGTCGGCCAAATGAATTATTTACAACCTGGTCCTAAACCTCACCGCCTTCAGCGGCCAGAGGTGTGCCCTTGTTGATCCAGTAGTACTCCAGTTCACCCCAAGTTAATGGTCCTTGGAGATAGATATCCAACCCTGTACTAACATATCATAAAGTAACCCCTCACCACATCTAACAGAACAGAACGACAAGGCAGCTCACTTCGTGCCCTCTGACAAGAACCCCAGACTCATGACACCTGGTCAACAGGTCAAAAGTAACAGTGCACTGATGTATTGGTGAAGCTTCACATTCCATGTTGTTTCTCCGGTCTCCTATTATTTCTTAGAGTAACATATTGTAGGATTTACAGGACAACTGGAATCGTCTAAGGGATGAGTGTTTGTGTGTGTGTGGCCACAAGGGCAAAGTGTTAGTGCAGCCATCAATCATTGACACAGACCGCGCCTGGCCTGGCAGCTCCACTCCGACTAGCCCAGCTGACCTGTCCACCCCACGTTGGCACCACGCGGATGTCCACCTATCCTGGAGCGGCTCATCAGTGTACAACCTATAGCTTAGTTAACGCCATCCAATCCCCCAGACAATGTGCCCCCTATAGCTTACAGGAGTTATGACGTGGTTTTGTAATAAATATGACTGTCTTTGCTATTGTCAGACAGAGCGCTTTCGGAGCTTGCAGAGTCCTTTGCATGCCCTATATTGATTATATAAAAACCCCTTTTACATCACCCACACTTGGTCTTGGTCTCATTCCCTCCTGGGGTGTGTCCTTATTGCCTCTCAATGTGGGGAGGGTACTGCCTTTTGGGGACGCTTGCTTTCAGTGGTGACCCCGAAGGCGTGATAGACTCTTTTATCGTCCCCTCTGGCATGAGAAATTCCAGGCTGCAGTGGAGATGCACGGTGTGCCTGCTCAAGAGAGCTGCCCGCCTACGGCAACTGGTACGCTTAGACATGCGCACGCAGTAGGCCAAAAGGTATGGGTCCCGTTCCAAAAAAAACCTTAGTACCGCTCGCCGGAGCCGGGGGGCGGCCATTGAGTGTGAGGTAGCACCGTCCGGAGAATCTCGAATCAAGACGGGCACACGAGTATTAAATGCAAGTGATCATAAAAGGAGAAGTGGAGGGAGGCAGATTGTACGAGGTCAGTTTATGGGTGCTTTCAACTATTAATGCTATTTTCTTTCCCTGAATATGGCCATTAGGACAAAAAAGGTGAAATAAGGGAAGATAAAGACGGGAACCTAGCTCTGCAAGGGGGTAGAACGCGGCGCCGCGTAGTGCTATCTCAACTAGTACTAGGAATAAGTTGAACAGTGGAGAATAAAACAAAGGTGTTTGAGAATAGGGAGACACGGTGTATACATTAGAAACTGCTTTTTTCTTCTTCATTCTGGGTATCTCAATACTGGAAAAAGTGTCGTAATTCTTAAGGGTGAAGGGACAAATATTGGGCAAGGGTAAGAAGGCCTTGCTGGGGAGAAAAGTGCAGGGCAGGAAAAAGGGGGAAGGAATTGTTATGTGTTGTATGTTAAAAGTCTGTTAAATGTTGGTTCCATGTTGTATATGCTAAGCGCGTAGTGTTTTAGAAAATTATATTGCACAAGGAGTGATGTTAAACAGTTCTGTGATATGGTCATTGTAAGTGTGACCCGGTAAACTGCTAAGGTAGTACTATTGTGAACCGGTTTAAAAAAAAAAAAAGAGAGGGAAATTCAAAAACAAGAACTGTTAGAGATAAGATATACGCGTACACGAGTCACATTGAGAGTTACAAGTAACACAGGAAGGTGAGGAACGAACATACAGTATGGGGGCAGAAACACCCCAGGCTCACATTTGCAAAAATGTACGTGGTTATGCAGAACGCATAAATAAGTATCATGACCAGTGTGTCACAGAATTAAAAGGAGAGGGACTACCCCAGGCATGGCCACAAGGGGGATCATTTGATAAAAGTGTCTTAGATATGGTAGCCACGTGCATATTTATAAAGTATAATGGAAAACAGTTTCATAATAGAAGAGAGATATTTTAGTATGTGGAGACTATTCGAAGAAGTGCCTCCACTCAAAAAGAAAGAGATAGCACCTGATCAGCCCACCACCATTAACACTCCCCTAACAGCACATGAAAATGGAGACGAGAGTATAAGGAAAGAAGGATCGATAGAGGTAACACATTTGTACCCCCTCCTAAACAAACCAGTGCTAGCAGAAGGGTATAGCGATCCCACATATGTGCCCACCGCTGCCCCTACAGCCACCCCATAACCAACTGCACCACCACCATATGAGTGCCCCAGAGAGCGTGGACAGGTAAGCACCCCAGCAGTAGATTTTGAAAAGTTAACAGAGGACCTAGACTCCAGACTCACAATGGCCAGAGATTAGTTATCTAGAATAAGAGATGTATGTGAGCGGAGTGGGACAAGTGTGGCAAGAACAGAACAAGCACCTAGGGCACAGGCACTCGACAGGTCGTCTGAAGAAGGGTGGAAGAAGGGAAAATATTATTTAGAATTCAGGAAGAACCAACTCGAAGAATAGAACTGGAACCACAAGAACTGGAAGAAAACACAGGTGAGGAGGGAATGGCCACTGGGGGGATAGAAGAATTGTGGTGTGATATCGAGGACGAGGAACAGGAAAGTGGGAGGTTGGGTGTGGCGGCCGGAGGGAGATCAGGACGAGTAGATGAGACACCCCTGGGAAGAAACATGGAAGAGGAGTGGACGGAAAGATTAAGGAATAGAATGGGACGAATGGCCACGTTAGGGAGGAAAGGAACGAAGGTGAGTACAGGCAAAATGACAAGGAGCAAACTACAACTCCCATTGATACATAGGGGAGGTGGGAGGACAAATTACATACCCTGGGCCCAGATGGACAAAGCCAATTTGTTAAAGTCCTTGCCCCCGCTATCAGGAGGGGCAAGTAAGTGGATATATGCATTTGAAAAACATACCGCGGGAGTGCCATTAGCGGTAGGTGATGTTAAAAGCTTACTGGTTTCGGCAGTAGGTGACCAGGCAGATAGAGTGTGGGCAAAGGCTGGTTTCCCGGGAATAACATTGGATTGTGATCGCCATGATGGTGCGTCCTTTAACACAGTGCGCGCAAGTGTATGGGATGCATTAAGAGAAACATTTCCAGACACGCCAGATTTACAGTCAGTGATGCAATGTACCATGAATGATGGGGGGGATGCTATGGATTTCATTTTTCTGGTGCAGGAGATGTGGAGAGCCGAGACGGGTGCGCCCTGGGACCAGTCAACATCCCTATTTTACTTTATAATAAAAAGAGGGCTCCCAAAAGAAGTACAGAAAGCACTCGACAAAATAGCAGGAATCGAAGCAAAGGGGTGGCCAGAAATTCAAAGCATAATAGTTCACCATTGCAAAAGAATAAAGGAAAGGGAGAAAGAAATTGCACAAAAAAGGTTGGCAGATGAGGCGAAGTTAGTACAAACGAAACTGGTGAAAGTCGCTGCGGCTGTAGCAGCACTCCCCCAAGACAGGGAGGGGGAAGAGGAGGAGGGACTGGTAGCGATACAGGGGAAGATGGCAGCAAATTGGACGGGCAACGGGCAGTCACAGTGGAATGGGCAGGAGTAGTACGAAGGACCACAGTGGCAAGTGTGAGCCCCCCGCAGAGGACGAGGTGGGTACAGAGGATGCAGAGGGGGTGGTCAAGGCTATGGGGGAAACAGCGGGTATGGAGGGCAGGGTCGTAGAGGGGGACAAGGGAACTGTTGGAATTGTGGTAGGTGGGGACACTTCTCACGGGAATGCAGAAGCAGACCAAATACCGTGTACCAAGACGATCAACCCTATGGTCATCCACACCCGGGTAGCCCATACGGATTACCCATTGGAGGGGCACAAGGGCAACCAGAGCAAGGGTATTTAGAGCAACGAAGAGAACCACCTCATAATGTACAACAGCACCCACAAAGCAGCGAGCATATGCAATACACACAGGGCAACCCTTTCGCAGTGGTATCAGGTAATGTCTTTAGTCAAGGGGGGAACACAAGACATCCAGCATAGGACAGCCCACAGGGAACACTTCCGTGTCCTGTACTATCTACGACCTACAATGCAGCAGAGGAACCATTGATAGGGGCGCAGATAGGGAATAAACAGTTCATTTTTATGGTGGACTCGGGAGCTGAAAAATCATGTTTACGTGAAGGCCGGTTCCCGTTATCTAATCGTAAATTGGAGACGCATGGGTTCTCTGGGGCTGTTGCCGAAGTTCCTTACACAGAATATTTAGACTGTGGGGGGTAAGACAGTAAGGGCACCCCTACTGTACTACGAACAGTCCCCGATTAACTTACTGGGAAGGCACCTCCTCAGTAAGCTTAATATGACTATCTCATGTACAGAAAAAGGGATAGTTTGTTCAACTCCAGGGATCTGTCCCATGCGCGTAATGCTGGTGGTGCATGCACGAGCAACAGCGCATACCGGTGTGCGCGGCATACCGGTAGCTCCTGATGTATTCATTCAAGGGCTAAAAACATTGGCACGGGTGGTCCCAGAGTTGAAAAATCTAGACTGGCGAGTACCCGCAGGGTTCATCTTCCGACCAATAGCCCGCCCAGAGATTGTGCCCGGGACAGTGATGTCCTTAGATTTGCATGCAGTTCAGATCTCAGTTAAAAGAGTAGCCGTCATTGCAATGGACATACATGGCTGTGAGTGGCGCACGGTATTGTGCATCAATGCCGACATTACATTACGAGACCTATCAGATGAAGACCTTTTTTCAGACTCAGTAAGTGATGGTGAGATAATCATGGAAATAGCCATACCATGTGATATCATGATACAGGAAAGACAAGTGCCAGTACAACTAATGGCCGTGGTAGGAGCACCTCCTTCTTTTTTTGATGATTCAGTGCCCAGTAATTTGTGGACCACAGGCCCCCATGACGTGGGATTATTGCATGGAGTGACACCAGTCAAAATAAAACTCAAACCTGGAGATATTTTACCCCGGGTAAAACAGTACCCCCTGTCCCGAGAAGCAGAAGAAGGGATAAAAGAAACAATCAGTGCATTACTAGCACAAGGGATAATAGTGCCCTCAAATTCGCCATGCAATACTTGCATTTACCCAATCAAAAAAACAAAAGGTGGGGCGTGGAGGATGATCGAACACCTATGCCCCCTCAATGACATCATCCAAAAAGAATTCCCTTTGGTCCCTAACCCGGCATCCATCCTGTGCAGCATCCCAAAGAATGCGTCACATTTCACAGTAGTGGATTTGAAAAATGTCTTCTTCTCCATCCCACTGGCAGAAGAGTGCAGATATCTAAAAGCATTCCAATTCGGGGGGAAAAAGATACGAGCATTGCAGGTAACTCCAGGGGTATTGTGAAAGCCCCAGCATATTTAATCGCATCCTACATGAAGATCTAGGGAAAATGACAGCAGAAAGCACAATTATTCAATACATAGATGATCTACTCATCTGTGCAAAGAATGAGGAAGAATGCAGAAAAGACTCCATTGCTCTCTTGACATTGCTGGCCCATAAAGGCTACAAGGTCGACAGAGGAAAACTGCAGTACTGCCAACAAGAAGTGTTGTATTTGGGACAACTAATCTCGCAAGATGGCAAGAAAATAATACCAGACAGAGTAGCTGCCATCACAGCTGTAAGAAGGCCAAACACAGTGAAGGAAATGCAAAAATGTCTTGGCATGTGTAATTACTGCCAAGCATGGATATTAGATTATGCAGCATACACGAGACCATTATTACAGGCACTTAAGGAGGCCCAACGAGAAAACACAGAAATACAATGGTCCGCAGAACTGAGTGACGCATTCACATCACTCAAGGAACTGATCTCGAGCGCGCCCGTGCTCACAAACCCAGATAATGAATGCGAGTTTTACCACTGTAAGGGATCCTCATGACTGCAGTACTGACACAAAAAACATCCTTAGGACACAAGCCTCTAGCCTACTACAGTGCCACGCTAGACGCAGTAATGCAAGGACACTTCGCTTGCGAGCAATCTCTCGCAGCCGCAGCGTTCGCCATTGAAAAGAGTTTAACAATAGTGATGGGATGCTCCGTAACACTATTAGTGGAGCACTCCCTGTTCACTATCCTGGAAAGATCAAAAAGCACACACACGACACATAGAGCAACTGCCTATGAAATAATATTATCCAGTAAAACATCCACGTAGTTAGTTGTAAAACAGTAAATCCTGCGAGATTCATTACCGAACCATGCACATTAGAAGACATGCAGGCACACGACTATACAACTTACAAGGGGGAGGAAGGAGAAAGCACTGTTGTAGGTGAAAACGCATTAAACAAAGGAGAGGTTTTCTTCATAGATGGGTCAGCATCAATAAACCCAGACACAGGAGAAAAACACGTGGGGGTAGCTGTTGTGAGGATGGAAGAAGGTGAGTATGAAGTGATAGTACAGCATCGCCTGCCAGCCCATTACTCAGCTCAAGCAGCAGAACTCATAGCACTTATTGAAGCATTACATGCAGCGAAAGGGTGCGCAGTCACCATCTACACAGATTCAGTTTAAATGACTACTACAGTACACGGCGGATTAGCAAGGGGACGAAGAGGGTTCCACAGAGTGGATGGGTCACCAGTTCAGCATGCAAAACTCCTAAAAGAACTCATTGAGGCTTTGAAATAGCCCACCATGGTAGCCATAGTGAAGTGCCAGGCCCATACTACTAACACAGATGTTATCCCTTTGGGAAACGCAGCAGCAGATGCTGCAGCCAAGGAAGCCTGTTATCTAGTGAAAGAACAGACAGGTGAGTACTTGATGCACCAACGAGTAGAGGAAGAGCTCCCAGATGGTTACAACACTATGCCTGTGTCACAAATACTAGAGTTACAAGAAGGAGCAAGTGAATAAGAGAAAGGGCTGTGGGAAAAGAGAGGATGTAGCCAGTCAGCAACAGATCTTTTGTGGCGTCCAAATAACACAGGGGAAGTGGTAATGCCAATCAAACTCCTAGAAATAGCATTCCAGCAACTACACTTCCCAGCACACAATGCAAAACTACATTTTGCAGCAGAGATACAAGAGGACTGGTTTGTGCCAGGGCTACAGGAACATATATCAAGGCTGGCAATGGAATGTACAACATGTCAAATATACAACTCAGGAATGACCCTAAGGACACTGCGAGGAACAATACCCAAACCCGTAGGGCCCTTCAGAGAACTGCATATTGATTATGCAGATATGGGAGAAAGGTGTAATGGTGCACGGTACATGATAGTGGTAGTCTCTCCATTTTCCAGATGGGTCAAAGCAGGACCCTGTGCACGTCCGGATGCCAAATGCACTGCAAAATTCTTAGTGAGGGAAGTTTTCCCACGCTGGGGTATTTGCGATGTGATTTGCTCGGATAATGGCACACATTTTGTGAATGAACTTTTCAAAGATGTTACAGCTCCGTTAGGAATTAAGCATAAACTATGCTCGATTTATCATCCGCAAAGTAATGGTGTGGTTGAGAAGATCAACAGCCTCCTGAAGGGGAGATTGTCAAAACTGTGTTTCTCCCTTAAAAATAACTGGGTGCATTGTCTGCCTCTGGTCTTGTTCGAGATGACAAAACACCCCAGCAAGGACCACCATCTGTCACTGCACGAGCTTGTGACTGGAAGGCGCATGCACACAGCACACTCTCCACTCCGCAGACATTCAGATGCACACAAAAGCGCCACAATATTAGGTGAAGAATTTAATGAATATCTGACAAAACTCACCAGAGCAGCCCGCATTATATCAAGACAGCTCGCACCACCCTTCACACGAGAAGAAGGGGATGAGGCAGTTAAATTTGTCAAAGAAAACCCACAAGGCCAGTTAATGCCAGGTGAGATGATATATGTGAGGAGCTTCGTACGTAGGTGGAATGCCCCAAGATTTCATGGCCCATATGAGGTGGTGTACTGCACACTGACGGCTGTAAAGGTAATGGGCCTGAGATATTGGATACATTTGACAGACATATGTAAAGCGTATGACAGTGTAAGAGAGGAACAAGACGAAGAAGTACACAGCACAGCAGATGTGTCACATTAGTTCAACAAAAAAAAACACACAAAGCAAAGTCATACATGGGTACAGGGTAATGAATGACAACAATACAATGTATTGATACGAAATTATTTCTATAACAAACAGAAAATGTAAATAAGATTGACCTATACATGAGAACTCTCTCTCTCTCTCTTTCACTCCTATTTCTCCGTAATTCTATAGTAAAATGATCATTTTGATTGTTTAAGTATGCTTAATGCACTTTTATGTTTTAACATATAGGAGTAACCATGACAACGAACGGGCAGCCCGCAACAAATAATATTAGGGCAGTGAGGAATGTGAATAATACATTTGACTATTCGTATGAATGTGGCCTGTTTGTGTGCGCTGTTTTATTTTTTGCCATGATATTTGGTCTTGTCACTTACTGGTTTTTGTCATTCATCTCTAATGAGATGAATGAGGGGGAAGGAATGGAACTAGCATGGGGAATTGAACCAGAATGGTTATGGAGGGGGCCTATTTAATATGGGATGGATTCCAGTTTATATGGGGCTATGATACAGTCCCTACCCATGCACAGCCTCTAAATGATACCAACAACCGCCCGATTACAAGCCCAGCTCCACCCTCAAATGCCTTGGAATATAATGTTTATGGTTTAAATGATCGTAACCCCTCTGTCATATCATGGTTGTACGACACTACTGGAGCAAAACGGAAAGGTGATGGCTGGAAGGTTTTGAATAAATCATAACCACAGGCAAAGCTCTGGGCAACACTCCAGACCATCGTTTTTCAGTCTGCCAAGCCATTACAGAAGGGTAAAAACCATATGCAAATCAGGCTTGGTCCTACCCCAAAAGGGGCAGTCCAGCCCGAACTGCTAGGTCACATCCCTTCTGCATGAGACCACAAGCATCCCCAGACATGTTTCAGCCTTGATGGGCGTCATCAGTGAGGAGTAGCTTGGGTCTCTAGGCCCGGCAGACTCGGGACCCATGTCTGGGCATATCCGTCCCACTCGGGGTGACTTTAGCAAAAAGAAAAGGTGATGGCTGGAAGGTTTTCAATAAATCATAACCACAAGCAAAGCTCTTGGCAACACTCCAGACAATCATTTTTCAGTCTGCCAAGCCATTACAGAAGGATAAAAACCATATGCAAATCAGGCTTGGTCCTACCCCCAAAAGGGGCAGTCCAGCCCGAACTGCTAGGTCACATCCCTTCTGCATGAGACCACAAGCATCCCCAGACATGTTTCAGCCTTGTTGGGCGTCATCAGTGAGGAGTAGCTTGGGTCTCTAGGCCCGGCAGACTCGGGACCCACATCTGGGCATAGCCGTCCCACTCGGGGTGACTTTAGCAAAACGAAAAGGTGATGGCTGGAACGTTTTGAATAAATCATAACCACAGGCAAAGCTCTGGGCAACACTCCAGACCATCGTTTTTCGGTCTGCCAAGCCATTACAGAAGGGTAAAAACCATATGCAAATCAGGCTTGGTCCTACCCCAAAAGGGGCAGTCCACCTCGAACTGCTAGGTCACATCCCTTCTGCATGAGACCACAAGCATCCCCAGACATGTTTCAGCCTTGTTGGGCGTCATCAGTGAGGAGTAGCTTGGGTCTCTAGGCCCGGTAGACTCGGGACCCACGTCTGGGCATATCCGTCCCACTCGGGGTGACTTTAGCAAAATGAAAAGGGGATGGCTGGAAGGTTTTCAATAAATCATAACCACAGGCAAAGCTCTGGGCAACACTCCAGACCATCGTTTTTCGGTCTGCCATGCCATTACAGAAGGGTAAAAACCATATGCAAATCAGGCTTGGTCCTACCCCAAAAGGGGCAGTCCAGCCCAAACTGCTAGGTCACATCCCTTCTGCATGAGACCACAAGCATCCCCAGACATGTTTCAGGTGGTGTGGAAGGTTGCCCAGACAAACGCCAGTGGTTCAGATTAATTCAAAACCTTCCACCCATCACTTTTTTGGTTTCAGTTTGTCTCCCTATGTGAGAGAGGGTATGCCCAGACGTGGGTCCCTTGCTCGCTGCGCCATAGAGAACCAAGCGGCACCTCACTGAGGAGGCCCAACAAGGCCGAAACATGTCTGGGGTTGCTTGTGTTTCTGTGCAGAGGGGACCTGGCCTAGCAGTTTGGGCAGGGCTGCTCCCATTGGTGGCAGTACCTGACTGATTTGCATATGGGTGGACCCCTTTTGCAATGGCGCAGATGGGCTAAAAAACGGTGGTGTGGAAGGTTGCCCAGAGCAACGCCAGTGGTTCAGATTAATTCAAAACCTTCCACCCATCACTTTTTTGGTTTCAGTTTGTCTCCCTATGTGAGAGAGGGTATGCCCAGACGTGGGTCCCTTGCTCGCTGCGCCATAGGGAACCAAGCTGCACCTCACTTAGGAGGCCCAACAAGGCCGAAACATGTCTGGGGTTGCTTGTGTTTCCGTGCAGAGGGGACCTGGCCTGGCAGTTCGGACAGGGCTGCTCCCATTGGTGGCAGTACCTGACTGATTTGCTTATGGCTGGACCCCTTTTGCAATGGCGCAGACGGGCTAAAAAACGGTGGTGTGGAAGGTTGCCCAGAGCAACGCCAGTGGTTCAGATTAATTCAAAACCTTCCACCCATCACTTTTTTGGTTTCAATTTGTCTCCCTATGTGAGAGAGGGTATGCCCAGACCTGGGTCCCTTGCTCGCTGCGCCGTAGGGAACCAAGCTGCACCTCACTGAGGAGGCCCAACAAGGCCGAAACATGTCTGGGGTTGCTTGTGTTTCCGTGCAGAGGGGACCTGGCCTAGCAGTTCGGGCAGAGCTGCTCCCATTGGTGGCAGTACCTGACTGATTTGCATATGGCTGGACCCCTTTTACAATGGCGCAGACAGGGTAAAAAACGGTGGTGTGGAAGGTTGCCCAGAGCAACGCCAGTGGTTCAGATTAATTCAAAACCTTCCACCCATCACTTTTTTGGTTTCAATTTGTCTCCCTATGTGAGAGAGGGTATGCCCAGACGTGGGTCCCTTGCTCGCTGCGCCGTAGGGAACCAAGCTGCACCTCACTGAGGAGGCCCAACAAGGCCGAAACATGTCTGGGGTTGCTTGTGTTTCCGTGCAGAGGGGACGTGGCCTAGCAGTTCGGGCAGAGCTGCTCCCATTGGTGGCAGTACCTGACTGATTTGCTTATGGCTGGACCCCTTTTGCAATGGCGCAGACAGGCTAAAAAACGGTGGTGTGGAAGGTTGCCCAGAGCAACGCCAGTGGTTCAGATTAATTCAAAACCTTCCACCCATCACTTTTTTGGTTTCAGTTTGTCTCCCTATGTGAGAGAGGGTATGCCCAGACGTGGGTCCCTTGCTCACTGCGCCATAGGGAACCAAGCTGCACCTCACTGAGGAAGCCCAACAAGGCCGAAACATGTCTGGGGTTGCTTGTGTTTCCGTGCAGAGGGGACCTGGCCTAGCAGTTCGGGCAGAGCTGCTCCCATTGGTGGCAGTACCTGACTGATTTGCATATGGCTGGACCCCTTTTACAATGGCGCAGACATGGTAAAAAACGGTGGTGTGGAAGGTTGCCCAGAGCAACGCCAGTGGTTCAGATTAATTCAAAACCTTCCACCCATCACTTTTATGGTTTCAGTTTGTCTCCCTATGTGAGAGAGGGTATGCCCAGACGTGGTTCCTTGCTCACTGTGCCATAGGGAACCAAGCTGCACCTCACTGAGGAGGCCCAACAAGGCCGAAACATGTCTGGGGTTGCTTGTGTTTCCATGCAGAGGGGACCTGGCCTAGCAGTTCGGGCAGGGCTGCTCCCATTGGTGGCAGTACCTGACTGATTTGCATATGGCTGGGCCCCTATTGCAATGGTGCAGACGGGCTAAAAACGGTGGTGTGGAAGGTTGCCTAGAGCAACGCCAGTGGTTCAGATTAATTCAAAAGCTTCCACCCATCACTTTTTTGGTTTCAGTTTGTCTCCCTATGTGAGAGAGGGTATGCCCAGACATGGGTTCCTTGCTCACTGTGCCATAGGGAACCAAGCTGCACCTCACTGAGGAGGCCCAACAAGGCCGAAACATGTCTGGGGTTGCTTGTGTTTCCGTGCAGAGGGGACCTGGCCTAGCAGTCAGGGCAGGGCTGCTCCCATTGGTGGCAGTACCTCACTGATTTGCATATGGCTGGACGCCTTTTGCAATGGCGCAGACGGGCTAAAAAACGGTGGTGTGGAAGGTTGCCCAGAGCAACGCCAGTGGTTCAGATTAATTCAAAACCTTCCACCCATCACTTTTTTGGTTTCTGTACGACACTACTGCCACAATGCCCACACCAGAAGTTACCCCAACCACAGAAACTAGACCACCTGCGGGCAGGAAGGAAGAGAATGAAGAAATGGCAGAAAGGTTTTTGGCTCTATATGATGAATGGGAAAAGGGGGGCGTGGCAAAGTGGGAACGATGTCACAAGTGGCAAGAGAAGCAAAAAGCTACCTTAAAAGCAGTAGGAGAAGGAGGGAGGCGGGGAGGAACAAATATGACGAATATTCTGGCCTGGGCCTAGACACAATAGAAGACCCTACACATCCACATCAGTCAAATAAATTGTACGCAGACATGAGCTCCACTGCAAAACAGACAACCAACGAGAGTTGTTATGTCTGTTCCCTGATTCCCTATGCCTCAGGTACACCCAAAGTCCTGTTGCCTAAAGAACTGCCTCTTGCAGATGCCCAGTGTCTCCTTCATCTCACTCTGCAGAATTAAGAACACCTTCCAGGCACACAAAGTATCTTTTGAAATGCTGCAGAATGAGAAAACCTGCTACTCAAAAACAAAAGGAGTAATATGTTTAAAAGAACCTTTTTCGTGATTAAAGGGACATTGTTTTTGGACAATAAATGGAAAGATGAAGTAATATCGTGCAAGGCTGAAACATTACGAGGACTGACGACACAAAAGCTACAGTGGATCGAGAAAACCTGCACACCAGTTTGGAAGGAGCACATCACGAAACTGACCTGGGTAACCGCCATAGAAAAAACGTTCAAATTGCAGAAAGAAATATCATACGATCTGTGTTTCCATGGCGAAGGGAGAAACATCATTTGTGTAAACAAGAACTGCAACCGAACACTCACTATGCCAGACATGAAGAAAGGAACAGCAGCACTTATGGATACTTACTGGGTCTGCGGTAAACAGGCATACTTGTACCTGCCACAATCCTGGAGGGGCATATGCTCCTTGGCAACATTGCATTCAGCTTTGATGGTAATCCCAGAGAGCCACATTAATGGAGGAAAAGAAATGCCAGTTGCCCATTGGGAACAAAAGACGCCGCCAACAGAAGAACCACGATTGTATGCCCTGTACCAGACAAGGGGAAAGATGTGTTATAAAGGCAGCTAAGATCATCCAACTACATATCCAAAGCCTCCTCAGAGCTGTTGGCACAGATTCCAGACAAGTACCGGCTGTTCAATTCTGCAGAAACATGCTTTGCCTCCCTTATCCCGAGCATCCAGGCACGAGCAAACGCAAAATGGCTCCAGATCACGTGCTGGCAGCTGATCCAGCTGGCCAACGACACTGAAGAAGGGTTTAACGTGATCAAGGTGGAGCTAAGGGCACTGTGTTTAATGACCATGCATAACAGGTATGTCCTAGACCTGTTAACGATGATGGATGGGGGTGTTTGCCAAAGAATCGGGAGTGCCTGCTGCACATTCGTACCTTCTGAAGATGCAGACAATGGAACACTATCACATGTTATCACAGCGGTGCACAACCTGGGGGAACAAATGAAAAACGAAGGAGGGGCAGACGCCAGCACCTGGTTCGACAACCTTTTTTCCAGGGTACCATCATGCCTAGAACTGACGGTCAAAATGCTGATGCCTATCGTGGTATTTTTACTCCTGATTTTTTTGCGTGTGCCAGCTACGTCTTCGATGCTGCGCAAATGCGGTGCCAAATGGCGCAATGATGATGGTGACAATGGGCAAAACTAGAGGAGTGGCGCAGATCATGCAAGAAGACCAAGTACAAACAGGTGAGGACCCAGAGCCAAAGTATAGAATGGTGCCATTATACTATGATGGGGATATAGTAGATAAGTTATATCACACCACAATAAAGGAGCCCCAAGAACGGGAATGGTGTACAGAGGTATTGGTGGACTTGGAAGGAGATGGGGGATGTATATATATATGACCTGCACACCAGATGAATATGCTAGGGGGGGGAGAGCCTTCGTGGGGTATGTAGAGCCTGGATGCCAATAAAAGGCACTCCAGCATGGGATGAGGCTGTTGCGAATGAGAAAGAGCACCAGAGGTTGGGCGAGTTACAGTATTCGTTGCTTAAGTAACGAAAGGGGGGAAATGTATGGGAGGATAGGTCAATAGGACCCCCTCCCCGACATGCCCCACCTCCGTGAGGTTCGTGGCTTGTCAGCGGCCCCCCATGCACCTGTGCTCAGGTGGCAGGGTGACTGCTGATCGACACACAGGGCCAATCGGCGTGTACTGTAATATACCATGGACACCATTTTGAAAGCTTCAAGACTCCATTTTAGATAGAAGCGACCAAAAACCCCAATGAAACAGCCTGCCTGCGAAAGCTGCAGCTTGGTCCCCGCTCACTGCGCGTAGGGAGCCATGCACTCCCCCTGCGCCTCCACCCCATGGCAGATCCGCTGAAGGCCCGTTCTCACGAGCAACCAGACACGAACGAGTATGAGAACAAACACTGTATCATTTACCTTCCGCAGTACATCACTGTCCCCGAAGTGACCTGACTCGTGGTTCAAGTCTGGAAAATAACAGGAACCATCCCAATTGAACAGGCCTCGACCTGGCATCTAACCCCTAACATTTGAAAATATATGGTGTCAATAACCTTCCTGTATGAACCCCTGCCCACGTCCCCCAAATGAAGTGTTAACTGCATACCAAAGCCCAACGATTCACAGAATTGTTTTGTAAATTATAACACAGGTATTGGGAAGGGATGAAGCTTATAACGTTGATAAAGTACGAATTACCTCAGCCCATTGTAAGATACCAGGTGCCCTGACGACTCAATGAAAGGGCTTGATAGAGCCCACCTAGTGCTAACTAACGATTGCTGCTAATGTACAAGGGAAGGCGAAAAAGCATAACTAAGAATACTTGTGTGCCATACAGTGGGACACGTTTAAGTGTTATAACCAAGAATGCAAATGCATAATCCTCACATATGAACGTATTGCTTCTATGCTCCTGAGTACACAACCCAACCTGATGCTACCTCACGTGTTATCCATCTGTTGCCTTATGAATTACCAATATGTGTTCAACTAATGTTATGTAATGCATGTGCCATTGCCAGACTCTTATAGCTATGTATGAAGAAGTACATGAATGTATAAACAATAGAAATGTTTAATCATCCTAATGTTACTAACTTTATTAACTATTCCCCCATATGGTATATTGTGCAGCCCAGGCACAGAGAATCGCGCAGAGCCACAAGGCCATCTCCCCCTCCTCCCGCCAAGGCCCGTCAGGGCTCGCTGGTGCTCGAGCAGCACAGCGTCACCTCCCCTCATTCTGCTCGACCCGCTTCAAGTATTCACCTCCCCCATGTCCGAGACCGCCATGGTCGGCCAAATGAATTATTTACAACTTGGTCCTAAACCCCACCGCCTTGAGGGGCCAGAGGTGTGCCCTTGTTGATCCAGTAGTACTTCAGTTCACCCCAAGTTAATGGTCCTTGGAGATAGATATCCAACCCTGTACTAACATATCATAAAGTAATCCCTCACCACATCTAACAGAACAGAACAACAAGGCAGCTCACGTTGTGCCCTCTGACAAGAACCCCAGACTCATGACACCTGGTCAACAGGTCAAAAGTAACAGTGCACTGATGTATTGGTGAAGCTTCACATTGCATGTTGTTTTTCTGGTCTCCTATTATTTCTTAGAGTAACATATTGTAGGATTTACAGGACAACTGGAATCGGCTAAGGGATGAGTGGGATGAGTGTTTGTGTGTGTGTGGCCACAAGGGCAAAGTGTTAGTGCAGCCATCAATCATCGACACAGACCACGCCTGGCCTGGCAGCTCCACCCCGACGAGCCCAGCTGGCCTGTCCACCCCACGTTGGCACCACGCGGATGTCCACCAATCGTGGAGCGGCTCATCAGTGTACAACCTATAGCTTAGTCGACACCACCCGATCCCCAAGACGATGTGCCCCCTATAGCTTACAGGATTTATGACGTGGTTTTGTAATAAATATGACTGTCTTTGCTATTGTCAGACACAGCGCTCTCAGAAATTGCAGAGTCCTTTGCATGCCCGATTTTGATTATATAAAAACCCCTTTTACATCACCCGCACTTGGTCTTGGTCTCATTCCCTCCTGGGGTGTGTCCTTATTGCCTCTCATTGTGGGGAGGGTACTGCCTTTTGGGGATGCTTGCTTTCAGGATATGGAGCAGTTGACGATAATTGTTACGAGTTTGGCCAAAAAGCACGGGAATGTGTTTAGCAATGTTTGTTATGGTCTGGGCCCTTCAGAAATGTCAAGGCACTGTCATCTGAGAGAAGTGAGGTGTCATGTGGCTGGCCTGTCTTCAAGTGTGAATGGCAGGGGATTGGGGGTGGTCAAGTGGTGAAGACCAAATTTTGATGGACTAGGCGAGGTATCTGCCCAAATCACTGTTGCCATTTCACTGCATTTGGTGGACGCCGTTTTTACATCATTATTTGGCTGAATATTTTAGGAGGGGTGTAGGGTAATGGTACAATTTCAGGTGGATTTAAGGGTAATGGAGAGGTGACAGAAGATGGAGTCATAAACAAGGGGGTATGGGATTCTTGTCCCCCATAACAAATGGAGCAGAAAACTCTGGTGAAACAGCCACCGCTGTGAGTTGTACCAGAACCAGTTGGCAAAACTGTCACAAATGCTTCTAAATCTTTTGATGATGAAATTATTGAAATTGGCGGTCAGATATCTATGGATTGTCACAAACAGGGTGAAAACCCTGATCAGTGTAAAGACAAATTAAGGTTCTTTCATCCCATCAAACTATTATTTTGGGGGTGAAAGTGTCTTGTTTCTTAGTAAATACAACGTGTTTGCTGCTGATGATTAATCTTTTAATTATGGCTGAACCAGTGTCAACTCTCATCATACACCAAATAGCGGGCACACATATCCCTTCCATTTGCAGATATTGTAGATGCTAAGAAAATACGAAGCAAGATATACAAATTCACGGCCAAATGGCCACCGGCTCGCTTCTACATTGCAGGAAGGAGCTCAAGACCCTCCTCCTCAAGGAATGGCTCCCTAATACCTCGGTTCACTCACCCTCCACGCCTCACGTAACCCGCCACTGATCTGCTCCCTATTTCTCCGCTGGTTGCTTGTAGATCCCGTGCCACCAGTTGTTCACCCTTCCGCTCCCCCTTGTTAGCTCCCTGCTCCCTTCTATCTCTGCTTCCCTCACTGTGTCCTCCCCCCTATGATTGTAAAGCGCTCCATTGCTTCCGAAAGCTAGGTCTGGGCTCAATATATACCCTAATAATAATACTAGTAAATGTGTATGTGCAGTGCAGCGCCGTAGGTAGAACTTTGCCCTACCGACTCGTAATAGCCTGGCCCAATGAGAGGGATCTAAGAGCAATGAGTGGCGCAAGGCCTATCTCATGAAGGTTAATGAGACAGGTCTTGGCGGTGTGACTCTTTCTGCACAGCAGAAAAGGCATGGACAGAAGCCTGCGACTGACAATTGACATCTGCCCATGCTTTCACTATGTCAGTGATGCGTCATTGCGACCTCTGCCCCCTCGAGAGATGCGGGTTGCAATTGTTGGGAGTCGCCAACTATTAAATGCTTTCTCACGACCATATAGGGATCAAACCGCGAAAGATTGCCTTGCGAGTCAAAAGTAAGGGGGAAAGCCCAGTTCTTGCCAGTTCCCTATTGCCACTGTTAAAAGGTTTTAGTGTGGGCATGCACATTGCATTGTTACTTTTGTAAACCACATTTTTTGATTTTTCATTAGCAAAGCCAATCAATTTGAATCATGCAGTCCCTGCAGATGAAAATTGATTTTTCTGGTTGTGCCCAAAAACTAATTTTGGAGTCACAGCCTAAGGATGGCTCTAGCTTCTGGTCAAAAAAGGTATAAAACAAAATATGTAGCATAGCCCATGCATTACAGACATCCAGTTATTATGATGAAATGATGCTTGTATTTTCATGATAAACCATTATTTGATCATTAGTAAAGGGCCACAGAACCTCCAGGTGGCATCCAAGGAAAAGTGATGTTCAGATGTGTTTCCATATTTTCCATGAGACAGGCTGCATTCATGAATGTATTTTCAAAGCACCACATGAAAGAATGTAGTAATTTCCAGGAAGTACATAATTTTTTAATTTAAAGTTGTATACAGCGCTGTCCCTACTCAGAGGGTCTTGGAACGCTTTACCAAGTTCAGTGAGAGGATGTGGAAAAGAAGTTACCATGTTTTTCAGAAAAGGGCAGTAAGATCAGGATAGATAAAGGGCAGATTTTCAAGGTTAGTGTTTTAACTTGTATTTTGGCAGTATTTGCCGCAGACAGTACTGTCGGGTGATACTGCTGGCGGGGGCATACTCGCCCATAGATGTATGTGGTAGTGTTAAAAGAGGCAGTGCTTGCAAATTACCCTCTGTTTTAACATAGCCACTGAGCCCGTAGCGAGGCCCTGCAACATGTCATATGAGGCCAGCCACACTACACCCAAACCACACACATGCCACAAAAAAAAAACGCAAACAACAAACAACGCAAACACTGGAGCGTACCCCTGCGGACGCAACAAGCCCAGTGCACACAATCGCAGCACACTCAGAAATTCGCCACACACAGACGCCAGTTTCTCCTGGTTGCACAAGCACCAACAGAAGAACACAACCTCTGTCCTACCTCTCTTCCCTCACTAATCCATCCCGCCCACTTTCTTACAGAGCCACGTGAGCACCTGGGGACCATGCAAATGGTAGCAGTGCACAGTATAACATATGTACACCGCGGCACAGTGCACGTGACTGCATGCCCCGTTACACCACATTACTGAAGATCCTCTTACACAAGAGTTTCTTCAGGGGCCTGAGGAAGATTTGATTTTCTTTTGTGATGGAGAAAATAGATCCGACCTTTGAGCTGCTCGCGAGTTGCTGAAATGCCAATTAGAGAGCAAAAGGGCTGCTTATATGGCGGGCTATTGGATGTAATACTTTCTGCCGTGCACAAGTGCCTCATTAGGGCATTAGTGACCTATCTGATTAATCTTATGGATTCTGTTTTACTCAGGTGCTACACACGAACAAAACGTTTTTTTTATGATAACTGATGTTGTGTTGCAGCGGGAAAGCACTGTCCAAGGTGTACACAGTAGTAGTCACAGAGACTGCTTTACAGAAACATGTTACAAAGACGCTGCCAGAGACCTATCACCATTTATCTCCAAACTGGTCAATGCATCCTTCTCTACAGGCATCATCCCAGCTAATCTAAAACAATCCTGGGTGCTCCCGTTGCTTAAAAAGCAAACTCTAGATCCTCTTATCCCCACCAATTACCGCCCAATCACTACAGTTCCGTTTCTGCTAAAGATCCTGGACAAAGTGGCCTATATACAGATTCAAAACTACCTTGAACTGCACAAACTACTAGGAACTAGACAATCTGGCTTCCGCCCACTACACGGAACGGAAACAGCCCTGATTGACTTAAAGGCCCAAATAGACGAACTGAGAGATCAGGGCAAGACAGCCCTCCTCCTCCTACTAGATCTCTCAGCTGCGTTTGATCTTGTGGACCACAAAGTCCTCTGCAAACACCTGGACGTTGCCGCTCACTTCTCCACCCAAGCCATCAGTTGGATAGAATCCTTTCTAAGTGAGAGAACTATGAGAGTCTTTTCCCCTTCGGCAGCAGCTGACCCTATACCTATTACTTGTGGAGTCCCTCAGGGATCCTGCGTCTCTCCGACCCTCTACAATATATTCACTAAACCTCTGTTCGACGATCTGGACAATCTCGGTATCACCTACACTAACTATGCAGATGATACACAGATTCTCTTCCCACTTTCTGGGGATCACAGCAGGGATGGGGAGTTGGTGAATAGAGTGTATCTCATCATTCAGGCATGGATGGCCACTCACGGTCTTTGCCTGAATGATGATAAGACAGAGTTGATCATTCTGGGCACACAAGCTAATATTAACAAATTGGGCCCGGATTACTCAGCCTTCAGCATAGACGGAAATGCCATTAAAGTCTCGAGGGAAGTAAAAACACTTGGCTTCTATCTTGACTCTACCCTGTCCTTCACTAAACAGGTAAACTCCCTAGCCTCCACTACTGCCTACACTTGTAAATTGATCAGAGCAGGCAAGCCCTTCCTGTCCAATACCAGCTGCCTAATCCTGGCTAGAGCCTTAATTCTTTCCCGACTAGACTACTGTAATGCCCTATACAGTAGCGCCAATAAAGCCACTACCCTAAGACTTCAAATTCTACAAAATAATGCTCTCAGAGCTGCATTAGGAATAAAAAAGAGGGAGCATATCTCCTCGACTAGGCGGCAACATAAATGGCTCTCTACGGAGAATAAAATCCAGCTAAAAATGATCTCATTAACCCATAAGGCCTTAAATAATGCAGCTCCCAGCTACTTAATGGACAAAATAAAAAGAAAAACTTCTAATAGACCCATGAGAGTCGCCAATTCCAATTGTTTGGCAGTACCTAGATTCAGACTCGCCAAAATTGGTGGCGCCTGCTTCCCTGTGAAAGCTGCAAACCTGTGGAACGCCCTGCCACCTAACCTAAGAGCTGACCAACCCTTCCCCCATTTCAGAAGGAACCTTATCAAACACATTATCGCCAACAACGACTTAACACCCGAACACTCACAAGTGTAGTCCGACCCAATGCACCCTGACGTGACATCAACCTTTATGCTTATTACCGCAAATCCTGTATATTGCTAACTGTACATTCATGTAAATACGGCAAATCTTTATCTGTACATTCTTGTAATTTGTGCAATATGGTGTAATATTGTAAATTCATTTATATAACATTGTAACATTGTAAGCTTCGCATATACTTGTTGCTGCGCCCGGTAACCTAAGGGTCTGGTGCGCAATATAAATAAACAAACAAACAAACAAACAAACAAACAATGGCGCAATCCTATTGAAAAAAGGCTTTGCAAAAAAGGCCCTCAGTTTCCTGTACTAAAAAAGCAATTAGCAGGAAAGGAACAGATATACCTGGACCCGGAAAGGTCACTGACATTACACTGCAACACAAATATATAACTCTACATCTAAAGGGCCACCGCCTAGAACATGTTTCCACTTGCGCGTGGCAAGTTTGCATGCACCTTTCACGTGAGTGAATATGCGCAACGAAAAGTGCGTGTGCAAATGCTCTTGCGCATGCAGTTTTAGCCCTCATATGAAACCAGATGTTTAAGGCATGCGGTGACTGCCTTAGGCACACCCCGGAGTACACCCAAAAGCATTTGTTACAGGAAGCGCTCCCACTGTGGTAGTTTCATATGCACCAGGCATGCCCTGTCGCAGGCCTGGTGTAGGGCAGAGCACAATGTTTCAGACACGCGCCTGCATTGCAGAACCAAAAATCAAAATGCTCATGCAAAGCAAGAGGATTTCTATTTGTATGTTTGCATTACACATCTGAAATAGCAGTTCAAATGACAATGATGCATTATTGAATTGTCTGAGGGTGGAGGATGGGAATGGAATGGAATGAATTTTGAACAGTGCCAGCTATGCCCCAAAGGCATCTAGGTGGTAAGGAGCATGAGTAACCAGGAAAGAAAAAGAGTATTTGTCATTGACAGTGCACACTAATGGTTCAGGGTACGTAACTGCTTGACACTTACAGGGTAATTCATAGAATTTCGCAGAAAAGTGTCGCAAGCGGCTGGCGCAGAGTGTCCGCGTGCGATTGTCTGCGCCAGGCACGTGCGCTAAAACCGATTTCCGCGCACAGCGTATTCATGGATTTTAGGCTCCCAAACCAGCCGTGGCGCAGAGTATCGCAGCGACCCTGCAGCAGCGCCAGTAACGCCCCCAAGAATGCCCTCGCGCAAGGAAAAGCCATCAAAATCGCAAAATCATCGCAAAGGGCTGCGCTAACCCTGGACCAGTTTACAGGGCTGCCAAACAAGGAACGCAAAGCGGGTAACGTGCATATCAGGGGTACGCGTGAAGTTATACACGCGATTAGCCAGGGTACGTGTATTACAGGGGTACGCGGGAGGTTTAACACGCGATTGGCCAGGGTACGTGTATTACAGGGGTACGCGTGAAGTTTTACACGCGATTAGCCAGGGCACGTGTATCACAGGGGTACGCGGGAATTATCACACGTGATTTGGCTGGGTACGTGTATTACAGGGGTACACGGGAAGTTTTACACGCGATTCGGCTGGGTACGTGTATTACAGGGGTGCGCGGGAATTCTCACATGCGATTTGGCCAGGAACGTGTATTACAGGGGTGCGCGGGAATTATCACACGCGATTTGGCTTGGTACGTGTATTACAGGGGTGCGTGGGAAGTTACACACGCGATTAGGCTGGGTGGGTCCTCACAGGTGTTCCCTGTACACCCTCCACGGCCCCTGCAGGCAGCCCACAAAACAGGGGACTACCCTGCACACCTGCTCATGTCCCCCTGCACCCCCACCCCCCAGCAGTGCAGGGGCAGCCGCCACCAGGCCCCCACCCATGTCTCCCACCACCCCCATCCCCCAGCATCCAGGGGCACCCTCCACCAGGCCCCCACCCATGTCTCCCACCACCCCCACCCCCCAGCAGTGCAGGGGCACCCTCCACCAGGCCCCCACTCATGTCTCCCACCACCCCACCCCCCAGCAGTGCAGGGGCACCCTCCACCAGGCCCCCACTCATGTCTCCCACCACCCCCACCCCCCAGCATCCAGGGCATCCCCCACCAGGCCCCCACTCATGTCTCCCACCACCCCACCCCCCAGCAGTGCAGGGGCAGCCTCCACCAGGCCCCCACTCATGTCTACCACCACCCCCACCCCCCAGCCACCAGGGGAAGCCTCCACCAGGCCCCCACTCATGTCTCCCACCACCCCCACCCCCCAGCCACCAGGGGCACCCTCCACCAGGCCCCCACTCATGTCTCCCACCACCCCCACCCCCCAGCAGTGCAGGGGCAGCCTCCACCAGGCCCCCACTCATGTCTCCCACCACCCCCACACCCCAGCCACCAGGGGCAGCCTCCACCAGGCCCCCACTCATGTCCCCTATCACCCCCACCCCCTCGCCACCAGGGGCAGCCTCCACCAGGCCCCCACTCATGTCCCCCTGCCCACAGGCCCTGACAATCCTCAAGCATGTGCCTCATGGCCAGCCACCACAGCCCAAAGACACAACCAAGTATTACATGTGCCCATGATACTACTCCAATGGAAACAATGTAAATCAACACATGTGTCTCACACACACACAATGGTTGCAAGGGAACCTGAAAACCCATATCATGACATGCATGAAAACAATGAGATGAAACCACACATTGAAGAATGAAAAAATTAAAATAATGTATTAAAAACAACAGCAATGGCTATCAAAATCAACCAAAATACATAAGTAAAATAATAAAAAAATTAAGCAGGCTGTCTCTTTTCAAAATGAAATCAATAAATGACAATACGAAAAAATATCTTCCAAAGTTCAAGTCCATGAAAAGTAAGTGAAGGTAAAAAAAGAAATAGAAAACCATTGCTCCATGGCAAAAAATATTCATAGTTAAAAAAATATCAAAATCCAAAGTCCAATTATGTACAAAGTATTCAGGGTCCATCATCCCAAGAGAAGAAATGAAACCTACCAAAAAACCTATCTAAAATGGAACTATATACAAAAGGTGGAGCAGTGTCCGTCGACTCCAAAGAAAAAAAAACTGCAAAGGAAACCTATCACTAAATAACTATATACAATGGTGGCGGGCCAGTCCAGCAGCTCACTTAGTGGTGTTCCGGGCCAGGGCATCATCGAACTCCTCGTCTATGTCCCGGAGGCGGTCCTGTTCCATGGCCCCGAGGGTCCACAGGGACGCCGACATGTTCACCTCCAACTCCCTGCGGATTGCCTCGAGGCACTCGGCCCGCCTCAGGGCCCTCTGCATGGAGTTCTCCGCCCTGACCATCGTGAGCCGCGCCTCTTCTGCCTGCCGCCGCTCCGCATCTATGGCGTGGCCCAACCGCTGCCACACGGAAGACACTTCCCGTCCAGGGTCCTCCTGCCCTCCGGCCGATGCCTGCCCCTCCGATGTTGAAGGCCCCGAGCTATTGTGGCTCCCACCTACAGCCTCCTGCTGCTGTGCATGTGCCCTGTCCGATGGTGCCTGCACATCCTCCTCCAGCTGGGGTGCAGTCGTTGACGTGGCCACCCCTGCTGGACGTCCGACTCCCGACTGTGGCAGGGATCTGTTGTCCACCAGCTTGGCCGCACGGTCGGAGGCAGCTCCACAGGGCACCCAGGTGACACATGGGTGGGAAGATGGCATGGAGGACGACTGGGGCATAGGGGGTTCTGTGGAGAAGGGGGTTGGAACAAGGTCCAGGAAACGGAGGAATCCAGCCCTGGTGAGCTGTCCCAGTGGGTCAACGCGGTCAACGAGCCATGCGAGAAGACGTGCAGACTCATCATGAAAAGACTGCAGGTCAGCTCGCATGGCCCGTTGACGCAACGCCACCCCACCCTGGACAGGCACAACCTGGTGCAGGATAGCCACATCCGCAGGGAGTGGAAGGCCAGGTGTCGTAAACCAATCCTCTCCCTGAGAACGGGTCTGGAGGTAGGCATCCCCGCTGGTGCAAGATGATGCAGTGACAGGAGCAGGGACAGGATTGCACACAGGCACCTCCGCGGCAGCCTGTGCTGCCTCCTGTCCCTGATCCTGCACTGCACCACTAGCACCAGTGGAATCCCCACCTCCAGACCCCGCCACTGTCACTTGCACGGCCTCCCCCTCCACCAAACCCCCCACCAACCTGGATGACTCCGTGCCATCTTCCCCCGTTGGGCCCTGTGGGGTCCCAGCTGCCCCTTCTGCTGCCGAGGAGTCCAACTCCAACCTCCGCCTCTTAGACCTCCCCTCGGCAGCTGCGGCCTGGGACGCGGCACCGGACTCCTCACTCCCCGACGAGATCACAACCTGGGAGGGGATCCGGGCCTTGCGTCTCCGGCTGGTGGTGCGACCCCTGCCGCTGTGCTCCACAGCACCTTCTCCGCCCTCTTCATCAGTTGACGCTGCAGACAGGGAGAAAGAAAACACAGGCATCAGGGCACTGTAAAATGGACATATACACACATGACAGTTATACATGAGTGGCATTGGTAAACCTCAGGCATGGCATCACAATCCCCAACACACATGTCATTTCAACTTGCACACATGAGCCATACCACAGCCATAATGCAACAGCCAGCACCATCCATTCACATACAACAGCATGAGCAGCCAAAGGTCATCCACACATCACATGCAACATAGGGAGTACACTACACATGCACACACAACACCAAACTTGCATGCATGTGTACACCTCCGCCAACTGTCGCAGTGTTTTGATCGATATCCATGTCACACCTGACAATCATTCCTCCACATCCTGTGCCATGCAAGCCCACACACACAAGCACCATCCATGTGTCACACATGAGACCCCTCGCATGTGTCACCCTCACGGCCCTGTACACCCCCCCTACTTGGCCACATAAAAATACATGTTCAACCTGTACACTCCTGCACACCACCACACGCACAGCTTACAATCAGTATGCATGTACACTTACCGCTCGACTCCAGACGGGTCTGCTTCTCAAGGACTTGGATGTGGAGCGCTGGGGATATGCGTTCCAGGACCCTCATCTGATCTTCCGACAAGTGGCCCCGGCGCCCCTTAGCATCCACTGCCTTCAGGAGGCGCCGGGCCTTGTTGAGGGTACTGGACCTAAAGTCCTCCCAGCGCTTCCTGACACGTTCGTAGTCGCGGACTGCCACCTCCTCCGCGTTGATGGCAGTCACGATGTCCATCCAGATCCGAGTCCGTCCTTCCTTGTCGGCGCGCAACCTTCCGAAGAGGGCATCATACTGCCCCAGGACGTGCTCCACCAGGACATCAACTTCGGTGGCAGTGAAGCTGGTGCCCCTCTGCCTCCTTGGCCGGGGGTTGCCACTGGTGCCAGATGTTGCAGTGCCCGACATGGCAACCCCAGAGGCAGGAGTGTGTGGGCAACTGGGTCCTGGGGCAGGGCTGTGGGGCGATGGAAAAGCAGTCGGGAGTCTTCGGTTCCAGCAGGGGTGGTCACAGCAACAGCACCCCTGGCTGATGTGCAGGCAGCAAATGGCAGGGCACGTGGGCAGCAGGCAGTCAGGCAGCAGCAGATGGCAGGTGGGAGCATGCTCAGGGCTCTGGGGGGCAGTAATTTGGCCTTCTGGGCAGGAGCGTGGTCTTCCGTGTGTGAACGCGTGGCCAGCTTGATACGGAGTGATTTGGCACGTGAAAATCCAACACGTCTGCGTGTAATTCGAGGAAAGGCCCTTAGCGCGTAAACGCGTCACCAGCGTATGCGCGTCTATGAAGTCACGTGCACGTTGAATTGGGCACACGTTGGAGAATGTTGCGTGTGAAAAAAATGAAAGACACGTCCGAGTGTCAAAGCGTGTAATTGGTGAAAATGGCCCTACACGCAGAAGTGACAAAGCGTGTAATTGGTGGAAATGGCCCTACACGCAGAAGTGACAAAGCGTGTAATTGGTGGAAATGGCCCTAGCGCGTACACGCCGCGTAAGTGACGCTGGACGTGTGGGCCTGCATAAAAGGTACGTGTAGAACACCATTTCCTTGTACGTGCTTTTCGTGGAGAGCGAGTGGGTGAATTCTGTACTTCTTGTCGTTTCACACGCGATTTACTTCACAGCGTTTCAAGTTCGTACTCCCTGTTACCTCTGACAGCTTTTTCTCTTTTTTCTCTTTTACTGGTTTACCTGGGCCTGTTTCCTCAAACAGTGTTCCCTTCTACTGTTGTCCTGTCTCCTCAGACAGCGTACAAATCTTCTTTTGGCGGGGGTGTTGCCAACCAAACGCGCTCCTTTTTCACGCTCTTTTACCTGGCAGACGGTGAGTCACGCACGTATCTAACATCTGTGCTTGCCCCGTGTGTAGCCTACCCCTTCAGAGGTCATTCTAGGCTGTGTGTGACACGCATACGTTCATTCTTGTGTTACTGGGTGCCACAGCGTAGTGCAGGTTTTTCTTTCTGCACACGTGGTCTAGGAGGGGTTGCGTGCACGTCATATACCTTTTTTGGGCCTCCTGTGCGTTGCGTGACCCGTCATCTTTCCCCAGGGGTTACATTCAGCCTTGCTAGAGCACTAGGGTACAATTACCATCTGGTACCCAACCCCTTTGACCCCCAATTGCCCAGGACAATAGTTTACAGCCACTCCCATACGCACATTAACATCCGTGCCATGGCTGGGTGGCGAGGATTCCGTAAGGGTGGCAAAGGTGGAAGAGCCACAAGTGGTGGCCGTGGTGGATCCGGTAGGGGACGTGGTCGTTACTTGCAGGGTGAGCCTGTCCCCCCATGTGTGGAGTACCAGTCAAGGGCACCCATAATCCCCCCCCCTCCCGTTGAGGCTGATGTGGCTGACACCATCCATGCTCAGCCCTTGTTGGACCAGCCCATTGTGGCACCAGACCTGGCTGACTCCATGGCTGACTTCCAGGTCAGCAGGCCTATGACACGTGCGCTGGTGCATGTTGATGTCATCATGCCACGTGGATCTGGGGCAGCAAGGTCATCTGCTGCCCCAAGTAGGCAGGGCGGAGAGGCTGCAGGGGCAGCTGCGGCTCCATCCACCCCAGCTCTCACACACCCAGCCAGGACAGTGTCGGTCCTAGTCCATCCTGCTGACATTCCCCCTGACACCATTACACTTGAGCCAATGCCTGCACCAACTCCCATGCTGAGTGTGCAATCCCACACTCCTGATACAGAGTCCACCAGGGCTCCTGCCCCTAGTGTCCAGAGCGGCGCAGGACACTCAGGATCACCACCACCTTCCAAGCGGAAGAGGAAGAGTGCTCGTCCGGCACAGGCTGATGCCCCAGACACGGCTACACAGTCCGGCCCGTCGAGGAAGCCCAGCTTTACGGATGACGAACTGAATGCACTTGTCGAGTATGTGTCCGGACATGATAATGAGATGGTCATTGTTGCAGGATCCAAGACCACACCTGCACAACGCCAGGCACACTGGCAGACCGTTGCGGACATCGTAAGTGCCCTTGGAATCGTGAGGCGCACAGCCAATGATTGCTATAAGCGCTGGAATGACCTAAAGCGCAGGGCAAAGAATAAGCTGGCCTCAAGTCATGCTGCAACTCTAGTGACTGGAGGTGGGTCTCCAGTAGTAGACATGGAACTCACTCCACATGAGTCAGTCGCTGGGACCTACGTCACGGAGGAACAGATCCAAGGCGTGGGAGATCTGCCTGATTACGAGGCATTGTCCGGTGAGTGCACATGCATGTGTGTGTCATCCATGTGCATGGTGTGTGTGTGAGGGCTTCTGTTTGTGTGCCAGGTGAGAGTGTGTGCGCCTGAGTCGTATGGGTCAGCCATGTGCTTCATGCAATACATCCTGCGCAGCTGCATTTGGCCATAGCAGTATCCCTTCTGCCAACAGTAGACATCTAGCCCAACAGCACGCCAGTTGCCCTTGAAGTGTCACCTTGCCACAACATTGTTGCTTATTTTTCTCTGTTCATTCAGGCAGATTGTTTGCATTCCACCACTTTTACTAGGCATTTCTCAGTCCTCTAGTCACATGTCTGACATGACTATGGTAAAGTGGAGTGACTTTGTTACCTGGATATCATTTGTTCACACATGTCCCTGTGCAATTGGACCATTTTGGACTGGCAGCTCCAGGTGAAAAATCAGACCTGTTTGAATTAGAAAAGCTATTACATGCGGGAACTGGACTGAATGAATAAGTGCTGCCCTCCTCTCCATCTTCACTCAATAGCAATGGTACATGCCATCTGTGTGATGGCATGTGTGTTTCACCTGGCAATCACAGGCCAATGTGTGATGCCACTGCCAGGCAGCATGCAGAAAATGTGTTCATCTTCCATCTTGGTGTCATCAGTGTGTGCCATTTGCCTGCCCTTCATACGCAGTGAGGGTGCATGCATGGGAGGGTTTTAGTCATGTGGGACATGTGTCAATCAAGTACTGGTTCTCTTGCTTCTCAGCCCTCATTGTGTGCCATGGTGCTAATGCCTGTTTCCATTTCTTTGTTTTTATGTCTTTGCAGGGGAAGACGCACCTGATACTGCTGGGGTTGTGGTGATGGTGCAGACCCAGGATGGGTCCCAGGGCCGACCAACCACCAGTGAGGGACGTGGTGTGGTGGTGGGTGAGAACCCACAAGTGCTGCAGGTCGTGCTCTCAAGGGGTGTCTCTGGCTGCACCTCCCCCGAGCTGTACTCGGGTGTTGATTCGGATGATGAGACCTACGTGCCGTCGCAGGTGAGTGTTCCAGGGAGGGATTCTGTTCTGTCCCACCCACCTGCACCAGGGTCAGAACCCTCAATGGGGATGTCAGTGTTGGCAGCTACGCCTTTGGTAGTTACGGATGCAGGGTCACACTCTGCGACATCTGATCCTGTTCCTGGGCCAGCAGATCAGAGGGGGAATGCAGTCCTGCAGCCTCAGGCAGTGCCGGCACAGCAAGGCACAGTTCGCCTTGCCCCAGACAGGTGTGGTGCCCGCCGACGTGGTGGCCATACGCCACCTGGCAATACCGCATGGGAGCAATCCATTTACGGTATGGCAACCCAACAGGCAGCATCATCCGAGATGATGGCTCAGGCCATGGATAGGGTGGCCACTTCCATTGTCCCCCCTGAAAGGCTGATGGAGCGACTACAGCAGGCAACCGACTCCATCTGCCAGTCACACAGGGAGGACATGTTGGCGTCCAACAGGGACAGGCGGGCGGCACTGGCGACTCTGCAGGAGGCCATCTCCATAGAGTCCCAGGGCCACAGGGAAGCCCTGAGGCAGGAGCTCCTTCACCTCAGGACGACTCTTGTTGAGCTTGAGGCTTCAACACACCAAAGGACAGAACAGCAGCTGGAGCGTCTCACCCGTACGCTCTCAGCTGAGATGCAGGCAACGAGGGCGGAGGTCCGGGCATCCCGTGAGTTGTTGCATGGGGACCTCCGCACACTCATCCTCCAGAACGAGACCTACCACACCCGCATGCTTGCAGCCATGGAGGAGCAGACTAGGGCCTTGCGTGGGCTGCCTCCCATAGTGCAACCACCTCCGGATGCAGCTGCACAGGGTGATAATAGCGACAGCAGTGATACTCCCACAATAGGGTAGCCGTGTGGGCCATGAGCCCATGGAGGTGTTTTTTTTTTCCACGATCCACACAGGTGGGTTTTGGTGTGCACCCTGTCCTCGGACCTCCTGGGTGGCCTCCCCAACCCCCCCCCCCGGCCCATCAATGGCCATTTTTTTTTTTTTAATCAAAAACTTTATTTGGTTTTGAAAACATGCATATAACATTACAAGTATCCCATCATAACAAAGAAGGGGGAGGGGGGGGGAGGAGAGGGGCTAAATAGCTCCAGGGAAAGGGAAAAGGAAAAGAAAGCAAAGAAAACAAAGAATGGGGCTTTAATTCTCGGGGTCATCAGTTCTGCGGTGAGGAGGCTCGTGAGGCAGTTTGTGCGTTCCAGGTTCGCTAGCCTGGCGTCGCCCGCCGATATGTCTCGTTACACTCGTTACACTCGTTACATCTCGTCTGGGACTCAGTCATCCTCTTCCCATCTCTGCCATATCTTGTCTGCTTTCTGCGGGCACCCCCTTGCAGCATACACCCTGCGTTCCATTATCACGCAAATGTCCACATCTGTGACCCACTGGTCATAACAGGGTGTTCTCTCGGATCCCCATAGCTGCGCAATGTTCCTTCTGAGGACTGCTGTTGCGGTCGACCAGAGCAATTTCTCGTAGCGGGTCAGATCACTTTCGTCGGAGATCCCTAACAGGAGTTGTTTTGGTCCCCTTTGCACTGGTTTGCCCATGGCTCTGGATAGCTTGTCACAGCATTTCCTCCAAAATTGCTGTATTTTGTCACATTCCCATATAATGTGGAAGAAGGTGCCCTCTTCCCGTTTACAGCGTAGGCAACGCGCGTCCGGGATTCTGCCCCAGCGGAAAAGTGCCACTCTGGGATAGTAGATGCGGTGTAGGATTTTAAGTTGCACCAGCCGGAGTCTCGATGAGATGGCCACTTCCCGGGGATACATCAGTGCTTCTGTCCAGTCCTCAGGTTGGAGCGAGCCCACGTCGCGCTCCCATCTGGCTTTCAGGCTGAGCAATTCAGGCGTAGCAAAGGATGTGATCACGTTGTACATGGTTGAGGTGACTTTGCGCTGTATACGGTCTTGGACAATGTTTCGTTCTATCGGGGTGCATTCCGGGATATCGCTGATGGTGTGACGGTGGACGTGCAGTGCGTGTTTCAGTTGGGTATAGTGGTATTCCTCAGAAGGAGGGAGGGCGAATTCAGAACATAGTGTTTCAAATGTGACCAGTGTCTCCTCCCTTATTACGTCTCCAATTTTGGTGATACCTCTACTGGCCCATGCGTGCCATTTGGGGAGTTTTAACATTTCGGGGAGAAATTTGTTGTGCCACAGAGGTTGGGCTAGAGTCAGTTTCGCGTCCCATCCTATGTGGCGATGCGCTTCCGACCAGATGCTTGTGATGCTAGTGTCCATATCTAGAGCTGGTCTGCGGCCCCGGCCGCGATACAGAAGTTCCAAGGGGGCAGCTCCACTCTGGGAGTTGATCCTTTTGATGTGCGGCAAATTCCTGTCCCCATGGAGCACGTCGTTCACCACCGCCATCTGGCTGGCCCAGTAATAAGTTTGCAGTCTGGGCAGCCCAATCCCCCCTTCCCAGATGGACCTTTGCAGGGTAGAGAGGGCAATCCGCGGATGACCCCCGCTCCACAACAGCTTTCTGAGGATGCGGTCTATCTTCAGGAATTCCTGGTGTGGGATGTGTAGTGGAGCGTTTTGCAAGATGTACAGAAACTTTGGGAGTGCAATCATCTTGAATAGGGCTGCTCTGCCCATCAGCGTTAGTGGCAGGGAAGACCAGTGGCGAGTGTCCTCCGCAAACCTTGTCACAACCGGGTGTAGGTTCAGCGATGTGTAGTCCATCAGGTTCTTCGTGATGATTACCCCCAGGTATTTAATCTGATCTGTCACGACCTGGTAAGGGCAATCCGCGGGGCTAGCAGCTGCCACGTTGCTGATGGGAAAAAGGGTGGATTTTGACCAGTTTACCCGCAAGCCACTGAAGTCTCCGTATTCCTTCAACATCTGTGTGACGCGGTGGCAGGAGTTGCACGGGTCTTTCAAATATATCAGCAGGTCATCCGCATAGAGAGATACTCTGTCTTCCCATGTCTCCGACCAGCGGAACCCTTCCCAGAGCAGCGTTTCACGTAGGAGGATAGCCAAGGGTTCTATGGCTATTGCGAAGATCATTGCTGACAGGGGGCAGCCCTGTCTTGTGCCTCTGCCCAGACTAAACGGATCAGATTGCCAACCGTTAACCTTAGTCCTGGCCACCGGCCCGCTGTACAGCAACTGCACCCAGCTCATGAAGTTTTCTCCAAACCCCATGCGTCTCATTATGTCCCAGATGGCCTCCCATCTCACTGAATCGAAGGCCTTCTCAAAGTCGATTGATAGTAAGGCCAGCGGCCCTTGAATGCTGTCAGTTTTTTCCAGTGCCGCATGCAGTCTGTGGAGGTTCATGCGCGTCGATCTCTGGGGCATGAACCCACACTGGTCCGGATGGATCAGCGCTGTTATCACCTGCTGTAAACGGTCCGCTAGCAGCTTAGCTAGAATTTTCGCTTCGCTGTTTATGAGTGAAATTGGCCGGTACGAATTGCAGCTGTCCGGGGGCTTGTCCGGTTTGGGCAATACTATTATCGTGGCTTCTCTCAGGTCTGGGGATAGGGTACCCCGTTCTTTTGCATGCTGGTACATTCTCAGGAGATGTGGGGCAATTACGTTGGTCCCCACCTTCCGCCATAGTTCGATCGGAAAGCCATTTGGGCCTGGGGATTTGCCAGATTGGAGGGCGGACATCGCACAAGCCACTTCCTCTTCCGTTATATCCCTGTCCAATAGTTCTTGTTGGGTCTCGTCCAAAGTGGGAAGGTTAATTTCATCTATTATTGACGTGTTCATGCAGGTTGTGGGCTCTTTGTAGAGATCAGCGTAGTAGTCAGCGAACCCTTGTGAAATGGCTTGATCCGATAATAGTGGCCCTGCACTCCCCCCCTGTAACTGATGCACGTGCCTGCTCCCCTGCTCCTTACGCTCCAGCCACGCTAGCAATTTGCCAGCTTTATCGCCTGTTTCATAAACACGTGCCCTCATTGCTGTGTGTGCTTGTTTGGCGTTGTCAAGTGCTGTGTTCTGGAGCAGCTTCTGTGCTCGGAGTAGGGCTCGGTTCGTCTCAGGCGTGTCCTGGGCGATGTGGGCTTCCTCTGCCAATTTAACTTGTTGTTCTGCCTCGTGTACTTTGAGGAGGTGTTTCTTCTTATGTGCGGAAGTCCATGAAATGAGTTCCCCCCTTAGAACTACTTTATATGCCTCCCACAGTAACCCTGGATCTGCTGCAGACTCCGTGTTTAGCTCAAAATACGTTTCGGTCGCCCCTTGGAGTTTTTCTACCAGGTCTGGGTTTCCCAAATAATAATTATTCAGGCGCCAACTTGGCGGGGGTGTCGGTCTAGAGGTCATAATTTTCAGCACCACTGGGGAGTGGTCAGAGATTCCCCTGGGTAATAGGTAAGCTTCTTGTGCTCTATGAAGGTCTGTTGAAGGAATGAAGAAATAATCCAGTCTGGAGAGCGAGGCATGCGCCCCAGAGTGGAAGGAATATTCCCTGGAGTCGGGGTGGAGCTCTCTCCACACGTCACACAAGCCTAGGGCGTTCGTGAACGTGGCGAGTTTGGTACGTGTCTCAGGGTTTCTATTGCGTAAGTGTGAGCGGTCTAGGGTTGGGTTCATGACTTCATTAAAGTCACCTCCAAGTATCGTGATGTCGGAGTTATCCTCCGTAATCATGGGGGAAATGTCGGTGAGTAGTGGTGTTAGCAAAGTTGGTGGTGCGTAGGCAGCGAGCAATGTGATGGAGTTTCCCCAGAGCGTGCCTGTCGTGTGTATGTACCTGCCTCCGGTGTCTTGAGTCACCGTATTCAGATGGAAGGGGAGGTTTTTATGTATCAGGATCAGGACACCTCGTGAACCCATTGTGAAGCCCGCATGGAGTGCAAGTCTGTAGTTAGTGCGTTTGAAAAAAGAGCATTCTGTGCCTGCGAGGTGTGTTTCTACCAGAAAAACTATATCTGGCGTGTGCCTTTTCAAGTATTGCCCTACCAGTCGGCGTTTGATTACATTGCCGAGTCCGTTGACGTTCCAGGTCATGAGGTTAAGTGACTTGGTCTTGCTGGTCCCAAAGCTATTGGAGGCCATGACTATTTGTAGACGAGAAGGTATATGCCACTGGTGGCGACGCCTGGCGCCGGGATTCCGTGTGTTTGTTTAGTGCTGCCCCTATCTTGAACTTTCGTATCTCCCCTGCTTGTCTGGCCCCATTCATAACTAAACATAACAAACCCATAACTACCCACCCTATACTCCTCCCAACTAGAAGCATCTGTCGCCCGAACATGAGAAACCAAGTTGTCAACTGGACAACTCACATGAAACAAACTACCTTAACGGTACAGGTGTCTACCTGTAACGCGGGTGTGGCTTGACTTTAAGTTTAAGAGAAACTCCAAGAAGGGACCTACCCAGGGGGGCTCTCCTTCTTGTGCCGTATGTTGGTGTTTTGTATGGTGGGGTGTCTCCCGTGGCTCAGTCGTATGCTGCGTTTGAACGCTCTTTCTCTTCGCTGCCGGCTTTGAGCGTTTTCAGTGTGCGTCCTGCTCTGCTTGTTGCTCCGGAGCTTCCTGCTCCCCTCGTTCCGGAGCTCTCCTCGGGGAGATTTGCCGTGACCCGGGTCGGACCCTGCCCCTCTGTCGTCGTGGTCTCGTGGACCAATCCCCTTCAATGTGTGCCTCGGCCCATTTCCAGGCTTCCTGTGGGTCTGTAAAATGCACTGTCGTCCCCTTATGGTGAATCTTTAGTTGGGCCGGAAAGAGAAGGCCGTATTTCACCTTCAACTGCGCCAACTGTCTTTTGAGAGGCTCGAAGGATTGCCTTGCGCGTTGCACCTCTCGGGTGTAGTCTGGGAAAAAGGCTATTCGCGACCCATTATGTGTAATCGACCCTTGGGAGCGGGACAATTGCAGGAGTGCATCTCTGTCACGATAGTTCAGCAGCCTGGCAATTATTGTTCGGGGCGGAGTGCCCGGTATCGGTCTGCCCGAGGGCATTCTGTGTGCCCTCTCTACCGAGAAAAACTTTGAGAAAGAGTAGGGTTCGAAAATGTCAGTGAGCCATTGTTCTAGAAACAGTTCCATGCACTGCCCCTCTTCCCCCTCGGGGAGGCCGAGGATGCGAACATTATTGCGACGAGACCTTCCCTCCCCCTCATCGACCTTGGCCTCTAGGGACTTCAGGCGGGCCAGTGCCTGGGACATCTGCCTGTTGATCCCAGTGACGTTATCTTCTACTGTTGAGATACGGTGCTCGGCCTCACTCGTTCTGGAAGTTAACTTTTGTAGGTCGTGCCGCAGGAAGGAGACATCTGCTGCTATACTATCCATCTTAATCTCCATGGAGGAGCGCGAGCTAGCAATAGCCGCCATAATGTCCCGCAGTGAGAGAGGTTCATCCTCTGGTTGAGGGAGCGCTCGTGTTGTTGACGCCGCGGGAGCCGGGGCCGTGGCTATCGCAAACTGATCCATACTGCTTTGGGTAGATGCTTTTCTCTGCCTGTCCTTCCCCATCGTGCCGTGCGTCGAAGACCGCGTCTCCCACTAGGCCCAACGGCGAAAACCTGGCGGGGCAGGGCGCCGGCGGTGTGCTTCACCTCGGTGATTCTTACCCCAGTTATGCTCTGTTCCGTGGCTCCGCAGGGAAGGGCCAGTGCCCCGGGGGTCCGGCGGAGAGTACTCGGTGTAGTCCCTTCCCCTTTGTTGGCTTGCGAGACCCCAGGCGCTCCCCGGGATAGATGGGGTGGTTGGGGTGGGAAAGTCCCACTTACTTGCTTGCTGCTCCAGAGGGCGCTTTCCGATGCAGGCACACTCCTCACGCGGGGTCCCCTACGTACGGCGTCACCGGGCACCGCAGGCCATCCTGGACCAGGGCCGCCAATTGTCCGCAGTGATTAGCCCTCCAAGTTACGTAAGCACCGGTTGCTGGGGTGCCTGTGTGCAGGAGACCAGCCAGAAGGTGTCTGTTCTAGCTTCTCGTGTGATCTAGCCCCGTGGGTCTTCCTCGCCGGTGCGTGCGGACAGCCCGACCTCCGTCAGTCGAGCGTCCTTCCCGCTCACAAGGCGCCACCGGGCCCCCTCGCTCTCGGGGACAGCTCCGACAGTCTCACAACTCTCCTTTTCCCAGCGACCGGGTGTCGGGACACAGCATGGCACACCGCTCCGGGCTAGGCAGCCGAGGGTTCCTCCCCCTTCAGGAGTTCGGTCTAACACAGGGATCGGGCCGCGGCGGCCATTTTGAAGTCAGCTATTCGCGCCCTGCGCGCCGAATCTTCTCTGCCGTTCTCCTTCGCCCAGAGCAGGGTTCTTAGGGTGAGAATGCACACGGCGCTTCTTCTGGCATTCATGCAGCTAATCCTGAAGTTGCAAATCGTATCGCCCCACCAAACAGGATAATTTCCTCAGGATGTTGTCGGCGGCAAGAGGAGCTCACGGAGCTCACGTCCTCTGCGCTTGCATGTTGGCCACGCCCCTCAATGGCCATTTTTGATTTTTTTTTATTTTTATTTTTATTTTTCCCAATTTTTTTGGGACAATTTGTTGCCTTCCGTGGTTCCTGTGGGCATACGCTGCATTGTGGCTGGGCACATGCAGGCTTGTCATGTATTTGGTTCAGATGCTTGGGTTTGAGTCACACACACCCCTCCTGCTTCCCGTTTCCATGGGCTTGCAAAGGGTGTGCCCAAGTGACATTGACGTACATGGTGACATTGGACTCCCACTACATGTGTGGGTAGTCTAGTCAATACTGTGTATACATTCCTAGTGCATATTGCTGTTGTGTTGTACACTGCATGTTGCATTGATGTGTAACTCATCATCTGTGTCTACCTCCCAATTTGCAGGTCCCTTCCTCATGTCTACACAAGGCCCTCTAGTTTGGAGATGGGGTCCATGTTGGCAGCAGTGCACCTACAACTCTACATGGCGCCAACACTGTACAGTTGGAAGTGGTGGGAGTGCAGGCATTTCCAGGTGGTGAGACTACTAATTTATTACATTTGTGATGTCATGTTAATGGTAGTACCTGCTCAAGTTTGTTGTTGGTCCTGCATTACTGTGAGCATTTCAGGTGTTGCAAGTTTCAATTAGGGACACTGTACATTGTGACACTTGTGTCATGTTGTGGGGATTACTTTGTTTACCTGCAAATAGCATGACATGGCACGGTGTGTCGTGTGGCGGTGCTGGGGATGGGTTGGGTGACATGGCACTGTCCTCTTGTTGCATTTTGCAAGTGGGTATTCATTTTAGCTGCTTGAATGTGTTTCTTCACAAAACTGCATTGGTGGTGTCTGTGTGGGTAGGGATGCACACATTGTAACACTTCCAGGTGAACAATCTCAGGCTGATATGGTTTTCACGGTTGATTCTCCAGACATTCAGGATCAGTGTCAGGTTGAGTCATCATTGATTGTCAGATGGAATGTGCCAGGGCAGTGTGCACTCCACAGGGGTGTGATTTCTATGTGAAGTAATTAGCCACTAGCTGTGTACGGGCTGCCTCCCCCGTGCCCTTTCCCCTCCCATGCGCAGCGGCTGTGCATGTGGTTGGGGATGTGGGGCCACCACCATGTCCACGGCCAGGCCCCGGCGTGTTGCAACGTTGTGCAGGACACATGCTGCCACTATGATCCTGCACACTACTGGGGGAGCGTATAACAGCTGCCCGCCAGAACGGTCAAGGGAGCGAAAGCGTGACTTTAGCACTCCGAATGTGCGCTCCACTATGCCCCGGGTTGTAATGTGGGCTGTGTTATATCTTACCTCGGGTGGCGTGGTGGGGTTCTGAATTGGCGTCATCATGTGGGGGCTGAGAGGGTAGGCACTGTCCCCTGTGGAGGTGGTGATTGGTATCATTGGTGGGGTTGTGACCTTGCTCAGTATCTGACATGCATGCATGTGCAGTGGCATTCATACTAACCAAGCAGCCATGTATCGCCATGCCGCCCAGCTTCTAGGTCCCGGTTTAGGGTGGACATTCGGTAAATGAAGCTGTCGTGGGTGGACCCGGGATAGTTGGCATATACTGAGGTGATGATTCCCTTGGCATTACATACTACCTGCACGTTGATGGAATGCCAGTGCTTGCGGTTCCTATAGATGTGCTCTGATGCCCTGGGGGGACGTAGAGCCACATGGGTGCAGTCGATGGCACCTAGCACTTTGGGGAATCGTGCCACACCTTAAAAATCCAGGGCGGCAGCATGCCTTTCTGCAGGTGTTCTGGGCAGGTATATGTGCCTGCGGACTGATGGGCGTGCAGTGATGATGTTCAAGACCTGGTGTAGGCAGCGTGACTGGGTGGCCTGTGATACCCCACCCACTATGGCACTTGTCCGCTGAAATGATCCAGTGGCTAAGAAGTGCAGTACATTGGGGACCTTCTCCAGGGGGCTGAATGCTTGGGAGCACAGGGTGGGTGATGTGAGGTCATCCACTCACTCACCAGGTCCAGTATTATGTGTGGTGGAAACCTGTACCTCCCATACACCTGGTCATCGGGCATCCCGAAAAGGCTGGTTCTGGGTGTGAATATTCTGGCCCTGACTATACTCCTCCTCCTCCTTTGGTAGCCCACGGCCACTGCTGCTAGGAACGGTATGTTCATCCTGGGTCTGAGCTTGTTATTTTGTTAGCGCGCAAATATATGCGTTGCGTGTGTTCTAGGCGAGCGTGTGACCCGCGCACCCCTGAAATCCAGTACCCAGTCCAATAGCGTGTGGAAATTCCCGCGCACCCCGGGATACAGGTGCGCTGACATACTTGCGTGTGTAAGTGCCCGCGCACCCCTGAAATACACGTACATAGGCCAATCGCGTGTACGCGCACTTTTGTCCAATTACACGTGATGACACTCTGACGTGCTGTCCAATTACACGCGATGACACTCTGACGTGCAGTCTTTCCACGTGTGCTCTGTCATCACGTGCTGTGTGGGAAACACCCGTGCGGGTCACGTCACAGACGCGCTTACGCGCTGAGGGCCTTTGGTCCAATAGAATCGCGTATGCGTGCTGACGCGCTTACGCGCTAAGGGCCTTTCCTCGAATTTCACGCTGACGTGCAGGATTTTCACGTGCCAATTCACTCCGTATCAAGCTGGCCACGCGAAAACACACGGAAGACCACTCTCCTGCCCAGAAGGCCGAATTACTGCCCCCCAGTGCCCCGAGCAGCCTCCCACGTGCCATCTGCTGCTGCCTGCCTGCCTGCCTGCTGCCACCGTGCCCTGCCATTTGGTGCCTGCACATCAGCCATCTGCAGGGGTCCAGTTGCTGTGTCCACCCCTGCTGGAACTGAAGACTCCCGACTGGGATTACATCACTCCACAGCCCAGCCCCAGGACCCAGTTGCCCACCCACACCTGCCTCTGGGGTTGCCATGTCGGGCACTTCCACATCTGGCACCAGTGGCAACCCCAGGCCAGAGGGGCAGAGGGGCACCAGCTTCACTGCCACCGAAGTTGGTGTCCTGGTGGAGCATGTCCTGGGGCAGTATGATGCCCTCTTTGGATCGTCCCGCGCCAGCAAGGAAGGACGGGAGAGGATCTGGGCCGACTGTGTGGTTGCCATCAACGCGGAGGGGGTGGCAACCCGCGACGTCCAGAAGATCAAGAAGTGCTGGGAGGACTTCAGGTCCAGGACCCTCGTGAAGGCCCGGCGCCTCGTGGAGGGGGGCCGGGGCCGCATGAGTTCCATCCAGATGAGGGTCCTGGAACGCGTACGCCCAGTGCTCCACGCCCAGATCCTTGAGAGGGAGACCCGTCTGGAGTTGAGCGGTAAGTGTCCAAGCATTGCTGTGTGAGACAGGGCATGTTGCGGTGTGCTGGTTCTCTGATACTTGCCTGTATGTGTGACATAGGCCATGTATGCATGTATGTGTGCAGGGACATCATGGTAATGCATGTGCGACCAGTGATGTGTGAACCACATGGTTGTTGCATGTGTTTAAATGCCACATGGGGAGCCCTATGCAGAATTTAAACATGAGAGCATGCCAGTCTCTGTTCCTGGACATGGGTGGGGGTGAGGGATGGGTGCTGATGCCAGGTACATATATGGTAGCCATGTCTGTGTGCCTGACCTGCGTGTCTGTGACTTGTGCATGCCATGGATGCATGACACATGTGTGTGACAATGCACAGATTCACTGATGCAGCCTAGTTACCCTTGTATCCGCTGTGTTTGGGGTGTATGGGGCCAGATGGATGTGACTGAGGTGAAGTGTGTGCATGTGATAAGCATGACCCATGATGCATGTGAGTTCCATATCATTGTATGTTTCAAGAGTCCATTGGACATGTATGGAAATGTCCATGGCATGCACCATGCCTGTTACTGTGTGTGTTTTGCCTGGACTGACCCATGTGTTGTGGAGGGACATGATGGAAGTGTACTTTGACAGTGGTACTCATCTGCTATTGCTTCCTGTCTAGGGGACCATTGTACAGTACCCTGATGCTTGTGTTCTTTGTCTCCCTCTACGCAGCGGCTAGTGAAGAAGAGGGCGGAGACGGCGCTGTGGAGCAAGGCGGCGGGGATGCCCCCACGGCTGCAGCGGAAGGGGTGGGTGAGCCCCCACAGGGGCCTGCTACCGTGGATGACGCTGAGGAGCCATCCAGGTTGGTGGTTTCCACAGAGGAGGAGGAGGCCGCCACTGGGGCACACATGGGGCCTGGTGGGGGCATCCCTGCTGGTGCAAGTGGTGCAGTCCAGGATCAGGGGCAGGAGGCAGCACAGCTCACCGTGGAGGGGCCTGTGCATGTCGCTGTCCCTGACCCTGTGAGTGCACCACCATGCACCAGCAGGGATGCCCCGTCCCAGGCCCGTCCGCAGGTAGAGGGGATGTCCATTTCACCTGACTCCCCTCCACCTGCGGACGAGGGGACCCGTGTCCGTATGGAGAAGGTCCTGATTGGGGTTGCGATGCGCGCGGGTGCAATTCGTGATGATGTGCGTGCTTCCCGGGAGGAGCACGCACATCATCACGAAGAGCACCGTGCCGACGTGGCCCAATTGGGATCTTCCATGTTCGGGGGTTTCCTGCATGTGTCGGCCAATCTGGCGGCCCTCTCCTCCTCTGTGGAGGCTATACGCCGGTCGTTCTCCTTGCCGTCTTCCGGCCCAGATGCCACCAGGGCCCCCTGTGGACCTGCCCTGACCTATGCAGCCAGCTCGGTGGGGATCCCATCCCTGCCACAGTCGGGAGTCGGAGGTCAAGCAGGGGTGGACACCACAGCAACTGTACCCCAGCAGATGGAGGATGTGCCGGCATCATCAGGCAGGGCACGTGCACGACGGCGTCGGTGGATGCCATCAGCCTGGATGCCGTCGTGCTGGCAGAGGCAGTTGCGTCGGAGGCAGCAGCAGAGTCAACGTGGGAGGCATCATGGCTCGGGGCCATCAACATCGGAGGGGCAGGCATCGGCCGGAGGGCAGGAGGACCCAGGACAGGAAGTGTCTTCCGTGTGGCTGCGGTTGGGCCAGCAGATAGGTGCGGAGCGGCGGCGGGCGGAAGAGGAGCGGCTCACGATGGTCAGGGCGGAGAACTCCATGCGGAGGGCCCTGAGGCGGCCCGAGTGCCTCGAGGCAATCCGCAGGGGGTTGGAGGAGCAGATGGCGTCGTCCCTGCGGACCCTCAGGGCCATGGAACAGGACCGCCTCCGGGACATAGACGAGGAGTTTGATGATGCCCTGGCCCGGAACACTACGGAGTGAGCCGCTGGACTTGCCCGCCGCCTTTGTATATAGTTCTTTAGTTTTAGGTTTCCTTTGTTTATTCTTATGATTTGGAGTCGACGGACACAGCTCCACTTTTTGTATATAGTTGCATTTTTGTTAGGGTTTTTTGTAGGTTTCCTTTGTTCAGTTGGGCTCATGGACCCTTGGATATTTTGTACATAGTTCTTCATTGGATTGTTTTATTTTTTAATTTTTTATTTCTTCTCCATGGAGCAATGGTGTTTGGATTTTTTTTTTTCTGTCGGATTGATTTCATTTTTAATGTGACTTTGAAGTACATTTTTTTTGGATTTGGTGTTTTTAATTTTTTTGGACGGACATGCACCTTTTCTTTTATTCATTGGCATTGCAGTTTGTTTAATTTCATTTGCATTCATATTTTTTTAATACAATTTTGTTTTCATACTTCACTGTGTGGTATCATCTCATTGGTTTCATGCATGTCATGTTGGGTGTTTTCCAATTCATTTGCAACCATTGTGTGTGACAGACATGGGTTCATTTACTTTATGTACGTTGGGGGTGAATGGGTTACTTGGTAGGGCCTTTTGGCTGTGGAGGCTGACCATTACGCACATGGTTGGTGATTGTGAGGACCTGGGTGCAGGGGGACATGGGTGGGGGCCTGGTGGAGGCTGCCCCTGCACTGCTGGGGGGTGGGGGTGGTGGGAGACATGAGTGGGGGCCTGGTGGAGGGTGCCCCTGGTGGCTGGGGGGTGGGGGTTGTGGGAGACATGAGTGGGGGCCTGGTGGAGGGTGCCCCTGGATGCTGGGGGGTGGGGGTGGTGGGAGACATGAGTGGGGGCCTGGTGGAGGGTGCCCCTGGTGGCTGGGGGGTGGGGGTGGTGTGAGGCATGAGTGGGGGCCTGGTGGAGGGTGCCCCTGCATTGCTGGGGGGTGGGGGTGATAGGGGACATGAGTGGGGGCCTGGTGGAGGGTGCCCCTAGATGCTGGGGGGTGGGGGTGGTGGGAGACATGGGTGGGGGCCTGGTGGAGGGTGCCCCTGGATGCTGGGGGGTGGGGGTGGTGGGAGACATGAGTGGGGGCCTGGTGGAGGGTGCCCCTGGATGCTGGGGGGTGGGGGAGATGGGAGACATGGGTGGGGGCCTGGTGGAGGGTGCCCCTGGATGCTGGGGGGTGGGGGTGGTGGGAGACATGAGTGGGGGCCTGGTGGAGGGTGCCCCTGCACTGCTGGGGGGTGGGGGTGGTGGGAGACATGAGTGGGGGCCTGGTGGAGGGTGCCCCTGGATGCTGGGGGGTGGTGGGAGACATGTGTGGGGGCCTGGTGGAGGGTGCCCCTGCACTGCTGGGGGGTGGGGGTGGTGGGAGACATGAGTGGGGGCCTGGTGGAGGGTGCCCCTGGTGGATGGGGGGTGGGGGTGGTGGGAGACATGGGTGGGGGCCTGATGGAGGGTGCCCCTGCACTGCTGGGGGGTGGGGGTGATAGGGGACATGAGTGGGGGCCTGGTGGAGGCTGCCCCTGCACTGCTGGGGGGTGGGGGTGGTGGGAGACATGAGTGGGGGCCTGGTGGAGGCTGCCCCTGGTGGCTGGGGGGTGGGGGTGGTGGGAGACATGTGTGGGGGCCTGGTGGAGGGTGCCCCTGCACTGCTGGGGGGTGGGGGTGGTGGGAGACATGGGTGGGGGCCTGGTGGAGGGTGCCCCTGCACTGCTGGGGGGTGGGGGTGGTGGGAGACATGGGTGGGGGCCTGGTGGAGGGTGCCCCTGCACTGCTGGGGGGTGGGGGTGGTAGGGGACATGAGTGGGGGCCTGGTGGAGGCTGCCCCTGGTGGCTGGGGGGTGGGGGTGGTGGGAGACATGAGTGGGGGCCTGGTGGAGGCTGCCCCTGGTGGCTGGGGGGTGGGGGTGATAGGGGACATGAGTGGGGGCCTGGTGGAGGGTGCCCCTGGATGCTGGGGGGTGAGGGTGGTGGGAGACATGGGTGGGGGCCTGGTGGAGGGTGCCCCTGGATGCTGGGGGGTGGGGGTGGTGGGAGACATGAGTGGGGGCCTGGTGGAGGGTGCCCCTGCACTGCTGGGGGGTGGGGGTGATAGGGGACATGGTTGGGGCCTGGTGGAGGGTGCCCCTGGATGCTGGGGGGTGGGGGTGGTGGGAGACATGGGTGGGGGCCTGGTGGAGGGTGCCCCTGGTGGCTGGGGGTGGTGGTGGTGGGAGACATGGGTGGGGGCCTGGTGGAGGGTGCCCCTGCACTGCTGGGGGGTGGGGGTGATAGGGGACATGTGTGGGGGCCTGGTGGAGGCTGCCCCTGCACTGCTGGGGGGGGGTGGTGGGAGACATGAGTGGGGGCCTGGTGGAGGATGCCCCTGGTGGCTGGGGGGTGGGGTGGTGGGAGACATGAGTGGGGGCCTGGTGGAGGGTGCCCCTGGTGGCTGGGGGGTGGGGGTGGTGGGAGACATGGGTGGGGGCCTGGTGGAGGGTGCCCCTGCACTACTGGGGGGTGGGGGTGATAGGGGACATGAGTGGGGGCCTGGTGGAGGCTGCCCCTGCACTGCTGGGGGGTGGGGGTGGTGGGAGACATGAGTGGGGGCCTGGTGGAGGCTGCCCCTGGTGACCGGGGAGTGGGGGTGGTGGGAGACATGAGTGGGGGCCTGGTGGAGGGTGCCCCTGCACTGCTGGGGGGTGGGGGTGGGGGTGGTGGGAGACATGAGTGGGGGCCTGGTGGAGGCTGCCCCTGGTGGCTGGGGGGTGGGGGTGATAGGGGACATGAGTGGGGGCCTGGTGGAGGGTGCCCCTGGATGCTGGGGGGTGAGGGTGGTGGGAGACATGGGTGGGGGCCTGGTGGAGGGTGCCCCTGGATGCTGGGGGGTGGGGGTGGTGGGAGACATGAGTGGGGGCCTGGTGGAGGGTGCCCCTGCACTGCTGGGGGGTGGGGGTGATAGGGGACATGAGTGGGGGCCTGGTGGAGGCTGCCCCTGGATGCTGGGGGGTGGAGGTGGTGGAAGACATGGGTCGGGGCCTGGTGGAGGGTGCCCCTGGATGCTGGGGGGTGGGGGTGGTGGGAGACATGAGTGGGGGCCTGGTGGAGGGTGCCCCTGGATGCTGGCGGGTGGGGGTGCTGGGTGACATGAGCAGGTGTGCAGGGTAGTTCCCTGTGGTGTGTGCTGCCTGCAGGGGCCGTGGAGGGTGTACAGGGAATACCTGGGAGCACACAGCCAAATCGCGTGTAGAATTTCCTGCGTACCCCTGTCATACACGTGCCCAGCCAAATTGCGTGTGGAACTTCCCGCGCACCCCTGAAATCCACGTACCCTGACAAATCGCGTGTGGAACTTCCCGCGCACCCCTAAAATCCACGTAACCGGCCAAATCGCGTGTGGAACTTCCCGTGCACCCCTGAAATCCACGTACACGGCCAAATCGCTTGTGGAAATTCCCGCGCACCCCTGAAATCCACGTACACGGAAAAAATCGCGTGTGGAACTTCCCGCGCACCCCTGCCATCAACGTACCCAGACAAATCGCGTGTGGTACTTCCCGCGCACCCCTGTCATACACGTGCCCAGCCAAATCGCGTGTGGAACTTCCCGCGCACCCCTGAAATCCACGTACCCTGACAAATCGCGTGTGGTACTTCCCGCGCACCCCTGAAATCCACGCACCCGGCCAAATCGCGTGTGGAACTTCCCGCGCACCCCTGAAATCCACGTACCCTGACAAATCGCGTGTGGAACTTCCCGCGCACCCCTGCAATCCACGTACCCTGACAAATCGCGTGTGGTACTTCCCGCGCACCCCTGAAATCCACGTACCCTGCCAAATCGCGTGTGGAACTTCCCGCGCACCCCTGAAATCCACATACCCTGACAAATCACGTGTGGAACTTCCCGCGCACCCCTGCAATCCACGTACCCTGACAAATCGCGTGTGGTACTTCCCGCGCACCCCTGAAATCCACGTACCCGGCCAAATCGCGTGTGGAACTTCCCGCGCACCCCTGAAATCCACATACCCTGACAAATCGCGTGTGGAACTTCCCGCGCACCCCTGCAATCCACGTACCCTGACAAATCGCGTGTGGAACTTCCCGCAAACCCCTGAAATTCACATGCCCTGCCAATTCGCCTGTGAGACTTCCCGCGCACCCCGGTATACACGCACACGTTTTTTTTCTGTCAGTGGGTGTCCTTGTTTGTGGGTACCCCTTTGCACGTCATTTGTCCTGGAGGGCCACAGTATAGGACATTCATCATGGCTGTATATAGGTGCTATTTGTTGGCGCACCTTTTGGCGCACATTTCTTACAGGCGCAGAGACGCTACCGCCTGCTTTCTTGTGGCGGTCGTGTTTGTGCCTGTGCGCTGGTTTGAGCGTGCGCTTTTTTGCCCTATTCTATTCCATGAATACGTGTTGTAGGCGAGCGTGTGGGCGTTCCGCGCACTTGTACCCTGTACTTCCCCCCGTGACGCCCACATTTTGGCAAGTTGTTCCCCATTCCGAGTGTTACGCCCCGTGTTCCGCCTACTTTTCTTGCGTGCGCCGCGCTATGTGCGATTTTCGCTGTGGCCTGTGCGATTTTCGCTGTGACCTGGCGCACGCCGTTAGATGGCCTGTGCGCCAACGTGCGCCGTGCACTTTTTTATCGCACATCCGATGGTTTTCTCGCGCACGGCCTTCCATGAATCGATGTGCGCTGCTTTTTGTGCGATTTTCGCACTTGCACTGCGATTTTCGCTATTCCACTGCGATTCGCACGTTTTTGGCCACTTGCGCCGCGCTAATTATTCCATGAATCGGCCTGTTAATAGGTAATGTGTTTTTGAAACTTAAGGTGCAGGGGAGAAAAAGTGGTCTTGGCACAAAACCAGAATTGCTGAAAGAAGAGGAAGTATGAGGATCCAGATTAGGTCTGCAGGGGACGGGAGGGCTCCTAACCAGGAAAGACCCCAAGATATGAATCTATGACTTTGAAAACGCAGGAAACCCAGATTGGCCCAAAAAAGGAATGAGGTCTTTGAGAGAAACTTAGTTTCCAAAGAAACTAGGGGTGGGGCGGTGCAAAGGTTGCAGAATAATTCAAGGCATTGAAGGTGGTGGCAATGTTCTTGCCAAACGATCATCAGTAGACCAGGAACCAATTAGTGAGGTGTTATTGCAATTATGAAAATGTGGGAAAAATTGTTTGTGGTGAAGGGTTTGATGTTGGGGCATTCTGTGAACATGGCAGATATGGGGTACAAGCATGTTCAAACTATTGATTAAAATCAAGGAGATATGATTCAACTGGAAAGCAAAAAAGGTGTGGCTGCTAATTTGATATTATAATTAGAATGCCATGCTTCAGATAGGCCGGCCTGGAAAACAGGATTGGCATGATTCGGTTGTGGTAACCAAGAACATAAGATTGGTATGATTCAGGTGTGGCAGTCTTGAACATATGATTGGCATGATTCTGATGTGGTAAAAAGGAACACAAGATTGGCATGATGCTGGTGTGGTAGCCTCGAAAATAAGATTGGCATGATTCAGGTGTGGTAGCCTTGAACATAAGATTGGCATGATTCGGGTGTGGTAAACAGGAACATAAGATTTGCATGGCCCAGGTGTGGAGCTTTGAACATACGATTACCATGATTCAGGTGTGGAGCCTTGAACATAAGATTGGCATGATACGGGTGTGGTAACCAGGAACATTAGGTTGGTATGATTCAGGTGTGGTAGCCTTGAACATATGATTGGCATGATTCTGATGTGGTAAAAAGGAACACAAGATTGGCATGATGCTGGTGTGGTAGCCTCGAAAATAAGATTGGCATGATTCAGGTGTGGTAGCCTTGAACATAAGATTGGCATGATTCGGGTGTGGTAAACAGGAACATTAGATTTGCATGGCCCAGGTGTGGAGCTTTGAACATACGATTACCATGATTCAGGTGTGGAGCCTTGAACATAAGATTGGCATGATACGGGTGTGGTAACCAGGAACATTAGGTTGGTATGATTCAGGTGTGGTAGCTTGAACATATGATTGGCATGGTTCTGATGTGGTAAAAAGGAACACAAGATTGGCATGATGCTGGTGTGGTATCCTCGAAAATAAGATTGGCATGATTCAGGTGTGGCAGTCTTGAGCATAAGATTGCCATGATACGGGTGTGGTAAACAGGAACATAAGATTGGCATGGTCCAGGTGTGGAGCTTTGAACATACGATTGGGATGATTCAGATTTGGTAACCTGCAACATAACAGTGGAATGATTCAAGCGTGGTAGGCTCAAACATAAGATTGGCATGATCCAGGTGTGGTAGCCTTGAGCATATGATTGGCATGATTCAGGTGTGGTAGCCTTGAACATAAGATTGGCATGATAAGGGTGTGGTAAACAGGAACATAAGATTGGCATGATTCAGGTGTGGTAGCCTTGAACATAAGATTGGCATGATACGGGTGTGGTAGCCTTGAGCATATGATTGACATGATTCAGGTGTGGTAGCCTTGAACATAAAATTGGCATGATACGGGTGTGGTAAACAGGAACATAAGATTGGCATGATTCAGGTGTGGTAGCCTTGAACATAAGATTGGCATGATACGGGTGTGGTAAACAGGAACATAAGATTGGCATGGTTCAGGTGTGGTAACCAGGAACATAAGATTTGCATGATTCAGGTGTGGTAGCCTCGAACATAAGATTTGCATGATTCAGGTGTGGTAGCCTTGAACATAAGATTGGCATGATACGGGTGTGGTAAACAGGAACATAAGATTGGCATGGTTCATGTGTGGAGCCTTGAACAGAAGATTGGCATGATACGGGTGTGGTAAACAAGAACATAAGATTGGCATGGTTCAGGTGTGTTAGCCTCGAACATAAGATTGCCATGATTGAGGTGTGGAGCCTTGAACATTAGATTTGCATGATTCAGGTGTGGTAGCCTCGAACATAAGATTGGCATGATTCAGGTGTGGTAGCCCTGAGCATGTGATTGCCATGATTGAGGTGTGGTAACCAGAAACATTAGATTTGCATGAGTCAGGTGTGGTAGCCTCAAACATATGATTGGCATGATTCAGGTGTGGTAGCCTTGAGCATGTGATTGGCATGATTCAGGTGTGGTAACCAGGAACATTAGATTTGCATGATTCAGGTAGGTAGCCTCGAACATAAGATTGGCATGATTCAGGTGTGGTAGACCTTGAGCATGCGATTGGCATGATTCAGGTGTGGTAGCCTCGAACATAAGATTGCATGATTTGTTTTAATTGTTGTTTGCAATAAAGCCTTTAACAAACACTCACAAAAACAAAACAGAAAGAAAAATATATCAATACAATCATCAAATAATGTCAGAAAAAGAACATAAGGTAAGGAAAAAAGACATTTAAGAATATTACCAAACAAGAAAATTGTCGCAAACCATTCAATTGTCAAAACACAATATCCCATCATTACACTATAAAAAATAAAATAATATAAAAAATATTAGCTATTCTTTTCCTTATTATCAAGCAGTTTAAGAGTACGTACTCAGTAACCTCTGATATGACCAAGGTCACGAACTTCAGCATCTTTTTTAGGTCAAGGCATTTAATAAGCCCCACTACAGTTATTACTTTGGAGGTGATATGTCCTGATAACAAATCAGACAAAAAGTCAGTATCCCAACTCCATGATATCCATACAGAAATGTCCTAAAACACAGTAGCCGCTTTGTTATTAACACTCAACAAAACATAATCAAGTGCTTAAGATCTTCCAGTAATGTCAATCCAATCCTGCGGTAAAGGTGTTGCTTTGACATGATTCAGGTGTGGTAGCCTTGGACATAAGAATGGCCTGATTCAGGTGTGGCAACCAGGAACATAAGGCTTGCATGATTCAGGCGTGGTAGCCTTGAACATAGGATTGGCATGATTCAGGTGTGGTAACCAGGAACATAAGAATGGCATGATTCAGGCGTGGTAGCCTTGAACATAAGATTGGCATGATGCAGGTATGGCAACCAGGAACATAGGGCTGGCATGATTCAGGCGTGGTAGCCTTGGACATAAGAATGGCCTGATGCAGGTATGGCAACCAGGAACATAGGGCTGGCATGATTCAGGCGTGGTAGCCTTGGACATAAGAATGGCCTGATTCAGGTGTGGCAACCAGGAACATAAGGCTGGCATGATTCAGGCGTGGTAGCCTTGAACATAGGATTGGCATGATTCAGGTGTGGCAACCAGGAACATAAGAATGGCATGATTCAGGCGTGGTAGCCTTGAACAATAGATTGGCATGATTCAGGTGTGGCAACCAGGAACATAAGGCTGGCATGATTCAGGCGTGGTAGCCTTGGACATAAGAATGGCCTGATTCAGGTATGGCAACCAGGAACATAAGGCTGGCATGATTCAGGCGTGGTAGCCTTGGACATAAGAATGGCCTGATTCAGGTGTGGCAACCAGGAACATAAGGCTGGCATGATTCAGGCGTGGTAGCCTTGAACATAAGATTGGCATGATTCAGGTGTGGCAACCAGGAACATAAGGCTGGCATGATTCAGGCGTGGTAGCCTTGGACATAAGAATGGCCTGATTCAGGTATGGCAACCAGGAACATAAGGCTGGCATGATTCAGGCGTGGTAGCCTTGAACATAAGATTAACATGATTCGGGTGTGGGAGCCTTGAACATAAGAATGGCATGATTCAGGCATGGTAGCCTTGAACATAAGATTGGCATGATTCAGGTGTGGCAACCAGGAACATAAGGCTGGCATGATTCAGGCGTGGTAGCCTTGGACATAAGGATGTCATGATTCAGGCATGGTAGCCTTGGACATAAGAATGGCCTGATTCAGGTGTGGCAACCAGGAACATAAGGCTGGCATGATTCAGGTGTGGTAGCCTTGAACATAGGATTGGCATGATACAGGTTTGGTAACCAGGAACATAAGGCTGGCATGATTCAAGTGTGGTAGCCTTGAACATAGGATTGGCATGATTCAGGTGTGGTAACCAGGAACATAAGAATGGCATGATTCAGGCATGGTAGCCTTGAACATAAGATTGGCATGATTCAGGTGTGGCAACCAGGAACATAAGGCTGGCATGATTCAGGCGTGGTAGCCTTGGACATAAGAATGGCCTGATTCAGGTATGGCAACCAGGAACATAAGGCTGGCATGAATCAGGCGTGGTAGCCTTGAACATAAGATTAACATGATTCAGGTGTGGGAGCCTTGAACATAAGAATGGCCTGATTCAGGTGTGGTAGCCTTGAACATAGGATTGGCATGATACAGGTGTGGTAACCAGGAACATAAGGCTGGCATGATTCAAGTGTGGTAACCTTGAACATAAGATTGGCAAGATTGAGGTGTGGTTACCAGGAACATAAGAATGGCATGATTCAGGCATGGTAGCCTTGAACATAAGATTGGCATGATTCAGGTGTGGTAACCAGTAACATAAGATTGCCATGATTCAGGTGTGGTAGCCTTGGACATGAGATTAGCATGATTCAGGTGTGGTAACCAGGAACATAAGAATGGCATGCTTTAGGTGTGGCAGTCTAAAATATTTGGCTTTAAGTCAAGTTCGCTGCACGAAGCAGTGTGTGTATGGAACATGGGTGGAGCGTGCAGAAACGTCAGTACAGAGATTGTGAAGAGTGTAGAAGAGGGGGTGTTGGATGGCGTGAGTGACTTGGTTCTTCAGGCAAATGGAGAGTACAAAGATGCGCCAAGATGCAGAATGGAAGTGCAAGGACCGAAGATAGGGGTGCTGGTGGATTCCAGTGCTCCACATTCAAGCATCTCACATGGGGAATGGAGGCACCTGTGGAGAAGGGCATGAGTTGAGCGAGCTGGATGTCAATACGAGACATGTGGTCTTGGAGGAAGTGATATCAAAAGATATACAATTGGCACCTTTGCAAGGACAGGAATATAAAAGGGAAGTTTATGCGGCACAAAGGGTTCCGCCATTTAGGCCTGACTTTTAACTGGAGAAGTTCCAGGGGTGCAGAGGCATAGAGGGCTTTTGGAGAACTGGTGGTTGAGAGGTAGGAGATTGCTTGGTTTGACGAGTAATTGTAGCCCTGCACTTTTGTACACTGCCGTGCAAATGACGAAAATGAGGCTGCAGGGAGATGCTCGCGTTGCGGTGCAAACGTAACCCCTCCCCGGCGTCACATTTCATTTAGGAGTAAAAGGAGCTCCCATGTGGGAAAGAGCGCTGTACTCAGCATACCAACATTGCAAACCGATATATAATGGTGTGGAAGAAGTCAAATAGGAGAAACAATACATTAAAGAAAGGTCAGAGGAAGACATGCAGAGGAGATGTATGAGGGCAGGTGCAGGATGATTCTGCAAGGATCAGGGTACAGCCCTACCCTTGCTTTTGGACTTGTCTGCAAAGACACAAGCATTTAGAGGTCAGGCATTCAAATTCTACTATTGCCAAATAAATCATATATTTCATAAGATTGCAGGGATATCAGTTTCGTTATCTGCAGGTCTCTTTTCTTTGTACCGTATACTTGTACAGATGGAGCAGGCCTTTGCCGCCCACTCATTTTCAGCACCACCCTCGGCCATGTGCCTTTACCAGCTGCGGCCATGCACTCTGCAAGCCCAGCTACTGAAACACGCATAGCCCCTTGCCATCCTGTGCAATAAATGACGTTAAAATCACATATGACAATATTTATTACGGTAACACCAATTTGATCGCAAAAAAACTGTCCGTGTGGACGTTTTCATGGAATTGGGTGTTACTGTTTTGTTCGAAGCCAAAATGACCGAATATAAGGAGCGGTGTCCCTTGCTCCCCATGTTCGGTATTTTGGGGGTTCGGGGGATGCGGGAGTGTCTCTTGCTCCCTTAGCACTGGTAGTGGGGGACAAAAAAACATCCAATGAACGAAGAAAACGGGGGCCAGATAAATTAGACTGTGGCCAGTTCGGTTGCGAACAAATGAAGCACAAACAAACAACCCAGATATGTATTACACACACTCTATAGGTGTAATGTATTCTTATGAATGTATAATTAAACAAACGGACAACCCTCTACACACTCCATAAGGTATTGCATAGGGAATACATAGTAATTAGCAAAATACCCTCATGTCAACCATTACACTCTTAGGTTCTCATACAGTGAATTGCTGATTTATGCATGCATTGCTAAATATATTAATATCATGTGGAACTTGTAAACATTAAATATAATGTTAAATGTGCTTAAGGTTTCTTGTATGGAACAAAAATGCACAATAAATAAAAAAATAAAAAATGTGGAACCTGAATAACTCAGAAGATGGCCCTTTGATCGACTACCTGGCATAAGGTATACAGCTTATCCAAGGGGCCGTGAAATGAATTCAATGATAAGTGCTAAGGGTACGTTTGGTCTGAATTCCCGCAGGAAATCATTATAGGCTCCGCCCACTCCCGCAGTAAAGCGCATCGTATTGGAATCTGGTATTTTTGGTTGGGTGGATTGTAGTAGGTCAGCGCGACGGTGGCCGACCAAGTTGTTCAGGTGGTTATTGAATTGCATTTGGAAAAATAAAATATGTAGATTTTAAAGTGAGTGCGGTAATAGATTGTGTTGAATAATGTAAAGGCGTTTTACTTAAAAGAAACACTGGCTCCACAAAAGGCAGCTCGGTCAAAGGTACACATGGGCGGCTAATGATAGATACTTGCTTGGTTTTATTTTTAATCACAATAGGAGCCAGGTGTACCGTCTCAGAAATGCTGAGGATTTTAAAATGCAAACCTCATTCCCTTTATTTGAGTAATGCAGTCTGTACTGCTTTATACGCTACACATGTCTTTCTGCAAAAAGTGGCCATACGCTTTTGCAAAGCGGCTTTCTTAGACAATTTTCATTTTCTTTCATTAAGTTTGTCGGATATCTCTGGATTACCATATTTTTAATATTACACATTCTTAAGAAGGTCTAAATAAAACTCGGGTGATTGATTGCATCTTTCATAATTAACTGCAATTTGTATTAATAACATTACACTCCTGCCTTTTCCAGGGCCGGCGGAGGGTGAGTTAGGGCTAATGGGGTCCCATTTTAAAATGAAATTTGGAGCCCCCCTTGCCTAGACCCGGGGAAAGCAGTCTGCACATGTGGGGTGCATATATAATAGTGGAGAGATAAAGGAATGCAGGTAGGGGGTTAATAGCTGCAGACTGACACAAAACGGTCAGCCAACTGGGTGCTGAAACACTAAATAGCCACTGATAAGCTATTGAGCTCTCTGTGTCACACAAGGTGTCAATGTAGTGGAAAGCAGAGTAAAAAGGTAACAAGGTGATAGGAATTCTACTGGATACTTTCAAGGCCCTCGGGAGGTGGCGGCCTGAGCACGACAGCAAAGGCAGTCTGTTGCACACATGCTGCAAAGCGCAATTTTCATGTATGAATTAGAGAAGTATGTTGCTATGCTTTGAGACTGTTAGAATAGGGGCAGCAGGTCAGGGGTGCCCACTGCGGCTCAAGGCCCATTTCAACACAAAAAGTTGAAATGCCCTGGCACTGCGCCTGCCCTTTTCTGTGCAAAAAGTGTATTTATAGCTGGTAGTACTAGTCCATGTAAAGGGGCCAACTCTCAAAAAGTGCTGCAAGCGAAAGAGCGCTGATGATGCGTTTCTTTTAGGACGTGTGCAGATCAACTTATTTTTGAAGGCGACATTCCTATTTTGAGGGCTTGCGTGGTAGCACAAAAAATGCTCTGCCCTTTGCATATTAGGGCTGGGAACAGGCAGCCCATCATCCCATCAAACCAGCACGAACAGACCCTCCAGGGAACTGCCTCCAGCCTAACACGTCCTTAGCGGAAGCCTCCCATTACTAAATGCGTCACAGCGACTAACGGATAAGGCCTGTGTTATCCACCGCAACTTTCACAAACCTCAGACCTGTTTCAGTGCAAACTGGGCTTTCAAAGTTAGGGGTCTGAGTCCCTTCAGAGTGACATATTAGGAAACCCTGCAAACCTCAGACCATCATTTATAAGGTGTTCGTTCCCGGCTGAGTCCCAGTTTGCCCAGAGACTCTGGTGTGTGTGCTACTGTGAGGAGCTGCAGCGACCCGTGGAGTCCTCTTTCTACTCCTTTGATACAAATACTGTGTTGCCGCGCGGAGCACGGCGCGGAGTCCCGGCTGAGTCCCAGTTTGCCCAGAGACTCTTGGTGTGTGTGCTACTGTGAGGAGCTGCAGCGACCCGTGGAGTCCTCTTTCTACTACTTTGATACAAATACTGTTTTGCCGCGCGGAGCGCGGCGCAGAGTCCCGGCTGAGTCCCAGTTTGCCCAGTTCGCCTGAGTGCGTCAGAGGGCCGCTCAGGGAGATGGTTGCGAACCAGAAGACCCCTTCCTCGAGTGGACCGCAAACACGCAACAAGACGCTGTTGCAGCGTCGTATGCTTAATCCTTGGACTGCTCTGCCGAATTGTGCTGCCGCAAAGCTAAAGTCTCAAGGTAAACCGATAGCATGTTCGAAGCCGGTGCCCTCTGTGGCCCCATCGTCTTTGCATATTGTACAAACAACTGTCCAAGTCCATCAAGACGAAGCTCCCTCGGTCATTAGCGGTACTGACACTGTTGACATTGTTGGGCCAGTAGATACTAGCCTGATTCAAAGTCCAACTTGCACAGCGTCCTCTCAAAACCCGCTCAAACCGCTTACCTTGCTCTCCCTTACTGACCTTGCCCCGATGCCGTCGATGCCAGTGGAGTACATGGAAGCGAATGCTGTTTCATCAAAACATTTTCCTTTTCCTGAAATGTACTCTCCATTTGATCTAACGGATGCAGAAATTATGAGTGCTACTTCTGCCACACAGGAAAAATTAATAGCTAAAGAAATCCCGGTGGCTCCACCCAATATTTCATCTATGCAAGACAATGTTGGTGGCCGATCACTTCCTGCTAAGCCTGTTTCAGTTGAACCAGATCAAATTTCCTCTGCTCCAGCTATCAGTGATGCCAGTGCTGCTTCTGCTGTCCAACATGATGGTGGCAATGTCATGGCGGCACATGCTCACCTTATTCCAGGCAGTTGCTCGCTCGCTTCAATAAATAAACCTCACCTAATACCAAGACTTACGTCAATTGAAGATATGCTCTCAGCCTCAATATCGCTACAGAAGCCATCAGCGACGACTCGGACTCCAATTGCTTCCAAAAAAGCCCCTGCAGTTCAAAATGCAGTAGATCCGGCTCCGGCTCTGGCTACGGTGATTTCTGGTGGCATTTGTGACAAGGCACTCTCTGCCCTCCCGCCGTTTATTATCGACAGGCCAGCTCAAATTTTACCCCAAAAAGGGCAATTCCACGATTTCCTGCATAATCACCTACTGAGTGGCGACCGTGCGAACCCAAACCTGAATACCTTGCAGCCACGTATTTCTCAGAAAAAATTGGAGCATTTGCCCACAACCTCGATGGTCCCTTCTACACTGAAAACTCTATTATTGTCACGCTTTGGGTCTCATGATAAAGGGCCTCATGATAAACGAAACGTCTTCCATTTGCAGGGCGATGCAAGTTCATCAGATGCCAGCAGCAGTGCAAAAAGGCAAAATATCTCAGATACACCAGCAAAAAGGAACAATACTCCAGACTTACCATCCACGCCTGCAAAATGCTCCACTTCTTCCATTGACCACTCAACTGTTCTAACCCCAGGTAAAGAAAACTTAAAAACCCTGAATTCTAAAATCAATCTGTCAATGGGTGCGGCAATTCAGTTGCATAACAATGTGCTCTCGGCATCGTCCCAAGCGATGATTCCGTTAGTTAAGCTATACGAGTCTTTAAATGAGACCATTAGGGATCAAGGGGTCCTTCTATCGAACTTATCGTCGAAATTGGATCAAATTGACTCCTTTACTAAGTTCATTCAGCACGATGTGCAAGCTGGAAAAGACTCTAGCTCTTTCTGGCAATCCCGGCTCAATGACCTCGTGACTTTACAACAGGAGAGACATGACCTTCAGTTAAAATGTCTTTTGGAGGTGTTGAGCGAGATTGCTCCTCTGTTAAATCCAGGTCACAGACCGGAACAGCCCAAAATCGACATGCAATGCTTTGCTCCACAGTCTGTCTCCTGTTCAAGGTCACTACCTGCGATGCAACGTGGAACACACTCCGACCAAACGGCTTCTCAAATGGAGTGCATCATATCACAATCTATGGATAGTCCAAGTCCTCATCCTCCAACAGTGGCCAGTGTTTCTTACCCCTCAGACTGTGCTCTTCCACAAGTCCCGTCAGCGACCCATCAGCCTATGGAGGCGGAGGACGTGCTTACACATGATGTAACTCTTCTGAGTAAAGCCACACCTCAACTAGACCACCATGAAAGCGCCTCATCCACTTTTGGTATTTTTGCAGGCTCGGCAAAATCTTTTACCATCAAGGCTTCTGCTAAGCCTATGGCTCAAGCAAAATCTGCCAAATCGACTACAAGAGCCAAGAAAGCAAAAGTGGCATCTCATCCAGCAATGAAAAGTTTTGTAAGAAACTTGACAACTCCACCGCGGCTAGGCCTTTTTAAGCGCCCCAATAAGGGTGCGAAAGACTCCTCTTCATCACACAATAATACAACGATGGTGCCTTTAAACCATGGTGTAAAGCGTCAACGCTTAATCTCTGAGGATTGTGCCTCAGTTATCTCAGTGTCTTTGGACTCCCAAGATCTGTGTAACCTTTCTACTTACTCGAATCCAAGTGATGCTGATCAGTCGCAGCATCCTAATGAAGATCAGTCATTGGAAACGCAGCTCCTCGCGAGTGCTGCCCATATCAGGAAAAGCCTCTCTACATCGAAGTGGCAAGTAGTGCAAGGACTTCGAACTACTATTTCGAAAAAGGAAGATCTGAGTGGCTTGGCAGCAAATTCTAGGTTGAATCCAAAACTCACCTCAAATCAACGCAAAAATCAAAACTGTTCCCCATTGAGGTCACATGTTTTACCTCAACACCGTGCAAAGGACTGTAGGCGCAAATTGAGACTTCAAAACATACATAACGATGATAATGAGCTGAACCTTAATGCGCAAATGTTTTGTGACTATTTAAACATATTCCACCTCTGCGGCTGATTAATTCGGACGATATCAAAATTGTCGAATATGTGACAGAAAGCTGCTCCGATGCTGTCCTCAAACATATCGACGCTGCTGGCGTACGGAACACACTTCTCAAAGCAGCCGAAGACTTATTGTTATTTGGCTTTGACATTTCTGTCGAACCTGACACGCCTCAGAGAAGCCTTAATTCCGTGCTGCCGGCTCACCATCCAACTGAAAAAAAAACAGCAGTCGCGAAAACTTTATGCAATAGCATGCCTGCTGAGGTGCGAACAAAGGATTCTCGCTTTCGATTTGAGAAAAATTCGAGCCACCAGAGACTGCAGAATCAGGATTAGCCATGATTAGGTTTGGAGAATGCCATGCTCTCCATCCTGTCGTGGAACACCCGAGGTTTCCAGCATTTGTTTCAGGACTTTGATGTTCCACTAGATGATGTGTTTGCTGTCTGTCTGCAAGAGACTTGGTTAGTTGATGCTCCGATGCGAGACGGCTATGCCACACTGGTCAATCCTGCAATTAAAAACATACAAGGCAGACCATGTGCAGGCTTATTGACAATGGTCCGTCTATCTCAAGATTGGTCCACACCAATTTGCTCCAATCCTAACCCTTATGTTCAAGGATCAATTATGCACTCGCGTTCTGCCACCTCAAAAGCAGTTTTCTCCTTGTTGGTTATTAACTGCTACTGGAATCCAGCAAAAATAAACAAATTTGTCTTTACCTGAGCGATAAGTACTTTAATGGATGGAGCAATCGTGAATTATAATAATCTGATTATAATCTGTTGCGGTGATCTAAACGGCTCGTGGTTTGACCCGCACACCAACTCCTACTGCCAGCTCGCTTATGAGGAGCTGGGCGAGAAAGAACAGTGCTGGACTGACGTAATGGAGTCGCATGATTGTGTATTGTTGAATGGCAATGCGCGGGGTGACATACCGGCCCAGCCTACCTGGCATCGCCAAGCAACGCATAGCATCATTGACTACTTCTGGATTTCCAGCAATTTTGAGGCGAAGGTCATTTCGCTACATTCCTTGAAAACGTCTAAGAGCGATCATTCACTGCTAAAAGTCGATTGCCTATTGACGGAGTCGACCTCTTTGCCCTTATATTCCGAATCGATAGTAACAAATTCAAGTGGTAACCGATTAAGACTAAACGTCAAAGCGATCTGTTCTTTAACGGAAAACCTGCTTGACTCGCTAAATTGTGTAGACTACACTCCGCTTCTCATGAATCATATCATAACCATCAAAGATCGCTCCCAGCAACACAAGCTCCACAATCATCTGTTTAGCAAAATGCTTGATGACAAAAAGAAAGAGCTCAGAAAAGATGTCCGCAGAATAAAAAACCAAAAAAATTTACCCATTTTGATTAAGCTGGAGGAAGTAAAAGCTAGACGCACGACTTATAGAAATTGGATGAAATCCCATAGAGCTATTGTTGACCAAGATAGTGCTGAACTGATGATGAAGCTACTGATCACAAAGAATACACGCAACATTTGGAAAATACTAAATATGGGCCCGTACAGCGGAGCAAATTCGACGCAGAACACCATCTCTGGCGACACCTGGTGTAAACATTTTGGGTCAGTGTTCAACAGCTATTCCAAGTTTCCAAAAATCGATTCTGTTGCCACATCAGCACCCTGGGATGTGCAAATGTTGCACACTGACATTGTGGATGCCATTAAGTCACTCAAAAATTCACGCGCTGCGGGCCCCGATATGATCAGCAATGTGACGCTAAAATAAAATCCACAAATCTGGGCCCCCTTCATTGAGTGTCTTTTCCAAAAGATTGCTGAATCCAATCGTTTGCCTGAGTCCTGGCTAACTGCTATCGTGATCCCTATTCACAAGAAGGGCAGTTGGGACAAACCTGAAAACAATCGTCCTATTGCCCTCTTGGACTCTATTGGAAAACTTTTTGGATCCAATCTGAGACTGAAACTTGTGAATTGGGTGAAAAACTCAGGGATCCTTGATATTCGTCAACCAGGGTTTTCTAAGGGCACAGGAGTAGATGTAAACCTTTCAATTTTAACTGCCCTGAAACTGAACGCCCTTAAACGTAAAACCAAACTTCATCTAGCCTTCATTGATATGAAGCAAGCGTTTGATGGAATCAATCGCGATTTGTTATGGGCAAAATTAATTAAATGGAAATGCCCCATGGCCATCCTCAATCCAATAATGGCGCTGCATACGAACACTTCTTTTCGAGTTCGCATCAATAAGAATGGCGTTCTATCTGACAGTATTCCAACTACAAGAGGAGTCAAGCAAGGCTGTCCGCTCGCAGCAGACCTATTTAAATTATTTTTAGCAGATCTCCCGACTCACCTCGAACAAGCCCACTGCTTTCCCCCATGTCTAAATAAGACTTCTGTTCATTATATCGCTTATGCTGATGATCTCGTTCTGATTGATAGCACTCAGATTGGGCCTCCTACGCCTTCTAAGCTGCTTGAATAACTACTTAGTCAATAATGAACTTGTCATCAATACAGACAAAACTAAAATCTTGTCTATTGGACCTACATCAGGCAGAAGAGACCGTGCATTCAAATGGGCTGTTGGTGGTCAGCCGTTAACTTCAGTCAATTCGATCCGTTATTTGGGTATTGAATTTAACAACTCAATCTGTGAAGCACAATGGCTAAAAGGTCTAAAACAGAAAGCCGTAGGTCTAGCGCTACAAGCGGCCAAGATCAACAAAATCTTTGGAAAATTTTCCCTGACTCCAGTCCTAACGTTCTACCTCCAAAAGGTAGTACCCATCTTAACATTTGGTGCAGAAGCGGGATGGAATATTAGCGAGCAAAATTGGAATGTATTAGAGGGTCTCTTTTGGAGACGTGTCCTCAACCTTCCGAACTGTATTCCAATCATGTTGATATGTCATGAACTATCGCTGAATTCACTCTTTACCCATGTGATCTGGAAGTCCATCTCGTTGTGGCGTAAGATGAGAGAAGCGCGCGGTGCGCCAGCCTATAGAATATTCACCTCCACTGACGACACTAAAATCAGCTGCCTGTTGGATCAATGGAGTATAAGAGTTCAAGAGTAGATTGCTGCAGCAGATATTAACAATGTTGATCTATTTTCCCGTCCTCAAGTGGCCAAAAGAAAATTTGAAGCATGGGCATGGATTGTTAATGTGGAAAAGCATACAAACCTCGCTGCTTCCCGATGGCTAGGCAACGCTAAAAAAAAACTAAACTGCCAGCCCTATTACCTGACTCAATGCTATACTCGTTATTACCGGGAACAATTCCTTCGCTTCCGCTTAAATACGCTGAATACGAAGGAAATTCTACTTCAAAGGAATCAGCCCAATGTAAATAATAACCTTTGTCGCTTTTGTGCAGTTTCGGTTGAAACTTTGAAACATTTAATTCTAATATGTCCAGCCATTGATGACCTGCGTTCTATTCATCTAGGCAAATATGCCCCTAAGGATGGAGATATGTCTACTTGGTGGCTTCTGATTTCGTCTGGACAAAATGCCAAATATGTTTGCGCGATCGTAAACTACTTGAACGCTATCCTGAGGTTTCCCCCCAACTACAAGGAACGTCCAACCTGAGGGCTGAGATGGTTGCGTGTACGTCTGACTCTTTCTGTAGCCACAGTCGAGGCTCGTTATGCTACGACGTGTGGAAGATGAAACAAAAGTTTGAAACAAAAGGTTTTTTTTTTGTGCTAAAAAAAAAACCTGTAGTTTTTCAATAAAAAAAAATAAAATAAAAAATAAATAATATTCATTTTAAGGGTTGGAACCTACATGTGGTAAACAAAACATTGTCCTGCTAAGGGCCTCATGAGTACACATATGGTATTTTGATTTGGAAATACCGCAGACAGAAATTACTGTATGCTGCATAGCAACGGTACGAGACCCCATTACTTGTCTACCATTACTGGAGGGTAAAACAAACCTGTATGGTAGCTATAAGTGAAATATGGATTGTGGTAAAATGATAAACTCATGCAGTGTTTTATTTTACCCTGTGCCTGTTTTTTGAACATTAAAAACCTGCATTTCGATTCCTTTGTGAAGCACTGCCCCAAAGAGCGTCTGTAAAGGTGCGGTTGGGGATGCAATGCTCTCCCAGCATCATTATGAGCACACCGTTGGGGGTTGGGGGGGCTATGCAATGCTCTCCCGGCATCATTATGAGCACACCGTTGGGGGTGGTGGGGGCTATGCAATGCTCTCCCGGCATTATTATGAGCACACCGTTTGGTGGGGGATGCAATGCTTTCCCAGCGTCATTATGAGCTCACTGTTTGGTGGGGGATGCAATGCTCTCCCAGCGTCATTATGAGCACACCGTTTGGGGGGATGCAATGCTTTCCCAGCGTCATTATGAGCACACTGTTTGGTGGGGGATGCAATGCTTTCTCAGCGTCATTATGAGCACACCGTTTGGTGGGGGCTGCAATGCTTTCCCAGCGTCATTATGAGCACACCGTTTGGTGGGGGATGCAATGCATTCCCAGCGTCATTATGAGCTCACTGTTTGGTGGGGGATGCAATGCTTTCCCAGCGTCATTATGAGCTCACTGTTTGGTGGGGGATGCAATGCTCTCCCAGCGTCATTATGAGCACACCGTTTGGGGGATGCAATGCTTTCCCAGCGTCATTAATTTGGTGGGGGATGCAATGCTTTCCCAGCGTCATTATGAGCACACCGTTTGGTGGGGGATGCAATGCTCTCCCAGCATCATTATGAGCACACCGTAGGGGGGTGGGGAAGCTATGCAATGCTCTCCCGGCATCATTATGAGCACACCATTTGGTGGGGGATGCAATGCTCTCCCAGCGTCATTATGAGCACACTGTTTGGGGGGATGCAATGCTTTCCCAGCGTCATTATGAGCACACTGTTTGGTGGGGGATGCAATGCTTTCCCAGCGTCATTATGAGCACACCGTTTGGTGGGAGATGCAATGCTTTCCCAGCGTCATTATGAGCACACTGTTTGGTGGGGGATGCAATGCTCTCCCAGTATCATTATGAGCACACCGTTTGGTGGGGGATGCAATGCTTTCCCAGCGTCATTATGAGCTCACTGTTTGGTAGGGGATGCAATGCTCTCCCAGCGTCATTATGAGCACACCGTTTGGGGGGATGCAATGCTTTACCAGCGTCATTATGAGCACACAGTTTGGTGGGGGATGCAATGCTTTCCCAGCGTCATTATGAGCACACTGTTTGGTGGGGGATGCTATGCTCTCCCAGCATCATTATGAGCACACCGTTTGGTGGGGGATGCAATGCTTTCCCAGCGTCATTATGAGCACACCGTTTGGTGGGGGATGCAATGCTTTCCCAGCGTCATTTTGAGCTAGGATGACCAGACGTCCCGGTTTATAAACCACGTCTGGGTTTCGGCTACGGTCCCTTTTTTTGCTGGGACCCGATTTCGAAATCTCAAAATCTGGTCCCGGCGCAACTTTTCCTGCGCGAATGGGGATGTGAAATGCTTTTCACATGCCCATATCTTCCCCCTTCCCCTCCCCGGCGCTCTCCTCCAATGAGAGGAGTGTGCCTGTTAGAACTCCTCTTCCCCTCTCCCCCCCACAACAGGCCAGCGACATAGAAGTAGGACTAAAGTTGTATGGGTATTTACTTTAGTCCTGCTTCTATTTCTATGGCCTGTCACGTTTAAACAAAAAAAAATCTGGTCACACTATTTTGAGCTCATCTCCCAGGGTCATTATGAGCACACTGTTTGGTGGCGGATGCAATGCTTTCCCAGCGCCACTATGAACACACCATTTGTGAATACAGGATCTACATTAAGATACCTCAAAACGTCACTCCCCTCCCTGGATTTGAGTACCTCACACAAGGGGTGGAATAATGGTCCGTAGGCACTGGTTGAAGTGTAAAAGTAGTGGAACTATGTTCCCGTTGCCCTGCCCCCTTTTCTGCCCAATGCCCACCCCCAATTTTCACCGTCACCCCTGCCCCTAAATTAAACCCCATGCTGGGTCCTTCCTCTCCTCCACTCCACCCTGGGTTTTACAACAGTTCTAGCAAGAGTGAAGAAAACACAGTGCAAGAAAATACATGTAAATGACCACCATTATTGTGTCTTTGTCCCTTCGTCCCCCACAGCACGAAGCTCGGAATGTGTTGTATGTCCCAAGCAGTCAATTGAAATAAACAACTGCAATCCCTTCATGCAAGGTAGTGCAGTGACGTTACACTGGCTGGTTATCGGCAAGGGCCAGGTTCGAATCCACGAAAGGGGATTCGTTTTAAAAAAAGAAAGGTTGCTGTCCTTGAATGGTAATTCATGTTACATAAAGTAAGTGAACGATCCTGGATTGCCCTGAGAAGTAAGCAAACATCGTACCCTTTAGTTCCCGCCCACTTTGACCTCTGTCCGTAAGCATGCAATCCACGCATTGTAACTCCTCACTAAAGGAACTAGTGGGGCAGTGCAAGTTTTCTTGTTTTCCTTTCGACAAGCACTGATCGGTAACTCAGATGTAATTGGCGACCCGTGTAAAGAATGGTCGTACTAGCCATGAACCACAAGAACAAATAGCAGAAACGCAGTTATACTTCCATCTGAATAGACATTGCAAACATGGCCGTTTTACAGCTTCGGGGCCGTAGGCAAATGTTTCCCCCCACACGCAAAGTAATTAAGGGATCTAAGAATTTCTCTTCATATACGCCCCTCCCCAATCCCAGTCACAACCCTTAGCTTCATATGACACCCTGACAGTAATCAAAATGAGCATGGGGACTCCCTTGAAATCCCCTGGCCTCCTTCATCTCTAGTGGAATCACAACGGGGGAAGGAATTGGGCCAGAACATGACAGAGCTGCGCTCCTGCAGAAGTTGTCTTGCCAGAGCACCGTTCCGTGTAGACCCAAGGACCAAATCCCTCATGCTGAGGCATCTGACTGCCGTGAGTCTCCGGTCTGCGTTTTGATTCTCAATGCAAGCAGCGATATGCAACTGGCTTCACAACTGCATCCGAACGTCGTCCTTTGCTCACCATTACAGCCCAATCTTTGAAAAAATGGAACAGTCCAGAGCTGTATATATGTCTCATGCTTTGCACATATTTTACTGTCATGGTGACTGTTGTGGTGGATGTCCCTGTGGCTTCTGAGTGATTCGATCCTTTCTCCCGCACAGTGCCTCCTTAGTCAGAAGATGAAGACACCAGAGCTAAGTGAAACAGTTCTTTATTCCACCTCACTCTCTTCCAGTGGAGTAACTTTGCTGAAAATGTTGGGGGGGGGGCATGCCATCTGAGGAAAAGGTGCCCCAGCCAAATGAATGGGGACAACATGGTGTGCCATGAAAGTTGGGGGGACAAACACTCCCATGCCCCCCCTAAAATTACGCCCATGCTCTATCGTTACTGCCTTCTCCTCATCACATCATGTTTCTCCCCCATCCTTTCCCTTACATCCCGCCCCCTCGGCCATGGCGATGACAATGGGATCCAAAAACACTATAGTGACTATTCTGACAGATGAAATGAGCATTATACCAAGTGTGCATTGCATGCTCACAAGGAATACACATTTGAATTTCGATCACAGCCATGTTCGATAAATTGGTGGTCATTCTTTTTTGTTTAATAATTTTTATTGAAATTTAGAAAATGAACCACAAAACATTGGAATGGTTAAATATGATAGAAAAAACAAAGTAATGGAAAATTGAATCGAGATTTGTGGCAAGATGATAAAAGCCTGATAGTCCAAATATTGGTGAGTGGGTAAGAAGTGGTGGATTTAAGTCAAGCATGAAGAAAATACAATAATCGTTCCCTGTTGTGTAATTCGCGTACAATAATCGTTCCCTGTTGTGTGATTCGCGTAGGAGTAGATAAACAATTGATTTTTGGACAAACTGGGGAACGAATGGGTGACAGACACTATACAAATGGAAAGAGGGATGCGGAGGAAGGGACACAGTCAGCCAGTACACCCAAACATCATTAGGGATTCATGTGCACATATCATCATTGGTATGAAATTAATGTGTTACAAACATAAAGGGAGACTTCATGATCCATGTGCAGACATATTATGGTAATTAAGTAATTGATAAAAGGAGCCCGTTTAATATTGTGTTTGGGAGCAGTTTCAAGGTAGGTAGCCATACAGTGTCCAATGCTATGTGTTTGCCAGATATTGTTCCACAACCCTTAGCAGAAATGTTGTGATAGTCTTTGCAATTGCCAGTGATAGGTTTGATGGCTATAGCAATAAAAAGGTCATATAGGATGGGGGAGGGGAGAGATGCATCCTCTTTGATGGGGATACTACCAAGAAAAACATGTGTAAAGGACAGAGGAACATGAATTTAGAAAACTGCTTTCAGGTATTTCCAAATTTCCTGCCACAGCCCAAGGACAAACAGACATCCATGAAACATATGCCTGTAAGAACCAGGGGTATTCCTGCATGACCAACAGCTGCCATCTGATTCAATGTTAACTTTTGTCCATTTTAAAGGGGTGATGAAGGCTCTGAGCGTGAGGTAGAAAAGGTTTTAAGTGATGTTGGCGGAGGTGGAAATACATCTGATCCGAGTCCCCAGCTGAATCCATGTACGAACATTGAAGACAAGGCCACAATCCATCTCGCATTGGGACTGCATGAGCCTCTTGATGGTAGGAGAGTTACTCGTAGCCAACAGTTGGCAGGATTTGGGGGCTATGATGTCAAATGTTGTGGCAGTTGTTGTAGCCTTGTGGTGTCTGGTGAGAGAACTTTGTTGGTGTGTGACTGAAGACCATCCAGACACGCGTTGCACAATTTGTTGTGAAAGGTAATGTCAGATAGATCTAGGGAAAATGAGTTGTTGAGGTTCTGGAAAGATGTTATGGTATGGTTTCGCACAATCCGATAAATATACCTAATAGCCTTGGTGAGCCATGACCTCCAATATAATCCTCTGTTATTAATGCTAATACACTTGTTATGCCACAAATACGGGGAGAGTTCCAGGGACGGGGATTTGGCAGATGAGAAAAAGAGGGCTCTTAGAGCAGATCTGGAAGCTTTGATAGGGTCGGAGAGAGTAGTGGACGAGTGATTAAAGAAATATAGTGTGTCAATGATATTATGAGTGGAAACTAGCTGTTTCTCTATTTTGCACCAGGAGGGTGAAGTCGTTTATATCTCGTGGGGCATACCGGCAGCAGGTCTGTTTGAGTAGGAAGGCATAGTGATATAATTTGAGATCCGAAAATCTGATACCACCATTTTCATAAGCGGTCCTGAGCTTGTTCAGTGCAATGCTTTTACTTTTGCCCTTTCTCGATTGGAAGTAGAGCAAAATTGTGTTGATGGATTTAAAAAATGTAATTGGGAGAGGTACAGGAAGCATTTGTAAATAGTATAGTACAATAAGGGAAAACATCATTTTAATAGTGTCAAGGCGTCCCCACCAGGATAAATAAAGAGGGGACCCGCTGGAGGATAAACCCTTAAGTCTGTTGAGTAAGATATCTAAATTTATTTTGATAGTGCTACTAACAGAGGGGGCATATTGTAAGCCTAAAAATCAAGGAGTTATCGCACCTTTTGAGGCCAAAAACATCTAATGATATGATATGATATGATATGGCATTTATAACGCGCTTATACAAAAGTGTTTCAAGGCGCGACGGGTCAAGGGAGGGGGAATAGAGGGAAGACAGAGACAACCATCTTACTAGGCCAGATGACATTGAGATCGCGCAAGTGCAAGGGAGGGGGGAAGGGAGAAGCGCGAAGGAAGGGAGAGAGGGAAGTGAAGTACACAGGATAACAGTAAAATAAATAAGACAATAAATAAGAAGTGCAGCCAGCTGGTGGCAAGTGCATGTGTTAGTACAGACATCAGGTGTCAAGTTCTTGTAGGGGGCTGTAGGGATGCAGAACAGTCCCCAGGGTTGTCAGGGGGTAGTGCAGGTGTACAACTGGCAGGTGGAAGACCTGGGCTAGAGAAGAGAGGGAAGCCAGATAACCAGTGCAGTTTCAGTTTCAACCAGGAGATCTGCAGGGGAGAGTAGGAGAGAAAGCAGAAGAAAAGAGGACGGTCTTGAGGTGCTTCCAGATGGTTCTCCTCAAGTTTCAGAGAGGCAGGGAGGCTGTTCCAGAGGGAGGCCCCAGCAGAAGAAAGAGATCTACCACCAACTTGTTACTTGGAGAAGCGTCTGACCGTGTGGGAGTTGGAGGCGGATGAGCGAAGGGCTCGAGAAGGAAGATATTTAGGAAGAGTGAGTTGAAGGTATTGAGGAACTAGGCCCCAGAAGGCCTTGTGGACAATGCAAAGGGGTTTGAACGTAATCCTCACCGCCACTGGGAGCCAGTGCAGAGATTTCAGTCCTGGAGAGATACGATCCCTGGGCTTGAGGCCAAAGACAAGTCTCGCAGTCCTGTTTTGGATGAGTTGCAGAGGGAGGAGAGTAGAGGCACGTAAATTAAGAAAGAGGCTTTTGCAGTAGTCCACCCCAGAGAGAACCAGAGCTCTGGAGAAAGTGAGCTTCTTGGGGTAGGCGAGGAAAGAAGAATACATTGAAGGAGGTGCAGCTGGTAGTGCGACTTTTTAGAGACGTCAGAGATGTGAGGACAGAAGGAGAGTGTGGAGTCGAAGATGACCCCAAAGGTTTCTAGCCTCACAGGTGGAGCGGGAAGAGGGACAAGAGAAGCCAGCCAGAGAGTGACCGGAAAGGAGGGAGCAGGTGTGCCGATGAGGAGAATCTCGGTCTTAATGGAATTAAGGCAGAGATAATTGGCGGCACACCACTCCCGGAGAAGAGGTGATGGAAGGGAGCCTGAACATGAGTTGAGTGCCATCCGCATAGCACTGATAGTTGGGGCAGAGAGAGGCAACACAGTGGGAAAGAAGTGCAAGGTATTGGTTGAAAAGCCAGGGAGAGAGGATAGACCCTTGGGGAACACCAGAGGTAGAGATAGAGGAGAGGAAGGATCCATGCTTGAGGCAGAATGGATTGAGAGGTAACAGCTCTGATGTGTCTCTATTAAACGTATACCTAGATACAGATGAAAAGTCGTGTAATCTGACCAGCAAATGAGGGAGGTGTTGTTTAGGATTCTTCATAAGAATAAGAATATCGTCCACGTAAGCGGCTATCTTGGTTTCATGAATGCCGTAATCAACCCCAGGACTATTCTTGTCGATTGGATGAGTTCTAAAAGGGGTTCAAGGGACAATACATATAGAATGCGAGATAAGGAGCATCCCTGCCTGGTTCTTCTTCGTAAAGAGAAAAAGGATGAGGACTGACAGTTAATGCATATAGAGGACTTAGGTTCACAAGTTTAACAAGGGATATGAAGCCCTCTCCGCAGCCATGCCACCGCAGAGCGTGGAACATATAGTCCCAATTGACCCGGTCAAAGGCTTTTATGGCATCTAAGGCTATGGCGGCATAGCCATAGTCTTTTTTGTCTTGTGAGATAATGTGTTGGGAATTAAGTAAGAGTCTCGCATTGGCCGAGATGTTCCTGCCTTTGACATATCTTACTTGTCGGGTTAGATCAATTTGGGAAGGTAAGATCCGATTCTGTTGGCGATTAGTTTGGTGAAGATCTTATGTGCCATATTAATAAGGGATATGGGTCTGTAATTTTTGGGGAAAGCTTGATCTTTCTCAGCTTTTGGAAAAACGATAAGGAGGGCATCAGTGAAGGTTCCTGATGAAGAACCTTTAGAGATAAAAGAAGAGTAAAGGGTTTGGAGTCTGGTGTTCAAGGAGCTGGAGAACCAATTAAAAAACTCAATGGATAGACCGTCAGGGCCCAGAGCCTTGCCCTTTCCCAACCCCTTGATGGCCTGTATGATTTCCTGTGTAGTAAGGTCACCTTGCAGGCCGCTAAGACCAATTGAGGGGTAAGATTGTCTATTAATATTCTCACAGAAAGATTTGAGATTGGCCTCTTGGACCGATGTCTCCGGGGAGTATAGGTCAGTATAGAATTCCTTCAAGACCTCTATAATATCGGAAGGATTCATAATGATGGAACCAGAGGGATTTTTAATGTGGGAGATGATTGTTTTCTGTTTCCTAGCTTTGAGATAGGAGGCCAGGGCTTTGCCTGCTTCGTTGGAGGTTTGGTATATTTAGGATTTGTATTTTAAGATGACTCCTGCAACTTGTTCAGTACGTTTTATGTTAATTTGAAAACGTAGGGACAAACCGGTACGAAGGTCTTTGTATGAGGACGAACGATAATATTGCCTCTCAGCACTTGTAAGCTGAAGTTATAGACTATCAAGGTATTTTTATATTGCTTCTTTTTCATACTTGAGAAGGCAATTATGTGGCCTTTTAAGGCAGCTTTGAAGGCATCCCAGTTAGTGGTGATGGAGGTATCTTCATCTACATTTTCAGTAAAAAGTTTCATCTGGATGGACATACATGACTGAATGAATTGTTGGCCCTGAAGTAGACAGTTATTGAATTTCCATTTAGAGGATGGTTTTCTTAATATCAGAGAAATTAAAGGTAGTTATGACTAGTGCGTGATCAGAAATAATAATGTAAGAAATGAGGAAGTCCGTAATGGTATTCGTGAGGGATTTAGTAGTGAAAATGTAATTGAGGTGCGAGAGGGTGTCATGGGAATGAGAATGGAATGTGTATTCTAGGTGAACTGGGTGGGCCAGTCTCCAAATATATATCAGGCCGGTTTCTGATAAGCAGTGCATAAAAGCTTTGTGGGACTTGGAATGTTTAAAGGAGCATTTGGACTTTCTTTCTAAGAAAGCGTCTAGTACGTGGCTCACATCACTGCATGAAATTAGATTGGAGAAATTTGAATTTAGTATAGTCTGTTTGATAGATTCCACAAATACAAGATCAGGAAGAGTGGGACCATAAACACATATAACAGTAATAATGTTAGATCCAACCAGCAGTTTGGCCCAAGCCCACCTCCCATTAATATCAACATCTTGATTTAGGATCTTATATGATAGCTTCGTATTGATTAGTAGGGCCACGCCATTTTTCTTCCCAAACGCTGGACTAGCAGTATCATCATTAACCCAAAAGGCTTTGAGTTTCATGGCTTCTGTAAGATAGAGATGCGTTTCCTGTATGCAATCTACAGAAGTGTTTAACATTTCGAGATGAGAGATAATTTTATACCTCTTAATTGGGTTATTACAGCCCTTAATGTTACAGGTAACACATCTAAAAACCATCGTACAGAAGCGGCATGGTAAGAACAGTAACACAAAAATACCTAAGGATGAAGGTTTCATCTAATAAGGTAAGCAAAACAGTAATACGAATAGCATAAGCGAATATATACCTGAATAAGCTGTGTGTCCAAGATTGTGTGAGTATACAATAAAGGATGACCCAAAAGGAAAGAGGGGAATGAAGGGGATACTTGATCAAGTAAGGAGAAGCATAACACTGAGTAGCATGACAGATTGAGACATATAGTGTATAGAGAGAGCAGAAGACCGGATCACGTTAAACCTAGGAGAAAAAAAGGGAGAAAAAAAAGGAGCAGGTGACACCAACAGGGCAAAAAAAGGAAAGGCCCTGGAAGAAGAGGGGTAGCAAGCAGTGCCCGGCCCACCATCATTGGGAGCAAATTAGAGACTTCAACACTTTAGTGATGTAAAAGAGTCAATACCCAGAGAAAGATGGATTGGTAGGAAGTGACGTATCTACACTATCGGTTTTGAGGAAACGGAGGAAAGTTTTGAGGTCAGCTGGTTCAACAAATATCGAGGCACGTCCATCATAAGTCACTTTGAAAGAACAGGGATGGTAAAGGCCATATCTGACGTTAAGTTGCTTTAGTGCAGGATGATAAGAGAAGAATTCCTTCCTGTGTTGCACAGCCTTTTTAGCCACATCTTGAGGAATATAAATCCTTTTTCCATGCCAGACGCAGGTAATCATTTATTTAGCCTTTGAAAGAATGAGCTGCAATTTGGTGTATTCAAGTAGACAAAAAAAAAGAGTGCGCAGTGGGAGGTGTGATGATTGTGGGCTTATTGATGGACCAATGCGATGTGCACGTTGTATATTGAGGGAGATTTCTTTTGGGGTATGAAGCAGGGCTGCTAACACATTTTGAAGAAATAATACGGCATCATTCCCCTCACATCCCTCAGGGTGGCCTGTAATGCAGAGGTTGTTGCGCCTGCTTCTGTTTTCCAATTCTTCAGTATGCTTTTGAAGATCCTTCACCACCATTTCTAACTGAGGCATTCTGGCTGAAATGTCCTCCACAAGTCCAATTCTGTTTTCCATTGCATTCTATTTTCAAAGACGTTCTACTTTTCATCTAGTTACTGCAATTTTTGGTTGGTGGTTTCGATAAATGGTTTGAGTGACTTTATGTCTTGTACAATGGTCTCAATGGCAGGGTCTGGGGAAAGTGATGGTGGGGGCGATTCACTCTTGAGCCTCTTATGGGTGCCAGACAAAGTCTGCACATCTTTAGAGGCATTTGGCAATTTCTGGTTATTTTTAACAGAGGCCATGTTGAATAATTAAGCCCCCAATGTGGAGATGATGATTCAGTGAGCCCAAAAATGCCCCACTGGCACAGAAGGAGAGGAAAATAAGAACATTAAAAAATAAGCAAGAATACACCAACAGAGTGAAAATGTTACCTCAAAATTAGGCAAATGATTCTTTGTTGGGTGAAGTCGTTTTTACTTCACCTTATGTTCTTCGCTTATTCTTTCCTTTTTATGCTGTTTTCTTTGTTGTCAGCAATAATATTGGTTGGCGATGATGAGGTGGCGCTGTGTGAGTTGCGAAGAAGCCTGACCAGGCCCAATCCAGGAGTTTGCATCACAGCCACAGCTGGGGTTCTCCTCATGGGTGACGGATGGCGTCTGTGATAGCAGCCGCAGGATTTACAAGAAGGAGAAAATGTCCACTTGTGCATCCGAAGGCATCAGAGCAAGAAAGCGAGTGGACCACTGCTGTCGCTGCAGTAAGGTAAGGAGAAGGGGAGGGTTTCAAATAAACATAGGGTGTTGCACGGAAGTATATTCTACGATGGGCCGGACCAGCACGCCTTAGCTGCCATCTTTTCCTGCATCAAGCCACGCCACCTGGTGGTCATTCTTATATTCCCAAATGCACTTTGTTTTTATGCAAAGCAGGTAGTTTCCTAGATTCAGGGCACCCACATTAATGGACACAGAGCTCCGCCCCTCAGTCCTGCCCTCACCATGACAATCCGCCCCTCTCCAGCATTTTACCCCTCACCCAGGGCGCTCAAAGGAGGGAGGGCCATTCAATTTTGCACAATTTCCAGCACTGAATCAGAACAATAAACAAGTGGAAATGTAATGGCAACGATAAGGGTACTTGTGATCGAGCTCAGGTACAGGACACACTTCAACACTAGCTGCCACAAGAAACCTATCCGGCATGTAGTATAGATGCGGGACATATACAAGCAGCCGTGTAAAAAAGATTCACTAACACCAGCCTGTATACAGTGACCAATTGAGAGCAACAATATGGGGGAGAAATTGCCATGAAGGTGCGCGTATCCCAACATTGACTGAGTTTGGAAGAGGGTCATGCATGGTTTTTAAGTGCTGTTGCCGTCAGTGAGAAACAAATGATGTTGTAGTCAATTTCATTGTAGTCATGAATATTAATCCGCATCTCATGCCTAAAGCATGGACACATCTTAAAGGGCGATTGGACTTTAATTACCATCATGCCTCCCAATTCCCAGCCCTCGTGCATGACGTGCCCCATCTGGGAAAGTGGATTCAATGCTGCTGTGCCTCCTAGTCTCCCTATTTTTGGATTTAGCAATGCACCCCTGTTTCAGAACATCACTTTTCCCATAGCATGATTCTAGCCATACCTTCCCCCCATCTGTTCAGCCTTGAGGTGTTGCCCTTTCCCCAATGCACTACAATATTCCATTTAACCGCCGGGAAGCATGTGTTTGGCCTCCCTGTCACCCCATATGCCAGGATCAGTTTGAGGTTGCATTGGATCGCCCAAACTACCACTCTATAGAGTTACCACTGGGCCTTATGCACGTGCAAGAATTTGCATTGTGTGAATCAAAGCCTATAGCTTAAAGAGGTGTTTTTTGAAGATTGAAGCATTCCATTCATTACTCTGTCCCAAGTGAATGCTCACTGTTTATAAGAAGCTACAATATAACCAGTTAAACCAAAAGAGAGACCTTTTTAGTGGGCTCCGAAAGTAAATAAGTTTTAGGGAACTAACCATTTTCAAATAATGAGGGGCTGGCATTACTGGGAGGTAAGGCAGAGTGACATTAGGTTAGTTGCCAGAGATTATACAGTTTGGTTAAGTGGTTCAGCTGGGATTTGAGCCCAGTCTGCAATTTCGGGGTCTGGAATCAACACAGATTATTAGAGTGATATTTTGAAGGATCTGTCCTAATGGCAAGATGGAACATAAATAGTTGTTATATAGAAATGGATAGCAGCAGGCCAGAGATACGTTTGTAAACAAATATTGGGTTACAAAGGGAAATCAGCTGAAATGCCATTTTTACTGAAAAGGGATGGATGTGTAAAGAACTTTACAGTAAAGGTTGGGGGGATTGCTTTAATGCTTATGATTTCACCTTTGTTTATTTGTGAGGCTCTCTTACTTTTCATATTGTGTTACTAACACCTTCAAAGGATAATACTCTGATGAAGAAACTGAGACTCAGAACCCTTTGGCAAATTATCAGACCAAATAAAGTGATATAACAATATATTTTTTTTTTTTTATTGTAAAACTACAGTTTAATACATGTATCAAACTTTTGTTACAAGAGTTTCCCACTTTGGCTGTTATACACCAAGTAAAGCTAAGTTGACATTGTCGTTTCCACTTCCTTTATTTCTTTATCCTTTTTCCTCACGCGTAATGAGGTCTTGTCTCGTGTCCTCAGGTTTGATCTGTGATCAGAATTGCGTCTAGGAAGTTTATTATACTGCATGTGAGTTTGATGTTTTGCCCGGCCGCAACTGTTTCCCACCACTCATCTGCGTCATATAAAATGGGTTTATAAGAGTGCAGGTGTAGTTCTCGGGTAATGGTAAGCTCTGTACAGGATGTTATTAGATGTTTTAGTGATTCCACTTCGCCAGAGTTGCAAAACCTGCATTTATCTGAGGGAGTGACTTTAGATCGACGTTGACATAATGATTCTCTGTTGTTCAGAACATTTAGTCTGAATTTCAGGAATTGATTCCTGTGGTAACGAGATGGACACGTTGTGAGATACTTCGGGGGGAGTGTAATTTCAGCATACTCGTCAAGTCTGGGAGAGTGGCTTTCCGAGTTACACGAAGCTCGTGAGTTGATATCCAGTCCCAGGTTTCGAGTTTTTTTTTTGCGTGCTGAGGTCGATTGATCAGCTCGTCTATAGAGATGTTAGCGGCTTCCATGATGGTTTTTATTTTACGCTTCCATGTTTGAAGTATGTTTGATTGTGAATATTCGGACTCCTTTGCAAAAATTCCATATGCTGGAATTTGTGAACCAAGTAGTATTTTCCTCATAAATGATAGGGATTGCCATAGTATTGTCATGTAGAGAGAGTTCTGCGTCAATTCGTATCTCAGAGCTACAGTTGAAATATATTTTGGAAGACTCAGAGCTCGTCTCCAGAACCTCCCTTCGAGTTGTTGCCACAGGGAATGCTCGATGTTCCAGCCTGTCGCCCCACCAAAAGTTATGGTGGGAATTAATTTCTGCAGGTAGAATGTTAGTAGTGGGGCTATTGAAAATTTTCCAAAGTCTTTGTTGATTTTGGCTCCTTGGCGACCTAATTTGTCTGCTCTTTCTAGAAGATCGCTTGACCATGCAGATTCACAGATGGAATTGTTAACCAGGATGCCCAGGTATCTAATAGATGATACGATGTTTAATTCTGCTTTTTCAATTACCCATTTAAAGTTGTTATCTTTTCTCGATAAACTTTTTCCAATACACATGATCTTTGTTTTGTCATAACATTGCAATATGGCAAGTCTTCAAAACAGGTTTGAGGTTTAGATGGTGGGTGGTACAGTGGACTGAGGGGGGTGGTCATGCGAATGTTGAGGGGGAAGCAGACGGAGGAGGATTTTAAAGAATTGTTAAACACCATCTTGGGAATTTTCTGTAGACTTCTGTATTATCTGGTTATGCCCTGGTTGGGCCTGTTTTGTTCTGTGAGCTTTGGATTTCCTCTCTGACTCGATCTGGCTCAGTGGCCCACCTCATAGCAATCTGCATCCTGGAATCCTCTGGGATCAGCTTGTCGGCCCAGTTCCTTCTCTACATAAATTATATCATCATTGTCCCGCTTCCCTTTTGGGGCTTGTTGGTGATTTTGGGATTCCCATGATTGCTACTTGCCCCTAGTAATCAGCCCACGCAGGTTTGTCTATATTGCCCAGGGGCTTTAGGGATAACGAACCTTGTTCTTTATACTTTGCTGGAATATTCCATCATGCTTTCTTCTCCCTTCCCTCTGCTGGTGTTTTCTTCAGTGGGACCCCTGGCTGGCCCTATGGGCACCCAACTGTTGTGGTCTGGCTCCCGGCAGACCACCCTGGATTTCCTTCTGTGCTTTTCTCCACTATGGCTTTTCTGTATTGTGTAAAGACAAATATTCTGCTCTTACTGGTGATTCTTTCCTGTTTCTCGCTTTCTGTGGCAATTTTTACATTCCCCTCATCTACCCTCCAGAAACTTGACGCCTCATCGGAGGTGATATTTAGTGCTCTTTAAACCAATGAAATCATATGCACAGAGAAGGTGCAGCGCACTGTGCTCCTACATAGCAGAGGAGCAATGTTCTGCAGAGTACGCCTCCATGTGGGGGGGATGGGAGGAAAGAATGAGGATGAAGGCATTGGCCAGACAGTCTTGCAGTACCAGCCACTTCGCGCAAGATCCATGCTGATCCAAAGCTGCGTTACTGCATGTGACCATGGCCTCTGCTTCCTTTCCAATCAAGTTGGGTCTTCCACAGCACAGATAATAGAATAATGTCCAATTACTCTGATTAAAGGAGCCAATGCACTCCTGCTGTGTTGCATCACCTCTTTTCAGCAGTCATCAGCTGAAGATAAAACGTGCTGGCCCCTCGCCTCCTCGTGTTATTATAATGCTGCCATCTTTGATGGTGGGTGGTTAAAGAAAGGAAAGAATGAAGGAGAAGCATGTGATATGTTGTAATATGTTTATTATTTTATATTGTCACCATCTCAAAGCAAAAGGGAAGGAAGGAAGGAAGGAAGGAAGGAAGGAAGGAAGGAAGGAAGGAAGGAAGGAAGGAAGGAAGGAAGGAAGGAAGGAAGGAAGGAAGGAAGGAAGGAAGGAAGGAAGGAAGGAAGGAAGGAAGGGTGAGGGAGAGGGGAGGGAAGGAAGGAAGGAAGGGTGAGGGAGAGGGGAGGGAGGGAAGGAAGGAGGGAGAGATAACAGCCTAATATAAAGTGAATGTAGAAAAGTCTTTCTGAAAGAGTGAGAGTGTCACCAATCACACATTATACCTCCTGTTGGATTGTACACCTTGCTCGCTGGCATGATGAAAAGCCCCTAAAAGATGTGAAGTGTAAATAAATGTGTGCGCGCCCAAGAACATTCTTCAACAGTGTACACGTGAATTTCAGACTTCTAAGGCCAGTTTAATGGAATTTAGAGACTGGCTAATCAGTGCTGAAGACAGGCCGAGAACCAAACAGGAACATTCTACATACAAACAAAAAGACTGGAACTGTAATTGTAATTGGTTATTTATAACGTGCTTAACACCCAGAACTTGTGTTGCTCTGCGTCGTCTTGCTTCCAAGGCGAGCATGTTGCCCCTGAGCTATCCTCCCGAGACCCTGACTTGGTTTCATTCTTCAAAGACACAAATCTAAATCGCACATTTCTGCAACTACTGCCTCTTCTATAGGTAAAGTCATGTGGAAAAATGGACAGGGACGTCAGAACCATGGCCATGTAAAAAAACAATCCCAGATCTTTTCAGTGTTTTCCCACTAAAAGAGCTCTGTAGGTTGCAGAATATTCCAGAACATAACACAAATGCAAAAGTCTGGAATTTCATTACAGTTATGCCCCTGCATTCTAATCAAATAGCAGGATGCACTTGCACTTGGTATTATAGATAATTATATTCTATTTCAATGACTGTACTTGCTATCTTTTTTTAACCAACATAATGTGAGATGCAGTGTAGAAACAGGAACCAGCATTTGAAGTCAATTTTACTTCTGCCATGGATGTATTTCACTTTGAATAACACTGTTATTTAATTAATTTGAATTGAAAAATGCCAGGACATAATTTAGCGTTGAAATAACTCAGAATTAACTCACCTCCAGAAAGCCCAGCCACATCACAAGACAGAGGGCACACAGAATATTGGGATCTGTCATGTTCAAACTGGTTCTGAAAGCACAGCTCCTAAACATGCCATATGACTGGCTTAATGAATACACTTCACAGAGACCTCCCACATATATTAAACCCTTTGCCTCTCATAAAATCCATTAGCTAAACGTCACAGGACTGTTAGCTGATATTCTGTGCATAGCAAAGGAAACCCTGCATTAACATGTATTCATAGTGTTTCTATTTGATATGGTACAGAATCCAATATTGGGAATTATCACTATTTCAAGGGGCTTTCACTCCCCTAAATCTCCCTAACCACGGATCCCCTGCCTGCTCTCACTTTTAAAAACACTAGGTTTTACCCACAAACTCCACATTGGTCACACGCCCAATCCCAACCATTAACATTCCTCTTCCACCCATGCTATCCTCTCTCAGTCACAGAAACACACACACTTACTCATCTACCTGCCCCTTCCCTTCCGCACAAGACATACCTCCTCAACCCCCATTCAAACATAATTACACTTCCCTTCTCTGCCATCCCCCCTGAATCACCCTCCTTTCCACACTACATATATTCCCGCTCAACACACTTACACGCACACACACACATACACACACGCACACACACACACACAAAACACTTACCTTCCTCACATGTGGCTTTTGTCTCCAGGCCGCCGTCCCTGTCAGCCCCTATGCACACTTGTGTGTGGCAGTGGCATGACAGTTCGATTTAGAAAGACCACACTGAGTGATCTAGGAGCAGTCTTTCTAAATTAACCTTTTTTATTTTTGAGAAAATTAAAAAGGGATTTTAACTCAGGACCCTTCATATCAGGAAGAGGTATGTGCTAGTGGTGTATCAACAGTGATCTCTATGGGCCAAAATCAGCATCACTTCACTTTCACTAAATAAATTGAATTATTTGAAAAATCGTATGTTTTCAAAGCAAGTTCCTATGAATGTGGGACCATTTGAAAATCATAGATAAAAAATATGTCTTGCAGTCAATTTAAAATGTGCAGGCAGTGTAATGGAAAAATGTGTAAATAAATAGGAAAATAGATTGTCTCTCGCAAACTGCTTCACATAGGGACATGCGGCACATGTGGTTGTGCGCACTGATTTACAGAATATGGTGGTATATATTTTATTAGACTGGCACATTTAATTCCAAAGTAATATACGAAAATTGAAATGCCTTTCCATAAGTTAGGAGTGAGTTCACCCTCAGGTCTGCAGTCATGGGTTTGGTGAACACCGCACCTAGTCACAAGGAGGAGCCAGGGATTATAAAATAACATGCATGCAGAATTTATTAATTAAGATTGGGAGAGGAACCTTGATGATTATTTCTGGGAGGAGGTGGCCAAGGGGAAGAGGACGGATCCCACCTGGATGACAGATCCCCATGCAGACTGGAGACGGATGCCAGCGAGAGAGGGACAACCAGCAGGTTGGAAATTGGCTTCCATATAGCCAGCTGAAAATAGAGCTTGCTGATGAACTAATCCCACACTAACTGGGACCCTGTTGATTCTTCAGAAAAGAAGATCTGCATTAAAAAGGTTTGTAGAACTCTGAGATAATCCCAAATTGTCCCTCTATAATCTACTAAAAGTAGGCCTCTCCTTTTGAATTCTGTCAATTTGAATGTTGAAAAATAAGTTTTGGTGACAAATGCAAAGTGCTTGGTTTCACTGAAAATTTCTGGATCACAATCTTTTGCTGCATTGAAGTCAATGTAACACGCTGCTACCTGTCTCTTTAAGTGAAATTGTAGCTTTTCATAGCTTATGAAAGCAGCATTTGCTGCACCATATGTCATCTGACTGCATTGAGCACATTCAGCAGTTTTAATATTTTAAGGCATGCTTTCCAGGTTGAGTGGGGCCCACTTTTCGCATTCACTAGGATTCAAGTGCAAAGTAAGTATTTTGGACTGGCCACCATATCCCAATGGGTTTCAACATCAGCCAGCTTCATTCTCACAATGGGGCCTTACATGGCCTCTCAGTCTCTATCACTCTGGGGCTGAATTTGTATCCCACTGAATGCATTTTGGTGGAACTTAAATACAGATAGTTTTTTGTAAAAATAAGCACCATTAAACAGAATTCTTAGCTCATGCCAGAGTAGAATCACACAGGCCATAGTGTATGTCATGACACACTATTGTCTAATGTGAGACCATGCGAAAAGCAGCCGTTGCGAGTCTAGTTATAATTCAGATGTTTGAGCAACCAAAATGAATATAGATAATTTATTATATTTATAGAAAATCATGTAAAGTGTTAAAATCCTGTAGTGCATTATTTTGGAATGCAAAATCACACCTATGTGTAATGTTATGTTATGTTAGGTGTATTTGTAGCACGCACGTTTCCCAGTGGCATCTTGGCGTGAGGATGCAGCGTAACAAAGCAACGGCCGATGAAGTTTAGAAAAGGAACGTTTTTAGAAGGTGACCAAAGTGAAAGTGGTCAGAGATACATATCAAGCTAGCAGGAAGGGAGTTCCACAGTTTGCTAGCCACCACATAGAAGGCCCTTCTGCCAACCCTGCTGCGACAAAAGTTGGAAACCGTGACCAAGCAGTCGTTCCCAGATTGATGAACCCTACCAGGGACATAACAGTGTTACCCTCACCTGATCTCTTCAGAGGCGTTGGGGCATGGTTGTAGCCCTCCCTGAACTTGCATCACCCCTTTCAGGCCTCTCCCTCAGTAGAAAAGCTGTGAGCGGTGGTACGTGGTGATACTGCTCCTGCCTGGAGATAACAGTGTGTGAGTGCGCCAATCTGGGATTGTTGTACCTCTCAAACCCTTCATCCCAAAGTACGGTTTCTGTGAGCATACGCCGGCCCATAAAGCTCACCTGTGAATTATGGAAGATAAGCTTTCTGTCCTGCTACTTCTGGCAGGGGCACGACAAATGGGATCTAGTTCCTTCACTGATCCCTGATAAGGATTAGTCCAGTCCAGCTGTGACTATACTTCTACTTATGATTGATAAGTCTTTCTTGAGCTGTTGTGATGCTGTTTGTTCTGTTTAATGTCTTTATATGTTGCTCCTATTTATGCCCGCAATAATGTCTCTCTTCTGTTTTCTTCCCTTAGTTGGAAATGCGGCCTCAATGCAGCTGTGAGACGCGAGACACGGCCGGATGGAAGAGGGATGCTACCGCAATGTTCAACAGCGGGTAAGTGGTGGTTTAAGGAAAAGCGCAAAGTATGGCAAAGCGCAACCCTAAACTGACTGTTTTTTCGATGTCTAACCTTGTCTTCTGTTTGTCTTTGCAGGCGCTGCTGTCGACGATGTAACGTGTCGTGCTGCGGTGCCAAGATGAGGATTTCGGCATTCTGGAAAGTGTAAAGATTAATACTTGGTTCGCCGAAGAGATGTAAAGGTAAGAACAGCTTCCCCCAGTCGGTAAGTATGCTGGCAGGAAGCAGGATGTCCAGGAAGCAGGATCTTCAAAGGTAAATCTGACCTCAGGCGACGGAGAGCGTTACGCTGTTTGCAAGTGCAGAATAACACAAAGCATCTGTCTTGAGGATCAGGGCAGTTTATATAGCTGAGATCTTGGGCACGCCCATTAGGGCCGGCTTACCAGCCACACCCTGCCACTCCTAGAGAGTGAGCACGTGCTAAGGCAATCCATTAGCAGCCACACCCAAGAATACACTTGGGCTGCTTAATGGATGAAAGTCAACTTTAATGCATCCTGCTTGATGGCTGGAATGTTCAAGGTTAATGCATCTGAAGTGCTATGTCCATAATAAAAGCTTTTTGGTGTTAAATGGATGTTCTTGTTTACTTTTGTCCATGAGCCTGGTGCCAAAGGCACCAGGACAGTGTCCACCCAGGTCTCCTGTGCATGCGACCCCTGCATGCCTGTGCCCCTGACTTCATGACCATGACAGATAGCCCCAATCTTATAAAAGGCCTGATGGACAATACAAAGAGATTTAAAAGATATCCTCTTCTCTACAGGCAGCCAGTGAAGTGATCTCAATACAGGCCTAATGTGAGAGCCATATGGAGTGGCCGTTGCTACTCTAGCAGCTAGGCACTGAAGTAACTGAGGGTGATGAATGAGGCCTTTTGGTTGGGCTAGCTACAAGGCATTGCAGCACTCCAGCCGACTATTTACAAGCGAGGAAAAAACTACAGGGTGAAGGAGCGTAGGGAGAAACAGCAACATTTGACAAAGCACTTTCAATATGAAGTGACCAGATTTGCACACTGCACTAACCTGCAAAAGCATGGAGAGGGTGGGGGATAAGTACACCCCCAAATTTTTAAGAACCGTCACTGGAACAGGGGGAGCACCAAGTGATGAAGACCAGAAAGAGGAAGACCAGAACTCAGACCCCACGGTATGAGAAGAAGCACCCACCACCAGGACCTCTGTCTTATCCCCATGAAGTTTCAGCCAGTTGCCGCTCATCCAATCTCTCACAACAACGAGGCAGCCACACAGCCGAGCCGAAACCTCAGTTTGGTCCAGATATAACTGCACCAGGATCTGTGTGTCATCTGCATATGAGTAGCACCTGAAGCCACGAGAGCAGATGTGCTCAACAAGGGGCTGAACATAGACATTGAATAGCATAGGGGACAATGCCGATTCTTGAGGAACATCACAAGAAAGAGAGTCGGCAGAATACAGAAAAGGAGGCAGAGACAGGGAATGGCCCTTGCTTGTCAGGAAGGAGGTAAACCAGGCAAGCACATTACCGGATAGGCTCGCGGAGGCAAGGCAGTCGAGGAGAATAGTATGGTCCACAGAGTCAGAGGGGGCTGACAGATTTAACAATATCAGGGTCCAGACACTGCCTTCATCGACCAGTCTTGCTAGATCGTCCACTACCGAAACCAACATGCTCTCTGTGCCCCTGCCTGGCCTAAAACCTGTCTGAAAGGGGTCCAGCAGAGAAGACGACTCAAGGAAAGAAGAAAGAAGAGGAGACACCAAAGCTTCAAGAAGTTTTATAAAAAATTGAAGGAAAGAAATAGGGTGGGAAATGGATAGGTCAGTTTCGTCCAGCGATGGCTTTTTTTATAAGAGGGATCACAATGGTCTGCCAGAGCATCTCTGGTATATAGTGTGATTGACAAGAGGAGTTAACCGCCTGAGTAAACAGCAGCATTAACTCTGGAAAAAGGTGTTTAGGGACCTTATGTGTGACTGGGTAAGAGGGGGCTGCTGATTTAAGTTTTTCAGTGACTAAGAGGACCATGTCATTAGAAAAAATAGGAAAATTCGACCAGCAGGCAGAAGAAGGTTGCCTCAATTGGCTGATGTTTTGCACAGGAGAGGTCTGGTCAAGCAAACTTCAATGCCGTATAACCTCAATCTTGCAGAAAAAAATAGCTTTGGCTTCACAGAGTGGTTGGGATGAAGCTATGGTCGGAAGAAAACGAGCCGTGGAGGAGAAAGATTTGACCATGGAAAAAAGCTCCTTTGGAGCTAATGTGACAGTGCAAGAGTGCTGTAAAGTTGTACCTTTACTGGAGAATATTACATCTTCAACCCAACCCAACCCAAAATGTATAGAGATGTAGGCAAATGAATAGGAGCAATTTGAAAGGTGTACACACAGACATGTGTATTTCAATTTAAAGTGGCACACATAAGTAGACTAAAGCTCCACACAGACACATACATTGGAAGTTATCTACACATGTTCAGAGAAAGCTGCATGCGCATATTCTGAGAATACAGCACACGTGTGTTCAGAGCAGAGTGCAAGAATCCCTGAATTATTTTCTTAATCCAGACCTGTAGGAGTCATGCAAGCTGGCCATTTCCTACATTTAAATGAATTGCAAATAGCTTATACATCCACAACCCCATACTTATATAGGGGAGGTAAGTAGAATAAATATATGTTTTTAAATGTTATTTGCTCAGGTAACCTTTCTCTGATATCACACTTGTCTTGATATTGGATAGAAACAAGCATTTTGAAGGTTTTAATAATGTTATATTTCAATAGAAATGTATACACTGGCCAAAAGTGGCATTGCTATAATTTAAGAAATTGTGTTTATTGGACAGAAACAATAAAATGTTTAGAATGCCCAGTATCTTTTATATTTGTGAAAAAACATTCTTAAAGAAATTGACGTTAGGATTACGTTTCTCCAATAAAAACCTTTCAAATTTGCAAAAAAATGGGTTAAAGGGACGTTATGGTTACGTTTCTCTAATAAAAATAAATAATTTTGACAGTTATCGTAAGCTATGCATCCATAACCAGTGAACCCACCATGCACTGCTCAGACTAACACCTAGGACATCAAAGATGACAACAAAAATAGCATTATGACATCACTCATTTATAACAATCCAGACAGAAATTCCTTACAAATGGTTGTGTTTAGAGTATTGCTACCAATATATTAAGGGTGATAGGTAGGCCTCTCATGAATCAGTCTATGTGTCACTAAATGAAACCGTCTTCTGCTGATAATATAGCAATCTAAAAATACATGAATATAGGCATTGGTTGCAGCATGGACCATCGACGTAAAGTATTCTTTATCTGGTAGATTTGGTCAGTTGAATTATAAGTCCAAGCCTATTTTATTTTAATGTTCATATATATATATATATATATATATATATATACTATGATATAGTTAATAACAAACTTTATATACTTTGATTAAAATAACATTAACATTCAATTCAATTCATCAAAAACATAACAACAATAATTTCAAAATACAATTATCACCTCTGAATAAATAAATTACCCAATGAAGTAGAGGGGTGACATAACAAATATTGCCATAAGTACATGAAGACTTGGTCTTCACTCTTGTCAGGATCGATACATTTACAAAACAGAGTATTACGATGGTCGGACAACTTGTGGCAACTAGTAACTAAGTGTTCCAAAGTCTCAACCTTGTTACCACACAACCTACATAGTCTTTCTGCTTTGGGCACCTTTCTTCTTGCCCCAAGGATATCCAATGTCGGAAATGAATCCAGCATCATTTTAAGCAATATATTCCGATAGGACCTCGATGGGTGTATCATCAAAAAGATTGCATAACATTCAGAGCCTTCAAATCGTACTGAAAGTGGGCAGGTATTTTATATACCATTAGATTTTCTCTGTTCAAGATCCTGTTAGTGAGGAACACTATTTACTTGACTTTTAGAGTGGAGCACAGCGATTCTTTAGCTAATGAACACACTTCATTCAAAGTCCTTACACACGCCCCCTCCACCCCCCGGCCCAAGTGTTAAAAGCAGAACAAGAGGCTGGGTTCAGACTTTTTGCCAAAAAAAAAGCAATTCTCTCGAGGATCCTAAAAACAACAGAACAAAGGTAAGCGAGCCCAACCTATCCTTGAGGCAAGAAGGACGTACCCAGGATATGGTGAATTGCTGGAAGAGGGGCACCATTTGCAAAGCCCAGAACACTTCTCCTTATCTTTCCCTTGACCTGAGCCCGGTTTCCCATAACCAAATATGCCTCAGCCCAAAAGATCAATTTCAGGACTATTTTCTGTTGATAGTAAAGTAAGGTTGGAGATAAAGAGAATTTTCCAAATTTCCCATCCAGGCAATGCATTTGGGTAATTGCCGAGAGGACCAAAGAGTCTGCCAGGTTAGAATTTGACTGGAGAACAGGATTAGAGGCCAGTGTTATACCCAAGTATTTAAACTTGTCTACCCTTTCCAGTTTTTTTTCCTTGAAATAAACCATTGGAGACTTTGCTTAGTCAACTTCAATCTTCAAAATTGCTTTTCATTAACCCCCAGAATCTTTGATTTTTCAGTGTTCCAGGTCAAGTCTAGCTTCTGGCAATAGTCTTTAACAGCAGTAAGGGCATGCTGTAGGCCTATCGGGGTGTAATCAATAAGAACAATGTCATCTGCAAACAGAAGATATTTAAAAGCCACTGATCACAATTTAGGTGGGTTAACTCTGATGTCTTTAAGTGCCAGGTTAAAATCAGAAATGTTCAGACTAAGGGGGTAATTCATGGATGATTTGCGCCCAAAAAAACGGGATTTGTGCGCCATTCTGGCCGAAAATCCCCATTTGTTAAACAGGGATTTGCGGGCAGAATGGTGCACAAATCCTGTTTTTTTCGGCGCAAATAATCCATGAATTACGCCATAAATAAAAAGGGTGTTAGCATACAACCTTGGCACAGCCCATGATTAACAGGTACGCAATCAGAATAGGATCCTGCCTGATTCAGGCATACACTCAACCTATTTTCCTATTTTCAGAATGACTAGCAATCAGTAAATTAAGCACCCCCTCGGGCATCCCTGATCATACATTTTATTCCATAGACTATTTCTACAGACACAATCAAAGGTGTTAGAGATGTCCAGGAAGGCCACATACAGTGGCCTGTTTAGTTCTTTAGACTGCTTAAAAAGTAGCTGCAGAATAAGGCAATTTGAAACAGTGTTGACACCTATTTTATTTAAAAGTAGCATTGTACAAGCCATCCGGCCAAGGAGCTCTAGACAATTTAGCAGAGCATATAGCAATCCTTATTGATGGGCAATCAATAGACAAGCCATCCCAACATATCAAATCTTCCTCACCAAAACTCACACAGGAGACATTCCCATAATTAGAATTTTATGAATACAAGGGTGTAAAATGGTCTTTCCACACTCGTGCAGGGATAGGCTGAAGCTGCAAAGAGTTCTGAATCAAAGGATTCTTGATCAATGACCAATAATCCTTTGCAGACCTACATACCATAATACCCACCATTTTCCCAGCATCACTATTCAATTTCAATAGTCTATGGGACTTACATTGATTCCTATATTGTTGCATAGTTTTCCTAATAGTAGGGATACTTTGGGCACCATCTTTTTTTAAATGTGTGACAGCTTTTTGCAGAGCTTTCTTCTCATTCTGAGTCTGTCTATCAAATGTGTGAGTATAAGGATTACTCAGAGTATTAACTTGCAGCTGGGGAGGAGGTGTAAGTGGATCTAGGTCACCTGGCCTAAGCCCCGCCCACCTGGTGCCTTCCTAGTTGCCGTTCTTTTTCACCACTTAGCAAGCCCCGCCCACCTGGTGCCTTCCGCTCTTTTCCCTACTTAAGGAGCCCTCCAGCCTCTTTTCCTTTGCAGCTGGGGAGTAGGTGTAAGTGGATCTAGGTCACCTGGCCTAAGCCCCGTCCACCTGGTGCCTTCCTGGTTGGCGCTCTTTTTCACCACTTAGCAAGCCCCGGCCACCTAGTGCCTTCCTGCTTGCCGCTCTTTTCCCTGCTCAAGGAGCCCTCCAGCCTCTTTTCCTTTGCAGCTGGGAAGCAGGTGTAAGTGGATCTAGGTTACCTGGCCTAAACCCCGCCCACCTTGTGCCTTCCTGGTTGCTGCTCTTTTTCACCACTTAGCAAGCCCACCCACCTGATGCCGTCCTGCTTGCCGCTCTTTTCCCTGCTTAAGGAGCCCTCCAGCCTCTTTTCCTTTGCAGCTGTGGAGCAGGTGTAATTGGATCTAGGTCACCTGGCCTAAGCCCCACCCACCTGGTGCCTTCCTGGTTGCCGCTCTTTTTTAACACTTAGCAAGCCGCGCCCACCTGGTGTCTTCCTGCTTGCCGCTCTTTTCCCTACTTAAGGAGAACTCCAACCTCTTTTCCTTTGCAGCTGGGGAGCAGGTGTAAGTGGATCTAGGTCACCTGGCCTAAGGCCCGCCCACCTGGTGCCTTCCTGGTTGCCGCTCTTTTTCACCACTTATCAAGCCCCGCCCACCTGGTGCCTTCCTGCTTGCCGCTCTTTTCCCTACTTAAGGAGTCCTCCAGCCTCTTTTCCTTGGCAGCTGGGAGCAAGTGTAAGTGGATCTAGGTCACCTGGCCTAAGCCCGCCCACCTGATGCCTTCCCCGGTTGCCGCTCTTTTTCACCACTTAGCAAGCCCCGCCGACCTGGTGCCTTCCTGCTTGCCATTCTTTTGCCTACTTAAGGATCCCTCCAGCCTCTTTTCCTTTGCAGCTGGGAAGCAGGTGTAAGTGGATCTAGGTCACCTGGCCTAAGCACCACCCACCTTCTTAGCCCTGCCCCTTCTTTCCTGCTCTTAACTCTTAGATCAAGGGCGTCTCTTATCCAGGCATCCAAAGTGAAGGGCAGTCAAAGAAAAGGGCAATACCTGTTTGGACCTGTTCGGACATGGGGGATCCAGGGTCCGACACCCTGCTAAGACAGCAGATAAGCATGCACCAACATGTGTTTACACCATCTGTCCCCACAGGCCATCCCCACCCTCTCTGGTCCCCCCGTGTTGTTCCCTTGTGCCCCCCCTTCCTGCACACAGGAGACTGTCCTGATACATTCTGGATTCACCATCACCGTCTTGTAGCCAATGCTGGATTTTACTTTTATGGCCTTCATTGATTCACGGTGCGTCACCCTTTCTCAACTCTCATGCTGACCTCCTTTGCATCTTGTACTCATGGTGGCCCTGAATCATGCTGTTCCCATCTTCATCTTGTATCCTAGCTTGCAACATTGTGTTACTACTGACTTCTGCAATTGGATTCGCTCTCCCCTCTTGCTTCTCCACTCTTTTTGACTGCTTACTCTCTGTTCTCTCCTCCCCTCCCCTCTCCCTTTTCCTATCTCCTCCCCTTACTTTCTTCTATGCACTTACTCTATCAGAATTATCCCTGGACCTAGTATGATAGCAACCTCGTCTGTCGCCCTCCCATCCCCTTACTGACCCCCTCCAGCACTATCTAAAACATTGTCAGGCCTAGTGCGATAGTCGCTTGTTTTGTTCCTCCCGGTCCCTTCAGCACCCCTTTCCCTCACCTTTTGTTTTCCTCCGGCTCTACCAGAAATGTCATCAGGCCTAGTACGGTAGTCACCTGTCTGTTTCCATTTCTTTCCCACTCCCCCCTCCCTTCCTTATCTATGTCTTAGCTCTTGCACTATCTGAAATGTCGTCAGCCCGAGTACGATAGTTAATTTCACATCCTTACTGTTCATGGCCTGTAAGAATGTCATTGTATTTTCCCTTGTTCCCTCCCTTGCCTTGAAGCACTTTGAAACACATTGTGTATAGGCGCTACATAAATAAGCTATCATATCATAACTTGGTTGATGAAGAGCGCTGAAAATCCCTTCAAAACCGTTTGCCAAAAACCAGCATAATCATCAGTGTGCAGGAAAACAAACCTGCCTCGAATAAGTTTGTTTTCCAAAGTGTTATGAAATCTTATTGCTAAAAATGGCTTCCAGAGAAGAGCATGATTCTGCTCCACCACTTCTACACGAAGAGGATGCGGGCCAAGATCTAATGGACCTAAATCCCAATCATCATCAAAATAAGGGGTCTGTGTTCATTACCCTTAAGGGAGTCATCAACCTGCATTGAAACACAATGGGTAAAACTTCTTCAGAGATAAAAAATATAATCCAAGGTTGAGAAAGTAATACAATTATACCATGTTGGGGTCAGAGGGAGGTCACCAAGTATGTTACCATTGACCAACGTCAGACTCCAATCACTCAAAGCCTCCCTAAACCTTGGGCCCTTAGACTTAGCTTCAGATAGGCGCTTGCTCGTACTGTTGGAGCTTTCTACATTAGAATCAAGACAATCACCATTAAAATCACCCATAATAATAACATGCGCTTCGTCAGACATAAAATTTGCGAGCAGCGAGCATAGAGTAAAGATAAAAGAATCTACATCATGTTCCGAAGGATTAAAATACACATTAACAATCACAAGGTATCTATAACTTTGATGTATATGGTCCCTCCACTTAAGTTTCACCAGCAGAATATTCAAATTGTCATCTAACAAGGTATGAAGAGTTACATCTTTATGAATCTTAATTGCACATAGGAGGCCCCCCACTGGGACATGGTAAACTTCAAAGGCATCCAGGAAAGGCTTGCTGGCAATCCACGTTTCCTGGGGACAAATTACATCAAAAGTTGACCATAGGTCATTTTTACTTATCAAGTGCTGAAAACCACAGGGTTCAACGAAAAATTCTTTAAGTGTATAGACGTATCATTTCAATATTGTGCTAAGTTGTATTTATTTTGCAAGGTACTTACCACAGAAGCCCAGTCATCTTATACCACCATTTGAGAGGCTCCAGGGCACTTACCCATTGAAGCCCCCCTACTGGTCCTGGGACTTTATATATACCATTGACTCTTATCATTAAGAGTTCCCTAATAATCGAAGGTGTGTTTAAGGAGATACTACTGGGTCCAGACTCCTCCTGTCACACCACAAGGCCTCTTGCAAGTCATAGCCCAGTATCTTAAACTGTAAGATTTCATTTAACACAATGTTATGTATCATCTTAGATGAAAGGCCAATGTTGACCCTATCATTACTTCCATTATCCACAAACTCAATATATAAAATATCAGAGGATGTAATCAATGAGAGATTAGGTCATTCTTTGAAGAGAACCAGAATATATTGTCGGTTTAAAGGAAAAAGCCTTGCAGGCTAAATGTACGCTCCATAATTAGACTCGGGTCATTGTTTCTCAGGTCCAACTTGGTATTTAATAGGGGAGATGGCTTTCTTAACTCGCTGATACTATCCGTCAGTTTTGGCACCACAAAAGGCACCCTTTTGCCCTGCCTGTGTTTGTTTCCTCAGCAGGTTCTGACTCCCTAAAGTTTTTGGCAGAATTGTTTTGTTAAGCTTATGGCGTTTTTCTTCCAAAGTTTGAAAAATGGGAAAGACACCCATATTTCAGGACATCTCTACGGTGCTCTTTTAGGCCAATGATGAACTAATCAATCAAAGGAGAGCCTCCAAAGGTGGTTGACAACATATCATGTCACCCTCCAAGAGCCTCACATTCACACATTCGCTCTTATCATTCATTACCTTTTAACTGTTGGCTTTTTTCCATTGCCATTCCTAACCTTGCTAGTGGTGGTTTCCAACTCAGTATTCAATACAATGTCGTCTAGGTTCGAGGTACAGTGCGTTGTCAAAATACTGACATTTAAGGAGCTTTAAGGTCGTACGTCGAGTTTGGTTAAATAATTAGCTATGCTACATTGGTTATTTACCAACATTTTACAATAAAGCAAGTTTTTTGTTTATTATTTTTAATAGTCTTCTAAGAATTACTATTCAGACTATTAGCCTATGCACCAACTCTGATTGACTCATCTCCAGTGCAACTTTATCCAATTTTGGCCGAATCACACTTTCATTAGCCGGTCTATCTCACTTGTTTTCCGACACTGAAGTGTCAAGGCAATGCTGCTTTAGTATACGTACAAATTCTTAATTGAATTCTTCTGATTTTTGGTTTATTTTTCGTTTGCTGTTTTGAAGTCTTCGCTTCATTGAAGAATTTTACTGGAAGGTTCATACCCGAGCCAGAGGGACCTGGTAACCCTGTTAAACCTTCCTTGAAAATGTTTACCTTCTCAATCTACTTGCCAAAATTAAAGGAACCGGTTGGGTTTTCTTAATCTTGTTTCACCCATTCCATCAAGTTCAAGCCTATCAGGTCCTTGAGTAATGGCAAACTTGGCACCAAGGGCTAAGTATACAAGAATTACTAGATACGTGGGTCGATAACACAGACAGGTAACATGTTGTAAATTGGAGAAAAATACTATGACCAGCGAATGAAACTATGAATGGAGTCAGTCATCACACACATAAAGGACACACATTGTATTATCTGTCTGGGTCCTGCTTATTGTCCCAAGCATGTGCACCATGAGCTCGGGCCCAACCCTAAGTAAATTAACTTAAGCACATTCTGCAAGATGAAGGCTTACATATATAGCACCTTCAAAGTATTGTCATGTTTTCAATGCAGTACCTCCAGGTAGTGCTTGAACTGCTTACTGCCACTAAACAAAAAGAACTTTCCAGGAAATGCGATGACATTGATGATGCCATTTCTGATGTGATCTTTGATGTCCTGGGTGTTAGTCTGAACAGTGCAGGGTGGGGGCGCGAGTTATGGTTGTGTAGCTGACCATAACTGGCTGATTTCTTCGGTTTTTTGATTCTGCATTACAACCATAACGTCCTTTTAACAATGTTTTTTCACTGATTTTGAATGTTTTCATGTAAATCTATGTACGTTTTTAATAACTCCACTTTTTACATATATTTAAGAACTATAACTCTCACCAACATATATTTTGCAGCGCATACTGACGTGTATCACTTCCAGCAGCACAATTTGGGGCTAAAAGTCATGGGTGAATTGCCTAGAGCATGAGGTTCAACCATGACCCGACCCCACCAAGCCACACATAAAAGCCACCACACTTAGCCTACATCCTAGTTCAATTCACATTATACCATAATGGCTTTATGGGCAACTATCCATGGCTTGAAGCCGACCTCACCACGCTAGACCTCATCACCCTCAAACGCAAGTGCAAGGTAGCTGAGAGGAAGTGGAGGACAACAGGTGCACCCTCAGACAAACTGGCCTGCCGCCTGCTCAAAGGCAGTACAGACTCTCTCCCTCGGAAAGAAGAGAGCACACATCCAAGCCCGCGTCTCTGCGGAATCTAACAACTGGGCCAAACTATTCAAAAACTGCAAGGAGCTGGCCAATCCTGCTACAGTCTCTACCGCTCGTGTTCCCACCGATGCCCTCTGTACGGTTTGGCTTCCCATTTCATCACTAAAACTCAGGACATCTTGTCCACCCTCTCTTCCTCTTCCTCCTCCTCTGCTCCTGGCCTACCTGTGGCCTCCTCTCCTCCTCCTCCTCCCTTCCTTTCCTTTATTCACCCCTGACATCGTTTCTAGACAAGTCCGATCTATGAAACTCTTGTCAAAGCAGGTTCTTCCCTGTTCATCCAGAACCATCAAGGACCACATTGACACCCTTGCTCCAGCCTTGGACAATTTCTGCAATCACACTTTTCCCACTGGAATCTTCCCCTCCCCCTTTAGCACTGCATTGTGAGCTGTCCATCTTCCAGCTTAATCTTCACACTGAATCTGTTGGTTGCCTTCATGACCACCAGTCTGGCTTCAGAGTGGCCAGAAGCACAAAAACTGCTCTCCTGAACATCTGTGAAGTCCTACTCTCTAACCTTGATTCTAACATTCCTTCTGTGCTCATTCTCCTCGATCTTTCTTCTGCTTTTGATATGGTCAACCATGCCATCCTGCTCAATCGCCTCTGTGATAACTTGGGTATCACTGATCAGGCCCTGGCCTGGCTGACCTCCTTTCTCACTGATCGACCCTCTCAGGTCCAGCTTGGGTCCTTCCTCTCTCTCTCTACCTGTGGTGTTCCCAGAGGTCTAACCTTTCTCCCTGGCTGTTCAACCAATACCTGACACCTCTTGCCCACCGCATTGCTGCTATCTGTTCCAACTTTCAGTGTTATACGGATGACACCCAGCTCTCTTTCAGGCTCTCCTCAGCCGCCTCTACTTCTTCTCTCATTCCAGACTGTCTGCCAGCAATTCAGGAGTGGTGTGCCGCCAATGATCTCTGCCTTAATGCCAGTAAGACAGAGTTCCTCCTCATCAGAACACCAGCTTCCTCCTTTCCCCTCTCTCTCTCTGGCTGCCCACTCTGGGCCCTCTTCCTGCTCCTAACTGTGAGGGTAAGAACCTTGGGGTCATCTTCAACTCCACCCTCTCCTCACATCTCCGATGTCTCTAAGAAGTCAAACTATCAGCTGCACCTTCTCAGAGGTATTCTTCCTTTACTCAATTTCCCCCAGAAGCTCACTGTCTCCAGAGCTCTGGTCCTCTATAGGCTGGACTAAAAATCTTCCTGCCTTTACTCTCCGTCCTGTACAACTTATCCACAACAGGATTGCAAGACTTATCCTTGGCCTCAAGCCCAGTGATCGTATCTCTCCAGCCCTGAAATGTCTTCATTGGCTCCAAGCGGCGGCAAGGATCAAGTTCAAGACCCTTTGCATCGTCCACAAGGCTTTCTAGGGCCTGGAACTGCACTATCTCCAACTCTCTCTTCCTAAACATCTCCCGCCTCAAGCTCTCTGCTATTCCACCGCCAACTCTCTGATGTTCAGTCATTTTTCCAAGCAGAGAGTTGGGAGCAGAGCTGTTGCTTCGGTTGGGAACTCCCTCTAGAACAGCCTCCCTGCCTCTCTCAAACTTGAGCAGAACCATCTCTGGTTCCGGAAGCAACACAAGACCTTCCTCTTCACTTAAGCGTTCTCTCGTTCCAGTAGTTGCTGTAACCCAATTGTGGGACAGCGGCCACTGTTCATGACTTGCAGCCATAGCCATTGGCCACAATCCCTGGGCCATGAGATTCAGCCATATTGCAAGCCCTACTGTCCACCTAATAGTAGACATTATGCATTGTCGGAGGTCAGGCCTGGTGCCCACTTTAACCCCATAGGCTGTCCCCTGTCAACCATGATCAGTGGCCAGATTGTCTAGTCTCTGGCCATGTCCATAGGCATCAAAGTTATATATTTTCTTTTGTTTTTACATTTTGGCACATTTGATCAAATAAAGCACTTGATGGATTAACTCCAAATTTGCTAAAGCATGCTCTCGGGACCTGACCAGAGCTCCCCACACAAGTTTGGTGCAAATATGTCCAGCGGTTTAGGCTGTAACCACAAATAACATGTATTTCCCACTCACTTCTATCCCGATTTTGAAAAGTTTGCGACCTACAACTTTGCCCCACCTTGATGAACCTACACCAAACGTTGCAAAAATATTCAAGGTCAGATCTATATTATTTTCACAATGTTTCCTGTGTCTTTGTTGAACAGGGCAAAAGTAATAAGCCACCCGCTCAACTGCCTACAACATTTCCCCATCAACAAAACCATACCAAACTTTGCAAAGATATTCAAAGCAAAGTCAATACTGTTTTTGGAAGGTTTCTTATGGATTCATCAAATGGCGGCAAAGTTATAAGACCCCCAAAAACTGTTATTCACCGACTGCGTAATGTCCCTGAACATCTGAGATATTCACAGACTTCTGAGAAGAACAAACACCCGATTTGTGGCCTTTTCTGGACATATTCCACCCCATCCTTACCACCCCTCGCGTCCCCAGATGTTGCATCATTTCTAGGACAAATGTAATCTTGTGTTTTATACCAAATATTTACTGCGACATTCGCAGACTATGGGCACAGTTCGCGAATCCAACATGTTGTCCATTTCAAACGTTTTGACGCACTTCACATTTCTCAATTGACCAATCAGCGCCTTTATGCGATGTCCAAGAACGTTGTGCGGCTTCCTGATTGGTCTAGAGGCATCTGTGAATACCGAATCAGGAAGTGAGTTTGCGCACCAAACCGAGATAGCTCACTTTTATGTACCTACTTTTTGGCAATTTATTATGAATCTACTGGATGGATTTACACCAAATTTGCAAAAAACACACTTCAGGGACCAGGAGCAGCTCCTCACACACTTTTTGTGCAAATCTGTCCAGCGATTCGGGCTGTAATCGCAAACAAAATTTGATTTCCATTCAAGTCTACAAGGAATTCTAAAAGTTTGGCTTCCCCCTTCAACTTTGCCCCCTTTTACGAAACAACATCAAACTTTGCAAAAAGAAATATCAGACAGGTCTCAAAAATATCAGACAGGTCTCTATTTTTTTGTAGTTTTGTGTGAATTTATGGAATGGCGCCAAAGTTATGAGCCACCAAAAAAACTGTTCTTCCGATGCGAAAGCCAACTTAAATATAAGTACAGGGTCGCTATCGCTGACCCTGTAGAAAGGAATGCTTGTGTGAAAACCAGTAGTGAGATTCATGTAGGCAGGGAGAATTTTATTTGATTGACTGTTTACGAATACGTAACATTATAATTTCCTTGGTAAAGTAGGAGGCCTCCTTTTGAATTTGAGTACATTTCTATTTTTAAAAATTGAGTTTTGAGAAACACACTCAGTTTTTCTTGCCCATAATTGTGTGCTGGGACTGTGTCTCAGGGGGCATAAAATCACTCATGTTGCCCTAGAAGAAACTAAAAATAAATAAATGCAAAGGAAGGAAGGAAGGAAGGAAGGAAGGAAGGAAGGAAGGAAGGAAGGAAGGAAGGAAGGAAGGAAGGAAGGAAGGAAGGAAGGAAGGAAGGAAGGAAGGAAGGAAGGAAGGAAGGAAGGAAGGAAGGAAGGAAGGAAGGAAGGAAGGAAGGAAGGAAGGAAGGAAGGAAGGAAGGAAGGAAGGACGGACATTTGGGAACGGAGGGAGGGAGAGAGAAAAAGAGACAGAGAGGGGGTGGGGTTCAAAGAAAAGAATGCTTAAAACTAAGGAAGGAATGGAGGATGAAAACGGTTGAGGGAATGATGGAGAGAGGGAGGTCGTGAAAAGGAAGGAATGGCAGGAAAGGGAAGGAACGAAAGGGAGATAAACGGAAGAAAAAAGTAAGGCAAAAGAGACCGGAGAAAACAAGTTAAATTAGGGAAACAATTGAATTGACACACTACTAGGGACCGAGAATAAAGTGAGAGAGGAACATGATGATAAATAATGGATATCAGAGAATGGGGAAAGGGCCAGGGGAACAAGCCGCAAATACGGTGGCTAACTCTACAGGGTTTTAGGGATACACACGACACTGAGGGGCGCAACACAAGGAGAAGGACTCAAGTTATTCCTATCCATACAACATAGGAAGGAGCGGGGTAATAAAATATGAAGTCAAGTGTTCCTGATCATTCTCTTAAGTGTAGACTGGCGGCCCAATCACAGGCCCCACGGTATCTGCTCTATGGCCACGCGAGGTCAAGTGGCTCCAAAAAGGGTGCCTGAGACAGGCCAGGAAACAGACTCTGCACAAGCAAGGAGATGGTTCTGTGTAGGGAACAGTAACATAAGAAAAGGCGTACATGGACATACATGCTGTGAGACTGCAGACACAAAACATGCAGTCCTTGTGGCACAGGACTGGGAGTATGGCATGTGTCAGGGGTGGCAATGCCACCACCTGGACACCGCCACCGTGAAGCATGTGGCCCCACTCTGCCCACACCTCACAATGCACGCCAAAGTTCCCCCCGATAGTCACGGCACAGTGTTCCTTTACACATTAGATGAGGGAGGGCCTTTGCCGTGCACGCTTTGCGGCTGCCTTTGAGGCAGCAGCCGGATGGCCGCCGTACTGGACAGTGTCGAGTGTGGTTTTAAAAATTAGATAATGGAGGTCCCAAGCCGTGCACACTCCCCGGCTCTGTTGCAGACAATAGCAGGGTGGCTGCCGTGCTGCCAGGGCAGTGCCGTCTCCGCTGTGCCAGCGCCGGGCTGAGCTGGGCATTCTTCTGGCGAGAGGCGCGCTCTCGGGTTTCAACAACACGCGCGCCTGCTGCCTAATTCACTTTGTGTGTGAGAAGGACAGATGCTGAGCCCGGGCGCAGCAGGTGACGACCAGCACTGAAATAGCAACAAGCCGCCCGCGGCGCAGCGCAAGTGCAACCGGGGCACAGAACGAGCGCGGAAAAAGCAAAGCAGGAGGCGAAGAGACCGGTTCGCACACGGCACCGTGTCTAGGGTCCTCCTGTGCAGTCAGTCCTGCTCCCGAGGAGTGGGAGGATCCCGGAAGCGTGGCGTGCGCCTGTGCGCTGGTGCATCTGGACCGTCGGGGGCTCCACATCGTGCTCTTTTTCGAATGGAAGCTGAAGATTCCAGAATGTTCTACTTCTAGCCGAAGTTTTGGAACTCCAGAAGAGCCGGAGAGTCCAGGGCACACCATGCAGTCCAAGCTCTGAAGCACTTAGCAAGCTTAGGGTTCCAGAGTGTGCCACTGTGTCTTTGCGTTCTAGATCACCCGGAGAGTGGAGAGTTCCAGTGTGCCTGTTTTGGACAGGATTTCAACACGTGCTAAAACCTGCGGAGAGCTGAAGGTTCCCATGAGCAGTAGTTCCCTTGACTCTGAGACAGATCGCAGAGCCGTGAGGTGCACCACTACACACGAGTTATCAATAACCTGGAATGTGTTCGTCGTATGTCCAGGCTGGCTAGAGTGTTTCCAGCTATGGCGCATGTACAGAGCAAAGGGTTCCAACGTGCGCAACTGTCAGTCCAGACTCGTGGGCGTGAGGAGAGTTGAGTGTTCCAGCCAGGGCGCGCTACACGGTACCGGAACTGAGGAGGTCCCCCCACCGCACACTCTATCCGCAGGGTACACGCCAGTCCACCTGAACTGGATGGATGGACAGTTTGTTGATTTAGAGTGGACCACACTGTGCCATGGCCCCTAGAAAGCCGGGCAGCGTGCTGTCATTGCTGGAGGTCCAATGATGCGACAGAGGGCTGGCCCAGCATGCAACGAGGTTTGGCACCTGATGGCAAGCATGGGGACCCGGGCCGTGCCATGGAAGGTGTGCCAAGGTTGCCCAAGGTAAAATATATATTGCTACCCATTTTCGTTTAACTTCAAAGTTAATGAGCTGTGTGATGTGAGGGTGTCCAACGACACCCATAGAGACATGTTGGCACCTTGAAACTTGTGCTAAAAGGCTGCCAGTGCATTATTCACTTATTTGAGGTTTCCTAATGCACCCCAGAGCACTCAGCAGTAGTTTCCAATGGCGATGCAGCGCGTGCATGAGTACATATAGAGCGTTATCATTATTTTATAACGTGTATCGATTGATCTATGCGGAATGTAATTTGATGAATAATCGAGTGAATTTGAAAAACATATTTGGGATACATTTTGACTAAATGAAGCAGTTGAAAAGCTCTGCCTTTAGGAGCCCCCAGAGAGACGTTATGTTTGATCTTTGTCGTAGGAAATGTGTGACATATATTTTTGTGTATATGTATTTTGAGGATGTTTGCCCAGAGTTAGCATTGACTTGGAAACCCATAGTTAGCCGGTACTTGGCGAGGCACATAGCATAAATCGCGGAATACACACATACAAAGTGTGTCCTTGTTTTGCTTTGCTGTAATGCCATCTGAGGTTTCTGTTGATATTTGTAGGCGAGAAAGCACATCCAAACACTGTTGTGTGGTGCTTAGAGCAACGGGTGGGTCTTAAGAGATTCACACACGTTTCAAGAACACGCGGCTTAGACAGTGTTCATGTATTTGTGTAAATCATCCTCTTTTAAAACATCTTCTCTGCAAGATCGTTCATTCTACTCGTGGGTCCCTGGTAAGTCATACCATCGGGCGTTAAGGACTTAGAAACACATGCATCGATACCGTCTAACTGAGATTCCTTTAACCGATAACCGATTCACTTTCATGGTTCATCTATAACCAACTCACTTTCACGGTTTATGCATAGCTGATTCACTTTCATGGTTCATCCATAATGGACTCACTTTCACGGTTTATGCATAGCTGATTCACTTTGATGGTTCATCCATAAAGGACTCACTTTCACGGTTTATGCATAGCTGATTCATTTTCATTGTTTATCCATAACCGACTCAGTTTCATGGTTTATGCATAGCTGATTCACTTTCATGGTTTATCCATAACCGACTCACTTTCATGGTTTATGCATAGCTGATTCACTTTCATGGTTCATCCATAATGTACTCACTTTCACGGTTTATGCATAGCTGATTCACTTTGATGGTTCATCCATAAAGGACTCACTTTCACAGTTTATGCATAGCTGCTTCACTTTCATAGTTTATCCATAACCGACTCACTTTCATGGTTTATCCATAACCGACTCACTTTCATGGTTTATGCATAGCTGATTCACTTTCATGGTTCATCCATAATGGACTCACTTTCACAGTTTATGCATAGCTGATTCACTTTGCTGGTTCATCCATAAAGGACTCACTTTCACGGTTTATGCATAGCTGCTTGACTTTCATAGTTTATCCATAACCGACTCGCTTTCATGGTTTATACATAGCTGATTCATTTTCATGGTTTATGCATAGCTGATTCGCTTTATAGGTTTGCATATTATTCACGATTCCACAATGGAATCATTAGATCATAAATCGCTGTGCATATTCTTTAACCTGAACGCCTCCTTCTGGTGCATGCCACATTAGGTAATGGCAGCCCCCTTCGTGAGGTCTGTTGTGATCTCATGGGACAGAACACCTTTATTATCTGAATGCTGTATCTTTAACATTTCAATAATGCACATAAAATACCTTAGCCTCTAAGCTCTGCAAAATTCGTCCCTCCAGATGTTCTGGACACATTATTGACTACGCAGGCTGGAGCTGATGGAGTTGCAGTGCAAAAAATCTGTATCGCCAAAGGTTGCCGACCACTGCAGTATGTCGCTATTCTCCATTGTATTCTTCTAACTCTGATTCAATACCTTGTTTTTTTTAAATATATTAATTCAAGTTTTCTACTAGTGAACAGGCATTCCTAACCATTGCACTCTTCCCAATCATATAAATAATTAGTACCGTCCAAGCTAGAGTGGCGGCCTTCCAGGCAATCAAGAGGCTCGCTCAGAACTGATTCTTTACCACACAGTACAGCCCCTGCTCCGAGCCTCCTCGGAGCGGGAGCCTGCCATCTTCCCTTGCTGGGATTTGGTAAGTGCGCCCCCTGCACCGCCTTCTTCCCCCACCCCCAACCCAATTTGCACACCCTAACCACCTCCAGCCACACCCCACTTATCTTGTAACTTCTCCGTCTCTCGCCGGTGCCAGGAACACTCAATATGAGAAGAAAACACGGAGTACCCCAGTACAACGTGCTGGAGTACTAATAGCAATATACTCCTTGCAAGGGGGGCATTACCAGTCAGATAATGCCCCAGGGTTAACGTAAAATCCCTCGCTTTGCTCAGGCTTCTAACTTATGCCCTCCCTGCTCGGGTTACATTGCTTAACTATCTTGTTCTGACAAAAAAGTGTGATTCTGTGGCCAGTTACCTCAGGCTTCGGCAGGAAGAGGAATAGCACCGTGTATATCTGTTTCCACATGGCATACATGATTGACATGAGAATGTATGTTTATTTATGTGAGGCTCACTCTCACTTCGGCAATGCATAAGCTTGGTTGGCAAGCTTCAACATGTTTTACTTGGGCCAATCTCATCATGGCGTAAACCCGAACGTTAGACCATGGAAATAGACAAAGGTCATGGTTGGCAATATCAGAGTCTGGATTTCTCTTTCCAAACACCTGTTGATACGCGCGCTTCATGCAGCAATGTTTGGATATGCTTTTTTTTTATTTCAATGTGCTTTAAATCTCAGCATCTCTGAACCAACCAAATGCCATAACCATCCATCAAGTGTCAACAGTATCAAGTGCCTTAGCTGCTGCAATCCACCGCTACACGGATACCATATGCATAGAGACTTGCCCTTTGGTCTGAACGTTTCTCTTGACAACTGAACACCTCTAAGACATTATATGTAATGTAATGTAAGTACATCCTGTATAGTGGCCTTTCGCCATATTGGCGGTCTTGCTGCGTGTGGTCCTGTAAGCAGAGAGAAGTGGGTGTTATTAGTGGGGTATAGGGAAGGGCAGATGCGACCCCTGGATTGTCGATGACTGCAAGGTGGATGTATCCGAATCCTGGATGCAGCTCTGGTTCTTCGGGTGTGGTGGCGACTCCTGGGTATGTGTTTACCTGTAGGGGAGAGCCCAAGATCTAAAGCATGACAGTGCTGCAATCAGGGTTAGCAGCGGATCAAGAGGGAGAGGGGGTCGTTTGTGCGCATGCGTGTGATAGATCTAAAGAAGTGAGCTGTAGCTCCCTTAGTGTTGATGTGGCGACTGATAGAAGTAATGTGGCCTTGGGCGGGGGTGGAGGGGCGTTTGTGTGTTAAGTGTTTGTTGGTAGGAGATTTTTGTGGTGAGTTAGTTTGGGAGGGGAAGGGAGTAGACACATGAGGGAGGCATGTATTGGGGAGCGCTCACAGCAGTTTGCTTCCCCTTTCTTCGCGTGGAGGCTGCCCTGAATTAGCCTGCTCCCCAGTAGTCCTTTACTGATGAGTTTCCTGAAGCTCCAGAGAGCAGAACAGGCACCACTTAAGACGACACAGAGAAGGCACGCAGGGACACATGCAGCGATTCAATTATTTTACAATGTGCATCTATTGTGCTACATTGACTATTACGCAATGAATAATTGCGGGAATTTTAAACTTTTAAAACATGTTTTGGATACATTTTGACAAAGTAAACCGTTATGTCTTTGTGAGGGCGTGCCAACATGAAGCAATGGAATGGCTTTGCTTTGTGGAGCTCCCAAAACATGTAAGGCTTGACCTTTTGTCTGAGGAAATAATTCATCTCATATATTTTTCTGTATATTATGAGGGTTTTTCTTTACAGTTAGCAATGACTTGGAAGCAATAGGCGAGAAAGCAAATTCGAACACTGTTGTGTGCTACTCAGATCCACTGGTGTTTCTGAAGCTATTCCTGCAAGTTCCAAGAACACATGGTTCAGATAGTGGTTTGGATAGGGCTATTTTATTTGTATAAATCTCCCCCTTTAAAACATCCTCTATGAAAGATCATTCTTTACACTCGTTTCATAGTTAAATCATATCTTCATCAGGCATCAAAGGTGCGAGAAACACACTACGAAGATACCTTCTAACTGAGGTTATTTGAGAACAACTGTATGCATAACCAATTCACTTTCATGGTTTACACATAACTGATTCACTTTCATGGTTTATAAATAACCGATTCACTTTCATGGTTTACACATAACCGATTCACTTTCATGGTCTGTCTTTTATTCGTGACTCCACAGTGTATTGGTTTGTGGTTTATTTGTATGAGGTTTTGGGTTGATTCTGTTAAGGTCTTTTGAAACCAACCCAAATCAGTCTCTTCTCCAACAGTCCTTTGCTGATCACTTGCATGTGGGTTTCTTGTAGGTAGGAGGTGGCCACTTTTAGATCAAAGTTTCCACAATTGAGTGTCTGTTGGTCGAGATTCCGGTGATGGTTTCATGCTGCTGTTTGTTAAATGGAAAGGTTTTCAGCTTTTGTCTGAAGGTCAGGTGGTCATCTTGAGAATGTGTTTGGGAAGGGAGTTGCAGAGTTTGGCTAAGAGATAGGAGAAGGGAGACCATCTTTGAAATGTTCCAGTCGAAGCTTAGCATTGTTACAAGGGCACTGTGGCTGGATCACAGTGCTTTCGATGATTTGTAGCAAGTGAATTCCCTCATGATGGATTCTGGGCCACTGCCATGGAAGCCGCGCTTAACAATGAAAGAATTTCGAAGGGAATCCTCTTATTGATGGGGAGCCAGTGGAGTGTTTGAAGGGCTGGGGTGATGCGTTTGTATCTAATAAGTCTCAGAAGTAGTCTGGATGCCGTATTTTAGACTCCAGCCCGTTGAGTAGGCAGCCAGGAACTTAAGGCTGCTGGCATAATCTATTGTTGAGAATACTAGTGTGACAAATGCCATAGCTCTGTGCGTGAAGGTCAAGTAGGGCAGGAGGCATTGAGTGGTTCAGAGCTGGAAGAAGAATGTGGCTATGATGGCTTTGAGTCGCGGCTCGAGTGTCACTATCCATCACCAGCCAGTTATTCTGGCAGTTGTCAAAGGCAGAATCCACCTTCACATTTCTTTGGTTCAGGGATTGGTGTGGGATTTGCTTGTTTGGTGCCACAAAGTTCAGTTTTGGTTGAGTTGAGTTTCAGTCTGTTTGTAGTCACCCAATTGTCCATGTGTTCAAGGCACAGGTTGGGATTTAGCGTGTTCATTGTAGAGTCGTTTGGGAGCTTCTAGGTGAGGCTTGAGTTGTAAATAACTTTCAATAGCAGGGTCATGCCATTGTTGAATAGGAGTTGCATGAGACTGGAGATTCTTAGGGTACCCTAAATGTCAGCTTGCAGGAATGCAGCCTGGAAAGAGCCATGTATTTTGTTTCAGGCTTCTTGGTCAGGAAATAGGTGATCCGCAATAGGGCAGTATGCTTTTATCCAAGACATTTTAGTAGGGTCTTGAAAATGATAGTGTCAAAAGTACCAGAAATCAGAGCAAGGCAAGTAGGTGAATTGGCACCCATATTAATTTTTTTTATAATTTTTCAAATTTGAGCATAATGTATCTTCTGGACCAATTTAGGACCATGACACGTGGCTAACCTTCATGTGTTTCAAATATGATTACATTTAGCGAAAACAACAATTTTCAGTAACTTTGAGGTTCCGCTATAAAAACCTGTTAGAAGCCACACGTCCATGTTTAGGCTCAGACAAACCCTTAGGTCCACCCCAATACATTCCCTGTGACCCCGATCTTGGCATTAAATATGGCATCACGGGATGTCCAGTGCATACTTGAAGCTAAACCCCGCCAAGACCGAATTTCTACTCCTCACCAACAACACCGAACATCCAGACATACAGACCTGGCTATCAACCATGAACCTTGAGGGCTTCACACCCGAGCTCACCTCCTGCGTCAAGTCCCTCGGGTTCCACATAGACAAACACCTTTCCATCAAGACACACATAGCTAAGAAAACTCAGACATCTTTGTATCAGCTCTCCCTCTTGTGGAAAGTCAAGCCCTTCCTCCTTCTGGACAGCTTTAGATCGACTGTTCAAGCACTGGTCCTATACCATCTGGATGGGGGCAATGCCCTCCTCCAAGGCCTCCTGTTGTCCTCCCATATGCCCCAAGAAGTGTCCTACATGTGGCTGCACGCCTCATCAAGGGTCTATGCAGATATGACCTCATCACCCGGCCCTCATCGACCTTCACTGGCTCCCACTGCACTCACAAATCACCTTCAAATCTTGCTGCATTATCTTTAAGGCATTCACCCAGCTATCTCACGAAGAAACTCAGCATCTCCAGCAGACACCGCACCACCAGAAGCCAGGACATGTGCAGAAATCCACCACTGAAAAAAGGAAAGGACCAGAAAACAAGTCTTCTCTACCTAGGCCCAAAGACTATGGAACCTCCTCCCGTCAGCATCAGACTTGCCCCCGCGCTCATACAATTCAGAAAAGATCTTAAGACGCACCTCTTCAAGGAGTCTCTCCTCAACACCAGGCCATCACGTTACCCTCCACGCCACCTGATTTGCTAGATGCCCTCCTCATCCCCGCCATCCTGTACAGCTGTACCCCTCCTCTGTGTCCCTCTGTACCCACCCCACGCTGTATATCTGTTCTGTTAAGCATCTGTACTGTTGAATACCTCTGTAAAGTACTCCGTTGCTTCTCAGAGTTAGGCCCGCACTCAATAAATACAATAGTAATAATACTACTACTAAATATAATAATAAGGCTGATCAGGGTAACCGCGGCATAGCCACTGGAAGCGACAATTTGACATTGAAAGCTCCCTGGAACCGTAACCATGGCAAACCCACTGCTGAACCATAATATACATACATTAAAAAGACGATGCCTTTGTTAAGCTAATGGAACCAATTAATTCCTATCCTGAGACCACAGAGTGTTTTCATCAGAAAGAAATGAAACAATCTTTGCAACATTATACTGAAATAATTTGTATGTACTCAAGATGTACACCACACACATATCTGTGGCTAAGTGCTTTGCAGGGAGAAGCTATGGGGCACGGTCACGGTTTCATGGTGGTACTCTCTTGCATGGCTGAAATGTGAGAGCTTTCAAAGGCAGTGAGTGGGGTTCTCATCGTCATGCCGTACCACATGAGCCGAACTTTCACCTACATGCCAAGGTTCAGGCAACCTACTATAGCGAGACAGTATGAATGTGTGCACATGGCTTTATATAACGCAAACATAGACGTAAAGCCTCTTACAACAGAAGTGGAGTAATACAATACAATAATATGAGAAAAGTTATGCTGATAAAATAGGGTGTGGTTAGCTGTATATGGAGAGAGGGGATGCAGAGAGTTAAAACCATGGCACAAACGTTAGGGCGTGAAAGGCAGACCCATTCTGCGTCAATTTGGTTCCATGATCAGTGAGTTGGATATCTTATATATCTTGGTGCACTTCACCACATTTATTTATTTATTTATTTATTTATTTATTTATTTATTGTAGACTTGTTAGGCGCTTATACAGGAAGAAAATACTGTTTCAAAGTGCCTAGAGGGCCACAGGGAGGGGTCAGGGGATGAAAGACAATGTAATTACAACAATGTTAAATCATTAAATACAACAATATAAGAAGAGACAATGGGGAGGGGAAGACGAACCTACTATGCCTTGTGAGTGTTCAGAACGTGCAAGTGCAGAGGGGAGTGGGGTATGGGATAGGTGCTGTAGTGCTCACGGAGAGAGCAGCAGGTGAGGTGCTATGAAGAAAGGTAAGTGCAATCTCCAGTGGGGGAGGGTGAGCCGAGGCAAGTGCAGAGGATAGACAGCAGCTGGGATGATAAGATGTGGGAGGCCAGGGCCCCGAGGATGCATAAGGGCCCTGCAAACCAATCCAACTACTGTGCGATTAGCACGGGAGGAAGGGAGGGAAGGACGAGGTAAAGAGGAAGGTCTTGAGGCTTTTCCAGAACTTAAAGAGGCCCTGCTCAAGACAAAGAGGGAGGGGGAGGCTGTTTCAAAGAAGGGAGCCCGCTGAGGAAAGCGATCGACCACCTGCCCTCTGTTTAGCAAACCACTTTACACAAGGAGATGGTGCCAGAGGAACGCAGGAGTCTAGAGGGGGAATATGTAGTCAGAAAGAGTTGCAGATAGAGTTGTCCCCGACCCCTCACAGCCTTGTGGATGATGCAGAAGGATTTTAATTCAATCCGTGCTGCGACCAGGATCCAGTGAAGATGTTGTAGGTCAGGAGAGATGCGGTCCTTGGGCCTGAGGCCAAGGACAAGTCTTGCTGCCCTATTCTGGATTAGCTGGAGGGGTCGCAGAGTGGACAAAGGTAGATTAACGAGGATGTTTTTCGAAAGCAGACCAAAGAAAGCTGCTATATTCCAAAGTGCTGGGCATCCAAGGATGGCATCTCGTTCTTTTGCAGACAGTAATTACTTTGTGGTACTTTACCATGAAGTAATTACTTTGAATTTTCATCAAATTATTTAGGAAATTTTGGGGTAAGCAGAAAAAAGTGTTTGGGGTAGGGGCAGTAATGAAGGGGAAGGGGGCATGGGAGGGAACCCCCCAAATTGAAACAAAAACCGATTTGATGAACACATTCAAAGTTAATAGTACGTGGTAACGTACCACAAAGCAATTACTGTAAGCAAAAGAACATGGAACCCCAAGGATAACAAGAGATGGTAGTAGATGTAAGTGCCCTTTATTGGTGTGACCAAGATCTTCAAGTAGCAAGTACAGGTAAATAAGATGAGGACAGAGATACCGGCATCCACACTCTGGAGAAAGACTGCTCACTCTGACCAACCAACCAACCAACCAACCAACCAACCAACCGTGAGCTCTCAGGACAGAACACTCAGGGAACACTCCAACAGGGAATACAGTAGGGAGGGTTACTTGCAATTACAACAAACGAAATAATAACTAATGAAAAAATAATTAATCAAAAACAACTAATTCCAAAATAACCAATTTGTTTTTTTCGTTGTTTTTGGGGAGGATCCACCCCAAGACCCCCCCTGTTTTTAAATAATACTTTTCCCCCACCTACAAAACCACTATTCCCTCTCAGAACCCCATTTTTAGTTTTTTCCAGAATGAGTTATTTTGGTATAGTTGTTTTTTCATTTGTTATTTTTTTATTAGTTCTTTTGTATTTGATATAATCACTGCATCCCGTAAGCAGGCACCCAAGGTTCCATTCACTCACACACACAGAGGGAAAACAGGATATAACAATAGCTCAGGGCGGGAGTGATAATCACAGCAACGGCTCATGTCACTGCAGTGTTTGGCGAAGCAGCTCCATTGGGCTTCATTATGAGTGTGGTGGTATTGCTAAAAACATATCACTTGTTTTTACAATGCCACCAAATTATGAGTAAGGATCCCAGGAGAAATGTGTAGTATTTACACAGAATGTACTGTATGGGATAAATGCCGGTCATGTACACATTCAGTAAACATCCTATGCAATTCCAACTTCTATTTAGGTGCAATTTTTTTTAAAAAAGGGCATTCAAAATACCACCTCTTTTCACCATTACCACTATACGCGTAATACGGCGACTAGTGTGTTGACGGTTTCCATGTACCTTATACTTAGATGTTTTTCTGCAGCCTTCTCCTTTAGGAAATAGCTTTTCAGTGACGCTACCTGTACATCTGTGATGATGAGCAGGGAGTTGGGGATCGCCCTCCTACTAGAGGGGCTGCCCTCCATTTTTGGTGCTGTGTCTGAAGGCAAATTTGTTTGCCACATTTGCCCTTCACGAGGCATTTATATTACACTTGGCCATTACCGTCTGGAACTTTACCTGAGTAAATCAAAAGGTTGGTGATTGTGATGTAAAAAGCAATGGGGTGATCTTAAAACAGTCTTTCACGAGAATGACAGTTTATCCATAATTAGCAGGTTGTAATTTACCGGTATGAAGTCATTCCTATGCATTAAAGCTCTTCAGCCAACAGAAAGCCTTGAATATATATATATATTTCTAACATGTGGCAGAAGGCATAGTTAATGGGTCACATGTTACACCACTCTGTTTTATGATGCCATTTCAGGGTTCTGGTATCAATTACCAACACATTCGTAGTTGAGCCTTAGCATGTTCACAGAACCCCTTGGCGGCATTATAGGATCAGAAGAAATGCTTGTCCTTCGGGTATCTGGTATAAACTGTGTGACAGGTCTTTTAATGTTACATTTTGTGATAATATAAAAAACTCAGTTCAGAAAATAGTACCACATTCCTCGAATTACAGCCTGTGATTCCTACGTATGATAATCTTCCTACAAATGATGTGGTTTGAAAGAAGTATGGAGTGTTTAAGAAAAGAGACACCTGGAAGGCCACTCATAGTGGTCAGCACTAGCAGGGTGGAAGGCTGCCATCAGGCTCCGCCCACTTTGGGATATCTTTGTCAACACATGTCACCAATGAAAGAGCCATCAAGCAGGTGCAGCTTCCTTTTAAGATGTATTTATACATTCTGATTTAGTTGGTTTAATCAACCGATAAGGCAATTAAATATGTCCTAATTGTCTATAAAGGCTGCCACAAATTTCATTGAGTGCTGTTCTCAGGTGCCGCCGGCTGTCCACACTCTATTCTGGGGCCTATTTTTAGTTTCGCTATAAAGTGGCACTAAAGCGCCACCTGTGAGCCAAAACATTTGCAATAGAGTACTGCGAGGGAGAAAAGGCATATGGGGAGGGACACAAAGCTTGTAGGTGTTGTTTCGTTATTTACCCACAAATTGACTGCCCACGGCCAGGCTAATCCCTGTGGCCATTTCCACTCACTTCTGGACCCCTCCATATGAAGACAATTCCAGTTGTTTCCCTTGCATGTTGGAACTGATCGTCGACTCATGTGGTCTGCCGGAATCACTTGATGTTTTGATTTAGCTAGTTGAACATCTGTTTGGCCAAGCAATCTGACCCATAGTGCAGTTACTGGAAGACTATCCTCTCCGTCCTCTTCTGCAGTGAAACAGTACTATTATTATCATTATTATTAATATTATATTATTATTATTATTTTCATTATTGTAATATATTTTATTTTTTTAATTTTTTTTTTTATTTCTTGAAAGCTACAGTTTTAACATATAGAAAAAACTTTTGTTTCAAATGGTCACTTCGAAAATTGAGAAAAAACAAAACAACATCCCAAAGGTTCATCACAATTAGTTCAAGGTTCAAAGGTTCAGAAATTTCCTTGAGGTGATTGATTTTTGAATTTAGCTAGAACTGAAACTAGCACGATTCTTCATTCCTGAGTAGACTAAGGACGACAGAAGAAAGATGCAAGAATAAAAAGCAGAATTCAAATGGAACATAAACAGCTTTGTCTCAAACTGCCAATAGATCGGTTTCTGATCCATTAGAAGTCTAAGCACAAATGCTCTCAACAGATTCAAGTCAGAAAGTGACGAAGTCACACCACAGGCCCTCGTGGAGCATGCCTAACTTGCAAGCACAGTTAGCATGGAGACTGAAGCAATATATTTAAGTAATTTACAATGGCACAAACGTGTTTAACGTTATTGCCACTGGAAATTAGTCGCCACCAAGCTTCCATATCTCCATCTAAAGGCGCAAATTGGCTCAGGTGCTTTGAGCGTAAATCGCAGGTGGCTAGACAATCAAGAATTAGATGTTTTAAGGTTTCAGTGGACCCTCGACAAAAACGGCATAAATTGTCCTTCAGCGAGGCATCCTTTCTTTGCCATAGAATTTCCTTTGTTCTCAAAATATTTAAACGAAATCTTAGGAATTGCTCGCGATAATTTCTCGAGTAGCAACGCAAAAGATAGGAAGATTGTACGTTTAATTTTTTGTGGTCAGGACTCAGCCATTTTGAAGAGGCCAATCTCTCGTGTGCTTCCAGGTTGATGGTCCATGCCCAGATATCAAATTTTCGTTTCGCATGTTGTGGTCGTTTGAACAGATCGTAATTGCCAATTTCCGCAGCATCGGCCCAATGTTGGACTCTTGAACGCCAATGGTCTAATAGGCAGGCCCTGGTGGAGTTGTCCTCACCTGAGAAGATACAGTAGGCCGCTGGTTTGCTGTTTTCTTTCATCTTTCGCATCAGTGCAATTGATTTCCAGATCATATGGCTGTAAAGAGAGTTTAAGGACAGTTCATGTCTTAAAGTGATAACAGAGACACACTTCGGAAGGTTTAATGCACGTTTCCAGAAGCAACCTTCAAGCTGGTTCCAGGTGTTTTCATTTATGTGCCAGCTAGCTTCTGCACCAAAGGTCAGAATCGGTACCACCTTTTGTAGGTAGAACATTATGATCGGAGTTAGCGAAAATTTGCCGAATTTTTTGTTTATTTTGGCCGCTTGAAGAGCCAGTCCTAGACATTTTACTTTCAGGGCGTCCACCCATGGCTTTTCGCAGAGCGAATTATTGAACTGCACTCCAAAGACTATCCTCTCCGTCCTCTTCTGCAGTGAAACAGTACTATTATTATCATTATTATTAATATTATATTATTATTATTATTTTCATTATTGTAATATATTTTATAGGTCAAACCTAGCTCAGTAGCAATGGAGTGCTTTGCAGGTCATAGAGCAAAACAATGGTAGTGGGAATTTTAAAAGTCATCAAAAACAATTAGCAATAATTATTATTCATTCATTCATTCGTTCGTTCGTTCATTCATTTTCATCCTTTGTAAAGCACCTTTGATCAGAGTACAATACACGGATGGGGGTGTGAACAGGCTAGCCAGAATCTAGGTTGTTGGAAAATCCAGGTCTCCGTTTCTTTCCTGAACTGAAGCAGCCTGGATTGCCACAGGGATTAAGTTCCAGAAAACCCGAGTGTAGCATGAAAAGGACAGGTTCCTCGTTCTCTCCTTGCAAGCAAATCTAGTCTCAAGTCTGGTGAAGGTCTTACTGTCAGAGGACCGTGTGAAGCCTGATGTTTTTAGCTTGGCTGTCAGGTAGGTCACCATACTGGCAACTGCTGACCTATAGGTGAGGCATGCAGTTTTTAACCAGATCCTATCCAGGATGGGAAACCATAGTCATTCATGTAAGGTGGGAGTGATGTGGTCAGATTTCCTAGAGTCAGTAATGAGTCAAGCCGCAGCATTTGAGCCACTTTGAGTGGGGCCAGGTAAGCACCCGGAGGCATGCGCGGAGGGCGTGATCCTCATCGAAATGTAAGATCACTGGCGCCTGCACAACCGTTCAGAAGTCCTGAAGTGGCGGAAAGGGCTCGATTGTGTGGAGTATAGAAATCTGATACCAAACCATTTGAACCTTTTTCATGAGGTGTTGTTGGAAGGATAGATTGCAATCCACAATGAAACCTAGGGATTTATCTGAGTGGGTGAAATGAGACTTGAACCCATCAAGGTGAATTTCATCCAGCTTACTGGGGCTTTTGCATGGAGCGGTGATCCAGGAGCACACATTCAGTCTAGGTGGGATTAAGTTTACCATTGGCACTTGTAATTAATTAATAATTATAATTGTTCTATTATAACACACTCAATACCAGAGATTAGTTTCTAAGCACGGGATTTAAACTTATGTTGCAATGCGTTGTCTTGCTTCCAAGACAAACGCATTTCCCCTTTGGTATTCCGTGTTTGAATGGTATCAAGGCACGAGTAAAGGTGAGCGATACCGTGTGGTTGACCTTTAGGTACAAATCTGTATAATTTGCATATAAGTGTATTGCAATGTTGGTGTCATGTAGGATGCAGTCCAGTGCTTTCATATCTGTTTTAAAGAGAATGGGACCCTGAGGGACTCCAGACATAATGGAGTGGTGTTTGGACCTGAAGGAGCCCATCTGGACAGCCTGGGGTAGCATGTGAACCATTTCAAGGCAGTGCTAGAGAGGCCCATTGTGTGTGCAAGGGGTTGAAGTGTGCGATGGCCAACCATGTCAAATGCAGCCAAGAGATCCAAGAGGACTAGCAGGCACAAGTCCCCGTAATCAATAATCTGAAGGGGCGCCATTGATCACCTATATGTTGGATGTTTCAGTTCTGCATTTGAGGCGGAACTCGGGTTGGTAATTCTGAAGCAGATTGAGTTGCTCAATTTTTGTAAATAGATGGTTAGCAACTACCATCTCGATGACTTTGCCGTTAAGTGGGAGGCCCATGATCGGCTGGTAGTTTGCTAGGTCTTCCAGGTTGAGGGTGGGGTGTTTCAGGAGTGGAAGTATACGCCCTGTCATTAGGATGTCTGGGACTACACCCTCCTAGAGGTAGATGATGACTATCTAAAAAGTGCACTAAGTACAGGACTGGTATGTGGCCACGAGGATGTCCTAAAGGAACAAGCTCTAGACAGTGTGATCCAGTGAACGGTTCCATGCTACTAATGCATTTAATCCAATTTATGTGTATGAGCCACCACTGTGGTGCAAGTCAGTGAGGAGGATTATGAAAACAAGAAGAACATTAGATTTTTGGAAGTCGCTGCTAGATTGATATGTTGTAGTTCCCCGCTTCAATGCCATTAGGCTGACATGGCAGTTTTTAGGTACCGTGAGTCGGGTGATGTGTAACAGAAAGTCATACATACAATATAGACACATTATATTGATGGAAATGACAAGATGTACTTCCACATGTGCACTTTCTGAAATAATGTGCATTCAATATTTCCCAAAAAGGAAACTAAGCATGTACCTGACTCACAATAGAATCGGTTGTTGCTCATTAGCAGTCTGATAACAGTCTGGTTGGATTTATCATTCCAAAAATAAACTAAAAAGAAAAAAAATGCAACTTTACTAGTAGTTAATAATATTATTAAGGTATTTATTGAGCGCGGACCTAGCTTCGAGAAGCAACAGTGCCCTTTACTGAGGTATAAAAAAATTACAGATGCACAACATAGTACTTTACAGAGGTATACAAGAGTGCAGATGCCTAACGGAGCATTTTTCAGAGGTAACAAAAGAGCAGATACAGCAGGGCATAGGATATAGAGGGGGACAGAGGAGGGGTACATCTGTACTGGGAGGCAGGGAGTAGAGGGGCGGACGTCATCTAGCAAGTCAAGGAGGCGTGAGGGGCAATGTGATGTCTTAGGCGTTGAGGAGGAGAGACTCATTGAAGAGGTGGGTCTTGAGTTCTTTTCTGAATTGTAGGAGCGTGGGGGCGAGTCTGATGCTGAATAGTAGTATTTTTCAGTCTTATTTTGGTCTAGGTTGGCTGGTTGGCTGGACAATGAAAGCACTATTTATTATATTTATTATTAATAATAGTATTATTATTTGCGACTGAGAAGTATTTTGTGATATTCACAGGTATCAGCTCGTGGTTGTAGACCCTCCCGAGTGGGCACCTTCCCAGAGAACAGGCTATTTGACCGTGTTCGTTCTCGGTGGAGGGGCTCCCAGACCTCTTTCTGTACACAGACAGATTCGTTTATATCGCATTTAGTAGACGGTATGTGTTTATCACATACATTGCAGGAGGAAGGAGTAGAGTTCCACAACTAATGACCCGCCACACAGAAGCAGCATGTTTTTTGCGGCGGAAGTGGCTGTTACATAGGAGAAGTGTAGCTCACACCTTTTGGTTGTAAGGGTTACTTTTGATGTCCAGTAGATTAAGGCCATGCTGTTCATTTAGCAAAATACTGTCAAATGACTGTGCTCCTTCATCAAAGATGTCCAGGCTGCAATTGTGTGTTCACAAAGTTTTAATATTGAAGCCATTGATGTTAGTCTGAGTTTTATTGATGGATGTTTTATACAGTTTTTCTATTTTTCTGTTTTAAGACAAAATATATCAAATGGAAAACATGTATAGTAATTACTGACATAAATTGTTATGACAGACTGAGGCACATAGCCTCTGAATTAGACCGAATCATTTGCGCACCCTTATCCTCCCACTCATAAACTCCTGTGTTTCTCCCTCGCAATTAATATTATTTCTATTTTTAGTAATTTTATTTTATTATCCTTATTTGGTTCTTATCTATACATTTAATTAATCTGTACTATGGTTCTCAGTCATAGTTTTCCGCTTATGTATTCACTTCTGCCTTCAATATGAATACAAGTAACTAAATGATACAACATGGAGTTCATTATCTTATAGCTGCACGATTTCCGTATGGTGTCATGTCAGTTTAATGAGCTGTGGTTATCCAAAATTATCAGAAGGTTCCAAGTGTAACTGTGTGTGGCTATGGTATGGCCCTGGACTAGTGGGAGGGGCAAGATTAACTATTTCAGAGTTTACCCATGTAGAGACTTAGGAGTTTCACCCCTGTAGTGTGTAATCAGCCACACACTGGCCAGCAATCCTTTCATTGTAGTTTAATTGCACTAGTTTGCCACCCTGCAAATTCCTTTATTTTATCCCAGTATAATTCGTTATTTGGTCTCCAATGAAAAAGCATACTTCTGACGTAGGCAATGTATTGGATCTTGGGGCGCAGAGGTTTGCTCACTTCGGTGTTTTATTCTGTGAGCATTTTCCTTGCCAGATGTTTTAGGAGAATTATAAAACTCAGCAGCACACTTCAGATGGGGCAAGATATGCCTGCCCATTCCTTCCCCTCCAGGAAGCCTATATTCCTTATATTAATGCACCCCAGGTGAGCTTCCAGCTCTTTTATAATTACCCTTTTCGAAGTCTGAACGTGCCTTGTTAAAGAGTGGTCTAGTTTTCTACTTACGTTCCCAATAGACATTGTCTATGCGATGTCTGTGCCAATCTTTGAACCGCCTGGGTGGAAATGTTGACAGATCCAGAGACAAGAGCATCTGGTGCTTATCCTACCACTGCATGAACATCTTGTGTGAGTTTGGCAGGGTGTTAGCGGGAGGCAAGGAAACAGAAAGCATGGATGGGGCTGTCTGTCCCTATCTGCCATGTAATGCTCGGGGCAACATCACAAAGCCTCTTCTGGCATACATGTGTGAATTGGACATCAGCAATCGTGTGCTGCGTGCAAGTGAAAACATACATGCATTCATAAGAAAAACTTTTGCCTGAGCATCCTGGGGTACGTGTGGTTAGTATCTGCTTGTTCAGTTCTGAAAATCTGTCCATGAATTGGTCAAGCAAGGGGAGTGATGTGCTCCAAGTGCAGTATGTCCCTTGCCAGTGCCTGCATGAGCATGCTTCCAGCACACATGGATCAAGTATGAGCCCTGCCCAATGAGATTCCTGAGGACAAGTTCTCTAAAGAAGCTTCTGATTCCATCCATGCCCAACTGTGTAGTGCAAGTCTTGGAAGTTACAAAGTCGTCATGGTAACAGGCGGGAAGAGCAAAAACTTACATGTGCGTTCCAATGTAAATTATATTGAATAATCTAGCATGTTTCTATGTGTTCTGCTATAGCAAGTTCAGGGACTCCTTTCAGCATGATCTAAGTTGGATTGCAATCCTATCCACTCTTCACAGGGCGATTGTTCACCCTGTATCGGGTACCAGTTCTATACATAACACCATCTCACAGTAAATACTCCACCTGTATTTGATGACTACCACTGCTATACATTAGTTGGATCTCAAGGTGAACAAATTGTAACTAATGTGATTTTCACATTGTTTTCAGAGCATGCTACGGAGTGTGGCCTTTCAGATGTGTCTTCTACAAGAAGAGCTGCGAGACAACATAAGTACTGCATGATGGGGAGACGTGAGAAGGCAACTCCTGTGAAAGAATGCCATTGGAGACTGCAAGCCATGGACCAGCTGTGAACCAAAAAACATGGGAATGTTTTCAGTTAAAAAGACACATCAGCTTTCCAAATTCCCCTTGAAAGTTTGGATTTTCTTGCTGCTGTTTTATATTAACACAAGTGCCTCTTGTCCAAAAAGTTGCCACTGTTCAGACAATAGTGGGGTGATGGTAGTATACTGTAACTCCAGAAATCTGGACGAAATTCCCAAAGACCTCCCGGAAGACACTGTGTTCTTGAAACTCGATGAGAACAAAATCTACCAGATCCCCAACAATGCCTTTAAGCACCTGAACTACCTGCAGGAGTTGGATCTCTCAAAAAATGCCATTGAGAAAATAGAGACAGCTGCCTTCAAAGGGGTAGCCGAAGGACTGAAGCTCCTTGACCTTTCGAACAACCAAATACAAAGCATTCCAAAAGAGGCATTGGCAAAGTTAAAGGCCAAGATCCGTCTCTCCAACAACCCCTGGCACTGTGAGTGCGCCCTCCAGGAGGTGTTACGGGAACTCAAGCTGGATCCCGACTCTGTGAACGAGATCACCTGTCAAACATCAGTGCAGCAGGAATACACGGGTAAGCCCCTGATCCAGGTCTTGGATGCGGGGATCAATTTCTGCAACATTCGGCACAAGACCACCGATGTGGCCATGTTCATTACGATGTTCGGCTGGTTCACAATGGTGATTACGTACGTGGTGTACTACGTTAGGCACAATGAGAAGGACACGCGAAGGCACTTGAACTATCTGAAGTCACTGCCCACCACACAGATCGACAAAGACTTCGACACTGTGAGCACAGTGCTCTAGCAGTAAATGGAGAATCTAGTGGATTTTGGCAGCATCATAATGTCTACCATGCACCCTTTTGTTTTCTGTTAGCAGTACATACTGCTTCATTTGGTTCTGGGATTTCCATTATTGTGGCTGACCTATGTCAAAATAGAGCAAAGGAACAATGTTAGGATAAGCAAATATAAAGTCTGGAAAAAGGAAGGGCGTAAAGGCTCTTTTTTTAATGCCCATTATCGTTGGGGTATGTGACAATTTAACAATTTGCCATAGTGTGAGTATGTCTATCGATTGCTTTTGATTTATAGGAATGATCTTTGGTTATACCTGACCACTTATAAGAGTTAATAACCTTTCTGTCCTTAAGATAACTTTGCAGACTTCCAAACTGATTAGTGCTCAGTAACACAGTGTGTGTTTTTCACTAGTCGACTGGAATGAATGTTTTATATAAAGACAGAATAAATACACATATGCAAAACATATTCTCTAACCATTTAATCTAAAAGTAAATGTGTAGAACTAAGAGGGAACCACTCCACATTGTCCACACTGTGTTGTATTTTGGCCAAGGCTTTGTTGTAATGTACATATCCATACAATGCTACTAGAAACCAAAGGAAACATATGTGTCTCTCTGGTCATGCGTCTGAGGCATTATACCCTTCTTCTGGATCCCTGGGAAAGATTGAGAGACCAAAACTACTGGGCTTAACATCTGATTGTGTGTTCTGCAGAACCATCGATCTACAACATTTGTGTCTCTAGATGGTTTGGACTACAACTCCCATCAGCCCTAGCCAACCTGCCTAGTTAATGGTGAAGGGTCAAGGGAGTTGTAGGTCAAAACCTCTGACGAGCCAGGGGTTGCAGACCCCTGTGCTTAAAGTTTGTAGACAACCTCTTACCTGGAGCCGTCCTGTGCCTTTGAGATTGGGACCTCAAAAAAACTCATGGGGCTGGCAAAGGTTCAATATTAACCCAACTGAGCTACAGCCCGATTTGGCATAACTTTCAAGAGGGTACGTGATGTTAAAACGCACCCTGTAGCTGATATCCAGCCAAGAAGAAATAGTTCCAGCCCATTGCCACAGAGAAGTGTAAAGGAGCGGCAGGGGCACTCGCAGCAGCTACCACGGTTACCAGCAAGAGGGTACTTGGCCCCGACAAAATCCCTGCCTGCAAGAACGGAAGACTTAACTATAGGGCAAAGTTTACTGTCTTTATTATCAAACAAAATGACAGGGATCGCACTAAAACAGCATGTCGTTTCCAGAGCTTGCGTCCTACAAACGTGTGTCACCCCGTTTTAACCACACATGATGTCACAAGAACAAGTTGCATCGCCCAAAACCTATCAGGGAATCGGATTGGTCAGTTCAGGAAAACTACATATGTAATACATAGGGGTTGGTTTGGTTACTTGATCGCCATATCTGGGACCACCTCTAAATGTAACAAATACAAAGTTGCAAGTTAACAGAGAAATTATTGGCCACTGCAACATATTGGGCCTCATTCATCTAAGTGTTTTATAATGGCTCAATCCCATAGGAAAAGGTTCCTTGAATCAGGCCCATTGTGTCTTAACATGAAAGGTAGCTAAGGATTTAACAGAATGTGTCTTTCCAGCCTTGGTACATTGAACAGCTACCAGGCTGAATGAAACTTTTCAAGGCAATGGTAACGCTCACAAAGGTACTGTATGTTCACATCATGGTTCCACCTCTGATCACCTAAGACCTGAGAGAGTACACCCAGATTTAAACCTGGGTATTAATTGTATCTTTCCAGCCACGGTTCCATGGGAACAGCTTCCCTCCACCTACCGCGGGTGAATAAGAATTGTCCTGCTCTTCCAGATCACGTGTGTAGAGACCACGAAATGGAGCTCTCCTGCTTGTAATTATGAGGATTTTGAGCTATATTCCTTGCATGTGTTTTATCGCCTTGGAGGACTGAAAACCTTCCATCGCTGTTCGTCCTTGGCTAGGATGTGAACTGTCTCTGCGCTGGAAGCTCTGTCTGTCTGCCTTTAGCTGAATCAGGCAGGCAGCTTCTCCATGTATTCAAAGTCTGTCTCTCCTCCCCCATTTACTTCAGTGCACCTAGGGCTTCCATCTTTGTTTTTATGGCTTTCCCTGTTAGTCGCAGTTAAGCATGTGCAGGATAAATATATGTATTCTTGGCATCTTGCTGTTTCCGCTTAGCAAAGGATATGTGTGTGTCAGTCCTCTATTTGCGTATCTGCGTGAGTCATACGCATTTGTTTTGTGTGGAGCAGTAATAAACTAATGAGTGTTCGCGTAGCTTCGTGCATGGATGCCTATATGCTTCATATATACGTGCACCTCCGTTATGATATCAGTGATGACTATAACCTTTCAAGGTTATAGTCAGTCAACTTGTTCGATCAATGACCACTCTATCTCCTTCATATTGTCAGTCGGGTATGGTTTGAATGGCTGTTTGAGCGAGTAACGTTTCTCATATCTGCGATACATCGATGATGATGATGAAGGTCATAGGAGTGATGTTCATCTCTCATTTCTCTGCCTTCGGGCTGCGAGTCAGGTGAGGGTCATGAGGGACCAATTTGGCTTCCGTCTTCAGAAGGTTAGGCATTAATCCAGTTCTAATTCTGCACTTTTCGATGGAAGTGATGTGTGGGTAATAGTTAAAGTGGATTTAGTTCAGTGATCTGCTTTGGCTGGAAGATTACTGAACCTATTAATCTAGAGCTGCCTGGGTTCTCTGGTCTCTAATCAACGTGTGCAGTGCTGTTGCAGAAGCTCGACCAATTGCTGCTTGGCTTGAGGCTCTGTCCAATCACATCAACAATGCACACTACAGGGACCACCAGGGTCAGACTGGGACAGAAAAATAAACAAAGTGACCCACACTTGCAAAGCACGAGGTTTGCCGTTAGTGACAAAATGTGTTAGTAGTACAGGGAAATAGTTGATTTTAAAGATATTTCCGGCAGTACCAGCTACACAGTTCGCTGAGTTATCAAACTGGCAAGATTGGTGCAAAAAAATGGCCCAGAATGATCTGCCAGGCTGGCCCTTTGGCCGTTGCCCTTCAGACCAGTCCGATCCCAGAGACCACTTATACAATCGAATGCTAGGAACATTACACAAATCCAAAACGATACGAGCGAATCAGATATTTTCCTGTTCTTACTGAAATGTTTTCATGCAACGTGTGTAGTCGTCTGCTCTGCAATGAAATAAGCAAACCTGGTACAGTATGCCAAAAGGCAATTGAATTATGTTTTGCATTGATTTATTCCATCAAAGGTCGTTGCTAAGCAGTAACAAATTTCAGCTATGCTGATCTGAGGCGAGGCACAGGGAGATAATGGGATGGTCGAAAGATCGCAGTGTCAGTAGGAAACTGGTCCCTAAATTCAGAAAGTCTGGTATGTTCAGAGAGCAAATGCTCACTTTGTCTTTTTTACAAAATTCCTGTTCTAAACTGCCTTGGGTGAAACACCTCCCTTTTTGTAGCAGCACCCATCGGTCATTCTAGTTCACAGAGAAGTCTTCATAAATGAGAGCTCTGCTAGCAGAGTGGGTGCATGACGCGGGAGGGCTTAGAGGTAGCCCGTAAGGTGTCAGACATCACATTTCTAGATGTCTGAATCTGCGACCTGCACCTTAGTTGCATTTGCGCCAGGGTGGCTTTGGCAGGATGTAGCCTATTCCAGTGCAGGCTTCATTCCAGAGCCAGGAGTCATGAGGCAGAGTACACAGGGCTGAACCTTGGGCTGGGTGTGTAACTGTAAAGTTCTATTCCTGCGGCAACAGTGCCCATCTATTGAATCTGGGTGTGGTGGAGAGGCTTCCTATAGTGTACAAGACATGGGCAAACGGTTTGCGGTCTGTTTTGATTACAAAGGGTAGAACCCCTGGTTATTTATCACATGGCCCAAGCAGCATGAGGGAATGTGTTTTATCTTATGTGTGACTGGCATTTCCCCATTCTGCAGGATTATTTTATGCTTGAAACCCTTGAGGCACCACACGGAGGCATGGAATACCTCTGGAAATATGTCACCTATGTCGCTCTCTACTAGCATTACTGGTTCAGGCACCTTGGGGTCTATTCCGATGTGCAGTGCCTTGTGATGGTACCAACTCCATTGTCCACTATTCACCCTCCTATGATGTCAATAGTGACCCCCTCATCAGTGTACCTGGGGTTTATGCCAGGGATTGACAAATATTTCCGGTTCCATTTTTGTTTTTAGTATGTGTCTTCACCGATTACTTTATAACAGGAGCCTGAGTCGGCAAACATTTGTGGGTCCCAGCCATCTCAGCCATCTATACGTAAATCACACCAGGGCACCTCTACATTCTTCTCATCCACTGGCTGATCTCATAGCAAAGTTTGGTGTTCTCTTTTACACCTATGCCGATGACACCCATTTGGTGTTTCGGCTTGACTCTCCATCCACCGACCCCCCCCCCCCCCCCGCTAAGCTCAGAAACTGTCTCTCTACCATCGGCAAGTGGATGACCGTTAACAGGCTTAAACTAAATGGGGAGAAAACTAAAGTACTGATAGTCTGCTCACAGAACGACACAAGCTCTTGGGGTTCTCAGTTCTGGCCAGACTCCCTTGGACCCTTCCCAGTGCATCGGTAAAAGGGGTAGCTGTGAGGCTCCTCCCCAATGGTTCCAGAGAAGCCCAGGTTACAGCAGTCTGTAGTGCCAGATTCGGCAAGCTGAGAGTCTTGAAAAAGATTCTACCACTGTTGCCACCTACTAATCGTACACAGATAGTCACCTCAGTAATAATGGCCTCGCTTGACTATTGTAATGGAACCTACTTGGCACAACCCAAGCGACAGCAGCAGAGGCTCCAAATACTTCGGAATGCGGCAGCCAGGCTTGTTCTAAAAGTCCGCAGGCTGTCTCCTTCTGCTCAATTACTGCAACAACTTCATTGGTTGCCGCCAGAAGTAAGTTTAAGACTCTCTGTGTCACCCACCGGGCTCTTCATGGGGGGGGGGGGCGAGTTACCTAAGGAGTAAGATTGAACGATACTGTCCTACCAGAGCTCTTCAGTCATCTGTACTGATTCTTCTCAAAGTGCCCCAGTACCATCGTGCACGTGCTGGGGGCGCTCCTTTTTTCGGTCCTTGCCTCTTCTTTATGGAACCTGCTTCCACTTTCACTACGTGTAACAGAGGAATATCTTCCATTTCAGAAAGCACTAAAAATGCATCTTTTCATCTAGGCACTGGTGCACTCTTTATCTCCCCTCGATCCCTCTAACTCCCCTTTGGAGCTTTAGCGCCTAGATGCCCTTTGGCCTTAGTTTGCGCTCTACAAGTTCTGCTACATTACATTAATTGCAACGAAGAGAAGGCCACTCAACCCGTCTGCCAATAGTGGCACTTCTTTGTCAAGGTATCTAATGGACACAGGGTTGGAGCAACACACCCTTGCCATGTGATCTCTCTATCTATATATATGACATTTGACCCTGTCAGATGGGGTAACAGGGGTAGTTGAACATGTGTTATATGCTACTACATGCGAAACACACATCATTTCTTTTCTCCGATTGTGTGCTGCATTCACCACTCATGTGGTTGTCATTCATTCTCTGACCTTTGGGTTTGAGTGTTGTGGTATTCCTCAGGCTTGCTAATACATCTACCCCCTTCCTGTCCCTGGGGTGGTTTTGGCCTACTTGGCTGCCTAATCAGCCCCACAAGCCAAGCCAATGGCTTTTTATATTGTGAGATCCTTCCCTAGGAGCAGCCTTTCCACTAACTTCTTACTGTTGCAACAGCACACAATCTCGCCTCTGACTGGGCATTCTGTTAGGAGGCCATTACTTTGCCAAATCGCATATGGCAGCCATATATGATACCATCCTTTTGTTGGTTCCCTGGTTATGCATGAAGAACAAATGTCTCTCCAAAAGGATGTTATTTTTGGGGCCAAATTGTTCCTCTAGAGCTAATTTCAGTCAGGTTCCGTGAGGTCTCAGTGTCTCGACCAGGAACTGAGGAGAATACCCTCCAGAAGGCAAGCAACTTTCCTCCTGATACACCTGTTGAGGGTTAACCAAAATACAGCTCCACAAGTGGATCAGGCAGAAAGGACCACAGGAATCACGGATATCACACCACGAGTGGAACGGACAGTGGCAATGGTGTTCACAAGTCAGCAATCTGCAAAGATAACACAACAATCACTCAGCCGAAAACAACCATCTCAACAAGCAGTCCTCAAATGCCTCCACAGCAGTCCTCGAATGCTTCCACAGGATAGCATCTACCTGGCCTTCTCTTTTGTTCTTGCATGGATCTCCCAAGATGATCACAGGGTAAACATCCATAGACGAGACTTTTGCCTACCGTTCAAATATGGATGCTGAATGAGCAACAAGTCCAAAATGACAGCAGTAGTTCAGGTATATCATAATAAGAGAAGCAGTGGGTAAGTCCCCAAAGTCAGGTTTCCATTTACTGAATAAAGGATTCTGAGGAACAATCCCAAGAACAATACCAAGAGTAAGAGTCACCTTCAGTCACTAGAGCACTGCTTCCAAAGACACCATCCAGGAAACAGCCAGGGGTCCAACATCATCTAAATTCACCCAGACGAGTAAAGGTACAGCTCAGTCAGCAAACTCAGTCCAACCAATATCCAGAACAGTCTAGCGACACCATTCACTGGGAAAACATTGATATGATATGATATGATGCATTGAGAAATATAGTGCTCTTGTCCTCTTGTGTTTTCTGCAGTTGGCTGAGCATCCATTGATGTGATGATGTCACAACTTGCTGCTGCTGCTGGGTAGTGTAGGCTCAACAGCGTTTCCTGTGGCGTGAACTCCACGGCAACCATCAGTGCTCACATACCAAACAAGCCAGACCTGAATGCTGCCTCCTGACAGTTCTACAGCTTGGAAGACATCTTGATCATCGCCAGCACCATCTCTGAAGGGTATTGGCTGTAGGATTTCAAAAATGTTGAATCCTCCTTTCTAAACACAGTTCAAGAGGATGGCCTATTTGCGTTCAGTGTCGAAGTTCCTTCGCCCAATGCGATTATATGCGTGTCAAATAGTTTCTTCCTGGGTAGCCATACGATAGCCATTTCGAAAGTCATTGGTTGAAATGTTGGTGGTGATTGGATGGTGGATTCCATGGTGAATATAGTAGGTGAACACAATGAACTAAAATTATATACTAAAACAAGAGATTTATATAGGACAAAAAATGAATTAATATAAGAAGCTAACAGAACAACTCAAAATGTGTAATTGTCCTGGAGAGGCTTAGTCCACCAATGAGGATCAGTTTTTGGCTGTTGTTGCCTCTCAATATGGGTAGTTACCAGGCACTTGGCATAGGTTCTATTGGGGCTTATTGTGCATAGGTGTGCTTGGTTGCCCAGCAACGTGGCACAGTACTCTTGTACTTTACAGGGTATTTCCCCTGTGCCCTGTTCTCTACCCGGGTTGTTTCCAGGCAGGTGGCAGTGGCTCCCTCTGGCAATGACATCAGACCCCTGTTGTCAGTAACAATAGAATGTCCCGTAGCTCGAGGTTTGTGGCGAGAAATAATGCCCTATAACACTCAAGACTATCAAATCAAAGTCACCTCATGTAAAAGTACACATACAATTTATTAGAAAAAAGGTTTTGAAAACCTATTTGGACAAACAAAAATGATAATGGATAATCATAATACATTAAACATATCAGGTACCTCAAAACAAAATGCAAAGGTGCTGTGCAAGTTTACAAACCAGACCAATAATACAATACGTCAATATCACATGTCCCACCACATCATATAGAAAACATTGAATAAGATCAAAGTTCTGAATATTCAATATTGATTAACCTGAACCCAATTGTGGCTCCCTCCGGCTCCACTCAAAGCTCTCCATGCATGGTGCCCTTTCATTTTCCTTTTTGCTGAAGAGAGGGCTTGTCTCATTGCTTGATGATCTGGGGAGGGGGATTAGGGGTCATGCACTATGTGTGTGTGCAGTCCTCTTCTCCTTTATTTTTGAGGACCTCTTTTCAGTGGCTATATGGTGGCCTGTGGAGCTGCACTTTCTGCTTACTGCGGGGCTCTCTGTTCCTCTTGTACATTTTGTGGATCAGTTCGCTCCTTCCTAGCCGTTCCTTCCTTCTGCTTCCCGCCACTCTTCATCAAAGTAGCAAAGAGAACACAGAGTCGGCCAGTGATTACCACATGTTTTATTGGGGTGAAAAAGGGCCACCACACAGGAGGGATATCAGTTCCTGTCTTCAGGCCACCGCCTCAACCATCGGCTCCGGAATCCCGCAGGGATCCACACATGCAGCTGCGGCACGGCCTACGAGCCAGTCCCCACAGTAGACTAGATGGGCCTGGTAGTCCTCATCTGTGATCAACATTTATGCATTAGTGGCAACATTGTACACATGCTGAAGGACATTTAGGGAGATCAGGTAGATCGCATATATATGCACAAAACAGACAAGAAAGGACACAAATAAAGAAGATATAAGATGGAAAAAAGTAGGATGAAAAATCTTTTTAGGAGCCGAAAATCTTTTTCACTTCAGCCTGTCATGTCAAATCAAATGTCATTCATCTGATCTCCTGGAGAAAAGCTGAAAGTAGTCAGTATTTGAAGAGGGGATGCTAATTACACTACAAGTCAGACAGTCAGCAATTATTATCCAAACAGGAGGCAATATTTTCAGATTTCTTGCTCACATAAAAATACATGCAGAATTGCTACTGCACTATTTTACATTCATGAAGATGTTGCAATTAGGAAACACTGGCAATGCTTTTCACATGGTTAATGCTCCTCCTACTGAAATACATGTGCAACTTGTATGTCAAAGACACACAGCCAAAATATCAATAGCAATCATAATAATACACAATATGAATGCTGTTGGTTGCAGAGATATATTGCTCTGTGACTCCGAGAGCTTTATGAAAAGTGTAAGGAACAAACCCTATTAGAATGCTGATGTGGTTTGAGTTGTACTGTTACTAGGGGGGGAAACCCCCTCATGTTTGCCCATGCTTCTATATTCAACTTTCAGAAGGCTGTGTTCTTATCCTAAACAGCTGCTGAGAGATCTGCAATAGTCTTTGAGTAGTTCCCCTAATCGTGTTTCTCCTTTGAAAGCAGTTCTCCCTTATAAATGTTATGTTATATAATTTGACAATGGTATAGTGCCTACTGCCATTGTTATGGCCTCAATGCCCTGTTGTGTGGATGGCCATCCGGAGGAGTCTGTGCAAACATAAAAATGCAAAAGCATTACATTGATTATGAACAGTGATTAGAATTTAGGTGACTATTCAATTACTATCAGAGATGATCATCTTAAAGCCATTATAAAAGCTATTCCAAGCAGTGTGCTCAGGCACAGAGAGCACAGCCATGTCAGTGACGGTGTGACTGCTGGGCTGAATTATTCATGAGACTCAGCTGTATTCTATGGGTTGCAGCACAAAAGGGGGATGTGTGCTCTTGCCTCTGTTACTTGCACTTAAGTCCTGTTAAAATAAAGGACTAACAAAGGCAAAGGTTTTGGCTTCTGTATGGATATTGTGTAATGTAATATATATTAGCACTGTAAGTGCCAGATAGCAATGCATAAGCTACAGCCACCTGAAGTTTGGCCGTTTTGATGTTAGCCCAGGTAAACCAATTTGGTGGTTCCTTTTGTGTAATCCTTTGTGTTTGTTATATGGGCACTAACTGATCCTTCAATAAGCAAATGGAAATGATGCAACCTGTAGGTGGGAAACAGGGGATGGGCTAAACACTCCTATGCACAGTTGAGTTCTTTGCAATGGTCAGAGGCTGGGTCTAAGGAGATAAGTACCTCAAACTCGTACCTGTGTGGATATGGTGCCTCCACCGTGAGTGAACGTGGGCCCTGCCCTCCAAGTACCCACCTTTAAAGTAGGGTTAACAACCTTCCAACTACACGTATAAAGTCATGCAATTAAAGTCAGGAAATTCCAGTAAACCGTTCCCCTCACAAGTATACTAAAAACCTCACTCAGGGTAACTGTATAGCACAAAGGAACAAATAGGTATATAAATAACAGCCTCAACTATGTGGTAATATAAATACCACCATTTCTGGTACACAAAAAAGATCTTAAATAGCCCCCTTAAATTAAACAGACCAATAAATACTTAAAGGAATGGTGCGGTCAGAAATATTATTGTCCCTATGGTTCGGCCATGTGTTTTTAACCATAAGTCGATCGATCGTACAAAAATGTCCTATGCACCTTACTGGAGTTTTCGTCTCTTGAACACAAGCAAAATCAGGCAGCAGGGTGTGGCCATCTTGTGAAAATCTTATCACTTCCCGCATCGCCCTTGGTGACCTGCCTTTGCGGCCCTAAATCATATCCCCTGCCCCTGAGCCTGACATCACCAAATCATTGATATTCTCTGCCTCTCTCCATGACGTTACTGGACAGGATTGCCAAACGCGCCCAGTCGTCACCTACGCGACTTGACGCAGAACCCAGAAAACAACACACATCGTCTCACAGCACAGCGCGTCACAATTAGGAATATGAAACTGTACTTTAAAAGGAAACAGCAAGACTGTACAATTGGTAAAGTACATTTATTTCACATTAAATGTTTCGATAGCATTTGGCGTCTGACAGAGATATTCAATCAAAATGGAACTTTTTTTCTTTTCCCTCGAACTGTACATCCGCAAATGTTTATCGTGAGTCAAGCGCTGTTCCTTTTTGGTACACAGGGTGTTCGTTTTGGGTAAATGAAGCACTTTGGTCGCACAGTGAATTGCAAAGCTGGTGCATCAACCTAGCACTAGACCACCGTAAAGGTTGTTATGTTGCTCCTAATCGCTGGTACAGCGTAAGGGCATATTTGCCCTTGTCGATAGTTCCAAAGAATAGTCAAATAAATCCAGTGATTGACATGTAGCTGCAGCTGGCGATTGAAGAATCCATCGGTTTGGGTCTGGAATAGATGACAATCGCAGAATGGCACGATGTACCTGTTTGCAAAACATAAAAATAGAAATGTGTTGCAGTAGCCGATCTTTATTACAATTAATCATTTTCTTTATTAGCGCAGAGGTAACACAATGTGAACCGAGAGAATACAACGTGGAATATCAAAGTACTCCGCTATTTTCTTCAGAGGATAGTGCAATGGAGTATGTTGAGCTCTAAACGTAATGCGTAAACTGAGGCAACAATTCGAGGTGCACACACAATGAAAAGATTTATTAGCGTAGAACCAGGGGGAAACGAGTGGTGGTCTACATGCGTGTCGATGCTGGACTGCCCATGTGCCCGGTAGAAAGACCAGCACACAAAGGTTGTACTAGCACTTCATTGCAATTGCCACACAGAACGAGCAAATAGACTGTGACCCAGCAATAACGGTCACTAATTCGTATTTGGACTAGTTCTGGTATAAAATCGTCTAAAGAGAAACTTACATTATATTCGGCATTTCCATTCCCTTGGTTTAATGCAGACCGTAATGCAGGTCTCCGTTCGTGTCAGCGATTTTTCATAAACTGAACTTACATGTAACTGTTATCCATCGGGCACTAACACGAAAAATGAAGGTCCCGCAGTAGCTCGACTAAACTGTGAAATGTGAAAGCAGTGTTACATTGTATGTCAATTGTAATAATTGTACTATTTTTTTTAAAAAACAGACTAAAAGGATAGATTTCAAAAGAAAAATTGCATACTTTATTTGGACACTTTATAAAAAACATTTTTGGCAAAAATAAAAACAGATGGTAATCATTTGTACCGGGATTTGAACTGTTCAACGAGCTCTGCTTTGGGTGGACATGGCACCTTGGCAATGTTTTGTGGCAATGTATGTGTGCTCTGAACAGATTCACGCGCAATTCCACGAGTATGCATCTCTACGACATTAATAATAAGATCTTTCACAAAATCGAATTCCATTTCCTCATATACTGGTTTGACCACCCATTTTTTGCTTCTTTTCGTAAAGGCCATAGTGTAGCGAAGCATCCCTAAGTTTCCTGCAGTCCTAGATTGTTCACGGCCTACATTCTCGTTACGGGCTAATACCGCTAGTAATATCCTATATTTCATGCCTCTGATGCAGAAATGCAATCTCTTTGGCCTGTACTTTAGGCACATATTGTGGAACACCTCCAAATCTCCTGTGTGACAGAATTCTGTGAGTCCCTTCAGATCTCTTGATAGAGTTTTATCAAACACAATCTTCTCAAGGGCTTCGTGTGGAGGTGAAGATGCAATCAACCACTTCTTCTTCCGTGCCTGCTCTGGGGACAAAGGGCCATGTTCACATTGATGGAAATGTTGGTTTTCTGTCCAGTGGTGAACGTTGGAACAGTGGTGCATTAGTGACCGCCATTTTTCCAGTAGAATTTCCACAGACCCATCGCATGTTTTGGAGCTCCACCAAAGATGGTTGCTGAAAGACTGGGACCATTGTGAAATACTTTCCAAACCTTTTTTTTTCCCTGCAGCCGAGATTTTTGTTATTGATTGATTTGGCAACATGCCATACATCAAATTGATGTTTAATATTTGGAAACTGCTCTCTCATTGTCTTGGCCATTGAAACGTGTCTGTCCGTGGCTATGAGGTCGAATTTCATTCCCCTCGATTGTAGATATTCCAATGATTTTATAAAACCAAGTTTCTCCATGGCCACTGAGGATTTACATTGGGACACCTGCACGACCACCAAACTCACAATTGTCTTACTTTCCATGTCCTGAAAATGGTATGTGCAGTACTTAGCAGAAAATCCGGGGCTGTCACACTGTCCATCGCCGGCTAGCCTGAACCGTCTGTCGGAGAATGTACTTTGAATAGACAATTGTTCAATGTTCCATGCTTCACCAATGGCAGGGAATAGATAATCATGTTGGTATTTGTAGTACTGCATTTTAGAAATGAAATGGAGTCCCACAAACTGAAAGAAACTGGATAACTTTGTGAAACTAGAGCCACTGAAAAGTAAAGCTGCTGCACACAGTAGATTGGCAGCTGGCAGTTTCCTCAGCATCGGTTGAGTGGACCATTAAAAAGTTTTATGTAACTTTTCACAGGTGGCATGTATTTTGAGGTTACTGCCTTGTGTTAGACGAGTCACATTCACCAATGGCTTCCCACATACTTCCCCTCTCACTGAATGCACACATTTCAGCATCTTTATAATCTCCATCAAGCTGCTATGTATACTATGTAGAATACTATGTATTTAGCCTCTTTTATTAGACTGTCATCCTGCATCACTGTTTTTTCGGACTGAACCGTTGTGGACATATCAGCCAAACTTGACATACTATAGTTGATATCTTTGTCTAGTTCGTCGGTCAATAGTGTTGATGCTTCAGTCTCTGTCATTTCAACATCTGTTACTTGACCATGGATTGGAGAAAACATCAATGTCGACTGTTTTTTGGGGGGCATTTTTTTGGTGGGTGTCGATTGTGTCAAGTGCTCTGCGAGTAATGTAAAACTATCTTCTATACATTCAGTTTCATCTTCATCTGGCGGAGCAGTCACATTGTAGCAATGGTCCAAAAACACTTTGCTGGATTCGCCGGTCACATTAAATTAATTTTCTGGCCATTGGACAAAGGCATCTCGAGTGTGAACACGCTGCGCCTCAATTAATCGTTCCTCCATGGTGAAAACAGTTTGGCAAGCAGCATCTCTCATTTGTGTTGCTGTCTGTGTCTGCATAGTCCGTACTCCATCTGGCAACTACAGGACAGATAGGAAAAGGGATGTTCAGTGTAAATCCAACATAAGTATTGTACAATTTACATTTAAAAAAAAAGCATATAATGAAGGCCTCAGCACAAAACAATTGCTAAAAATATAAACTGTTTATAACTAACCTTATTTTTCTTTCTTTTCTTTGAAACCTTCTTTACTCTAACATCACCATCAGCAAGCTGGTGCACCGACTCAGATCCACGTGCCTCCCATTCAATATACGGATCTTGTATACATCCCTAGAAAAGAGTATCCATTTAAAATAAGTCATTTGCGTTACACATAAAATTAGACCGACTTTCTTTCATTAGAGGGTACTGTCAGTACGCATACCTCTGGCTCCGGATCAACTACAAGGTCTGGCTCCGGAACAACTACAAGGGATAATGTAATTGTAGAGGACGCACCAGCATCTCCCTGAAACACAGTACTTCCATTAGTATGGATTAAAATATTGGAAACTGGACACACACTTTGGAAAGACAACAAAGGTACATATCAATAGCAAACTACGAATGGAACATTGTGTAAAACAATTACATAATATGTAAATATGATCAGATTATCTCGTTAGATGGAACTGTCAGTACCATGGAACTACGAGGGATGTTGTAATTGTAGAGGACGCTCCAGCATCTCCGTGAAACACAGTACTTGCATTAATATGGATTAAAATATTGGAAACTGGACACACACTTTGGAAAGACGACAAAGGTACATATCAATAGCAAACCACGAATGAAACGTGTAAAACAATTACACAATATGTAAATATGATCAGATTATTTCGTTCGATGGAACTGTCAAGACCCATACCTCTGTCTCCGGATCTACTACCAGGGATGTTGTAATTGTAGTGGACGCTTCCGCATCTCCCTGAAACACAGTACTTGCATTAATAAGGATGAAAATATTGGAAATTGAACACACACATTGGGACGCGGACAAAGGTACATATCAATAGCAAACCACGGAAAACATTGTGTAAAGTAATGACACGATACGAAAATATGATCACATTATCTCAAATTTCATGCAAGTCTGGAACAGAATAGCTAAGTAACATTACCTGGTACACGCTCAAAGTGGTTGATGACTCCAGGCAAGACATGGATGTTGAATCTTTTTGCTTCATATTCGGTGGATAGCCATGGAGTAAAGGGAAAGTATTATTTGATTTAGAAATGCTAACATTAAAAAGTGGCATGTAAGGAGACTGAATACGAGAAAATTATGCTTATGTAAATGCATAATAAAGCATAGTTATCTGTGACCATAAATCAATTTTCTATGAGGGTTCTAAAAACAAGGACTGATCTTTAGCAAAATGGTCATTATTTAAAAAGCTATACAATCATATAAATATTGAAAGTATTATAAGTGACATTTACACCTAAAATACCAATCAATCCATTTGGTTACCTGCACACTACTGCAAGGCCTAAAGCTAAATCCGGAAGCGTGACTCACCTGTGGCGGCATGTGAATGAATAAAGTCGGAATAGCGTTTGGGAGCAATTTTCGAGTCGTTCTCAGTTGATTTTTCTTTGTGTACAAGGATGTGTCGTACATATTCGGGGTAAAGTGCGGGCTGCAGATGCGGTATCGATCACCCCTCTTGTCCTCCAAGATTTTTTTGACTCTACTTTCCAGCTCTTCCAGTGGATATCCCCAATATCTGACCCATTCTCTTATTCGATCAACAGTCTTAGGCAATACATGCATTGTAATGCCTTCAGATTTGTCATGGGTCTTCGAAGGGCAACCGAAAATAGAACATGCAGGCATTGTTGTAAATTCTGCAAAATAAAGGTCAACATTATTCTAAATGTATTTTGCATATAAATGTGAGAAAGAAGGAATTAGACCATACATTGTTCAATGCACGCTTTCTTTTGGGCACCACAGCAAAACCAGTACAGTGTGGGCGGCTGTATTATAGGATAACTTTCACAAACAATTCATTGATGTGTTGAAAATCAGAACATGTTACTCGTCCCTTGAATGTACTATCGTGCATTAAAGGAAACATGCTTATATTATAGACACGGTCTGCGAAGGATGCAATTCGATACCAATTGACACTTATAAAAATAGATATATCGATAACATAACAAATGAAACTCAAGTCAATAGCAATGAGACAAATAAACATAGCACTACTGAGTACGTTACTTCGAAATACATAGAAATTTACAAATGAAGGAGATATGATTAGGATACATGCCATTACCTTGACCAACAAACAGTTAGATTCAGTAAGCAGAGTAGTTAGTGGCAGGAGAACAGGGAGATGTTCACAGGTAGCACACTGATGAGTTCACTCGAAGCGGTCACAGAAGTTCACAGATAACACGACAAAGAGCAGATTAGCATCGGTCACCGGGCTTCTCTGGTAGCACGTTCACGAGTTATCTTGCAGTGCTCAAAGATGTTCTCATGATAAATATCAATTGTTTTATAAAAAATTACAAAAAGGGGTGTGTTTGTGAATGAATGACGTGTATATATTGTGGTATTATGTGGATTGCAGGGGTGCGGCCTGCTTCAAGGGGAGCTTGCCTGGAGACAAAGGGTCTGAGGAGGCCTTGTGAACAATGACCCCTGCGCGTGAGATAGCTTTGAAGTGTACATGGTCTTTGGCACCTTGGCCATTCGCGCCCCTGACTGGTGTAAACTGCCTTTGATAGTGGAGGGGGGATGGATGGGCCTGGGGCATGAAGACAAGGCACCGGAACACTGCTGAATGGAGACACACTTATGTGGATTGCAGGGGCGCGGCCTGCTTCAAGCGGAGCCTGCCCAGAGACACGGGTCTGAGGAGGACTTGTGAACAATGATCCCTGCGCGAAAGATAGCTTTGAAGAGTACATGGTCTTTGGCACCTTGGCCGTTCGCGCCCCTGACTGGTGCGAACTACCTTTGATAGTGGAGGGGGGATGGATGGGCCTGGGGCGTGCAGACAAGACACCGCAACACTGCTGAATGGAGACACACTTATGTGGATTGCAGGGGCGCGGCATGCTTCAAGGGGAGCCTGCCTGGAGACACGGCGTCTGAGGAGACCTTGTGAACAATGACCCCTGCGCGAAAGATAGCTTTGAAGTGTACATGGTCTTTGGCACCTTGGCTGTTCGCGCCCCTGACTGGTGCAAACTGCCTTTGATAGTGGAGGGGGGATGGATGGGCCTGGTGCGTGCAGACAAGGCACCGGAACACTGCTGAACGGAGACACACTTGATTCACTTAAAAACTGAAACAACCATTGATAAAAACGATGTTGTGTTTTATTTTGTTTCTTATTTTGATGGCACAAAACTACTACACATTGGCCCTCATTACGACCCTGGCGGAGGTCCATGGTGCAATTTGCACCATGGACCATGGCGCAGAGCTGCCAACACCGCCATGGGGGTTGGCGGACTTACCGCCCCATTCCGAGGTTGGCGGGGCGGTAAGTCCCCAATCCCCATTTACCCTTCCCCATTCCCATTTTTGCCCCATAGGGTATAATGGGCGTGGGGAAGGCGTTAATTACGCCACCGTAAATTACGGTGGCGTAATTAACAACAAGTCCCGTAGCGCCATGGATTTTTCCGCCTGCAAAAAGCAGGCGTAAAAATCTCCATGGCGCTACGGAATGTCGTAGTCTGGCGGAGAGGTACGCCATGCATTACGCTGGCGTAAACCCCTCTCCGCCAGGGTCGTAATGAGGGCCATTGTAAAGGTCTGGTTGCAGCACAGCGAGGGAAAATCCCCTGTACTGACCGCTGTCACTGGGGAAAGTTTCTCTAATGGCACCAATGACACAGGCGGGTATTTCTCGTCGAACGCGGTGTCCAAGCCTCCCATGAAGCCACCATGTAAAAGAACGATAGGCTACCAGCCGGTACCACCTGTGAAAGAGAAAGATAGAAACTGTTTTTAAATGACCAAGATAAGTGTATTAAACCTTAGTTGTCAATGGCAATGGCAATTCTAGTATCCAATGGCATTTTTGCCAGAAGAAATACTACTAGATACTGCACAATATTGAACGACTTTTTTATGACTATTACTATAGAATTGCAATACTAAATAGATATGACAATGATGTATTGAAGTTACGAGAATATAGGAGACAACCATGAAATAATAGTGGCCTAACTGACATCACAACCAGAGTATATTTACTTGTTACTTGGATTACGAGGACGAACTGTTGCGCGAAGTTCGTGCATAAGCACCATCAAAATCCTCAACACGGACCGTGTGAGGCAGGCTGCCCTGAAGTCTGGCAGCTCGGCAACGCATTGCGGCCGCTTGCCGCCTTCCGATATGTAGGCCAAGCATCCAGAGTTTTCTCAGCAGCAGCAGTTCTCCTCCTCGGTTGGCATTAGCGCACAACGATTGCAGGTACACCAGGTGGAGACGCCGTCCATGCGACTAGACCCAGGCTCTTGATCTGTTGAATCGTCCTCCCAACTGTCGTCCGAAGCCCCATCGTTTCCGCATCTTTCTCTTTCCAGTAATTCCTCCTTGGAATACTCGGGCTTGTACTGGTAGGGCATTATTGTTGCCATTGTGTGGTAAACAAACAAAAATTATTTATAGCGATGGTACTGGTATCTGTTCACACGGGTTACAAGCAACGAAGGTAGCTGTCCAGAGCACAGAAACAAGTCACAGAATACTCAAAGAAATACAGTGAGAGGAATGGACTAGAAAATCTGCTGTTGCGTGTTGTGAAACGGTCTGTTTATACTTATTGAGGAAAGAGGCGTCCTGCCATTTCCATGGCGACACGTCATTAGCTGAAGCGCAGAGAACGTTGACACAAGAAGTGCTTTGGCGTTGTGAAATGGGCGGTACGCGTCTAGTGTTGTCAGGCTCTGGGACGGGGGATATGATTTAGTACCGCAAAGGCAGGTCACCCAGGGCGATGCAGCAAGTGATAAGATTTTCACAAGATGGCCGCGCCCTGCTGCCTGATTTTGCTTGTGTTCAAGAGACAAAAACTCCAGTAAGGTGCATAGGACATTTTTGTACGATCGATCGACTTATGGTTAAAAAACACATGGCCGAACCATAGGGACAATAATATTTCTGACCGCACCATTCCTTTAAGCAGATTTAAAATCAATAAGTTCTTAATTAGAGTCCACAAATCCACCTTTGTATTGTTCAATTTTCAAACCGTAAAGTATGTGCAAGAGTGTAAATATATATATTGGGCCTCATTACGACCCAGGCGGTAAGTTACCGCCTGGGCCGTCACTTTACCACCATGGCGTAAACTACGTTTACGCCATGGTGGTTGGCGGACTTACCGCCCCATTCCGACCTTGGCGGGGCGGTAAGTCCCCAATCCCCATTTACCCTTCCCCATTCCCATTTTTGCCCCATAGGGCATAATGGGAGTGGGGAAGGCGTTAATTACGCCACCGTAAATTACGGTGGCGTAATTAACTCCATGGTCCCTTAGCGCCATGGATTTTAACACCCGCTAAAAGCGGGTGTTAAAAGCTCCATGGCGCTAAGGGACCTCGTAATTGGCGGTAAGGGGTCGGCGCAGCTAACGCTGGCGTAAACCCCTTACCGCCAGGGTCGTAATGAGGCCCATTGTCTTACAAATAAGTCCCCAAACGGTCTCTTTTATCACCAGGTTCTTCCTCTCTGTATTATGGACTTTTCCCTCCTTCCTTCCTTATATCGTTACTAGCGTAAAGTACCCATTCTCTGAACAGGTTCGGTGGACAGACATGACAACACTCTCATCAACTATTGAAAATCAATGATCCTGAAGGTCACTGTTCTGATTTGCTTATCGCTTCATGTGCTTTGCACTCTGAATTAAACTTCAGTGAGAATGGGTGTGTGTGGCTGGCTGACATACCCCGGAGCAGATGTTGCTGGGAGGCGAGAGTTGGTGTGCTGCTGCATACTGGGACCTACTGGGCTCTCTCCCCACCTGTTGCCTCACCCTGGCATAGTGCAGTTTGTTGCAGTGCATGCAATGTAAATGTCCCAGAAACCGTGCATTTTAGGGTTGAGGACCTGTCGTTCTACCACCACATTGATGTTTTGCTGATTTTAGGCAACCGTCTCATGTGTGAAGATGCTGAAATCTGGGGAAAGGGATTGGACATCTCAATGTTATGTAGCCAGTCATGTCCGGAGGGTCCTAACAGATAACTATGCAAAATTTGGTGCAGATTGGTGAAATGGTGTGGAATTGTATAAGGAACAACGTTCCGCCAAGCCCCAAACCCAGAAACAAATTCAGAGTTTTGCTGAAATCCAGGGAAAGAGGCTGGGTGTCCTCATGTCATGTAGACAGTATTGCCCGGAGGGTCCTAACAGGTACCTATGCAAAATATGGTGCAGCTTGGTGAAATGGTGTGGAATTGTATAAGGAAATTTGCTTCGCCAAGCCACAAACCCACAAACAAATTCAGAGTTTTACTGAAATCCGGGGAAAGAGGCTGGGTGTCCTCATGTCATGGAGCCAGTAATGTATTCAAGGACCTAACAGGTAACTATGCAAAATTTGGTGCAGATTGGGAAACAATGTGGAATTTTATAAGGAACAACGCTGTGTCACAAACCCAGCCACCCACACATTTTCACTTTTATAAATATAGATTATGTACCCAGCAGTTCCTGCACAATGCCGTTCTAAATTTGCCTCCAGCCTTCGTTTGGAATAGGAAGTCAGATGTCACATTTTTGAATTAATCATAGTCTACAAGTCACTTCTAATTAATGGTAGCTGTAGTCTTTTCCTGGATTCAGTTTTCTGACTCAGTGACGGCTGCATGCGGATGAATACTTGATAGGTAGACAGGCCAGTGGGGCTGGGTCCATCACCAACTTCTGTCTTCAGGGTGAATGATTCATCTTGGCACAGTTGGGCTTAGGGAGGCTGGTGAGATTGTGGCCAGTCTGTGGGGCTGGTATAGAGTCCTTCCTAGCTCTGGGAGTGGTAGTAGGGTGAGCCTTTCACTCTATTGGGGAGGATGAATGGACCTGGGCAGTCCTGGGGAAGTAAGGCTAGCAAAACAGGCATACCTCTCAACTCACACGCATTTGGCGGGTGTCACCCGCCAATTAGGCAACTCTCTCACCCGCCAAGCTCCCTCCACGCCCATAGGAATCAACAGGCGTTCATACGCCAAATGATTAAAAATCGGGTGTTTTCACCCGCACAGGTGCCATGAAAGGTTGAGATCTATGAACAGGGCAGCATCCATATCTTTGCGGCTGTCCTGTAGTGTGTCAGTACCCTACTTGTACAAACAGTATCGTACAAAAATGTCGACTATATAATGCCAACTTGTACATTACTGCACTTATGTCCCACACCAAAATTCTGACTGAAGTCGCAGTCTGAATTTTGGTACGGGGGCAAAAGCTTTTATTGCTTTATTGAAAAGCAAAAACCAAAAAAAAAGAATCCTATTACAGTAAATAACGGGAGCGGAGGTTGTGGGGTGTCCATTGCTATCCATTAGATCGATAGCGTGGGACAATAAAGTTAAAAAAAAAGAAAAGTACCCTGCAGCGCCAGTTCCGAGCCATTTGGAATGGAACTGGCACTTGACACCACGGCGGCACACATAGAAGTGTGCTGCCTGTACCGCCGAAAAGGTAAGTAGGGAGCAGACGGGGAGCCACGGGGAATGGAACTGGCACCACAGGGGCAGAGAGGAGTCGGCGGCACACATAGAAGTGTGCTGCCTGTGCCGCCAAAAAGGTAAGTAGGGAGGGGACGGGGAGCCACGTGGAAAGGAACTGACACCAGAGGGACAGAGAGGAATCGGCGGCACACATAGAAGTGTGCTGCCTGTGCCGCCGATAAGGTAAGTAGGGAGGGGACGGGGAGCCACGCGGAATGGAACTGACACCACAGGGGCAGAGAGGAGTCGGCGGCACACATAGAAGTGTGCTGCCTGTGCCGCCGAAAAGGTAAGTAGGGAGGGGACAGGGAGTCACGTGGAACGGAACTGACACCACAGGGGCAGAGAGGGGTCGGCGGCACACATAGAAGTGTGCTGCCTGTGCCGCCGATAAGGTAAGTAGGGAGGGGACGGGTAGCCACGTGGAATGGAACTGGCACCACAGGGGCAGAGAGGAGTCGGCGGCACACATAGAAGTGTGCTGCCTGTGCCGCCGAAAAGGTAAGTAGGGAGGGGACGGGGAGCCACATGGAATGCAACTGACACCACAGGGGCAGAGAGGAGTCGGCGGCACACATAGAAGTGTGCTGCCTGTGCCACCGAAAAGGTAAGTAGGGACGGGACGGGGAGCCACGGGGAATAGAACTGACACCACAGGGGCAGAGAGGAGTCGGCGGCACACATAGAAGTGTGCTCCCTGTGCCGCCGAAAAGGTAAGTAGGGAGGGAACGGGGAGCCACGTGGAATGGAACTGACACCACAGGGACAGAGAGCACTCAACGGCACACATAGAAGTGTGCTGCCTGTGCCGGCGAAAAGGTAGGTGGGGAGGCGGGTTGGGGATGCAGGCAAAGGTGATCAATGTGATCATTGCGCCGCGCTGTAATGGAAGTCAGCATTTTATTGGTCGACCTAATGGGCGTATGGCTGGCGCAGTGATCACATAGATCCGTACAAGCAGGAGGTTGAAGTGCTGCTGTGACCATTCACTCTTTTTTTAAAATGAATTCCTAAATTTCTAATGCAGTGTATGGCCGACCACGGTCATTGCAGGGGGCTGGAAGTGATGGCTTAGCCAGCTCCCCCTCCAACTGCCAGGCAGAGCCTCTCAGTGACCTACGCTGTTACTCCAAACCCACTGCAAAAGGCGTGTTGGACTGTGTCAATGATCTTGGTTCGTTCCCCACAGAAGCAGGGGAAGCTGTGGTAGGCCCCTTCAGTTTTAGTTTCTTGGAAATCGATGCCAGGCTGTCCGAGGGTATTGTTACTTTTATTTGCTGTTAATTGTTCACTGATGTCTCAGAGGAACAGAGAACAGGCAGGGACACGTTGATGAAAGGATTTTACACATGTTCAGCTCTTTGAGTAGTGAGGCAGCAGGCATTTCGTGAGGCCGTGCACAGTTTGCCAGTTTACTAGTTGTACTGGCAGCAAGAAAGGCTGGATACACACAGCTCCCTCCCGGCCAGCCACCCTCATTTTTCTCTACAATATAATAGGACCGTTTCTATTTTATTTCCTCTTGTGTACGGGAGGGCTTGAGACTATCCAGAAAAAAGCAGTTCTTTATTTTTAACGGCATGATATGTGCCAATGGACATCGCCTGGGAGAACGGCTCTCTGCATAAGAGGGAGCAAGAGTGGATTTTTGGTTTGGTTGCAGATACTCTTACTCCCCTAACAGAACGGGCGGCAAGAGAGTTCCCGATACGTTTTTGCTTTTATAGAAAAGAGAGGCTTGAAACTGAACTCAGTGGGCCTCCTTACGAGGTTGGAGGTAGCTTGCTGGTTTTACCGGCAAGTCTACCTCCAAACTCGCATCCGGGTCCGGCACCTGTGAATGGGCAATTACCGGGCTATTCCGGCCCAGCCGGACCCGGTAATTTACCTTTTGCGGGTGTCGGGCCCGGTACATCCCCATTCCCATTGAGTCCCGTAGGGCTCAATGGGAATGGGGAGGGTGGTAGCATCGGTACCGTTAATAACGGTACCGATGCTACCATCATGTTCTGTTCTCGGGTGCTGGTATGTCCACCAGGCCAGTCTGCAAGAGCACCCATTAGCAGAACTCCTAGTATGGCGGTACAGTAGCAACGGTGCCGGTAGCGATGCCAGCGCCGTTGTTGCCTTACCGCCATACTTGTGACTTTTATTACCTTCTATCACCAAAGCCAGCGATATTACCCAATTTGTTCATCTACTTTTGTTTGTTGTTTTTTTTTTAACCTAATTACGGGTGTACGTTTTTACCTTCTTCCCTTTTGACCTACTTACTTCAACATGAGGAGTGGTGGCTGCAGGGGTGGCCCCCGCTCCTCATGTTCAGGTAAGTAGGTCAGTAGTGGGTTGTCGGTTTGTGCTTGTGCTAGTCCTGACCCTGCCCTTGGCTGTTCCTTGCCCTTGCGATCACCTGGTTGTTCTCTGTTACTGCTGCTTGCTCACCTTTCTCTATTCCTGCCTCCCTGGTGGCGTAGGGTGGTGGCTACGTGTCTGCACTGTTCCTGTGTGTGGGTCTGGTCCTTCTAATATTTATTATTTTCTTGTGTTCCCACTGGGCGTGCTGCTTTGTCCTGCAGCCACGTGTATTTATTTGTTTGCTGTTTGTTTTTTGTTGTTTTTGTGTTGTTTTTTTTGGCCGGCTGATGCAGAATATGTTCAGTGTCCGCCCCTCTCCCTGGAACGGGTTCCAGTCTGTACCTCGCGCTGCTTTGCTTCTGCAGCCACGTGTGCAGTGTTAGTTTGGTAACGCTTTGTGTTTGTTCTGGTGTGGGCTGGGCTTTCACCACGCGCTGCTTTTTGTGCAGCCTCGTGCGTAGTGTCAGGTCTGGTATTGTGCTCTGATGTCCCTTCCTCTCCCGTCTTTTCCGACTGTCATGCTCTACTTACCAGCGGTGATGCTGGGTCTTCCACACCCTTTGCTGCAGTAGCCTGTCGTTCTTGGATGTGAACATACTTGTGTGGTGTGCATGCTCTTGTCCCTCCATCCAGCCGTCCCACTCTCCTTACCGGTGGCAGTGCTGGGTCGTCCTCGCCCTCCGGATCGTTGTCGGTTGTGCCAGTGTGTCACTCCACCAGTCGTCTTCTTCCTCACATGCTGGGTCCTCCGAACCCTCTTCTGGGTCCTGCTCACCCACCGGTCCTCATCCAATGCACCGTCCGGATCTGCTGGATTTGCAGCGGTCTTCCTGCGTGGTCCCAGTCATCGACTCCCATAAGGACTTATCAAGCCCCAAGGGAGTGTCCCAGAGCCTCTTGGACTCAGTCCTGGCACCGTTGGCGCCAGGCTCATAAGATGGGATGAAGCACGTGGAACTACTTGCCCAGTCTAGGGAGGCTGAGCCTTTCAGCTTTCTCAGGGTGTGGTTAAGGGACTATTTTACTTGAAGAACAGGGTGTGGTAAAGGGACTACTTTACCTGGAACTACTTGCAAGGCTATTTAAGCCATGCCCTGAAGGCAGAACACGCTTCACGTTATTCTGCACTCCTGCAGCGTAACGCTGACCGTGTCTGTCCTGTTCTAGAACTTCTACAGCCATGCCTGTTCAGAAGTTCATCCATCGGTACCTAGAAGGAGAAAGACAAGAGAAAACAAAGTCAGTACAAAAGCAAGCCTTACCTGTAGCATCCTTCCATCGGTTGCTTCTTCAGCCGCTCCCGGACCTCCGCATCAGCTGAAGGGAAGTTATTCGTTCAGGCCGCAGGACGCACTCGGGTTCAGCATTCTTCCGGAGCATCTTCAGAGCGGTTCTTCCATTCTTCATTCCGGCGCCACGTCGCTTCTGCAAAAAGGAGAAGAAACAACAGGTTAGTCGCGCACGGAAGGGAAAACAGTATTTTAGACTTACAGTGCCTCACTCTTGCGCTTCAGCTCACCTGAAGGAAATCTGCTCAGCATCTTAAAACTATTTGAATCTCCATTCTAAATCCATTTGAGGCCGGCCTGAAAGAAAAGACTTTAAACACCTATACCAAGCAGCTATTGGCATAGAGACTTACCTGTTTGACCCAGCTCTCCAAGACTCGGCAACCACTCATCGGATCAGTGAAATAACTCGATCCAGGGAAAGACTGTATTAATCGCGCCCTTGCTAGATTGAAGGACGGAGAGTCTACCTTACAAAATTCTAAGACAAACGCCTCGTGAGGGTGATAACAAGGGAGAAGTCGCAGCAGCACCATCAACCACGCAGTACCACGCCAGCGCAGATATCATTCGTGCAGCCACGTGCTACGCCCCCATGGAGACCAGGTGAGCGTGACATTAGCGTCCACTGGCTTCTTTGTCTCCGCTCAGCTCCACGATGGGTGCTGCTTACCCACAGTTACGGTTTCCTTCTCCCATGTGGTGGCGATATCCTGCACCGTGGGAACGATTCACTTCTCGTTGCCAGTTATTAGGCCCCACTAACAGCCCCAATAATGGATACAAGAGACAGGGAACTGTCCAACCTTCACTTTATTTCTCCTTACAACTGTCAACTCCCTCCCTCGCCCCTCCCCTTCCTCCCTCCTCTAGCTACCTCCCCTCATCCCCAGTCCACCCTCCTTAAAGGAGCCATCCTTCTTTCTCCACTGTAACAGTGGGGGTGTACCCTGCTGTCTTTATAATGGAGGTGGGGGACATAAATTGCTTGAGCCCCCGTTTTCAGTCAACGGTCAAAAGGGGGCCCGAGCAGTTTTACTGCAGGCAGTCTGCCCGCGAACAAAACATTTGTGGGCAGATCATATACATCTCGCCCTCACATCAGAGGACTATCTTTTACTGTCTGCAAAGGCTCAGAGCGAGTACAAGGGATCCGCAGCTCTCACTTCTGCTATAAGTCTTGGTGGCTCTGATGCACACAAAGATTGCACAATGCGCATTTTAGAGCACGGGCTGGGCTGAAGTGAACACAGAGGGCTCTGTTCTTAATTTTTAGATCAAGGGCGTCTCTCGCCCAGGTGTCTGAAGCCAAGGGCTGACAAAGAAAAGGACAATTCCTTTTTGGACCTGAAATGGCTGACGAAGAAAATAGCAATTCCTGTTTGGACCTAAAAGGGCTGACGAAGAAAAGGGCATTCCTGTTTGGACCTGTTCGGACCAGGTGAACCCAGGGCCCAAATCCCTGCTCAGACAGCAAGTAAGCATGCACCAACATGTGTTTACTCCCTCTGTTCCCACAGGCCATCCCCACACCCTCTGGTTCCCCTGTGATGTTCCCTTGTGCCCCACCTCCCTTTTCGCACACAGGTGTTGCCTTTTTTGCTTGATTCTTCTATCCTGCTCCCCCTCGCCTCTCAAGCCTACTTCTGCAGGAGTCTGTCCTAATACATTTTGGTTTCACCATCACCATCTTGTGGCCAATGCTGGATTTGACTTTCACGGACTTCATTGATTCACGTTGCGTCACCCTTTCTCAACTCTCATGCTGGACTTCCTTTGCATCTTGTACTCATGGTGGCCCTGAATCATGCTGTTCCCATCTTCATCTTGTATCCTGGCTTGCAACATTATGTGTTACTACTGACTTTTGCAATTGTATTCGCTCTCCCCTCCTGCTTCTCCACTCTTTTTGACTGTTTACTCTCTGTTCTCTACTCTTCCTTTCTCCATTTCCCTATCTCCTCCCCTCCTCCCCTTACTTCTTCTATGCACTTACTCTATAGGAATTGTCCCTGGACCTAGTATGATAGCAACCTTGTCAGTCTGCTCCTCCCCTCCCCTTAGTTGCCCCTCCAACCTCCAGCAGTATCTGAAATGGCGTCAGACTATAGTAACTTGTTTTGTTCCTCCCATCCCTTTCTGCACCCCTCTCCCTCACCTTTTGTTTTTCTCCGGCTCTGCCAGAAATGTCATCAAGCCTAGTACGGTAGTCTCATGTTTCCATTTCCTTCCTACTCTCCCCCTCCCTTCCTTATCCATGTCTTAGCTCTTGCACTATCTGAAATGTCGTCAGGGCGAGTACGATAGTTAATTTCACATCCTTACTGTTCATGGTCTGTAAGAATGTCATTGTATTTTCCCTTGTTCCCTCCCTTGCCCTGAAGCGCTTTGAAACACATTGTGTATAGGCGCTATATAAATAGACTATCATATCATATCATACGGCGGTCCTTGCAGGGAGGTGACAGGATGACTGAGGTCAACATTACCTCTGATCTTCAAGTGTCCTTTCTTCTCCCTCCGAACACCAAGGCTTTCCCTTCTCAAGGCAGCCAGCGTGCTACACCACATAACGCTGCCTGCATAGGGGTGACAGCTGAAAGTTACAAAGTTTATCTCTGAAGTGCAAGGCGTCCCCCAGCTGGTACATACCATGGTCAGCCTGACTTACATGTGCTTGGTTTTCAGGAACAATGTTCTTTATACATACAGTTAAGTGAAAACAGTGAACGCATAATGTATTAGTTACAATCATTGCATTTAAGGGACACTTTATATTTTTAAGCCACTACACATACAGACCCGTTTATTAAAATAGCTGTATCAAATTAGTGTTCACACTAAACATGTGTCTTTGTCATTAGTTCAATGTTTCCTTTCGCAGGGAACAGTAGATATTAAAATATCATGATACTAAAAACATACAAGAGTATAACTTTTCACAATTTTGTGACCCTGATTGTAATGGGGTTATATTTGCACGTACCCAAGACTCACCATGGCCATGCAGTCACCAGGAAGTGCCTCTTGTTGTAAGACACACCCATTAGCAATCATGGAAACAGATCCACACTCACAGGTCACACGCTGCCTGCTGACAATCAGTTTTCTCAAGGGCCTCATTGGACAAAAAACAGCTTTGAGTCTTTTTCATGCTTAAATAATACAACCATAACCCAATGGCATTAGACACTACTATTACCTTTCAGCTAATTCAAATGTATGCCTTTCTTAACACTCACCCTAAATGCAAGAAATTGCCTCCTTTGGGGGTGAGGGTTCCTCATGAGGTCAACCAACAGATCACAATGGTAACCATTATCTTACCTTTGGTAACGTAGACCGAGCGCAAGGCAGTAAAGGTGCAACCAGTTCTGAAACGTTCACAAAGAAAGTACAATAAAATAAATCTTTCTTCAAACCAAGTTACACAGCATAGCCAAGCGTATTATCTAGTCATCATGACTAGAGTGCAGAGAAAAGCTACAAACCACTACAAAAGGTAGCACATGCTAAAATAACCCGGACTGTGTCAGTCTAAAAAAAAACTAAACACCCCTAGAGCGGAAAGAAATGCATGATAATTGGTTGGCCGAAGACCAACCGCCTCATTTAAAGTGTTAAGAATATATGCTCATTAGTCATTACCTAGTTACAAGCTTAACCAGAGTGCGGCCATTTTAAGATGACCAGAATCGCCATTTTGGTTTCTCTCTCTGTTTTCTCTAACACTGCTACTTTGCCTCATGTAAAACTGCTTTGCTGAAGATATTATTCCGCTTCAATGGTCCAAGGTTACTAAAGACATGTTGAAACATTACACTGGAGAGCCAGACAGAAATGCCCGGTTCCCTCCAGCATATATCCTTGAAGGCAAGGAGCAAGGCATTTTAATCAGTACACGGATGCCAGTGAGTCTTCTTAAAAGAATAGCAATGCACAAAACTAATATTAAAACTAATATTAAAGGGTTTGAATTATGTTCTTCTTTACGGCCCCCCTTCTGAGCACTCTGATGCCCCAGAGAGCAAGCTGACCTCTAGAGCGTGAATCGAAACCAGGAGATAGTAAGGCCTGGAATGTGCCAGTCCCCCTACGCGCAGCTTGTCCATGAAAACAGAAGCGCTGTGTTCTCACAAATAAAGAATATTGTCTGTAAATTCGAGATTGCAAACTGTTAGTAAATATGGTGATCTAAAGTGTCAAATTCGTCACCATGGTCAATCATCACCTCCACTTCAAAGGGAATAAATTAGGGGCGGCATCGAATGTGTCACATGTGTCATTACTGATTGTAAGATGCTCATTTTGTATATATGTAACTGATGTACGATTTTCGCTCTCTTGCGTCCCGCCGAGGTCTGTTAGACACACGTCGCGGGGCGTGGGACCATTTGGCCAACTGGAACTATTTGTTTTGCAATAAACCCTTGGGAATACAACCTCGTGTCTGGCGTATCAGTTCATGTGTGGTGATTGTGCCTTGTTTCCACATCCGAGGGTCCCTCAGGGGCCCCTTCACGATGGCGCCCGAACAGGGACCCTCCCTCACTTGTTCCATCGTGTATGTTGCAAATTGATGAAAGCAGCAAGAACGGCGAGGACGGCAGCGATCGAGCCGGGATCAAGAGGTGTCCGGGGCGCCCTGCGAAAATGATGAGACTCCTTTGCAGATCTGCACACAGCTGATCCCTGATCGACGTGCCTGGCCAGCGAACAAGGGGGCGAGGGTCCCGAAACGAGGAAGAGCAGAGATACGCAGACACAACGTCATTGGTTGCGTCAGTATACGGACGAATTGTGTCTTGAAAAGACAAATTGACTAATCAGGTGAGTCGTGCCCCGATTCGTAAGTAATCCTGATATTGGTTGAGAGTTGATTTTGCAAAATCAAACGCCCAAAGTAAGTTTGATTAGCCAAGGGTAAGGTTAAAACATGCCTGGGGTATTGTTCACCATACCGGGATTTTTCCGCTGCGGCGAACAATCTTTGGAAACTGGCCAGGTCGCGCCTCCTGGGGGAACGCCAGTTTATGATATGTATATGAAGTACGGTGTGGGAGCGATAATGTTTTGTGAAATTTGGCATAAGCAAACCAGAAAGCAGGAAGACCTTCAATGGCAGAGGAATGGTAGTTTTGAGATGCATCGAATAGATAACCTGGAAAAGGTTTTGATAAGTAAGAAAGCACGTCCTGTGGCACTTGATATCCTTAGGGATTGGAGGAGGGAAGTAATGCTCCGATTTAGAAGTAGAGAGAACCATGCCCGCAGGCATAAGTCAAAAGCAGAGAGAGCAGAGGAAAAGGAGGAGGAGGAGTGGTGCAATAGTTTGAGAAAGGCAAATAGACGCGACCAGTTGAATATTGAAATAATATATCCACAGAGAGAGTTACATTCATCAGATGAATTAATAAACAAAATACTAACCGAGACAAAACAAGGCCCGAGGAGTGAAACTAAGAAGACCACGTCAGTAGTCGCCACCCAACCCCCTCCTCTTGCTCAGCCTGTCCCAACTCCAATACAGCCACAGGCAGCGTTAGTAATAGCACCGCCCTTTAGTCAGCCTACCCCAAGTGTTTCGCAACCATTGCAACCCCAGCAGATCTCTCCCGTGCCCACTGCCCCTTCCACATCTCTCGCCCAAGAGGGTGCCTCTGTTCCGACTGCCCCCCCATAAGCGAATTAGAACAAAACGAGTGTGTGAGAGTGACCCGCAGCGCAATCAGTAAGGAGAGAAAGCGTGAGCTGCAAGAGCAAGCGGAAATGTATATAGACGAGAACAATGGGACGGCCACGTTAGCGTCAATACATGACTTCAGGAGGAGTAATGAAAAACAGGTATTGTTGGAATGCATGGGGGAATATTTGTCGGCACAATGGAAAAAGTTAGTTGGGAAGTTACCACCTCAGCGATTGTTGGATTTAAATGCATTGGCCTGTTGTAGAGGGAGAGATGAGGAAATAGAAGAGCATGTGAAGCGACTGTTTGAATTGAAGAATGAACTTGATGAAGAATATTCTAAGATACTCGCCACACCGGGGTATAGGAAGAAAGCAACAGGGTTTTATATGCAGAAATCTTTGCCACCACCGGTTAGGTGAAAGGCAAAGACTGCGAGTGTGTATGCGGGAAACAATGAGATGGATGTCAAGCCCAAGGTGAAATAAATTAGATATGTAATGAGTACCCTTTGCAAATAAGAATAGAAGCCCTGCGAACAATAGTGGGGGTCTTACTTCAGCAGGTAGCAGGACATAACAGGGGAATGGGAAATGTGCAGAGCAGGGGCAATTTGAATATGCATCGAGGGCCTCTGGGGTTAAACCAATGTGCATATTGTAGAGAGGAAGGACACTGGCGGGCACAATGTCTGCACTTGCAAAACAGAGGCGGATATGGTCAGAGAAGACAACATAGAGGGCATCCAGGAAACAATGGCCATAATAGAAACCATATGCAGCAGCACCAGAGTAGTAAAGGGAATGGTGCACAGAATCAGGGCCAGGCGCCAAATCAAAATGCCTTTACTCAGAGTCAAAATCCTCAGGCCGGACAAAATGGAAACAGAGGAAGAGGCGGGAATATTTTTGATACTCGGACAGGTGCATACTATAGTAACAGTAGTGATTACACCTTGGATGATGTGTTGTTACCCCAATAGGACAGGCCAGGACAGGGGTCGGAACCAGTATCCATTCCCTTGAATCAGAAAGGACCCTACGTAGAAATGAAAGTTGGGAATGAAGAGCATAGATTCCTCGTAAACACGGGGGCACAGAAGTGCTCGATAGATCATCACTTGGTTCCAGATATACCTCTGTCAGGGCGACAAAATATCTCAGTAGGGTTTGCAGGTACCCCAGTAATAAATCCTGAGTCCAAACCAATAGCAGTGACAATAGGGCCTTTTACTGAACATTGTCCATTTCTTTTGACAGAGAATTGTGGGGAAAATCTCTTAGGATTGAATCTATTGAAAAAGCTAAGTGAGCTTATCCACTGCACACCAGATGGGGTATTTTTGACTATTTCTCCTCAGAGTGGGCCGACTTCTGAATTTGTGACAAAATCTTTAACAGGGGAATTGAGTGAGGTGCCAACTTGTATTTGGGCCGTGAATGACAATGATGTGGGATGCTTGAAAATAGAGCCAGTGAAAATTGTTTTAAGAGAAGGAGTAACGCTACCGCGTATTCCACAGTATAACATTTCAGCAGAAGGGGAAAAAGGATTGAAAAGTATTGTTTCTGATTTGGTGAAATTGGGAGTGATCGAAGAGATTACAGGCAGTATATGTAACAGCCCCATTCTTCCAGTGTATAAGAAAGGGGGTAATGAGGTAACCGTTTCATAATTGATCTCCGTGCACTAAACAAAGTAGTAGATCCCCAATTCCCGTTAGTGCCAGATGTCACTACGATTTTGACAAGGATCCGTGCTTCGGCAGAATACTTTAGTGTTATCGATCTGACGAATGCTTTCTTCAGCATTCCAGTACACAAAGAAAGCAGGTATTTATTTGCTTTCACTTTAGGAGGATGATAATTCACATTCACACGCATTCCACAAGGCTATACTGAAAGTCTGAGCATATTCAGTAGAGCATTGAAAGAACAGCTAGACATGTTAGAATTACCGGCAGACTGTGTGTTGCTACAATACATTGACGATTTACTAATCGCTGCTGACACGGAAGAGATTTGTGAAAAAGGTACTGTTTTATTATTGACTCCCCTAGCTGTGCATGGCCATAAAGCAAGCTTAAAGAAATTCCAGTACTGTCAGAAGGAAGTAGCTTATTTGGGTTATCTACTTTCAAAGGAAGGGAGAAGATTAATGCCAGAGAGGATAGAGAGCATTTCTGGTATGCCTATTCCAAAGACGCAGAAAGGAGTGAGAGCTATAATCGGGATGGCTTCATATTGCCGTCAATGGATTGTGAACTTTGCCTTAATTGTAAAACCAATGGTGGAATTGACAAAAAAGGATGCTGTGATGCCTTTCAGTGCAATGAAGAATGTCAGAAAGCATTTGATTCGCTAAAAATCATTTTGAGTTCTGCTCCAGTTTTGGGCACACCGAATTATGAAAAGGTTTTTAGGCTGTTTGTGCATGAGAGCGAAGGATGTGCGTTGTCTGTCCTAACACAGGAACAAGGTGGAAGAAATAGGCTGTGCGGTTATTTTTCTTCCGCGCTGGGCCCTGTACCGCCTGCACTACCACGATTTTTGCAAGCTGTTGCAGCGGCTGCTGCGTCAGTGAAACAAACTGAAGGCATGGTATTGGGGCACACTTTCATTTTACTGGTGCCACATGCCATAGATGTTCTACTCAATAGAAGGCAGATGCAACACCTCACCTCTGCTAGATTGACTAGATATGAAATTGTATTGTTCGCCCCCCACATCCAAATTATGAGGTGTAGCGCTTTGTATCCAGCAGAATTAATGCCAATGCCCGGGGAAAATATTGATGAGACTGAATCACCTCCCCATGATTGCTTAATGGTTACTGAGGAAGAAACAAAAGGGAGAATTGATCTACATGATACGCCATTAAAAGAACCAGGTGGAGAATTGTTTTGTGATGGTTCTTGCTTTAAATTACCTGATGGCACATCAACCGCCGCATACGCTATCACCACGTTAAAAAGCATCGTGGAGAGTAAAAGATTCCCATACAACTCTGCCCAAGCAGCAGAGATTATTGCCTTAACAAGGGCTTGTGAAATTTCAGAGAACTTGAGCGTAAATATCTACACTGATAGCCAGTATGCCTTTGGTGTGGTTCATAACTTCGGGCGACTGTGGGCCGAGAGAGGTTTCCTAACATCACATGGGGCTAGAATTCCACATGGCCCTTTGATTGTATGATTACTGTCTGCACTTACGTGTCCAAAGTACCTGGCGATAGTGAAATGCGAGGCGCATAAAAAGGTGACATGCAAAGTGGGAGAAGGAAACGCATTTGCAGACCGAATTGCGAAACAAACTGCCACTGATTTGAATACAAAAATGTTAACAGTACAATCGGAGGAAGTCCCCTGTATGATAGAAAATGGAATTGTAACTGAGAGATGCAGGCGGAAGCTACCGCCGACAAAATACAGGGATGGGCCAAGGGCTTTGCAGAACTGGACTTGGAAGGTTATTGGGTGGACAAGAAGAGCGGGAATTGGATGTTACCGAATGCTTATGTAAATGCGATGGTAACAATGGTTCACAGTCCCACCCACATCTGTGCGAAGAAAATAGTCCAACATTTATCCACAGTCTGGGAAAATCCTCTCATAAAAAAGAATGCCGAAAGGCTAGTACAGAACTGCATAACGTGCCTACAGCACAATGTGGGGAAGGGAACGGTGACTCCAACAGGAAGTTTCAGACCTCCCTCTATGCCATTCGAAGTGATCCACTTTGACTTCATAGAAATGGAGAGATGCCAAAACCTGAAGTATGTTCTGGTGATCATATGTGCATTCAGCAAATGGGTGGAAGCGTATCCATTGAAAGACTGCACAGCCATGAGCACAGTGAAAGTAATGCTAAAAGAGTATTTCTCTCGCTTCGGTCTGCCCCGTGTCATATGGTCGGACAATGGTCCGCATTTTGTAGGTGCAGTAATATCGCAGATTTGTGCATGTCTCCAAATCGATAAGCGATTCCATTGCTCTAGGCATCCCATGAGTGCCGGACTTATTGAACGTCATAACGGCATCCTGAAATCCAAAATAAGTAAGATTTGTGCAGGCAGCAAGCTAAGTTGGGTAGATGCATTGCCAATAGCGTTACTGTGTATGCGAACATCAGTGCAAGCCAGAACTGGGCTCTCCCCATATGAAATCATAGTGGAGAGACTGGCAAATGTGTGGTGTGCACCCCAGCCGAAAAGAATGAGAGAGGTAGAATACCCTGTAACCAGCATTTACTGTAATCTGTTGGTAAACAAACTGCGTTTGTTTCATCAGCAGGTGCAGGAGGCATTACCGGTGCGGTACACTGGCCCAGGACATGCATTGGAGCCAGGAACCTGGGTGCTGATTAGAAATGATGAGCGGAAAACATCGCTGGTATCCAGGTGGCGTGGGCCCTACCAAATCCTTTTGACCACGCAGACAGCGATACGCGTGGATGGGCGGAAAGCTTGGATCCACGCCATGCACGCCAAGAAAGTCCCACCGCCATTTGACACTTCGACTGATCGGGACAAAGACCAGAAAGAGACAGCAGCGGCTCCAGAAACGAAAAATGCAATTGCCAGTTCTTTGCCACAGAAACTGCCTGATCCTGAAACAAAGCCTGATGAGATTGCCATAAAAGAGGCAGGACAAAGAGTGCCCCAACGTTGTCGAGCAGATTCTGCATCACTGCTGGCCGATATCAAGTGTATACCTCTGTCGCCCACCATCTTCTGTTGCACTGCAGCCTGCATCGTCGCCTGGGCACTCATCATCATCTGCCATTGTGCCCCAGGCTGACTCCAAGCTTGAGACCAGAAGTGCACCCGCACTATTTGTCGACCACACGATACCGGGAGCAAATTGGTATAACCTACGGAGCAGAAAAAAGGAGTGATCACATCTTCATCTTTTTGTGATTTTATTGCCTCTGTTTCCTATTCTCGGATGAAGTAGGAACCGGAGGCCTAGAGGAGAATGGCGTGAGAGTTGTGCAAGCCAGACAGCTCAACAAACACAACTCCTTGGTGCTAAATCCATGTGTTCGGAACCCGAGTGAACAAGCGGGGCGCACATGGTACAAAGGCAACTGCTCTGAAACTCTAGAGCAATGTGTGAATGCACAGAGATCTTGCCAAATGAGTAAGCAATTCAGGCTGGTAAGAACTGGCATCGAGAGACTGTAGACATTTATCGAACTCTTTAACATCCTAAAACGCGCATCATCAAGAGATATTCACGACGAGCACAGTAGAAGAAGAAGTACGAGAAAAAAAAATGTTGGAACCAGCAAATGTTCCCACCTGCACCAATGCTGATAGCGAGTTAAACAAAGTACATAGAAAGGTGAAAAGGGACATAGTCGAAAGAATTGTATGCTTGGTTTAGCAATAATAATGTGTATAATGAGTATATTAGGCCCAATATTGACCATATCAGTATTATGGTACCTAGAAGATATGCACCCCTTGAGGTACTGTTGCCTATTGTGAACATTTCCATGACGGAAAGCCCAGTTCATGTGATTTCCTATACCTTGTCCCCAATGGAAGAGAGACATAGGGAAGGATACAGGAACAACACATTGTTATTGATAATGAACATGACACACTCAATACTAAGAAAGAACAACTGTTGGGTTTGTGCCCAATTGCCCCAGCATGGTGGTAAGGGAATAGGATGGTATGTACAGCCCCTGCCATTGACTTCTGCATGTTATGCTTTTCTGAGTGCCCTATATTATGGGAAAAGGAAGGAAAGTGAAACTGGTCACTTAGACAAGACAAACATGAATGAGTTGGAAGAAGTGATTATGAAATCGGTGGGTTGCTCCATATTCCATAAAAGACGATTAATTACACCAGCAATAATGCCACAGGATAGATTGTCTGTACCTTATAAATCTTCTGTGATCATGTTCCACATGAGCCCAGAGGGGAATAAAAAGCATATCCTTGGTTACCTAGGAACTGGGGAGGCATGTGTTATTTAGGCTTTCTGTTTCCTGGGGTGTTTCTATCGGAAAGAGCAGACATAGCCAAATTAACAAGGTCACGACCTCGCCGGAATGTTGAAGGAGGGTTGATTGCAGAAGATACAGCAAAATCATTCATACCATTTTGGGGCCAGGCGATAAACTCTTATAACATAAGACGACTGTCTAGAATATTGGAAGAAACAATAAATGGAACCACCGACGGATTATATAATATGACTCTTGAGGAAAAAGGAATTAGATTGATGTCACTGCAAAACAGAATGGCCCTTGATATAATCTTAGTTGATTGTGGCGGTGTTTGCAAAATCGTGGGATCAGCGTGTTGCATATTTTCGAAGCGATAAGAAAATTACACATATTAAGCTCTGATCTTCACCCCCTGAAGGAGGCTGGGAATTGAACATAAGCTCCTGGTTCTGGGAAGTGTTGCGGTCCTGGGGATGGAAGCTATTTGCAATCTTAGTAGCAATTTTAGGCATATTCGTGATGTGTTGTTGTTGCATACATTGTCTCCACATAGTATGCACTGAAGTTAGTGTGGAATGTGTACAAATGGTAGATCGAAAAAACATTACTAAATCAAACACTCACAATAGTAATGAATCCTAAACCATTAAAGAATTCATGGCGATCGATATTGATAATAATAAGGAAGAGACAACGAGTGTATATGAGTCAGAGTTCGAATTAGATTCCGAGTCTGATCTAAACACTTAGTCGGGGGAGGATGCAATGTATGGATGAGGCGTTTGGCATACGGCCAAGAGGAGGGTTTGTCAGTCTAAAAAAAAATGAAACACCCCTAGAGCGGAAAGAAATGTATGATATTTGGTTGGCCGAAGACCAACTGTCTCATTTAAAGTGTTAAGAATATATGCTCATTAGACATTACATAGTTACTAGCTTAACTAGAGTGCGGCCATTTTAAGATGACCCGAATCACCATTTTGGTTTCTCTCTCTGTTTTCTCTAACGCTGCTACTTTGCCTCATGTAAAACTGTTTTGCTGAAGATATTGTTCCGCTTCAATGGTCCAAGGTTACTAAAGACATGTTGAAACATTACGCTGGAGAGCCAGACAGAAATGCCCGGTTCCCTCCCGCACATATCCTTGAAGGCAAGGAGCAAGGCATTTTAATCAGTACACGGATGCCGGTGAGTCTCCTTAAAAGAATAGCAATGCACAAAACTAATATTAAAGGTTTGAATTATGTTCTTCTTTACGGCCCCCTTCTGAGCACTGTGAGGCCCCGGAGAGCAAGCTGACCTCTAGAGCGTGAATCGAAACCAGGAGATAGTAAGGCCTGGAATGTGTCAGTCCCCCTACGCGCAGCTTGTCCATAAAAACAGAAGCGCTGTGTTCTCACAAATAAAGAATAGTGTCTGTAAATTCGAGATTGCAAACTGTTACTAAATATGGTGATCTAAAGTGTCAAATTCGTCACCATGGTCAATCATCGCCTCCACTTCAAAGGGAATGAATTGGGGGCGGCATTGAATGTGTCAAATGTGTCATTACTGATTGTAAGATGCTCATTTTGTATATATGTAACTGATGTACGATTTTCGCTCTCTTGCGTCCCCAGAGGTCTGTTACACACACGTCGCAGGGCGTGTGACCATTTGGCCAACTGGAACTATTTGTTTTGCAATAAACCCTAGATTTTTGGGAATACAGCCTCGTGTCTGGCGTATCAGTTTGTGTGTGGTGATTGTGCCTTGTTTCCACATCCGAGGGTCCGTCAGGGGCCCCTTCAACTGAAGAACACATACCTATGAGAGCAAGGTTAGTCACAGAAAAACGTCAACAACTTGAAAAAATGACGAAGCCTCTGAAATGGTGCAAATATCGCTCAAACAGGCCAAGCCAGAAGGCTGTCTTCCCCTAGGACTCCACCAAGTGAGGCAGCCCATTGAAGGCCACCTGGTTGCACTTCTTTTATTGATGCAAATTCTCTGACCGGCCCAAACCCATGAGTGCCAGTAAGTGGTCACCTTCATTGGCCACTCACTGAGGCACAAGCTTGGTCCTTCACAAAGTCTTTTCAGCTTTTTGTGGTCTCCTTCATGGTCTACTCCTGGTCTTTGTAATTGGATAAAGTACTCTGTCAATGTCCCCAGCACCGTCAGTAACCCTTCTAGAGACTAACCCTGCACTACTCGTATTTGGACTTGAAGTGCTGGCTCTGAATGCTCTGAATCCTGAACCTTCCATGGCAACCTGACAAGGGTAATTGGCAGAGTGCCCACAGCGCAGCATTGAGGCGGCTTATCCCACTATTCCCAGGGATATATTACGGGATCTGGTGCTCAAATTTTAGTAATCTGTCTACGGTGAAGCAAGAGGTCCCCCAGAATCAGCTGATCTAGTAAAACCTTCCTTGCAGTTAAAAATCCAAAGATACTGCCCCTGAGTTATTCCACAGTGGACCACCTTATAGCACGGGCAGGGGCAGAAACGAATCCAATCCCCACCCCAGTTAATGTCCATCCTCATGTTAGTATGTTCTCTACCCTACCCACACATGTATGCCGCCTTTTGGAGCAGTTTAGGAGCAAAGTGTGTACACTTTCAGATTCACCCAGCCTAAGGTACATATTAGACAGAGCGGCTCTGGAGTAGGCCGTGCTCCCTCCCGCCGCAGTAGGAAAGAGTGTGCTTGGAAGCAGGAATTGTCTTATCACAGAAACTTAGCGACACAGGCTCTGTCATTTAAGGCCTCAATTTCCTAGTGGCATCTTACAGGGGGCAGAAAATGACCAGAACATTGTAAAAAGGGTTGGAGAACACAGAGCGCATTTGGAATTTCGCACACTCTAATACATATTGCCACGCTGAATTTGACTATATAGCAGCACCCAATCCCTTGCTACTTTAGGTTTTTCAATGTCTCCTGGACCTATTGCTTCAGATTTCCCAACCATCTGGTCCGTAGACCTTCTCAGAAACTCATTTACTTTACTGCATACTTTATCCATACCTTACACCTTCCAGAACTACCTGCCCACGCCTAGAGGGAAGCGCGATTTCATAGCTTAAACTTAATCGCACCAATAACCAACTTGATATAATTGCCAGCCCAGATCTCCCTTTCTTGATTATTTGTCAAAGACCAATTCCGCAAGCAAGAACTGCACACATTTTATGAAGGACATCACACAAGTTTGCTTTTGAATGACCTTGCCTCGAATAATTCCACTCCATCTCTCACTCTTGCTTCTCCTTCAATTAGGGAGATCAGGCTGGCCCTCTCAGTGGCCGGGCTAGCCAGAGTTTCATGTACGCTTGTTCTGTATGGGGAGATTAGCATCCAATCTAAGTCAAAAGGGGCAACGCAGCAGGCCTTGTCAGGGACAAGCCACACCAAACCCCTCCCAGGACATCGTTGCCACTGGTCCTATGCTCTGCTGCGCATGACTGGAAACAGCTAGTTCCTTGCGTACCTGCTGGAGCATGGAATCCAGAGTGATGTCTACAGTGGAGGAACAACTGATTCTGGATGGTAAGAGTTTTTTTATGTAAAAGTGTATGTGTGTGTGAGTGTGTGTGTTTATTATGTAATGTATGTGTGTGTATATATCATGTAATGTGTGTGAATGAGTGCATGATGTTTGGGTGGCTGGGCGTGCTTGTGTGAGTGAATGGTGAATGGGTGCATGTGTAAATGAGCAAGTGTAAATGAGAATGGGTGCATGTGCAAATGAGTGTTCTTGTATCAAATACCTGGATTACTTACTGGTAATCTTTATTACTCCTAGTCCCCCTCTTCCCTGCCCCAGTACTTGTCTATGAAGCACCTTTCCTCATACATAAGTAATAGGATGAGGAAGAGGGACGTTGAGGGAATACTGAGCTGAGGAGTTGATTTTGGGGTTTGGAGGAGGAGTGTAGGAGCGAGAGGGTCATCAATGATAAAGCCGGCATGATAAGTATTAGTGGTTAGACTTGCATTTTGGTACAGCCATTCTAATCATTTCTTACTGTAAAGTGACATTTTTACTGGGCATCTGTAAAAAAAGTAAGCATGTTAAGTGTTATTACCTGTCTAGCCTGGCATTTGGCTGCAGCCAGTATAGCCTTTTCTTACTGTGTCATGACATATTTTCTGGGCATATATAATGAAATAAGCTTCATAAGTGTTATTACGTGGCAATACTAGAATTTTGGTGCAGCTCGTCTAGCAATTTCTTACTGTGGCTTGACATTTTGTACTGGGCATGCCTGATAATGCAATCATGATAAGTGTCATTACGTGGTAAGATTGGCATTTTGGTGCAACACATCTAGGTATGTTGTACTGTGGCATGGCATTTTTTTAATGTGCATCATCAAGGCTACAGCAAACATGATAAGTGTTAATACGTGTCTAACCTACATTGTGCAGTCGGTTTTAACATGTGTTCTTATTGTGGCATTGCATTTTTAATAGCAAAGTGGTAAGATAGCTTAGCGGGTTGAGCACTCGCTGCTGCAATCTCTATATGATCTGCAGGTTGCCGGTTTGAATCCCGGCAAAACCAACTCAGTCTTTCATTCGTCCAAAGTTGATGTATGAGTACCAACTTCAGTTGGAATGATAATTGTATTTAAATATGTGCTATGTATATAGTGCTTTGGAAAAAAGCACTATATAAATAACACATCATCATCATAAATCAAAGCATTAATGTTCCTGTGCATTGCTGGTGACTTGCATCTTTTGGATTTTTAGATACTGTAATATCGCAGCAACTGACAATGTAGGGGCTCTACTTATCATATAATGGCAGTATCTGACACGCAGTTATAACTAGCATAATATGGAAGTAACTGGCCATACAATGCTGAAGTGGCATATCTATGGCAGTGCCTCAGCCTATGTTGATTCTATTGGGTCTAACCCTATCATATTGTGACCCCATCCAAGGCATATAAAGGCAGCAACCTTATTAAAATGTGATTGGTATCTAAAAATATTCTTTGCTACTTTACTACCTATTTGGTATTTCAAAAATAATACATGTATGTACTTATTTTTTACGCTCACATGCCACGTCTGGTGATGTCACCAGTGTTAACAAGAGCAATCCAGGTCAAAGGTCACTTCCTGTGATGTCATCAGGCGTGTGATGTCACTTCCACTGCCCCTGGCATTTTGGTGAATCGACATCCCTGGTGCAGATTCCCCACAGATCTCTGTAGATCTCCTGGTTTGTGTGCATAGCCAAAGGGGATCAACTCTATGAATGTCCTCCCACCTCATGGCTCTACTCAATGTTCTCACCCTGTATTCACCACTGTGTTTTGTACAGTGCTTTGTTACTTAGTAACTAGGTTTACGATATAATAATCCTATACATTTCAAAATATATACATACAAACCACTGCTCACTTTTCCCACCTAATTACTTCATTCGTACTCTTGTTTCATAATACAAGCTTAAACAGAACTCTTAATTCATGTGTTTTAATTCCTGGCATTGATAGCACGTCATTTTACATTTAGTTTTATAAATGTAAGTGTACAAGTAACCAGAATGCAGTGCAGCTAATAATTTTCCACATTTACTTAAATGCAGAACTTTTAATTTCACATTTCCCGAGTGTGAGCCTACAGCCTCCAGTAGGTAAGGTGTAGTTGGATAATAAAGCAAGGTTGGCTTTATCACATGATATGGGAGTACTTTGCAGAATTGTGTGAGAAGAACACCCATTAAAGGAATTGTGTGCCTTTTGGTGTCCTGAAACTTATAATGACAGGGTTCGAAATTGAGTGGAGCTGGGAGCTATATAACTCCTGCTTGTAGCCTAGAAGAACCTGGTTAGTTTGACACAAACATCTACCAGGAGCTGTGTTTGGCTTTTCAAGCCCGCTGGCAACAAACACAACTATTGGAATGTAACTCTACGCAGTTGGGAAAATCTAGAAATAATCATTAGGACACATCTAGATGACATTTAAATCATGAGGTGTCATATATAACAGGCAAAATGAGAAACCTGCACCTTATGTGGGAGTTAGATTTGCAGAACGTGATGTACTAGCTCCTCGTCCCCCAGAGGTGGCTTCTGGCCACTGGTTAATGCTGGATTTCCAGGAGCAGCCTTTAGCTCCTGCTTATCCAATATGTATTTCGATCCCTGTGATAACAAAGTTAAAAACTATCAGCGGCAGAATGGCAGGAATAAATGAAGCTTCAGGAAAGCCAATAGCTTTGGTGTTTGCAGTTGTTCATTGCATTTTACATTTATAGGCATGCATTTGGCTCGCCCCATGAAGAACCAGACCAGCTCAAAGAACACCCAAGTGAGCCATCAGGCCCTGGTGGCTGATTAAATACCTGTAACATTTTACATTGGCAGCTGAGCCATGAAGCCTGCAGCTTACCTACCCTGCTACATAACCCATAAAAGACGTTTGATCTCTGTACTATCAGACATTCCATCAATAATGTTAAAACCCACCTTCAAGCCCCAGTAACCCAGGTGCATAAATGAAATCCAACTGAACCGCGTAATCCCTAACAATCTGTTTACTAGCTTTCCAAAAAGTAGATCCGTGCCATTGAACAATGAAACACAGACATACATGATGTAGGAGGCTATATCTCCATTGTCACTCCTTTATTCAGATGAATGAGAATATCGTTTTGTACCAGGACACAAACACAGTTTGCCATCCATATCAATGGAAAGAGGGCATCATCATTCATGTCAACATGCTAGTTATAGCAAACGTAAAGAACATTCATTAACATAAAGGGCATATACCCATTTCTGGCCAGGAAATATTTGAGAAGCATGCATGCCTACAATTTACCTTTGGGACAACTGAAGCAGATGCTCCAGTCAGTGATTGACTGCCTTTATAATCCACCTCAGTTCTATGCATGCCTCAAAATCTCCAATCAAGGGAGATCTCCAGTTGCAAAATGTAGACATGCCTCACACACATTCATATGCAGGTTTAAGGATGATGGTTTCCGCATAACAGTACACAGTTCTCATTGATGACATCACTGTTTATGCATTCAGTGTTCAGAGTATTTATAAATACTTTCTGTTTTCATCTTCTCTTGTGCCATTTCCACCCTGAGTAGCAACACACTTCCAAGTGAAAGGGAGGGAAAGATAGAGACGGTGAAAAAAGAAAGAGCCACAGAGACACAGACAGAAAAAGACATATGGAGGTGTGAAAAGAAGAAAAGATTGATGATGCAATACAGTGTCGGACGAGAGAGACAGCGAGAATGGAGGCGATTGAGAGAGATGGGCAGAGAGAAACAGATAAAGAGTAAGACGGACAGACGAAAAGAGAAGGACGGTATGGTAGACAGAAGGAAAGGGTTTACAGAGAGAGACAGTCATACAAACTGACAGAAAGACTGTGATGAGGTGACAGAGAGATTGTGAATGAGAAAGTGATTATGTCAGAGGGACAGACTACAAATGGGATTGACTGAGAGATCAAATTTGGCTGTGAGGCAAACTGTGACTAAATATGGCAGAGGGATAAGGACTAGGACAGTGATGAGGAATAGGACTGTGATAAGGACAAAGTTTGTGATGAGGATTAGGACTAGGATTGTAATCGTTTCTAGAACCTTGAGGAGGACTGTGACTAGGACTGTGACTAGGAGTAGGCATTTTACTGTGACAAGGATACAGTGTGTGAGGACGAAGAGGACTAGGACTGTGAAAAGAGCTAGGACTGAGACAAGAACTAAGAATGTGACTGTGACAAGAACTCTGACTGTGATGAGGAATAGTAATGTGAACTAGGAATGACCGTGGTCTCTGGAGGATACCTCAGGGGCAACGTGCTCGCCTTGGAAGCAAGACGACACGGAGCAAAACAGGTTTGATCCCCGGGTCTGCGCTTTTAAACCTCTGGGTATTAAGCACATTGTAAATAACCTATCATATCATATCATAACACCAGGACTGTGATATCGCGGGACACCACGAAACGGTAATACCATTACCGGCACTTGATCTGCTGGATTTACGGACAGATTACAAGTGCAGAGAAGTGTATGGTATTCCCCATTCCATGGGGTGCATAGCCAATATTACCGGCACCAGTAATACCGTCATTTTTGGTGGTGGTGTGCTGAAATTACTGGCAGCTCAGAGCCACCAAAGTTGTAGTATGCCGGTCCTGCAACGGGCCGGTAAACGTAATTACTGGCACGTTATTCCTGTACCTGCATACGTATTAGGAGGCCCTTGGACTGTGACAGGGAAGTGGACTGTGATAAGGATAAGGACTGGGATAAGGTTGGGAAATAGGACTGTAATGAGGAGTAGGACTGTAACGAGGATTAGGACTCGGATGAGATGATTAGAACTGGGATGAGGACAAGGCCCAAGACTTTGTTCAGGATTAGGGCTTTAATGAGGCCTAGATCTGTGGAGTCTACGACTGTGACAAGGTCTGTTACAAGAAATAGGACTGTGAATAGGTCTAGGACTCTGATGAGGACTAAGACATGTACAGTGAATAGGTTTTTGATGAGTGGGAGGTCTATTTATTTTTTATATATGGATGTATTCATTTATAAAGCACTTTCACCAAAGTGCTATACATAATGAAGGCAGTACAACATCAACAGTAATCAAACAATGATCAGAAGAAATAACAATCAGATTATGAAGAAAGCAAGTGAGCTTTAAGGGTAGAGTGGAAAATAGATAGAGTCAATGCGGAGTGAATGACAAAGGAGAGTTCTAGTATTTGGGGGCAAGTAAGAATAAAGAATGGAAGTGGAATTCCACACAAGGATGTTTAAGGACTGATAGAAGGACGACAGATTGAGAGCATAAAAAGCAGGCAGGAACATAAAAAGAGACACAAGAGGATAGATAAGGAGGGGAAAATCCACGTATGCATTTAAAGACAGTGCAGAAGAAGTGAAAAATAAGCTGAGATTCAAAGGAGAGCCAAGAGGTAAATCGGAGAGAATCAGAAATGAAAATACGAGCAGAGAGGAGAAAAAGAGATAGAAAATAGCACATAAGGGATCGGGAAGATAGGCAGAAAGGTTTATAAGCAAAGCAGAGTGATAGTGAAGACTTGAAAGAAATAGAGTAGAAAGAAGAATTTTAGTGGCTTCAAAGGAAAGAAAGGGACGGGTCTTCTGAATATTATAAAGTACTCAACAACAGGAGTGAGCAGTGTTGTAAACATGTGTAGGAAATGAGAGAGGGGAGTCAAAGATTTCACCAAGATTACGAGTGGATTGTGAGGTATACAAGAACAGGGAAAGGAACGTTTATTAAAAATTGAACTGGGTTGAGGTGCAGAAACAGAGAGTGCCTCCTGGATTGAATAAACATAACGTATGCAGGCAGGGATCATTGTGTGAATGGTCTCCGAAAAAGAGAAGCAAGAGAAATCTGAGAATCATCAGAACAAACGTGACAAGAGAGTCCTATTGAGTTAATAACTTTCGAAAGAAAAGAAGTGCAAAGAAAGAAAAGGAGCGGACCTAGAGTATACACTTGTCGAACACCAGTTTTTTTTCACCCTGGGAAATAGGGAATACACGATCAGAGAGATAGGATTGGAACCAAGAATGGGCAGTGCCAGAGAGACCCAAGAATGCAGGAGAGGCAAGAAGTGATGATCAACAGTGTCAAAGGCAGCTGACAAATGTAAAGGAATCAGAAGGAGCTAGGGATGCCAATGAGATCTGTTTCAGTTGAGTGTAGAGAATAACAACCCAAATTGGTAGAAAGCAGAGAGTGATGATCAAGATCGGTAGGAACTTGTAGACGATCAGTTCAAGAAGTTTGGAATGGTAAGGGAAAAGGAAGCTAGGATGAAAATGAACAGGAATCCACTCTTCAGCATCATGGCACAAGTCAACCCAACGTTGAAGGCAGTGGCTGTCTAACTAGATGCACAGAAAGCTTTCACCGGAGTCTCCTTGCAGTTTATGTTTGAAGTGCTGCAAAAATGCAGGCTTGACCCCAGATTGCTTGAGCATACTAAAATACTATACACTATTCCCTTGGCCATGGTGAGGACGAAAGGGCTTGTATCGGAGACCCTGCACCTCAGCAGAGCCGTGAGGCAGAACTGCCCATTGTCCCGTTGCTGTTCACGCTAGTCATACAACCGCTGGCTGACCTAATTAGACTCAAACATTCACATAGAAGCATCCGCATTGCTGGTACTGTCAAAATAATCTCATTGTATGCAGATGACGTGCTGTTGTTCATTGGAGACCCGCATGTCAATCCTGGACCTACAATTAGAGACTTAATGCGGTTTGGCTGCTACACAGGCCTGCACATTAACTAAACTAAATCTGAGGTCTTACCACTCACTAAAGCCATGTTAACTGAGCAGAATACAATTAAACTGCACTGAGCTGGCGACCAGCTGAAGTATCTGGGGATCCTAGTCAGCACATTGCGACAATCACTGGTCGATAATAACTATGCTCGGTATGAGACACTTATGGTGCAGATGTTAAATAGATGTAAGAACATACCTCGGTAATTAGCTGGGAAGATAGCTCTAGTTAAAATGGTGATATTATGCAAGATGCTGGATCTATTCCAGAAGATCCCTGTTTGTCCCGGCAAAGTGTTTTTCCATAACTTACATACACATCTGACCAATTTTCTGTACCACTCAGGTGCAGTCAGGAAGACATGGGTACATCTAATCATGCCATACAATGCAGGAGGCTTCCAAGCCCCTAACTTCGGACGCTACTGGCTAGCCGCACAGGCACAATACGCAACTTGCTGGTTTAGTGAATGGCAGCTGCTGCCACATGTCAGGATAGAGAAACAAACTCCAGACAACCATGATCTACGTACCCTGCTGATTAGCAACGTATACTCGGACCTGTGTATGTATGACCGAGTTCGAGTCACAATCTTGGCGTGGCATAACATCTTTCAAAAAGAGGGTGTAAAAGCACTTTATAGTAAATATGTTCCAATATCACAGTTACTGACTATTCCATCCACAATGAATGTGTGAATCCAACGCATCTGGTAAGGTTCCGTCCCTAGCATAATAGGTAATATGTTCCAGAATGGCAAGTTTTTCCCAACTGAGGAGCTAAGCCCTGAGCGCATTCAGTCTCCCCTATTAACGCTTCAATACTACAGTGCAACACATGAATTTTCTAAACATCTAAAAGCAAACCATTCCATAAAACCTCAGCAGTGAAAATACTGTTACATTCACTCTTACATCCAGTCTTTCATTCAATCTTATCTACATTTATGCCAACATGTTTCATTCCTTCCATTCTTTCTTTAAAACAATTTCTGAGGAAATTCTTCAGAGGAGCGCTCTTCGCCACTTCCACAATCCTGTTCTATATGCTGGATTTTTGAATTCATGTGTCATTTTTAACACAATTTCCTTTGTCTATAGTGTACATTGATCTTGACGCTTCTGTTGTAGAATCTCGTGTTCAGGTATAATTTGTATGCTTGTGTTTTCCTGCAATTACACATTTAATGGGGTTTAAATTCCCATGTCTTCAAATATATTCATTATATCCACATTGATTAGCTTATACTGTTAATTATTATTATTTAGTAACGGGTTATTACTTCCTGCTTTACTTTGCATACTGATATTACGGTGTAATTACAATTCCAACTTATGGGCATGCCATTTATTTCCATATTCTTGGAGGTTAGGCTCCTGTGCTTTAAGCCTCTATTTTCTATTGCTTGGCTTAATGTTAGTTTATAGAAACTGTGAACAGAGGAAGAGTAGGGAAAGACAAATGCCCCATTTCATTTATGTATTCTTATCTTAGTAGGTCAATACATGTGGTTCTATGCTTAGTCCATGTGTTATTTACTTTAACCATTTTGCACTGGTTAGACACCTCAGGAAGGCACAGTTATTTATTTATTGGATCTTCAAATTAAATGGCTCTTCTCTATTGCCAACAATACTATTTCTGTGGAAGACAAAATGACAAAGGTACCGGCTATTGTGCATGACTTTAGTCATTTCTTTCCATAGCGAGATACAAACTTGCATGTTCCCTCACTTTTGACACATTCGGAGCTTACCATATCTCTATGTGTCCTCTGCCTTCCTCCCGTTGGGCTAGTAATTACTCAGAAAAAGCTTCTTTACTGTTCACAGCGTGCGCTCATTTCAAACAATGCATCACGCTAGAAAAGAATATATGAATGTATTATATTGGCGGATTCACCACTATCTGCTTATTTTTCTAATAGGGCTCTATTCCCCTAGTTTGAAATAAGTGGCATACTATTACCTAATATTCGATTTCGATTGCTCTTACCTTTTTAGTACGCTGCTACTCGTATCCTTTAGATTTTCCTAACACATTTACCTGCTTGTTACCTGATTGCTATGTTAACTCTGTTTTTGCTGTACGTTTTAGGGTCCTTTTTTCTAACCCTCCCGCTCTTGCTGCATTATTGATGCAGGTTGCTATGGTTATCCGCTATCTTTTCTTACCTCATATGAGATATAAATACTCACCAGTCCTTTATGAATTCTATGAAGTATGGCGAGTGATAGGACCCATCTTTTTATGTATCTACTAATGTGTACTTCACCGTGGAGATTTATTTACTCACCTCGCCACACTGCGGTCATAACGTAAGCGGCTTTCCATGGATGCCCGTTCTGTGTTTACTGTGTCTAAACATACACTTACTACGGTGGGGGGGAGGGTTAGGCTACATTTACTGGCATGAAGTTCTTCTATTTAAAGAACATAGTGCAGGTACTACATTTACAATGACAATAGCAGATAACCATGTTTTCTGTGGAGATTAAAGGGGGACATCCTTTCTTCACTCATTTGTAATGTATACGTTCACTGTTGTAATGGATATTAATTTACTAACCTCACTGCACTGCGCACATAATTTATTGCCATGGATACCCATTCTTTATTTACTGGGTCTAAACATAAATTTTCTCTGAAGTCTAATTACAGTGGTAACTTATTTCCCTGGCACGAGATTCTGCTATTTAAAGCAACATACTAGTTCCCTTTTATCCACATTGCTGTCATTGCCTGTCTTGACTTGATATAGTATAGTCCATTTAAGTTCTTCTGTATGTATTCTATAAAGTGGCCCACTAGCAGGGCTGCGTGCATTCTGTTTCTAATGCAGCTTTTGTGTTCAGTTATTCTGGTTTTTATTTTCCTTTCTGTTTTACTCACATATCATTTTTGGCAGGGGCACCAAATTGTATATATTAAAATTTTCTGAATTGCAATTGGTGAAATTGTGCTGCATCCATGGTTATTGTAATCCAAGATCTACTTCCAGACTTCTCCTCATTTGGCCACAACAAGTGCAGTGTCCACAGGGTGAGTGTCCTTTCATATGTGGCAGACCCCAGCTTTCTGTGATAGGGGGTTGTTCCTCCACTGACATACTTATATTATTTTGTGTCACTTGATCTTTTAAATGTTGACAATATTTTTAATCTGATTTGACATATTGCTGTATGTATTTATGAAGACCAAATGATCTTCCCTTGCATGTTTAGGCTTCTCAGTGTATTCTAGCAGGGCTTCATGGTTGTTGTTCCTGGCTCGCTTCATGGCTCTGGCTGTCAGTTTTTTTGGACAGCCTCTTTCATGTAGTCTCTCCCTTAACATGATCATGTCTTTCTTATAGTCACTGTGATTAGTACTGGTCCTTTTTAATCTCAGAAATGGTCCCAGAGGTCGACTGTCACGCACATGATGGGGATGGAAGCTTCTGTAGTGCAAGAGGGTGTTCTTATATGTTGGATTGTGGAAAGGTTTTACAAACAACCTATTGTTCACAATGTCAACTTTGATGGTAAGATCTAAGTAATTCTTTTCATTTCTGTTTAGATTGTAGATGAATCTCAGATGTATATCTTGTTTATTGATCTATTCAAAGAAAGCAGCTTCTTCTTCTTCGTTTCCTTTCCACAATATCAAGACATCACCAATGTAATGCTGCCACAGACAGAGATATTCTTTAAAAGCCTTGGTGTCAGCATAGCTCAAGTTCTTCTCAAAGTATTCCATTAAAGAATGTGACCTGGGCTAAGAATAATGAGAAGTTATCTGTGAGCATGATTCTACAGACCTCCAAACTTAAAGATCTTTGGGGCTGCTACAGAAACTACCTACTAAAAACTCATCAGGGCGAGCCTGACAATTTGGTGCTTTGAGCGTGCTTGTTGGACAAGTACAGTTTGTTACCTAAGAGATGACCTGGTCACACACATTTGGACACTACTGTAATCCTATGATTGCTCAATGTTAAAGTGATGTCAGAGCGATGATGCTCTAAATGCATTGACTGTTGCTGTCATATATGCTTACTGTGCCACTGTACCACAGTGTGCGTGTACGTTAAAGCTAACCAAGTGAATACATTAAGAATAAAAAGATTAAAAAATTGTTACCAATCGATGAATCAAGGGGAGGTTTATTTAGTAGTATGGGAAGGACCACAGCATGTTTAAAGGAGGAAGGACAATGCCGTGGTGAGAGAGAGATCGGTGAGAGAAATAAGATAGGGGAGGAGAGAAGAAAAGATTTTTAAGATAAGAGAAGGAATGGGTTGAGAGGAGAGGTGTTGGGATGGGCATGAGCAATGTAGTGAGCAGTATCAGAGTCAGAAAGAAGAGAAATGTTTGAGAATGTCGAGGTTAGAAATGAAGAGAGGGACTAAAAAGTCTGAAAAGGGATAGAGGCAGATGGGATGGGGGACCGCAACAGTGGAACGTTTGTCAATGAAGAAATGTACAAAGTCTGTATTAGTAAGAGATGAAGAGAGAGAAGGACCCAGTGGAGGATATATAATGCCATTCAATGAGGAAAAAAAGAGTACTAGGTTTGAGACTAGAACCAGCACTGTGACAAGAACTAAGAATGTGATGAGGACTAGGAATATGAATAAGGACTGACTGGGAAGAGGAGAGGAGTAGGACTGTGATGAGACAAACATTGTGTAGAGGTGTAGGTCTTTGATGAGTACTGATACTGTGATTCTCCAGCATGGGGTCTGGCATGGATTCACATGCTCATGAATATTCCCCGTCGTCAGGCTGGGAACCCTCGGTAAAGAAAAAATCAGTATCAGTTTTGTTTCTGATCTGTCTTTCTTAGTAGTAATCAATCACTGGTCTCTGGGTCATACTGCCCTCAGCCAATGACTGCCCTCTCCCTAAGCCCCTCCCTGGCAGCCATCCTCAGATTTTTACTGCACGTTAAAGTATTGGGAGTCATTGTGCTTTAACTCTCGAGCTTTTACTGCGGCTGGCGTTTTTTCAAAGAGTTTAATCTCATTTTTTGGGTCAATCGAGCCTCAAGCTCCACCATTTCTACTTCCGATCAACGGGGACCCATTTCGGAATTTTCTACCCCCCTCAAGGGCAAAGGTTTCGTCGAGTTACACTTCTTGGAGGACTCCAGAAGATCTGAGGCCTACCCCGTGGACATGGCCCAGGACAAGGGGAGCTTGACGCCCGGATCCAAGCTGTTCAGGAACTGCCCTGGATGCGGATTACAGAATGTGTTCAAGGAGGATGAGCATTCGAGATGTCTCTACTACCTTTACGAAGACAAGATGCACGTGGAAAAGGACTGTGCGTTTTGCAAGAACATGTCGGAACGGACCATGAAGGATCGGTGTATCTGCCTCACCAACTGGCTGGAAGGAAAGAGCCCAGCAGGTGAGAAGAAGAAGAGGTCCGAGCGGTCTTCTAAGTCCTTTGAGGGTGCCCCGGCGACAGGGGCCTAACAGAAGGCAAAGCACAGCGAATCCACGGGCACCGGGAGCACCAAAGGGTCTGGCTCCTTGGCTGCCAGGCAGGGCACACTTTCACTGACGCCATCAACCACGAGCCAATGCTCTGACTCGGGGAAGATAAAATCCGAGAACCCGGGTAAACTTCTGGAGAAGTCCCGGTCGATCTCGAGGGAGTCAGCCGAGGGGGAGCGAGGCAATGACCCTCCCCCCAAGGTGAAGGCCTCATGCGCGCCCAAGGTGGTGAAGTCCTTGATTCACCAGGCTAAGGCCTCTATCGAGGGAGTCGTGGCGGCCCTGGTGAAGCCTGTAGAGGCTACACCAGTGGAGGCGACCTCGGGGCCCAGAGTTTCTTTGCCACCGCGGAGGGAATCATCTTTTCAGCCCATCGATAAGACCCCCGTGAAGACCCCGGTGGAAAAAGAGGGGGGGCGGTGGCCGTTACCGACACGGATACAGCCTCTGAGGAGGAGCTGGTTGAAGTTGTGAAGGGCCTCAACAAGAGGTTTGAGGAGGTCCAGTCCCACGGGAGGAATCCCGAGGAGGCGGACGAAGAGAGCGACGGTGGCGCTGACGAGGCTCCCGTGGAGGAGGAGCAACCATCACGCCCGTCGCAGCCAGTGCCCGAGCCTCAGGACAACTTGGCGGCCATTTTGATGGCAATCCAAACCGTATGCACGGAGATAAGGGCGAGGTTGCCTCTACCCCTAACAGATGACCCAGCGGAACCGGGCCCGTCGGGGAGCCTTCCAAATAAGCAGAGGAGAGTTCATCCCCCCCGTCCTTCCAGCCCTTGCGGCCGCTCAGCCTTCATCTCCTTTCCCTGGTCCTAGGGAGGACACAGGAACAGATACGGCCACGATGGGGACAGATGACAACGGTGGTGACGACGGGATGGGCCTTCCATCACCACCCCCTTGGGCCTCCCCGCCCGATGAAATTGGCTCCTTCCAAGCCATGATTGACAGGGCATCCGAGCTTTTCCAGCTCTGCCCCGAAGAACAGAAGAAGGAAGGTTTCCTCTATTAGCGGCGCAAGGCCAAGAGGAAGACGGTCCTCACTGTGCCGTTGCTTGATGACATCTGGAACGAGGGACTGGCCCTCCTGAAGAACCCGTCCACGACGCCTGCCAAGAGGGATCGGTAAGAGAAGAAGTACCGGGTCCCCGTTTCCACCCCTTTGTGCCTTAGGGCACAGCCGACCCCGGATTCGGTCGTCTCAGTGGCGGCCAAGAAGAAAGCGGCGGGGGCGACGGCTTCAACTTCAACCTCCCTGCCTGACGGCGAGGGAAAGCAACTGGACGCCATGGGACAACGAGTCATCTCGTCGGCTGCGATGACAATTAAGGCGGCGAACGCCCTAGCGATTGTGGCCCGCTAGGACAGGGAGCTGTGGTACAAGATCGCTCCCCTGCTGGACAGCCTACCAGACGACAAGAGGGCAGAGGCCCTGGAGATCCTGCAGGAAGGTGAGGTGGCGTCGGACCATGCCATAACGGTGGCCACGGACATCGCTGACACCGGGTTCCCCCAGTTGGGCAACAGTGTTTGCCTACGACGGCAGGGGTGGCTCAAGGCAACAGATTTCCACCAGGCCGTGCAAACCAGAGTTTTGGACATGCCCTCCGACAGGAACAACCTGTTTGGAAAAACAGTGGACGAGTCACTTCAGGCCACCAAGGCCGACACAGAGACGGCTCGGGCCTTGGGAGTTTTGCAGCAACGACGGCCGCCCTTTCGGAACTCCAGAGGCAAGCAAGGTGTCTCCAAAGGATTCGATGGTGGCTCCTCTACGTACTGCCAGGCAGCCCGTTCCTTGTCGCAAGTGGCCTACAGAGGGCGTGGTAAGTCAGGAGGATCTCGTTGCTGTTGCCAGGGAGGCCAGGGCGGCAAGGCCGCGGCCAAGCAGGACTGAACCGGCCTTAGCGTCAGGTCCCCACCTGAGCACCCCGGTGGGAGGCCGGCTGACAAAGTTTGTCAGCGTGTGGGAGTCCATCTCCACTGACCGTTGAGTGCTGATGCACTGGCCCACTCGCACAGTCTCGGATTACTAAAGAAGTGCCCCTGCATTCCTTACCTGGCAAGAAGGAAAATCACGTCCCTCAACTGCTGTTAGAAGTAAGGGTGATGCTCAAGAAAGGGGCCATCGAGCTCGTCCCGAATAGGCTTCGGGGCCCCGCGTATACTCAAGATACTTCCTCGTCAGAAAGAAGACAGGCGGGTGGCACCCCATCCTGGACCTGCGTCGGTTAAACAAATACATCAAGGCCCAGAAGTTCTGGATGGTCACCCTCCAGCACGTGCTGGGACCGCTGGAGGATGGCAACTTCCTATCGTCGCTGGACTTGGAGGATGCTTACTTCCACATCCCCATTCTAAAAGGACACCAAATGTTTCTCAGATTCGTAATCCAAGGACGGCACTACTAATTCTAGGCCCAGCCATTCGGATTGAAGTTGACGCCCAGGGTATTTACCAAGTGCCTGCATGGCTGTGCCTGCAGGGGATCCGCGTTTACCCCTACCTGGACGATTGGCTCATCCGAGCAAGGACAAGGGAGCTCGCCATCGAGCATACAGAGAAGACCGTCAAACTGCTCACGGATCTGGGATTCTCCATCAACTTCCCCAAATCCCACCTGGTTCCATCCCAGGTCACACTGTTTCTGGGAGCCAAGCTCGATACAGTGGCACGATTGGCATCTCTGTCGGAAGAAAGGACGAAGGCCATTCTGGGCAAGGTGCAGGGCTTGCTGGCCACGGACATGGCCAGGGTGAGGTCCATCAAGTCCCTTCTCGGCATGATGTCCTCTTGCATCTACCTGGTGTGCCTATGCAGGCTGCGGATGCGCCCTCTACAAGAGTTCCTCAACGCCCAATGGATGCAAGCGGCGGGCAGCTTCGAAGACAAGATCCCGCTCAACAAGGTCTTTCGCCAAGCTATTCGGTGGTGGGGCGTCCCGCACGCATCTCGGGGCGGGCACAGACTTTCAGACCCCAACACACCAGGAGACAGTGACGACGGATGCCTCCCTGGAAGGATGGGGAGCACATACCGGAGATCTTCACACGAGAGGCCTTTGACTCCCGGAGGAGAGGTCACTCTGTCAGTCTAGAAAAATGGATACCTCTACTTTGTGACCGCAAATGTATTTTGATGGCCCTGGGCCAACCGTCTCATGCACGATATGACAGAATATAGGTTTCTGAGTTTGCCAATGAATGGCCATTTTGATGTAACAAGAATCGCCATTTGGTTTTCTAACCATTGCTCATTGCTTTCTGTTCTTATTGCTTTGCAGTACATTTTCTGCTTACACTGCTCGACTGTAAAACATTGTTGTCTGCACGTATAAAGGACAAGGCCGCAGGGCCGCGAGGATAACAAGAGTTCGTTGAAACACAACATAGGCAGCGCCAGGAAGAATGCCCGGCTCCCTCCCGAATGTAGCCTTGAAGCAGAGCTGCAGGGCATTTAATCATTTCGTAGCTGCCAGCCAGTCTCGCTATATGGTAGAATATGTTAGAATAAAGCAGCTAAAGGCTTGAATTATGCTCTTCTTACGGTCCCCCTTTGCTGGGGCCCGTTAGAGCGTGTCGGCTCCCAGGACACGAATAGCACCTCATAGATAGCAAGGTCTGGAATGCAATTCTCCACCTGTATGTAGCTCGCTTCCAGGAACAGAAGCGCTGTGTTCTGTTCAACAACTGAAAGATGCCTCCGCACTCAAAAATTGCAAATTGTTACTAGAATAGATGTTTGAAGCTGTAATGGTTGTCGAAAGTGTCCATCATCACACCAAGTTCAAAGAAACCCAATAAAGGGGGGTGTTAAACATGTCATAGCTGATTGATGGATATGCATTTTGTATATATGTAACTGATGTATGTAATTCACTCTCTTGCGTCCCTCGAGGTCTAGAGATACAGGTCGCGGGGCGTGAGACAGAGTTGGCCAACTGAGACTTTTGCTTTGCAATAAACCCTAGCTTTGGGAATACAACCTCGTGTCTGGCGTATCTATCGTGTGTGGTGACTCGCCTTGTTTCCATAGACGTAATGGACCCCTAGGGGCCCCTTTCAAGATGGTGCCCGAATAGGGACCCTCCCCCACTTGTTCCATCGCATAACGTTGTAATTGAGTAAGGCGGAGAACGGCGAGGACGGGACGATCGAGCCGGGATCAAGAGGTGTTCGGGGCGCCCTGTAGAAGTGATGAGAGACTCCTTTGCAGATCTGCACACATCTGATCGCTGATCGACGTACCTGGCTAGAGAACAAGGAGGCGAGGGTCCCGAAACGAGGCGGAAGCCAAGAAACGCAGACACGACGTCATTTGGTGCGTCAGTATACAGATGACTTGATTTATCAGGTGAGTCATTCCCCGATTCAAAGTAATCCTGATATTGGTTGAGAGTTGACTTTGCAAAATCAAACGCCCTAGGTAAGGTTGATTAACCAGGGGGAAGGTTGAAACATGCCTGGGGTATTGTCCACCCTAGTGGAGTTTTTCCGCTGTGGTAGACAATCTTTGGAAGATGGCCAAATTGTACCACCTGGGGGAACGCCGGCGTATGAGATGTATTTGAAGTATGGAGTGGGTGCGATAATATTCTGTGAGACTTGGCATAGGCAAACCAGAAAGCAACAAGACCATCAGTGGCCGATTAATGGTAGTTTTGAGATAGCAAGAATAGATAACTTGGAAAGGGTGTTGATAAGAAAGAAAGCGCGTCCTGCAACATTTGAGACTATTAAAGACTGGAGAAGGGAAGCAATGCTCCAATTTAGAAGTAGAGCGAAGCATGCGCGCAGGCATAAATCGAAAGGTGAAGTAACGGAAGAGAAAGAAGATGAGGAGTGGACTGAGAGTCTAAGAAGGGCAAGTAGGCGTGACCAGTTGAATATAGAAAAAATATACCCACAACGAGAATTACATATAGCAGATGAATTGATAGAAAACATATTGACTCATACAAAACAAGGCCTAAGATCAGAAGTGAGGCCAGACACGTCAGTAACTATTGCCCAAATCCCGCCCGTAGCCCAAGCTCTCCCTCCGGTAGCTCAAGCCCTCCACCAGCCACAGACTACGCACGTAACACTTCCTATTAGCCAACCAGGCCCACAACAGACACTCCCTGTTCCCATTGTCCCATCCGCACCTCCCGCCTCAGACACAGACTCGGTACCGTCCGTTCCTCCCGGGGTTGAAGTTGAAACCACAGGGGCGAGAGGCGGGACTGAACCTCGGGGATGCACGAGGGTAACTCGCAGCGCGATCAGCAAAGAAAGGAAGGTGGAATTGCAGCAACAGGCAGAGATGTATATAGACGGGAATGATGGAACGACAACATTGGCTTTGATATATGACTTCCGAAGAAGCAACGAAAGACAGGTAGTGTTGGAATGCATGGGTGAATATTTGGTGGAGAAATGGAAACAGTTAATTGGGAAATTACCACCGCAGCGATTGTTAGATTTGAATGCATTAGCACGCTGTAGGGAGAGGGATGAAGAAGTGAGCGAACATGTATATGGACTTTTTGAACTTAAAGATGAATTAGATAATGATTATGCCGAAATGTTTACTACACCTGGGTACAGGAGTAGGGATATCGAGAGACATAGGAAGGAAACTGTAGAGCCGTATATACAACGACGACATTCAAGGTTGTCAGTACAGAGAGGCGAGAAGTTAAAAGTATGTATACGAGAAGCGTTTAGATGGATGTCGGATCCCAGTATCCCCACAATGGAGATACATGAGATATTTGATGAATATTCATGCCCATGAAAAAAAAGCACTGCAGTCGATGGCTGAACATTTATTATACAAAGATATAAAAAACGATAAGGCCAGCCCACCCGAAATAATGGCAGTATATAGAAGAGCACTAGAGCGAGGGACAGGAGAAACAGCCATATCGCTTGATCTGGGAATATTGTTACACTTGAGAGAAGGGGGAGGGACAGTGAGTGGGGCATTTCCAGTGAGAGAGGTCCCACCTACCTTTGTGCCCAAAGTAGAGATTCCCGCAGCGGCCAATGTAGCTGCGCAGGTAACACCAGCCCATTATACCGCCCAATGAGTGCATGTCCCCTTTGCCAGACAGGAGGTTAACAACATAAAGCAGACAATTCCTGATATAAGAAAGTATCCTGCAGGTTTTTACAAGGAAGTAGAGTCCTGCCTGCAATTATCCGTGCTTACCATGGGTGACATAGACCTAATATTCCCAGTGATCCTGCCAGCAGACATATGGAAACAAATAAGAAAGGTGGATGACGCAACAACCTTTGGCGCCACATGGGCGGACTTGATAATAGAAGACAGGAATAAAGCGGTTGGAGGAACACCGGGACCGAACCTGGTAGCATTACCAGCACGTATAGTGCAGAAATTAAAAGAAATTGTCCCAGAGAAAAGAATTCAATGGGACAAATTGACTGCATGTGCATGTGTACAAGGCAAGGATGAGTTAGCTACAGATTATTTTAACAGATTTGAAGAAGTATTCACAGACTTCAGTGGGCAGGATGTGGGCTCGGAAGCAGGAAAAAGGTTATTTGTTGACAAATATGTAAGGGGGTTAAAACTTCCAATCCAGGATCTAATAATGACTTCAGAGAGTGCATGGCAAGCAAAAACGCTGGGCGAAGTATTACACATGGCCCAATATTATGAGTGACGGCGGGGAAAGAAAAAGAGGCAAAGGATAGGGTAAATCTGAAAACACGGGTACTACTGCAGCAAGTAGTAGGACACAATAGAGAGAGAGGGAATGCACAAGGAAGGAGTAATTTGAATATGCATGGGGGAACAGTGGGACCAAATCAGTGTGCGTATTGCAAGGAGGAAGGACATTGGCGAGCGCAATGTCCGCATCTGCAGAATAGAAATGGGTCTGGTCAGAGGGGACAGCATAGAGAACACCAAGGAGCGAATGGACCAAATAGGAATAGTATGCAGCAGCACCACAATAATGGAGGTAATCAAAACCAAGCCCAAAACCAAAATGCCCCTAACCAGAGCCAGGGACAGCAAAACCAACAGTATGGAAACCAGAGTGGGGGAAATAAAGGAAAGAGTGGGAACGTTTTCGATGCACAGCCAAACACGTATTACAGTAACAGCAATGATTACACATCGGACGATGTGTTATATCCCCAATAGGACAGCCCAGGACAGGGGTCGGAACCAGTGTCTATTCCCGTGAATCTGAGAGGTCCCTATGTAGAAATGAGAGTCGGGAATGAGAAGCACTGCTTTCTTGTAGATACAGGAGCGCAGAAGTGTTCAATAGACCACCACTTGGTTCCGGATATACCACTGTCACATGGACGTAATTTTAGGGGGAGACGGGGGTGTTTGTCCCCCCCAACTTTCATGGCACACTATTTTGTCCCCATTCATTTGAATGGGGCACCTTTTCTTCAGAGGTCATGTCCCCCCCAACATTTTCAGCAAAGTTTCTCCACTGCACTGTCAGGGCAAAAGAATGTTTCCGTAGGGTTCGCAGGTACACCAGTCATAAACCCAGTGTCCAAACCAGTCCCAGTTACTATAGGACCATTCACTGAACATTGTCCTTTCCTTTTAACAGAAAATTGTGGGGAGAACCTGTTGGGATTAAATTTGTTGAAAAAATTAGGTTCCGTTATACATTGCACGGCAGATGGGGTGTTCCTAACGATTTGGCCACAAGATGCCCCTGTGTTAGAATTCATGTCTGAAACTTTACCAGAAGAACTAAGTAAAGTACCAACCTGTATATGGGCAATGCATGACAACGATGTAGGATGCTTGAAAATATAGCCATTAAAGATCATTTTGAAAGAAGGTGTTACCCTACCGCGAATTCCCCAATACAGAATTTCGGCTGAAGGTGAGAAAGGATTGAAGAGTATTGTTACAGATTTGGTGAAATTAGGGGTAATTGAAGAAATTACAGGCAGTACATGCAACAGCCCAATTCTTCCAGTTTATAAAAAAGGAGGCAATGAAGTACCATACCATTTTATAATTGATTTGCACGCATTAAACAAGGTAGTAGATCCACAATTTTCTTTAGTGCCAGATGTCACTACAATATTGACAATGATACCTGTTTCAGCAGAATAATTTAGTGTAGTTGATCTGAAAAACGCGTTCTTCAGCATTCCAGTGGACAAGGACAGCAGACATTTGTTCGCGTTCACATTAGGAGGACGATCATTTACATTCACGCGGATTCCGCAAGGTTACACAGAGTGTCCGAGTATTTACAGTAGAGCATTAAAAGAGCAGCTAGACATGCTAGAATTACCAGCGGGCTGTGTACTCTTGCAATACATAGACGATCTATTGTTAGCTGCTGACACAGAGGAGATTTGTAAAGAAAGCATTGTATTACTACTGTCACACCTAGCGGCACATGGCCATAAAGCTAGTTTGAAGAAATTTCAGTATAATCGAAAGGAGGTGGCCTATTTGGGCTACCTACTTTCGAAAGAAGGGAGAAGGCTAACGCCAGAACGCATAGAAAGTATTTCTTGTATGCCTATTCCAAAGACACAAAAAGGAGTCAGAGCCATAATAGGCATGGCTTCATATTGCCGACAATGGATTGGTAATTTTGTGTTAATTGTGAAACCGATGGTGATTTGACTAAGAAAGATGCAGATATGCCGTTGCAGTGGGATGAGAAATGTCAGAAAGCATTTGATCAATTGAAAACTGCATTATGCTAGGCTCCAGTTTTGGGCACGCCGAATTATGGGAAGGTTTTTAGACTGTTTGTGTGTGAAAGTCAAGGATGTGCCTTGGCGGTTTTGACACAGTAACAAGGTGGAAGAAATAGGCCATGCGCTATTTTTCTTCTGCGCTGGACCCTGTAGCGCGCGCACTACCACGATGTTTGCGATCTGTCGCGGCGGCTGCTGTCTCAGTGAAACAAACGGAAGGGATGGTATTTGAGCACACTTTAATTCTGATGGTGTCACATGCCATAGACGTTCTATTAAATAGGACACAGACGCAACACCTCACCTCTGCTAGATTGACAAGATATGAGATTATCTTGTTCGCACCCCATATCCAAATTATGAGTTGTAGCACTTTGAATCCTGCAGAATTAATGCCACTACCCATAAAGGAAATTGGGGAGAATGAATCACCCCCCCACGATTGCTTAATGGTCACTGAGGAAGAAACCAAGGGGAGAGTTGACTTAAGTGATACCCCACAGAAAGAGCCAGATGGAGAGTTATTTTGTGATGGCTCATGTTTTAAATTATCAGATGGCACGACAACTGCCGCATATGCTATCACTACCCTAGAGAGCGTTGCAGAAAGCAAAAGAATCCCCTACAATTCAACACAAGCCGCAGAGATAATAGGATTAACCAGAGCCTGCGAGATTTCTGAAAATTTGAATGTAAATATATATACTGATAGTCAGTATGCTTTTGGGGTGGTTTATAATTTTGATCGACTCTGGGCTGAGAGGGGTTTTTTGACATCACATGGTGCCAGAATTCAACATGGCCCTTTGATTGTACGATTGCTGTCTGCACTCACGCTTCCAAAACGCCTAGCAATAGTGAAATGCGAGGCACATAAAAAGGTAACATGCAAAGTGGGAGAGGGAAACTCGTTTGCAGACAGAATTGCGAAACAAACTGCCACTGATTTAAATACCAAAATGATGACGGTTCAGAGTGAGGAAGTACCCTGTATGGTAGAAAATGGAGTTGCCAGTGTCAAAGAAATGTAGGCCGAAGCTACGGCCGATGAAATACAAGGGTGGGTAGAGGGCTCTGCTGAGTTAGATCTGGAAGGTTGTTGGGTGGACAAGGGAACTAGAAACTGGATGTTGCCAAATTCCTATGTGACTGCAATGGTCACAATGGATCACAGGCCTACCCACATCTGTGTGAAAAAAATAATACAGCACCTATCTACAGTATGGCAGAATGTAAATATAAAGAAGAATGCAGAGAGGTTGGTGCAGAACTGTATCACGTGTTAACAACACAATGTAGGAAAGGGAACAGTGACTCCAATAGGCAGTTTTGGCCCGCCCTCTATGCCATTTGAGGTGATCCATTTTGATTTCATAGAGATGGAGAGATGCCAAAACTTAAAATACGTCTTAGTGGTGATCTGTGCATTCAGTAAGTGGGTGGAGGCATATCCCTTGAAGGACTGCACAGCAATGAGCACGGCAAAAGTAATGCTTAAGGAATATTTTTCCCGATTTGGCTTGCCCCGTGTCTAATGGCCCACATTTTGTGGGTGCAATGGTGTTACAGATATGTGCGGGTCTTCAGATCGATAAGAGATTCCATAGTTCAAGGCATCCATGTTCAGCCGGTCTTGTGGAGAGGCACAACGGGATTCTTAAATCGAAAATCAGTAAAATATGTGCGGGAAGCAAGTTGAGTTGGGTGGATGCATTACCAATAGCACTATTATGCATGCGTACGTCTGTACAGGCTAAAACTGGGCTCTCCCCGTACGAAATCGTAATGGGGAGGCCAGCAAATGTTTGGTGCGCACCTCAGCCAAAACAACTTAGAGAGGCAGAACATCCTGTGCTTAGTACTTATTGTAGCCTTTTAATGCAGAAATTGCGTTTGATTCATCAGCAGGTGCAGGAGGCATTACCAATGAGATACACCGGTCCGGGGCACGCGCTGGAGCCAGGAGACTGGGTGCTGCTAAAGAAGTTTGAAAGAAAGTCATCGTTAGCACCCAGGTGGCACGGCCCCTATCAAGTACTCTTGGCAACGCAGACGGCAATACGGGTGGATGGACGGAAGTCGTGGATCCATGCCACCCATGCCAAAAAGATTCCAACTTCACTGAAAGACTTGCCTGACCCAGATGACCGGAAAGAGACAGTGGTCCCAGAAACGGAAGAAACTGTTGCCAGTAAGCAGCCACCAAATCTGCCCAAACGAGAAGTGAAACTCGAAACAAAGCCTGAGACGATTGCCAAAAAGGGGGAAGGGCAAAGGGTACCCCAACGTTGCCCAGCAGAATCAACATCACTGTTGGCCGACACGAAATCTGCCCTGCAAACACCAGCAGATACAAAACGTGTACCCCTTTGGCGCCCACCAGCACTTGCCAGCACGCCAAAGACCGAATCTGCATCACTGGCGCGGCGCACACCAGCACCTGCAGTAGCGCCACAGGCTGACTTTGAGCCTGAATCTGGAAGTGCACCGACACTGTTCACAGATCACACGATACCAGGAGTGAGGCGATACAATTTGCGGCCTTGAAAAACAAAGTGATCCACAGTTCTTTGGTGTTTATGTCAACCTCTGGTTCTGCTCATGGAGGGAGAAGGAACTAGAGGTGTAGAGGAGAGAAGCGTGAGAATTGTGCAAGTCGGACAATTCAAGACTCGTGGCTCCTCGGTGCGATCATAAAAAGTACATGTGTCAGGAACCAGAGCGGACAAGCTGGGCACACATGGTGCTAAGGCAATAGATAACTGATCAAGAGTCCTCTAAGCAGTATGAGAAAGGACAAGTGATCTTGCCTAAAAATAAATAAGCAAATCCAGGCTATAAAGGACTGGCAGAACTGAACTGTGACAATTCGGTTGAACTTATTGACATCAGAGCAAGGGCGATGAAGAGAGATATCCACGACAAACTGTAATAAGGAAGAAGAAGGATGATGAGAAACATGTCGGGACCGGCTCCATCCTCCTCCTGCATCACTGCTGAGAATGAGTCAATTATAAAGACTGTAAACTTAAGAAAAACGCATGGTAAAGCGAATTGTATGCTGGCGCTGACAATAATTATGTGCTTTATGAGCGTGGTAGCACCAATAACGACAGCCCTAATACTATGGTATGTGGAATCGATACACCCATTAGAAATGTTTTTACCAATAGTTAATATATCCACTACTGAAAACCCGGTTCAGGTGATTACTTATACCCTGCCCCCAATGGAAGAAAGACACAGGGAAGGTTCTGGAATAACACGTTGTTATTAATAATAAACATGACACATGCAATTCTGAGAAAAACAAATTGCTGGTATGTGCCCATTTACCACAGCATGCTGGGAAAGGAATAGGGTGGTATGTGCAGCCATTACCATTAAGTTCTGCATGTAGTGCATCTTTAGGTGCAATGTTCTATGGGAAATGGAATGAGAGTAGTACGGGTCAATTAGACAGAACCAACATGAATGAGTTTGAGTAGATAATATTGAAGCCTGTGGGTTGTTCCATACTCCATAAAGCACAAGTAATGGCCCCATAGCCCACGAGGAAGAGTACGCGAAAGATAAAACGACAAAATAGACTTGATAGATTGTCCCCACCAGAAAAAACATCTGTAATGATGTTTCGTGTAAGAACAGAAGGGGACAAAGATGCAATCCCCCCATTTTACACAGTGAATTAAAGCCCAAGAACTGTCCCTTTTTTTCTAAAAAAGAAAGGCTCTTTTTCAGTCGGAACATATACTGGATGCATGAATACAGTGGTATTGAAATGGGAAATAGAACCAGTGTATGTGGGAGATCCAGTTTATTTTATATGTGGAGAGAAAGCATGTCCTTGGTTGCCCATAAACTGGGGAGGTACATGTACCTAGGTCTACTGTTCCCAGGAGTATTCCTCTTAGAAACAGCAGACATGGCCAGACTATCCAGAACTAGAGTCAAAAGGACTGACAAGGGTGTTTTTATAGCAACGGATGTAGCAAAATCATTCATTCCATTCTTAGGGCAGATAGTGAACTCCTATAATATAAGGCAGCTGTCCAGAATACTAAAAAATACCATAAACACAACGACAGATATACTATTTAACATGACGTTGGACGAAAGAGGAAGCAGGTTAATGATGTTGCAAAATAGAATGGCTCTCGATGTGATCCTGGTTGATCGTGGGGGAATTCGAAAAATAGTGGGATCAGCATGTTGTGTATATGTCGATGACTATTCCCCTACGATCTTTGAAGCGAAAAAGAAAATGCATGTCCTAAGCTCCGAACTCCCTACTGAAGAGGGAAGCTGGGGAATAGGCTTTTGGTTTTGGGGAATACTACGTTATTGGGGATGGAAGTTGATTTCAGTATTAGTAGTGGTGTTTGGAATATTCATAACGTGCTGTTGTTGCATACACTGCCTACAAATAGTTTGCGCTGAGGTAACTGAGGGATGTATGCATATGATGACAAGGAAAAAACAAACTCATGGTCGAGCTGGCCAAGACACAAATGAGATGAAAACAGTAAAAGAGTTGATGGCTATAGATATTGATGAAAAAGATGATGTTTACGATAGCATGCAAAATTCAGACATAAGTACTTCAGACTCATCATCACTAGAGGAGGTTTCAATAAATAGATGAGATGTTTGGCATACGGCCAAAGGAGGGTTTGTGGTCTAGAAAAATGGATACCTCTACTATGTGACCGCAAACGTATTTTGATGGCCGTGGGCCAACCGTCTCATGCTCGATATGACAGAATATAGGTTTCCGAGTTTGCCAATGAATGGCCATTTTAATGTAACAAGAATCGCCATTTTGTTTTCTAACCATTGCTCATTGCTTTCTGTTCTTATTGCTTCGCAGTACATTTTCTGCTTACACTGCTCGACTGTAAAACATTGTTGTCTGCACGTATAAAGGACAAGGCCGCAGGGCCGCGAGGATAACAGTTCGTTGAAACACAACATAGGCAGCGCCAGGAAGAATTCCCGGCTCCCTCCCGAATGTAGCCTTGAAGCAGAGCTGCAGGGCATTTAATCATTTTGCAGCTGCCAGCCAGTCTCGTTATATGGTAGAATATGTTAGAATAAAGCAGCTAAAGGCTTGAATTATGCTCTTCTTACGGCCCCCCTTTGCTGAGCCCCGTTAGAGCGTGTCGGCTCCCAGGACACAAATAGCACCTCATAGATAGCAAGGTCTGGAATGCAACTCTCCCCCCGTATGTAGCTTGCTTCCAGGAACAGAAGCGCTGTGTTCTGTTCAACAACTGAAAGATGCCTCCGCACTCACAAATTGCAAATTGTTACTAGAATAGATGTTTGAAGGTGTCATGGGTGTCGAAAGTGTCCATCATCACACCAAGTTCAAAGAAACCCAATAAAGGGGGGTGTTATACATGGCATAGCTGATTGTTGAATATGCATTTTGTATATATGTAACTGATGTACATAATTCACTCTCTTGTGTCCCTCGAGGTCTAGAGATATACGTCGCGGGGCGTGAGACCGAGTTGGCCAACTGAGACTTTTGCTTTGCAATAAACCCTAGCTTTGGGAATACAACTTTGTGTCTGGTGTATCTATCGTGTGTGGTGACTCGCCTTGTTTACATAGACGTAAGGGACCCCTAGGGGCCCCTTTCAACTCCACATCATCATCCTGGAGCTCCGAGCAGTGTTCTGGGCTCTCAGGTCGTTTCTCCTGTCCCTCAAGGGCAAGGTGGTGAGGATCTTCACCGACAACACCACCACAATGTTCTACATCAGGAAGCAGGGAGGAACCAGGTCCCCGGCCCTATCCAAGGAGGCCCAGGATCTGTGGCATTGGGCCGTTGCCCAGGGGATGTTTCTGGTGCCCTTCCACCTAGCAGGGATAAAGAACACCATCGCCGACTCGCTCAGCAGGGAGCTGCGCTCGTGCCACGAGTGGGAACTGCGTCAGGACCAAGTGGATCGGCTTTTCCGAATATGGGGCAAACCGATGATCGACCTGTTCGCGAGGGCGGCAAACTCCAAGTGGCAGAGGTTCGCCAGCAGGTTTCCGCAGCCGAGGAGCATGGGCAATGCTTTCTCGTTCCCCTGGGACGGCCTGTTCCTGTATGTGTTCCCTCCATTGCCGTTGCTACTGTGACTCGTCAACCAACTCAAGAGGTCCCGGTGCAGGATGATCCTCGTTGCACCGGCGTGGCCGAGGCAGATCTGGTTCCCATACCTTCTGGACTTGTCAGCGTCCCCCCCAGTCAAGCTACCGATGGACGCAGATCTTCTCTCCAGAGAAGGAGGCGCCATCCTCCATCACGACCCAGGGTTGCTGACCTTGCAGGCCTGGCTCCTGCGGCACTAGAGTTTGGAGGGTACGATATCCCGGCGGACTGCAAGGAGGTACTTGCAAAGGCCAGGGTGTCCTCAACTCTCATGTGCTATGGACACAAATGGAAGAGGTTCTGTGTCTGGTGCCATGCACAGAAGATTAACCCTCTGTGAGTTACGGCCCCTCAAGTGCTGCCGTACCTGCTGTCGCTGGCCAAGGCGGGGCTAGCTCATGCCTCCATCAAAATACATCTAGAGCAGCAATATCCCGCTACACTAGAACTACGGGAAGATCATCCCTGTGGTCTCATCACCTGGTGAAGGAGTTTATGAAGGGACTGTTCCGGTCATTCCCGCCAGTGTGGGCTCTGGCCCTCTAGTTCCTGTCATAGAAAACAGCATTTCTTGTGGCCATCACCTCCGCACGACAATTGGGAGAGATCTAGGCCCTATCCTGCAAGCCTCCATACTTGACTTTCCACGAGTCGAGGGTGGTGCTGAGGACGCACCCCTCCTTCATGCCCAAGGTGCCGTCGGACTTACATCTCAACGAGCCCTTGGTGCTACCAGTTTTCTTCCCGTCACCTTCGTCGCCGGCCGAGAGGACTTTGCACTCGCTGGATGTAGCTAGAGCGCTGAAGTTCTACGTGGACCGCACGAAGAGTTTTCGGAAGACATCACAACTGCTTGTGAAATTTGGACCTGTGAATCACGGGAAGGCCCTCTCAAAGGCTTCCATTTCCAGATGGCTCTCTGGCTGCATCATGCACTGTCACCGGTTGTCAAACCGACCGTTGCCCGGCCGTCTGAGAGCCCATTCTACCACAGCGTTCTTGTCTGGTGTAGCCCTGCTGGACATCTGCAGGGCTGCTACATGGAGGTCGACGCACACCTTCACGAGATTCTACTGCGTCGACCGGGATTCCAGGGAGGAGTCCAGGGTCGGCCAAGCAGTGCTGCGCAACCTGTTCGCCCGAAGGTGGGCCTGATGAGGAGGTAAGAGATGCTTAATGTTGAGTTTACGTAATGCTTAATGTTGCTTAATGTTGTGCCTTGCCACCTCCCGTGGTTGTGCATGTGTGTACTGCTATGTATTCTTATATTCATGAGCATGTGAATCCATGCCAGCCCCCATGCTGGAGAAGGAACAAGTTACTTACCAGTAACTGTTGTTCTCCAGCATGTGTCTGACATGGAATCACATGCAAACCCTCCCTCCTTCCCCTCTACGGCTCTTCACTTGGTCCTACTGCCACTTACGTGCTACCAAATCTGAGGATTGCTGCCAGGGGAGGGGCTTAGGGAAAGGGCAGTCATTGGCTGGCGGCAGTATGACCCAGAGACCAGTGATTGGTTACTACTGAGAAAGACAGATCAGAAACAAAACTTATACTGATTTTTTCTTTACTGAGGATTCCCAGCCTGACGACGGAGAATATTCATGAGCGTGTGAATCCATGCCAGACCCATGCTGGAGAACAACAGTTACAGGTAAGTAACTTGTTCCTTGTTAGGATTGTGATGAAGCATAGAAATGTGACTGTGACAAGGGATAGGTCTGTGATTATGACAAGAACTGTGATGAGGATCAGAACTATGAGTGTTAAATCTGGCATGCTTGTACTGGGTGATTGACATGTGTGATGATTTATGGGACACACTGTGAGGCTAGGGAGGTGAGGGCATGACCCAATAGTCCACCAGTGGTAAAAAGTGGCAGGACCTCATAGGAAGAGTCTCCCCCTATGGGGACAAGGACTCTGATTCCATGAAGGAACTACCTAATCCGTCATCCCTAAAAACTATGAAACCCTTAAGATCTGTCGAGGGTCAGTCTGATTTTACTACTGTGTGCTATTCTGATACTTCTTCTCTTCTTCCTGTAAGATTAGACACCATCAATGTGAACACTCATTCTAAACATGATTTGTACTATGAAGGTCCTGAGAACAAAAAGAACATTCACAGAGTCAGACGGAACACTCATATGAAAGCTACTGGGACGAGATGGCCGCAAGGAGTCAGGAGGAGTACACAACTAACCCCAATGCCAGACTACTGCGCTCCACTGGGGAGGTCCCAGCCCAACAAGATAAAAAGAAAAGAAGGACTTAGTAAAGAGAGCAACAGGTGCAAAGCCTTGTCAGCCTCGGAAATACAAACTGGGAGAGAAGACAGGATGTTGCAGGAGCAACCCAGACGTTGGGAGGACACTGTTCACAGGCCAGAATAGTCATTCTATGGCCGAGCGAGAGCAGGCCAAACTGGAAACTGGAATCCCGGAGATGGTGGTGTGACCTCGAGAAGGTGGAGCGAGTGGTCGCACAACTACGCTGATACCGCCTGCCTGGAGTGCGTGCAGAGACACATGCAGAGACACAGCAGGACTGTGGCGAGAGAACAGAGAAGCCGAAGAAGCGTTCTCTAGGAACACAGAAGCCTGACACCCCAGGAAGAACCAGTGGTGTGCTCCGACCAAAGTAAAGATGACGGGAGCTATGTGAGACCAGGTAGGGTTTTGGGGGCATGTAAAGCATGCCTCAAGAGTGATCTCGCTCATCTCACTAATTTCATTAAGAGTACAAATTGTGAATGAAGCCTCAGGAGTGATCTCCCTTGTCTCAGTAAACACATTGAGAGTAAACATTTTGAAGAAAGCCTCAGGAGTTATTTCCCTTGTCTTAGTGAGCACACTGAGAGGACAAATTGTGAAGAAAGCCTCTGGAGGGATCTCCTTTGTCACAGGAAACACGTATAGAATAAGAATTGTAAAGGAAGCCTCAGGAGTGATCTCTCTCGTCTCAGTAATTGCACTGAGAGTAAGAATTGTGAAGAAAGCCCTAGGAGTGAGCTCCGTCATCTCAGTAAGCACATTTAGATTAAGAATTGTGAAGAAAACCTCAGGAGTAATCTCCCTCGTCTCATTAAGCGCATTGAGAATAGGATTGTGAAGAAAGCCTCTGGGGTGATCTCCTTCATCTCAGTAAACACACTGTGAATAAGAGTTGTGAAGAAAGCCTTGGGAGCGATCTCCCTCATCCCAGATATTGCGTGAAGGACAAGAACAGTTGGGAAGAACGCCTTGGAAGGAATATTCTTTTTTTCAATAACTGTTCTAACAGTAACCAAAGTGAACAGAGCCTCGGGAGCAGTATTCCTCACCTCGATAAGTGGGACAATGCTGTTAAAATCAGAGATAAAGAGTGTGATAGATTCAAGAGAGCCCTCAGAGAAGCCTGGAGGAACTAGAAGGGCTCATAAGAATTATTGTAAAAAACAGATAGAAGAGCACTTTGAGTCACGGAACCAGGAGAACTGAGTCATTCTCCTGGAATTTTCACTTCAAGAAGAAGGACTGAACTGAAATAAGGACTCTTGAACATTGCCTGTAGGGCTGATACCTGCAGGTCTGGGAGAAGGGAGTCATTCTCTTGCTACTATGTTGGTTTCTTTCAGTTGTTTAGCGGTAGGGCTAGAGTACATTTGGACTACCACTCTGACGAAGAACACTCCAGTTATTCCTTGGTTAGGTTGGGAAAACCCTCTAGAACTAGTGAAAGGTAGATGTTTTTTTCTTTCTTTGAATAAAAATCATACTGAAATGCCACATCTGTCCCCAACTGCTCACTCCAGCATGCCACACATGGTAGAATGATGTCATGGTGCTGCTAATGCATGTAACACTTGGGGGTTGAGTCTGAGTGTTCTCAGAGAGTCAGTTGTGCCCTGAAAGCCCGTCCTGGATGGATGATCTCTTAGGTGCTTTCCCTTAAGATGACTGATGTACTGAATCTGTGACTTTAACATGATGTTACCTGGCTAATAAAGAAGATGTCAATGTAAACATTTAAGCCTGCTTTGCCTCATTAACGTAAAATACAAGAGTGAAGACTAGGACAGTGACACGTTGAGTACTAGAACTGTGATGAGGACAAGGTCTATGACTTTGATGAAGATTAGCACTAATGCTTTGATGAGGACTAAAATGGTGAGAACTAGGACTGTGAAGAGGACTGTGATGATGACTAGTACTGTGAGGACTCTTTCTTTGATGACTAGGACTTTTACTGTGAGTGGGACTGTGACATGGATGAGGTCTAAGAAAAGGAAGATGACTAGTACTGTGATGTGGACTGTGACAAGAACTAAGGGTGTGACTGTGACCGAGACTAGGAATGTGATGAGGGCCAGAAATGTGAATTAGAAATGACTGTGATGAGGACTAAGACTGTGATAGGGACTTGGACACCGAAGAATCCTAAGACTATGACTGTGTTAAGGACTAAGAGTATGATGCAGATGATAATAATAATGATGGTAATGACAAGGATTGTAATGAGGACTACGGCTGTGGCAAGGGATAGGACAATGATGAGGATGATGACTAGGACTGTATTGAGAACAAGAGCTGTGATGAGGATTAGTTCTTTGAGTCTAGAACTGTAATGAGATAGGGACTAAGAATGTGATGACGAAAAGGCTATGGACTTTCTTGAGGATTAGCACTGGGAATTTGTTGAAAGCTAGAACTGTGACAAGGACTGTGGTAAGGAGTTGGATAGTGATGAGGATGTCAGACCGCAGACAAGGAGAAACAAACTGACCACAAAAGTGATAGGTGGAAGGTTTCGAATGAATCTCAATCACTGGCAATTGCTCTGGGCAACCACCGTTTTTTAGCCCGTGTGCGCCATTGCAAAAGGGGACCAGCCATGTGCAAATCAGTCAGCAGCTGCCGCCACCGAAGGTAGCAGCCCAGCCCGAACTGCTAGACCAGGTCCCATCTGCACAGAAAACCAAGCAACCCCAGACATGTTTTGGCCTTGTTGGACCTCCTCAGTGAGGTGCAGCCTGGTTCCCTGTGGCGCAGCGAGCAAGGGACCCACGTCTGGGCATACCCTCTCACAAGGAGAAACAAACTGACCACAAAAGTGATGGGTGGAAGGTTTCGAATGAATCTCAACCACTGGCAATTGCTCTGGGCAAACTTCCACACCACCGTTTTTTATCCCGTCTGCGCCATTGCAAAAGGGGACCAGCCATGTGCAAATCAGTCAGCAGCTGCCGCCACCGAAGGTAGCAGCCCAGCTCGAACTGCTAGACCAGGTCCCCTCTGCACAGAAAACCAAGCAACCCCAGACATGTTTCAGCCTTGTTGGACCTCCTCAGTGAGGTGCAGCCTGGTTCCCTGTGGCGCAGCGAGCAAGGGACCCACGTCTGGGCATACCCTCTCACAAGGAGAAACAACGCGGACATCTCTAAGTGGTTTTTTCTGCCTTAGGGCTTTTCCCCTGTCAGGCTGTTATGGGGGTCCTGCCTCTTGCCTAGAGACACATACATCCGACATAGTGGCAGCCCCTCGTTGCTCACCCTATCTCTACAAAGAGAGAAGAACTATGTGACGGAAATTGCCCGTGGCCCTGTTTCAAGACCTTTCCTCTCCAGCATCATTAGAAGATTCAAGTGAGGAGCAGGAGGGCCATCAGGACAGTTTGCAACACCCATCGACAAACATTGTGACGGCGGAGTAAGCTCAGGAACTACTAGCCACTGTACAAGGATTGACTTTGGAAGTACAAAGTTTGAAAACAGAAAATGCCATGCTTAGACAACTGGTTACCGGTAGGGAGGTGCAGTCTATGGATTTGCCCTCAATTGGGTTAGCTTTGGGCAAATATGATGGGTCACCCAAGAGGCTAAAGGAGTTCATAGATGCCTGTGTAGTTTACTTTATCTTCTGCTCAGCTACCTATGCGTCTGATCATTCGCGCATAGGGTTCATGACTTCGAACATGGTATACAATGCCTTGGTCTGGCCCACTCCATTGGTAACTTCAGAGAGTCCTGTTATGCAGGATTATGAAGCCTTTGTGGCTATGCTAAGGCAGATCTTTGAGAGACCGGAGGTGAATTATTCTGCATGTGACACCCAAGTAGACATCCATCAGGGTTTCTCCGATATACTAATGTATGTTTCATCCTCCGAACGCATGGCTACAGAAACTGGGTTGCCGCAGGATGCCCAATATACCATATTTAGATGTGGGCTACAGAAATAAAGGATGAACTAGCCCTCACTAGCAGATCAGGCTCATTAGCATACTTGATTGCTTTGACACTACAGATTGAGTATTGTCTATCTGAAAGGCGCATTGAAAAGAGGAAATTTGGAGGCACCCCTAGATCCCCCTCAGGATCTCAGCTAAATACTCCATCGCAAAACACCACTCCAAAGGAATATCCCATGCAGACTGGGGCAGCAAGAGGGCCCTTATCTCCTATAGAATGACAGCGGTGGGGGGACAAGGGATTGTGGATGTACTGTGGCTTTGGCAGCCATTTGCTCAGAGCGTGTCCAGAACAGTCCCCCAGACAGTCAGGAAACAACAAACCCCGGTCCTAGCAGGGATGAAGTACCGGGGTCAGGAGACTTGTCCCTCTCTGTTTGCTTCCACTTTTACCATTCAGGCAGACAACCACCTGATGGCCGTGAAGGTTAAGCTGTAACAACAAGCTATCGAAACCTTAGCCGTAGTCGACAGCGAAGCAGCAGCCAATTTTTATGGATGTGGTTTGGGTAGACAATGAAAAGATACAGAGACACGAACACAAGGAAAACCAAGCAGTACAGGGAGTAGACGGGCAACCTCTCAGTTCTGGACCCATAACTCACAACTCCTCATCCCTTGTTATGTCTATCAGCAATCATAAGGAAACTATGTGTTTCAACATCATCAGAGCAGCTCATGTCCCGATAATATTGGGAATCCCCTGGCTTCATCAACATAATCCCAGTATCGACTGGGAAAAGAACGTTCTGATGCTCAAGTCCTCATTCTGTGTTGAGCATTGCCTTCAAGACAATCAGGAGGTATTGGTTTTGGCTAGTTCTGCTCGGCAGATCCCCACTCAGGGAGTTCATTGTATACCTTCAAGATATTCTGAATACTCAGACATGTTTCTGGAGAAGGACCCAAAGGAGCTCCCTCCTCATCGGCCTGAAGACTGTTCCATCGAACTCATACCAGATGCCTTGGTTCCATTCGGGCGCATTTACCCATTGTCTCTACACAGAACGAAGGTTCTCACAGAATATCTTAATACCAACCTGCAGCACTGTCTCATTAGACCATCAAGATCCCCAGCTGGACCTTCTTTGTTCTTTATCCCTAAGAAGGACATGTCTGAACTGAGGCCTTGAATCAATTACCATGGCTGTAATAGTTATTTAGGTGTTAGGTGTAGCCAGAGGCATTGTGTAGTCTGGCAGGCATTATTGGGGGCTGGTGGGTTGGTGGATGCGTGCAGGACAGGGAATTCTGCTGCTGGTGCAGATGTGCTGTTAGCAGAAGTGCAGTGTTTGGGCAGGGCGCTTGTGGTGCGGGCATCCAATAGTGTTGGTGGCGCGAGGTGTTTGTGCTGAATCGGGAGCTTTGCTAATGCTGGTGAGGGGGATGGTGTAGAAGCACCACAACGCTCCTGTGGTGCTTGAGAGATCTGCATTGAATGTCTTGTCGGCTATCGCATAGCAAAGCTCTTTGCAGCAGAGGTATGAGGCGGGTGGAGGAGGAAAGGGAAGGATGCTTACAGCATCGGCGGATGCTTATGGCGGAAGGAGGCACTTGTAATAATGGCAGTACAAAAATGGAATGCAGCGGCATTCAGGGGATAAACTCTGATTTTACAGACAGGCAGTGATGGTTCAAATTATATACAATATCGTCAAACTCCTTACCTTGGAGTGTGCTGAATAGGGTTGCACGTTTTCAGCAACGTATGTGTTCGCCTGCATAACTGAAACATAGCTTATATTAAAAGGTTCACTGCATAATATCCTTGTGCTGGCAATGCCATCCACTCCTGAACAGGCCCGGCCAGATAGGGTACACCAGCCTTGGAGGTGTGCCTTCGAACGGGGGCGGGAGGGCGACTTCACCTGCTTCCACCATTTGTTGCACGGCGATCCACTCCACCAAAGGCAGAGGTGGGTCATTGCGGCCTGAAACAGCCTGCTCAAGCGCCAGGGAGGCAGCATCCATTTTAAAGTGGGGCTGCTCCCCTAAAAGACAACCCTTTTTTGGCTGTCCGGAGCAATTTTTTATTCCACCAGGGGTTTCAGCTGACCAAACTCCCCCCTTCCCCCACCTCTTTCCCACCTCTTCCTGGCCATCATGCCTCCACTTTGACTGCTTACTCTCTGTTCTCTCCTCCTCTCCCTTTCTCCCTTTTCCGATCTCCTCTCCTCCTCCCCTTACTTTCTTCTATGCACTTACTCTATCAGAATTCTATGACAAGACAGGAGGCTCATATTATGCATTACAATCTTTACTCTGAAACCACAGCAGCAAAGAAAATACTTTTACAAACAAAAAAAGTTTCCACAACGCAACTAGATAGAGTTCAATGTCAATGTATGGGGAACTCCCCAATCCATCATGGAGGACAGGTCATGCCCTGCAGGGGACCAATGAGCAGGGACCCTCTTCTATATATGTCCATTACTCTAACCCCAACCCCTCTTTCTTTGCTGCTGAAATCCACAAGCTAAGTCACTCCTCCTAGTTCTTGACTTCGTGTTGAATTTATGGAGTTTAGAGTGCTATTTATTTATGTTATTAATGTTATTTTGATGAGTTTGGGGTTTTATTACACTGTACTGTGGAAATGGTCATGTATTTTTCATGTTCCGTTGGTAACTGGCTGAGTGCCGTGTTCGTGTGCGAACGCTGACCTGCAGGCCACATTCATGCTTTGTAATGCTCCGCTGGGAGCCTTCTGCTTCTGCAGTGTTTGTTTATATTTCTTCAGCCCTGAGAGGCCTTCTAATCAGGCTGCGGCTATGTGTGAAATTCTTTCCCTCCAGGCAGTGTTATTTTTAGCAGCTGCCCCAGCCCCAGAGCCAGCGCACGTTTCCCACAGGTGGTTTGGGAACGCTTGAAATTCTTTTCACTTGAGAGGAAGTTTTGTTTTTGTTTTTCTACAAGTTCATTATGTAAGCGGCAGTAGGAACCTGCGCGCATTTTTTCCATGACTGTAAAGGCTGCAGCTTCTTTTACTCATTAACTTCCCGCACGTCGCGTGTGTGTGTTTTTATGTTTACATGCGCATTGTCATTAGTTGCATACAGGCTAAGCCTGTCCTGGGGATCCGGCTGGGGGGGGGGGGCAGTTTGCTAGGCCCTCCTTTGATGGGAGTAACTTCCATGAGCATTCCTGAAAAGGGCAGCTGTGTCCTCTTTTTAGAGTGAAACGCTTGTATTTCTACATTTAATTTATATAGTTCTATGGTGGTGAGGGATGTTTCAGCCCACAAGAGGCATAGCTCAAGGAGAGGTTTGCAGGTTTACCAGGCCGAGGGGCCTCGGTTCGCTGCCCGCCTTTGGCGGTATACACATGTGGATGCGAATGTGTATTTATATGTAGGTATTCACATTAATGTTTATATTTATTCATATAATATATATATATTTAAAATTGATATTTTATTTTGTGTTTAAATTGATATTTTCAGTATATATTAACACCAGTTCGCCTACTGAAGGGTGCTTTGCCTTCTTGGTAAGTGCTATACCCGGTTTAGCTTCAGGTTCTGCCTGAATTCTATGGGGAGGTTAACCCCTCGTATACTGCTGGTTTCCACACCCTGCGGGGGTGACCAGTTTCAGGTACTCTGGTGGTGCTCTGGAATGGTACCGTCACCTGCTCGGTGGCAGGATTGGCTTGTGTTTCTGCGAGGTGATCCCTCGTATACTGATGGTTCCACACCCTGCTAGGGTGAGCAGTTGAGGTACACTTCATCAGTGTATTCCTCACTTAAAGTTGGCAACTTTGTCGGTGTGCTGCATATGGCGTTGGTGATTACCTTAACGGTTTGTGTGCCATAACCTGTTTGGTTTCAGGTTTCTACCTCAGTTCTAATGCAAGGTTACCCCTCGTGTACTGCTGGTTATCACGCCCTGCTCGGGCAAACAGTTGAAGGCACAATTGCTCAGGGTATTCCTCCCTTATGGTTAGCAGTCTGTTTAGATGCTGCATATGGCAGATGTCATTATTTCGGTAAGCACACCGTAGCCTGCTTGGTTTCAGGCTTTGCCTGGATTCTGCGGCGAGGGACCCCCTCGTGTACTGCTGGTTGCCACACCCTGCTAGGGTGAGCAGTTAAGGTGCACTTGCCCAGTGCTCTCTTTTGCTAAACATTATGTTTAAGTGATGAATGGAACACATTGGAGTGTTCAGAATTGTCAGTGGCCCGGATAGCTCGGTAAGTAGCAGCTTATAGAAGGGCCGGGGGGGTTTGGACCCCCGTGAGGGCGTAACCCCTCTTCTTTGGATATTTTATATGTCTATTTTATATAATTTATTAAGTACTTTAAAGAAAAGAGTGTGTGGAGGTTGTGGTAAAACAGACCCATGTGGGGGGTTGTACCTTCCTCTATTGACACTGGTGTTAACCTTCGTCTTTTAGTTAAACTTCTGTCGCCCTTTACCGTAGTTAGTTTCAGGACAACTCAGTCCTTCCTTAGGTCTTGCTTTCCCCGATATCAATTGCTCCACCCAACACCTGTGCTGATTAAGCTGCTGTATTTTCTCCCATCATGAGGAAGAAACAGATGATGCGTTATGCCTCTGTTGAGGTCTGCAGGGCTGGAGGCTCTCTATAGTGGGGACGGGGTTTCCCTTACTATTTGTCCCATTGGACATTCTTTTTACTTTTGAACTGTTGGTGGAGACAGGGTCAGCTCGTGGGTAACTGTTCAGTTTTGTTGCATGGCAAATTGAGCAACCGTGTTCTACTTGGAGAAAGTGTTTGGGAAACACTTGATGATATCAGATATACGAGTTGCCAAACAATAACTTTAGGGCGCTTGCCCCATGGGTTTCCTCCCAAATATTGGCCTGTGGTTCAACTAACCGTCTAACAGTGTGTTGCACTTTCTCCTCTGCTCGAGGAGTTCAGGCAGGCTTTTGTACCCTCAAGAGCGTTGCTTAATCTCTTTTGTTGTGTATATATATATAGACATATACATTTTCTACAGTGCACCGATTAGGGTGCTGGTTTTTTCTCATCCGTACTGACCCTACTGATACAGGTTCCTAATTTTGGAGAGGTCTAAATAAGTATTTTATCCTGCTGAGATCGATAAGTGAACACTTCACGTCACACACCGTTCGTAATAGTGATATGCACCACTCATATACCTGAGGGTTCGTAGTACTGTATAAGTACTGTTTGCTATGGACAATGTGCTTCATTTTCTTTTTTCCCTGATTCCCTTAGTGGCCAGTCAGCCTCACACGAATACAGAGACTCAGATCTCGGGTTGGAGGGGACAGTGGTCCCAGATTTCTTTCACAACCTGTATTTACGAGGCATTGATCATTTTTCCCTGAGATCTTTCCCCCTCATTCCCATGCTCGTCATCCTTGGGGGATATTGTATCATGATATACACCACGTGGAGTATCGCCCGATGGTTTTTCCGGTTTTTCTTTTACAGGAGTTCAGACTCAGGGCCAGTGCAGACTCGCACTAAGCATTTCCCTCCCGTCAGTTACTTTCCTTTGCGCTATTCCTGGTATTTCAACAGGTTAAGCGGAGCCTGTTCACGGTCAGGGGGTTGGTTAGAGTGTATTTATTTCTCTTAAGGGTGTTAAAAGCGGGGTTGTAATGTGGTCCTCAGGGTAGCCTTCTTCTGGGTTGCAAGGTTTTTTTCCCTTGGTTAAGTGGGGGAAGGTTCTCCTCATTTGTGAGGGCTCAATATCCCTTGGTGAGATAGAGGGGTCTGGGTGTGATACTAATCTCCCTTCCAAGTTATTATGACCCTCTATCACAATGTGTTCCAGCGTCTCTACATTAACTGTCAGAAGGTGTCTGCCAGTACGATTCCCAGAGGGCTGGGATATTTATATTCAGTTAATGACTTGATTCTCCTAGTCACCTGCATGGCAGGTGGACCTTTGGGTTTTCACAAGAGTTTGTTTTTACAATAAGGTGCCAGCTCAGGGTGCTGTGAGCTTCAAGGCTCTCCAATTTGACTGAAATAGTGGTTAGTCCTCTTCTGGTGTGCAGCTTCAGTTTAACTATTTAGTGATCGCTTCTTTGCAGTTTAGAGTCTTGCTAAGACTTGGAATTGGATGTCACTATGATGGTAGCGATTGGATGTAAGACACATTTTTCTCCTTGCCAGGTTTGGCCTCTTAAGGATCAGGTTTGTAAATATCTGCTTCTTGTCATGGTTGCAGAGTTCTTCTTCAAGTGTTCGGAAGGTCTGACGGTCTCCGGTTGGTGGTTTGACAGGTTTAGCTTCTCAGGGGGGCCCCTCTCTTCCATTCTGCTTCGGCCTCCAGAGGACATCCCTCCTTAATATACACATATGTCTGAAGACAATTGTGGGTTAAGTCTATGGCTTTTCAGCTCTGCTCAGGATGGGTCATCCTGTTACAAATTTATAAAATGATTTTTACTCCCATTTTACCTTTTGAAGATTTGTCTTTCCTCTTGGTTCCCCAGTGTAGTTATGTGACATGCCCTTATCCTAATGCAATATCTTCCTTTAATGCTTGGGATGGAACCTAAAAGACTTTCCCCCTTTGGGGTACTTTTTCTTTATCTCCAGGAGAGCTCTGTGCTTATTTTCTTTGGTTTGCTTTCTAGGATCCCAAAGATGATATTAATTTAAATGTTTTAAATGTTTTATTGGACAACAGAGGCGTTTTTTACAGAGGAGTTTTTGTCCTATCCTATTAGTAGGAAAACTTTGTTTAAGGGTTTTTTCCCCTCTTTAACCAGTTGGTTTTGGCGGCCTGTAAGGAACACTGGAATTGGCACAATTTCCTGTTTTCTTGCATTTGACGATGCCTTATAAGACAGTTTTCGGGCAAACTAGTCTTGGTCAATTCTCTTGCGATCAGCTGATTGATTTCATGAAAGCATAAAAATGTTTTTTCCTTTCCTATTATTTTATTATATTTTATTATATTGGCTCTATTGTATGGATCATGTTGTACTAATAAGATGCAAGGGCTTTGAACTTGCATAATATGAGCCTCCTGTCTTGTCATAGAATAGCTAATCCCCCACACTAACGTGAGATGGGGGTTTAGATTCTATTAAAGACAAGGAGGCGATTATTATCCCACCCACCCACCCTGGATATGATGTGATATGACAATTGTGACACGCATGTACACAGGTGGTTCAAGAGAGAACATTCTTTGGTTTGTTGTTTTTCCCAACCACCCACCCTTCTTGTTTGTTGTTCTTACAGCCACGAGTTGAGGTTCTCATCAGGAGTGTGGATCGCAGTAACAAGTTGTGGAGTGCGTGATTTTGGATGAGAAGTCCTATCCAGAAGAACTTCAGCATAGATTCAGGCTGCGAGAAGGTGGAGATCTCCAGTTTCGTTGGATTCTTTCTCCGCGCTACGCAGTTCAACCGTTTCATTGGACTTCTGGTGCAAGACAGCTGCAGAAAGAGGGGTTGGGGTTAGAGTAATGGACATATATAGAAGAGGGTCCCTGCTCATTGGTCCCCTGCAGGGCATGACCTGTCCTCCATGATGGATTGGGGAGTTCCCCATACATTGACATTGAACTCTATCTAGTTGCGTTGTGGAAACTTTTTTTGTTTGTAAAAGTATTTTCTTTGCTGCTGTGGTTTCAGAATAAAGATTGTAATGCATAATAATCGCCTCCTTGTCTTTAATAGAATCTAAACCCCCATCTCACGTTAGTGTGGGGGATTAGCTATTGTCCCTGGACCTAATATGATAGCAACCTCATCTGTTTCCTCCACCCTTCCATTACTGTTTTTTTCCTCCCCAACCCCTCTCCAGCTCTACCAGAAATGTCATCAAGCCTAGTACGGTAGTCTCATGTTTCCATTTCCTTCCTACTCTCCCCCTCACTTCCTTATCCATGTTTTAGCTCTTGCACTATCTGAAATGTTGCCAGGCCGAGTATGATAGTTAATTTCACATCCTTACTGTTCATGGCCTGTAAGAATGTCATTGTATTTTCCCTTGTTCCCTCCCTTGCCTTGAAGCGCTTTGAAACACATTGTGTATAGGCGCTATATAAATAAACTATCATATCATATCATATCACTTCCCAACAGAAGCAAAGAAACACCCAAAGGCCTAGTCTATTCCTTCCCCCTGCCCTGCCACACGCTTATCTGCTGCAGCGTTGGTGCCCTCTACTTGCTTCTATGGGCTGCAGGGGCGGGCCGCTGTTAAGAGTCATCTAGGCAACGTTTCCGGGCATTCTCTCAGCCGCAGGATACGCGGTCTAAAGATTGTATTCCCAAATCATATCACTGTATTGGACATGTACACGTATATTTTAAATGAGAACGTTCAACTAGTCAAACGTGCAGGATGTCCATAGTTGAGCGCATAAGGCAACAAACACATTTGGTGCCGTTCTGAGTAAAACAAAAGGAGAAAAAACAACAAGAAAACGCAATCATGAAGGAGTGAAAGAAGGCTTTCGTGAACGCTTCACGCCTTGAATGCTAATCCCTGGGCGCGCAGCACTCCCGCTGCGCGGCGAGGCTCTCAGGAGCAGCACGTGCCCGGGCCTCCCTGGAAGCCGCTTCCATCTCACCTGACCTGCGGGCCTCACCTTTGAAGAAAGGCGGCCTGACGCCTGTGCTCAGTCCACTTATAGAAATTGCCAGGTGCTTTGTGGGCGCGTGCTGGGCGGATGCTTTTTATACCAATTTGCTAAAGTCACAATAACAGCTTTACAAAGTAGAGTTCGAGCCCTGGGTGCTGTGACGACGTCACTCGTTTTGTCTGACTCGTTCACCATTTCGTATCTCATAAGTAAAATCAGAAATGTAATTATTTTTCTATTGTTTAATTAGTTCGGCTTTTCATATTTCCTTGTCATTCTCTGTGACGTCTAGCACGGTGGCTTTGCTTTTATCTGCTTATTCAGGGGGGGGGGGGGCTGCCCATCATTTGCACATGTACTGACCTTTGCAAAAGATGCATTTCACCTTTTGAATCAGGTGGCTTCACATGTATCTGCATATTCAAGGTTTGGGGGCAGGGGGGAAGTGAGGGAGGGTTGTGGTACCCGGCCCTCATTTATACATGTACTGGCCTTTGCAAAATATGCATTGAATAAGGCGCCCCCACATTTCTCTGCATATTCAGGGTGTGGGGGTGGGGGGGCGGCTTTGCTGGTCTCTTTTGAATAAGGCGTCCTCACATTTCTCTTTCTCTTCCTGTTTGGAGGGGCGGGGGAGAGGACTTGGGGGGGTGTTTGCACATGTAGCAGCCTTTGCAAAATAAGCTTTCAATAAGGGGCCCTCACATTTCTCTGCCTATTCGGAGCCCCGGGGGGGGGGGGGATTGTGGGAGGGGGTGTTTAGGGATGGGGTTGTATGCATCCCCATCATTTGCACATTACCTGGCCTTTGCAAAATATGCGTTTCACATTTTGAATAAGGCACCTTCACATTTCTTTGCATCTCCCAAAGCTTCCCCTATCATTTTTTTTTTTACAAAGAATTTTTGGTGAGCTTACACCTTCAAATGTGCCAGTGTATATCCATGTCATTGGTAAGAGCTCAAGAAATCCTCATAAGAAAAAACTCCAGTATTTCTTTGTTGCGCAAGATTCTTTATTTTGTGCTTTTGTAGCCCTTTAGTGGATGACACGTGTTTCGGCAACCGCGCTTTGCCTTTCTCAAATCCGGGCCATTACGTAATTGCATCCCACGTACGTGGATAAATGCACAATGCAGTTTTTCATTCTTTCATTCTATGGGCTCAATCCACCTCATAAATATCTGTCTCCCGCTTCAAGCGTCGTTTTTTAAAACTCTGTCCTAGGCTCCCGGTGTAGAATACATCAATTTAGACCAAGACTTACTTTCCCCATAGAGATGTGCGGGAGACTGGTCAAGGCCTGTTGCATAAAGTCCAGTTGTCAGATTTCTGTTTGAAATAGTATAAGAAATGATCCGATTACTTGCGTGTAATAGTCTACACATTTGGACATACAATTTCTTGTCATGTGGTATTTATGTCTTGATTGACACATCCTTTGGAGACAGGTGTCCCGAATGTTAAATTAAAATCTGTGACCCCTCAACCAAGAGGAGAGCATAATCCTTGCTTCTTTCATAGTTTAATCTTGTGTTACATACTAGCACGGCATCTACAACCAAAATGAAGTCCGGCATGGGGATGAGAGGGGCGCATGACTGTGACGAGGAAGACTAAGGCCCAGTGTAAGGAAGATTACTGCTAACTTAATCCGAGTTTAAACACTTTCCTGTTGCAATCTTTACTTCTTGACGATGTAGCAAGTAGTTATAAAGCTTTATTGCTCAATGGTTGTCTCGTTCCAACGGGGACTTTAAATTGATGCTGGGCTTCTTGAAAAGTGTGTTCAACTATGCCAAAGGGTCGATTGGAGGTAGGGCCCATGATGGGCCCACTTTTCATGTGCTATACAAAATAGGAAAAGCGAGCAGCGGTTGGCATGCGCACAGATCAGGAAGAATATTAATCTGCAATGGAGAGGGACAGACAAAAAAGGAACATTGGCACTAGCTATACAAACTGACTAAAGCTCCATAACACTTCTCTGCGCAGTGCCAACTGGATACTTCTCTTTACCCTATTAAACACCAATGATAATAAGAGGTTTTGGGCTATGATTAGAACTTATACAGCCAGCTTCACACCATTGGAGGATAATGGCATCCCGGAATCTTGTTGGGCAGCCGCAATTAAAAAACTGTACTTCACAGCACGCTACTGTAGCATTATTCCGCTCTTACGACCTAAACTAGAAGGATTATTGGACTTTGACGTTGACGATATTCTCCATATAATCAGGAGCTTGAAGAATTGTCGGGCCCCTGGACCGGATGGTACTGCCAACGCCATTGTTAAAGTCAACCTGACATTTTGGGCCAATACCCTATGTAATCTCTACCTAAATATCATCGACACTAGAGATATTCCGGACAGTTGGTGACAATCAGTTTTCATCACTGTCTACAAGAAGGGAGATAAGACCAATCCACTAAATTATAGATTGTTGGCCATGCTAGGTTGCAGCCAAAAAATATTTGCCACTCTTCTCTTAAAAAAGTGGGCGGAAGATCGTGGACTGTTACATAGGTACCAAACTGGTTTCCGTAAAGATCATGCAGCCTCTCTAAACATCTATGCTCTACAATGCCTTGCTGCTGAAGTGGAATTGGGAAAGGGGAAAAAGAAACTGTATGCCTGTTTCGTAGACTTATCTAAGGCCTTTGATACTGTGCCACAGCAAAATTGATAAGCTAGGGCATTGACCCCAGACTGTTATATATGATTAAAGAACTCTACACGAACACTACTGTGGTGGTGCGTGTGAATCAGGCAGGTTTACTGTCCAGGCCCATATCCACCAACCATGGACTGAAGCAGGGATGTGTCCTCAATCCCCTGTTCTGTGATTTGTATACATCCGACACGGCTACTTTTGTTGACGGGGCAAGCAATTTCCCTCCTATGCTGGGTGGCACTCCAGTCTCCTGGCTCGGCTATGCCAATGACACAGTACGCCTGGACTGCACTCCCATTGGTTTTCAGAGTTCTAATACGGCCCTATCTACGTATGCCCAACAGAATAACCTCATTATGAACATTGATAAAACCAAAATGTTAACTTTTGGCACTAATGTGTGGGGGAAAACACCCTTTACCTGGAAACTGGGAGAAGTGGTCTTGGAAGTAGTTGAAATCTATTTGTACCTTGGCTTGCCTATGAAAGATTGTCCTGATAATTTCTATTATGGAGAATATATAATGCCCAAGGTCTTGAAAAAATGGTGGTTCCTCAGAAAGTTTTTTGGTAGAAAAGGTGGATATACTATCGAGAGCATGATATCGATATACAGAACCAGTGTGGTGCCAGGGATATTATACAGGACAGTTGCCATTACTATGCCAAAAATGAAATTGCTGGAGAACCTGGATGCTAAAATTCTCAGTTTGATTCTGGGGGTCCACAACTCAGTCCCTATTGAAGCCCTGCGATTGGAACTTGGTCTTACATCGCTAAGAGCGCAATGGTATTTATTGCGCTGTAAATGTTTGATCTCTCTCTTGTCCGCCAATCTTAGTACAAACTCTCTTGAAGGTCTTATTGCAGGACACCGTACTCGAAATACTACCGACCCTTATCTCCGGGATCTTGGAGCCTCTACTATCCATTTCCTGAGTGAAATCGATGTAAAAATCATACATTTAATTCACCCTCCCGCTGGTATTGTAAAATGAAAGCGACATACTGAGGTTTGGGCTGGTAATCTCAATTTATGCTGGCTTCATACTAAAACAAGCCACTGAATTTTCTAAACAGGGATTTAAATGTAATACACCTAGTACATATTTAGTCAAGCCTTGCCTTTACCATGTTAGGAGGTTTATAACGTATATCCGTTTTAACATTCTTCCTACCAGAGAGGCTTTGGGTCGCAGTACTGGGATTGCCCATGAGGATAGGACATGCCGTTTCTGTGCTGGTGAAATTGAAACCACTCGACATCTATTTACCAGTTGTCCCAAGTTATTGAACCTATATATTAAGGGCTATTCGACCATGATCTCTAGTGTGGAATCCTTGGGTACAGATCAGTTCTGGAGTTGCATATACAGTGTGCAGTGTGTTATATACACTGCAGCTGCATTTCACATAGGGAGGGAAATACTAGATAGTGCCTCCTGACCGGTCATTACTATAATCTTACTTTTAAACTACCAGAGAATTTTGATATTGTTCTCAAGTCAAAAGGAAACATATCAAATGGTGTTCTTGTATTTCTTTTCTTTTCTTTGTTTTTATGCTAAAAGGCAATATCTGGAAATGTTTTTCCATTTTTTTAAATGTTGGATATTTATGACGACTTTTAATATGTATGTTGTTTTATCTGTGATTTGTTAGTCTATGTGCTTAAAGGCATGGTCTAGTAAACATTTTTATTGTCTCAACGGGTCGGCCATGTTTTTTTAAGCCTAAGTGGCTCGATTTTAGAAAACTTTCCTATGGACCTTACCCGAGTTTTCGTCCATTAAACGCATGCGAAAACAAGCACCAGGGAGCCGCCATTTTCTGATAATCCTATCTTTTCCCCGATCGCCCTGGCGGACCTGCTTTTGCGGCACTAAATCAATTCCCCCGCCCCTGAGCCTGACATTATCAAAACATTCATATTCCCCGCCTCTCCCCGTGACGTTACTGTGCTGCGTAGGCAAACGCGCCCAGTCGTCTTCTGCGCGACTCCACACAGAACCCGGAAACCAACACAGATCAACTCACAACACAGCGCGCCACAATTCGGAATATGAAACTGTACTTTACAATGAAACAGCAACACGGTACATTTGGTAAAGTACATTTATTTGACATTAAATGTTTAGAGAATATTCAGCAATTGCCATATGAACTCCGGAAGCCATTTATTTTCTTTTATCTGTATCCGCAATAACTGTTCCGTTTCATCTTGAGTCACGCGGTGTTCCTTTATGATACACAGGGTGTTCATTTTCGTAAAAAGAATCACTTTGGAAGCGCGGTGAACCGCAAGGCTGTTCCATCAACTAGGCACTAGTCCAGCCTAAAGGTTGTTATGTTGCTTCTAGCCACTAGTACAGCGTAAGGGCATGTGGGCCCTTAGCGATCGTCCCATAATATGGTGATCGTGCTCCAGTTGTTGACACAAAGCTGCAGGTGTCTGCTGAAGAATCCATCCGCCGGTGTCTCAAACAGATGGCAGTGGCAGTAAGGGATCAAATACCTGTTATGAAAACAAAAAAATGATAATTAGTCTCGCTAGCCGAACTTCATTAATATTACTCATTTTATTTATTACGGCCGATCAGAAACTATTTGCTTGCAAGGGTAGTTCAATGGAGTACGTTTGTCTCTAAAATCAATGCGAAAAGTAACAAGATAAATCGAGGCCAACACACAATGATAAACGACAGTCTACATGCGTGAGGAATAATATGATATATGATATGGCATTTGTAACGCGCCTATACTCAAGTGTTAGTAGGCGTGACGAGGCAGGTGGGGAACAAGGGCAGACAGACAACGATCCTACTAGGCCAGGTGTCTTTCTGATCGCGCATGGGGATGGGCTGTACAAGGTTAGTTGAATACAAATTAAATAATAGGGCCAGCTGGTGGCAAGTGCAAGATAAATGCCGGGAGAAGGGGCTGAAGGATACAGAGACAGTCCCGTAGTGCAGGGAAAAGTGGCTGGGCCATGGAGCGAGATCGGTGAGACCAGTGGACCTGCATGCCCATGTGCCCACTGCGAACAGTTTTACTTGCTTTTCCTAGCTCTTCATTCATTCATTTATTCATGCATCCATTCATTAAATCTTCATTCCGGTATAAAAGCGTGTAAAGATTTACTTACATTATATTTGAAATTTCCATTGTGTCTCTTCGTAATGCAGTCTGTAAAACGGACAGTGCTCTTAACAATGATTTTTTCGTATACTGACCTAAAACTGAAACTCGGTCTAGTTTTTGAATTTTCTGCCTTATCGTCTCTTACGTTATTGCGCACTCCCTTCAAATGTAGTTCTTTCGGCATGGTCCCTGTCTCAAGGTCAAAAAACAATAGACCCTTATACTTCCAGTGCGACTTGTGGGCCTCATCTGGGCGCTGTCCTTCGCATTCTTTATTTGCAACATCATGTAGTATAGGCATCTATGAGAACTTGAAGTTTAGAATCCGTCTATGTAGTGCGCCTCAATGTGCAAATGGGAACTGGCTTCTCTCCCAAATGCCACGGCCCGCTTGGCTGGCGCGTTCTAAGTGCCCCAATTTTGTCACCGTTGTCTGCGAGCTTTGCAGCCCAAATTGAGACATTTAATTTTTGGCGGAAGGTCAGGGAAAGCATAAAGTACCACAGGAGTTGAGTTAAAAGTGAGATTTATTGTTTGTTTGTTTGTTTTGTTATTTGCAATACGCAAGCCTCCCCTCCGTTAACAGTGCACAGCATTTACATTTACATGAGATGAGACATGAGAAAAATATATATATACACATATGTGAGGTGAATAGAGAGAATTCAAAGATGACACCCAGCTTGTTCGCCACCCATGATGGTGAAGTTAGAGGTTAGGTTTACAGGTACACTGTACAATAACATTTATTTACAAAAAGACAATCGTATTGCAATTATTTAAACCGGGATTTGTACTTCACAATCAGCTGTGCATCGGGTGGGCATGGCACAGTCGCAATGTTCGGTGGCAATGGATCACTGCTCTGTACAGAAACGTCCAAAATTCCATATCTGTGCTTCTCTAACACAGCAACAATAAGGCCTTTCACAAAGTCCAACTGCATTTCATCATAGACTGGTTTGATCACCCTTTGCTTACTTCGTTTTGAAAACACCTTAGTGTAGCGAGGTATCCTTACTTTACCCCTAGTCCTAGATTGTTCACGTCCGACATTGCTGTTATGGGCCAAGACCGCTAGTAGAGTGCGATGTTTCATGCCCCGAAAGCTAAAATGCAAGCGGTTTGGCCTGTACTTTAGGCACATATTGTGGAACACCTCCAAATCTCCTGTGTGACAGAATTCTGTCAGTCCTCTCAAATCTCTTGATAGAGTTTTGTCGAAAGCAATCTTCTCAATGGCTTTGTGTGTCGGTGAAGATGGAATCAACCACTTCTTCTTCCGTGCCTCCTCTGGCGACAAAGGGCCATGTTCATATTGGTGGAAATGTTCATTTGCTGTCCAGCGGTGAACGTTGGTACAGTGGTGCATCAGTGACCGCCATTTCTCAAGTAGTATTTCCACTGACCCCTCACAAGTTTTTGAGCTCCACCAAAGATGGTTGGTGATAGAATGTGACCACTGCAAAATACTTTCAAAACCTTTTTTTTTTCCTGCAGCCGAGATTTTCTTATTGATTGATTTAGCAAGATGCCATACGTCAAATTGATGTTTAATATGTGGGAACTGCTCTCTCATTGTCTTGGCAATTGAAACGTGTCTATCCGTGGCTATGAGGTCGATGTGCATCCCACTCGATTGTAGATGTTCCACTGATTTTATAAATCCTAGTTTCTCCATGGCCACTGACGATGTACATTGTGTTACCTGCACGACCACCGAACTCACAATTTTCTTACTATCGATGTCCTGAAAGTGGTAGGTGCAGTACTTGGCAGAAAATCCAGGGCTATCGCACTGTCCATCGCCGGCTAGCCTGAAACGTTTGCCTTCAAATGTACTTGCTAGAGACAATTGTTCAATTTTCCAAGCATCACTAATGGCCGGAAACAGATAATCACGTTGGTATGTGTAGTAGAGCGCTTTAGAAATGAAATGGAGTCCCACAAACTGAAAGAAAGCCTCTAACTTTCTAAAACTGGAGCCACTAAAAAGTGATGCAGCTGCACACAGTAGATTGCCTGCTGGCATTTTCCCCAGCATTGGTTGTGCAGACCATGAGAACCTATGATTTAATCTACAGGCGGCATTTATATTGACGTTACTGCCTTTTATTTGATGAGTCACATTAATCAATGGCTTCCCACATACATTCCCTCTAATGAAACACACACATTTCAGCATACTTATAATTTCAATCAAACAACTGTCGAATACAATGTATTTGCTCTCTTTCATTAGACTGTCATCCTGCGTCAACATTGTTTCGGCCTTTGACGTTGTGGAGATTTCAACACATTGGAAAGTAATATCGTTGATATCAAGTTCTGATGCGTCTATGGATGCTGCGGCTGGTTCATTCACTGTCATTTCAACATCTATTACTTCAACATTGGTGGGAGAACACAACAATGTCAACAGGTTTTTTGGTGGCAAATTTTTGGCGGGTGTAGATTGTGTAAATTGATCTGCAACTACTTCAGAGCTATCTTCAATACATTCAATAACATCTTCTTGTGGTGGTCCGGTCGCACTGTAGCTATGGTCCAATGCAACTTTGCTGTAGTCTCCAAACACAGTTAAATCATGTTCTGGCCATTGGACATGAGCATCTCGAGCCTGAACACGCTTCGCCTCAATTAATAGTTCCTCCATAGTGTACATGGTCTGGCAAGCCACATCTCTCATTCGCTTCACTGTCTGTGTGTGTATAGTTCTGACACCCACGGGTAACTGGAGGAGATATTGGAAAAGGGATGTTCAGTTTAAACACAAGATGGAGTGTAGTAGAATTGACTGGAAAAAAACATAAAATAGTCCCCACCACAAACATTTTTTTAAAGAAATGAACTGTTTGTAACTAACCTTTTTTTGTTTTTTTTTCTTTGCAAGTTTTTTGACTCGACCTTCAACATCTGCACGCTGTAGCTCCGATTCGTTTCCGCATGTCCTCCCTTCCTCTTGCGCTGCAAGGACTATATTTTCTGTATCCGCATAGACAGCACGGAATGAGGCTCCATCGTCTCCCTGAAACATAGTACTTTCATTACTATGTATCAAAATATTGTTAGCATAAAATACATGTGAGGACGAACACACAGGTACATCTCAATAGCCAAATACGATTTAAACATTGTGTGCAACAATCAAAGGACAAGTATTCGACCAGTGATGATCTATTTCGATGGAACTGTCAGTATCCATACCTCTGGATCGGCATGGACTGCCATGAATGGTTGTATTGGAGAGGAGGCATCCGCATCTCCCTGAAACACAGTACTTGCATTAGTATGCTTTTCAATATTGGAAACACAACACACACTTGGGGTCGACGGCACAGGTACATATAAAGAGATAACCGCAAATGATGCATTGTCCAAAAGAATCAAGGAAAATCCAAATATGATCACATTTCATCGACTTATTTCAACGATTCCTTTACATCTGCATCATCTAAATGAGATGTTGTGATTGTGGTGGAAGCTCCGTCGTCTCCCTGAAACACTGCACTTAGATTAGTATGGTTTTCAATATTGTAAACATAACACACACTTGGGGTCGAACGCACAGGTACATATAAAGAGATAACCGCGAAAGATGCATTGTCCAAAAGAATCAAGGAAAATCCAAATATGATCACATTTCATTGACTTATTTCAATGATTCCTTTACATCTGCATCATCTAAATGAGATGTTGTGATTGTGGTGGAAGCTTCGTCATCTCCCTGAAACACAGCACTTGCGTTAATAGGGAAGAAAGTATAGCAAATGGAATCACGTTATATGATCACGCATGATGGAGCTGTCATTATCCATACCTCGTGCTGCTGAAGAATATCTATGGATGTTGCAAATGTAGTGCGCCCTTCCGAAAGCTGTTGCACCGATTCGTATACTTAAATGTCAGGCTCTGCATCAAGTGCAGGGGTTGACGCTCCATCAACTGCCTGAAACATAGTACTTGCATTAGTGAGGATTACAATTGCGAAAACATAAAATACACCTGGGGTCGACAGCACAGGTACATATCAACGGCTAACCACGAATGAAACATTGTGTAGAACAATCAAACGACAAGAATTCCAGCTCTGATGATGATGCTCGATGGAGCTGTCAGTATCCATACCTCCTGCTGGTGAGGAACATCTAGAAATGTTATAGATGTGGCGGACGCTTCATCATCTCCCTGAAAGACAGTACTTGCATTAGTATGGATAATACTAATTATAACTGAAAACAAACACCAGTGGACGATAACTAAGGTGTATATTAATTGGAAAGCAGTAACCAAACATTCTGTAAAATAATTACACAATAGAATAAAACTATTACTTGACATGCATAAAACAAGTCTGTAGCGGATTAGCCTAGTAAGATTACCTGATACGCGCTAGAAGTGGTTGATAACTGCGACCACGTCAAGGATGTAGAATGTTCTTGCTTCAGATTCAAGGGATAGTCAAGAAGTTGTAAAGGTCAATTAATGATTGATAATGAAATGCCAATATTAAAAATAGCCATGTAAGCCGACAGAATACTTGAAAAATGCTCAATACAGCACAGTTCCCTGTCCCCATATATATATACATTGCGTTTGTGGGTTATGAAATCGAAAAAGAATATATTGATAAATGTCATTATTCAAAAAAGTATACACTCATATCAATATCGAAATTATTACAAGGGATAGAACACCTACAATTCGGCTACACACTACCGCAAGGCCTAAAGCTAAATCCGGACACTTGACTCACCGGTGGCGGAATGTGGACGAAAAGTGTGGGAATAGCGTTTTTGCGCAATTTCCGTGTCGTTCGCCGTTTATTCTTCTTTGTTACCCAAGAAGTTGTGTACATGTCCAAACAAAAGTGCCGCCTGCTGATGCGGTATCGATCACCCTCCTCTAAGACTTGTTGGACTCTACTTTCCAGCTCATACAGTGGATATCCGCAATGTCTGACCCATTCTCTTATTCGATCAACAGTTTTCGGGAATACATGCATTGCAGTTCCTTCAGATTTCGCATGGGTCTTCGAAGGGCAACTGCTAATCGAACAGGCAGGCATTGTTGATGAATCTGAAAAGTAAATATCGACATTATTATACAATCTTCAAGAGTAAAGATTTGATACAAAAGTAAATGAATCATACAATGATCAATGCAAGGTTTGTTTTGGTCGCAGGAACTATACCAGTTCATTATGTGCTGCTTAGTATTTGCATAAGTTGCAGAAATGTATAATTGATGTGACTGAAATCTGAACATGTGACTCGTCCCTTGGATGTTCTGTCTTACACGAGAAGGAAACATGCTAACATTATTGACTGGACCCCCGAAGGATGCAATTCAATCACAATAGTCACAGATGAAAATAAATAGATCTATTGATAGCATAGCAATGGAAACTCAAGTCAATACCAATGAGACCAATGAACATAGCACTATTTTGTACTCTACTGGAAAATAGGTAGAAATTTAAAAATCTGCGAAATATAACCAGGATACATGGCCTTACCTTGACCAACAAACATTTGGGTTCAGCAAGCAGAGCAGTATGTTGCGGGAGAATAGGTGGATGGCCACAGGTAGCGCACTGATGGGTATGCTCGAAGCGGTCGGTCACAGAGTTCACGGATAGCACGACGACAAGCAGATTAGCATAGATCTCAGTGGTTCCCAGGTAGCACGTTCAAGAGTTGACTTGCAAAGCACAAAGATGTTCTCATGAGACATATCGAGTGTTTTTTAAAGTATTAGAAACTGGGGTGTGTTTGTGAATGAATGACGTATGTATGTCGTGGTATTAGAGGGGCGGCCTGCCTCAGGGGAGGCCTGCCTGGAGATACGGGGTCTGAGGAGGCCATGTGACCGATGGCCCCTTGGCGTGGGACACCTTTTGAAGTGTACATGTAGTTTGGCACCTTGGCCTTTCGCGCCCCGGACAGCCCCCATGCCAGCGCTCATCCCCGGGTGTGAACCGCCTTTGATAGAGGGGGGTGGGATGGATGGCCCTGGGGCATGCAGATAAGGCACAGGAAGGCTGCTGAATGGAGACACACTTATGTGGATTGCAGGGGGGCGGTCTGCCTCAGGGGAGGCCTGCCTGGAGACACAGAGTCTGAGGAGGCCATGTGACCGATGGCCCCTTGGCGTGGGACACCTTTTGAAGTGTACATGTAGTTTGGCACCCTGGCCTTTCGCGCCCCGGACAGCCCCCCATGCCAGCGCTCATCCCCGGGTGTGAACCGCCTTTGATAGAGGGGGGTGGGATGGATGGCCCTGGGGCGTGCAGATAAGGCACAGGAAGACTGCTGAATGGAGACACACTTATGTGGATTGCAGGGGGCGGCCTGCCTCAGGGGAGGCCTGCCTGGAGACACGGGGTCTGAGGAGGCCATGTGACCAATGGCCCCTTGGCGTGGGACACCTTTTGAAGTGTACATGTAGTTTGGCACCTTGGCCGTTTGCGCCCGTCACAGCCCCCCATGCCAGCGCGCATCCACCGGCGCGAACAGCCTTTATATCAATATACAGTATATCGCCTTTATATCAATGATAGTATATCGTTGCATATCAATAACAAATGCCACATACCGGAGATTCTTGTGAGCACAGACCCACACTTCAACCGGTGTATTATAGTGGCCAAGACCCTAGGGCCTGTATAATCCAATGGTAATTGTTAGTATAGATATATGTGTGACTTTTATAGAGACATAACCTACTGAAAGGCTTTGAACAAGTGTTATTTAGTGCATGCATTATCGAGAATATGTTATGTTAGCTTAGATAGATAGTGACCACCCTGCACAGGTGTCTTACGTCCATCCTTGAATGGAGACACACTTGATTCATTTAAAAAATCGAGACAAACGTTGTTAAAATATATGTGGTGTTTTATTTTGTATCTTATTTTCATGACACAAAAATACAAGACTTTAAAGATTATACAGGTCAGGTTGCAGCACAGCGAGAGAAAATCCCCTGTACTGACCGCTGTCACTCAGGAACGTTTCTCTAATGGCACGAACGGCACAGGCGGGTATCACTCTTCGAACGCGGTGTCCAAGCCTCCCGTGAAGCCACCATGTAAAGGAACGATAGGCCACCAGCCTGTACCACCTGTGAAAAGGAATGAAACAAACTGTTTTTAAATGACCCAGATAAGTTTAATAAACGTTTGTTGTCAATGACAATTCTTGTAACTAATGGCATTTTACACGGACAAATGCTATCTAGACAATGCACACTATTGAATGACTTACATGCGTTACAATGATATGTAGATGTAATTTTGGATATAGTAGAAGAACATGAAATAGGAGTGGCATGACAAGTAGAGTATACTTACTCGTTACTCGGATTACGAGGACGAACAGTTGCTCGAAGTTCGTGCATAAGCACCATCATTATTCTCAACACGGCCCGTGTGAGGCAGGCTGCCCTGAAGTCTGGCAGCTCGGTGATGCATTGCGGTCATGGCTCGCCTTCCGAAATGTAGGCCAGGCATCCCGAGTTTTCTCGCCAGCAGCAGTTCTCGTCCTCAGTTGGCATTAGCTCGCACCGATTGCATGTGCACCAGGTGGAGACGCCATCCATTCGACTAGGCCCAGGCTCTTCATCTGTTGATTCGTCCTGCCAAATGCCGTCCGAATCCCCATCGTTTTCGAGTGCTTCCCTTTCCAGTAGTTCCTCCTCGGTATACTCGGGCTCGTACATGTAGGGCATTATTGTAGCCATTGTGTGTTAAACAAACTAAAATAATTTATAGCGGTGGTACTGATATCTGTTCACACGGGCTACAAGCGGCGAAGGTAGCTCACCAGAGCATTGAAACGAGTCACAGAATACTCAAAGTAACACAGAGAGAGGAATGGAATCGAAAATCTGCTGCTGTGTGTTGTGAAACGGTCTGTTTATACTTATTGAGGAGGGAGGCGTCCTGCCATTTCCATGGCGACACGTCATTAGCTGAAGCGCAGCGAATGTTGACACAAGACGTGCTTTGGCGTTGGGAAATGGGCGGTACGAGTCTGCTGATGACAGGCTCAGGGGCGGGGGGAATTGATTTAGTGCCGCAAAAGCAGGTCCGCCAGGGCGATCGGGGAAAAGATAGGATTATCAGGAAATGGCGGCTCCCTGGTGCTTGTTTTCGCGTGCGTTTAATGGACGAAAACTCGGGTAAGGTCCATAGGAAAGTTTTCTAAAATCGAGCCACTTAGGCTTAAAAAAACATGGCCGACCCGTTGGGACAATAAAAATTTTTACTAGACCATGCCTTTAAGGTTTATCATTTTATTTAACCAAATGCACAGGAAAAAGAAAAAAAAGCTTTATTGTGTGTTGTTTTTATCCCTGCTGTTTTTACACTACATAGTGTTACAGGTGTGTTTATTATTTGTTTTTCGCAGATGCAGACTCTCACACCTGCATTTCTGTTTTGACCTTTATTTAGCTGGATGTCCCAGAGGGAACCGGCACATTGCTATGTACTACTACACACAACGCATACGTCCTGAGCCTATGGAGGCATTTAGAAAAGCATCCAATACGGCACTGTATCAAGGAACAGCATTCAACGAGCCCCGTTCCACACTGTTCTGGCTTCTTCAAAAATGCTGTTCAGCAGAGGCGGCCCTGCCCTCGCTCCCCTCTCATCCCCCTCCCCTTGTGACCCGACTGAGTGCTGTCTTTTTGTGCACAAAGCATAGAGGCTAGAAGACAGGCAAACACAAGCAGTACAAGTGAACCACTTATGGGCCACTGTACTGAGTCTCGCAAATACATCAATGGCTTGCTGGTGTCCCCAATCCATAAGTACAGAAAATACCCAAAACAATGCGTCTCGTACTATTGCAAAGTGTGCATCATGTGTCAGCTGATATTACAAATGGATATGACAAGTACAGGAGTATGAATTGCCAGTCTGAAGCTGTTGCTGTAACAGCTGAGTCAAAAGCAAGATGCAGCGAACCACACAAACCTACGGTATGGCCACTGTACAGTGCATGCATGGTCTAAGGTCATGCTTCCAGCAGGACAGCTACAGGACATCAGGGCATCAGGTGGTCATCATCGTGTGCCTTGGGTAAGTGCTGCGGTAGACATTTCCCGATGAACGCCTTCCCTTACACCACCAACTTCTTCAAAAGCTTTCTTGAGCAGCGCGTGCCTCGTCGCGCTGCCTTTTTCAGTCCTACCATTTTTCAGTCCTACCATTCATACCTGCCAGAGTGCTGGGTGGTGAGGTCTACCGTCGCTCGTGCTGTAAAGTCCTGCAATGCCTTCCAAGGAGGCATGTGAATCAACACCCTCAAGGTAGACCCTTGGCGTAGCATAGTGGCACTTCAACCAGATACAATGACTCAGCACCTTTGCATGGCATGACAGCTCCAATGCAGTATCTTGGGTCTTCCACGCCTCCCACTCCTTTACCGATCCTTCTGGTATCCCTCATTCTACCATCAATAGCCTGGCCTCCTGAGCTGCCTTTTGCCACCTTCGTGACACCATGCTGTTATAGAATGCCCCCAGCATGAATAAGGACTGGTGTCAGGTGTATATATTTATTTGTTATAGATCGAAATCAGCAATAGCATTATGAATCAATAGGAGGTGGCGGGGAAATGGAAAGATCTGTGGGTAAATGCAAACAAATCACATCACTTTAGCATTATTAAGCATTACTAAAACAAAATACATGAGTCCCTATAGTGCATGTACTGGATTCATACTGAAGCCAGCTAAGCCGCTTCGGTATGAATGCGGTGGAAATGCATGTAGCTAAGCAAGGTTGGACAATGCTTGCTGCAGGTTGTAGGGTGTTTTGAACTACTGTGTTGCACGGACTGGGGTGGTAGTTCAAAACATTTGACAAGTGCAGAGAAAAGGGACGTTACTTACCTAAATACATGCACCACAGAGGCAGACGGGAAACGGAAAGGTCTCCTACATTTCTATTAGTAGTGTTCTATGCCTGCAAGTGACCTGGTTGGAGGAAGATTCTTTGCTTATTGCTTCCTTTCACGAGTTCTGGGTATTTTCAAGCGCTGCAGTACGCAAGGGCTCTATTCACCCATGAAAGGTCTTGGCAACCCTCACTCACACACAAGTCACTCAATTGGCAACCAACGAATATTTCAAGTTCCTCAGGTCAAGCACTTGCAGTATGTGTAGCCCCTGGTAGTGATGTCGATAATAAGCGGTTTATTATTAACCTGCACTTGCACCCGAATGAGGAACGTAAACATTTTTTTGCACCAAATAGTTGGCTAGCATGGTTGCTGAAATTCTCCAGTGACATAAACACAATCAATATGGGGGATTTCAATGCTAAACCAGGTGAGTATGTTAGAATTGATGAAGAAAGGAAACCAATGGAAGATGCAAGAGAGAAGCTGGGTTTACAAACAGCGGACTCGCAAGGCACTTCTCTTAACACTTTTCTGCTTCATTTCTCTTTAGTCGAGCTGAACGGGAGGTGCCCTGGACACGTTCCCCAGAGGCTTCCTACGAGTCAGGCAACAGAGCCTCACCGATTGATCAATGTCTTGTTGACTGTTACTCCTTTTGTCAGGTGATAGAATTTGAGGATTCCCATCGCCCAGAATGCGACCAAATGTGTTAGTTCTTCTGCGGGACTTGCTTCCGCAAAGCTCTTTTAGAAGAGGCTGAGCCTATCGGGCAAGGCTTTTATTGTTGGGCCGAGTTGGATGATGCAGTAGGGGAAATTACTGCTTACGAACAACTTTTGCCTGCACTTCTCCCCTCTCGCCCCTCCCCCCGCCCCCTCAGCACTTCTCCCCTTCCACTTCCCTGCACTTGCACAATCCGAATGACACAAGGCCTAGTAAGATCGGTGTTCTATCCTCCCTCTGTTTCCCCTCCTTGTCTTATCATGACTAGAAACACTTGCTTACAGGCGCGTCATAAATGCCATATTATATCATATCCTCTTTTATAGCTGGTAATTACCATCAGGGTTTTAGATCCTTTTCTACAGCTGGAAGAACAGGCCTAAGTATGCTGGCTGGTTTGACGGCACCTGTCTTAGGGAAAAATGCAAGTTATGGGTAGCATCTAAGAATAACATGATGCTGACAGGCAGTCTGCATACTCTCAAACAAGAATACAAAAAACCTCTAAAGGCATTTATAGAGAGGCAGTGGAATCACCTGGAAAAAACAATTAAGGAAAACAATGCCAAGGGTTTCTGGAGTCTTGTAGCTTGTGGGGTTTCAAGCCCCCCTCACGTGGATGGAAGCGCAATTGCATCGTTGGAGTGGGTAACCTATTACAGGGCCATCCTGTACGATGCTGAAGCAGCGCCTGCCTTTGCTGCTTGGAAATTGAGTTGCTCCAATAGCAGGATTACATTTTCATTCAAAGAGGTTTTATGTGCCTTTGAAAACTGCAAGCCAGGTAAGGCTCCTGGCCCGGACTGTATCAGGTCAGACAACTACAAGGTCAGACATCTACAAATTCTGGGATTGTGGGCCCTGATCTTGCAGAAACCTTTTAACGCGATAGCACGTTCCTTGGTTGTTCCTGCTTCTTGGAAAAAGAGCATTATCGCCCCTGTTTCTAATAAGGGACCCCCACTGCTGTTGCCCTATTTCTCTGCTAGACTGCACTTCTAAGATTTTCGCCAGCTGCTTGGCAGTGAGGCGTGCCCTCTGGGCAGCAGAAAACAATATTTTTCCTCCTTCTCAAGCAGGATTCTGTAAAGGCTTTAGCACAGTCTATCATGCTTTTGTTCTTTAAATTATAGTAGAAAAGTATGTTTCATTTAGAGGCCTTTTTAGATATAGCTAAGGCATTCGACTCTGTGGACCGTGCCTTACTGTGGGGTAGACTGCAGAAATTGGGTGTGCTCCCCCCGGTTCTGCAGTTGATTATTTGTCTTTACTCTGGCTCAAAGGCCTCTATAGCCAGCTAACCAGGCCAAGGGGCATCCACAGAGTTTATGGTTAATAAAGTGGTAAGAAAGGGCTGCCCAATGGCGCCCATGCTTTTTATCATCTTTTTATCTGATTTTAATCCCAGCTTTCAAAAGGGAACAACATTTTCACCCTATTTAAATAGAGTTAGCTACCCCTCCCTTCTATATGCAGACAATGCTATTTTACTTGACTTGACTCCAAAGGGACGTGGTCACTGTTTGAGTTATGCAGCCAGCTACTTCAAGGAAAATTGTTTGAACCTAAACCTTACAAAGACCAAAATAGCGGCTTTAGGTAGCAAAAAAATGAAATTCACTTGGCTGATTAACAAAGTAAAAATAGAAGTAGTGGGTACTTGGGAGAGTTTTTTTAAGGTATCTGTTCATGGTCTCCACACGGAATGTCGTCTTCGCACAGGCTTGTGTGTTCTAGTGAGATTTTATTATAAGTTTGGTGGTCAATGGCTTGACAAATGTATTCAGGTTGTGGATGCCAAGGTACATTCGGCCACCATCTATAGCAGTGAGTTTTGGGGCAGTACGAATTGTCTTGCCCTGGATCGCATACAAGTGTTTCTTAGGAATGTACTGGGTCTGGGACCGAGTGCCCCGGGTGGCTTTAAGGTTGGAAATTGATACCCCACATATTAGTGGGATGATTGAATTAATATTTTTGGCTTTCTGTCGGAAATTATTTTCAGGCTCCTCAGAAAATCCAAACATTGGGGGTCATTACGACCCAGGCGTTAAGGGGTTAACGGCGCCGTAAAAGGTTGCGGCACCATTAACCCCTTAACGCCTTACTACGAGGTCCCTTTGTGGCTCCCGACCTTAACGGCTGGTCTGGACCAGCCGTTAAGGTAAGGACCCGCAAAGGGACCTTGAAGGTAATTACGGTACCGCAATTTGCGGTACCATAATTACCGCCTTCCCCTTTCCCATTGAGCCCTATGGGGCAAACATGGGAATGGGGAAGGGCCAATGGTAAATGGGGAATTACCGCCCCGCCAACCTTGGAATGGGGTGGTAATTCCCCATTTCACCATGGCGGAATCGTTAAGTTACCGGCGTTAACCATGGCGCTAATAGCGCTATTGGTTAACGCCGGGGTTGTAATGAGGGCCATTGTCATGGGTGGAGAGGAGTTAAAGGGATCCCTGGATTTATCCTTGGTTGAAGAACTGTACTTCTATATGTAAAAAGTGGGGTATAGACATATAACATCTCAAGATGGGCTCAATCAATAAACAACAGCTTAAAACGATAGCCGGGGAATTGGAATTTGGCCAGGCCATGCGTACCATTACGGACCTGTGTTTGCTGAGATTCCTCGGTTCTGGTCACAGTTCATCACCTGCTGCAGCATCAGTTTGGTGAATTCGTTCCCCGGCTCACAGGTGTATAATGGCGATGGTAAGACTAAACATCTTACTGTTGAGAGCCTACATGTCCTGGCTATATAAATAAGAATAAGTATTGCCCCTGTGACAGAGGGACTGTGAAGGACTTGCCCCACTTTCTGCTAACATGCAAGCTGTTGTTGGACTTAAGGAGGTGGTGGTCGCGTCATCATTGTATCCATAATAATGTTAGAACTACCTCGGAGGTAATGTAGTTCATCCTGTCTTGTACGGAAAGCTGCTTTCTTCCCGACTTATGTGAATATTTTGACCCTGCTTTTGAGCACCTGGGCAGGACATTTTAATTCATTATTAGAAATCCAGTTATCTGTATATTTTAATTGGTTGCGTGCTTACGGGGTGTATACTCAAATTGAAAGTATAATGTTACTACTATTACTATAAGTAAACTTTAGTAAACATAAACACATCCCATAACTAGTGTACAGTACAAAGGCATACACATATTGAAGCAGAGGATGCATGCATGCATGCAGTTGAAGTGCACTGTCCACCCATCACCTGTAACTGCTATACAGTAAAGAGAAAGGACACACACCTCCTGTACTATTAGTGTAGTGCCTTATGCTGAACCATAATACGTTGGAACCAAAAAAGTAATCTTAGACTAAATGTGTTTGCTGTTTAGCCAGGTGGCGGGTGGAGGGGCATGACCCCAGTGTTGAAAATTACTGGAAAATACAAAAATAGAAATAACATCACCAAAACCCTGAATACTGTACAGCCCAATACTAATTAATAGGCGTTTGTTAGCATGACATGAACCTGATCACAAAGAACTGTCACTGTGATGACTAGGACTAGAATTGTCACAATCACTGGGACTGTTGCTGTGATGAAGATTTGGACTGGGATGACGATTAAGACTAGGACTGTGATGGGGACTTGGACTCTGACGAGGACTAGTGTACTGTTGCATTGTCTAGAGCTATGTTGAGGACCAGGACAAGAACAAGGTCTCAAACGTGATGGAGACTTGCATGAGAACTGTAATGAGGACTAGGACTGTCACAAGGACAAGGACTAGGGCTGTGGCAAGAAGTATACTTGTTTAGAGGACTAGAACTGTGACGAGGATATAGGACAGGGATGAGTAGGAGTTTGACAAGGACTAAGACTCTGTTGAGGAGTAGTAGTAGTAGTAGTAGTAGTACAACTGCAACAAGGGCAAAGAGTATGTCAAGTATGATGACTGTGACAAGATTGAGCATTAGTACTACAAGGACTGTGACAAGGACTAGGACTATGACAAGTGCTGGGAATGTGTTGTGGATTTTAAGGGCTAGAACTGAGACTGTGATGAATACCACGACTGTGACAAGTGCCAAGAATGTGGCAATGTCTAGGAATCGCACCAGGATGAGAGGCTAGAAGACTGGCACTAGGATCAGACACTAGGAAGGGAGTAAGGCCAAAGACTAGGAGGTGGGATTAGGATCAGAGACTGTGACTCCATGAATTACATTGCTCTGCAGTTTTATTTTGTTTCCTTGTGCTTGTTCCGAGACATGCTGGAAGACAGAAGCAAGGTGAGCAACAGGACACAGCTCTGTGATGCAGCCAATACATGCCAAGAGCATTGCCAGTTGCAATCCATCCAAATATTCTACTTCTCAACAACCCTTCCCTTATCACTTCTCAATGTACCATTGTTATGGTCACAAAGTGGCACTAAAGTGCCACAATGTTTGCCAAAACCAGCCAACCAACTACAACTGTTAAGCTATCGGCATTTGAAAAATTGAGAGGGACATGACACCAGGGTTGAAAAGAACTGTGAAATATTTGTTTTTTAAAATGTCACCTTAACGCTGTGTACTGCTGAGCCTTTACTAATAGTGTTTTGTTAGCATGGCATGAGCCTGATCACAGAGGCAAGGGCAGTGTTAAGTCAGGGGCCAAACGCACATTTGGTTGAAGATTTATTTTCAGTAAAGCAGAATGTAACACACAGCAGGCGCCCTCCTCAAGAGGCAGGCTCCAACTGCTTTTTCATACAAAAGAAAACCTACACAAACATTCTGATTAGAATAAACACATCAATACATTCCAGTTAGAATCTGGTTACATCATAATGTTATTGAATTGCACTGTGTTAACTTGAAATAAGTATGACACTTTTCTAAGGTTATAAGAAACTAAATCTCAACAGGCAGCATGGCGCAAGTCAAATAGTATTAGTGAAATAGTATTAGTTTGTTTGTACAATATAGGGGCTGCTTGTAGTCGGCAAGGACGGTTTCCTATAATGGGCTCAATAAGGCCACTGTACAGTGATGTTTGACCCGCCAAAGGGAGGAACCACCTGGTGGACACTTTTATGAAGCTGGTTGTGGGAGCTGCCACACAGTATGAACAGCGAGTCTTCATCCATGCCTCTTCCCTTTGGCAGGGGGTCTAGGAAAGGAGAAGACTGTTGTTTTGTTCACGTAGAATCTTCATAGGAGACTGGACTGGCGTGCTGGTCGAGTAGAATGTTGATGGGAGATGAGCCAGAGACTGTGTTCTGGGGACGTCTGACCTTAACTGATAGCTCTGAACTGTCTGCTGCTTGCTTTGCCAGCTCCCCAATTTGAGGCAAATCAATAAATGTCTCTGGGTGCTTCCATGTTCTAGAAACACACCCAGAATTGCCTTTTCACAGCCACATAGGACATAGTAGATATTATTGTAGCCGTTAGCATGCCGAATGGTAAATGAGAGGAACACATCAGTTGTTTTTGTTTCTACCACCTAACATAACTGCAATCAGAACCTTCATCCAGGACAGAGAACCTTCATTCAGGACGAGGAAGTCTTTTAGATGGGAGTGTGGGGTCTGCGCTGCATATATTTCACATCTAAGCACACATCATGCCGCTGCATGCCCCTTCTTCAGTGATGACTCTGCTCATTTGACGTTTGCATCAATGGACGGTACATCTTTAGAAGGGAAAGAGGTGCAAGCTGAAAATGTGGCAGCAAAGAGTCCACCATCAAGGTATCGAGAAACTCCCCCTGACACCCCTCTATCTTATAAATCATGGGCCAAAGTCTTGGCATGGAAGATCTCTCACCATCATTCCATTACCTTTTGATAATGTCCCCATGTAAAGGAGGTACATTCCAGTTAGAATCTGGTTACATCATAATGTTATTGAATTGCACTGTGTTAACTTGAAATAAGTATGACACTTTTCTAAGGTTATAAGAAACTAAATCTCAACACATCTCCTTCCTTTAAATCAGAAGCATTTAACCCAAGTAATAATCATTAAACTTAGTTGGTCTGTTCCTGACTCTGTTTGCTTTCAAACCACTATCCGTGTTAATATTGCGGTCACACTCAAAATTCACTACTCTATCTGCATTAGATCCAGGCACTAGAGCTTCTTCCTCATAAGACAAATTCTGGTCCCGCTCCTCACTTCCTTCACTAACAACCTTATTGCTTTTGGCAAGTCTAGACATTGCCCAACATTCACCACCCTCCATTATAACAACATTCCCCCTTATGGCTGCAATTCTCTTGGGACCAATAAATTTACTAGTAATGCATTTAGGAGAGAATCTAGGATTTTTGATGTAAGCCCAGTCCCCAACAGACCAAATCATTCCTCCAACAGACTTTTTTGCATCAAAACGAACTTTGTACTCATTCTGAGTCTCCCTAACTAGATCCATGACTTTTTCTCTGTCAATATGTACACTCTTCGCTAGGTTCAGCCAACCCGGACACAGCCTTGTCCCAGGGTGTCTACCCTTGAGAGATGAAAAAGGTGAAATACCAGTAACAGAGTGTGGGGTTACACAGTAGCTCCAGACCATCTCCCTAAGGACCGTCTGCCACTTCAATCCCGATGCCATGGCCAACTGTAATCCACCCTTAAGAAACCTATTCATTCTTTCAACTAAGCCATTCGCTCTGGGTTGGTACAATGCTGTCCTGTAATGTTTGATGCCATATCTATTAAAAAATTCCACCATTCTGTCCGAACAAAATTGGACCCCATTGTCTGAGATGATCTCCGAGGGAAACCCCTCCCTGTAAAACACTTCCTCAAAGAAAGTGATAATTTGTGAAGTAGTTGCCTCCCTTATAGGTTTCCACTCGACCCATTTTGAGTGATAATCTACTAGGACAATGAGGTATTTGAAATCTTCACCTAATTCCTGAATGGGTCCCATCAAATCCACTGCTAACTTCCTCCAAGGCTCTGCTGGGACACTAACCGGCCTTAACGGGGTATCTCTGACAACTTTACTTTTATCACTCTTTTCACATTCCTTGCAATTCCTGACACATCTCTCCACTTCACTATCTATCCCTGGCCATCAAAATGATTGCCTTATGTGTCTTTTGGTGCCCCCCATCCCCAGATGGCCCTGGTGAGCTATGTCCACTAGCTTGGATCTAATTTCATAGGGAGGTATAATCCTCATCCCCTTTCTGAGTTGGGACCCGTCCTCCGACAAATTCAATTCCTCCTTGACATTTTGAAGCGCATCAAACTTCCTCTCCACCAGATCCTTTCTGGGCCAACCTGCTTTGACCCAGACTTTGACTTGGCCCAATACCTCATCCAGATTGTCAGCAGACACCCATTCCTCTTTACTTATTGCATTGTGCACCATTTCACAAATACTGACCGTAGACTCCACATTCACATTCTTGAAATCTCTGGCCTGAATAGGTAGTCTGGAAAGACAATCAGCAATTACATTTTCACCACCAGGAACATACACCATCCTGAAATCGTATGCCAACAAATCAATCATCCATCGGGATATCCTGGGCGAACCTTTAGTCCAGTCGGCACTGCCCAACAACTGAACCAAAGGTTTGTGATCAGTTTTTACAGTGAACGATTGGCCCCGTAGGAAAAATTTGAAATGGCCTACTGCCCACGACACAGCTAAAGCTTCTCTCTCCACCACAGAGTAGTTGTTCTCCGCCCCCCTCAGTGGCCGGGAGGCAAAAGCTATGACATGTTCAATACTCCCTTCATACTGAAAAAGGGCGGCTCCAAGCCCTAACATGCTCGCATCCACAGCAGGCACAGTTTTCCTTCCAGATACAAACCCACCCAAAGAAGGTGCTTCGAGTATGCCCTCTTTAATTTTATCAAAGGCTTTCTGGCATTCATCCGACCACACATATCTGGAACCTTTCTTCAATAAATCTCTCAAAGGAGACGAAATATTAGAGAACCCATCAACAAATTTGTGATAATATTCCGCCAACCCCATGAAAGATCGCAATTGTTCCTTATCAAGGGGTTGGGGAGCACTCACAATGCTATCCACCAAGGACTTTCTAGGAGAAATGCCATTGCAAGAAATCTTGTGCCCCAAATAATCTACTTCTGTCATGGCAATTCTGCATTTTTCTCTTTGTTCAGTTAAACCAGCATCCTTAAGTCTAATTAAAACAGATCTTAAAGCATTGTCATGTTCAACACCGTTCTTGGCAAAAATAAGAATGTCATCCTGAAATACAGTTACGTTGCTAAGGCCTTTAAGTACTGTTTCCATCACTCTTTAAAAGACAGATGCCGCTGAGGCCAAGCCAAAGGGCATACGTTTATACATAAAAACACCTTCCGGAGTAATAAATGCAGTTAACTGTTGACACTCCTCAGACAACGGGACCTGATGGTATGCAGAAGAAAGATCAATAATGGAAAACAGTTTAGGCTCTCCCAGTGTGGACAGAATTTCCGAAATATTCGGCAAGGGATGTCTTTCAACTACAATGTTCCTATTAAGACTGCGTAAGTCGACACACAACCTCATTTTGCCATTGGCTTTAGTAACAAGAACGATGGGGGACAGCCATTCTGTAGCTACTACCGGTTCAATAACCCCTTTGACCATCAGACTGTCAAGTTCTTGTTTAAGTTGCGCCTTCATCTTCAATGGCACTTGGCGAACCTTATGCACAACAGGTTGAGCATTATTTTTCAATCTAATGTGATGCTCAAAGTCTTTGAGTTTGCCAAGTCCCTCAGAAAACACTTCAGGAAATTCCTTCGTCCAGAAATCCCCCACTTCGGCAATTGAAACTGGAACAGATGCACTAGCTTGTACTATTATACCCAATTTCTTCTGTTCCCCCCAACCCAGTAAAGAAGCTCCCTTTTCTGCCACAAGGAATGTGGCTTGACAGTTTCTACCCTTGTAGCACACTCCTGCAGAGAATTGGCCGACGATATCTATATCAGAATTTGCATATCCACATACTCTAATACTGGTGGGAAGAATAACGGCATCATCCTGTTTTAGGACATTTCTCAATGTGTCCCTGGATATGATAGACCATGGTGAACAAGAGTCCACCTTCATTGAGAGTTCAACACCATCAATCCAGAACGTGTCCACAGTGCCTTTAGTATTAGTGGACAATTCCGAAATCTGAAACACATGTTTAGGGGTCATCTCTTGTATGGCAGAAGTTTGATGAACATGGTATCCTGCCTTGATGTCAACCTCCTTATGATTCAACATTTTGGGTTCCACACAGTTGATTGATTTATTTTTGCAAACATTTGCAAAATGACCCTTGCTTTTACATCTGAAACAGTCTGCGTACTTGGCAGGGCATGAGGGAAAATTAATTCCATGTCTGGAGCTGCCACAACGAGAACACATGCTTTTTACATTCCAAACTCCTCTCCTTATCGTAGAGGAATTACCCCTCCTCTTTTGATCCACCACACACACCGAGACCTGATCAGAATTTGATTTGTCAATCTTGAGTTCCTTGACGTACTCAGAGGTTTGTTCAATGCTTCTCGCCATTTCAATTGCCTCTTCAAGGACCATATCTTTTGCAAGTAGCTTCTCCTGAATTCTAGGATTATTTGTGCATCTGACCAGTTGGTCCCTGATGAGAGAATCTGCTAATTGCTCAAACTCACACGTATAACTTAATGATCTGAGACAAGCAACATATGAATCCACAGATTCTGATTTCTCTTGAACTCTCTGAAAGAACTTATGCCGCTCGAAACTGACATTCTTCTTTGGCTCAAAGTGGTCCCGAAGTTGTTTAAGGGCAAATGAGTATTCATCCATATCACCAGCTCCATGGTCTCGATTTCTAGGAAGTCCATCATAAATTATGCGCCCTTCAGTGCCGAGATTATGAAGAAGGAGAGCTTTCTTTCGTGCAGCGGGAAATCTGTCCCCGCCCATGGCCACCAAATAGTTCTCAAATACATCTTTCCACCGATCCCATGGGATGACAGGACGGCCCGGTTCGCTGACAAAAGGAAGAGGAGGTGGAATAGAGGTCATGTTTTGTCCTGGAGACAGAAACACTCTATGCACAAAATAGAATCCGGAGGCTGGGATATGTGTGGTTGGCTGTGGACCACAAGCAATTGAAGTCAAGAAAAGTGAAATGACCAGTGCGAACAACGAACAGTACTTTTTCCACTTTCACTTTTACAAATCCCTTTGGACTGCTTTCAAAACTGCTTGTATTCCCTTTGTTTTAGCAGTGACATGCAGAATTGGGGATATCAGTATTATGCAGGTGCTTAAAAAAACTTTTAATTGGTTAAGCGTGTTCCCCTTTAAATAAGATTTGAGTTCTTCCGTGGATGACAATGGGCTTTGGCAAAATTCCACACACATACAGAGAGTCACAAGGGAGATCCGGAGTAGACAATGCGCCTAGTCCCAGCCAATAGCAGCACTCTGTTGGGCGTGACGCAACAATGAGGGCTGGCGAGTTGACACGCAGTGAGGTGGGCGTGTTGAATAGTCAGCGCACGTAGCGAACTCTCTTTGTGGCTCACGCCGAGGTGCGCGCCGCACCAGCGCGAGCCTCCGTGAGCGAGAAGGCCTCGAGCCAGGCCGCGGTGGGCCGTTGCAGTGACCCTCCAAATACCACCCAAATGCAGCAAACAGGACCCGCGGACACAGTACTCACGCGGACACTCCGCCGGATCAGCCGCTCCCTCCGCCTGCCTCTCGCCTTCTGTGTCGGAGGAGGGAGGCGTCGGACCACCTGGACCAGCAATGCGGGAACAAAACGAGGGCGAACCAAACACGAGCGGGTCCTCAGGGTGCCCTAGCCTCGTCGCCAATGTTAAGTCAGGGGCCAAACGCACATTTGGTTGAAGATTTATTTTCAGTAAAGCAGAACGTAACACACAGCAGGCGCCCTCCTCAAGAGGCAGGCTCCAACTGCTTTTTCATACAAAAGAAAACCTACACAAACATTCTGATTAGAATAAACACATCAATACATTCCAGTTAGAATCTGGTTACATCATAATGTTATTGAATTGCACTGTGTTAACCTGAAATAAGTATGACACTTTTCTAAGGTTATAAGAAACTAAATCTCAACAGGCAGCATGGCGCAAGTCAAATAGTATTAGTGAAATAGTATTAGTTTGTTTGTACAATATAGGGGCTGCTTGTAGTCGGCAAGGACGGTTTCCTATAATGGGCTCAATAAGGCCACTGTACAGTGATGTTGGACCCCCCAAAGGGAGGAACCACCTGGTGGACACTTTTATGAAGCTGGTTGTGGGAGCTGCCACACAGTTTGAACAGCGAGTCTTCATCCATGCCTCTTCCCTTTGGCAGGGGGTCTAGGAAAGGAGAAGACTGTTGTTTTGTTCACGTAGAATCTTCATAGGAGACTGGACTGGCGTGCTGGTCGAGTAGAATGTTGATGGGAGATGTGCCAGAGACTGTGTTCTGGGGACGTCTGACCTTAACTGATAGCTCTGAACTGTCTGCTGCTTGCTTTGCCAGCTCCCCAATTTGAGGCAAATCAATAAATGTCTCTGGGTGCTTCCATGTTCTAGAAACACACCCAGAATTGCCTTTTCACAGCCACATAGGACATAGTAGATATTATTGTAGCCGTTAGCATGCCGAATGGTAAATGAGAGGAGCACATCAGTTGTTTTTGTTTCTACCACCTAACATAACTGCAATCAGAACCTTCATCCAGGACAGAGAACCTTCATTCAGGATGAGGAAGTCTTTTAGATGGGAGTGTGGGGTCTGCGCTGCATATATTTCACATCTAAGCACACATCATGCCGCTGCATGCCCCTTCTTCAGTGATGACTCTGCTCATTTGACGTTTGCATCAATGGACGGTACATCTTTAGAAGGAAAAGAGGTGCAAGCTGAAAATGTGGCAGCAAAGAGTCCACCAACAAGGTATCGAGAAACTCCCCCTGACACCCCTCTATCTTATAAATCATGGGCCAAAGTCTTGGCATGGAAGATCTCTCACCATCATTCCATTACCTTGTGATAATGTCCCCCTGTAAAGGAGGTAAGAGTGACCCAGAGGTGGCTATCATCTAATGTAAGCATCTTGCCCTGCCTCATTTTCAGCATATCAGTGTAGCCTGATGGGTCTGAAATTTCCTGCAGGTTTACTTTTTCCACTGGCGTGGGCAGCACCTTCCCCTGCATACCTTTGTTCTTGAGTTTTCCCCACAATTTAAGTCTACATCAATCGCATAGATGTATCCATATTATGTTGTTTGATGATATGAAGTGCAGAAAGAAGCTTCCCAGGAGTATTTGTCACTGGAGGCCATCTGTCAAACACTGCATTCACTGCCTTTGTGACAATACTCTAGAGAGCTCTTGGGTGATCAATAATCGGCGCTGGGGCAGGAGACTCAGGAATTGCACCGATTGGGCCAATTGCACCATGGTTTCTGCTTCTCCTGTGACCATTAGGCTTTCTATGTCGGCTCCTGTCCTTAGCCACCAGGTTTTCTATGTCTGCTCCTTTCCTTAGCCACCAGGTTTTCTATGTCTGCTCCTTTCCTTAGCCACCAGGTTTTCTATGTCTGCTCCTTTCCTTAGCCGCCAGGTTTTCTATGTCTGCTCCTTTCCTTAGCCACCAGGTTTTCTATGTCTGCTCCTTTCCTTAGCCACCAGGTTTTCTATGTCTGCTCCTTTCCTTAGCCGCCAGGTTTTCTATGTCTGCTCCTTTCCTGAGCCTCATAGGAAGATTGAGGCTCATCCTCCAAAGACACGCGGTGCCTTTCCACCTTGTGCCATGGCATCCATTATGACTTAGGGGTATACAGTGTTTATATCGAATTTTTTATATTGAATGCCCATATATGGATTTTCTTATAATGAAAACCTTTATAGCCACTGCATTTAGGGATGCGGTCGACTTAAGGAGTGAGCATCAAAACCTAAAGTAGACGAGGAAAATATAACATACCCCTCCCTTTTACTAGCCCCTTGTTGAAGCTCTGCCTGCAAACCATTGAAAATGACGGATGCCATTTCCTGCAGTGGATCATTTCAGCTTTGTCCAGGTCCTAGCAGAGCCGCTTTCCCAGACACAACCTCCATGGGAAAGAAAATCACCATTCAGGTCTGTTACCAGACTTCCCTGCCAGTTGTTCCGGGGGGTTGCCGGGTACACCCTGACCCTTCACAAATACAAATACCCTTCATGACATCTTCTTACACCTGGCACCTGCGAGCTGTAGGAAATCATGTTTGTGGGACGGACCCCTGGGGCACTTCCTAAAAATTCTGAATCAGTTTTCAATAACCTTCCTCTAAGGGACACTAAAGAAGATCAAAACAAAAGATTAACTATGCTTCCCAACAATTCACGACACTGTGGCTCTCAGGTGGTTTAGACCCACTGCAGCGGTGAGCCAGGACTAAACAGGATTACATTAAGAGGAAGAAAGTGTAAAAAATGATGACAAGGCGCACACTCTGGTCCGTGCTTTGGAGGGAGTTGTTGCCCAGTCACCTGCAATTGAAAAAAGTGTGAGAATACAAGTACCAGAATCCTTAGAGACATCAATGTGAATTAACCCGAAACACCTGAAAAGGAAATGCAACTAGAAACGCCGGAAAAGGAAAAGAAACACAGCCTCCCTGATGTTTGATGGAGTCAAGAAAACGTTTGGAGGAGAAGACAATTTGTTGCTACAGCAGGAAAACTTGACTGGGAACCAGAGTGCACGCCTTGTCATCATTTTTTACATTACATTGAGAGGAAGACACAACTTTTACTGACCCCTTTAGGGAGGATTAAAACATATGTTTTCTTTAATTAGGAGGCAATGAAGTGCCTGTCTCCAAGGAATGCTCACCATTAAGGGTTAAGGACTGCAACAAGTAAGAAGGACTCAGGGTAATGGTGTAACTCAGCACAGGGCTTGCTCCGAGTAAGTGGTTACATTGATCTGAAGGGGAGGTGAGGAAGCGGACTTTGGTTGTGGAAAGAGACTATTAGTGAATTGGGACGTTGGTATCGGGATGTAGAGTGCTTTATGGAAAGCAATGCTCAAAATGACACCTAATCAATTGTGTGCTTCCCTACTTAGATTTGCCAAAAAATTGCATTATCTGCTCTCTGTTTCATCAAAACATCAGCAATGGGGGCGTGTGTATGCCTGTGCAACTCTTCACAATTATGTATTAGCTTTTAGTCATTATTCAATGTATTTTAAGCTATCGTTTTACTGTGGAGCAAATTTTGAGATTGGAGTACCATAAACAAAATGTGTAAAAGTCTTTTACGCATTTTGTTTCCGGTATTCCATATTTTCCTGCATTAGTATGGTGGAGAGGAGGGGCGGAGCGTGATGTACGTTTCTGCGACCACCCTTACCTCGCCTCTATGCAAATCCTCCAGCATTTCCACCAGGTATGCATTTTTATGTCGCTGCAAATTGTGGGAATCTGAGTCTGCCTTCTTTTTTGCACCAGCAAAAAGCAGGCGGACTCCATGAGCATCCAATGTAAACGCTGCCTACCATGTGGTGGAGTGCAAAAGGGGAGGACAAAAGGCTCCATGCGAGCTTAAACGCAGACTTTTGCCCTTCTCTTTTGCAGTCTGCCTACCGTGCAAATGCTGCCAAATTATAGGGAACTAGAAAATGAGCCCCCGAGTGCTTCTCAGGCTAATCCTACTGGATCCCCTAAGACTTGCTTCTTGGTAAGGGTATTGGTAATGGTTATTTGTAAAGCGCCTATACAAAAGGCAAGTGTTTCAAAGTGCTCTAGTGTTTCTTAGCTCTGCTACCTCTCCACTATTTCCTTTTCTTGCTAGGTTGCTTAATTTGTATTTTCTTCATGGCATATTGGATGTCATTTTACACATCATGCAAATTGTGTGAAGAATACCGCTTGGGTTAACACTTGCCTGTCAATAGCCCTCTGCATGTCATTTTGATTTTTTTTTTACGGGGTGAACACTCCTTCACAGAAACAGCCGTAAATGTCGTCGACCATGCCATGTTTAAAAAGGCCTATGGAAAAACCAGGAAAACTGTAGAGTGTCCAGCATCTGCGATGCCATTAAAACGAAATTCGAGCAGAGATGCAGGCAGACTTGATGCATGTAGCGGCGGGGGGAATGCGGAAGCATTCTTTACCTTTCTTCCTCCAGGTCCATTCATCAAATCCATCAGAATATAACATAATAGAATGGAATATTGTAGATTAAAAAGAATATTTACTAAGCGCACATGTCTTACCAGCAAAACCAGTTTCTGCTGCTACATTAAGAGGTGCAGTGATCAGAATTGAATTTACTGGCTTAGACAGTTAAATGGAAACTGCTCTCATGATTGTCATCCCCTCTGCTAAGCACCCTAACCTATCCTCTATCCTAATTCTCCTTGATCTGTCTGCTGCCTTTGACACCGTTGATCAGTCTGATCTTCTCAATACTCCCTTTTTTCTTATGACTCAAGATCGAGCCCTTGCCAGGATTGAATCCTACCTTGCACCTTGCCAATTCTCTGTCACCTGCAGCAATAACACCTCTCATCGCACTCATCTAACTGTTGGTGTTCCACAAGGCTCTGTCTCGGGTCCACTCCTCTTTACATTCTACATCTCTGCTCTCTGGGCACTAATCTCCTCCTTTGGGTTCTTGTACCACCTCTTCACAGATGACACCCAAATATTCTCTCTTTTCCTGAACTCTCCTCTGATCTCTCTATCAAAATGTCCAACTGTCTCTCTGCCATTGAATATTGGATGGCTTTGCACTCTCTGATGTTAAACTCTACCAAAACAGAGGTGCTCTTCTTCCCTGCAAAATGCTATCTCTCATCTCTTCCTCTGCCTGTACTGTTCCCACCTGACACTCTCCCCTGCTCTTCTTCAGCTAGAAATCTCAGTTTCATCTATGACCCTTCTCACACATTCTCTACTTTCATCTCCAAAACTGGAACAGCGTGTCAACTCAACTTCCTAAACATTAAGAAAATCAGGCACCTCCTTCCTTTCAACACTGCCAAGTTATCTCTTAACCACTCTTGTCTTCTCTAAACTGGACTACTGTGCCAGCATTCACCTTAGTCTCCCCAACTATGCTTTCTGTCCTCTCGACAAGATCATTAACTTTGCTACCAGCACTCTCTTTGAACTTCCTCACTTCACACCTACTTTCTCGAACCGCCACCAGGCTGGATGGCTGACGATGCAAAACAGGGCCAGATATAAATTGTCTTCTCTTCTATCATACATCTATCCACGGTAAGGCACCACTATATCTATCCTCCTCTATCCAACAATACAAGACTTCTCGTAATCTCCTCTCTGCCACCTCGACTACCCTTGTGACTCCTCTCCCTCCCTATGCTTCCTCTCGCTTCCACTCCTTCTCTATTCGTGCTCCACTTGCATTGAATTCTCTTCCCCTGGGCATCCAAGAAACAGTCCATATGGATTTGTTCTAAACCAAACTAAAAGCCTACCTCCTCTTGTTTCAAGTTACCCTTTTTACCTACCTCTCATCTGTCTGCTAGCTAACAAATTTTCCCTCGCTTCTAACCTGCCTCTGTCCCTCACTTCCTCAGCCTCCAGTCTGTCACTTCAACCATCATGGTCCCATCCCAAGCACAGCTGGCCGTACCACCTACCTGCACTTAAAATTGTCCAATGTTTATTGTCCTTAATCTATGTATGTCTACTTATGCATTGGTCCTGGTGGCTGTTCCATTTACTCCACTCCATAACCTGGTTGGAATGTCACTCAAACTCACCCCATTGTACGACGCTCACTGCTTACCGTCACATCTGATTTCTTATCTATTATATGTTCTTTTGTGAACAAAAGAGCATTGCTCCTCCTGTATATAAATAAATAAATATAAGTATGATGATCACCTGCCAAAGATAAAGATAGGCCTGCTTACCTCTTAAACCCAACTTGCTAATGTCCTGCCTCCTTTAAAAAAACATACTTTTGATTATTCGTCAAAGTTTACATATGATACAATTTCTCTCCAGCTGTTTCCTCCTAAATTTCTTTAACTTATTGTTCACAATCTACTCTCTCTGTTATTTTGGACCATTTCTCCTCTCCACTGTCCTTTCCAGCCTGGTTTCAGACCAGGTCTCTCAAGTGAAACTACTATCTTTTCCTCTTCAGATTTTCTGCAGCAGGTTCACCCTAACAAATAGCTTGGTTCTCCAAGACTCAAGTGGAACATTCAGTACTCTTGATACTCTTTTGTCATTTGGTCTTACCTGCTCTGCCCCACAATGTTTTGTTTTGGCCCTATTTCACACTCTGTTTTGGTGTTGTGGAAAGGATCTGTCTCTTCCTTCAAATGTCTTTCTTGTGGGGTCCCGCAGGCTCCCGTACAGTGCCCTCCTTTTGTCACTCGTTATTAAATTCCACATGCTTCTGCACCAGCTTCTCCCATAAGGTATCATTTGCACTTTTAGAGGGAGACCATCGAATCGATTGCCTTGTCTTTTCCTGCTTATGGCAGCTCCTTTTATGCATAAATCACAACTTGTTTGATAGTGTTTGAGGCATTTTTGTGTGTGCACCTCAATCCAATAAGAATCTAGATGACTTTTTCCTATCATACTCTTCCGTTTCTTCATCTGGGTGGCTCTCTTTTAGACCTACATTCTTCAAGCCCTGGTTTAATGCATAAGATCCTAGACTCGTCTTTGTTTCCGGAATTCCATTTCAGGAACAGATCTCTGATGTCACTGCGGCTTAAAGGGTGCTTAAACATACAACATCAGGAAAATAAATGTTTTCTTATGTTCAGTTTTGCTGAGCTCATAGTGCCACAATGCGCCTCAAGACAGGAGTTGTATCTCCTTTTGTGTGATCTGGCACATCTGGAGAAACAAACTGGAAGTGTAGAGACAAGAACCAGTCACTGGGAGAGGGGCTTATGTAGTGCAGTGTAATGGGTGTTTAAGAACCTGACAGGCCCATCCTGACTTGATACCCATGTCTCAAAATATATTGGACTGGTAAATATATTAGTTTCTAAAGTCAAAAAGATCTTCGAAATTCAAAAGAAATAAATCTAAGGGACAATTTGCAAATGTGACAAGTTCCTTCCCTAGTTTGTCCAGATTTATAGGTGGCCTACAGCTCTTGGAAACTAGGCTCACATGATGGGATGCATGCTGGAAAACAGGTGGATGGATGAGATTGACCAGCGATAGTCATGAGCGCCAAAACCCACGTGATTTAACTCAGTTGGAAAAGGGATGCTTCAGGAACCTACCATTGCCATACTCCGTTGTCTATCTGTCCATCCACAGGTAAGCTTCCCAAAAAGAGTGTGAGGTGCGGGGCTCTTGAATGTAAACACATATTGCTGTGTTTTTCATGGAGAATACATATGGCCACAACTTTGACTTCCAGTCAAAACTGTTGGTCTAATGTATTGTCTTTACTAGATTTGTGTACTGTCATGACTCAATATTTTTCCATTCCTCTATAATGGGCTCCAAGTTCAGGCATTATGAAGAGGGAAACGACCAGCTTTCAGTGATGTGTGTTGAGGTTGCAGATCAGAAGTAGCCTGAGCTCCACATGCATGTAAGCTTTCTAGGTGTGAAATGTAGGAAGCTTAGAGGGTTTGTTTCTGACAGGGAGACCTTGTGCTTATTGTATGGGTATGTGTAGACCAGGGACTGACTATATCTGTTGTTTCAAGAGGTGTTAGTTTGAAGTGTTCAAAATCTGGGGATAGGGTCTTTTGCAAAAGCCGTGGCTAGTGGCTAGTTTGTGTGTGCATGGAGAGCAAGGTGGAGAGATTTCTTAGAGTTTTGCTAGTGCTTTTCAAAGTTGTTGATCTTGCTGTCTGTTGTATTATGATGATTGGTATTTGGCTTTAGTGGTCGAAGCATGAAGAGGTCCCATGTCGACGTTTAGATATTCCCAGAGACGGGAAAGGTGTTCTATTAGGGTTTTGGCGCTGCATTGATGTGGTGTCTTCTGATTGTTATAGTTTTCTGGGTGCTGTGCATATTGTTCTAGGTAGATAGTAGGGAGCTGGCATAGCATTCTTAGGTTGAGTCTGACTTGACTTTCAAACTGTTCGTTGGTGTAATTTCCATTGTTTGATGGGTGCAGGTCAAACTTTGTTAGTTAAGCATTAAAGAGCCATGTTTTTAGATTCATCCTGAATTTCAGGGGTCCAGATTTCCCTTGGTAGCTTGTTCCAGTGGTTGGCCATCATAATGAAAAAGGTGGAGCCTCTGTGTCTTTCGCCGCAGAATCTCCTGGTGTCTAGCAATGCGTTGTTTCACATTCTTAGTTCTTAGGTGTTTGGTAGAGTGTGATTTTGTTTTGGATGAATTCTGCTACTGGGTCTCGGAGGGCTCTGTGGGCGATCAACAGGGTCTTTCTTGAACTTGATCCCCATTTTGGTTGGTAACCAGTGGAGCATTCTGAGAGTCATTGCTATGTGTTGAGTCTGAGTAGTAGTCTAGTGGCTGTGTTTTGGATCTGTTTTTTGTGAGATCATTCAGAATGGCGAGGTAAGTGCTGTTTCGTAGTCGATTGTTGAGATTATCAGGGAGATGACGACCAGCACTCTATGTGCAATGGAGAGGTAGGGTAACATCTCTCAGATATATAGCAGAGGTAGTAGAAGCACTTTTTGACTTTTACGTTAACTTGGGGTTCCAACGTGGAAATGTTGTCCATTATTATGCCTCGGTTCTTGACCACTTTGGAGGGTTTGGAGAGTTCACCCATTCCAAGGGGCCGTGGTAGTAGCAGTGTTTCAGGTGTAGCATTAGATGAGACTAGAATTCCTTCTATTTTGTCTGGGTTGAGTTTTTTGTATTTGGCAGTCCTCCATTCACTTCTACGCGTGAGGCGGTTACTGATGGGAACACTGGACTTTCCATCGTCAGTCATTTTGTAAATGATTTGTGTCATGTGCATAGTAGTAATAGGTGAGCCCATTAGAGCTTATGATCTTCATCAATGGAGTCATATAGTTGTTGGAGAAGAGAGGCTTGAGCCTTGAGGGACTCCGCGGATTGTGGGGCATTGGTTCGAACTCAAAAGGGGGAGACCATTGCTTTTTGTTCTGTCCATTAAGAATGATCCATTACTCCAATATGAATCTGTTCTGCGCTCCCCTTTGTGTATTTTTAAGTTTTACCCTCCCAATCTGTGTGGCATATTTCACCTTAATTTTACCTGCATCCATTGGCTCACCATATTGCTTCAGTTACAACTTCATATGTGTGCTTATTTCTTTAAAAGCTATCGCTCTAAGTCTTCATCCCTTCATTGTTCTTCGGTCTCTCGTTATCACCATGTTTATCTGTTACCTTCTGCCTCCTGCACCTTCTCAGTGCACCTTCTATATATCTACTTTGCGTCACACATATAGAACTCTTTAGCTGTCTTTGTCCGTAGTGCCACAATATTGTTCTCCTTCAAAGACAGCTGTGGGATTATCTGCTCCATGCAAACTTCCATCGCCAGGGTGTGTATGGACAGTTTGATTTTGTATTGTATTTATTTACTGCAGGGTTGCAACATGCTGCGTGCAGAGCAAACCCCTCCCAAGTGACTTGAAATGTGTATTGTATGTTTTCTTTTTGGTGCAGCACTTTGGATAAATGCCAGGCATAAATTCTAGCGGTAAATAGATATGTTTTGGTGGCGATCAATGCACTGAACCAGGGGGCTTACAGATCCTTCCCCGTGAGTAGACAGGAAATGAGGGGACCCCCGCTCATTCAAAGGCGCCCTAGCGAGCTCCCTAGCAGCACGTGTCCCTTTGCACAGCTTAACATCAGTCTATGAACAGAAGACTATGGCTGTCACTATCCCGCTAAGCAAATAGTCAGCAGAAGTGTTCAAACACTGATGCATAGCTAGTACCACACTTTTATTCCAAAGGACTATTGGTACAAATATTTGATCTTGAAAATTGGGGATAGGTTCAGTGGAATTAGAGAAAGCAAATGTTGTCATTTCACATATATTGAACAATATACAACAAGGTAGGTTTTGGATCACCTGTTTCAACCTTACAATGTAATTAGAGCATATACATGGTTAGGGACTGATAGTCTTACCCCTCCCCTTCCCGTTTTGTGCATTGTCCTTTTGTATCTGTAAGTTGGTATGAATGGCACAAAGGCCATGTCATATTTTAGTTAGAGTTTGAGTTGGTGGTCAAGTACATAGTTCCCACAACATGTTTGCTGTTTACCCTGGTCTGCAGTCAGCCTCCCACAGTAAGGGCGCTCTTGGCCATCAACAAGAGAGCGGTCCACCATCTAGCTGCAGCCAACCCTTGGGCCTACACCTAACTCCTACTAGTTAACCCAGTGTTCGCAGAGTAATCACGCAAATACCCTGTAGGCAAGAACACGCAAACAGTTATTTTCTAATGTGCTAGCATTGCTATCACACGTCAAAGTCTTGTTTAAGCAATGATATTTTAGCTGGCGGCATGTAGGTGTGAGATATAATTAAGCCTGCAACATAGGCTTCATCATGATGCATATTGCCATGCATTTTGGCAGGTCACACAACATTTGTTTTGGCTATAAGCCACCACAAGCCCCACTTTCTCTAACCATCACTAGGCACAGAACATCAACACTCAAACTATTACATACATCTTATCAGCATGATCCCCCTATCACATCCCACCAGTGAGACCCTACTTTGAAGGATAGGCATATCTAGCGGGGGCACAGCCACCCACAGCTCTCGTGGTGTTTTGGACTATGACTCCCGTGATCCCTCAGCATTGACTGTGCTGCCTAAAACTGATGGGATTTGTTGTCCACATCATCTAGAGAACAGGCCCTGGGATATGGCGGCCATCAAGCAGAGCACTTGTTATGCAATCCATAGTACTTCTGAGGGGGCCTAAGACATAGCGTTTACATCTGTAATTTAAGAGAAGTTAATTTCACTGCTGATGGGAGGTTTTGCTAAATAGGGCTGTGCTCTTACAGCACAGCACTGCAAGCATACGTTCTAATTTATGAATTGGAAGGCAGCATTTTGTATCGAATGGTATCCACGCATTTTTCCCGCCCTGTACATGATAGACTGGTAGGAGTAACCTTCACAAAACCTGATACTGATTTGTACATCATAAACACCTGAACATGCCACGTGGCCACAGATGTACCCTCCATCTAAAGCGGCGTGATATGGCATGCTGTGTTAAGGAGGAACACCATGCTCTGAGTTGTTTGTCTGGCCTGCCCGGGTGGGGGATTGCAGATAATCCCTACAGGAGGTCCACGCTTGTATTGTTCTGAAGACATAAACAATTTTCAGGCTTCCTGCAGCTAAGGTTTCAATGTGAGGCTCAGCGCTGCACTAAATGCTTACTTACACACACAGCATACAAAAATCGAATTGCATCAGATGGCATTTTCACAGTAAAAATGCATGTTTGTACGCAATTTCCATCTTGATTTCATCTAACAACAGGAATACATGATTCATTCCAGATGGATTGTTACAAATTTCTTGTTTTTACTTCATTGTTTTCGTTAGGACATGGAGCAATAGAAGGTAAGCTTTTATGGGGTATTATCATGCTGTATTGGGGTGTCATCTTGCTTTCATGGGTATGATCAGGCAACATGGCGATTAGCACTTTATGAAATCGACACAACAATATAAGTAACATTTTCTGCTGCAGAGTTGTGTTTAAAGTCTGCCAGACAGGGCCTACCAGTATAATATCGCCTGGTGGGTAGACCAGTGTTGATGAGCTTGGGAAGGTACCATCAGAAACAAAGAGAGACGCAAGCAACAGTAAATGCCTAATGAACGATTTGGGGATTAGCCTAGGCAGGTTTTGAAAGGTGCATATAAACCTGGCCAGGAAGATCCAACAAGACTGTAACAAAATAGGACTGTGATAGCTACTTTCGTGGTAGTCTAGGAATAGTACCACGGAGAAAGAACGATGGATTATCCTTTGCTTGTTCGTTCCCAACCAGATCCCCAAAATATAATAGAAACAGGAGAACTGCTTGCCAGTCCTCAGTCTACAGGCATTGGTATCAAGAATGTAATATTCACTCCACCTTCAAAGTCTTTAACTATTGGAGGACAGTTTGCTGTAGGGTTGGATGCACACAAGAACGCATCGTCTTCATATAATAGGATTATATGAGAGATATCCGTAATAGCGACACAGCAATGCATGTGATAAGTACTCATTAGGATGGCCAATGGTGCAATCACTACAATTAAAAAACAATGGGGGTCATTCCGAGGTTGGAGGTAAGGAATTACCGGCACCGGTAAGTGTGCTGATGCCGGTAATCCCTTACCTCCGTATTCCGAGGTCCCTTTGCGGGTCCTTCCTTACCTCCTGCTTTTAGCAGGAGTAAAGTATGGGACCCGCAAAGGTAGTTCGGAGGTGATTACGGTACCGTCATTTACGGTGCCGTAATTACCTCCTTCCCCATTCCCATTGTGCCCTATGGGGCAGAAATGGGAATGGGGAAGGGCAAAAGGTGAATGGGGAATTACTGGTCCCTCCAACCCTGGAATGGACCAGTAATTACTCCATTCCCCATCCCAGATTTGGGACGGTTTCGGAGGCAACCATGGAGCTAATTACTCCATGGTTGGCTCTAAACCCGGAATGAGGCCCATTGACAGAGTGCATACCCGCCATGTTTGTTTTTGGGGAACATTGAGGCGGGAGGGCTTACTGTTCAGCGGTTTTGCCCTGTTTGAGGTGCAGTGAAGCACACTGGGTTGCAAACTGGCATTCAGTATTAAACCACTGCATGTTGTGCAGCATGAAGGCCCTTGAAAATAAGTCAGGGGGCTTCTCAGAATTAAAAGAAGCAATTACCACCTGGGCTTTTGTATCTACCTTGGGTGTTAGTTACAAAAAAAGTCAATATCCTAAAGCAACAGAAGTAATATATCTGCCACTAACAATTATGGGAAAAATCACCATCCCAAAAAGTATTACATTATCTAGTTTACATTTCTGGTCGAAAGTATACAGCTGCCAGATAGGTACTTCACAAGGTTGCAGTGGATGGTGGGCTCTTTTATCTAGTCTTTTATTTAGTAATTTCAATCTTCAAGACTTTCATGGAAAAAGGTAGGGGCGACTACAATGAAAGGTGATTGAGCCCTGCCAAATTTCCAACCCTATCATTGGCTGCTCAACTCAGACAGAAGCATCCACTGCTCACGCAAAGCAACAGAACAGCGGGTGTGGAATGATGGCAGCTACGCTGTCTCATACGAACCAGTGGGATTTATTAACAAATTAGCTGGCCTATGTTTTTCAAGAAAGTCAGACCCAAGGCCATGAGGTGCTGGAGTCAAACATTCAGGGTTAGCCAGAGAAAGTTGTCCCTTTCAGAATATTTCGAGGTCTTCCCCAGAACTGCAGTGAATCCCTTTTCAACAGTTTTGAAAGACTGCTGCGTGAACCCAAAAGTCAGGAGGCGTCAGTTAAGCTTATCTTTCAGAATAGCAAATGATAATTGTGGGGGTACTTGAGCATATTTAAATTCAATCCACTCACAAGTCTTGAAATGGAAGTTGTACACATATCTACTGGTTAGGTTTATTTATAGGTTCCTCTAGGGCAACATGAGTGATTCACTGACCCCTCATATACAGCCCCATCCCACAATTCTGGGCAAGGAAACAGACAGTGTTTTTCTCCAAATTCGCAATTTATTAAAAAAATAGATTAGACATCAACTAAAGAGGCCTTCAGCTTTACCAAGGAAATCACTATAACGTTACAGATATACGTACAATTTGTCAACAGGGTGAGTTTTCCCTGCCTGTATGAATCGCTCTACTGGTTCACATGCACGCATTCATCTCCAGTATCAATTATTGTGGTGTCCGACACTGGCCAAAGATGCTACTAGCACATATGCATGTGATGTACAAATCTACCAGCATGATTGTAGTTTAAATGTACATGGTATTTATGAAAGGTATGTGTGTATACTTACTTTTGTGCACTAGGCAAAAATAATTTTATTTCAATTAGTGAAAATCTATGATGACTGACATTGGCCATAAATGTTGCTAGTACTTATGTACATTGGATGCATAAATTAACGAGACAGTCATTGCTATAATTATGGATGGTTTGATGCTGAGTTGGTATGTTGGTGTTTAATGACTTACAACTATTTATGTATTGATTTTATTTCTTATTACATGCCCCATGCCTATGGGCCCCAGGGAGCACAAATAACAGAACACAAGACAAAAAGACAGACTGAAATCAAAGCACAAGAGACACCAGTAAGAAATCCTGTTACTGATTGAATAGATATGTTTTGACCACTCTCTTGAAGACAGAAAGGGAGTTGGCCGCTCTTATTGCCAGTGGAAACTCGTTCCATTCTTTGGGAGCCAGCACTGGACAGCTATTACCACCAAACTTTGCCAGTTTGAACCAAAGCTGTTTGTCTTTATGGCCATCACTGGACCGAAGAGAACGGGAAGGGAGATCATGATCAATTGTTTTGTCAAGTACACAGGTGCAGTCCATATCCAGCACTTATAGGTTAATGATAGGATCTTATGTAAAATCATGTGTTTAACGGGTAGCCAATGTATGGCCCTTCTAGAGTCTGGGACATGGTCCTGTCTGCGCAACTCGAAAACTGTGCACACTGCACCATTCTGGGCTGTCTGCAGGGACTGAAGGGTAGCCTGTGTTGATCCTGACAGCAGGCTGTTACAATAATCGAGCCTTGAGTTCACCAGGGCAAATGCAAGAATGGATCTGTTTTCAAGGGTTAGATAAGGTCTGATTTGGTTCGATATCCTGACCACGTAATCAAAGAAGTACGAGTATGGGCTAAATGGGCCTTTATGTTCAGTTCTGCGTCCAGATGAACGCCCAATGTTTTGATGCAGTCTGACACCACAATTTGGTTATTAGCAATGCTGAAACTTCTGAAGGAGGCATCAAGTTTCACAAAATGCTGGCACATGGCTACAACCAGGAGCTCCATCTTGTCATCATTTAGTGCCAAATAATTGGACAGCATTTATGACTATTGCTGCAAACATGCTTTAAGTGACTCCTGGGCATAGATGCCAGATGACTCAAGGACCACCTGAGTATAATCTGGGTAGTTGGTGTATCGGATGCCCAGATGGTCCAATAAGTCTAACAAAGGTCTTATATAGATATTAAAGAGTGATGGTGAAATGCAGGAGCTCTGCGAGACTCCGGTATTGATGAAAATAGAAAGAGGGTTGGACATCCTCCACTGATACTCTCGAGGCCCTAGGCCCAAGAAAGGATGCTATCCAATCTGATGCCCCTTTAGTGCAACCCATCAGACACTTCAGCCTGGAATGGTCGACAAAGTTGATGGACACAGAGAGATCCAAATGCATCAGCAGTGCCAAGTGGCCTTTTCCTACTCTACTAGACAAAGTGGTCTTAAGGTCCAGGAGAGCCATTTCTGTCCCATGAAATGCTCTGAATCTGGACTGATTGATATCTGGGATGTTATTTTTTTCCAGGAATTGCAGGTAAGCCACTTTTGTCCTGGATCTTGATCAGGAATAGAACATTAGTAATAGGGCAGTAATTCTTTGCTACAGTAGGACCAAGTGAGCTCCTTTTCAGAAGGGGGGTTATCCATACCTCCTTACTAGAAGATGTAACCACACCTTCAATGAATGATAAGTTAAGCATCATAGTGATTCAGGGACTCAGCAATACAGTAGATTCTTTAATGATATCTGCAGGGCATATATCGGCCCTGCAGGATGTAGGCTTCATGTTATTGAATGATCTCTATCTCACAACATAGCTTAAACTGGAATTCATCTGTTAATATACTTCTAATAGGAGCAGTGTACATCGAGGTTTCTTGCGAGATAGTGTTTGATGGACAAGAATTTTGTTGGAAAATTCTTCTTGGATTAACTGACACCAAGCAGCAGCACTCTTGATGCTATTGGTGTCAGTATGTTTGCCCTCCACCTCTCTCGGTTTGCAAATTGTACATATTGTAAGTTCAAGTACGAACTGTGTAATAGATGGATATCACTACATGATTCCGATTTAAGATGGCAGTCTTTTTTGTCTATGTGGCCGAGATCCCATTTCAGGGATGGAAAGGGAAAAGGGTTAAAGCACATTTTTATGGATATAATAAATGTGAACAAACAGAGCGCTCTGAAAAAGCATGTTAGGGAGAAACACATTAGTGTTTTGTTGTCTGCCATGTAGGTTAATAAGAAGCTGGTAAAACCAGGAAGCCGCTAAGGGACCAGGGAGCCGCTAACGGGCCCATTATTAACAGGCCCGTTATTAGCTCCCTCCCCATTCCCATTGAGCCCTATGGGGGCTCGAATGGGAATGGGGATGGGTATTTTGAATGGGGACTTACCGGGTCCTCCAAGGTTGGAATGACCCGGTAAGTCCCCATTCAAGGAACCCGGACCCGGACATGAGTTTGGAGGCAGCCATGGTGCTAACAGCACCATGGCTGCCTTCAAACTCGTAATGACCCCTATTGTTTCATAATGAGAACATTAAATTTGATAGGGCCAACATTTCTCAGCAAGATGGAATTCATCTAACTGATGTGGGTAAACAGGTTTTTGTGGAAAACATTCAAAATGCTTTGAAGCAGTATTTGTGAAAGTGAGAAGAAATAATGAAATTCAGTGAAATGTTTTCTTAGTTCAGTTTGTAAAACCAAAAATGACAACAAAATATAAAAACCAAAAACACAAAAAAGGTTCTTTTAAGAGCCACCCTTTTTAACAGAAAAACTATTAAAATGGTTTCAATTGTACCATGCCTTGAATTTTTAGATGTCTGCAGACTACCGTGCTGTCCGCAGACTATGCAGTCTGCACAGGGGCCTGTGACTTTTTTCTCACTTCTTTTTTTTAACTGTGAAAGGTGGCTCCTAAATGCAGCATAATGTTATCTGGTGCCCCCTGGCTCCCTGTTCATTGCTCCTTTCGTTTCATTCCCCGTTGTGTGTTTCCTCCCGCCTCCCTGCTTGCCTGCCTGCCCACCCCCTCTTGGCTGATTGTAGTTCCCTGTGTTGTGTTTCTCACCCCCCACGACTGTGCCCGGCATTTCCTTCGTGGCATGAGCGGGTGATGCTGGTGCCTGGACTCTGCTGGTAAGACCCTCCTGGGCCTACATTATTTTGCAGCATAACGTTATCTGGTGCCCCATGGCCCGCTGCTCATTGTTCCTTTCGTTTCATTCCCCGTTGTGTGTTTCCTCCCGTCTCCCTGCTTGCCTGTCCGCCCACCCCCTTTCTGATTGGCTGATTGTAGTTCCCTGTGTTGTGTGTCTCACCCCCTGCGACCGCGCTCGCCATTTCCTTCGTGGCGTGAGTGGGTGATGTTGGTGCCTGGATTGCGCTGCTAAGACCCTCCTGGGTCATTATCTTGCAGCATAACGTTATCTGGTGCCCCCTGGCCCCCTGCTCATTGCTCCTTTCGTTTCATTCCCCGTTGTGTGTTTCCTCCCACCTCCCTGCTTGCCTGCCTGCCCACCCCCCTCCCTGATTGGCTCTACCTTCCTACATCCAGGCCCTCCCAGGGCAGCTCCCCTGCCCGGCAGCCCCCCGGCTAAGGGCCCCTAGGCAAAGGGCAGCTCCTTCTTGGCTGCTCCCTGTTAGTGTCTGCAGGTGTCTGCAGGGGACGCCAGCTGCTAGTCACCCTCCTTCAGATTGCCCTGCCCACCCCCTTTCCACCTGCAGGTGGATTTCCCACTGTGTGTTCAAATGTACTGTCTCCTAAAACTGCATTGGGAAACCTAGGCCTTTTTCCCACTATTTAGGAATCTCAAACTTTGGTGGTTTTTCCACTGTGCGTTCAATTGTGACTGTCTCCTAAAACTGCATTGTGAAACCTAGGCCTTTTTCCCACTATTTAGGATCTCAAACTTTGGTGGTTTTCCACTGTGTGTTCAATTGTGACTGTCTCCTAAAACTGCATTGTGAAACCTAGGCCTTTTTCCCACTATTTAGGATTCTCAAACGTTGGTGGTTTTTCCCACTGTGTGTTCAAATATGACTGTCTCCTAAAACTGCATTGTGAAACCTTGGGCTTTTTCCCACTATTTAGGATTCTCAAACTTTGGTGGTTTTTCCCACCATGTGTTCAAATGTGACTGTCTCCTAAAACTGCATTGTGAAACTTAGCCCTTTTTTCCCACTATTTAGGATTCTCAAACTTAGATGTCTTCTCTCCTGTCTTCAATTGTGCACTTGGTGATCTCTTAATCCTGAGTGTTGTCTTGTACCGTTGCTCAAGTTGCCTGCCTCTTGCTGTCCTGTCCGCCTGTTCTAGTTGTCCCTTCTAGTGTCTTCCCCTCTCCTTCCATCTTCCACCTACTCTATGGTACTCTCTGTCTTTCCTATCTTTTCTAACTGCTTCTCCATTGACTATCCTGCTCTCCTCACCAAATCGGGTAGGAAGAAGTTTAAAAAGGACATCCTGGTCTCCAACCCAGGCCTCCCTATCGCTGACACCTACACCAGTGCCTCCTCCAAGGAAACTGTCATCGACATCCTCTTTGTTGTTCCTTCGCCAGACCTATGGACCCTTCATATGGTCTCTGTGCTCTCTCCTTTCTCTTCCTCTCCCATTATTGGTGGCACCCGGTGGGACACCCTCCTGGCCTCCTTCCATTCCTCTAAGGTCATCATTAATGTCTACACTAATGGGACCGTCTTGGTTCAAGGCCCTCAGGCCAACCTTCACCTCTTTGATAGACACTTCCCGCGCCTCATCAACTTCCTTTCTTCTCCTGCTGTCCCCCCTCCCCTTTCTATCACTACCTCACCTCCCCCTTCTGCCTCCTCCTCGGCTACCTTGCCTTCTCCTTTCCTCTCAGCCCCCTCTCGGGCTCCTTCTTCACCTCCGAAGGGTGTACCTCTGATTTGTACCCCTCACTGGAAGTCTTTCAAGGATGGCAACCTTCTCCATATTGCCACTCTAAACTCTCGCTCTGCTGTCAAACACTCCTCTGATATCATCTGTCTTCTTGAAGAATTTGACCTTGATGTCCTCGGTCTCACTGAGACATGGTTCACGGCCAGCTCTATTATTAGCTTTGACACACTCCTACCTGATGGCTACAAGATCCTCTCTGCACCCAGGTCCAACCGCTCTGGTGGGGGTGTAGCCCTGATCTTCCCAGAGTGGATACCTGCCTCTGTCACACCTACGCAGGCCTACTCCTCTTTCGAATGCCTCGTCTGCCCGCTCTCTCTCTCCCCCTAGCCTTTCCCTTACTGTGGCTACTATCTATCAGCCACCAGGTCAGATTTCCTCCTTCCTCTCCGAGTGGGTGGACCTCTCCTCCTCACTCTTGGCCTCAACCACTCAACACCTCCTTCTTGGGGACATCCACTTGGATGCCCCCTGTCCTTCCACTCTACTCTTTCGTGACCTCTGCAACTCTCTCAGACTCACTATTCTCCCTTCAGGCCCGACTCACTCTGCAGGGCACACTCTGGATGTTCTGATCTCCTCAGACCTTCCCCTCTCTCTTTCGCTCTCCACCCCTCTCTCCTGGAGTGATCACTGTCTCCTCTCCTCCCACCTCACCCTCCCTACCCCTCAGGCCAAGCCACCTCCATCACTGCCACCCACCTTCTTGGTCATCCGACCCATGAAGCGCGTGTCAGCTGAAGCTTTCGCTGCTACCTTCTCACCCCCCCGCCACCTTTGGCCGACTCACACCCTGACACAGCCCTTTCCATGCTCCACTCTGCTATACCTGATACTCTTGATATCCTTGCCCCTGTCATGAGAATCCGCCTGAATCCCAAAGCCAAATGCATCTCCTGGTATGACTCCAACCTCGTCACCCTTAAACGCAAGTGCAGGGTGGCCGAGAGGAAATGGTGTGCTTCATGTACATCCTCTGTCAAACTGGACTGCCGCCTGCTCCAAAGGCAATTACTGATCTCTGTCCTCACCAAGAAGAGAGCGCATATCCAAGCCTGTGTCTCTGCAGCATCTAACAGCTCAGCTGAACTCTTTAAAATCTGCAAGGAACTGGACAATCCTGCCGCAGTCTCTACCTCTCCTCTTCCTTCCCAGGCCCTCGGCACGGCACTGGCTTCTCACTTCATCTCTAAAACTCAGGACATCTTGTCCTCACTCTCCTCCTATCCCCCCTACTCACTGCTCTTCCTCTGGCCCTTCTGTAGCCTCCCCTCCTCCCCCCTTCCCTGCCTTTCCCTTGTTCTCCACTGACAAGGTTTCTAGACAAGTCCGATCTATGAAAGTCTCGTGGAAACAGGTTCACCCCTGTTCCTCCAAAACCATCAAGGACCACATCTACTCACTGGATCCTGCCCTGGTGGATTTCTGCAACCACTGCTTCCCCACTGGAGTCTTCCCATCCCCCCTGAAGCACTCCCTTGTGCACCCTCTACTTACGAAACCCTCTGCCGACCCCGCCTGCCCGGCTAACTATCGCCCCATCTCCATCACTCCCTTCCTGGGCAAGCTTCTGGAGAAACTGGCTATCTCCCAGCTTAATCTCCACACGGAATCTGTTGGTTTTCTTCATGACCATCAGTCTGGCTTCAGAGCTGCCAGAAGCACAGAAACTGCTCTCCTGAACATCCGTGAATACCTGCTCTCCAACCTTGACTCTAACATCCCTTGCATCCTCATCTTGCTTGATCTCTCTTCTGCCTTTGACACTGTCAACCATGCCATCCTGCTCAACTGTCTCTGTTATAACCTGGGTATCAGGGCTCAGGCTCTGGTGTGGCTGATTACCTTCCTCTCTGACCGACCCTCCCAGGTCCAACTTGGGTCCTTCCTCTCCGCAATCTTTTTCTCTACCTGTGGTGTCGCCCAGGGGTTTAACCTCTCTCCCTGGCTTTTCAACCAATACCTGGCACTCCTTGCCCATGCATTGCCATTCTCTGCCCCAACTTTCAGTGCTATGCGGATGACCCTCAGCTCATTCTCAGGCTACCCTCGGCCTCCTCCCCCCCTTCCCTCATCTCTGATTGTCTGTCTGCTATCCAGGAGTGGTGTGCCGCCAATGACCTCTGCCTTAATGCCAGTAAGACTGAGATTCTCCTCATCGGTACACACGCTCCCTCCTTCCCTGTAGCTCTGTGGCCGGCCTCTCTTGGCCCTCTTCCTGCTCCCACCTGCAAGGCATAAAACCTTGGCTCTCATCTTCGACTCCACACTCTCCTTCTCTCCTCACATTTCTGACGTCTCTACAAAGTCATACTACCAGCTGCACCTCCTCAGAGGTATTCTTCCTTTCTTCACCTTCCCCCAGAAGCTCACTGTCTCTAGAGCTCTGGTCCTCTCTAGGCTTGACTATTGTAACAGCCTCTTTCTAAATCTGCCTGCTTCTACTCTCCGCCCTTTGCAACTCATCCAGAACAGGACTGCGATACTTGTCCTTGGCCTCAAGCCCAGGGATCGTATCTCTCCAGGACTGAAATCTCAGCACTGGCTCCCAGTTAGCTGTGAGGATTAAATTCAAAACCCTCTGCATCGTTCACAAGGCCGCCTGGGGCCTCAATACCTTCAACTCTCTCTTCCTAAATATCTTCCTTCTCGAGCTCTTCGCTTACCCGCCTCCAACTCACTCAGGGTCAGTCGCTTCGTCAGGCAACGAGTTGGTGGTAGATCTCTTTCTTCGGCTGGTGCCTCCCTCTGGAACATCCTCCCTACCTCCCTCAAACTTGAGGAGAACCATCTCCGGTTCCGGAAGCACCTCAAAAACCTTTCTCTTTGCTTCTGCTTTCTCTCCCCATCTCCTCTGCTGACCTCCTGCCTGCTAACCTGAACTGCACTGGCTACCTGGACACCCTCTGATCTCGGGCCCAGGTCCTACTCCTTCTCCCGCCTGCGCCACACACCTGCACTGCCCACCTGGCAACTCCCACACTTGGGGACTGTTTCTGTATCCCTACAGTCCCTAGCAGCCCTTGACACCTGAAGCCCGCACTTACCCTTGCACTTGCAACGTGTGGCCATTTACTTACTTATTGTTATCATCTTTCCCATGTTCAGCACTTTCCCTGACCTCTTCCCATGCACTTGCGCGATCTGAATGACACCTGGCCTAGTAGAATCGCTGTCCGTCCTCCCTTTGTTCCCCTCCCCTGCCTCGTCGCGCCTCGAAACACTTGTGTATAGGCTCGTTATAAATGCCATATCATAGCCTATCATATCAACCTTTTTTTGTATTTTTTTAAGTTTTGTACTTTTTGGCATTTTTTCTCAGGAGAGGCAAGGTAGGGGATTGAAGGGAGGGAAGGGGCACCAACCACAGGGACGAAGGGGCAGGTGGAGAGAGGAAGATGTTGGGCGGGCCTTCATCAGGTAGGTGGCAGTGTTTCTCATGCTCTTTGACTGCAGTCTCGAAAGCACTTCAAACTGAACCCCCTATAGATTGGTGCTTCACAGTACATGAATAGCACTGGGACCATCGAACTTTAAGGGTGAACAGCGTTCTGTATGGCCAGTGAAGCCGCTGCTGGAATCCTCTGCCCCAAAGGAGTATCTTTTGTGGTGACAGGAGCAGATGAAGATGATGGGGTGAAGGAAGTCAACCTACTCTTACCTGAGAAAGGTATTGCCTTTCTCAGAGCAGTCGGGTGGATCGATTTAGTGTGGCGCCTCATGGAAGTAGTCCTGCAGGATACAAGCCAGTTTTCCCATGACTGAGGACAAGTCTGCACTCGAACCTTGCTTGCACAAGCCTTTGGGACATTTCCAACGGTCGTAAAAATTGCCACACCCAGGACTCCCTCCAAGTACTTGGTGACAGGTACTTCCTCCACTGAATCCTCTTCTTCCTCTTGACCCTCCTCTTCTGTATCACTGCACCTGTTTCCCTCTCCAGGCCCTCCAGATGATGATGGTGGTGGTGGTGGAGGAGGTGGGGGTGGGAGTAGCTGGGCAGAAGCAATACCCATAAGAGACAGCAGTAAAGAAGCAGGTTCTGTCCACAAAACAGATCTGCAAAGCAGCAAAGAGGAACTTGTGCACTGCAAGATGGCGCTCTCTCCTGGATAGCCAGATTGAGAATGAGTAAAAGTAGTGGGTGGGTCCCTTCTGAGGAACCATCTGTGGACAGTCATGCTGTCCGCGGACTACAGAGTCAAAAATAGGCCTTGAAAAGTTGTTAAAAGTTGTCAGATCAATGTAGAATGGGTCTGGAAGCTGTGCAAGGGTAACGTTTCTGTTTGAAACACCCTAGATTGACTGAAAAAGCACTTTTAACCTGTCCACAACCACGGACACCATTCACAGACACCGCCGTCAAGCCACACGAATGCAGTCACATGATGACATCAGTGGCTGTTCACGGCCCTGATGGCCATCCGCGTACACCCTTCAGACTGGAATCGCAGGGCGCTTGCGCTGGGTGTCCGTAGAACAGAAGCAGTGTCCATGTCCAATTAAAAAGTGTGTCATGCGAAACCGGACATGTCCGCACATCGCGCCTGTCTGGCTGCACCTCCATTTTGAGTGCCGACACCCTGGACAGTTGTACTGTCTATGGACTCAGAATGGGAGTTTGTCTTTAAATAGTACACATTACACAACAGTAAACAAAACATTTATAGTACAAACAATATAATTATTCAAGAAAGGGATAGGGTATCGGAATGGGAAACATAAATGGAAGAATCAGGAACTTTTGTACAATAATTATGAGGGGAGGAAGGGAGTGAGGTTTCATCAAAGTGTCTTTCATTAAAATGTTCAGAATTTGCTGGGGATGATCACTGGGGACAAGCGGGGCGGGTGCAAGAAGGACAGTGATAGGGAACATTTTTAATTACATGATTGTTTACATACTGTACAAGTTGTTCAAATCATTACTAAGTTCATCTAATTTGTTGGACAAGTTCATGATTTGATTATTTAAAGTTGGGGATAGGGCTTCTGTTTGTGATTCTGGGGATTCGGTATAATTCCACTGGGGCGTGGTTTCTTCTTGAAAGATATATACTGTAAGATAAACAGAAATTATTATTTTAGTAATGTGTGTACAAATTACATTATTTGTTTACATTAAATTCGCTATTGTATACCATTGAAAATGTTATTGTCGCTCATTTCTTCTTTTGAGAAGTTCTCTAACCATTCAAGTGTGATATAACACATGTTTATATAATGAAAGCTAATAATAGAGAAATAAATACAATGCACTTTCTATTTAGTGAGAATGGGTTTTCCAATAAGCACCTGGTGTTTCTCAATCTGTGTGCAGAGTTGTAGTGAGGAGATTATATGAAGTGCACAGTTATGGTTTGTGATTGGTGCATTCCATTGAAATGCGTGTTAAATAAATTTGTATTTATCAATGTTAGTGTTTGTACAAAAAGGTATATTTGCATGTTGTAAACATTAGTTGTGAGTTTAGGTACATCTGTTTGTTGTTTGCTGGGTACATCTTTTTTGGGTCTCCCCTATGATTCTGAGCCTTGTAAATACCTCCAAACGTCCGGAGACTACAGCGCTGTCCGCAGACTTCATTTCTGATATGGGGGGTGTATAATATAGGAAACCTGTAGCAGATTAAAGGGGCACTAGTAAAAACCCATGAAATTCACTGAAAAAACGTTGTTTAAGGGACGTTATGGTTAAGTTGCACTAATAAAAACCCATGAAATTCACTGAAAAAACATTGTTAAAGGGACGTTATGGTTACATGTAAAACTGAAAAACCCTTGAAATTTGCCAGTTATGGTACGCTAAGCAATCATAACTCACGTCACCTCCGTGCACTGCTAAGACTAACACCCAGGACATCAATGATGACATCACACATGTCATTGATGACATCACCAATGACATCACATATGATATTAATTGTGATAAAAAGTCTCTAAAAGGGGTTGTGTTTATAATGTTAGTAACAAAATGTCTGGGGTGATCGGAAGATCTACCATGAACTACTTAATGTATTAAAGAATGTAATCATCTGAACAAAACATAGTATTGGAGTGTTGTTGTTAATACAGGAAACTAATCATACATACACGTAGGCAATGGCTGCAGCTTGCACTATAGAAGTACACTATTTTTTTGGGGGTAATTTTCAATAGTAAAATAATGAATGGTACCTTATCAGAGTTTTCAGTAATGATAAACATGGAATAAATAGCTAATAGCTAATAATGGAAGATTTACTACTTACTTGTGTTAGTACAAGCAATGCATATCAAAACCTAAAATGCATACACATCTGAGGCACATACAAGTAAACTTCAGTAAGGAGGAAAGAAACAACACCACCAAAATATGACAGTGACATTAGACTTTATCATCAAGTACACAAATGAATTGTGTTTTTGAGGCTTGCTTATTTCCCCATTTATGTGTACCATGGACTGAGTCCAAATCATAAGGAAAGTGCCTTAGCAACATGCAAAAATGTTAATGTGTACATATGTAACACCTTTTAATTTGTAAAATGTTCTCTATCAGTGAACAAAATCCTGTGGCCTACATATGTCAGTGAACAGAAAGAAGTGGGCCAGATATGTGATGTCATCGGTGATGTCATCAATGACATCTATGATGTCAGCTTTGATGTCTTGGGTGTTAGTCTTAGCAGTGCACAGATATGGTACGAGTTATGGTTGCTTAGCGTGCCATAACTCACGAATTTCAAATGTTTTTCGGTTTTTCTTGTAACCATAACGTCCCTTTAACAATGTTTTTTTCACCGAATTTCATAGGATTGTGTTAGTACAACTTAACCATAATGTCCCTTTAACATCGTTTTTTCAGTGAATATATATATAAGTATGAAAGTCCATTTGAGCCAAGTCACACATTCCACAATGCCACCTAGTACCCATTGCTGGAAGTTCACTTCCAGTTCTGAGCCACAACAGCAAGACATTGTGGGTATGCAAATTAACTCAAATGCAAACCCTTTTCTCCAGGAAATGTTCTTGTTTATATATATGTGCAATTCCAAACTTTAAACATTCAAATAAATTAGGCAGCTTGGTACTATATATATATATATATATATATATATTGCAAAACAAGGAGGAAGAGGCGAACAGCACTCCCGCAGGCACGAAAAATAGTGCCAGGTTCAGAAAAAAGTTGGACAAAACACAACAGACACAGTAGAAAGAATACTGGTGTCTTTAATGTTTACAAAAGGATTTAAAAAATGCATCGTGCAAAACCGAATGCACAACACACAAGCAGCACATAGAAAACAAAACAACAGCAGGACACCTAGGGGTAGCAGCCTGCAAACAACACGTTTTGCGCTATACTGAGCGCTTGATCACGTAAGGGGGAGCGAGATTAGCAAAGGTAAATACCCTTCTGAGGTGCAGTCCCTTAACTATGTCAATGGCAACAATTTGTTTGGAAAACATGAGGAAACAAAGCGGCCATATTGAAAAGGGTTAAAAATACAGGTAAAGTCAGAGAAGTAAAAGCACAATGCATAAACAATTTCGTTGCAGGTTAAAAGTGGTCCTGACCAGGATGCAAAACACTGTGTGGGCCATAATAGTCCCAACATTAAGTCCGAATCCTCAAAAAAATATAAAAATATTAATATGAGGGACATACTAAATATAAATGCACAGTGCATTATAAGCAGTGTAATAACCGGAATTGGCCAGACCACTATGGTGTAGTAAACTTGAAATACCCCACTCGGAATGACAGTGTACCTGCAGTTGCATAGATGATAAAACGGCCAGATCTATCAGATGGCAATCAAGTAAACATATACACTATGGGTGACCCATGAACCCCCTGTGGAGAAACAATTACCATCAGCAGTAGAATCAAGTCACATGGGAATCACCAGCATATATGAGCAATAATACCAAGGCCTAAGCATAAAGAATAAAACCCACAAATATTCAATCTGTCCCATTAGATAAACAAACAAGTCATATTAATCCCAATAATCAGGTAAAATTATGATAAAAACAAGCAAGCCAAGTAAAGATGGAGAAAATGGTCAAAAGTTGGAGCTAAGCCAACAAGAATAAAGATGTCAGCATAGCTGTGCAAAAGGCAAGTTATTATGTGCAAAGTGCAAAAAATAGCAGCTGGCCCATGAAATGTCTATGTTCAGTGCAAAAAAGCAAAACGAACGGCCAGACAAGAATATGTATAGCCCACCTCAAAATAGAGGATGTCATAAAGTGCAAATGCATCAACACGTTTGAGTGTGCAAACTGGCAGAATAGCAGCCATTCAAATAAAGTGCAAGTGCATCAACAATATGAATTGTGCAAGATGCAAAATTAGCAGCCATTCCGTCAAAGTGCAAGTACGTACGCGGTAATAACAATCGAAAATATAAAAGACACACATAGCCAGAAGCTATAAGCAGCATGACAAATTAAAACTAGGCCACCGGCTGGACAAGCACAATCATGAAAGTAAAGGAAAAATAGACAATTCCAAAAAACAAAGGGAAAACCATAGATGTGTAAAGGACTGCATGTGAGCCATCAGAATAAGCTAAATATTATAGATAAAGCACTCCCCCTATAATGCAAAAAAACCAGCTAAGACATGCAGGTACAGAAAAGGAAATTTGAAAAAAGGGTCAATAAGTCAATACCTGCATGAAACCAACAGAAATGAAGACAGGAATCATGAAGTTAAGAAAGTGTCTCACTGGGAAAACAGAAAAACCCCAGCAAAGAAAAACAAAACAGAATGGCAAGAGAAACAGCAAATTGACTACAGCAAATAATTAAGTACCCAAAAAAGTATACAACTCCTCGTCTACATTGTGACCCCTAGGGTATTTGGTGTCAAGATCTAAAATAAATCTGGTTTCAAGTTGTCTCAGCTTCAAAATACGGTCACCACCCCTTGGATGAGGAGGTACATGTGCCACAGCAAAAAAGTTAACATTTTCACATAATTGTTATGTTCAGATTTAAAATGTTTTGCCATGGGGTATGTCGGATCAGAGTTCTTAATGGCTCTCAAATGTAAAATTCGGAGTTTCAGTTTGCATGTAGTACTGCCAACATACCAACGCAGACAAGGGCAAGAGAGCACATAAAAAATGAAAGTGGTATCACAATTAATGGATTGACGTATCATTTGCTGTGCTTGTGTAATGGGATGCACAAAAGATTTCTTGGCAATTGCATGTGCACAAGCTTTGCACTTCATGCAGTTGGTAAAGCCCGTATTTGAAGGTGGAAGCCAGGTATTAGAACATTGAGTCTTGCCCCCTGGAGGTAAAAAACTGGACACAAGTTTGTCCCTTAAAGAAGGTACTCGTTTGTACGTCAAGGTAGGTCGATTGCCCAAAATGGGCTTCAAGTCATTATCCAAGGTAAGAACATGCCAATGCCTTTCCACAATTTTACGAATATCATTGGAAGCAGTATCAAATGTGATGATGAGTCGAGGATCATCATTAATGGCAGCCTTGGGAGTGGTGTCATACAGTAATGTGTCCCTAGACATTCCACGTGCTCGAAGATATGCCATTTCAATCGTTTTTTTATGATATACTTGTTTCAAAAAATCCATAGCCGTCTGTGCACAATGATGATCAAAACAAGCAATATTGGAACAATTACGGCGATACCGAGTAAATTCACTGTAAGGGATGGATTTTTTACAAGGTGTTGGATGACAGCTGTTCGCATGGAGTGGTAGACCAGTATTGGTAGGTTTCTTATGTAATGCTGTGCTGATGCCTGAATCATCCATCATTGCAGTCACATCCAAATACACAATCTTTGAACGACTATGGCATTCGGTGAAGCTAATATTGACTTGATTATTGTTAATACTTTTAACAAATAGCAGCCAGTCACTTTCGGTACCCTTCCAAAGGATAAACACATCATCTATATACCGCCACCAAGAAATAATCTGTGTCGGAAAACAAGATAATAGTAAATCAGACAAGAAAGTAGCCTCCCACCACCCCATTGTGAGATTAGCGTAGGATGGTGCAAAAGTGCTGTCCATCGCAGTCCCCCTTACTTGCCGATAGAAGCATCCCTCAAAAAGAAAAACATTATTGTGTAAACAGAGTGAGAGCATGTCCAAAATCATAGTACTGTGTCCAAGGTAGTTTAGAGAGCGAGTGTCCAAAAATATTTACATGCAGAAATACCAATAGTGTGGCTAATAGATGTGTATAAAGAAACTACATCTAAAGTGGCCAAAAGTAAACCTTCCTCCCAAGGTGTATTAGTAACGTGTTGTAAAAAGTCGTTAGTATCCCTCAGGTAGGAAGGTAACACTGATACAAATTGAACAAGTGTTTCATCAATAAATTGGGCTAGGTGTTCCAATAGTGAGCCACATAAAGTGACAGTAGGCCTACCCGGGGGATTAGTAAGGCATTTGTGCATTTTAGGGAGGAAGTAAATGGTAGGTATGGTATAACATGTTGGAGTGAGGAATTTAACCAGATCATCCTCCAATAGATCTTCATTCATCCACCTAGTACATAGAGCAATCAAATCTGTCCTGATTTCTTCCGAAGGATCTTTCAACAGTTTAGTGTAGCATTGGCGATCATGTAATTGTCGATTGGCCTCTATGACATATTTCGTTCTGTCCTGGATAACAACATTGGAGCCTTTGTCGGCCGGTTTGATGACAATATTGGATAACAATTGAAGTTGATTCATAGCTTGACGTTGGGCAATTGTAAGATTCTGTTTGATTGTGCCAGTCTTTTGACGAAGTTTTCTGAGGTCATCAATACACAAATCATGGAAAGCCTCGGCACAGCCTCCAACAGGAAATTGAGGGTTGAATCTGGATTTGTTTTTAAGCTTGGTCCGTATATCCCAATTGGGATTGATGTCAAAATCAGAAAAGTCAACATTCATCGGATCATATTTGTCATCATCGATGCATGCCAGATCCATGAGTGAAGGGATGTCCGAAATTAAGAGATCAGTGCCGCCGGTACGTAATGCCGCACGCTTTATAGTGGCGGTGGTATTAGCAAAGAATTTCTTGAGCTTAATTTTACGCATAAACTTATCAAAGTCTATACGTACTTGTGCGTAATCATAATTCACAGTGGGACAGAAATTAAGACCCAAAGATAAAAGCGAAGTCTGGGATTTGGTAAGGACATGGGACGACAGGTTGATAATTTGACAGATCTTCATATTGTCTATTATTGGTTTTTGGCCCCAGAGCGCGTTGATCTGCCCTGTTGCTGCGCCTTTGGACCGGTTGCCATGTCGGCCTCGGCGGATGACTCTTTTGCCTGTGATTTCTGTCCTCTTCCTCGTCCTTTTGGCTTCCCACGGCCTCTGCATCTTTTTTTATTTTTCCCATCCTGACATAAAAGTCGCATTTTATCTAAAAAATTCATTTTAGGAATGGGCTCGTCGGTCTCAGATGCAGAGATATCGGACTCAGAAGTGGCCGCGGCCAGATCACCAGACTGGACAGGTGTTGACTGTGTAGCATTAGTTTTGCGGAGAGAGTCAAAGCGTTTAGCAAAGGTAAACACACGACCCATCTCATAGTCTGTTTTATCTCTGAGATTACGCTGTTTGATTTCATCTTCATAGGAAATTAAAGCTTCGTCAATTTTTATACATAAAGATTTGCCTTCCTCTGTTATAGGGACTTTGGTAAGATCAGACTCTACTTTACCCAATTCTTTGAGTGCTTGTTCGTGATCCAATTTGGCATATTTTACTAAAATTGTCAACAATTTGCCAGAGCAGCCTTTACTCGCTGCACCCCATTCCTCAAGCATCAATGGATCTTGGTCCTCAAACGACGGAGTCGTCATGATGCGTAAACCTTGTGGTATTCTCTCAATGTCCAGGTAGTTCTGAAGGGAATGCTGCTCCCACCATTTAGATATTTCCCTTCTTCAGAGTCTCTCATACTCCCTCAGTAAAGACACTTCCTTGCTAACATTAATGCTAGCCTTTTTATTAGCCCCAACAGTGGGCAATGTAACACCAGATTCCTGTTGTTCACAAAATAAATCCTTGGCTTGAAGTAGCCGGGCTGCTACCCAGGCGTCCTGCGTGCTTGTCATACTATGGCTGAAATAGTGTAGATATTATAGAAGAGTCCGACTAGAAAGAACCAAAAAATGCAGAGTACCACCTTCTAATTGTAAGGACGGTAACCAAAAGGACCTGAGGGATGGTGCGGGCTAGAATCAGGAATGCAGTAAGTACTTGTGTGGCAGAAAGGAAGTTAAAACAAACCGAAAACACACTCTTACCTTGCAACGGTCCCTCGTGTATCCTCCGGCCCACGCGAAATCGCCGGCCGGCAAGGTGGCCTCAGTTGTTGTCTTCCCGTGCGTGCACTCGATCCGAGTCCTATCGGCAGTATGGTCTGCCACCAGCGGCAGCAATCCTCTTCAGCAAGCGAAGCATCAAAGTAGGACGCGCACAAGGTGACGGTCCCGGTGCAGATTCCAACACGGAATGCTCCGTGTTGGACAAGATTGCAAAACAAGGAGGAAGAGGCGAACCGCACTCCCGCAGGCACAAAAACTAGTGCCAGGTTCAGAAAAAAGTCGGACAAAACACAACGGACACAGTAGAAAGAATACTGGTGTCTTTAATGTTAACAAAAGGATTTAAAAAATGCATCGTGCAAAACACACAAGCAGCACATAGAAAACAAAACAACAGCAGGACACCTAGGGGTAGCAGCCTGCAAACAACGCGTTTTGCGCTATACTGAGCGCTTGATCACGTAAGGGGGAGCGAGATTAGCAAAGGTAAATACCCTTCTGAGGTGCAGTCCCTTAACTATGTCAATGGCAACAATTTGTTTGGAAAACATGAGGAAACAAAGCGGCCATATTGAAAAGGGTTAAAAATACAGGTAAAGTCAGAGAAGTAAAAGCACAGTGCATAAACAATTTCGTTGCAGGTTAAAAGTGGTCCTGACCAGGATGCAAAACACTGTGTGGGCCATAATAGTCCCAACATTAAGTTCGAATCCTCAAAAAAATATTAAAATATTAATATGAGGGACATACTAGATATAAATGCACAGTGCATTATAAGCAGTGTAATAACTGGAATTGGCCAGACCACTATGGTGTAGTAAACTTGAAATACCCCACTCGGAATGACAGTGTACCTGCAGTTGCATAGATGATAAAACGGCCAGATCTATCAGATGGCAATCAAGTAAACATATACACTATGGGGGACCCATGAACCCCCTGTGGAGAAACAATTACCATCAGCAGTAGAATCAAGTCACATGGGAATCACCAGCATATATGAGCAATAATACCAAGGCCTAAGCATAAAGAATAAAACCCACAAATGTTCAATCTGTCCCATTAGATAAACAAACAAGTCATATTAATCCCAACAATCAGGTAAAATTATGATAAAAACAAGCCAGCCAAGTAAAGATGGAGAAAATGGTCAAAAGTTGGAGCTAAGCCATCAAGAATAAAGATGTCAACATAGCTGTGCAAAAGGCAAGTTATTATGTGCAAAGTGCAAAAAATAGCAGCTGGACCATGAAATGTCTATGTTCAGTGCAAAAAAGCAAATCGAACGGCCAGACAAGAATATGTATAGCCCACCTCAAAATAGAGGATGTCATAAAGTGCAAATGCATCAACAATATGAATTGTGCAAAATGCAAAATTAGCAGCCATTCCGTCAAAGTGCAAGTACATACGCGGTAATAACAATCGAAAATATAAAAGACACACATAGCCAGAAGCTATAAGCAGCATGACAAATTAAAACCAGGCCACCGGCTGGACAAGCACAATCATGAAAGTAAAGGAAAAATAGGCAATTCCAAAAAACAAAGGGAAAACCATAGATGTGTAAAGGACTGCATGTGAGCCATGGGTCAGTGATATCCATACTGTGGTCAACCTTCCACTCTTTGAGCAGGTTGACATGATAGACCTGTGTTTTCTGGCATCTATCAGGTTGAGAGATAAGGTAGTTCAAGGGGCCTTTTTTTCCCATAATATCATAAGGACCATACATACCACTTGGAAATCATCTTATTCTCTGATTTGTGAAGGTGAATTAAGACTGATTGTCCAACTGAGAAGGATTGTGTTAAAGCCTGTCTATTGTAGACAGCTCACTGATGTTCTTGAGCTTGTCCCAGATGTTTTTTTACAATGTCTCTCGCTTTCACTGTATGGGTTCTTAGTTTTTGTGCGGTTTGGGAAATGGGTAAAAGGGCCTCCTCTCTTTCTTCAAAGGACTCCTTCAGTGTGTCTAACACATCTGGGTTCCTTCCATATAGTAATTCAAATACGGAATATCCCAGTGAAGTTTGTGGGGTCTTTCAGACTGGGAACAATGCCCAAGGTATCATGACATCCCAGTTTTTCCCATCTGCTTCCACTAGTTTCCGCAATATTCTCTTTAACATCTGGTTATGGTATGTTATGTTAACCGCTTTTAATCGTACGCACTTTCGCCCGAAGGCATCTTGGCGCGAGGAAATGTCAGGTTACGACCCATTAGCATGACTCTACAACAAGAACTGTTTCAACGCCCGTCTAAACTGTAAGTGGTTCACCAATCCTCTCAGGGCACCTGCCAGCCCATTCCACAGTTTGCTGGTTGAAACGTTCTACCAAACCATCTGTCTGGGGGTGGTAGACTGAAATTCTCAAGGTTTTGATATGAAGTCATTCTTTTACCTCTTGCATTAAGGGATACATAAAGGGTGTGCCTTGAGCTGTGAGGATTTCCTTTGGAAATCTTACTCTCAATAGGAAGTGCAAAAAGTGTTTAATATTTGCTGTGTGGTGTTCTTAAGCCGGGTAAATGGTTCTGGATATTGGCGTAATTCATGATCACTAGGATAAAGCGGTTTCCCAATTTAGACATTTATAGTATGTCTATGATGTCCATCGCTATCCTCAAGAATGGAAATTTGTAGATGGGTAGCAGTTGGAAGGGGGCTATTGGATTTGGAGTTGCTGCTGTTTTCTGACAGATCTGAAAGGTCTGAACAAAGTCTTAATGTCAGCGAAGATTCCCTGCCAGTAGTATTTGGGAATGACCTGATTTGGAGTTTTTCCCACCCATTGATGATCAGCTGTGCGATGTGAATGAGCTAGCTTCAAAACAAACAATGTGTCTATGTGTTCGGGGAATGACTAGCTGTGTTCAACATATTCCATCTGTTGTTATAACTCTTGATACAACAGCCCTTTTTTTTAAGAAAAAGAAGGGACTGGATTGGCTGTGCCCTGTCTCCTCACTGATTATCTTGCTAAAAGTTTTTGTGAGGACTGGATCATTCATTTAGGCAAAGGGCAGATCCTGTAAGGTGGCTACCTCTTCTACCTCGAGTTGCTGGCTCTCTACTTGGGGAAGATCTGCCTCTGCAACTCCTTCGATCCTCGTTCAGTTTCCTTTTGTACCTCCATCTCTTGGGGTACAAGGAACAGTTTTTTTTTCAGGGATCTCTTGGACTACCTTTTTTCCCTGTTTTCCGGTATACAGCTTGTTTCTGTGGTTGCGTAGAAGAATTGTAATATTCCCATGGAAATCAGGATTGATGACCCCCGCCATCAGATCCAACCCATACCTCAAGGCCAAGCCTTATTTTGCGGCTTGCCTAATATAAGTAAATTGGGGAGGAGCCAGGACAAGATCAGTTGGAATCGTGTATCTCTCCTCAGAGGGAATTAGAATTCCTTCAGTACTTTGGAGATCAAAACCTTTAGACTTTGGTATTGTGGCTACTGTAGGGTCTTTGTGGCATCTTGGGCTTACTTTAGCATGGGTCCCCACCTTTTGTCAATTGTTATAGATCCCACTTCTAACAGCATATGTGGCAGGCCAGAAGAAGGACGCAGACATGTTTTGACATTTCTCAGGGTATTTATTAAATGATAAAAATAATGCCTATCTCTCCCCATTGCTATCGAGATTTTCCCTGCCTATATAAAAAACAAAGGTGCTTGTCAGTCATAAACCAGTCTCCAAATAAAATGAGTCTGCTGTCCAAAAACGAATTCTACCTGACTCTATCATTATTCTAACCAAAGTAAATGAAGTCATGAGAAGGACTTTAAAGCCTTTTCATATGGTATCTTTAAATAGTCTCTAGTTACTTTCTGTATTAGAGCTTGTAACTCGTTCAGTGCGTTTTTGGCTTTACTCTTTCTTCCCTGTTTACTGTTCAATGGATATTTTCTTATCATTTGTCTTATCCTTTGATCAAGGCTACTATGTCCTTTTGATTCTTTTGACATATACTTTCTTAGGTGGGATAGAGTTTCTTGGTATTTAACGTTTTCTCTCTCCTGAGATAACTTACTTGGCATTTCTCAGTTATAGGCCCTACTGATCTTTAACTTCAAACTTATAAAATTCTCCTCCCAATATGTTCCACTCTGCATTTCTTGTCATTCAGGTTATCTCCACCTCTTCCCAGGGTATTTGTAACCAAGGCTTATTAGTCTCTCTTACAGATTTACTCAGGGTTCTCTTTCTCACATTGTTACAGTTCCAGTTTATCACCTTTCCATGCCATGTCTCATCAATTTCACTGGGACGAGTTTTTCCTGAGGTGTAATGATTCCCTGGTGGCCTTCTGGTTCTCTCGTCTTTCCCGTTACCCCTGGGTTGATAGGGAAACGTCCATGGGACCAGTCCTGGACTGGCTAACTGGGACAGCAGGAGTTTTCCTGTTAAGCTACTGTTCTATGGGCCTCTTTTGTGTGACACACTGGGGGACGGCGCTGGCACCCAATAGGACACTGTGTATCCATTATGTGCAAGAAAAAAAATATCAGGATTCTAGGTGCGGTATAAAAAGAGTTGGGTTTGTTTTAGTCATGAAACACAGTACAAAAAGAGCTTTGTTTCTTTTTGTGATTTGATTACATGAATGTACCATATGAACTATCCAGTAGTCCAGGTATGCGTCAGGGTGGTGCTGACAGCACCTGCGCAATGTTCGGTACACGGCACCTGCATGTGCCCTCGTAATAAGCAGACTCAGTCCCTCCCTGGCTGCACTTTGCATGAGCTGTTATCCTTGCTATCCAGGAACGTATATGGATGTCTCAAAGTAGCAGACGAGAGATGCAGGGGAAATAAGACAGCGACTAAGAAAGATAATCGAGAAAGATAATCACTGAGCCAAGCGCATGCATAATTACAGGTACACAATGCTGTCCTTTCTCTGAGTGCCTCATAATGTGCCCTGCCCTTGGCCTAATCTGGAGCACTTTCAGGGATGTCATTTGGGGGTCGCCAGGGGTCGGCCAGGGGTCGCAACTGCGACCCCTGGTGGCCATAGTTCCAACCCCTGATACTCCCTTGCTACACCAACTTAAAACCTTTTTTAAAAAATGTTGGAAAAACTATTTTGTTTTTTGCCTCCCAAAAAATGGGTGCTCCTCGTGGGTCCCCGAGGCACTCAGTAGGAGTTGGAGCTGACCGTGACATGTGGCACATGTCACATGCCTAGTTCAGCTACAACACCTCCGCCCTTGGCTTCTTTGCAGCTCTCATACAGGAGCTTCCGGGTTCCTGTTTGTGAGCAACACAGAGGAGCTGAGGATGCCTGGAAGGATGGACCGAAGCTGCAAGAAAAAGGTAAGAAGGCTTTTTTTTGTAATATGATGTGTGTTTTGCATGAGTGAAGTGTGTGTCAGATGTATGTATGTGAATGTTGAGTGAATGAGAAGTGATGTGATGTGTGTTTTTGGAATGTTCTGGGTGGGTGGGTGTGTGCCTGTGTAGAGAATGTAATGGGTGAATGGAAGAGATGGTGTGAGTGACTGGTAGGTGAATGAGAAGTGATTTGGTGTGTATTTGTGAATGTTCTGGGTGGGTGGGTGTGTGCATGTGTAGAGAATGCAATGAGTAGATGTAAGAGAAGGTGTGAGTGACTGGTGGCTGAATGATAAGTGATGTGATGTGTGTTTTTGAATGTTCTGGGTGGGTGGATGTGTGCCTGTGTAGAGAATGTAATGGGTGAATGGAAGAGATGGTGTGAGTGACTGGTAGGTGAATGAGAAGTGATTTGGTGTTTATTTTTGAATGTTCTGGGTGGGTGGGTGTGTGCATGTGTAGAGAATGAAATGAGTAGATGTAAGAGAAGGTGTGAGTGACTGGTGGCTGAATGATAAGTGATGTTGTGTGTGTTTTTGAATGTTCTGGGTGGGTGGATGTGTGCCTGTGTAGAGAATGTAATGGGTGAATGGAAGAGATGGTGTGAGTGACTGGTAGGTGAATGAGAAGTGATTTGGTGTGTATTTTTGAATGTTCTTGGTGGGTGGGTGTGTGCCTGTGTAGAAAATGCAATGATTGGATGGGTGTGTGCCTGTGTAGAAAATGCAATGGGTGGAGGTAAGAAAAGGTGTATGTTTGAGTGACTGGTGGGTGAATGAGTATGAATGTGATGGTGTGTTTTTGAATGTTCTGGGTGAGTGGGTGTGTGTCTGTGTAGAGAATGCAATGAGTGCATGTAAGAGAAGGTGTGAGTGATTGACTGGTGGGTGAATGAGCATACATGTGGTAGTGTTTGTTTGAATGTTGTGGGTGGGGGTTTGGTGTGTGCCTGTGTGGTTAATCCAGTGTGAGCGAGTGCGAGAGGTGATGTATGGGTGAGATGTATGGGTGAGTGGCTGGTGGGTCAAAGGGGATGCATGTGTGTGTATGGTCATGGGGGACCGGGGATCACTGGAGAATTTTTGCCACATCCTTTATTGACTTTGCATGTTTTACTGGTATTTTTGGGCAAAGGCAAGTTCATGTGTGCCATTCCCTGGCTAGACTGGCATTTTGGTGCAGTCACTCTAGCCATTGCTTACTGTGGCATGATATTTATTACTCATCTTTCAAAAAGCAAGCATGTTAAGTAGTGTTACCTCGCTAGGCTGATACTTTGGCGTAGGGGCCTGTATATTATTCACTATAGCATGCCTTTTTATTAACTGAGCATCTATGATGAATCAAGCAAGATGTTCTTATGGGTCTACACTGGCTTACACTGGAAACAGTTTGGACAGGTTTTCCTATTGGGACATGTCACTTTTAATGGCCAAACCAACAGGAATATGTACTTACATAGGAGTACTAGCATACATTGGCAGAGCCAGTTTTGTGCCCAGTGCCAGTAATGATAATATAGAAAAAATTCTTAAAGCGAAAATAAGTATGGTCTTCATATGGGAATACTGGCATATGTTGGTGGAGCCAGAATGAAAATGTATCGGCACAGCCAGAATGCAATGTTTTTGTACTGGCATTTCTGATGCTTGTGAATCTGATTAGAATCACATGCTGTGCATATAGTCCGACATCTAGTGGTAATCGCTGAGTATTGTATCTTTCTTTCGAGGATCGAAAGGGGACGTCGACATGTCCGTGCTTGTAACACTAACGTGACATGTAGTTTACCCAAGATCCCTCGCGCGTCGAGGTCCCTCAGATTGTTTTTTTCCACCCAGCCTGCTGGTCGCCGTATGCAGAGCTCGTAAGAGATATATTGCAATAGTTATAAGTTCTTTGTCCCACGACCGCTGGTCGTTTAGTGTTCAACCTTCTTCTCCGATGGCTATTGTGAACCCTTAAGCCGGAGACGTCTATGACTTTCGCCGACTGGTGCTCCGGCCAAGCCTATACAGTAGGGAGAGTGGGGCCCCAGGGTTTGATTCTTGAGAATGCATTTCCTTTTCCCCTCTCTTTTCCCTTCTTGTCTGGCTGCTGCCCTTTACCTCTACTATGGAGAGGACTCCATTTAAGTTCTGTCCGTCCTGTAACGGAAGGTACCTGTAGAAGAACACTCACCGAAAGTGTAATAAGTGTCCAAAAGTACAACAAATCTCCAGCCAAACTCCTCAGGAAGAGGTTTTTGAATTCTCAGAACCTGAAGAGGTCTATGAGGATCCCTATGACCAACAGGATAACCATTTGGGGCAGGACACACCTGACCCATGCCCAGATTGCAGAAGAAACACCTTGGCTTTCCTGAACTCATAGACCTGACCCAGACACCTTTGTTTTGATCCTCCCACCTCGCCAATACAGAGCCAACCTTTACCTATTGATGATCAAATGGCATTCAATGCAATTCTGAAAATGGCTGCAGAACATTTCCAAATTGCCACGCAAGAAGCTGTACAAGATACTGGGCCTCATTACGAGTCCGGCGGTAACCGAGGCGGTAAAAGCACCTGGTTACCGCCAGACTCGTATTACCATTCCGCCTCCGTGTTTCCCGGAATTACCGGGGCATTACAACCCCGGTTTCCTGGGAATCACGTAGGCGGAATGGTGTTAATTCCCATTCCCATGGAGTGGGACTCCATGGGAATGGGGATCATGGAAACACCGGCAGCATCTCGTGATGCTGCCGGTGTTTCCTCGTCCGCCTGCAGGCGGGCGGTGTTAAACCCGCCAAGTCAAACCTGGCGGGAACATCACCTCCCGCCTGCAGGAGTCGGGATCAGGCGGCCCGGAAACAACGGTGGGTTTACCGCCACCGTTATTTCCGGACCGCCTGATTTGTAATGAGGCCCACTGACTTTGTGGAGGACATCCTAAAGGAAAAAACACCCGCAAGTCAGGCAATTCCACTGCTAAACTCGATCAAGAAGCGCATTGCACCTTCACTTACATGGGCCGTCAACCCCTGGGTCGAAAAATTGTTCTGCTCCTCCCCGTCTAACCCATTGTACATCCGGGGGCATGCCACTCCAGACTCCCTAGTAGTTACTGCTACCAGGAAGAGGGCCGGGGTGCCATTGTCTACTTCAGAACAGCCCCCGACAAGGACTGCAAAAACCTGTACGGCCTCTGCAAACTCATCACCACTTCAGCAGCATATTCCACAAGATTTGCTAATAACACTACACTTCTTGCAAGTTATAGTGATGTGCAGTGGAACTTACTTCAGGAGGGTCTCCAAGAAGTCCCAGAACCAGTACGATCACACCTACTGGCGGTTGTGTCGGAAGGGAAACAGGTCACCCATAACATCCTAAAAAATATGTTGGACACACCAGAGACGGCGGGGCAGACACTGGCTCAGGATACTCTTCATAAAAAAGGCACCCCTGGCTCAAGTACTCAGGGTGTATGCCGGAAACCCAGGCCTCCCTAATTAAAAAACCGGTGGAAGACACAAATTTGTTTGGGAAAGCTGTGGATGCCTTAGAGACAGCGAAAAAAGAGCACAAGACTCTCACGTCTCTTAATCAAATCACTGCTCGCCCTTACCAACAGTGGGGAGGTAACTCCCGCCGCTCCTTTCGGGGGCAATCTTTTTCCCGTTCCGCATGCAACCGGTATGGAACATGGGGTACACCATGGTCCTCCGGACAGGGCACAGCTGGCACCAGTCAATACCAGCAGAGGGGTCAGGGTAGAAGCAGAGGCAGGGGTAGGAACTCCACCCTAAAAGGCTCCCCGGTCTCTGCTCAGAAATGACTCGCCAGTCCGGGTCCCCTCCCATGTCTCCCCAGTTGCGGGACGTTTAACATCTTTTCTTCATGCATGGGAGGGTGTCACTTCAGACCAGTCGGTGCTCAAGACCGTAGCCCACGGTTATTGTATTGAGTTCCACCAGCCATCTTAATACCGTCCACCAACATCCAGATGTTTATCGCCAGCACACATGCAGATTCTGCTGGAAGAGATGCATATACTTCAAGAAAAGGGCGCCATATAAGTTGTCCCCATTCATCAGGTAAACAAGGGTATTTATTCAGTGTACTTCCTTGTACCCAAAAAGGATCTCACCATGCACCCTGTTTTAGACTTGCGCCCAGCGAACAAGTTTGTCAAGCCACAAAAGTTCCGAATGACAACATTGCAGGATGTAATCCCACTGTTATCGCAGGGGGATTACATAGCAACATTGGATATGAAAGATGCGTACTTTATATTTCAATATTGCCATTGCACAGAAAGTACCTAAGGTTCATGATAGAGGACAAGCACTTTCAGTTCAAGGTCCTCCCCTTTGGCATTGCCTCAGCCCCAAGGGGGTTTATGAAGGTACTGGCGGTAGTAGCAACTCACCTGTTCAGGCAGTCCATTCCAGTATACCCTTACCTCGACGACTGGCTAATAAAAGTGGTTTTCGACGGAACATGCCTATCAAATACCCAGAAGACAGTAGATCTCCTCTTCAGCCTGGGATTCTCGATCAACGAGAAAAAGTCCAGCCTAGACCCCAGCCAAGTCAAGCAGTTTCTATGGACTCTAATTTCGGACCATGAACGGGCTTGTCTTCCCCTCCAATGAGAGGGTTCAAAACATGCTGTTCCAGATCCCTCAGTATGTAGCCAATCACGAGGTCACTGTACGCAAAGCCATGCGACTGTTAGGGATGATGGTCTCCTGCATTTATCTAGTCCCACACACACGTTTGCACATGCGCCCATGCAAGAGTGACTCTCGAGCCAGTGGTGTCAGGCCAGCGGACAATGGGACGATCTAGTGGTTTTCTCAGCAACCCTCGTTCTCTCTCTGCAATGGTGGTCATGGGAGAACCTCTTGCGGGGAAAAACCTTCACCAGCCCCACAGTAGAAGCCACTCTCTCCACGAACACATCTCTGACGGGGTGGGGGGCTTACCTCCTTCATCATACAGCACACTGTGTGTGGTCCCGAGCGGTAGCATCCAATCACATATACCTGTTGGAGTTGCTAGCTGTGTTGAAGGCCCTGAAGGCTTTTCAAACACAACTACAGGGAAAGACAGTACTAATCCTCACGGACAGCACCACAGCCATGTATTACCTGAACAAGCAAGGGCGCACACACTCTCCAGGGCTATCAAAACTGTCACAGAACATATGGAAATGGGCTCTCAAACACAATATATTCCTCCTGTCACAACACTTTCCAGGGGAACTGAATCTTCTGGCGGATGTGCTCAGCAGAGATTTCCCACTACCCGTAGAATACGAGTGCCATACGCAGCCGGGCCGATTGGCGGATACTTCTGCATTGGAGGCTCCGGTGCAGACCGTAGTTCCAGCACGTTGTTTCCGCTTACGTGCAGTCTCGGTCTAGCTCTCCGGCAACATGGCGGTCGCTGGGAGGTACTTCAGCCTCTCACTCCCAGTGATCGCTGCGTTGCAACCCAGTAGCTTTTGCTTCCTGCTTTTGGGTGAGAACGCTAGTTTTTCCGTCTCGCGGCTTGTTCCGCGCTATTCCTTTCTCCTCTCCTAGCTTCTGGCGAGGCTTTTTTCTCCCTCTCTCTCGCTCTCTCTCTCTCTCTTTCCTCTCTTTAGTTTTGCTTTGGCTTTCCTTCGGTTCCCGCGGCTCGCTCGGGCCGCCGACACGAGTCTCTCTTGCTACTCCTTCTTGCGGAGCGAGGGCTTCTTGGTCTCCGCCCCTATTAGCTCATGTCTGCCTCCTCCAAGCCTCAGAAGCCGACCACCCACTCTTCCGCTACCACTGGAGCCTACGTACCATCAATCTCCTTGGAAGACTCCTGTTTGGCCTCATTCCTTACAAGGGTTTTTTCTGCCGTCAAGGCTTTTTCCCTTGTCGCCTGCTACGGGAGAGGAGTCCCAGGACTGCTTGTTTCAAGCATTCACTGTGGCTTCCTCTCGTGGTAGACAAGTGTCTTCGGCTACGAAGAGAGACTTCTGCTCACGTCGGCATCTCAATACAGAAGAATTGGAGGATTACCGATCAGGTGAGGAGAGTGGGGAGGAAAGGGAGACACAATTGGACAACGAGTGGCGATATCATGAAGACATTGTTCTCAACATCTTCGACTGGGGCTTCCCAGAGATCAACTTGTTTGAATCCCTGGAGAATGCACAATGCCCAGATTATGCCTCCAGGTACCCACAGAACCGCTCCAAGGGGAACGGTCTCTGGATGAAATGGTCAGGGAAATTTGTCTACGCTTTTACCCCGGCTCCCCTACTCAACAAGATAGTACACAAGATGCAGCAGGAACCATTCACAATGATTCTGGTGGCCCCGAAGTTGGCCAGCCAAACCTGGTTCTCTCATCTGATGGCAGTGTCAGTCTCACTTGCGAGGAAGCTGCCATCCCCGTACAACATGCTGTCACAGGATAGGGGGAGACACTCCATCAATTCCCGCAAACTCTCAACCTAGCAGCATGGCTTCTGAGGTCATAGAGTTTGAACACCTCCAACTCCCTCAAAGATGCATGGACATACTTAGAGAAGCACGAAGGCCTAACACCAGACATTGCTACTCCAACAAATGGAAACGCTTCGTCATCTGGTGCAAATCCAAGAGCATCAATCCCATTGACTGCTCACAACACATATTGTCCTGTACCTGACTCACCTACTAGATTCAGGTCTGATTTTCAATTCCCTAAAGGTCCACTTAGCTCCACTTTCAGCTTGCACCATGTCCCAGAAAAGGTTTTTGTGTGGAAAATTGCAGTGGCCAAGGCTTTTATGGAGGGGGTTAAAAGACTTCATCCCCCCATTTCAAACCCAGCTCCCGGATTGGGACCTGAATGTGGTACTGACTAGAATAATGGGGCCTCTCTTTGAACCCATGCATAAGGCTAGCCTTAAAGCATTCACTTACACAACTGCCTTCCTAGTGGCAGTCACATCAATAAGGAGAGTTAGTGAACTGCACGCCCTTTCAGTTCAAGACCCATTTGTCACGATTCACAGGGATAAGGTGTTTCTGCGCACTCACCCATGGTTTGTGCCCAAATTAATTTTGAAGTTCCATATGAACCAGTCAATAGAACTACCCACTTTTTTCCAGAACCCCACTAATGTAGCAGAAATAAGCCTCCTCATATGATGTGAGGAGAGCAGTAATATATTATCTGGAAAAGACTAAACCACTAAGGAAGATGAAGCAGTGTTTCATTTCAGTGGCAGCTGGTAGAGAAGGGGACCCTGTCTCTTAATCAGTCATCTCGAGGTGGGTCGTAAACTGCATCACACTGTGCTACACTCTTGCCAAGAGAGATCTGCCCTTCAAGCCTAGAGCACACTCTACTCGGGGCACTGGGGCTTCCATAGCAATCATTGCAAATGTTCCTCTTGAGTCCATGTGTAAAGCAGTAACCTGGAGTTCTGTACGCACTTTTACACAACACTACTGCCTAGATACTCACTCTAGGTCTGACTCTCAGGTGGGACAAGCGGTGCTAAGACATCTCTTTTCCACTGTTCCTTAACACGTCCCATCACCATCTCTGGGTACTGCTCGCTAGTCTATGCACAGCATGTGATTCTAAGCAGATTCACAAGCATCAGAGGACATGCATTACTCACCGTAATAGCATTTCTGATGATTGTATCTGCTTAGATTCACATGTGCCCACCTTCCTCCCCTCTTGGAGTAGAAGGAACATAGACATCTTACACCTTCTCTCTCTGTACTCACTCACAATAGTCATAGGCTTTCTCAAGGCAGAAAAAACACAATCGGAGGGACCTGAACGCATGAGGGGTCTTGGGTACACTACACGTCACGTTAGGGATAGTGTTACAAGCACACCCATGTCGACATTCCCTTTCGATCTTCGAAAGAAAGATGCAATACTCCGTGATTACCACTAGATGTCGGACTATATGCACAGCATGTGAATCTAAGCAGATACAATCATCAGAAATGCTATTACAGTGAGTAATGCATGTCATATTGCAGGGACCGGCACAAATATGCCAGTCCCTGTGCACTTTTAGTGACTTGCATCCATTGTACTTTTTTCATGATTTACCCTACACCCTGCAAAACCAATTGTTGGCCTTTTACCCACATTGCTGGCCTTTTACCCAAATTGTCCCGTAAAGTGTGCTTTGTAATGCACCATTTTAACCCATTATTCAAAACATTTACTCTGAGGAGGGAGAAGAATCACCCTGGCCCCCCATCCCCACCCATTTTGCTTAGTTTGGGCTCCATCGCTATGCTCAGTTGCAATCACATACTTGTGGCAAATATTTACACCCTCAAAAAAACAGCTCACCAACTACCACTGGTGGCTGGTATATTTGTGGACCAGGCACTGCCCCCTTCTCTCTATGTTACATTAAAGATTTAAGCTTTTATTGAAAAACATGTTTACTTCTTTCACTTGCAGTAGTGCATGCCCCTGCAGGACATAATCATCATGGACATTCTGCACATGTGGTGTCCGGACCAGCCCGGGGTGTGGATTGCCCTGTGCTTTGTTGAGGAGCTTTTTGAGGGACCCCACAGCATTGCTCGCAGGGGAGCTGCCAAATATTGCCTAAAGTCCTCTGACAGCCAGTATTACGCTTGGATAATAAAAACTATGCACGGGTATTGGGTATATTGAAAGAAACTTTCCCAGGTATTATACTCCAGCAAAGATAACATTATTAGGTGCACTCCCATCTGTGCATGCAGACCAGTCTAATAGGTTTCTTCTGTCGTAGTGGTAGCTGAATTATATATACATTTATAACCGGGGAATTTTGGTGATATTAAATCCTGGTCAATGATTTTATTTTCAGGCCTTGCTCGTGCAGCATTTTTCTCCCGGTTAAACAGCAGCGCACGCCTCCACAGCTCAGTGACTTTTTTGGCTCGTTTAACAAAGCAACGCCACAGATAACACATACTTCATTATGTATGTTTTATATATAGACCCCACGTCGAATCTAGAAAATGGCATTCCCCAAATGTGTACTCGTGGACAAAACATGTCTCCCTCTGTGCCTCGGTTCTTATATCTGGCTGAAATGAGAGCACCTGGAAACACGGGGGTTAGATGCATCAAAGAAATCGGAAGGTCGTTTTCCATCAGTTCCTGTGATGTCACTTGGGGGGTGGGGTCAAATTACATCACTTCCTGTGATGTCACCAGGGGGTCAAGGGTCGTGTGATGTCGCTTCCGCTACCCCTAGCATTTTGGTGAAATGACGCCTCTGAGCACTTTGAGAACAAATGCCTAGTTCTTTCATTACATGACACCTACCTGAGCTGCGAGCGTTCATACCTCAGATTCAGAAGTGACTGCATGACACACTGTAAATTAGAACTAAATAAAGCACACTTCACAACAGTCCAACGTGAAGCATTAGCAGCCTCCCATCGAAACGGAATACTCTATCAGTGACAAAAACAGGGGTTTAGTTGTGAAGATTGGATTTTGTTACAATTGAATTCTATTATTTTGCACAGCATTTCCTCCCAACTGTTATCCCCACGTTCTTTCTCCCACTTCAGATATTCAAGAGCCATGTATAATGGCTGCAGGGTCTCATATGGAAATGGAATTGTCTCTAGGCCCATGCTAGTAAGTATTGTGTATCACTGGGAACCAGGGCAGGGGCATTGGAGGCCATCGAGGTCAGTACTATTTTGAAAGAACACATAAGTACCCCTCGCCTGCGCACACCGAGCCTCTCTCCTCTCCAAATACTGTTGTATTCTCATGACACTCTCAATTTAAATCTGCCCATGGAAGCTATGGATGCCTCTCCACCATTTTCAACAATCACGTGTGCCCCATAACGTGTCCGCAGCCAAGGCATGATGTGCTGAACATGGTTTGATTTGGTTCGAGATTCAACATTTCTTTTTTTAAAATAATAAAAGAAGCTTGAGGATTCCAAATAAGAATCTATGTAAATGTGCCGACGCTCTTGGAATTCAGTTAGATTTGTTGAATCTTTGTTTTTTTTAGCTCTCTCACCCAATCTGAGGAGCAGGTAGGACAGGTGACTGCGCAAAGCCTGTCAAGGAAGGAGTTGGTATTGCTCTATTTAATAAAGCACCACATCCCAATAAAGTAGCCCCATCAGGGTTCGCCCAAGACTTTGATCAAAAGGCAGCATTTTAGAAGGTTAAAAGTCCTTCCCAGCGAATGAGGTGTTCCAGGCATTACCAGAGGCAAATCATATACAAACCACTGACACATTTAGGGGGTAATTCATAGAATTCAGCGCGCAAGTGGCGCACGCGGCTGGCGCACAGTGTGCGCGTGCGAATCCCTGCGCCAGCCGCGTGCGCCAAAATACATTTCCGCGCACAGCGTATTCATGGATTCCAGCCACCAAAACCAGCCGTGGCGCACAGTGGAGCAGCGACCCTGCAGCAGCGCCAGTTACGGACCCAAGAACGCCCCTTGCGCAGGGAAAAGCCATCAAAATCCCCAATCCAGCGCAAAGGGCTGCGCTAACCCTGTACCAGCACGGCAAGCAGGGTACGTGTATCACTGGGGTGCGCGGGAAGTTCCACACGCGATTCCATCAGGGTACGTGTACATCAGGGGTGCGCGGGAAGTTTCACACGTGAATTCAGCAGGGTACATGTATATCAGGGGTGCGCTGGAAGTTCCACACGAATGACCTGGGTACATGTATTTTGGGGTGCGCGGAAACGTACACACGTGAATTCAGCAGGGTACCTGTATTACTGGGGTGCGCGGGAAGTTTCACACGCGATTGGCCCTGTGCGAGCGTGGTACGTGTATTTCAGGGGTGCGCGGGAAGTTTCACACGCGATTCCATCAGGGTACGTGTATATCAGGGGTGCGCTGGAAGTTCCACACGCGAATGTCCTGGGTACGTGTATTTCGGGGTGCGCGGAAACTTACACACGTTAATTCAGCAGGGTACCTGTATTACTGGGGTGCGCTGGAAGTTCCACACGCGATTCCAACAGGGTACGTGTACATCAGGGGTGCGCGGGAATTTTCACACGTGAATTCAGCAGGGTACATGTATATCAGGGGTGCGCTGGAAGTTCCACACGCGAATGTCCTGGGTACATGTATTTTGGGGTGCGTGGAAACTTACACACGTGAATTCAGCAGGGTACCTGTATTACTGGGGTGCGCGGGAAGTTTCACACGCGATTGGCCCTGTGCGAGCGTGGTACGTGTATTTCAGGGGTGCGCGGGAAGTTTCACACGCGATTCCATCAGGGTACGTGTATATCAGGGGTGCGCTGGAAGTTCCACACGCGAATGTCCTGGGTACGTGTATTTCGGGGTGCGGGGAAACTTACACACGTTAATTCAGCAGGGTACCTATATTACTGGGGTGCGCTGGAAGTTCCACACGCGAATGTCCTGGGTACGTGTATTTCGGGGTGCGCGGAAACTTACACACGTGAATTCAGCAGGGTACCTGTATTACTGGGGTGTGCTGGAAGTTCCACATGCGAATGTCCTGGGTACGTGTATTTCGGGGTGCGCGGAATCTTACACACGTGAATTCAGCAGGGTACGTGTATTTCAGGGGTGCGCTGGAAGTTCCACACGCGAATGTCCTGGGTACATGTATTTTGGGGTGCACGGAAACTTACACACGTGAATTCAGCAGAGTACGTGTATTTCAGGGGTGCGCTGGAAGTTCAACACGTGAATGTCCTGGGTACGTGTATTTTGGGGTGCGCGGAAACTTACACACGTGAATTCAGCAGGGTACGTGTATTTCAGGGGTGTGCGGAAAGTTCTACACGCGATTCCATCAGGGTACGTGTATATCAGGGGTGCGCTGGAAGTTACACACATGGATTCAGCAGGGTACATGTATTTCAGGGGTGCGCTGGAAGTTCCACACGCGAATGTCCTGGGTACGTGTATTTTGGGGTGCGCGGGAAGTTTCACACGCAATATCAGCAGTGTACGTGTATTTCAGGGGTTCTGTGGAGTACTACATGTGAATTGGTCGTGTGGGTCCTCCCAGGTGTTCGCTCCACAACCTCCATGGCCCCTGCAGGCAGCCCACACCACGGGGGACTAACCTGCACCCCCACTCATGTCCCCCAGCACCCCCAACCCCCAGCACTGTGGGGCACCCTCCACCAGGCCCCCAACCCATGTCCCCCTGCACCCCCACCCCCCAGCACTGAGGGGCACCCTCCACCAGGCCCCCAACTCATGTCCCCCTGCACCCCCACCCCCTAGCACTGTGGGGCACCCTCCACCAAGCCCCCACTCATGTCCAACTCATGTCCCCCTGCACCCCTAGCCCCCAGCACTGTGGGGCACCCTCCACCAGGCCCCAACTCATGTCCCCCTGCACCCCCACCCCCCAGCACTTTGGGGCACCCTCCACCAGGCCCCAACTCATGTCCCCCTGCACCCCCACCCCTCAGCACTGTGGTGCACCCTCCACCAGGCCCCAACTCATGTTCCCCTGCACCCCCACCCCCCAGTACTGTGGGGCACCTGCCAGCAGGCCCCCACTCATGTCCAACTCATGTCCCCATGCACCCCCACCCCCAGCACTGTGGGGCACCTGCCAGCAGGCCCCCACTCATGTCCAACTCATGTCCCCCTGCACTCCCACCCCCCAGCACTGTGGGGCACCTGCCAGCAGGCCCCCACTCATGTCCTACTCATGTCCCCCTGCACCCCCACCCCCCAGCACTGTGGGGCACCTGTCAGCAGGCCCCCACTCATGTCCAACTCATGTCCCCCTGCACCCCCACCCCCCAGCACTGTGGGGCACCTGCCAGCATGCCCCCACTCATGTCCCCCAGCCAACATGTCATCACAATCTAGATCCCTGGCCCCTATGGTCAGCCTCCAAATGCCAAACACCCACCCGAGTATTGCATCCACCCACTTAGAAATGGCAATAACATGATAGCACCCCAATTGCAAGTTTGGAAATGAACACATGTCCCTCACATACACCCAATGGGTGTCAGTGAATCTCAAAACCCACATCATGTTATGCATGAAACCCTCCACCAGGCCCCCAACTCATGTCCCCCTGCACCCCCACCCCCTAGCACTGTGGGGCACCCTCCACCAGGCCCCCACTCATGTCCAACTCATGTCCCCCTGCACCCCTAGCCCCCAGCACTGTGGGGCACCCTCCACCAGGCCCCAACTCATGTCCCCCTGCACCCCCACCCCCCAGCACTTTGGGGCACCCTCCACCAGGCCCCAACTCATGTCCCCCTGCACCCCCACCCCTCAGCACTGTGGTGCACCCTCCACCAGGCCCCAACTCATGTTCCCCTGCACCCCCACCCCCCAGTACTGTGGGGCACCTGCCAGCAGGCCCCCACTCATGTCCAACTCATGTCCCCCTGCACCCCCACCCCCAGCACTGTGGGGCACCTGCCAGCAGGCCCCCACTCATGTCCAACTCATGTCCCCCTGCACTCCCACCCCCCAGCACTGTGGGGCACCTGCCAGCAGGCCCCCACTCATGTCCTACTCATGTCCCCCTGTACCCCCACCCCCCAGCACTGTGGGGCTCCTGTCAGCAGGCCCCCACTCATGTCCAACTCATGTCCCCCTGCACCCCCACACCCAGCACTGTGGGGCACCTGCCAGCAGGCCCCACTCATGTCCTACTCATGTCCCCCTGCACCCCCACCCCCCAGCACTGTAGGGAACCTGCCAGCAGGCCCCCAACTCATGTCCCCCTGCACCCCCACCCCCCAGCACTGTGGGGCACCTGCCAGCATGCCCCCACTCATGTCCCCCAGCCAACATGTCATCACAATCTAGATCCCTGGCCCCTATGGTCAGCCTCCAAATGCCAAACACCCACCCGAGTATTGCATCCACCCACTTAGAAATGGCAATAACATGATAGCACCCCAATTGCAAGTTTGGAAATGAACACATGTCCCTCACATACACCCAATGGGTGTCAGTGAATCTCAAAACCCACATCATGTTATGCATGAAACCAATGAGATGATACTACACATTGAAGTTTGAACAAAAAATATGTATTAAAAGAAACATAAATTGAATCAAAAATAAACGAACAGAAATGGGAATTTAAAAAAATAAAAAGCAGCATGTTCGTGAAATAATGCAAAACCAAAAATCATAATCCAAAGGAAAGGTGTCCAAAGTCACAGTCCACAAAAGTAAATCCAATGGAAAATTATAATTGAAAGCCATTGCTCCATGGGTAAATTGTAAAAAAAAATGAAAATCCAACAGTCAACTATATACAGATAAACAAGCCAGGGTCCATGATCCCAGCAGAAGAAATGAAACCTATCTAATAACACTACCTAATAAAAAAAAACTATATACAAAAATGTGGGCCATTGTCCAAAAGGTCCAAAAAAATGCAAAACCAAAGGAAACCTAACACTAACTACAGAACTATTTACAAGGGCAGCGGGCTAGTCCAACGGCTCACTTTTGGATGTCCTGGGCCAGGGCATCATCGAACTCCTGCTCAATGTCCCGGAGGCGGTCCTCCACCATGGCCCCGAGGGTCCGCAGGGCCGTCGACGTGTCCACTTCCAACCCCCTGCGGATTGCCTCGAGGCACTCGGCCCGCCTCAGGGCCCTCCGCATGGTGTTCGCCGCCCTGACCATCGTGAGCCATGTCTCTTCCGCCCGCTGCCGCTCCTCATCTATGGCGTGGCCCAACCGCTGCCACACGGAAGACACTTTCTGTCCTGGGTCCTCCTGCCCTCCGGCCGATGCCTGCCCCTCCGATGTCGAAGGCCCCGAGCCATCATGGCTCCCACCACGTTGCTGCTGCTGCTGTGCCTCTGCCCGTGCACTGCCTCCTGCTGCCTGCACATCCTCCGCTGGCTGGGGTGCAGTCGTTGATGTGGCCACCGCTGCTGGACGTCCGACTCCCGACTGTGGCAGGGATGCCTCCTCCACCAGCCTGGCCGCACCGTCAGAGGCAGCTCCACAGGGCACCCAGGTGACTGATGGGTGGGAAGATGGCACGGAGGACGACTGGCGCATAGGGGGTTCAGTTGAGGAGGGGGTCGTAGCAAGCCCCATTAAATGGAGGAATCCGGCCTGGGGTGACCTGACCCGGTAGGCCGACGCGGTCAACGAGCCATTCGAGATGACGTGCAGTCTCCTCATGAAAAGACTGCAGGTCACCTCGCATGGCCCGTTGACGCAACGCCACACCAGTCAGGACAGGCTCAACCCGGACCCGGATAGCCACGTCCTCAGGCAGAGGAAGGCCAGTTGTCGTGAGCTCATCCCCTGCCTGAAAACGGGTCTGGACGTAGCCATCCCTGCTGGTGCAAGATGATGCAGGGACAGGATCAGGGACAGGATTGCACACAGGCACCTCCGCGGCGGCCTGTGCTGCCTCCTGTCCCTGGTCCTGCACTGCACCACTAGCACCAGTGGAATCCCCACCTCCAGACCCCGTCTCTGTTGCTTGCACGGCCTACTCCTCCACCAAACCCCCCACCAACCTGGATGAGTCCGTGCCATCTTCCCCCGTTGGGCCCTGTGGGGTCCCAGCTGCCCCTTCTGCTGCTGAGGAGTCCAACTCCAACCTCCGCCTCTTGGACCTCCCCCCGGCAGCTGCGGCCTGGGATGCGGCACCGGACTCCTCACTCCCCGACGAGATCACAACCTGGGAGGGGAGCCGGGCCTTGCGTCTCCGGCTGGCGGTAGGATCCCCGCCGCTGTGCTCCACAGCACCTTCTCCGCCCTCTTCATCAGTTGACGCTGCAGACAGGGAGAAATAAAACACAGGCATCAGGGCACTGTACAATGGACACATACACACGTGACAGTTGTACATGAGTGGCATTGGCAAACCTAAGACATGCCATCACAATCCCCAACACACATGTCATTTCAACTTGCACACATGAGCCATACCACAGCCATATCGCAACTGCCAGCACCATCCATACACATACAACAGCATGAGCAGGCAATGGTGAGCCAGACATCACATGCAACACAGGGAGTGCACTACACATGTACACACACCACCACACTTGCATGAATGTGTACACCTCTGCCAAGTGTCGCAGTGTTCAGATGGGCATCCATGTCACATCTGCCAATCAGGCTTCCACATCCTGCTATCACATGCATCCATGTTGCATCGCTGTTGCACCCTTGTCAAATACACACACATGCACATGTACACAGTGCTGATACATGCAGCTGAAAACAGCATACATGCGTGACATCACGAACATGTCTACTTACATACACATTCATCCAAACATGTGTGCCCACACAACTGCATTTGGCATGCAAGCCTACACACACAAGCACCATCCATGTCTCACACATGACAGCCCTCGCATGTGTTAGCCTCACGGCCCTGTACACCCCCACCCATACTCGACCCCATACAAACAGATGTGCAACCTGCACACTACTGAAACATCACCACACGCACAGCTTACAATCAGGATGCATGTACACTTACCGCTCGACTCCAGACGGGTCTGCCTCTCAAGGACCTGGACGTGGAGCGCTGGGGATATGCGTTCCAGGACCCTCATCTGATCTTCCGACAAGTGGCCCCGGCGCCCCTTAGCATCCGCTGCCTTCAAGAGGCGCCGGGCCTTGTTCAGGGTCCTGGACCTGAAGTCCTCCCATCGCTTCTTGACATGTTGGAAGTCGCGGACTGCCACCCCCTCCGCGTTGATGGCAGTCACGATGTCCATCCAGATCCAAGTCCGTCCTTCCTTGTCGGCGCGGGAACTTCTGAAGAGGGCATTATACTGCCCCAGGACTTGCTCCACCAGGACACCAACTTCCCTGGCACTGAAGCTGGTGCCCCTCTGCCTCTCTGGCCGGGGTTGTCAGTGGTGCCAGATGTTGCAGTGCCCAACATGACAACCCCAAAGGCAGGAGTGGGTGGGCAACTGGGTCCTGGGGCTGGGCTGTGGAGCGATGGAATCCCAGTCGGGAGTCTTCGGTTCCAGCAGGGGTGGTCACAGCAACAGCACCCCTGGCTGATGTGCAGGCAGCAAATGGCAGGGCACGTGGGCAGCAGGCAGTCAGGCAGCAGCAGATGGCAGGTGGGAGCGTGCTCGGGCTCTGGGGGGCAGTTTTTCGGCCTTCTGGGCAGGAGCGTGGTCTTCCGTGTGCTTACGCGTGGCCAGCTTGATTGGCACGTGAAAATTCTGCACGTCAGCGTGTAATTCGAGGAAAGGCCCTTAGCGCGTAAGCGCGTCTGCACGCGTACGCAATTTCATTGGACAGAAGGCCCATCAAGCGCAAGCGCCCCTGTGACGTGACGCGCGCAGGCGTGCATGGGCGTTTCAGCGCGCGTGAAAAACTGCACGTCCGCGTGTAATCCGAGGAAAGGGCCCATGCGCGTAATGCACGCGGGCGTTTCCCTCAGCACGGGTTAAAGGTGAGCGGGGCCAGCAGTTCGCTGTACGTGCCTTTCGCGGAGACCGACGTGTGTTGCTGCTTCTGTTGTTTCGCGCGCCATCACAACTTCATAGGTATCAAGGACGTATCTCTTCTTGTGGCGGGGGTATTGGCTACGCGTGTTTTTCTGCATTGCGCTAGTCAGACGGTGAGTCGCACACGCTCTTTTTTCCCACTGCGGGGGCCCCTGTGTATCGCACCCATTTTTGATGTCATAGTAGCCTGCATGTCCCACGCGTACGCGTTATTCGTGTTACTGAGTGCCACCGTGTACTGCGGGAGGTTGAATTCACGCACGTAGGCTGCAGGGTTGCGTGCACAGTTTTACTGCAGTTTTGGGGTGCCTGAGCGTTGCATGACCCGTCACTCCATCACCGGGGTCACATACAGCCTTGCAGGTGCAGGGGGGCTGTTAACATCTTGCTTCCCACCCCCTTCACCCCAATTGCCCAGGTCAATTGTGGTGTACACCTCCCATTGGCACTACTCCATCTGTGCCAGCACTACTACATCTGTGTCATGGTTGGGAGGCCACCAAATGTGAGGGGCATGCTCCCTTGCCCCTCCTCCGCCACTCTGCACCCCAGTTCCACCTTTGCACTGGTCTGCTTCAATCTTGCCAATGTGTACTTTCTTGTTCATGCGCCCTTTGTAGATGCTAACTTCCAGCTTAGAATCTGCCAGAAATATGCCGTGTGGTACAGCCTTAGTACTTGATGCAGGGTATCTCACTTGTACTGGTCATAGGTCAGATGTCCCGCAGGGACATGAGTGCCCATTCATGCTCCATGTGCATTGCACGCATGCCCCTATGTGTCCTTGACTGGATGATCACTGTAATACAAGTCCTTGGTTACATACATTGCATGGCATCTCATCAGCCTTCCCATGTCAACTGTGGCTCAGTACTGCGTTGCACACATGTTTAGGGTCTGACAATCTGTGTGGCTCACAGGCCTCAGCCTGTTCAATGGCCAATGACTCTGTCCAACTGTTGTTGTGTCTTCTTCACACGTGGGCGGCCTCCAGAGTTTTCATCATGTGTCCTACTTACTGTCCCATCATCATTTGCAGTGTTGTCACTTGAATCACATTAAGCTGTTGATGCCAGTCAACACTGCCTGTCAATACACAGGTGTATGGTCAGCCTTTTGATACCATGCTAGGCATCCCTGCTTTGGTACTGGGGTGCAGGGGTGCTTGGCTTCTAGATATGGTACACATTGAATGCACAATGCACATGATGCCTGAATTTGACCTTGCACTGCCTTCACATTTCCTGGCACACACCATGGAGTCCTTGTACATGTAGGTAGTGAGTGGCGCACACATTTTCTGCACTGCATAGGCCCACTTCCATGGAAACTGCCACCTTTCAACAGGTCTGATCACAGAAGCAATTCAAAGTTGACCCAGCATGCATGCCAGGTTATATGTTGTGTGTCACATGTCTGCCTGATGGGTTTGTTGTCGGTGTGTGTGTGTTGTGTGCTTCTGACATGTGTAGTGACCTTTTTTCTCTCTATTTTTCAGGTGATGACGCAATGGAGGCGGAGGATGGTGTTGTCATGCCAGACACAGGGTTGTTACCACTACATCAACCCGGCACAAGTGGGGGTTGTGGGGTGGTAGGCCACGAAAACCCCCAAGTGCTACAGTCCATCTTGTCTCTGGCTGCCTATGAGTCTAGCCTTGATGACGACTCTGACGTCCATGTTGAGTTGGATGAGCATCAAGTCCATGTGTCAGGGGTGAGTGATTCTGATGTGGACACTCCTCTGTCTGCGACACCTGCCCTGAGGGATCAGACAGTCTTGGTTCCTCCGCCCGTGGTGGATCGGGACGCAAGGTCACCCTCCGCACCAGTCACTGATGTGCCTGGGACATCACGTCGACGGGGGCATGTAGTCGTGCAGCTGCGGGCAGTGCCAACACAGCGAGGACACCCGGTCCTTGGGTCCCGCAGGGGTCAAGCCCGGCAACGCGGTCGCCGCGCTCAACCGCAGTATACTGAGTGGGAGCAAGACATGACTGCCAATTCAGAATGGCAGGGGGCAGCAATGGAGAACATCGCTGAGAGCATGGAGCATGTGGCCCGATCTGTGCTCCCCCCTGCTAGGCAGGTGCTTCTCCAGCAGCAGGCGGCACGGTCCACGGCCCGCTCGCTCCGGCTGGGCATGGCGGCCTCAGACAGGGCACGCAAGGCTGAAATGTCGTCTCTGCGTCAAGCAATTGCTGCTCACGCAGAGGCGCACATGGATGCCCTGAGGGAGGAGTATGCTTCCCTCAAATCCACTCTGGGTGTCCTTATGATGTCCCAGAGGCAGCGGGCAGAGGAGAGGTTTGCACAGCTTCAGCGTACCATCTCGGCTGAGCTACAGGCTTGCCGGGAGGTGCAGCAGTTGTCCAGCCAGTCCTTGCAGGAGGAACTCCGTGTTACACGTGCTACCTTGCAAGAGGAAGCACGTGCATCACGTGAGGTTCTGCATGCAGACCTACGTCACATCGCCACACAGAACCAGGCTCACGTGTCCGGCAGACTTGCTGCCGACGAGGGGCAAGCTGTGGCTAGGCATGGCCAGGCTACTGTGCCACGTCCTCCTTTCCAGGATGAGCCAGACTAGGACGACCATCTATCTCCCACATAAGTCGGGCTGTGCAGGCGTTGAGCCCATGGAGTTTTTTTTTTTTTGGCTCAGCATCATCGCATGTGGGTGTTGAGCAGCACCCTGTACCTCCCCCCTCCTGGGTGCCTCCCCTCCCCCCGGGTCGTATGTGGCCATTTTTGATTTTTCTTTTAGTTTAGTTAGTTAAGTTTCTGTTTGATAGTTAGTTTAATTAGGTAATGTAGGTTTTCCATAGTTAGTGTAATTAGTTAATATAGTTTAAAATTGCTTGTCTATTGTGCTTTCATGTGTCGGTGCGGTGCTTTGTGGCTTTTGAAGGCATCCACTGCTGTTCCAGCTGGGCCCTTCAGGCTTGTCTTGTGTATGTGTTTGCTGCTTGGGGTCCTTGACTCACATATGCCACTCCTGCCTCCCTTATCCATGGGCTCGCAAGGATGGTTCGGTGTGACAACCTATTACACAAGGGCTTTGTACTGTCATATCTGTGGCATGTCTGGTGCTGTGTGACTTGTGTTGACACCCCTCGTGGGGATGATTTCGGTGTTATTGTCCACTGTTCAGCTTTTGCTAGATGGGGTGTTTCATGATTAATGTGTACATTCATTGCTATGCATTGTGTAGTATGTTTCTTATCTTTACTGTACACGTGCTTGTTGCAATTCATGCCGTAGATAGTGTGTTCCACACTTTGGATGTGAAAGACGGACTGATGGTGTGATTTCTGATGTAACTCTCTGACATGGTCAAGTAATGAGATGCCTGAAGAGATACACACAGATGACTTTAAAGCATTAATCATGTGTTTCATGCCCTTTCTGCAGGGGGATGAGCCTCCAGAGCACCTTTGCCAGCAGACATGGCCCATTGGACGTCTGAATTCTGGACACGTTTGTTGGTGCACACATGCACATGTGTGCACAAGCAGAGGCACAGGGATTGCAGACCTACATCCTAGAACTGCTGACGTGTTCCAAGGAACTCCAGGCAAGGTGAGCAGCACAGGGGGGCCACAACACAGCAAAGCTTGCACCAGGCGAGTTGCACATGCAGGCTTAGTCACAGCACTGAGGGTGAGCTTGGACGAATATTGGTGTTGAAGCACACAATGCAGCTCAGATGTGTTGGTGCACTGATGGCTGTTGATTGTAAGGTTGTCTGGGACACCTGCAGGGGCAGTGGCACATACCCTCCGGTACACCAAGGTCCATTGAGGCACTTGTATCAACCATGTAGCCTTCCGAGACATGGAAAGGGGCAGCTCACAGGGACATACAGCAGGGGACATACTCGGGTGCAGTGCATTTCATTTCCATGTGCATTTTGATACATGCACTGCCAACTTTGTTTCGGTCATGGTGGAACACAACTTGTTCTGAGGTCATGCCTTGCTATATGGGTCTGTCTGCTTACCCAGGGAACATTGCATGTTGTGTGAATTGTGACACATTGGTGTTCCATTTGCCACGCACCCACCGGCGGCTGACTTACTGCATTGACTGTGTATGACCCATCACAGGGGTAATGTTATATATGGGTATGAAGCATCTACACCAGATTGTCTGTTTGTAGAGTAGTTTGTTGCTATGGGGCATGTTTGGTGGTGTGTTTTTGTGTAATGGGTACGTACAGGTTATTGACTGTGGCTCTCTTTGCAGCATTGCAGTGCTCCTGTAACCGGACCTGAGAGTGCGCAGGCAGGAGGCCAGCACTCAAAACCAGATCAAAGTGTCTTGTTGTTTTTCTTTCAAACTGCTCTGCATAGGCTTGCTGGTGGGTGCACTAATGCATGGATGAATGTGTAATTCAATTTGGTATGTTTTTTTTCCCCTAATCACCCGGAATCCTATCCAATTTTAAACCCTGTACCCTCTACCCGGTGTTCCTGCTTCCCGTACCTATCCAAGCAACGTTCCCTAACCCTCTTTCCCCGCTGGGGTTGTGGATGCCTGTGTAAGCCCCAAACTTGCAGGCGCCAAAACCCTAGAGGGGGTGGTTGGTTCGTGCCACTCCTAAACCTGGACTACAGAAGGCCATGACAATGATGTCCAAGTTTGTTTGGATTGTGTATGTGTTCATGCAGGTAGTACATTTTCGTGCATTCACTACTTTCATGTGTCATTCCTCCTCCCCTCTCCTGCCACTCATTCCAGTTATCCAGTGTGCCAACACCTGTCCCGACTGCATATCCCTGACCCTCCTTCCCCACCAGGGTCTCAGAGGCCTGTGTGAGTTTGACCTTACAGGCACCCGGGACACGGTGGGGGTGGTTGTTTCGTGACACTCCCGTGCCTGTACACGGGACCTGTGACAGTACACATCCGTTCATGGAGCATCATTATATGTTATGTACCACACATGGTTCACATCCTGTTGTGACATTGTTTTACTGTGCTACCTTGGTTGTTACATCATTGTGGTAGTACTTGGCCTTTGTGAGGTACTGCTACGTCAAGTCATCTACTGGAGGGTGTTCTGGTTCGTTTTTCTGGCTTGGATTTTGTGATTTTGCAAATGAGGGTGGACTCTGAGGGTGCAGGCACCTTTTTACACACAAGGTGGGAGATGGTGACGAAGGGGAAAGGTGATCCTGTGGCCAGGTGGAATTGAGGGTTGAAGGCTCCATGACCCAGGTGCAGTTGTTCAGTGGGTCATGGTCATTTGTGAGGGAGGGGGGGCGTTGTTGTTGATAGTTGCCTTGCCCTGCAGTGTGATGGGAACCCTGACATTGTAATGGTGGTATCCTATGTACATGTTGTGTTCTGCTGATCAATGCCTGTTCATGTGTTGTGTTTACCTTTCAGGTGTGAGGGGATAGTTGTGGTTTGACATGCTGGGGTGTACACATGGTGAATGTTCACATGTGATGTGTAGAGGACACTGATGGTCACTTGATTGCACATGCATATGTTGAGTGCATGTCCTTACTAGCCCACACACTTGCACTCTGATGCACTACATGTACAACCACCCTTGCATATCCACGTGTACACTGTTTGCCTTCGGGTGCCCACTGTGTCCCTGCAGCACATGTTCTGTGACCAATTATGGATCCTGTACATGCCTAATTTGCTTTTTGATGTGGTCTGTTGCTTAGATGTGATGCTCAGGGTGTGCATCACACACAATGGCTGTTCATTGTGCTGTGCGCTGAGCAGTGTGTTGCAGGAGTTGGACACAGCACACAGAAACTGCAGTGTTGATTTTGCAATGCACAATGTGCATATAGACAGCCATTCATTGTTATGTTACGTCTACAACTCTTGTAATGCATTTGGAAATGACTTATTTTGGGTGGGAGGTTGTTGGTCAGTCATTTCATCTGATTCCATGTCAGGCATCATTGTCTGATGCCACTGTACATTTTTGACATGGCAATGTGTACCTTATTGTTACTGTGTTGGTGTATGGGTATTGCTTGCCATGTCATGTTGTGGTTTGGGAGGGTTTGAGTGACATAACAGTGATGGCCATAGCCTGTTTTGCAGGTGTGTGTGATTCACACCTTGCATGTCAGGGTCATCCGCTTCTCAAAGCAACTAGCCTCCCTCTGGAACAGCCTTCCTGCCTCACTGGAACTTGAGGAGAACCATCTCCGGTTCCGGAAGCACCTCAAGACCTTCCTCTTTGCTTCTGCTTTCTCTCTGCCTCTCCCTTGCAAAATTCTTCACTGGAACTGCACTGGATCTGCAACTGGGCCACTCTCACCGACCTTGGTCCCTGGCCCAGCCACTCTCCACTTGCACTGCCTCCCTGGCAACCCCTGCACTGCGGGACTGTCTCTCTATCCCTACAGCCCCCCCTTCCCAGCACTTGTCTGCACTTACCTTTGCAGTTGCCACCAGCTGGCCTATTTATTTGTTTTTTAGTTTACTTACCCTGTACTGCACTCCCCCTCTCCCCTTCCCCTTGTACTTTTCCCTTCCCCCTACCCCTGCACTTGCACAATGTAAATGACACCTGGCCTAGTAGTATCGTTGTCTGTCTTCCCTTGTTCCCCCCTCCATGCCTCATCGCACCTTGAAATACTTGTGTATAGGCACGTTACAAATGCCATATCATGTCATGTCATATGTGTGCCTTTTGGTCACACAGGATAGCTTGTGTTTAAGTAGCTAGGGATGCAGACAATGTGGCACTTCCATGGCAACTATCTCAGGGTGGTAGGGTTGTGACAGTTGACTGTCTCTTTGTCATCATCGATTGTCACCTGGTATGTGCCAGGCTGTGTGCACTCCGCAGGGGTGGGAGTTTAGGTGAAAAATGTGGCCACAAGCTGGGTCCGGGCTTCCTCGCCACGTGCCCTGTCCCCTCCCCTGGGCAGCGCCTGTGCCTGTGGTTGGGGATGTGGGGGCACCACCATGTCCACCGGTACACCCTGCCGTGTTGCAACATTGTGCAGGACACATGCTGCCACAATGATCCTGCACACTACTGGGGGTGCATAGAGTAGCTGCCCGCCAGAGCGGTCAAGGGAGCGGAAACGTGACTTGAGCACTCCGAATGTGCGCTCCACTATGGCCCTGGTTGCAATATGGGCAGCGTTGTATCTTACCTGGGGTGGTGTGGTGGGGTTCCGGATTGGCGTCATCATATGGTTGCTCAGAGGGTAGGCACTGTCCCCTGGGGAGGTGTAAATGGTTGTGATTATTGGGGTTTGTGTATTTGTGTGTGTGTGTGTGAGACATGCATGCATGTGCAAGGGCATTTGTACTCACCTAGGAGCCAGGTGTCGCCATGCTGCCCAGCTTCCAGGGCCCGGCTCAGGGCGGACATTCTGTATATGAAACTGTCATGGGTGGAGCCAGGGTAGTTTGCATGGACAGAGGTGATGATTCCCTTTGCATCGCATACCACCTGTACATTGATGGAATGCCAGTGCTTGCGGTTTCGGTAGATGTGCTCAGTGGCCCTAGGTGGACGTAGGGCCACATGGGTGCAATCTATGGCACCGAGCACTTTGGGGAAGTGTGCCACCCTGAAAAAATCCAGGACAACGGCCTGCCTTTCTGCGGGTGTTCTGGGCATATATATGTGCCTGCGGACTGAGGGGCACGCTGTCATGATTGCCAGTACCTGGTGTAGGCAGCGTGACTGCGTGGCCTGTGAGACCCCCCCACTATGGCAGTAGTCCGCTGAAATGACCCAGTGGCCAAAAAATGCAGGACATTGAGCACCTTCTCCAAGGGGCTCAATGCTTGGGAGCAAAGGGTGAGGGATGTAAGGTCATCTTCCCACTCCCTGACCAGGTCTAGGATGATATAGGGTGGAAACCTATACCTGCCGTAGACCTGGTCGTCAGGCATCCCAAAAAGGCTTGTCCGTGGTGCGAAAATGCGTGCCCTGGCTATTCTCCTCCTCCTGCGGTGTCCCACGATCAGTGCTGCGACAAATGGGGCATTCATCGTAGCTGTATACACGTGTTTGTTGTTTGCGCGCACTTTTATACTGTGCGCGGGGACGCTTCCGCCTGCCTTCGTGTGGCGGACGCGTTGACGCCTGTGTGTGTCTTTTGCCATGCGCGGGTTTCCCGTATTCGAATCCATGAATACGGGTTGTTGGCGTGCATGTGGGCGTTCCGTGTAGTTCCCTGCAGTACTTCCCCAGTTACGCCTTCTTTTTCACGCGTTATTCCCCATTCCGCGTGTTACGCCCACTGTTCCGCCCACTTTGGTTGTGTGCGCTGCGCTATGTGCGCTTTTGCTGTGCGCGTAGCGCACGCCGTGTGTGCCCGCGTGCGCCATGGCAGGATTGGGCGCACGGACAGTGGCAAACACGCGCAGCGTCTTCCTTGAATCGCACGCGTGCGCTGCATTTCTCACGCTTGCGCCTGCTTGCGCTGGGATTTTCGGCGCACGTTTGCTCCATGAATCGACCCTTTACTGTACACTTGCTTGTTGCAATTCATGCCGTAGATAGTGTGTTCCACACTTTGGATGTGAAAGACGGACTGATGGTGTGATTTCTGATGTAACTCTCTGACATGGTCAAGTAATGAGATGCCTGAAGAGATACACACAGATGACTTTAAAGCATTAATCATGTGTTTCATGCCCTTTCTGCAGGGGGATGACCCTCCAGAGCACCTTTGCCAGCAGACATGGCCCATTGGACGTCTGAATTCTGGACACGTTTGTTGGTGCACACATGCACATGTGTGCACAAGCAGAGGCACAGGGATTGCAGACCTACATCCTAGAACTGCTGACGTGTTCCAAGGAACTCCAGGCAAGGTGAGCAGCACGGGGGGGCCACAACACAGCAAAGCTTGCACCAGGCGAGTTGCACATGCAGGCTTAGTCACAGCACTGAGGGTGAGCTTGGACGAATATTGGTGTTGAAGCACACAATGCAGCTCAGATGTGTTGGTGCACTGATGGCTGTTGATTGTAAGGTTGTCTGGGACACCTGCAGGGGCAGTGGCACATACCCTCCGGTACACCAAGGTCCATTGAGGCACTTGTATCAACCATGTAGCCTTCCGAGACATGGAAAGGGGCAGCTCACAGGGACATACAGCAGGGGACATACTCGGGTGCAGTGCATTTCATTTCCATGTGCATTTTGATACATGCACTGCCAACTTTTTTCGGTCATGGTGGAACACAACTTGTTCTGAGGTCATGCCTTGCTATATGGGTCTGTCTGCTTACCCAGGGAACATTGCATGTTGTGTGAATTGTGACACATTGGTGTTCCATTTGCCACGCACCCACCGGCGGCTGACTTACTGCACTGACTGTGTATGACCCATCACAGGGGTAATGTTATATATGGGTATGAAGCATCTACACCAGATTGTCTGTTTGTAGAGTAGTTTGTTGCTATGGGGCATGTTTGGTGGTGTGTTTTTGTGTAATGGGTACGTACAGGTTATTGACTGTGGCTCTCTTTGCAGCATTGCAGTGCTCCTGTAACCGGACCTGAGAGTGCGCAGGCAGGAGGCCAGCACTCAAAACCAGATCAAAGTGTCTTGTTGTTTTTCTTTCAAACTGCTCTGCATAGGCCTGCTGGGGGGTGCACTAATGCATGGATGAATGTGTAATTCAATTTGGTATGTTTTTTTTCCCCTAATCACCCGGAATCCTATCCAATTTTAAACCCTGTACCCTCTACCCGGTGTTCCTGCTTCCCGTACCTATCCAAGCAACGTTCCCTAACCCTCTTTCCCCGCTGGGGTTGTGGATGCCTGTGTAAGCCCCAAACTTGCAGGCGCCAAAACCCTAGAGGGGGTGGTTGGTTCGTGCCACTCCTAAACCTGGACTACAGAAGGCCATGACAATGATGTCCAAGTTTGTTTGGATTGTGTATGTGTTCATGCAGGTAGTACATTTTCGTGCATTCACTACTTTCATGTGTCATTCCTCCTCCCCTCTCCTGCCACTCATTCCAGTTATCCAGTGTGCCAACACCTGTCCCGACTGCATATCCCTGACCCTCCTTCCCCACCAGGGTCTCAGAGGCCTGTGTGAGTTTGACCTTGCAGGCACCCGGGACACGGTGGGGGTGGTTGTTTCGTGACACTCCCGTGCCTGTACACGGGACATGTGACAGTACACATCCGTTCATGGAGCATCATTATATGTTATGTACCACACATGGTTCACATCCTGTTGTGACATTGTTTTACTGTGCTACCTTGGTTGTTACATCATTGTGGTAGTACTTGGCCTTTGTGAGGTACTGCTACGTCAAGTCATCTACTGGAGGGTGTTCTGGTTCGTTTTTCTGGCTTGGATTTTGTGATTTTGCAAATGAGGGTGGACTCTGAAGGTGCAGGCACCTTTTTACACACAAGGTGGGAGATGGTGACGAAGGGGAAAGGTGATCCTGTGGCCAGGTGGAATTGAGGGTTGAAGGCTCCATGACCCAGGTGCAGTTGTTCAGTGGGTCATGGTCATTTGTGAGGGAGGGGGGGCGTTGTTGTTGATAGTTGCCTTGCCCTGCAGTGTGATGGGAACCCTGACATTGTAATGGTGGTATCCTATGTACATGTTGTGTTCTGCTGATCAATGCCTGTTCATGTGTTGTGTTTACCTTTCAGGTGTGAGGGGATAGTTGTGGTTTGACATGCTGGGGTGTACACATGGTGAATGTTCACATGTGATGTGTAGAGGACACTGATGGTCACTTGATTGCACATGCATATGTTGAGTGCATGTCCTTACTAGCCCACACACTTGCACTCTGATGCACTACATGTACAACCACCCTTGCATATCCACGTGTACATGTTTGCCTTCTGGTGCCCACTGTGTCCCTGCAGCACATGTTCTGTGACCAATTATGGATCCTGTACATGCCTAATTTGCTTTTTGATGTGGTCTGTCGCTTAGATGTGATGCTCAGGGTGTGCATCACACACAATGGCTGTTCATTGTGCTGTGCGCTGAGCAGTGTGTTGCAGGAGTTGGACACAGCCCACAGAAACTGCAGTGTTGATTTTGCAATGCACAATGTGCATATAGACAGGCATTCATTGTTATGTTACGTCTACAACTCTTGTAATGCATTTGGAAATGACTTATTTTGGGTGGGAGGTTGTTGGTCAGTCATTTCATCTGATTCCATGTCAGGCATCATTGTCTGATGCCACTGTACATTTTTGACATGGCAATGTGTACCTTATTGTTACTGTGTTGGTGTATGGGTATTGCTTCCATGTCATGTTGTGGTTTGGGAGGGTTTGAGTGACATAACAGTGATGGCCATAGCCTGTTTTGCAAGTGTGTGTGATTCACACCTTGCATGTCAGGGTCATCCGCTTCTCAAAGCAACTAGCCTCCCTCTGGAACAGCCTTCCTGCCTCACTGGAACTTGAGGAGAACCATCTCCGGTTCCGGAAGCACCTCAAGACCTTCCTCTTTGCTTCTGCTTTCTCTCTGCCTCTCCCTTGCAAAATTCTTCACTGGAACTGCACTGGATCTGCAACTGGGCCACTCTCACCGACCTCGGTCCGTGGCCCAGCCACTCTCCACTTGCACTGCCTCCCTGGCAACCCCTGCACTGCGGGACTGTCTCTCTATCCCTACAGCCCCCCCTTCCCAGCACTTGTCTGCACTTACCTTTGCAGTTGCCACCAGCTGGCCTATTTATTTGTTTTTTAGTTTACTTACCCTGTACTGCACTCCCCCTCTCCCCTTCCCCTTGCACTTTTCCCTTCCCCCTACCCCTGCACTTGCACAATCTAAATGACACCTTGCCTAGTAGTATCGTTGTCTGTCTTCCCTTGTTCCCCCCTCCATGCCTCATCGCACCTTGAAATACTTGTGTATAGGCACGTTACAAATGCCATATCATGTCATGTCATGGGGGCGTGGCCTGCACGCATGGAGTGAAGTCAGCAACCCGCCGTGCTCCTGCCCATGATCCTACAACGGCCGATATAACGGCGTCTGAACTAAAAGATCCGAGACACAAATCAACGTGCTCGAAGGAGAACCCTTTTGCCGCACTTGACCGTGTCGCTGGAAAAAATCGGCACCAACAACGCAGTGAACGGAGCATCGGAAAAGGCACCCCGGTGGCACCCAAGATGGCGGCTTCCAGCACGGAGGCTGACGGAGTGCCGCGACAGTGAGACGGACTAGAGTGCCGGCGAGCTTGCTGGATGAGGCTGATGTCTCGGGCCCATCTGCGAGCAGCCGAAACGAAGCACGACTAACACCGGCACGAGCGTTGTGGCCTCGGTGCATTCACGGCGTACTGAACGCGAGAGGAGATCCTAGTTGGCGGATGAGCACAGGAGGTAACGGGGAATCCCAGCGGTGCACTGAAGCAGGAACCGTTCGGTGCCCGCTCCTGCCGGCACCCGTTAAGAGGATCGCCGAATCGTCTGGTCGGGAGACCGCGAGTGCTAACAACGGATAACTCCTCGCAACACGGTCCCATCGGTTGGAGGCGGAAGGTGAACCCGATTGCTGGAAACAACTGAGGCACGCTGGGAATAGTCCCATACACGCACCTGGTTATCTTAACCGGTAGAAGGAACCACAAAGCACCCACAATACGGAGGATCCACAGAAGGTAATTCTATGCCTGAAATTTGGCGGGCTAAGTAATACGCCAGGCGAGCCTCTGGACTAGGCGGCTGGGACCGGACGCACCACCACCATCCGGGAACCCACAACAGTCTGTTGCACTGCTCCCTACTAACCCAAATACCACCCCACAGTGCCACAGATCTTACCGGGGCAAAAGACACCGCTAACCAGACGGGACCGCCGGAGGCATCTAACGGTTGGAGAGAATTGAATACTCACACGTGTGCCCAAAAGGTAGAGCTCCCACCCCGCCTGCCGGAGGTACAAAACGCGAAGACTGGAGGCCAAACACAGCCCATAAAGCCCGGCGGGTCAGATACTGGATCCGCACTGGACCTGTAACCATATTCCGCCTGAATAAGGGCCACCCGAAACAAACCTTTGGTCACAGGCTAAAGCTCATATCGTAGAATACAAGTCTGGATACCCCAAACCGGGCCATGTCACCTCCAAAGAACAGATCAAAAACTGCAACGATGGACGCCTTCACAACGACTTTGCAAAGGCAGCAACCAACGCAGGAGATCAATCCCCCGACTGAGACACCCACTCTGGTGGCGGACCCCCGAGACACTCAAATCCTGCAGGCTATTGCGGCCCTACGAACTTCCATGGAAGATAAGATAGGAGAAATCAGGTCAGACATTCAACTAATGAGGCAAGACGCCCGCAACCTGACGGAAAGGGTGACCAAAACTGAAGCCTCCCTACAAGAAACCAGTGAGGACACATGTGAACTGAAGGCAAAAGTCCAAGAGCTGGAATCAATAGTGGCTAGACTGGAATCTCGCTCCGAGGACGCGGAGGGACGTGCCCGCCGCAACAATGTTCGAATTCTTGGGATTCCGGAAGACACGGAGGGCCTGAACCCCACTGAGTTCATCGAATCGCTGCTACTTCAGGAAATTGGAGCAGGCAATCTCACCCAGGGATTCTCTGTGGAGCGTGCCCACAGGTCTCTCCAGAAAAGGCCGCCACCTGGTTCATACCCACGCCCAATAATAGCTAAAATCTTAAACTTCCGAGATAGAGAGGTAATATTGCGGTTCTCAAGAGAAGGCGGAGAGATCAGAAGGAACGATTCTCTAATAGTCATATACCCTGATTACACCCCCACGGTGCAAAGAGCGCGGAACTCCTTCGTACCGATAAAAGCTAAACTACGGGAACTCAATCTGAAGTATATGCTGCTGTACCCAGCCAGACTCAAAATACTGTACAAAGGGAAGGCAATCTTCCTTGAAACTCCGGCGGCTGCAAATATGTGGCTTGAACACAACAACCTCGCCGATGACACGGAAAAACTCGAAAAAGGAAACAAGCGATAAAGCAACGATTGAAACTGCCTGAGAAAAGGATCACGACACTAAGCAATCACGACATTGTCTGCGGAGCCTGAATTAACGCTGCAACTAACAGAAGTCTTAATTGGGCAGGAGCACGAGGGCCCAAGTGCAGGAACACCAGCGACCCGCCCCACCCAATACAGTGTTGGCCGAATGCCTACACACCACCCGTACCGAAAGGCCTGGAGAGGCCCCGGAGGCTCGGGAGCCCCCGAGCGTTGTGAGTTTGAAACAACTGCTGGGGGCAGTTACTTGTTGTTCCCTTTGGTTAACACATCCTTCGAGATGAAAGTTGAGAAAGTTGGTAAGTCTCCGAACGTCAATATAAGGATAAGGGATGAGAGGGTGGAAATAGTGGACTTGATGGGTTTGAACCTACAGCTAAAGGAACTTTGTGGGGGCTCAGCCAAGTTAACAGATGGCCCCTATGAGAGGTGGATTGACCCCGGACCCCTTCTGAAACCATTATGGCTGGTCAATTCAGGATAATGACATGGAATGTGCGGGGCCTGGGTACCTATCTCCGCAGAAATAGGATTAAATCCTACCTGCATAGGAAAAAAGTAGATATAGCTCTGCTACAAGAGACGCACTGCACTGCCGAATCAGAGGCGAAGATCAGGGAACACTGGGTGGGACAGGGCTTTGGGGCCTCCTACTCCAGATTTGCAAGAGGGGTTTACACCTGGATCAACCCCCAGGTACCGTTCCGACTCACCAAGATGGAAAAAGACCCAGAAGGCAGATATGTGGTAATATGGGGGACCTTTGAGCAGATGGAAGTATGTATTGTGAATTCGTACTTCCCCAATCACAATATCCCAACACACTTGAGGGAGCTGAGTACTAAAATGCTACAATATAGGAATGGCTTCTTTATATGGGGGGGTGATTTCAATTGCGTCCATAACCCAACGCTGGATAGGTCCTGGCCTCCAACAAGGGGGCCCTCCACTGCCACCACGTCCCTGAAAGCTATGACCGATGAACTAGATCTGGCAGATGTTTGGCGGGAAATACACCCAGAGGAAAGAGGTTATTCGTACTTCTCGTCTCCACATGCCCTTCACACTAGATTAGATTATTTCTTTGTGGGTAGAGAGCACTTACCTCAGATAGGGGATGCACAATATCTGGGAAGAACCATTTCAGACCATTCTCCACTCCTAATGGAATGGAATCACACTGGCCCAAAACCTCCCATCCCCATGTGGAGAATGCCGGTGGAAGCCCTGAAAGACCCGGCATTTAAAGAGGAGCTACATGAGTCCATAGACAATTTCATATCAGAAAATACTGGGAGCGTAGACCACGTCAGTACTCTATGGGATGCCCTAAAAGTAGTAACGCGAGGAGAAGTCATTGCTAAGGCGGGTGGCATCAGGAAACTATTGCGCAGCGAATTAAGCAGGAAGGAACGGGAAATTGTGAAACTGGAAGCTGCCCCCATAGACACCCCGAAGAGGGAAGAAGAACTTAGTACGCTTAGAGAGGATTGCGCTGAAGCATGGAGCAGATTAGCTAGATTTGACTTTGTCGCTAGAACAAACAAAGCACACGCAGAAGCAGACAAACCTGGCCGGTTACTAGCTTGGCTCTGCAAGAAAGAACACCCCAGACACATAACCACCACACTACGGGATGAATTTGATGAAACTCACAACACTCAACAGGGTGTTAATGATACTTTTACGAGTTTCTACATGCAATTATACTCTCACACTGATCGAGTCCCCCAAGACCAAATACTAGATACTCTTGATGAGATTGGCCTGCCTAAACTAACTCCCACACAAACTGAGACCTTAGACATGGACATCACACCCGAGGACATAACTGAGGCAATTAGATCCCTGGCTACATGTAAAGCCCCGGGCAGCGATGGGCTGCCTCCGGAATTTTACAAGGCATATGAACCCTCCTTAACACCGCTATTACATGAAGTCTTCTTGGAATCTTATGAAAGGGGGACCCTACCGGATAGCATGAGGGAAACTCTGGTCGTCCCAATGCTCAAGCCTAATAAACCCGCAGATAGATGCGACTCTTACCGCCCCCTTGCCATGCTTAATTATGACGTTAAAATACTTACATCAATTCTAGCTAAGAGGCTATCCAGAGTAATTGGAGACATAATACATACGGACCAGAACGGCTTTGTGCCTGGTCGTAACACGACCATGAATCTGCGCAGGCTCCAGCACATAATAGCTCAAACCGATACAAGCCAGGAATGCTATGCACTACTGTCCTTAGACGCCATTAAGGCATTCGATTCTATTTATTGGGAGTGGCTGGTGGCAGTTCTGGAGGGATTTGGCTTTGGCCAGGGGTTCATTAGGTGGATTAAGATCCTTTATAATAAACCAAGAGCACGACTAAAATCTGGGAGATATGTGTCAGAGGCCTGGGACATCTGTAGGGGAACTAGGCAAGGCTGCCCTCTCTCACCCATGCTTTACATCTTAGGTCTGGAGCCCATAGCTATTTACTTTAGAAAGCAGTTTTTTGACGCGGGCATAAGGATAGGCGGGGTAGACCACATTGTTTCTTTATATGCCGATGATGTGCTTATATATGTCAACAACCCTCTTCTTAATGTGCCAACAATGCTGGAAGTCCTTGACAATTATGCGAAGGTCTCGGGCATACAATTCAGCAAAACCAAATCCTGCTTGTTTCCGCTAGCGGGACTAAAGGGTCGGCCTGCTGAAGAACTTCCTTCGGTGGGCATAAATTGGCAAACCACTTCATTCCGTTACCTTGGGATCCAGATAATGCACACCCCAGAGCTAATGCATGAATGTAACACGAGGGCTGCACTCCCGGGACTGCGTAAATCCATGGGATTCTGGGCTAAGCTACCTCTATCAATGATGGGTAGGGCCTCCATAGTTAAAATGATTGTTCTTCCCAGATTCTTATACGGGTTCCAAAATGTGCACTTCTACATCACTAAACCCTTCTTTCTATTACTTGATGCAATAATCCGGGACTTTTTATGGGGAAGTGGTAGACACCGAGTTGCCCTATCCACATTGGTTCTACCATACAAACAAGGTGGAATTCAACTACCGAATCTAGAGAAATATTACCTTGCTGCCCAGCTGGGCTTTGTAACTAAATGGCTAGCAGACGAGATCACGTCTGAAACTCCCCTGCTACAGGACATGATATCTCCGGTAAGACTGAAAGAACTGATTTGGGCCCCCCAAAACCTGCTACGCAATGCACCCTTTTTGGTGACCCTGGGTAGAAAAATTTGGCATAGAACCAAGTCGGTCAGGCAACTAAAACAGCCATACTCTCCGGAAATGCCAATAATATCGGGGCAGGGCAAGGCCGACACCGATCTGCATAATATCAGACTCTGGGAAAGGAAAGGGGTATACACTTGGGGAGATCTATATGCTGAGGGGACCTTCCGGGAATTCCCCATGTTGCAAGCGGAGGATGGTATCCCCTCTGGCCAATACCTTTGGTACCAGAAGATTCGAAAAATAGCACGAATAGAATGGGCAACCTGGCCAGAGGAACCGGAAATGGACCCCTTCATAACACTACTATATAATCTCGGAGAAGGCGGGAGGGTGGTGTCCCAAATATACGGTCACCTAATCGACACTCCTAACCCCCGGAGTGCAGTACTTAGGTCTAAGTGGGAAACGGACATGGGACTGGAGATGTCAGATAAGGAGTGGGATAGAGCACTGGCGTTCCCTAGGGAGGTCTCTAGAAACCACAGATTTCGACTGATCCAGATAAATGTATTATACCGCACCTACCTTACCCCAAGCAAATTGGCTATATTCAACAATTCTACACAACCGAACTGCACCTGGTGCGGGACGGATAATGCAAACCTGATCCATATGCTCTGGAACTGCACCAAAACTCAGACCCTCTGGTCCAAAATAAAGCAAACGTGTGAAAAGGCGGGTCTGACCAGGTACACATGGACTCCGCATGAATGCCTTTTGGGAACCTACCCCAGACTAGCTAAATTCAAGCACTCAGTTAAACTGATGGACTTAGTGTGCATATTGGCTAAAAGAACTATGGCCATGTCATGGAAAAAGCCCACAGGTCCGATCTTCACGGTATGGCATAAAGAACTTGAGAAATGGGCGAACGCCGAAACAAGGGCCTGGGAGGATAGTGTAGCCAGATCTTCCGAAGACTCGAGCATGGCACTAGCTGCATGGAAAGACACCATGGTAAAACTGTTCCACTCTCCAGACGACAAACCCCCTTGAATAACTCGCCAGGACGAATCGCTGATCCATGCAGCCAACTAAGTCACTTGGAACTAAACCATCATGGCCCAAGAAGGCTCCTGAACTGGTTTTGCCCCCCCCCCATAACCCAAACATCCACCCTGTCGGAGACCAGTAAAACATTGTTCAAGACGACTCAGGAGACGGTTAATGTTAATTTGTTGTTTGTAGTTACTGTTTAATATGCTGCTGAACTATGTGGAAATTTGCTCATTTGATATTGACAGATGCACCCGCTGATGGTGTTGTTTTGTAACCCTAACTAAATGCCAATAAACAAATTTCAAAATAAAAAATAAAAATCATGTCATGTCATATGTGTGCCTTTTGGTCACACAGGATAGCTTGTGTTTAAGTAGCTAGGGATGCAGACAATGTGGCACTTCCATGGCAACTATCTCAGGGTGGTAGGGTTGTGACAGTTGACTGTCTCTTTGTCATCATCGATTGTCACCTGGTATGTGCCAGGCTGTGTGCACTCCGCAGGGGTGGGAGTTTAGGTGAAAAATGTGGCCACAAGCTGGGTCCGGGCTTCCTCGCCACGTGCCCTGTCCCCTCCCATGGGCAGCGCCTGTGCCTGTGGTTGGGGATGTGGGGGCACCACCATGTCCACCGGTACACCCTGCCGTGTTGCAACATTGTGCAGAGCACATGCTGCCACAATGATCCTGCACACTACTGGGGGTGCATAGAGTAGCTGCCCGCCAGAGCGGTCAAGGGAGCGGAAACGTGACTTGAGCACTCCGAATGTGCGCTCCACTATGGCCCTGGTTGCAATATGGGCAGCGTTGTATCTTACCTGGGGTGGTGTGGTGGGGTTCCGGATTGGCGTCATCATATGGTTGCTCAGAGGGTAGGCACTGTCCCCTGGGGAGGTGTAAATGGTTGTGATTATTGGGGTTTGTGTATTTGTGTGTGTGTGTGTGACATGCATGCATGTGCAAGAGCATTTGTACTCACCTAGGAGCCAGGTGTCGCCATGCTGCCCAGCTTCCAGGGCCCGGCTCAGGGCGGACATTCTGTATATGAAACTGTCATGGGTGGAGCCAGGGTAGTTTGCTTGGACAGAGGTGATGATTCCCTTTGCATCGCATACCACCTGTACATTGATGGAATGCCAGTGCTTGCGGTTTCGGTAGATGTGCTCAGTGGCCCTAGGTGGACGTAGGGCCACATGGGTGCAATCTATGGCACCGAGCACTTTGGGGAAGTGTGCCACCCTGAAAAAATCCAGGACAACGGCCTGCCTTTCTGCGGGTGTTCTGGGCATATATATGTGCCTGCGGACTGAGGGGCACGCTGTCATGATTGCCAGTACCTGGTGTAGCCAGCGTGACTGCGTGGCCTGTGAGACCCCCCCACTATGGCAGTAGTCCGCTGAAATGACCCAGTGGCCAAAAAATGCAGGACATTGAGCACCTTCTCCAAGGGGCTCAATGCTTGGGAGCAAAGGGTGAGGGATGTAAGGTCATCTTCCCACTCCCTGACCAGGTCTAGGATGATATGGGGTGGAAACCTATACCTGCCGTAGACCTGGTCGTCAGGCATCCCAAAAAGGCTTGTCCGTGGTGCGAAAATGCGTGCCCTGGCTATTCTCCTCTTCCTGCGGTGTCCCACGATCAGTGCTGCGACAAATGGGGCATTCATCGTAGCTGTATATACGTGTTTGTTGTTTGCGCGCACTTTTATACTGTGCGCGGGGACGCTTCCGCCTGCCTTCGTGTGGCGGACGCGTTGACGCCTGTGTGTGTCTTTTGCCATGCGCGGGTTTCCCGTATTCGAATCCATGAATACGGGTTGTTGGCGTGCATGTGGGCGTTCCGTGTAGTTCCCTGCAGTACTTCCCTAGTTACGCCTTCTTTTTCACGCTTTATTCCCCATTCCGCGTGTTACGCCCACTGTTCCGCCCACTTTGGTTGTGTGCGCTGCGCTATGTGCGCTTTTGCTGTGCGCGTAGCGCACGCCGTGTGTGCCCGCGTGCGCCATGGCAGGATTGGGCGCACGGACAGTGGGAAACACGCGCAGCGTCTTCCTTGAATCGCACGCATGCGCTGCGTTTCTCACGCTTGCGCCTGCTTGCGCTGGGATTTTCGGCGCACGTTTGCTCCATGAATCGACCCCTTAGTTTGTCAATGATCATGAACACACTTGGGAACTCCTTGGTGGATTTCTCATGAAAAAGCTTTTCAATATTTCTACCCCTTTGCTTGAGGCTGGCAGGCAGATTACCTCTTTTTATTTGTTTATTTGTTTGCATTTTTAAAGCACTCACACAGCCCAGGGTGCATCGAGGCGATGTTACTGAATTGAATTGTTGTTGTCTTAGTTGCATATTTATAACATGCTTAAATACCCAGAGGTTTCTAAGCGCGGACCTGGGGATCGAAATCGTCTTGCTTCCAATGGGAGCACGTTGCCACTGAGCTATCCTCCAGGGGCCCTCTAATTGACTCAACTCTCACAACAGACACGACAGTATACTTAAAAGGTGACACAAGGGCTCATGGAACCTAGTCTAGACTGTGTATATATATTTCTGTGGCTTGTGGAATCTGCTTAGATAACATGCTGTGCATAGGCCGACATCTAGTGGAAGCTGCGGAGTATTACAGTTTGTTTTTCGAAACTCGAAAATGGGCGTCGACACAGGGCGTGCCAGTAATACTATTGTCATGGTCTCTGCTTCCAAAAGGTCAGGGTTTTCCCAACTCCCTTGGAAGCAGATCCATAACCCAGGTTCCGAGTGCCAACCAGTCCCAATTGGGACCTTTTGGATCCAGTCCTGGCACCAGTGGCACCAGGCTCATAAATATGCCCAGTCCCAGCGCTGGAAGCGCCGGGCTCATAATGCTTGGGTGGACTTACCTTCAGCAGACCATGCTGCTTACTTGCCTGCCAGTTGAGCCTCTGATCCTCTTCTGTTTGGAACTACTTTTCCTGTTGGGTGGGGCTGGAGCCACTCCCTAGATTCAGAACACTGGAACTCTTCTGGAAGGCAGGAACTCTTTTCTTACCAGGAACTCTTTTCTTACTTAGGCGTGGCTGTGGAAGGAGACACCTAAGCACTACAGGAGGCTATTTAAACCACACCCGGTGGATGAATCTTGCTTTGCGTTATTCTGCAACCTCTGCAGCAGAACGCTCATCGTGTCTTCTGCATCCGGTCCTGGGCCTAAGGAAAAAGGCTTACCATCCTGAATCCAGTCTTCAGCAACACCTATAAAGACAAGAAAGAACAGGTTAGCATTCCGGCATCTGAAAGGCAAAGGCTTACCATCCTGAATCCAGTCTTCAGCAACACCTATAAAGACAAGAAAGAACAGGTTAGCATTCTGGCATCTGAAAGGCAAAGGCTTACCTACTCTTCGTGCGCTCCGGAGGTCTTCACACTGCATTCCGGAATCTGAAAGACAAAAGTTTACCAACTCTTCGCACGCTCCGGAGGCCTTCGGCGCTGCATCCCGCATCTGAAAGACAAAACAAGGTGCGTTTAAAGACATTGGGGAACTTTAATACTCACGTGCCATTACTCCTTTCCACATCTAATCCAGTGGGTATTCCGGCACCCTGCAGCCGCTCCGAACTCGTACCTGCAAAATAAAAAGACAGTTAGAGCGCATAGTGAAGCAGGCAACAAGCGCTTACTTACGTGCTTCCAGGCGCTTCTATTCATCACACAGGCTCCATCTTCAACTCACTTCAGCCCGTCATCCGCCATCGCCGGAACCCTGCAAAACAAGAGACATCATTACTAACGACTTTAAAGACATTTGAATGACTCGAAACTTACCGTTCGTGCAGTAAACAACGGACAGCAGTCCTCTGAAGTCAAGAGGCCTGCGCTACCTATCCAGTGAAGAAACTGGTTACAGCACCCTGCCCCGAGGCAGATGGAGAGCTCGGCATTCACTTACCTAAGGTGAGAGCGTTAACCTTTGGGGGTCTACAGGAGAGGAGAAGAGGAAAGAGATAGGGACACCCCAATAACCCCAGTTCATTAACCCCATATTTTCTATCTGCAGACATCTTACTCTACACGTCAGGCATACAGTGCACAGAGGTCCAGCCCAAAGAGCCAACCGGGTGCTACACATCACCTTTGAAGATACGGTAGTCGCCCAGTCAAGACCGGCGCCTCTGCTAGAATCAGGTGAGCGTTACAGAACGCAAAGCGTACCGCAAAACTCTCGCCCAGGCGCTATGGAAACCTCGGATACTGACCCCCTAGCCCGGTTACTTGGGGAACTAAGGGCAGAAGTGCATGCAGCTCGTCAGGAAACGAATGCTCTAAGAAGGGAACTAATTATTTCCAAGGAGAGAACAGACAATCTTGCTAGACAAGTGCTACAGTCACAAGCCGGACAGACCCCGTTACCCGCATCAGGGGCAAATCTTCCTTCAACATCCTCTATGAATCCAGTGCAGATCAACCTACCTGGGAATGTACCTCTGGCTCCGCCCGAACGATTTTCTGGTGACCCAAAGAGGTTTGCAGTATTTATCAATCAGTGCCGGTTGCACTTCTTATGCCGGCCAGCAGCCTTTCCAACTGATCAAGCAAAAGTAGCTTTTGTACTTTCGTACCTTAGTGGCAATGCGGCAGACTGGTCGATCCCTCTAGTTAATCAAGATGATCCGGTTCTCCATGATTTTCAAGCCTTTCAGCTTAGTATGGAAAAACTGTTCGCAAGACATTCACAGGGGCAGGCCTTGGACAATGAGCTTCTTTCGTTGCGACAGGGTAATCAAGACCTTTTGGCTTATATTGCATCTTTCAATAGACTAATAGTGGAAACTCAATGGCCTGGGGACAAAAGGATTACGCTGTTTTATAGAGGTCTACGTGGAGAGCTCAAAGACGTTTTAGCCCAAGTAGTGAATCCCCCACAAGACTGTTCGGATTATATAGACTTGGTCGTTCAAATAGATCACAGGCTGCAGAACAGGAAGGCCGATCGTTCCAAGTTTGATGCTCGAGTATTTTCCAAACCGCCAACTCCTTCCAAAGGAGTAGACTCCGGGGAACCCATGCAAATAGGGGGTCTGAAAGGTCCTCTAACACAAAGGGAGCGGGAAAGGAGGAAACAGTTGCAATTATGCCTATATTGCGGAAACTCAGGGCACTTTCTTCGAGACTGTCCGGTGAAACCTGCCAAGAAGGCAGTAGGAGCTGCAGTTACCAAAGTTACAAACTCTGAGCAGGGAAACGACCTTGCCCGACAAGAATAGAGGTCCTCTTGCCGAGCGGGAAAACCAGTTCCGTGACCTCGCATTTCGTGATACCTATGGTCCTCATTAGCCCTGATAATCCGGATCGATTACATGCAATTGAAGCTTACGTCGACAGCGGTGCCATCGGCAATTATGTGGATCATGAAATGGTTTTGAGGATGAATCTAACTCTTTGTCCCAAGGCTGTAAAGGACGTCATTACTACGGTGGATGGTACGGAGATAGCCTCCGGGCCAGTAACGCATACCACTCAAGAGGTGACGCTAGTAAGTCAAGATGGACACCATGAGAAGATCGTGTTCGATGTGATCAAGGCCCCTCAGTTTCAGATTATTCTAGGAATACCTTGGTTAGAGAAACACAATCCTCTGATCGATTGGCGAGCAAGAACGGTCCAGTTTCCAGAATGTGTCTCTACTTGTCACCCTCCACCTGGTGTTGCACTGGCCGCAATTTCTTCAGAGACTCCCCAGTTACCTCCCGAATACCTAGAATACCAAGATGTTTTCCGGAAGGATCAGGCTAACTCTCTACCTCCTCATAGGTCTTATGACTGCCAGATAGACCTGATACCTGGATCTACTCCTCCTTGTAGTAGAATTTATGCCCTCACCGAGCCTGAGAACCTTCACCTTCGACAATACCTGGATCAATACCTGGCAAATGGGTTTATTCGTCCTTCCAAGTCCCCTGCTTCTTCAGCTTTGTTCTTCGTTCCAAAAAAGGAAGGAGACCTTAGAACTTGTATCGATTATCGCTCCCTGAACCAGATCACCGTTAAGAATAGATATCCGTTACCTTTGATCCCTGAACTCCTGGACCAAGTCAGAAAAGCATGCATATATACAAAGCTGGATCTTAGAGGAGCTTACCACTTGGAGCGAGTAAAAGAGGGCGATGAATGGAAGACGGCCTTCCGCACCAAGTATGGGCTATTTGAATATCAGGTCATGCCCTTCGGACTTTGCAATGCCCCGGCCGCCTTTCAATATTTTATGAACGATGTCCTCAGAGAGCTCATAGATGTATGTGTTGTTGTTTACATTGACGACATCCTCGTTTATTCTTCATCGGAATCTGAACATCGGAAACACGTGAAAATGGTCCTCGAAAGATTGCGTCAACACAAACTTTTCGCTAAGTTGGAAAAATGTGTTTTCAACGTGACTGAAGTTGAATTCTTGGGATTCATATTATCACCTGGCGGAGTGCGTATGGATTCAAAGAAGGTCGATGCAGTTTTCAAATGGCCATCACCATCCTCCGTAAAAGGTGTGCAAAGCATGTTAGGCTTCGCTAACTTTTACCGCAGGTTTATCCCCGAATTCTCTCGAATAGTCCAGCCCATCACTGCCTTGTTAAAGAAAAACAAACGTTTTGAATGGTCTACCGAGGCGGAACAAGCTTTCCAGGATTTGAAGACTAAATTTATCTCTGCACCAATCTTAAAACACCCTCGCCCCGAACTCCCCTACATCGTGGAAACTGATGCTTCAAGCCTTGCCATGGGGGCAGTTCTATCACAAAAGGACCCGGTAACCAATCAGTTGCATCCCGTGGCATTTTGGTCCCGCAAATTCTCGCCTCCTGAAATCAATTACACGATTACTGACAAGGAACTTCTGGCTATCAAGTCTGCCTTTAAGGCTTGGCGGCATTATCTGCTGGGGGCCCGACACACCGTTACTGTGATTACGGATCACCGAAACCTGCAATATTTGAAGACCGCAAAAGCCCAATCCTCTAGACAACTCCGTTGGGCATTATTCTTTGCCGAGTTTGACTTCATAATTACCTATCGACCTGGTACAAAGAACGGTAAAGCCGATGCCCTTTCTCGGATGGGAGTGGAAGAACACTTGGTCAACCCTAAACCTGTACCAATCATTCCCGAACAAAGAATTCTGGGTGTAATCGCCACAGAATCCATAGAGGAAGTTAAGGATAAAGCCAGGCAACTTGTAACTCCAGCAGACATACAGAATTGGCATCTGCAGGGAAAGGACTTTGCAGTAAAGGACAACTTATTGTATTTCCAAGAACGATTATACCTACCCAGCACAGATTTACAGAAAAAAGTAATCTCTTGTTATCACGACTCTTTAATGGAAGGTCATCCCGGTATAGCCAAGACCTCAGAAAAGATCAAGCGCTACTTCTGGTGGCCGTCTTGGAAAAAAGATATCAGAGACTTTATAATGTCCTGTGGAGTATGCGCCCAAAACAAGAGTCAAAAGGAAAGACCAGCAGGCCTCTTACGCCCTATTGACATCCCACCTCGCCCTTGGCATACGCTTTCTATGGACTTCATCACCGATCTACCTCCATGCTCCGGATACAATACGATTCTAGTAATCGTGGACTTATTCTCCAAGATGGCGCATTTCATTCCGCTCAAAGGCTTGCCAACAGCAGCTATTCTGGCCCGAGAATTTCTCGAAAACATCGTCCGACTGCACGGTTTTCCTTCGGTTCTAATTTCGGATCGAGGTAGTCAATTTATTTCTCATTTTTGGCGAAGTTGCTGTCGGTCGGCTCAAATTGATGTGAGACTATCGACCAGTCACCACCCTCAGACCGACGGACAAACCGAGAGGACCAATCAAACTCTGGAACAGTATTTACGCTGCATGCTGCAACAAACTGAAAAAACTTGGAAAGATATCCTTTGGATAGCCGAGTATGCCTACAATAACTCTGTCCATTCGGGAACTGGGAAAACCCTGTTTTTTCTTTTGTACGGCAGTCACCCTCGAACCTCGGAGTTGGATCCCCTCCAAGATCTTGAAACACCAGCAGTAGACTACCTGCATTCTACAATCACCCAAGCCTTTAAGGAAGCTGTTTCTCACCTTCAAAGGGCTAAAGAACAATACAAGAAAGGAGCAGATCAACATCGGAAGGAAGCCCCTCACTATCAAGTAGGGGATCAAGTCTGGTTATCCACCAAATATCTATCTCTAAAAGGGCCACGCACATTCAACCCAAGATACCTTGGTCCCTATTCCATCACTACCATAGTAAACCCAGTAGCGGTCAAGTTGGACTTGCCCCCGCACATGAAGATACATCCGGTCTTCCACGTCTCTCTATTAAAACCCGTGCAACCTCAAACCCGACTAACCAAATCTCCAAAACCTATCCTAGTGGATGGAGAACTCGAGTTTGAAGTCAAAAGCATTCTGGACTCCAAGATCTCCAAATCTAAACTATTCTACCTAATTGACTGGAAAGGCTACGGCCCCCAAGAGAGATCCTGGGAACCTGCTGAATATGTCCACGCTCCTCGCCTAATCAAAAGATTTCACCGAACATTTCCTGACAAGCCAAAACCCCCAGAGAAGCCCGGTTTGGGAGGGGCCTTGAGGGGGGGTACTGTCATGGTCTCTGCTTCCAAAAGGTCAGGGTTTTCCCAACTCCCTTGGAAGCAGATCCATAACCCAGGTTCTGAGTGCCAACCAGTCCCAATTGGGACCTTTTGGACCCAGTCCTGGCGCCAGTGGCACCAGGCTCATAAATATGCCCAGTCCCAGCACTGGAAGCGCCGGGCTCATAATGCTTGGGTGGACTTACCTTCAGCAGACCATGCTGCTTACTTGCCTGCCAGTTGAGCCTCTGATCCTCTTCTGTTTGGAACTACTTTTCCTGTTGGGTGGGGCTGGAGCCACTCCCTAGATTCAGAACACTGGAACTCTTCTGGAAGGCAGGAACTCTTTTCTTACCAGGAACTCTTTTCTTACTTAGGCGTGGCTGTGGAAGGAGACACCTAAGCACTACAGGAGGCTATTTAAACCACACCCGGTGGATGAATCTTGCTTTGCGTTATTCTGCAACCTCTGCAGCAGAACGCTCATCGTGTCTTCTGCATCCGGTCCTGGGCCTAAGGAAAAAGGCTTACCATCCTGAATCCAGTCTTCAGCAACACCTATAAAGACAAGAAAGAACAGGTTAGCATTCCGGCATCTGAAAGGCAAAGGCTTACCATCCTGAATCCAGTCTTCAGCAACACCTATAAAGACAAGAAAGAACAAGTTAGCATTCCGGCATCTGAAAGGCAAAGGCTTACCTACTCTTCGTGCGCTCCGGAGGTCTTCACACTGCATTCCGGAATCTGAAAGGCAAAAGTTTACCAACTCTTCGCACGCTCCGGAGGCCTTCGGCGCTGCATCCCGCATCTGAAAGACAAAACAAGGTGCGTTTAAAGACATTGGGGAACTTTAATACTCACGTGCCATTACTCCTTTCCACATCTAATCCAGTGGGTATTCCGGCACCCTGCAGCCGCTCCGAACTCATACCTGCAAAATAAAAAGACAGTTAGAGCGCATAGTGAAGCAGGCAACAAGCGCTTACTTACGTGCTTCCAGGCGCTTCTATTCATCACACGGGCTCCATCTTCAACTCACTTCAGCCCGTCATCCGCCATCGCCGGAACCCTGCAAAACAAGAGACATCATTACTAAAGACTTTAAAGACATTTGAATGACTCGAAACTTACCGTTCGTGCAGTAAACAACGGACAGCAGTCCTCTGAAGTCAAGAGGCCTGCGCTACCTATCCAGTGAAGAAACTGGTTACAGCACCCTGCCCCGAGGCAGATGGAGAGCTCGCCATTCACTTACCTAAGGTGAGAGCGTTAACCTTTGGGGGTCTACAGGAGAGGAGAAGAGGAAAGAGATAGGGACACCCCAATAACCCCAGTTCATTAACCCCATATTTTCTATCTGCAGACATCTTACTCTACACGTCAGGCATACAGTGCACAGAGGTCCAGCCCAAAGAGCCAACCGGGTGCTACACATCACCTTTGAAGATACGGTAGTCGCCCAGTCAAGACCGGCGCCTCTGCGAGAATCAGGTGAGCGTTACAACTATCCCTAGTGTGACGTCCACTGTACCCAAGATCCCTCACGCGTCTAGGATCCTCAGATTGTTTTTTTTCCGCCATACTGGTCGGAAGCATTTTGCAGAGTCCCCTGGCCTTAGCCATACTTTTGCTAAAATATTGATTTATTGACATCCTTCCCCATCCCAACGTCGAACTTCGACACTCGACGCCGGCTGGAGAAGAAATCGACCGTCGGCTGCTGCACGACGGATTTGGGCCTCGGAAGGCCTCTGGCCTCAGCCCTGCAAGTAGGGAGAGTGGGGGGTTGGACATACACTACACTCTTGGTATATAGGTACACTTTATACATTTCCTACACTTAACAGCCCGCTGCCTCAAGGTGCGTATGGAGGGTACCCCTTTTCAATTCTGCCCCAAGTGCAATCGCAAATACCCTTGGGTCGACAGGCACGCCACGTGCAATCTCTGCTTGCCGAGGGACCACCCCGAAGCGAACTGCAGAGCGTGTAGTAGGTTTAAACCTAAGACACTTAAGGACCGTTCGACGAAGCGGTGGGCCCACCACGCCAGGCAGGCGGCCATGGCAGCGGAGGGTGCCTTCGGCGATGGCAGCGACGCCGTGCTTTCGGACGGTGAGGGCATTACGGCGTCGAAAGACAGCCGAGCGCAGGTCCCCGACCTCAGAAGGTCGTCCGACAGGGCGGCTATGGGGAAGACCCCCGGCGACACAGGCGCTTCACACACCACCCACACTAAACACACGAAGTCCAACCGAGACTCGACGACATCAAGTTCTCGGAAAGAGGCACAAACAGAACGGTCCGAATCGGTGTCCTCTGGGCGTTCGAGATCGCCGCATGACTTCAGGCAATCATCCACTCTTGCCAAGAGTGCCTCGCTCCCTAGGCTAACGGAAGTTCGATCGTCGGAAGACAAAGACGACTTCCACCCCCAGGCCGCACTCCAGGAGTCGGAGCCCGCAGACAAGATCAGCACGGCCCCACGTTCGAAGGCGTCGAAAACCTCCGGAGTCACATAGGGACAGGGAAAACACTTTTCCACTCACGGGGGAGGGGGGAAAACAGCAGAAGAAGCAGCCTCTGCACTCTTCCACACCTGTAAAACACTCCACTACTCCTAAACAGGCAGACAAGACCAGGTCTGCTGATATTTCAAAGGCCAAATCTACTCAAGATAAAACTCCAAAACTTTCTGAGAGAGTCATACCCAGTTCCAAAAAATGGTCCAGTGTCATGTCATAGATAGGGTCATGTCAAGGATGTCTTCCTTGGCAGACTTTTACGATAAAAATCCAGACCATTTCCTTTCATATGATCCACAAGGGGCTACACCCTCAGGCTCTAATGATCCTATCCCCCCGAGTAAGAAGCCCCGGTTTGAGACACCGATGAGGTCTACAGACCCCTTCGAGGTACAACCATACTCACGACCATACTCACCATATCAAGGAGAGACTTCCTTTGGTGAGGACCAAGATTTTGGCATGGTAGGAGAGAAAACCGGGACGGGCTACTATGGGGACGATGAGGACCAAGAAGAGGAGAAGGAAGACCCCGAAACCTACAGAGTAGATTCCCCGGTAGAAAAGGAAGCCCCGGTTACCGACTCCCCTGTCGATAACCAACCCCTCCTGAACGAGGTTCTCGCACGTGCAGCAGAACATTTCCATATTGACACCCACGGTGTCCAGGAGGAGAGGGACTTCCCCGAGGAGTTAGTAGGAGAAAGGAGGCCTGTTGCCCAGACCATCCCTATCCTCAAGTCTATTCAGCGAAGAATAGACCCGTCCCTGGTGAACCCAAACCTCACCAGAGAAGTCAATCCCAGAGTTGAAAAACTTTTCAGGGCAGCCCAGTCTGACCCTCTCTATATAAGAGGACACCTGAAGCCAGACTCCCTAGTTGTCACTAACACTCGTAAGAGGGCTGGAACACCCTTGTCATCGTCCGAAGCTCCTCCAGACAAGGAGAGCAAAAAACTATATGGTTTTGGCAGGAAAGTAGCCTCAACGTCCGCCTATCAGGCAAGGATTGCAAACTCCACCACCCTGTTGGCCAGCTACAACTGCCATCAGTGGGAAGAAGTCGCTGCACTCATAGCCTCTGCTCCCAAACCCTTAAAGGGCCAGTTAGCTCGGATTTCCGCAGAGGGTAGAGCCGTGTCCGGTTGCATTTTGAAAGCAACCTTTGACGCTGCAGACAACGCAGGCAGATTGATAGCAGAAGGCACTGTTATCAAGAGACATGCGTGGTTACGGCAGTCTGGTTTTAAGGCAGAAACCCAGGCATCATTGTTGGACAAACCGGTGGAAGCCGATCTGTTGTTTTTGTAAGGCGGTCGAGGACGCACTGAAGAATGCCAAGGACGAATACGAGACACTCAAGTCCCTTGGCCAGTTAACCAATAAACCCCCTAACCAGAGAGGGAATAGTAATTTTCGTCGCCCACGCGGCCAAAATTCCCAGAGAGGATCTAACTATTCCCAGGGGCAGGGTACACAGTGGAACAACAGCCAACAGTCTACCCAGGGTTACGGCAGGGGTAATAGGAGAGGATGTGGTAAAGGCAGAGGCAGCCCCAGCAAAGGAGGCGGCACGCCTCCACCAAAGCAGTGACGCTCAGTTCAGGGTCCCTTCTCACGCAACCCCAGTAGGGGGACCCATTTCCAACTTCACCCAGGCTTGGGAAGGGATCACATCAGACAGATGGGTGCTGTCAACTGTATCCACGGGGTACTGTATAGAACTACTGCAGCGTCCCCATAACCATCCTCCACGACAAAGAGTACACTCTTTAGAACATCAGAAGATTCTCCTCGAGGAGATCGCCATTCTGCTAGAAAAGGACGCGATAGAACTCGTCCCGGGACACCAGGTAAACAAAGGTATTTATTCTACTTACTTCCTTGTGCCAAAAAAAAGATTTGACAATGCGCCCAGTATTGGACTTACGGCCTGCCAACAAGTATGTCAAGCCCCAAAAGTTTTGTATGACTACGCTACAAGAGGTAATCCCCCTCCTAAAAAAGGGGGATTACATGGCAACCTTGGATATGAAAGATGCCTATTTTCATATTTCCATGTTCCCAGCGCACAGAAGGTACTTGCGCTTCAAGGTGGACAGTCGGCACTACCAATTCAAGGTACTGCCCTTCGGGATAGCTTTGGCACCAAGGGTATTCACCAAGGTACTGGTGGTGGCGGCTGCACACCTACGCAGGGGGGTAATCCCGGTGTACCCTTATTTGGACGACTGGCTCATAATGGGGGAAACCCCAGTAATTTGCAGGACAAACATTCAAAAGACTATCGACCTCCTCCACGAATTAGGCTTCTCAATCAACGAGAAAAAGTCAAGCCTGGTGCCAAGCACCTCCAAACAGTTCCTAGGAGCAATCCTAGATACTCAAAAGGGGTTGACCTTTCCTTCAGAGGAAAGAATTCGGAATATACTACTGCAAATTCCGCAATATCAGTCCGGTCACCAAATAACGGTACGCAAAGCAATGCGTTTACTGGGCATGATGGCGTCATGTATTTACCTGGTCCCCCACGCGCGCCTGCGCATGCGTCCCATACAGGAATGGTTGGCGAAACAGTGGTCTCAGGCAAATGGTCAGTGGGACGATCTAGTGGTCGTTTCGCCAACACTAGTACAAAGCCTTCACTGGTGGACAAGAGAGAATCTTGCACAGGGAAAACCCCTTTACGATCCCGAAGTACAGGCAGTAGTCACTACCGATGCATGTCTGACGGGGTGGGGAGCTCACCATCTCCACCACACAGCTCAGGGTCTCTGGTCTCCCTCAGTGTCCAAGAACCACATCAACCTGCTAGAGCTTCTGGCAGTATTCAGAGCGCTTCAAGCGTTGGAGCCCCACCTACTAAACCTGTCAGTGCAAATCCGGACGGACAGCACAACAGCCATGTTCTACCTGAACAAGCAAGGAGGGACTTGTTCGCCAAATCTGTCCAAGCTTGCCCAGAAAATCTGGATATGGGCACTCAGACGGAACATCTTCCTGTCATCACAACATGTTCCAGGGGAGCTCAATTCCCTATCGGATGCTCTGAGCAGAGACTCCCTCCCAGAGGAACACGAATGGGTTCTACACAGAGAGGTCGTAGAAAATATCTTCTCTCAGTGGGGTTTCCCCACTATAGACTTATTCGCCACAAGCGAAAACAGACAATGCCCAGGATTTGCATCCAGGTTCCCCCAACCAGACTCCCAGGGGAACGCCCTGTGGATGAACTGGTCAGGGATGTTTGCGTACGCTTTTCCACCAACTCCTCTCATCAGGAAGGTGGTGAACAAGATGAACAGAGAGTCGATGACGTTCGTCCTAGTTGCTCCCATGTGGGCAAGACAACCGTGGTTCCCACACCTACGCAGGATGGCAGTGTGCGAGCCCATCAAACTTCCAGCCTGGTACAACCTACTGTCCCAGCACCAAGGTCAAACAGTGCATCAGCAACCCAACTCAGTGAACCTGGCAGCATGGCTCCTGAGGTCATAGAGTTTGGACATCTCAATTTACCACAGAGGTGTATGGACATACTAAAGGAATCTAGGAAACCAAACACAAGGCACTGTTACTTTGACAAGTGGAAGAGATTCGTTATCTGGTGCCAGAGTAGACAAATCAACCCAGTTGATTGCACTCCTTCCACTATTATTACATACATGCTCCACCTGCTAGACACAGGATTGGTTTTTAACTCACTGAAAGTACACCTGGCAGCCCTGTCGGCATACACCACTTCCCATAACAAGGTCTCGTGGTGGAAAGTACCAGTAGTTAAAGCCTTCATGGAAGGAGTAAAGAGACTTCACCCTCCTATTTCGAACCCACCACCAGGGTGGGACCTTAATGTGGTGCTATCTAAGCTCATGGAACCCCCTTTTGAGCCCATGCATAAAAGCAGTCTCAAACACCTGACTTATAAAACGGCCTTCTTAGTAGCTATTACTTCTAAAAGAAGGGTCAGTGAAATTCAGGCTCTGTCAGTGCAGGATCCCTTCTTTACTGTCCATAAAGACAAACTGGTTTTACGCACACACCCTAGGTTCTCACCTAAGTTTATATCTAAATTCCACGTAAACCAGTCCATCGAGCTTCCGGCTTTCTTCCAGGACCCTCAAAGCTCGGCTGAGGTGAAACTACACACCCTAGATGTGCGTAGGGCGGTCCTCTACTATGTAAATAAAACCAGACCGCTAAGGAAAACAGATCAACTGTTTGTCTCCGTAGCTACAGGCAGAGTGGGGGATCGCGTCTCTAAAGGTGCCATCTCGAAGTGGATTATTAACTGTATCCAGCTGTGTTACTCACTCTCTGAAAGAACTCTGCCTTTCACGCCAAGAGCCCACTCTACTAGAGGCATTGGGGCCACTCTGGCTTTCATTGCAAATGTACCCCTTGACACCATTTGCAAAGCAGCTACTTGGAGCTCTATTCACACTTTTACTCAGCATTACTGCATTGACACCCATTCCAAGACAGATACACAAGTGGGACAAGCGGTTCTAAGACACTTATTTGCTCATGACCCTTCTCACATCCCACCTCCTTCTTCAGATACTGCTCGCTAATCTATGCACAGCATGTGATCTAAGCAGATTCCACAAGCCTCAGAAGGGATACATTACTCACCGTAATCGTATTTCTGATGCTTGTATCTGCTTAGATTCACATGCGACCCACCCTTCCTCCCCTCTGAGAGAAGACGCATGGTTGCTTGTAGTCTTACCTTTCCATATATCTGCTTGGATTATCTGTACTCACGCTACTCCTCATGCTACCTCATGTCAGAAAAAATACAATCTGAGGATCCTAGACGCGTGAGGGATCTTGGGTACAGTGGATGTCACACTAGGGATAGTATTACTGGCACGCCCTGTGTCGACGCCCATTTTCGAGTTTCGAAAAACAAACTGTAATACTCCGCAGCTTCGACTAGATGTCGGCCTATGCACAGCATGTGAATCTAAGCAGATACAAGCATCAGAAATACGATTACGGTGAGTAATGTATCCCATAAATATATATGAATGGTTCTGTATGGCTCAAATGCTGGCAAGAATTTCCTATTGTTTGGTGGACCCTGGTCAGCACAGCACTCCTGCTAGCATCCAGGCAACTGTGTGTACTGAAGTTTTCTGCAAGGTAGCTCCTCGCTATATCTACCTCTCTGTCATTCTCATGACAGACTATGGTCTTCCGAAGGGCATTCATCCACCACAGTACTTGAAAGCCATAACAATGGTAGTGGTTGTTATACAAATATCTAATAGCATAACATGACATGTCCAGCAATCTTGTCCTCAGTCTCTGAACTGCCCTTTTGTCTAATGCCCACCACATCTTCATTCCCAGCTACTGTTCCCGCTCACGCTCCATATCCCACCCTCCAACCCTCCCTTTGATTTCAATCCCAGTTCCGTCCTCCTACCTATCCCTCTCGCCTTGGTGTCTCATGATTGCTGCCGATTCCCACATTTCTGCTCCTTTCACATGGATGCCCTTTGACCAATGCAAGGCTTCGGTGTCCTGCCTCTTGAACCCCGGCCAATCAATGCCCTTTACCCTCAGCACTGTTTCACTCAGAGAGAGCCTGAGGTTTGCATTCAGTGCCCTGAGAATGAAGCCCCAAAGAGTGGTTTATTTCTCATGGTATACTATACAAAAAACGCTACTTGTGTTTAGCCTGGATTTAGTGTTGCTTCACCCACACGTTGTATCACTGTGCACCCTGTTTCCCGTGTTGTTGTTATATATCTGTATCCCCCTATATATGTTATATATCTATACCCCCGTATATATCTGTATTCCCTCATATACCTGTATCGACTCCTGTCCCTATATATCTGTATGTCGCTATGTCCCCGCCAACCTGTTCACGTGCCCAGTCTCGGGAACCACCATATCACACCCCTACGCTTACTCTCTACTATACACCATAATTCAACAAGAACACAGCTATACCCCTGATTAATTCGGCCTAGCTGTTCACATACGAATTACGACCCCATGAACACCTCATTACCCTAATAAAACGCAGCTAGCCGAGCACATTCCGGCCTAGTTCCTCACATATGCGTCCCTCAGGCCTAACGCAGCCAGAACCCAGTCTGGGCGTCCACCCACCAGACTGCACAGATCCAACTGATATCCTCAACACCACACCTATCGCTAGGAAGCATCTACCATCCCACAATTACACCAGCTGCACACATATCCAGTGCACACACGCACCATACAACACCATCTCTCTCTACTGACCCGAACTACGCTTCCCGAGGGCGTTCAACCTACCAGCACTTTGAGGTCATACCAATGATATATAAAGCGCTATATAAATGCCAAGTAACATAACATATATAGTTCTTAGTTCACTCATGGAAAAACTACTTGAAAACCACACTGCCCTTTTCAAACCTTGGTATGCACACCTTTCTGGTAAATTCTAATGCATATCCTCTACCTATGCTATGGGATGTGTGCCTGACGCGCTGCACCCAATCTGAGTCCTATACCAATGCTTGAGTACTTGTATATTTTGTGAGGCTGGTAATCTGACTTTTGTCTCTGTGCTGGGGTAAGTGTACCATTTTCATACAGCTGCTGATCTGTGTCCTACATCTGGTTTACAGTCCTTATACCTTACTCATAGTGGGTATTGATAGAACATGTCTTGTACCGCTCCTAGAACACAACTAGCCTCATTGTGGACGGCTAACACGACACTTGATTATTATTCTGATTACGCTATGGATCAAGGTGCTCAGTGGGCTTTAAGGTGGGCAGCATAAAGGGATGTCATTTGTGGGTCTGTATGGGTCGCAGCTGCAACCCTAGCTGTCTCCCTTGCAACCCATGGCATGACCTTTGCGACCCCTATTGAAAACAAAATCTTTTTTTTAAACTTAAGCTCCATGGCTGCCTGATGCGTTGCGCCCGCCACTAGGTCTCGTGCTTTCAAGTGTTCTGTAACTTTTCAGTGGTTGCTTAGCAACCATGAAACGTTGCAGAACTCTTGAAAGCATGAGTCCGTGTTTTGATCCAGCCGTTTGAAGGCAGTTCCAAGAACAGTAGACAAACATCCTCAGGAAAGATTTAATAGAAACCAGAGGCTGTATGTAGTTCTACATACTACCAGCAGGGGTCCTCACAGCGGATTGCATTATGAATAAAGGTTGCAGATCCACTGAATAAATACAATCTGACTCTCCTTAACAAGTAAAGAAACACAAGCATCTTTCTGGTTTGTGTAGATCATATGCATATCACCGTGTCGCAGTTGCTGAGTGAAGTCACACTAGCCACACACCATCTCCATAGTCGTATAGAGCTGCACTATACCTCCATTAGAAAACAGTGATGAGGGAGTTAGCAGCAGAAAGTGGGACATTTTCCCCCATTGACTTGCATTATAGGAAAATCAATTTGTGTTGGCAGAAAGTTAAAAAATGTGGTAATATTTTAACATCATTTTGAGCAGAAAATTGTGAATCTTCAGCAAAAATCGGGAGGTTGGTCTGTGTGAGCTTCATACGTATGCTGTGCTCCATCTTACACTGAGAGGAGCTCCGCTCTAGTGTGAAGTGTCCTGGGTGTGATCTGACTGTGTGCATGCACTAAGCTGCACAACTGCATACTCACACGCCTTTGCAACGGATACACATATAATTGCTTGTGGCAGTCATAACAAGTCACCCTAATATGTAGGTTAGAACTTGCACTGGACTTCATATACATCTTTCGCTTCAGGTAATCAAAGTGGGTCAGATTGTACAATGGTTGTTGTCCAATGCCCATTTTAATGAGCACCTCCATCCATCCAGGTGAGTAGGTGGGTGTGGACTGGAGAGTGCAGTGAGAGTACAACCTGAGAGTAGATCAACCCTACCCACTTTTCAGAAGGAACGCCATCCAACACATCATCTCCAATGACCATTAGTCATCCATCTCCCCAGCTGCACCTTCCCACCTCATTTCCAGGTTCTGACACCTGATCCTGTTCCTATTCTCCTTGCTGAATTATGACATGTTATCTGTACCATTTTTGTGTAATTCACCCTGTTATTCTGTGATTCCTGTACTTTATTGTATCTTGTATAATTTGTAACATTGTAAGCTTTGCATTATCCTATTTGCTGCGCGCTGCTACCTACCTGCTACTCACGGGTCTGGAGCGCATTAGAAGTTAATTTACAAACAAACAGTGAGGGTTGGGAGGAAGTTGTATTCTCATGTGAGAGAAGAGAAGGTGGAGCAAGCAAAGCCAGAGAACAGCAGCGCTTGCAGAAGATGCTAATAATCGTATCTTTATGAGCAGCAGGTGATTAGTACATCGTGGGTGTATTGCCCTACACTCCACAGTTCAAGTAGACTGTCACACAAAGTTTGTGCAATCACACTGCGCAAAACAATCACATTTTGAATCCACGGTTGTGCGTGTTTTGATTGTAGATCAGATCAGCCTGACACGTGTTTTGAGATTGTCTCTTGTGCGGAGGCTGATATGTATAGTCAAATTACAATAAAGCATTCATTACAATTGATAAAAGTTAATCAAAGTCACAATTAACAATTGTTACATTGTGAGATGTAAAGGATCTGCTCCCAAGGCCAGTGGGGAGAATGAGTTGAGGGAGTAGAATCCTCCAGAGTCTCTAGCACACACGCACTCACACCCCCACACAGGCATATTTGCAGCATCCGCAGACTCGTTCTAGGGCCTGGGACTGGGAGCAGGATGGCCGTAGCACACCAACACCAAGCAGGAGCAGCTTGTTTTGCCTTGTCTGGATTACGGAACCTCAAGGTGACCGTAACTGCAGGCAAGCCAAGGTGAGTGCAAATGAAAAAAGTGACCGTAACTGCAGGCAAGCCAAGGTGAGTGCAAATGAATGAAAAAAGTGACCGTAACTGCAGGCAAGCCAAGGCGAGTGCAAATGAAAAAAGTGACCGTAACTGCAGGCAAGCCAAGGTCAGTGCAAATGAATGAAAAAAAGTGACTGTAACTGCATGCAATCCAAGGCGAGTGCAAATGAAAACAAATGAAAAAAAGTGACCGTAACTGCAGGCAAGCCAAGGTGAGTACAAATGAAAACAAATGAAAAAAAAGTGACCGTAACTGCAGGCAAGCCAAGGTGAGTACAAATGAAAACAAATGAAAAAAAAGTGACCGTAACTGCAGGCAAGCCAATGTGAGTACAAATGAAAAAAGTGACCATAACTGCAGGCAAGCCAAGGTGAGTACAAATGAAAACAAATGAAAAAAAGTGACCGTAACTGCAGGCAAGCCAAGGTGAGTACAAATGAAAAAAAGTGACCGTAACTGCAGGCAAGCCAAGGTGAGTGCAAATGAAAAAAAGTGACCGTAACTGCATGCAAGCCAAGGCGAGTGCAAATGAAAAAAGTGACCGTAACTGCAGGCAAGCCAAGCTCAGTGCAAATGAAAACAAATGAAAAAAGTGACCATAACTGCAGGCAAGCCAAGGCGAGTGCAAATGAAAACAAATGAAAGAAGTGACCGTAACTGCAGGCAAGCCAAGGTGAGTGCAAATGAAAAAAGGTGACCGTAACTGCAGGCAAGCCAAGGCGCGTGCAAATGAAAACAAATGAAAGAAGTGACCGTAACTGCAGGCAAGCCAAGGTGAGTGCAAATGAATGAAAAAAGTGACCGTAACTGCAGGCAAGCCAAGGCGAGTGCAAATGAAAAAAAGTGACCGTAACTGCAGGCAAGCCAAGGTCAGTGCAAATGAATGAAAAAAAGTGACCGTAACTGCAGGCAAGCCACGGCGAGTGCAAATGAAAACAAAAGAAAAAAAGTGACCGTAACTGCAGGCAAGCCACGGTGAGTACAAATGAAAACAAATTAAAAAAAAGTGACCGTAAATGCAGGCAAGCCAAGGTGTGTACAAATGAAAACAAATGAAAAAAAAGTGACCGTAACTGCAGGCAAGCCTAGGTGAGTGCAAATTAAAAAAGTGACCGTAACTGCAGGCAAGCCAAGGCGAGTGCAAATTAAAAAAGTGACCATAACTGCATGCAAGCCAAGGCGAGTGCAAATGAAAAAAGTGACCGTAAGTGCAGGCAAGCCAAGGTAAGTACAAATGAAAACAAATGAAAAAAAAGTGACCGTAACTGCAGGCAAGCCAATGTGAGTACAAATGAAAAAAGTGACCATAACTGCAGGCAAGCCAAGGTGAGTACAAATGAAAACAAATGAAAAAAAAGTGACTGTAACTGCAGGCAAGCCAAGGTGAGTGCAAATGAAAAAAAGTGACCGTAACTGCATGCAAGCCAAGGCGAGTGCAAATGAAAAAAGTGACCGTAACTGCAGGCAAGCCAAGCTCAGTGCAAATGAAAACAAATGAAAAAAGTGACCATAACTGCAGGCAAGCCAAGGCGAGTGCAAATGAAAACAAATGAAAGAAGTGACCGTAACTGCAGGCAAGCCAAGGTGAGTGCAAATGAAAAAAGGTGACCGTAACTGCAGGCAAGCCAAGGCGCGTGCAAATGAAAACAAATGAAAGAAGTGACCGTAACTGCAGGCAAGCCAAGGTGAGTGCAAATGAATGAAAAAAGTGACCGTAACTGCAGGCAAGCCAAGGCAAGTGCAAATGAAAAAAAGTGACCGTAACTGCAGGCAAGCCAAGGTCAGTGCAAATGAATGAAAAAAAGTGACCGTAACTGCAGGCAAGCCACGGCGAGTGCAAATGAAAACAAAAGAAAAAAAGTGACCGTAACTGCAGGCAAGCCACGGTGAGTACAAATGAAAACAAATTAAAAAAAAGTGACCGTAAATGCAGGCAAGCCAAGGTGTGTACAAATGAAAACAAATGAAAAAAAAGTGACCGTAACTGCAGGCAAGCCTAGGTGAGTGCAAATTAAAAAAGTGACCGTAACTGCAGGCAAGCCAAGGCGAGTGCAAATTAAAAAAGTGACCATAACTGCATGCAAGCCAAGGCGAGTGCAAATGAAAAAAGTGACCGTAAGTGCAGGCAAGCCAAGGTGAGTACAAATGAAAAAAGGTGACCGTAACTGCGGGCAAGCCAAGGTGAGTACAAATGAAAAAAAATGAAAAAAAAGTGACCATAACTGCAGGCAAGCCAAGGTGAGTACAAATGAAAAAGTGACTGTGAGTGCAGGCAAGCCAAGGTGAGTGCAAATGAAAAAAAGTGACTGTAACTGCATGCGCAAGCCAAGGCGAGTGCAAATGAAAAAAGTGACCGTAACTGCAGGCAAGCCAGGGTCAGTGCAAATGAAAACAAATGAAAAAAGTGACCGTAACTGCAGGCAAGCCAAGGCGAGTGCAAATGAAAACAAATGAAAGAAGTGACCGTAACTGCAGGCAAGCCAAGGTGAGTGCAAATGAAAACAAATGAAAAAAGTGACCATAACTGCAGGCAAGCCAAGGTGAGTGCAAATGAAAACAAATGAAAAAAGTGACCGTAACTGCAGGCAAACCTAGGTGAGTGCAAATTAAAAAAGTGACCGTAACTGCAGGCAAGCCAAGGCGAGTGCAAATTAAAAAAGTGACCATAACTGCAGGCAAGCCAAGGCGAGTGCAAATGAAAACAAATGAAAGAAGTGACCGTAACTGCAGGCAAGCCAAGATGAGTGCAAATGAAAACAAATGAAAAAAAGTGACCGTAACTGCAGGCAAGCCAAGGTGAGTACAAATGAAAACAAATGAAAAAAAAGTGACCATAACTGCAGGCAAGCCAAGGTGAGTACAAATGAAAACAAATGAAAAAAAAGTGACCGTAACTGCAGGCAAGCCAAGGTGAGTACAAATGAAAAAAGTGACCATAACTGCAGGCAAGCCAAGGTGAGTACAAATGAAAACAAATGAAAAAAAAGTGACCGTAACTGCAGGCAAGCCAAGGTGAGTACAAATGAAAAAAAGTGACCGTAACTGCAGGCAAGCCAAGGTGAGTGCAAATGAAAAAAAGTGACAGTAACTGCATGCAAGCCAAGGCGAGTGCAAATGAAAAAAGTGACCGTAACTGCAGGCAAGCCAAGGCGAGTGCAAATGAAAACAAATGAAAGAAATGACCGTAACTGCAGGCAAGCCTAGGTGAGTGCAAATTAAAAAAGTGACCGTAACTGCAGGCAAGCCAAGGCGAGTGCAAATTAAAAAAGTGACCATAACTGCAGGCAAGCCAAGGTCAGTGCAAATGAAAACAAATGAAAGAAGTGACCGTAACTGCAGGCAAGCCAAGATGAGTGCAAATGAAAACAAATGAAAAAAGTGACCGGAACTGCAGGCAAGCCAAGGTGAGTACAAATGAAAAAAGTGACTGTAACTGCAGGCAAGCCAAGGTGAGTACAAATGAAAACAAATGAAAAAAAAGTGACGGTAACTGCAGGCAAGCCAAGGTGAGTACAAATGAAAACAAATGAAAAAAAAGTGACCGTAACTGCAGGCAAGCCAAGGTGAGTACAAATGAAAAAAAAGTGACCGTAACTGCATGCAGGCAAGCCAAGGCGAGTGCAAATGAAAAAAGTGACCGTAACTGCAGGCAAGCCAAGGTCAGTGCAAATGAAAACAAATGAAAAAAGTGACCGTTACTGCAGGCAAGCCAAGGCGAGTGCAAATGAAAACAAATGAAAAAAGTGACCGTAACTGGAGGCAAGCCAAGGTGAGTGCAAATGAAAACAAATGAAAAAAGTGACCGTAACTGCAGGCAAGCCAAGGTGAGTGCAAATGAAAAAAGGTGACCGTAACTGCAGGCAAGCCAAGGCGCGTGCAAATGAAAACAAATGAAAGAAGTGACCGTAACTGGAGGCAAGCCAAGGTGAGTGCAAATGAAAACAAATGAAAAAAGTGACCGTAACTGCAGGCAAGCCAAGGTGAGTGCAAATTAAAAAAGTGACCGTAACTGCAGGCAAGCCAAGGCGAGGGCAAATGAAAAAAATGTGTGTCTGTATGGCATATATTGCATTGCAGTTCTCAGCAGTACTACTGTGTACAATATTTGTTTGAATGCGTGTGAGCGTCGCGTTCTGTAAACGCGCAGCTAAAGCTGTGTTCTTTTATTTCACCATTTTCTCTGGGAGGTGTGCATGTCCTAGGCGGACCAGCTTCTCGTTTTTTTCTAGTCACATCACTTTATTTTACGTGAAGGTCATCGCTAGGAATGTATATTGCCAGGCTGATTGGTGGTGGCCTGCTCTGACTGTATGTTACGTTGCATTATACATCGCCGTGCTCTTTTGGGATCCCATGCCGCAGGCTGCCCAGTTTCACATGGTACCCAGGACGAGTGCACCCAGGTGTTTCTGAATGGGGAAAACATGGCCTTGTTTGGATCTAATGAGAGCAGCAATTTGGAAATGTCTGTTTATTAGCCACCTGAGTGTGCTGCTCTGGCAAACGGATGCGTTTGAATGCGGCGGGCATCATCTACCAGTGTAACGCCTGAATTCTGAGCCCTCACAGCGCCTCCCTGCACCCCTGACCCCGATACTCCATTCACCTCTCTCGTGTCCACCTGTCCCCAAAGCTGCTGTGGGCTCTTTGAAACGGTATTTACTTGTGGCATAGGCGCCTAACAACCGAACAATAAATAAATAAATAAATAAATAGGTGGCTGAGAATGTGCAAGGATATCATGACCGAGGGTGCCATTTCTGACACAATATGTCAATACAAGGTACAGTAAATGTGAAAATAAAAAGGCATACATCGTGTTCTCTAGACATTTCAGCAGTGATGGAGCCATTGTACTGCTGGGAGGGACTGAGCAACTCTGCCAATGCCTTCTCTCACATATCATTTCCCCCAAGGATCATGCAGTTAAAAGCTTTGACGTGCATAGTGGGGTATCGATGTGCATCTGCTGCAATCCAAGGTTGCCAGTTACAGGGTGGCCCAGTGTGCAATTCTGACACTATAGGGCCTGATTCACAGTCACGTTTTATAATGGCGCAATCCCATAGGAAAACGTTCTGTGAATCAGGCCCATAATGTGGGATTTGAACATACATCCACATGCCCATGTTCAAGGGGAATGTCCTACCCTCAAACTTGCCTGAGCCTTTCGCGCCACAGGAAGTATGGCATTATTCAGGAAAAGTAACTTTTAGTAGATATTTGCTTGGAGGGGGCTTAGCCTTTCCCATCAACTCTCTGAGCCACTGGTTTCCTGCAAAGGAGCTTGGCAGAAGGTCTGCTGGCTACATTATATCCACTTAGGCAGCATCAAACAGAAACACTGCAGGATAGCTCCCACTGCAATTGAGTGGCAGACTGGGGATGGTGCATGGGTGTGTCATAATACATCCCTATAACCACTATGGTTTGGGGTGCTGGTGGGACTGCCAATTCCAAGTGCATTTCAGGGCAGGTATAAACAAGTACTATTGGATCTTGGCTGCTTGGCAGCAGATTGCTGTGTGTTGTTCCAAACTGTGGAAATGGTGTTGCTTCATATGGGCCAGTAGAAAATGTTGCAGTCTTCCAACGGAACATAGTGTCACAGTCCATGTGGCAAGATGAACTATGACGGACATGATCCTATCTCCTCTGAAGCAGTATTTGGTTCAGCCCCACCGTAAAAACCTGACTTTGCTGCTTATGTTCTCACTATCTATATCTCCATTCGTACCCATGTAGGATGGATCATGGTGAAGGCTGTTGCTTAGCAACTGGAAAAAAGGCTTGGAATGTGGTGGCTTCCTCTACCTACATAAGTTTGAATTTAGAGCTGGTCAGAGCCGAGTTCAACCCGTTCTGCAAGGTAGGCGATTTATTATTGGCCATGGAAGGGACTGCATTTGTTCTTGTCATTCTGGACCTTGGACCAGTCTTGGCACAATTAGTCATGTTGGTTTGCTTACAGGCCTATGGCACCAGGCAAGGAACTAGGGCATCTGTTCTTAAATGGGTATCCGTATTCATGCAGGGCAGGAGCCAACCAGTAAGCATGTGTCGTTTTGCCTGTGAGCCGTTTCCCTTATAGGTCCAATAATAGTTGGCCATCTCCCAGCAGTTGCTCGATGTATTTCCAGCCTCAGGGGTATATCATTGTGGAGCATGGCTTGCAGTGCCATTGCTATGATGCTGATCTGCAGATCCTTGTCTCCTTTTTACCAAAGTCTTCAGAGAGATGGAGGCTAATTGGCTGAAGTTGAGTCCAAACAAGACAAAAATAATAATTCTAAGCTCATAAAGGTGAATTATATCACGAAATAGGCACTGTGAACTGCAACTGTGACTGCCATTTCAGGATAGTCAGGTACTGTATGTCTTTTCTGTTCTGGTGTGATCTGGGATCATTTATCTCTACCTTTGACACAAAAAATTGATAATGTTGGGATCGGAGAACCTCTTGAAATTAAGGTCGGGTTTGAGGAAGTTTTGAAGAATTGATGGTCATCTGCGCCACTAATAGGTTACGTTGAATGGTCTGATATGTCCTGCAGCCTATAACATGGTTTGTCTAGGAACCAAAACTCCAAAGGTTCCCAATGGTATAAAGTATGGGTGAACATGCAAACCTTGTTTGGTAATGGCACTGGAAATGGTTGGAACCAATAGTTTCCTGCTGATTGGTTTGGAAGGAATTTGCAACTCTTGGTTTGTGTTCCCAAGTGAGGTTTATTCGTTGATAAGATATTCGGTTGACCTGACATGGTTGCTAGGTACATGTGAGAAAGGAACCAACACGTGTTTTGACCTAAGTCTTTGTCAAGGCGGAGGGCAAGTGGTGGGTGGTCCTTGTTAAGGGTGTCTGGGCCTGAGCCTTGGAGCGGTGTCCGTTCTGATAGGCGGCTGAATTGCCAATCTGTTTCACTCTCGGGTAGAATCCCGTTGTGCGGCAGTGTATTCTCCGACTGAGCATACACTGCCGCATGACAGGATGTCAGGTCAACCGAATATCTTACCAACGAATAAACCTCACTTGTGAACACGAACCAAGAGATGTGAATTCCTTCCAAACCAACAAACAGGAAACTATTGGTTCCAACCATTCCCAGTGCCATTACCAAACAAGGTTTGTTTGTTCGCCTCTCTTGAAATTAAGTCAGGGGGTATTTTCGGGTGACATCCTGAAGGTGATTCCTCTCACCCAGATGTGCGTCATGATCATTTTTGAGCATTCACTGCGTGTGCTTGTTCGAATGGCCACCAGTGTCAGGAAGGAGATTTTGTAACTGAAAACTCTTTGTAGGTCCCTTCCTAATCTTGATATCTCCATCTCTGGGATCACTTATCCCCACCCGTGTATTGACAGGCTTTAAGAACATGATCTGTACATTAGTGCCTTCAACTAGCGCACAAGACCGCAGCTTAGATTCCTTGACAAGCCCCCCACTTTGTGTGCACAGCCCTAATTCTTTGTAAGCTGTAATAGTTAACTGCAGTTTTGCGTATCAGATCCAAATAAGCCATTATTAGGTTTAAAACTCTACACACTACTGAGCCTCCTTATCTGCAGACTTCACTAGTGCACCAGCAAGCCTACTAGGCACAGTATAATATTCATAATTCTGGGAAGACAAGGATGACTCTGAGGGGTCTTCTTGAGGTAAGTCCCTTTATTGTAGGCTTCTAGGTACACGTGTTGACAAGTCTGGTAAGAGCACAGATACTGGGCATCCTCAAACAGCATAGATACTTAGCAAAACACACACACTCCACGCTGCTGTCACTCACTCCAGGTTCCATTCAACAGGCATCAAGCATGACAGGGTACAACACCACTCCCCCCTTTAAATTGTCAAAGAAGAATGCACAATTCAGCACCACTTCTCTCTTTTGAATGACCACAGAGGAGCGCTGCAAGAGAGATGCAAACGGGAAGAGAGCGGCAGGAAATACGATGTCAGGAAGGAGGAAGGGAAGTGGAGCGTGCGACAACCATTCCTCATGACCCACAATGACGAAGGCATGGAAAAGGAAGAAGAGAAGAAACACACCTTAAGGTGCACACAAGGGTAAGTGTCCTCATGACTTCAGAGGAGAGAAAAGCAACAATGGAGGAGGGCATATGCGGTGGGAGGCGGGCACACTTAGCAGGTGCAAAAGGCTCTGCCAGACATGTGGCATCCAGAAGGATTATGATATGGTATGATAGTTTATTTATATAGTGCCTATACACAATGTGTTTCAAAGCGCTACAAGGCAAGGGAGGGAACAAGGGAAAATACAATCACATTCTTACAGGCCATGAACAGTAAGGATGTGAAATTAACTATCATACTCGGTCTGACGACATTTCAGATAGTGCAAGAGCTAAGACAAGAATAAGGAAGGGAGGGGGAGAGTGGGAAGGAAATAGAAACGGGCGACTACTGTACTAGGCCTGACGACATTTCTGGTAGTGGAGGAGAAAACAAAAGGTGAGGGAGAGGGGTGCAGAAAGCGAGGGGAGTAACAAAACAAGCGACTATCGTACTAAGCATGATGACATTTCAGATAATGCTGGAGTGGGGGTTGAGGAAAAAAACAAGATGAGGGGGGAGGAGGCAGACGAGGTTGCTATCATACTAGGTCCAGGGACAATTTTGATAGAGCAAGTGCATAGAAGAAAGTAAGGGGAAGAGAGGGAGGAGGAGGGAACAGAGAGTAAGCTGTCAAAAAGAGTGGAGAAGCAAGAGGGGAGAGCGAATACAATTACAGAAGGCCACCATGAGTACAAGATGCAAAGGAAGTCCAGCATGAGAGTTGAGAAAGGGTGACGCAACGTGAATCAATGAAGTCCATGAAAGTCAAATCCAGCATTGGCCACAAGATGGTGATGGTGAAACCAGAATGTATCAGGACAGACTCCTGCAGAAGTAGGCTGGAGGGGGGAGGGCAGCAGGGTAGAAGAATCAAGCAAATCAGGCAACACCTGTGTGCGAGAAGGGGGGCACAAGGGAACATCACGGGGGGGGCCAGAGAGGGTGGGGATGGCCTGTGGGGACAGAGTCAGGAATGCAACGCAGAACACTACGAACATGTTGCCCCAAAAATGTCCGAGGCAGGGGGATTGACTTACAACATGTAGCCAAGGGATTTCTCATGTTCCTTCTTAAAGCAAACAAAATGACCACACAGTGTCAATGCCACAAGAGAGAAATTGACAATGTCGTTGCATGCAAGAAATTGCCTAATAATAGTCGATGTCTGTGTCAGTGCAGTTAGCAAAGAAACACGTCAATTGAGAAAGGACAGGAGATCCATGCGAAAATGGATCATTGGTAAAATGATTCTATTATTCAGAAAAGAAGCAAGTGAATCAGGTCGGCGGGTAATGCCTGAGACCTACTGGACTGGAAGGCAGTAGGATCCGCAGTTCCAGGCACTACTGTCATTGCCAGTAATCGTGTGTTGGCGGAAATGTCATCAAGAATGCGACAGCACTGCTGGGCTGGCCAAGCCCCCGATGCAGGAACAGCAAACGTGTGCATGCATGTGTATGTGCGTAGGAACACAGTGCGAACATGGGCTCCAGTAGCATACATGCAATGTGGGCATGATTTAAAATGTGCATAGCAACGCTGTAGAAGTATTCATATATGGATGACTAATTAAGTGTACACATTAGGAGATCGCTCATGGAATAAACATGTTGCATGCAGGTAAACAGCAAAAGGCGTTAGCAAGTTGCAAAAATGCGCGTGCTTGCATGAATGTACTTGCATAACTGCGTTGGTGCTGCAAAAATGCGTGCAATGAAGTGCGAGAGTATGCGTCATAATGACTGACTGAAAATGTGCACACAATTGAATGACTGCATTTGTGCACAAGTCTTCACATAATGAACCATTAAGAATTGCAAGGGTTGCTGATAAAAGCAGTCAAGGAATGGCAAACATGTCACAGCTGTTGTGGTTCCATTATGTAATGTGTCAACAAGGGCTCCAGTTCACGGAACAAAAGTTCTGCTCATCACTTAAGCAGGGCTCAAGTCGAGTCCCCCACTTTTTTCAGAGGGCACCTTGATATGCTAATTTCCGATGACGCCACTAAAAATTGGTATGTTAATAAGTCCCCCCTCTTGTTTGTTTTGGACTTGGCCCATGCACTTAAGGAAAAGGGCAGCTCTGAGCAAAACAGAGTTAACAAGTGCAACCCGTGCTGCAGTTCAAGCCCACAGAGAAGATGCTTGAAGAAGTGGAAATGTTCTTGTTCAACAGAAAACATCAGTTGCATTCACACTTTGTTCTTTGGAATTCCGCTTACATTTCGGAAAAGTAGATGAAATGACAATTGTCTTTGACAGCATTCTTTGCTGTGGGAGAATATCCAGGAGGCATGACATTGCATTGGAAGTAGCTCGGGGCTCAGAGTAAAGGTCCAGTGGACGTAGGCGTGCGTATTCACGCTTCACGCATACGTGAGCCTGGCTGATAGATCCGTGTTAGAAAAAAGGATACTCTGCAATTTGAATGAATGCATGGACATCCTGAACAGTTAAACCCAATCCGTGGCTTGTGCCATAGGAAGCCATCGCATTTAATGTGTCTTGAGGCTCAGGAAGTGCTGTGAGTGGCAGTAATCTCTGTGCAGGGGACTTTTTAGGGGTAGCACTCACCAGTCGATGTGGTGTCCGGAGGTACTGACTAAAACAGATGATCTTTGCCATCAGGAAGAGGTATTGATTGCACAGAGCTACAACCATACACTTCAACCTCTTCTATGCTCTACCACGACTCTTATTAACTGTCCTGGCACTCTTGTGTGACACTGCGTGAGCCATTCTAGAAGGCCACGTGAATGCAGCGCCACTTATCCTTTTCTAACCTTGAAACAATTGAACAATTGAGCTCACACTAGTTTACATAACTGAACATGTGAATATATAACTCACTAGTCTAGAAATGAGTACATTAACATAACCCAACATCATTTAAATTACTATATTTAACTATGCAAAACTACTATTTTACTGCACATGGATGACTTCTCAGTGACCCGGTCCAAGCCTATCCCACAGTATTCGTTGTTACATTAGGAAGGGTGCAATATATCAAGCACTGCATAGTACCCAACGAAAGCACCAGGAGTACAAAGTTCCAATAAGATTGCAAGAACAACTGAAGAAGCAGCTCAAGGAAATGTTGGAGGCAGGCATTATAAAAGGAGTGAAAGGCACAGAATGGTTAGCGCCTATCGTTCTAGCTCACAAAGCAGAGATATACGAATGTGTGTGGATCTTCGAAGTATGAGTATAAAAGTGAATGTGCACCCATTCCCAAACATATCAGAGATGGTGAGCAGAATCACAGGAGCAAGGTTTTTTTCCACATTATTTATATGCGATCAGTATATTATCAGGTCCAACTCACAGAATATTTGAGAGAACCAACCTCCTTAATCACTGTGTTTGGATCATTTCAATTTCTCAGCCTTGTCTCCATAGCTGCCAATTTCAATGACTCATGGACACATTTTTGACCAGAAATATAATATACTCATAGAAAAAGTACCAGGAAGTAGGACTCTCCACTTCTGAAGTGGAAAATACTCCAATTTATTCCAATTTATTCCAATCCCATCTGGAACTAATGGTGTCTTCTGGATTAAGGTGATATGGTTGTTAATCAACAGAATTCCCTACTTTTTCTGTCTGATCTATAAAGTCAGATTGCTAGAAATGTCTATGCTGCAGCTGGATCGAGTAGAAACCATTTAAACATTTAAAAAATGTCAAATGTATTTTTTTGGTCATTGTGGACAGGTATAGCTAATTTTCCATGACAGTCCTTTTTTGGTGTGTGTGTCCAGGGAAAGGTTCAGAGTTTTATCTTAGTCTTTAATTATGAGCAGTGACACTTAGGTGAGTCTGACATTGTGGTTTCATATAATATAGAATATGAAAATGACCTCAACAACAAAGGATAGATTAAGCATATTGCCTCTGTTTGCTTTTCTCGTGTTCGGAAGTCTATCTGGTGGGAACAAGCTGTCTGCTTCAAGACCCTCTACCTCTGCCACACTTCCCACCTTACACTCTTAATGTATGCACCCCTGCTGCTGACATAACCCTTTTTCCGCCCCTTTACCCTGCTTCACTGTGTGCATAGGTGCCAAAGAGGACACTATGGGCAGTAAGGAAGGATCCTCACCGCATGGACATTGTGAGAGAAAGGGGACTGGGAAATTAGGTGATGTATGACTTCAGCTCACAGGGATTGGTCAGTGGGCTCGTATCACAAAGGAAAAGAAGAAAGAGTTATTTCGGTGTGCGGTGCGGTGAGGAGAGGCAGGGAAATAATGAAAGAAGTAAGCTGAGAATGAAAAAAATGGGGAGATTGAAGGGCTCTATTAGCAGGAGTGGTAGCAGCAGTCTGGGTATGTAGCAGCCCCAAAAGAAAAAAGTGGGGTGAGTGTTAGAAGATGGAGGGCAGAATGAAGGGTAGCAAACTGAAAAAGGTGTAGGGCTAGAAAGGGGTGGAGAAATCAAGCCTTTCCCTAATGCTAAAGCCAGATTGCAAGGGCCCAGGGAGACGAAGAGAAGAACAAAGAGTTAAAACAGGCGACGGGCGCAGCCAGGCAAAGGTACAACGCACTGTGAGGATCAGAAGAGGAAGGATAAGGAGGGAGATGGGAATGAGGAGGGAGAAGGGAGGAAGAGATTATACATACAAAATGGACAGCACGAAATTACATAGGGTGAATGACAGAAGGAATGAAAAGAGGATGTCCCAAATGAAAAATATGAAGAAAGGGGCAGCGCGGACAGGGAGAATATAGGCACACAGCAAGGACCGGCCTTAAGGGAGTGGTGAAAAGGAAGAGAAAGAGGAAGAAACATCATGGACAAAAGAAATGGTCCAGCTAGCCAAAAGGGCTACCCAATAGATGGGCTGGGTTGGGAAAAAGATGCCATGGAAAAGATTTGGATGGAACAAGAGAAAAAAGGAGAGAGAGCAGTGAACAAGTGGAAGGTTGCAGCTGGATACAAAAGGGTTGAGAGTGCCAGGGGGATCTGCTGGAAGAAGACCTGTCCTATGAAGGGCAGGCGAGTAAGAGTACAGAAAAAGAGAGCAGTGAAAAGTACTGGGGGATGTCAGAGGACAGAGAAGATTAGTTTCAGAGGAGAGGGTGGGGAAGGAGAGAGCATGGTGGGATGCTTCAGGTAATGGAAAATAGCACGAAAGAAAAGGCCTAGAAAAGAGGGGATGTACTCACAGAAGGAAATGTACAGATGGGAAAGTAGCTGGCGAGACAGCATACACTGTGCAGGCGTGGCGGAGTCCCAGAGTGACAAGTATGCAAGCGCTAGACAAGAAAAAAGGAGGGATCAGTGAAGAAGAGGAGCAGTGGGAGAAACGTGTATGGCCATGGCACAGGAAAGGGCTAGGGAGTGGAGCAAGAAGGAGAAGAGTGATGGTAAAGGAAGAAAGGGTGGTGGAGTTCAATGGGTGGACTTTTGAAAGAAAAAAGGATGGATGGGCCACTGATAGAGAAATACTAAGTGAGAAGGTTGCACGGGCATGCAAAAGGGAGGAAACAAATGAACATACAGAGAGTGTGGAAAATAAAGGAGAAGCAGGGGGGCGGGCAGAGAGAAGGATCCGGCCAGGTCCAAAGGGGAGAAGCAAAGGGTAAATTAAGACAAAGTAACCGAAGTAGAGAAGAAAAACAAGTTTAGCAGGGCAGATGGAGAATTGTGGAGATTTGGAGAAAGAAAAGAAAGATAAGATGGTGATTAGGCTGCCTGATGTGTGGGGCACTGCCACTGGGGGCCCACCTAACGTTGGCTTTGAAAGGGAGGTTTGGGAAGGGGAAGTTCATTGAGATATTTAAGTTAATCCATGTGGAGATTAGGTATAAAGAAGGTTCTAAAGAAAAGTTATGGGAGTTGGCAAGGAGCCATCGAGAATTAGACATCTGCCTTTCTTATGCAGGGTCATGTACACTGTGAGAAGTTACCAGAGCAAGTTATTTGGCTCTGTTCAAATAAATTGATGTTATTAGAAAAGCACAAATTGATTTTGGGGGATTTTCCTGGCTACGATATGATGAAGAGTTTAGGTCATGAGGGGCAGATGATGAAGAGGAAGACTTGGGAGGGACTGATGCTGAATTGCTGCTACAGTGGGTAGCCGCCAGCAGGCCAGTGGTGGATATACACATGGCTGTTGGGTTGTCAGTGTTGTTCCTGCCTTTTCAGTCATGTCCCATCGAAAGAGGGGTGGGCCAACAGAGATGAGAGTATGGAATCGGAGGAGCATGCAGGGCATACAATAGTGGACATGTACCCAGGCAGCATGTAAATAGAAACATGTATGGACAAGATGCACTGGGCGGCATCCCCTCACCCAATGCTGGGGACAGGTTGTGGGGGAGGTATAGGGACTGGGTGAAACAGGGGATTCTTGGGAAAGGGAGCATACTCTGGCAGCATGCACAAACTGTGACAGAGTGGCTCAAATATGAGGCTCTTTTATTGGCCGACAGGTTTGGGAATGGATTTCGTATCCTTTACAAAGGCTTTATTGTAGGTAGATGGGCAAAGTTCCTGAAGTCTATTAAAGAACCCACATTATTGGTGGAACACAAATTGAAGAAGGAAGTGCCAGAGGGGAGGATGAAAGGCCCATTTGAAAGAATGCCAATTCGGAACTTGATCATTTCTCCAATGCGCTTTGTGCCAAAAAAGAGAAAGGAGAGTTCAAGCTGATACACCACCTGCCTTGGCTGGAAGGTGTGACCCTTAACGAGTACATAGACCCGGCCGAGTATACAGTAAATTACGCCAATATGAATAACGCGATTGCCCTTATTTGGGCCTGTAGAGCAGGGACACCAAGGGCCAAATGTGACATAAAATGGGTGTTTCGGCTGCTGTCGGTGCACTCAGATTATTTCCAGATGTTGGGTGTTCAATTCAATAGGCACATATATGTAGACAGGCATTGTTGATGGGCTGTTCAGTAGCGTGCACACTCTTTGAGTGTTTCAGCACCTTTGTCGAATGAGCATTTACACAATGCACGGGTTTACAGCAGGTAGCACACGATCTGGAAGGCTTATTGTTGGTGGGAAGGAGTGAAGACGAATGATAGCAACTACTGGTTGACTATGAAAGACTGGCAAAAGTCTTGGGCATTCCACTGGCACCTGAAAAACAAAAGGGCCTGCATCGGTTCTGACTTTCTTGGGAATCGAACTGGATGCAGAACGAATGGAATCCAGGTTGCCATTGGAAAAAATTCAGAAATTGAGAGAAAACATATCAGAGGTGGTGTCAAGAGAAAAATGTGAGGTTAGAACAATACAACTACTGTTGGCACACTTAAACTTTGCATGTCAGACGGTGGTGCCGGGCGGGGCTTTCTGTAGACAGGTGGCGTCGGCTCAAAAAGAAGCAAAATGTTCCCACCACGTGATCAGGACAATAGTGAGAATACAACGAGACTTGGAAGTTGTTTTCTGTCAGGATATGATGGCATATCTGTATGGATGGCATACAATGTGCTGCAGTGGAATGTGGAGATATTTTCAGGAGCAAAAGGTTTTGGAATATGCAGGGAAGAGAAGTGGTGTGCAGCTAAGTTGCCGATGAAGTGGTTTGCTGAGAAACAGAGGATCACTTTTGGGAATAATTTCCCAGCTATTGTGGCAATTTAACTGTGGGAACAATGTTGAAAGAACAATGAGTTATGGTCCATGGTGGATAAAGAAAGCATGGTGGCTGTGATCAACAGTGGGTCTAGGAAGGACAGGTGCGTTTGAGGTTGTTAAAGAGATTGACACTGCTTTGCCTGGAGAGGAATATTATGTTCAGGGCAAGACATGGAGCCGGGGTGGACAATAATATTTCTTACTGGCTCATTCACAGTGCTCGACCTTCCGGAGGCTGGCTCTGGAGGCGGACTGATGGCCTGCGGGGGTTCTTTTCAGGAATGTGACAGCTAGGGAGGTACATGTGCTGAAACTAGTGAAAAGGACATTGGCAGCATCCCTGAGGGCGTATTACAAGCTGGTTGGGGAAGAATTTCAGGAAAGTGGAGCCATGGACAGATGGGAAGAGAGGCCCACAACAGAAATTGAGAGAAAGGAGGATGCAGTGTGCTTTACAGTGGGGCTAGTAAAGAAAGGACTGTCGCCTGCGACAATTTCAGCAAAGTTAGCATGTTGCATTCCATGGAAATGTGTTTTGGGGGTATGAATACACAGCTGGTAATATGGGTGGGGCTGTTAGAAGGATGGGCTGGAAAAAGGTGAGTTGGTGAGGAAGTGCATGAACCAGTTGTAGTGGCTACGCTAAAGAGAGTGATGGCAGCTATGGGAGTGATGTGTTATTCATGTTGGGAAACCTCAGGCCATGTTTTGGCTTTGTTTTTTGGGGTGTTTCAGATGTTGGAGTTAGGTGGGGGAAGCGGTGGGATGAAATGAAGGTGGGTGATGTGCGCTGATCAGAGATGGCACCCGGATATGAGTTCATAGGAGTAAAGCTGACCAAAGGAGTAGAGGGTGGCAGTGGAGCTATTCAGAACAGGGACTAATGACATTGGTAAGGTGGTGCCATTGGAAGAGTTTGGTGGCAAGAGGGCAAGGTTAGGAGAGGAATGGTTCTTTATGCACAAGAACAACAAGAACAGTAATGGGGGACAAGTGCTGGCAGTGTTGAGAAAAGGGATGAGAGGGGCAGATTTGCACCCAGGGAATGTTGGCACCCACCCCTTTTGTATTGGAACTGTGTGTAAGAGTGGACAGGTTTAGTCCTGGGGGGGGGGTGAAGGCTTTGGGTCAATGGACGTCTCACAGCTTCAGGGGGTATGTCATGGAGCTAGGACATGTGAAGTGATATGCAGAAGGTGGACATTGTCCCCTGTTGCCCATCTAATGCCAGTGGTCCCAAAAGAAATTTGGATCTGTGAACACTCAATTGTAAAGTGAGCCAGATGGCAGGCAGGGACACAGACTTACGGAAAGCAAATGAGAAGAGTCTACAGCGAGATGGAATTGGTAAAGTCCGCGAGGGGGGAATGAGATGGGGACAGTTGCTACCCATGCTCTTTGAAATGGGAGACAAGAGATGGGCAGAAGACTTGTTGATCTTCCATTTGGGAGAGAATGATTTGGTGCAGAGTACTGGGCTGGAAGTAATAAAGATGATGCAAAAAGAGCTGGAGCTCATAGAAAGGCTGGGGGGGGCTGAGGTAGTATGGACACAATTGCTACCAAGGAGAGTGTGGAGGAGTGTGAGGAAACCTGGAGCAATTGAGCCAGAAAAGGAAAAACATGGATGTGTTGGGTGTTTGCGGAAGTAGGTGAATAGGAGTGGGTGGGCATGAGGTCATAGATATGAAGAGCCAGTGTACCCAATGAATTGGATGGATTTAGTGGACGGGATTAAGGGGGGATACTGGTTACGGGGGGCAGCGTGACACTATCTGGGAAGGGTCTCGCTGGCTGCCAGAACAGATTATACAGAGCAGACAAAATGGAAGAAAAAGTTTACAGATTTGGAGTTTTAAAGGTTACCACAAGAGAATAGAACAACAGTACTCGGTCCTATAGCCAGCAGCTACCAGCAAGAGAATACGGGGCAAACAGGCAGAAAGAAGAAAGAATCAGGATAAACAAGGCTGGGGGGGACCAGAAACCAGCTAGGAGGAAAACAAAGAAAAGATGCAAAGAAAGGGGAGACGTAAAAGAAAGGAGCGGCGAAGGGAAAAGGGTGAGTACCAATGTGAAGGGGTTGTAAATTAAAGTTTCATGATGTTTTAGAATATTTTAAAGGGGACATTCCTTGAATAAAGCAGTCTTTCATCAAAAGATGGAGATCAGAGCCTTGTATAGGAAACAATCTCCCACAAGAGGCAGTATGGTGCCTTCAGCCAGACCTAGTTTTGTGTCTTGCACGATGGGGCTTACGGTTTAATGGTTTCCACTCAAAATATGGTCCTACAAGCCGCAGCAGGCAAAATTCTAAGAGGGCACTGGTTGAAGATGCCACATGTGACATGTGGGCACTTAGCAACTATAACTCTGCTCCTGTTTAGCTCTTTCCACTTCAGTCCATTGCTGGGTAGCGAAGAGCTGGTGGTAAAGTGGTGACCAGCAGGGAACACAACCTTCATACCATATGTTAAAATGCACATTTTGCAAACATTTCTGACGGGGTGTAGAGGTGACACCGTGCCCCACAAATCGATCTTGGACAGGACACTGCAACATGCCTCTATGATCCTCCGCCCATAAAGTGTCCTGCGAAATGATTTTGAAAAATTGACCACCTCATCAGCAGCGAGGCCATGCACAATTCAGCAGCAGTGAGGCTATGCACAATTCAGCAGCAGCGAGGCCATGCACAATTCAGCAGCAGTGAGGCCATGCACAATTCAGCAGCAGCGAGGCCATGCACAATTCAGCACCAGCGAGGCCATGCACAATTCAGCAGCAGCGAGGCCATGCACACTTCATAAACATGAGCGCATTTGGCCACCTCATCATCAGTGAGGCCATGCACAATTCATAAACATGAGCGCATTTAGCCACCTCATCATCAGTGAGGCCATGCACAATTCATAAACAGGAGCGCATTTGGCCACCTCATCAGCAGTGAGGCCATGCACAATTCATCAGCAGTCAGGCCATGCACAATTCATAAACATGAGCGCATTTGGCCACCTCATCAGCAGTGAGGCCATGCACAATTCATAAACATGAGCGCATTTGGCCACCTCATCATCAGTGAGGCCATGCACAATTCATAAACATGAGCGCATCTGGCCACCTCATCAGCAATGAGGCCATGCACAATTCATCAGCAGTGAGGCCATGCACAATTCATAAACATGAGTGCATTTGGCCACCTCATCATCAGTGAGGCCATGCACAATTCATAAACATGAGGGCATTTGGCCACCTCATCAGCAGTGAGGCCATACACAATTCATAAACATGAGCGCATTTGGCCACCTCATCAGCAGTCAGGCCATGCACAATTCATCAGCAGTCAGGCCATGCACAATTCATAAACATGAGCGCATTTGGCCACTTCATCAGCAGTGAGGCCATGCATAATTCATCAGCAGTGAGGCCATGCACACTTCATCAGCAGTGAGGCCATGTACACTTGCTAAACATGAGCGCATTTGGCCACCTCATCAGCAGTGAGGCAATGCACAATTCATCAGCAGTGAGGCCATGCACACTTCATAAACATGAGCACATTTGGTCATTGGCTGCCTTTTGCTTTCGTAACTGATCACTCTTGTCCAAGGCATTTCTTGGGATACAGCCATTTAAACATCCTTCCCTACCCATTTCCGTGCATAGTTTGTGTTACCCCTTGCAGGATACTCAGTGGCAATGTCCTTGCTTTGGCAACAGGACAATGGCGTGCAACATAGGTTCGATAAATACTTAGGTCCTGATTCACGGAATTGTTAGCACGGTGCACTGGTGCAATGCAACTTTGCACTGCAAAAATAGCCTTTGCACCGCTCTGTGAACCAGGGTGTTTGTTGTCAGTGCAAAGTCACTTTTCACCAGCGCAAAGCCACTTTGCACTGCGGTAATAGGCCCATGAATTACCGATAATAACAGAAAAGGACAAGGCGCAGCTGTTTTTAATGGTATTTTGCAGCCATTGCAGAAAGTCCAGAAATAAAACCACTTTGAAAGAAGCCCTTGATATGAAGGCAAGTGGGCGAAGACAAAAACATCCTTTTTGCTCATCGACATGTGGGTGAAACCAAAGTGACTCAAATAATGGGTGAAGCAGATTGTAATATGGGGGATAAAACCATGGCCTTAGACTTCAAAACATGTTGCCTGCGAGTATGGATGGCTTCGCCTGAGGACGTACAGAGAAATGGATGTAAAAATAAAGAATGTGTCGATTCTTTAAGTGCTGATACTTTTCTAGTATCACGTGTGAAACTCGCCGGACCGGCGAAACGTGCTCCTATGGAAAGTTCCATTGACCGGCTGAATCAACCATGGGCGTCATTTTAGGGGGCAAAGGGTGTTTGACCGCCGCACCCCCCAAATTTCGTGGCAGATCTTTTGTCCACTCTCATTTGGTAGGGGCCCCTTACCTTTAGAAGTCATGCCCCCCCCCCATCAACATTTTCAGCAAAGTTACTCCACTAGAATCATTGATGGTAGAAGTCAGTATCACTGATTATAGCAAACTGTCTTCCTTTCTCCAACGTAGAGATAGGAATGTGCGTGTAAACGTACCTTTTTATACTTGGTTTTACTCCCAGACAGCGCCATCCCACATATTTATCTATTTGTATTTATTTATTTATTTGTAAAGCGCCTAAGCCCTATGGCATCAGGGCGCTGCCTAGAGCATCACAGCATCACACAATTCACTTAGAAGCTTAACAGCCCTCAGAGGCTGGATGCTTCTGCTGTGTATGCACCAAACAGCACGTCAAGATTCACATTTTGCTTTTTCCTTTTCGTCACAATAACTCCAACCCTGCCTACTCTATTAAGGGAACTGAGACCTCATTCCGTGTTTGGTGGTATCAGTGGTGATAATAACTCCAAATGGAATTACCGTTACCCCCTATGGTAACAGTGATCTCTCCTCCAATCACTACTATTTTCAAGGTATTTATCGAGTCCAGACCTAGCTTCGGGAAACAACGGCATGCTTTACAAGTCATAGGGGGGAGTACTTGGGGAGGGAAGCAGACCGCAAGGGATCAGTACAATGCAGCGTGGTACTAACAACAGGGGCAGAGGAGGGTGGGCAATTTGACAGTAAGGAATATACAAGCAACCAGGGGAAGAACCGGGGAAGCAGATCTGTCAGTCTCATGTTATGAGTTTTCGTTAATCCTCATTCTGAATTCCCACTAAACTTCATTGGAGAGTGGGGGAATTACTGCTGGTGGTAATATAAATGGTGGTTTACTGCCATTCTTTTGGATTTTATGCCACCATGCAGGCAGCTTCACACCTCAAGGGTCTACACACAGGGATGTCGACTCACCAAAATGCCTGGGGTAGTGGAAGTGACATTACACACCCAATGACATCACGGCAAGTGATGTCACATTATCCTTGACCCGAATGACATCACCGGAAGAGGCTTGCGAGGCATACAAAAAGTACCTAAATGTAAACAATTTAAAATACCAAATAGTTACTAAAGTTGCCTCATTTAGCAGCCGATGCGTACGGACACGAGTATCAGACGAGAATACACGGGATTGAACCCAGATATTTGGCAAACATCATCAACACAACAGACAAATGGGGACATATACTTGAAGCCCTGATTTGATAAAGGCTTTTTAAATAAGCCGAAACACGTGTCACCACCAACCATGAATAAACTATAATGTCTTAACACATTTTTTTGGCACTGTCTGCCATCTGAGTATTCTTTAAAATATAATTAATTGACATTGGTTTACTTGGCCTTTTAACCACAACTCAGTAAGACGTGACAACGGGTTCACTATGTCCTAAGCTAAACAATGTACTTTTGCTCAACATATTGGTGTCGCCTTGATAGTCCGGACCCTTAAAGCCAATATTTGTCTTAAAAAATAGTTACTAAAGTAGACAAGAATAATTTTGGATACCAGCCACATTTCAAAAAGGGTGTTGCCTTCATATGCCCTGTGACCTAATAAAATCAACACAGGCCAAGGCACTGCCATAGATATTCCAATTCAGCATTGTATGGCTAGTTACTTCCATAGTATGCCAATTATAGCTGCATGGCAGATATTGTCATTATATGATCAGTAGAGCCCCTGCATTGCCAGTTGCTTCAATATTACAGTATCCAAAAACACAATAGATGCAAGTCACCAACAGTGCACAGGAGCAATAATGCTTTGATTCATGATAATTATTTATTTTTTAAATAGTACTTTCAACAAAACGTTATACATAGCACATATTTACATACAATTATCATCCCAACCGAAGTTGGGACTCATTTTTCAATCTCAGGAAGAATGAAAGGCTGAGTTGACCTAGCCAGGATTCGAACCTGCGGCTCACACAAAGGTCGCAGCAACGAGCACTCAACACGCTGAGTTCTTACCACGTTGCTATTAAAAATGCAATGGCACAATAAGCAAACATGTCAAAACTGGCTGCACAATGTTAGCCAGACATGTAATAACACTTATAATGTTTGCTGTAACCTTCATAATGCACAGTAAAAGATGCCATGCCACAGTAAGACATACCTACATGGGCTGCACCAACCTACCATTCTAACCATGTAATAACACTTATCATGCTCCCTTTATCATAGATGCCCAGAAAAATATACTATGCCACATTAAGGAAAGGCTTGCTGCACTCAAATACAACTTTAGCCAGGTGATTGCACTTATCATGATTGCTTTATCAGTATCAGAAATGCCCAGTACAAAATGTCAAGCCACAGTAAGAAATGGGTAAACTAGCTGCACCGTAATACTAGTCTAGCCACGTATCAACACTTATGACTCTTTCTTCATTATAGATGCGCAGTAAAAATGCCAAGTCACAGTAAGAAATTACTAGACTGGCTGTACCAAAATGCCACTCTAGCCACCAATACATATCATGCCTGCTTTATCATTTATTTAATTTATTTATTGTTTGCTTATTAGGTGCTTATACAGCAAGTAAAATACTGTTTCAAAGTGCCCACAGGGTGAAGGCAGGGAACAAGGGAGTGAAGCACATTACAAACCACACTATTTAAGAGCAGTGGAAGGACAAAAGGAAAAAGGACGAACCTACTATGCCTTGTGAGTATTCAGAGCATGCAAGTGCAGCAAGGAAGAGGGCAGAAGGGGTAAGTGCTGGGAGTCTGTGCTCGTGGGTGAGCCACAGATGAAGTGATGGGATTGTTGAGTGCTACATGGCCTGGAGCCAGGTTAGGTGTAAGGGCGATCCTCTAGTGTGGAGGGTGTGCCAGTGCAAGGGCTGTGGTTAGACAAGGGCTGGGCCAATTGGGTGTGGGAGGTCAAGGTCCCGACGATGCATAAGGGCCCCAGACACCAATCACAGCAACTGTGGGATTAACAGAGGAGAGAGGAAGGGAAGGAGGAGGTAAAGATGAAAGTCTTAAGGAGCTTCTGGGATTTAAGAAAGTCCTGCTCAAGGCGCGGAGGGAAGGGGAGGCTGTTGCATAGGCGGGAGCCAACACAGGAAAGCGAACAACCACCTACCCTATGTTTAGCAAAACGCTTTACACAGAGATGGTGCCAGAGGAACGTAGTGGTCTAAAGGGAGAGTATTTAGTATGATAAAATTGACAATAGTTTGGCCCCCAGCCCCAAACAGCCTTGTGAATGATGCAGAGGGATTTGAATTTAATCGGTGCAGCAACCGGGAGCCAGTGAAGACTTTTTAGGGCAGGAGAGATGCGGTCCATGGGCTTAAGGCAAAGGATAAGTCTTGCTGCACTATTCTGGATTAATTGGAGGGGTGGCAGAGTGGAAGATGGTAGATTCGGGAGAAAGCTATTGCAATAGTAAAGCCTAGAGAGAACCAGGGCTTAGGTAACATTGAGTTTCTGGAGGAAAGTGAGAAACCTGAGAATTCCTTTGAAAAGGAAGAGTTGAAAGTGGGACTTCATGGCAATGTCCTGATTGTGAGGGAGGAAGGAGAGTGAGGAGTCGCAGATAACTATAAGGTTTTTGGCTTCAGAAGAAGGAGCCGCAGGAGAGCCCAAAGAGGAAGGCCAGAGTGAAGGGAAGAAGGAGGGATCAGGGGTCCCGATGGGAAGGATCTCAGTTTTTCAGACAGAGATCATTGGAGGTGCACCAGGACTGGATGGCAGATCAGGGATAATGGAGGGCGCAAGCGGGTCAGCAGGAAGTTTGAAAAAGAGCTGAGAAGGAGGAAGGAGGAGGTTGGGGGCCAAGGGAGGTAGGGGTGTGTGGGATGGGTTGTGAGGGGGTGTAGCAAAGGTGATCAGGATGTCCTGAGTTTTGGTGATGAAGTGTTTGAACAGTGCATTGCAGAGGGAGGAGGAGACTGCAGAAGGATTGGCTAGTTCCCAGCAGATCTTGAAAAGTTCAGCTGTGTTGTTGGATGCACCAGAAACCCATGCCTGTATGTGTGCTCTTTTCTTGGCACGGATGGAGAGTCTGTGTAGTAGGCGGCAGGCCAGTGTGTCAGAGGATGAGCCTGAGGTTTGCACTTCTGTTCTGCCACCCTGCATTTTCGTTTCAGGGGCGCAGGTTCGGAGTCAAACCAGGTGTTACGCTTAGAGGCAGGTTTCAAGCAGATCCTCAGCATTGGGGCAAGAATGTCAAAGGTATTGGTGATGGAAAGGTGGAGGTTGCTGAGGTCAGAGTCTAAGGTAGGGGGGTGAATGGAGTTGAAGGTGGAAGCACAGGTAGCAATTGACACTCGTTTCATCTGGTGGATGTTAGCAAAGGAGGTTGGCAGGACTTTTGGGGTGCAGTCAGGGGGCCAAAGGGTCCCAGGTGGGAGGATAGGCGAGAATGGTCTGACCAGGAGGAGAGAGGGGTGACTAGTGGGATGAGAGAGAGAGGTCAGAGTGTACGAGGCATCCAGAGTGTGTCCAGCTGAGTGGGTTGGCCTACAAGGTGGAATGGAGAGGGAAAGTGAGGTGCAGAGGGTATCAGGTATTAATATCGCCACATATATGGTCACCGTAAATAATATCGCCGGGAAAATGTTGTGGCAATATTATTTGGGTGACCATGTATGTGGCGATAGGGACAACACAATATTGGGGATTGCGGGGGTGTCCCCCGCATGTTCCATGCAATAATGTCGCCACAAAAAACGACAATTTTTCGGCGATATTTTTGCATGGCGATATTTATGTGGCGACATTATTACATGGAACCGTGCAGAGGCCAGTGAAGAGAATGGATGCAGAGCCAGGGGAATTCAGTTGGATGTTGTAATCACCCAGGAGGAGGAGATTGGAGGTGGATGAAAGTAACGAAGAGCGGAAATTAGCCCGTTTAGAAAGGAACAGGGTGGTGGTGCCCAGAGGCCGGTATACGGTAACAATGGTCAAGGTGGAGATGGGAGAGATGACCAATTTGCAAACTAGGCTTTCAAAGGAAGAGTAGAACTGGGTGGGTAGGATGGAAGCAGGAACCCACTCAGGGAAGCTTAAGGCAATCCCCCTGCCAGTCCGGTGAGGTTGAGGCTTGGAGATGATCTTGAAGCCGTCAGAGAGGAGGGAGTCAAACGCAGTGACTGAGCTGTTACTGAACCATGTCTCGGTAAGAGCGAGAATGTCGAGGTCAATGTCTTCAAGAAGGAGGCAGATGTCAGTGCAGTGTTTGTTGGTTGAGCGGGTGTTTAGAGTTGCCAGGTGGAGGAGGTCTGTGCTTTTGAAGTTTTTCTGTGGTGCTGTATAGGAGTGTGGTACACCAGTCACAGGAGGGAGAGAGAGAGAGTGGAATGGAGAGATGCAGGAGAAGGAAGATAATGAGAGAAGGCAGGATCCGGTCAAAGAGAAGGAGGTTGGGTGGACCCTGAACCAGGATAGGGCCTGCTGGAAAGACATTAACAAAGCAACATAAGGGTGAGAAGCCGGCCAAGAGGACTTCCCACTTGGTGCCACAGTTAATGGTAGAGGATTTGGAAGGAGAGAGAGTAGAGATGAGATGGGTGGTCCATAGATCTGGAGAGGGGACAGAGAAGAGGATATCAGCAAAAATCTATCTGGAGGAAGCGCTGACGTAGGTGTCTGCGATGGGAAGTCCAGGGTTTGAAGTAGTCACAAAGGCATAAATGCAAACAAGAAAGGAATAGAATCTCAACAGACAAGAGGTTCACAGATGAAAAACAAAAAAAGTAAACACACCAACAATTGTTTTTTAAAAGAGAAGGCACAAATGCAATGCAAAAGGTTCACAGATGAAAAAAGTAAACATACCTACAATCTTTTTTTTAAAGGAGGCAAAATGTAATGCAGGAGGCCCACAGATGAAAAAATGTTCTTTTAAAAGGAGGCACAAATGCAGTGAGAGAAGATGTAGGTTAGTTGTGGCAAGTAAGGCAGGATGCCAAGACACAGTAAAAGGTTCAGAAGAGCTTAGTGTAAGAGTTCAGCCATAACTCACTTGCAGATCTTCAGGGAGCATAGATGTCCAAGAATGAAATAACACGGGGAAGCAGTAATTAGTCTGGAGGCATAGTCATAGTTTCAGGGGGGGTAGGGTGCCCTCCATGCCCTCCTCAGCCCGGACAGGCACAGACATGGGCCTTAGAATCGGCCCTTGGGAGGCAGGCCGGATTCACTTACCTGCTCGCTTGATTGGGACTTTGATGGAAGAGGGGCCAAATCGCAGCTGGGCTTTCCACTCCAAGGCAGGTACTCCAGTGCCTACAAATCCAGTGGTGGCTGGAGAGGATGGCCCTCAGCTGAAGCCAATGGATGGTAGAATGCACACATTTAGGCAAAAATGCATGTGCGCCCAGAGCGCTGGTGGTTAAGGCTCCACAAAAGCCCAACAGGGTTTATCTTTCATCTGGGTGGCCAGGGGACTCCTCCAAGCCTTGTGGTGATGAGAGAGCAATCCTGTGCTTGCTGGATGACTTCAGGAGAGAAAAAGGTCCTTCATGGAGGACCATTATGTATTAGCGCACACATCTCCTGCCCCACCCTTCTCACATGTCCCCTCTCCCTCCCATTCACCTGCGCCAACCCCCAAAATTGGCTCCTCGGCCCAGAATTACCTCCTCGTCCCTCTTCCTCTACCCAGTACTTATGTGTGTATGAGGCAAGGTGCTCCATTGGCCACTACTGTGATGAGGAAGAGTGGGACTAGGAGTAATGAAGATTACCAGTAACTAATCCAGAGATTTAAAACAAGCGCACACATTGACTTGCTCATTTACACATGCAACCATTCACTCAGACACACACACCTAGCCACCCATACATAATGCACTAATTCACACACATTACATGATATATACACACGTACATTACATAATACACACACACACACACACACACACACACTGTTAAAATTAAACAAATACATTTCCTTTCCTTCGTGAATCTGTTGCTCCTCCTCTGAAGGCATGCCTGTGGCTTCCATGCTTCACACGCACCCAAGGCACCAGCTCTGGATCCTGTCATGCACAATAGAGGAGTCTGATGGCTCCATGTCCTGAGAAGAGGGACGGGGGCTTTTTTTAAAATCACCCTGATTGATTCAATGAGAAATTATTTCTGTTACGGAAACCCAAAAACAGAAATATATATTTTTTAAAATCCGAGCCCTCCTCCATAGCCAGGGGTCAAAAAGGCAGTGCCATGGGTCGCATGGGGGTTGCCAGGGGTTACAGTGGCAAACCCTGTTGACCCACAAATGATGTCCCTGTCTACACACCCTGAGCAGGCCTGAACAATCTTCCATAATAATGTGACCACCGTTTTTTTCAGTTACCTCGAAACTCATAATGAGGCTCTGTATGCCAAGAAGCCACGGAAAATGCTGCTGCTGATTAAACAAAAGAGATTGATTAACTTCCTTCATGGCTACTCTCAGAAATTTCCAGATCACAATATGCATCAATGGTAGATTTGCATGGAGGTTATTGACATGCTGTGTTTTGATTATTTCAAGTGATTGCAATGTGAGCAGAACCCAAGTTGCCATTTTGATATTCTTGGCCAGGGATACACATCACATGGCCTGTTGGTCACTTGCAGCTCTTCAGACCATTTGCTGTTTGCTGTACCCCCTACCCTCACCTTTTCCCTGCTTCTGCTGCACAGCCAGTTGTTGCAGCGATGAAGCTGACAAGTGGCCTGCTCGTCAAGCTTAGAGCTTCCCTGCTGAACCTTTAAAGGGCAATATATTTTACCACTAACTTCGGCTTTAGGGTCAACGCCAGTCAGTCTGCCACAGTCCTTCAGTTCTCTAGCACCAACTCTCTGCAGATCAGATGTTTCTCCAAGCAGAGAGTGACAGGTAGATCTCTTTCTTCGGCAGGTGCCTCCCTCTGGAACAGCTTTCCTGCCCCTTTCAGACTTCAGCCGGATCTCCTTAAGTTCTGGAAACTTCTCAATAAATTACTTTTCACCTCCTCCTTCTCTGCCCCCCTCCCTTGCTAAACTGTCCCCTGCTGCTGCAACTGGTGCCTGGACCATTATATGCCATACTGGGGCCAGGCTCACATTGTCCAGTCTACCCCAGTACCTCTTACCAGCACCTGCCCACAGGCACCCTTCCCTGACTAGCTGGAACTTGGTTCAGACCTCCCCTGCATTATCTGACCCCTGGCTCCCCCGGGCACTTGCCCTCCTGGGCTCCCCTCAGCACTTGCCAAGCCCCTGGGTCCTCTGCCTTCCTGCACTTCTCCCTCCCCTCACCCCAGCCCTTCCGCCCTGACCTGCCCCCTCCCAACTGCACTAATTGTCACTGAACATGCACAATCCGAATGTCACAAGCCCTAGTCGTAACGTTCCTTACTGTTATTGTTTTTGTCTCCTCTGTCCCCTCCCTCCCCATTGTCTTGGGGCACCTGGAAACACTTGTGTATAGGCGCCATACAAATGTTCAAGAAATAAAAAATAAAAAATAGATGAGAGCAGCTAACAAAAATGTAAAATATCATTATATATCACATGAGAGAGGAAGATAAATAATGAATAAATAAACACTGACAAACCATGTGGTTTGGGTTTTCAATTGATTATTCCTTTTGTCTTTGCATCTGGGTAGCACTATGTATTTTAAAGGTGCGGCATGCATGTACAGCTGCTGCCTTTATGTGCAAGAACGGCTTCACGAGTCCCAGTAATGTCATCTAATGCTAGTTAATGTCTCACATGCACCTTTTAGTCGCCAAATATAATGTGCAGCCTCATGTCTAGATGATCACATCATATATCATGCACAGACTCAAATACCACAGTAATACCAGTTAATTTCTTAAGAATGCTATAAGGACTAAATATAAAGTGCAGCACTAACCTGTTTATCGGCTGCCGTCATATGTCAAGTTTAGCCTCAAATGCCCCAGTAATGCCATCTATTTCCAGTTAATGCCTCATATGCTCGTGTAATCTGTCCTCTTGCACAGCGCTCTAATGCAGATTCATCCAACTTCTGAGCCCCGTAAAGACAAGTCTTATTACTTCCTCATTTATTGGTACTCAGTTTATCAATCTTGAAAGGATGAAAGGCTAAATAAGCCCTGCTATGGGATTCAACCTTGCAAAGGACTGGCTGAGCACTTTCCTTCTGAGCTATCCACTCAGATAGCTCAGATACTGATCATGTGTTCCCATGCATGTATAGCTTCACCTGTGCATGTGCTCCCCTCATAGAAATAGCATAACCTCAAATGCCACAGTAATGCCACCAGATGCCAGTTAATTCCTCATATGCATGGCACTGGTCCAATTTGCCTTAACATGCATGGTCTTTTCTAAAAACGTCTTTGCGAAGTTGTCCAACTGTTGCTTAAATTGTCTCTTTGGAACAGCTTCTTGTTCACAATTATCCTTGTGAGAGAACTCCCAAACCTCCTTCCAAATTGAAATCTGCATAATTGTATGTATGTAACGTTACTTGCTATTGTGGTTCAAGTGTGTAAGAACAATAAGGTGGTAATCCCCTTCTTCGTGGACATATGAGGATAAACCTGTCAGAAACACACCGGAAGTGATGCCTCACGAAACAGCACTATTTTACCTCAATTTTACACAAAAAAGAGAGGAGGACTATTGTCCACTGGGGAGGCTGAAAGCAAGGGATCAGTGTTGCCTAATCAGATATTGACCTTGATTTTTATCAAATTCTTTATTAAATTAATGCATATATTCTTTAAAATCAGACACACATGCATATTACACTGGTAAAAAAGGTGGTGGGAATTGAGAAATCATCAAATCTTGTCCCTCCCACCATAACTGCTCTTAATTTTGTTCTGAGCTCACTGGTTCAAGTGTTTGACAATTTAAAACGAAGTGCAGCAGCAGTCGGGCACACTTCTGTAAATCAGCAAGGAACTGGAAATCAATGACTCCACAATGGTTGCCATCAAAACTGCCTTGAATGATTCCGTCTTGGAGATTCTTGGGGAATTGTGCCTGGTTTTTTTGGCCCAGTCCGCCAAAATGGACCTCTTAATGGGACAGTGGGGGGGGGGGGGGTGAAGGAGGAGGTTAGGCACCTCTCAGAAAAACTGGATGCCTTGCCCGTGGATGTCTCTGGGCAGGAAGTGCAGCAGCAGTCCGGCACACTTCTGGAAATCAGCAAGGAACTGGAAATCAATGACTCCCCAATGGTTGCCATCAAAACTGCCTTGAATGATTCCGTCTTGGAGATTCTTGGGGAATTGTGCCTGGTTTCTTTGGCCCAGTCCGCCAAAATGGACCTCTTAATGGGACACTGGGGGTTGGTGAAGGAGGAGGTTAGGCACCTCTCAGAGAAACTAGATGCCTTGCCCGTGGATGTCTCTGGGCAGGATCTATTACCAGCCGTGACCATGAATCCAGTGATTGAGTTGGATGACTCTCCACTTCAGCCTCTGTCATGGAAGAGTTTCTCCACTTGGCGCAGGTGGTGGATCTTGTTCCCCCCAGTTTTGCTCCAGTCGAAGTGCCTATACAAATCATGTCGTCAGACTCAGAAGAAGCATTGTTGCCCCAAAGTGGTAAAACAAAATCCAATGGAAAATCCAAAAAAACGGAAGAAAGTTGTTCGCAGTGGTCCGCTTGAAGCCCCATCTAGTGAAACTGACAAATAAGGCAAACAAAAAAAGAAAAATCATACGACACATTTTAATCATTTCATCAAAAACATAAAAGGATCTATGGCTCGGGAGGAGTCTTCAAATGTTTCCAAAAAGGCCAAAGGAATAAAGGGAAAAAACTCCCCAAAAAACCAAAAGAATTTGGGCAGAAGACCCCAGAGGTAGTGGTTAATCGTAAGGTTGCAGTGGGGATACAAACTGACCCAAATTATTCAACCAAAAAAGATTGCTCCCTTTTTTTTGAAGTTGGCAACTAAATCGAAAACGAAGATCCCTTTAGTGAAACTTGCGCCAATTTTCCAGAAAACCAGCTCAAGGGATGGTATTAGGATGACAGGTATACCTGGGTCAGTTGACTCAAAACATGCTGACACGGAGGCAGATGGTCTGCTCAAGCATGGCGTCCCATGTTAAGTGCCTCGAGTCAATCTTGGTACTGCATCCCCACTGCGTCAGCCTTTGGGGCTCACTTTTCGGCTGCCGGCCAACGTCCCTGTTGGGATTCAGGACCCAATGAACAGTGTTTCGGACCATCGGCAACAAACCTCAAAATCTTAAGATCAGGTTTCGGGATTGAAAATGTATCTGTCCAGGAAATGTCCCAAAAATCTAGTTTTAAACCACCTCTGAATTGTACAATCATTTTGGCAGAAATGAAACATATACCATCATTAAAATACTTTTCTTCTTTTGATATCGACAGAGTGAGTTTTCCTCACTCTCCCAACACAGATACTGTTGAACTGGTCCTTAAGTCAAGAGTGGGTCTAGAATCAATTTTGGGGGCTAAAGATCTTTGGGTTGAAAGAGGTATATTGGTCTCAAGAACTTGTCCTCAGCCTGATGATAAGCAATTGGGGCCAACTGTGGGCCCTCCAATGAGTTTTCTCCCGCATAATAGGATCACTGGAGCCCCCCAAGCTAACAATGTGTGGGAAATGGTCCCCGAAATGATTTCCCAAGTCTTCCATAAAATGGGCCTGCCTCAACAGAGGCTTTAGTTAGCCCGCAGTAAACATTTCTTTCCTGGAACACTCGGGACTATTCTTCCTTTTCAAAAGACCTGGAAAAAAAGTCCAATGTTCTGAACTCGGATTTGATCTGTTCTCAGGAAACATGACTGACTTTCAATTTGGGTATTAATGGGTTTTCCACCTATAAACAGTTGGCTCATGGTTCGGGAGGAGGTAGACCTGTGGGTTGGGGGGGTTTACTGGTTGCCTGTAAGAATTATGTCTTTAGCTCCTCGAGACTGCTCTCTGATGACAAACAAGGTATTTTGATGGTGAGAGTTCAGATGAAGGGGGAAAGGGAGCTATGAACTGGTTAGTGGTTAACTTGTATTGGAACCCCTGGGCCAACCCTCTGTCTGAGTATTTACAAGATCTGTCTGATTGCTTAGTCGAGTTCTCATCCCTCTTTCCCTCTGATGATGAGCTAATAATTGCAGGAGACATTAACTCTCAGTGTGTGTGCTCTAAGGATCCGATCTTGGGGAAAACTAAACCTGTTACTAGTAATGGTACTCTTTGGTATGGTTTTAGGAGAGATTGGGATCTTTTGATGCTGAATGGTAATGTCGAAGGGGACTTCTTGGTTGCTCCAACCTGGCACAGAGTTATCGCTTTTTCAACGATTGATTATTTTTTTTAGTTTCCAGAGCAATCATGAACAGCTGCACTGAGTTTAGGGTTATTGAAGGGAACAGAGATGATCATGAAATGTTAATGGTCTCTCTGGCCTTGGACTCTGCCTACACTACGTGTTGTTATACCAAAGAGCTATCACTTAATTCTGCTGGAAACCAGCTCAGAAGGTTTGATAGAGGGGGTCGAACCCTTATTAATAATCTGAATGAACGGGTGAATCTGCTTTCAAGCAATCAATTGTCAATGTATTGTCAGTCTGCTACTTTTCTCCCCTTCCTTTGGGATTTAAGTCCTGAAGTGCATTCGGTTTCTAAACAGTGTAAGGCTCACAAGCACTCATTCCATGTGCAAATTCTCGAACAGAAAAAGCTTAAACGTTTGGAGAGGGTGCACCTAAAGAAGATGGCATTTGACGAGAAAGACTTGGAAATACAACTTAGAGCCCTAAACAACACGTACAGAAACTGGGTCCGCTCGCAGAGGCATCAATTATTGCAGCAAGATGGGGAAATAATGCTTGGGACGTTGCTTTCCAGAAAATCTAGACATTTCTGGGCTTTAGTAGGGTCTCTGAACAATCCATCCCCCTCAACCCAGGAAACTATCTTGCTAACAGGTATGGGTCACTCATTTCTCAGAAGTTTATAGTCCATCTAAACTGATGGTTCCTAAAATAGCAGTGGGTGGTGCCTGGTCCTTAGCTTTCTCATGTGAAGACATGGAGAATCGAATAAAGAAGTCTTCTGGCTCGAGGGCAGCTGGCCTAAATGGTTTAAGTAATTCCATTCTAAAAATGAATCCAACACTTTGGGCTAAGGTTCTCAAGTCCCTTTTCGATAATATTGTACCCTCAGGCAAAATACCAGAGTCGTGGAGATTATCTATTGTAACACCGATCATTAAGAAGGGGGATCACCTTGCAGCCTGGAATTATCGCCCCATTTCACTCTTAGATGCGGATAGTAAAATCTTTGTAGGTCTGATCTTGAGTGAAATGGAGGCATGGGTTAAACCCAAAGGTATTATTCCCAAGCAGCAAACAGGGTTTAGAAGAGGATTGTCAACAGCTTTGAACAGACTTGTTCTAAACTGTATTAGCTTACCATCTACTATGAAGGGAGGCGCCCCATTGTTTGGGGCATGGATTGATCGACACGGTCAACAGAAAACTTTTGTGGAGAAAGTTGAACGCCTGGGGAGCCCCCTCCAATATTTTGTCCATTCTAATTGAGCTTCATCAGAATTTTTTGATGCGTGTCAGGGTCGATAGTTCGGGTTCAATGTCGACTCTGACTGGGGTTGAGAGAGGTGTTCATCAGGGTTGTCTGATTGCACCATTCATCTTCATCCTTTTTATGTCAGATCTGTGTTTTTGGCTGCAAGGTGTAGGACTTAATATCCGAAAAATTGGGGAAACAAAGCTAAATTGGTTGACCTATGCTGACGATGTAGTGGTTTCAGAACACTCACAAGTCAGGCTGCAACGACTATTATCAGCGTTGGCGGATTATGCCCAGATTATTGACCTAAAAATAAATCCAGAAAAATCGAAGGTGTTGGTCTTTAAACACCTGAATAAGATACTTAAGTCTTATAGTTGGTCATTGGATAATCGCCAAGTCGAACTGGTTACTGAGTTAACTTATCTCCGGGCAGTGAGCAGAGCTTTTCCAACAATGAGCTATCTTCTTCTGATTTTGGATCACAAAGTAATTAGTTTAGGAGCCCAGATGAAAAGAATTTTCTCTAAACTGTGTACATTTTCCATCCAACTTTTATTGAGGTTCTACATAGGAAAAGTGTCACCTGTAATTCTTTTTGGCTTGGATTCGAATCCCTTATCTATGAAAATTGAGTGGGCTAAATTTGAGGCTAAGATTTGTAAGAGGTCTTTGACTCTGCCCAATTGTGTCCCCATCGGTTGTGTCTAAGATATGAGTTGGGCTTGTCCGCTTTGTTGGCCATGATGGAGTGGAGATGGATATCGATGTTTAGGTTAATCCTTGATCCTCCAAAGGACGCGCTATATGAGGATGTAGCATCACTGTTGAAAAAAGCTGACAATGCCTTCCTTAGTGAGCTTAGTCTAAAGTGTGGTGAAATCCTGGCGAATTCAGATTGTTCTATTGATCTTCTTATCCAGGATCCGGACAAAGTCAAAATGCATATGAAACAATCGGATTGGTTCCGGGCGACGAATCAAATGAGGATGGCAAAGCTATCAGCATCACATACGTGCTTTGACAAACCCAGATCCTGGCTCCCTCATTACTTGAATAAGTTTCCTGACCCAGCAGTGAGAGCTGAGTTCCTGAGATTAAGATTGAATCTGTGTTTAACCTTGGAGGTTTGCTCAATCCGAAACAGTGAGGGAACCCCTCTCCCATTTGTGATAAGTATAATAACAATGAAAGGCAGTCATTGAAACATCTATTCACGCACTGTACAGGAACGTGGTCACTGAGACTGGCAAGATTTCTGAGATTTGTTCACGGTCCTGGTTGGTTGAATTCTGATATCTTTTGGGATAGACTGTCGTCTGGTAATGGAACACTCCTGACGGTCAAAGTAGTTGCTCTCTTAACAGATCTGTTGTGGGGGGAGGGGCTCCCTCTGTTGAGGTATTGGATGTTTGAGTTATTTTATGGGATATTTCTATCCGCTTTATTTTAATTTTTTTTCATCAATGTGCTCTTAATCCTTTGTACTGATTTCTGTGTTAAAAGTCATAATTAGGTATTATATTGTTTTCGAATATGGCTATGACACAATACATTTTTAAAAAAAAGCAGTTCTGTGTCTGTAGTTCCTATTAGTGAAGTGTGCGGTGTCCATCAAACAGCCGAAATCACTGTGTGGCCAACCAGTGAAGACACAACACTGGTGACATGCAGATTGTGAATGCTGCGTGCCTCTTTGACCTAATGATGGCAGCTGAGGACCCTGTGCTGATTCGGCAGGCTGGGCTGTGGCACGGAGGCCGCCTACAGCTTCGTATATTTCTGCCGGCCCTGCCATCCACTGCAGAGCTACCGGTTGAGTCAAAACCTGTGCTATTGGAGTGGGCCAGCTGTGGCTCCGACAACCCTGTGCTGGAGGCTGCTGCACAAGAAGTGAGCGTGTCGGCTCTGTGGCGCCCTGGTGGACCAAGTGTACAGGTGTACTTGCCTGATGTTTAACGGAGCACGTTATTGCTGCTTGGCTCCAACTGAAAACATAAAATGTGCAGAAATCCATCATACAACGACCACCAGTGCCCACATTAGCACATAGTGGGCAAATTACAGCAGGCACTGCAAGGAATTCATCATTTGGGACAGGGAACAAGACAATTTGCAGTCATTACATTACAGTGAGGCCAGGAATCAGGCACAACATTGCAAGTTTGCTCTGCACACAGCCTCATCATGTCAGAGGGAGAATCTGCAAATGCCACATCATCAATGTCCTCGCCAGCCCTGCCACGTCAACTGGATGGGGGCAATGAGTCCTTACAACTGGGAAGCTATTCCACCGTTTGACATATTGGACACTAGGAGACTTGCACCTAGATGGAGTAGATGGCTGAAGGAATTATATATCTACATTGAGGCGACAGGCATAAGAGAAGAAAGAAGATTACGTGGCATACTCCTGCACTCACTTGGGCTGACAGTACAGGATATCGTGTTTGAAATGACAGTAGCTGCCACAGAACACATTTGCAGCAATAATTGACTCCTTAAATACATATTTTGCTCCTAAAAAAGGAACATTGATTACGAGGGTCATCAGTTCCACCTCACCACCTAGGAGGAAGGAGGAAGGAGAGACATTAGACGACTCTGTCAAGAGGCTACGGAAAAGAGTTAAATATTGCGACTTCGATAACTACTCGACAGATGATGCACTGATATCACAAGTGATAGCAAGTTGTGAGTTAGCAGAGTTCCAGAAGAAACCTTTACAGAAAACCAGGTCATTTGAGGAAATGTTGATGTTGGCAAGAGCTGATGTGGCCATTTCCATGAAAGCTGAGTCCTTAACAAGTATCAAGATCACGCAGACGCCTGCTGCTGGCCCCATATGCCGGGTTCAGACAACATTCAAAGTGACCAGTAAAGAGCAACGTAAATGCTACAGGTGTGGATTTAATTTCCCTCATGTTGGGCTGGGCCGCTCGTCTCACCACTGGCCCCCAGGAAGGAGCACAGACAACTTCCAATCCACGAAAAGGCGGTTTCGTGCCTCAAGGCGAAGAAATTCTCCAGAAAGATGGCTAGAAAACAAACAGGCAGGCGAGAGGAACTTCGAAGATCGTCCACGCTGGAGGAACAAAGGAGGAAGTCGACACGTCAAGATTTACAATAAATAACATCCTCACCCATAACGCCAAGGGGACTCTGGCTCTTCCTCTAGTGGTGACAACAAGAGAGGCTATGTTTATGCCATAGATAACAAGACAACAGTTAAATACAGTCCAATGTTGCTGCTTCAGTTAAATCGAAGTGCACGAGAGTTCCTGATAGATACAGGAGCCACAGCTAATGTGATTGATGAAGAAATGTATGAAGGGATAAAGCACGCTACAAAGCTTAGGGCACCTCCTGTCGACATATATCCAAATGGGTCGAGCACGCCTCTATAGTGTAAGGGGATGTTTGAGACAACTTGCTCTTATAAAGACAAGCCAATGAAGATGCTCATCTACATTGTGAAAGGGGGCACACCAGGAGGAACCATTCCTAGTTTTAAATCAGTCATGCAAATGGGACTGGTGCACATAATGTACCAGGAAATGTCAGCCTATGCCTCAAACTCAAATGACATGGTGATCCTCCCTGTTTCGAGGCCTGTGAAAACTGAAGGACAAGCAAATGAAGCTGCACATCACTCTGCTGAATATCCAAAAACAGGTGGAAGATGAGATACAATCGTTACTAGACCAGGACGCTACTGAGCATCTAAAGGGGCCCACTCCACGGGCCTCTCCAATCGTCCCCGTGCCGAAGAATGAACATGGGGACAAAATGTGCCCCATCTTCATGTCCAAGACCCCATAGTCATGTGTGAGGTACCCGTGACAGGAAGGGCCTGGGCAGTGAGAGTGTAGAGTAGAAATAAAGGGGTCATTGTCGGAAGCAGCTCTGTGTCTGTCTTTCCTATTAGTGAAGTGTGCACTGTCCATTAAACAGCCAACATCACGGTGTGTTATACCAGTGAGGACGCAAAGCACGCTTCACTCCCCTGCTCCCTTACTTCCTATCCACAAACATTGTGCCAGGCCACTTCACCCACTCACCCACCCAACCTTACCCTACCAGATACACACAAACTTTAATGATACATTACCAACGCCCATGTCTTCTTCCCTCTTTTGACCCAACAGCAGCTGTCAGCCCCTGAGCACACTCGTGTGCAGCAAGGCACGTGGTTTGTTAGGCTGGAAGACTGGCGGATTTACAGGCTATGCTATTCACTCTTTTTTGCCTGCGATAAACAGATTTGCCTCAAATGTCTTAATGCCGGTTAAGCATACCTGTACTTAGTAGAGTTTTAGTTCAGTGAATGTTACATTTATTAAAATATACACATTAATACACATTAATAAACACACAGTGCCCATTTTGCATGGTCTGTGGCCATGCCCAGTGAACACTTTTTCCGGCATGAAGCACCTCAAAGAGACCTTATGAACCCACTGGGCATAGCCTGCCACCATGTTCATTGTAAAGCTTGCCCAGGACATGGCCTCCAAGAAAGATGCCCACTGTTCTCACTGGTCATGGCTTGAAGTCATGCAGAGTTGCCACTGTGCTGGGGACATTGCTTTTGACCATGCCCTGGGCACCTGAAAGAGTCTCAATGTACCTATTGGGCATGGGATGTGGCCATAAGCAGTGGACACATAGGCTGGGGCTTGGTCTTTGAGGCTTTTAATGTAGTGAAGCCTCTTTATCCCATATGTGCAGCCCTGCCTACTCTTAAAGGTTTGTGCATTGGTGTTGCGAGTGAGCTAAGGCACTAGGGGCCATCATCCATAGAGTACGGGATATCGTGTTTGAGATGCCAGAAGCTGCCACAGAACACATTTGCATGAATAATTGACTCCTTAAATACATATTTTGCTCCTCATCGGAACATTGATTATGAGAGGCATCTGTTCCACCCCACCACCTAGGACAAAGGAGAGACATTAGACGCCTCTGTCATGAGACTACGGAAAAGAGTTAAATATTGCGACTTTGATCACTACTCGACAGATGAAGCACTGAGATGTCCCAATTAGACCACTAGTAATAAAGCACTACTATTCTCCCAATTTCACCTGTACACTCGCTGTGGTTGTGGGGATCACTCATAAAGTGAGGAATGGTGGTAAAGTTATTCAAAGAGCAGTGCAGTGCATGCAGTGACCAACCTTTCTGTCCTACACACTAGGCTGAAGCACCCCAACTATGCATCTCAACCAAGCCTCACCAGAAATAGGGCACGCGTGGTTGCTTGACAAGATGGCACACTTCCATCCAGTGTAATCTAATAGATTATGCTATATCACAGATGCACAATTTACGGCCCGCAGGCCAATGGGCTTGAGTTAAAGATTTTCCTAAGGGAGTGCAGCCCACAAGCGACAATAGCCCTCCCTCAATTAGAAAGGTCTTAATTTCCGGGAACAATGCTGCTGCTCTATTGGCTCAGTGCATGCACTACGTGGCTGTACATCTTACAAGCCACATAGTGCATGCGCTTGGCCAATATAGGCGCAGCACTGCAGTAAGGCTTGTTACCAGAAAGCTTTACAGCCTCACCACGCTAGCAACAGAAGAAGTCTGCCCTGAGGTGCTTCAGATGATGCCCACTCACAATTGAGCGCATGTTTGCTCGTTTGCCTGCCTGCCTGCTGCCTGCCATGCCCACGCTCCCACCCACCTGACAGAAACCGGTAATTCTTTGACTTTTTTTTGTTGGGGCAGCAAGCGGGGCAGCACTGCCATTTGGTGGGGGGTGGCAGGACTGGGAACATGCCACTTGGTGGGGGCACTGAGTGTGGGGGGCTGGGACAAGGCATTAGATGGGGGCTGTCATGTGGGGGGAACAGGACATGTCATTTGCTGAGGGAGACCAAGGAAATGTAATTTGGTGGGAGGTGGTGGGGAGGATATGCCAAGGCTAACCAGGGCCATGCTGTTTGGTGGTCGGTGGGAGGACCAGGGACATGCCATTTGGTGGGGGGAAGGGGAACCAGGGCCATATGTTTGGCGTTGGGTCAGGAAGTGGGGAGACCAGGGCCATGCTGTTTGGCATTGGGTCAGGAAGTGGAGAGACCAGGGCCATGCTGTTTGGCCTTGGGTCAGGAAGTGGAGAGACCAGGGCCATGCTGTTTGGTGGAGGGTAAGGCAGGTGAGGGAGGTGTAGGGTGCTAGTTCCATGCTGTTTGTTGTGGGGTGTGGTGGACATGCCATTTTGGAGTGAGGGCCACTAGGGGGACAAAAGCCATGCTTTTTTAGTGGCGGATGGGGGGAGCAGAGAGACTAAGGACATGCCATTTGGTGAGGGGTGGGAGGCAGGAACAGGGCCAGATCTATAGAACGTGACAGACAGAGAGCAGGAGAGAAGGGTTGGCCAAAATAATAAGAAGCAGAGGGACAAAGTAGAAAGGGGCAAAAGGTGGGATATAGCTGGAGTGGTAGCAAGAGAGCTGGTAGGTGCAGTGTGGGGGTGTTTGGAAGAAGTAAGTACCTGAACCAAGGTTACATTATTTGTGGGATCCCACCAGAGAGTGGTGGCTCTCAGCTCCTGAAACATGTGCCTCTCAGAGGATTAATTATGAACACCTCAAAAAATAACCCAAGACAGGTGTATTCCCTAATGTTGCTGGCACGCCTTGTATTTAAACTTCAAACCTAAATCCTGTATTTAAATATTTCCTAGTTAGTGAATTTACAGGTATTGTGATGTTCAAGCAGTCTTCTGGATGAGTGTCTCTCGCCTGATCCTATCGACCAGCAAATGCACTTTTAAATTGATGCAGCCCAGGGGTGTTGCTAGGTCTGGAAAAGATCAGGGGCTAAGCTAATGACGGGGTTGGCGGGACTCGGGGCTAGTTAGCCTTTTGGTTGTAGCACCTGAGCTTCTATCCGGGGCTGCAACCAAAAGACCCTTGGATATAGCCCCTTCAGCCCCCGTAGCAACGCCTCTGACTCAGCCTCTTAGTTTCTCAAGACTGGTGCCTCCTTATTGAGTGTAGGGATTTAATAGTTTGCAGATGATCACAGGACCGTCCTACTGGCCTGCAGCTCCCGTTCAACCTGGGGACAGGTAGCTTGCTATGCTAGATTGGGAACGTCATTCTTTCTTTTTTGTCCAGACACTCTTTATGTCAAAATGGTTGTTTTGGATCAATATGCTTAGTTTTTCAAGTGCCAGTCATTGTATTTGTTGAGCGTACAAGGTAGGCAATGTTTGCATATGTTCTGGGCACTGAGGTGTTTGGGGGTGTTAAGAGGGCTATCATGGCCAATATTGACCCAAATATATTTGTGTATACTGGGCAACCATTGTTTGCCTCAGACATGTGACATTTGATATCGTTCCTTCCAGCCGAAGGATGCTCATTGCGACAGAGAACGTGCCTCATAGAAATTCATAATCTGCTCTGACTCACACTAACTAGGTAGGTTTGCTGCATTAACGCAGAATGGTGTGGCTAGTGCTGTTCTACATTGTCCTTGTTACCTCCCCCATGTCCCCTAATTTGCAGTAGAGAGTGTTGATGGGAGATGGGTAAAAGGTGGGAGGCAGTGCGAGTGGCTACATTGAGCACTAACTTTCCAGGGTATGTCAATCTTATGTCAGTTGTAATTTTACAAAAAACATTTGTTTAGAAAGTGACCTTTCCAAAGATGCAGTTGTTTGTGCTCCTACTTGTTGTCTCTGGGCCAATGCTTGTTTCTTAAGTGGGATTTATAAGGCACAGCTACTTTGCCACTTATACATTGCAAATGGATTCTGCAGCAGGGCCTGGCAATTCCTGCATTCGCCACGTTGATCCATTAGATAGCAGTCTGATATGCTATACAGCCTGCTACTCTTGAAACAAGTATCCACCAATAAGTGCACGGAAAGATATTCCAGAGAGATTATGTTCTTGATCTGATCTTGTTCTTTTGTCGGGTGTAGGCTTGTGCCTAAAAATGTAATGTTTTTTATATATACTTAAGACTTTTATATACTCTAAAAACTTGTAGTGAGAACATGGTACAAGCGTTGGTCTATGTTGGTCGAAGTACCATTGAAACCGCACTTTACCATTGGTACTTCATCTCTGTGCACATGCAACAGTGCGTATTGCTCTCCATCATTGTTTGTACTCCAAAGATGTTCCTGCCAGCACTCAGTGCTATTAAAAAAAGCACAAATTGACCAGCAGCACAGTCACTTTGAAGTTGAGTGAACCGAAAGAAATAAAATAATCTTTGAGTCCAATGTGTTCTGATGCCTTATTTGTCGTGAGCGTATTGCAGTCCCTAAGGAATACAATATCCGCTGCGGCTGTGAAACCAAACATTCTAAATATAAGGATTTGCAGGGAGAAATGTAAGTAAAGAAAGCAGAGGAGCTAAAAACACAACTCATTAAGCAACCAGGTGACTTTGAGCAGAGAAAAGGCATCTGAATGTGGCACTTAATCAAGTAAGAATTTTGTATAGTTTATTGCGAGATCAGCCTGGCCTTATACAGATTGGAATTCCGTGAAAGGCTGTCTCAAGAGGACAGCTCAGGGGCAACACAAGTTCAATGCCGGGGTCTGCGCTTCGAAACCTCTGGGAATTAAGCACAGTATATATAGCCAATTAGAATTACCTGATGGAGAGTTGTGAGGCAGTGTGTAATGAAAAGAAGATGCTTTTAAGGATGAGTATTTAGCAGCATATTGTTGATATGCCTGGCAATTGTTAGAGCCAAATTCAGTTGTTTTCAGCAGCCCTTGATGAGATGCCAGTGACACAGCTCAGCTGTTAATTTTCATTTGTGGGGCTGATAACAATATTTTAGGAACTTGCTTCCCTGGTAGTGTTGCATGGGGAAATTTGTAATGCTTTTTAAAAAGAAAGTGGCGATTTAAATTTGCCATGGCATAATCAAGTAAGCGTGACCACTGATGATGTCCCAGCCATGATTGGTGAGCAAAATGGATGAGAAGGCTGTGCTTTTGAAAAACTATCATTGTATTATAATTCAGGAGGCATTATGTACAAAACACTTGCAATTCATGGAAGTCATGGACTTCATTGTGAAAACAGATAATGTCATCCGTGCATGTGTACGTTGTTTAAACTAGAGTTTTTTGGAAGATGCAATGACAGATGACGATGATGTTCGCTGGCTTAGTCGTGGTAGTCTTCTGCAGCGATTCTCTGCTATACGGCAGGAAATAAAAGTATCTGTTGATGAGAAGGGAATGGAACTACCTTCATGCAAGATATTGACTGCTGACTTTGCTTTTCCAAATGACCTTACAGGCCACTTGAATGACTTACATTTAACGTTGCAAGGAAGTCAATATCTCATTTTTTATTATGTTCGAGGCAGTTTGTGCTTTTTGAAATAAAGTTAAAATGTCTGACAGCCCAACTGGAGAAAGGGATGATGGTAGACTACCCCACATGTGCAAATGTTTTCCCCCATGAGAAATATGGAAAATGGCATTGCATGTGACGGTCCAGACTGAATTGCAAGTTGTTTTGGGAAATCGTTTCACACAATTTAAATCCCAATGAGAATCTTTTAAACTTTTTTCAGACCCTTTCTCTGCTGATGTTGAAAATGTCCCACCTGATCTTCAGCTCGAAGTACCAGTCTATGAACACTCTTCAGTTTCCCAATCTGTGCCGGGAAGCATTAAAAATACTGTCCGTTGTTTGGCAGTACCAATATTTCTGAATACGTTTTCTCTCTGTTGAAAATGCATAAATCCATTTTGACTTACTGCACAAAAAGCCAGACTCATTTAGAGTGGAAAAGGTTGCTTTAATGTGACAGGTCAAAGCTTACAAATAACCGCTTACCTGGCTCTCTGGCCTTACAAACTACCAAACTATTTAAACAAACCAATTAATAATTAACACTTTCATTTCCCCAAAAATTAAATAAATAAATAAACCCGGTTCCTCCCTAACCATCCCTTGGTCCCTACCTTCTCCTTACCACTTCTCAAGTTGGGATTAAATACGGAAGATATCATCAGTGCGCAGATCCCAAAATTCCAAGTGTAGAGTCCATAAAGCTTAATACAGAAATAGGCCTAAAATCCAATTTATTGTTCACTAAACAGCCGACACGTGTTTCGACCTGTTCAGGTCATTCTCAAGGCTGTACATTTGTACACAAAATAAAAGTAAGCATGTATAAAGATAATCAAACCGTGAAGATTCAAACATGATGACATAAATAAAAAAGAAATTCACATACCAGTGTTTCAATGTATGGATGTAGCCAATGTTAACAAAAGAATGCCCCAAGGTAAAATAAAAGAAAACAAAAATTAGGGCATGCTAATTAAGCGTAAGAAAAAAGCATAAATCATTGCAGTACACAATATGTATGTGGAAAGTTGCAACATACCGTGATTCCAATGAAATATTGATCAGGGTAATGTGTTGAACAGCACAATTGCTACCTATAATGATGATAAGGTAACCAATTAAGAGATAAGTCTCTACTGTCTGTAAACTAATGATGAACAAATATACGAATTAATCAATAAAAAAGGTGACTTACCCTCAATGGGTATACGACTCAGTGCAAGAAACGATATGTCTACAATATAAAGAAATTGTGTAAAATCTCTGCAGAGTATTTGGAAACAATTAATAACAAACCAATATCCAAAGAGATGTTTTTACTAGGGGACATCAGTGGAAGGTTATCAGAGCAGCAGGTCATCTAACTCGCTTTAGACTTTTTAGACTCGTTTAGAGTGGAAAAGGTCGCTTTAATGTGACAGGTCAAAGCTTACAAATAACCGCTTACCTGGCTCCCTGGCCTTACAAACTAACAAACTATTTAAAGAAACCAATTAATAATTAACACTTTCATTTCCCCAACAATTAAATAATTAAATAAATAAATAAATCCAGTTCCTCCCTAACCATCCCTTGGTCCCTACCTTCTCCTTACCACTTCTCAAGGTGTCCCGTTTTCTCCCCGGGGGTGTGCCCCTTCAGGTTCAATACCTGTAGCCCAGGGGTAGCCCGTTTGTGCAAACAGCTCCACCCCCATCCTTTCCTGCGCCATTCCCCCATTGTGCTTCCCTCCCCCCACATCAAAAGGGGCCATGCCCCCAGCAACAGAAAAACCCTCCATCGAGGTGTTCTTTCTGCACACCCCTACCAGTTCTCACTTCCAACTCTTTACCATATCTCCCACCAACAAGCTCAAGTCCGCCAGATAGTGGCTATTCCCGAAAACCGACAAGTGGACACCATCCTCTCGAAATATCATGAACCCTTCATAAACTATTTCCTTGTGGTCCAAAACCTGAACTGGCGCCGAGGCACAAAATGTTACCATCTCTCTGTTTATCCCCTTTCTTGCCCACTCTATCGCTCCCTCACTTCTCGCTCCCCTCCAAACTCTCTGTGGTAACAAATTAGTCCAAACTACAGATACTTTAGGCCACATTTCTCGGACCCATAACAAATCCCTTTTCATTTTGCTCAGAAGCGCCACACCCATATATCTTACCAGGTCGTTTTGCCCAGCATGAATAATCACCCCATCTGGAGATCCATAGTGTTCCCTCAGCCCAGCCAACATAGGAAGCAACTGATCCCAGCGAAGCCCCTCTAACCCAGACCATTTTACCAAAACAGTTTTATAGCTGCAACCCAATTGCCTGCCAAAAACCCTTTTCTCAGCTTCTTTCCCCGCCCACTTAACAATAGAATGTCCTACAATCCATGTTTGTGACATCTGCCCTGGCCTCCGTGCAGCATCTGAAAAAGAAATTACAGAATCACTTACAAATCAACAACATCCTACTAAATGCAACACTACTGCTGACCTCTGAAAAGTTCTTTAGAACATTCCATTTGCCCAAGTCCCTGACATACCCTTTGTATCTCCCTGACTTCCAGCGCCCCAAACTTTTCACCTTCTCCTCTGAATAGCCCAGCCTGCTACCTTCAGATGCTGCACCCATCCTAAATGAATGAGTTCCAAACTCCTCTGCCTTTTCCCCTACTGCTACCAGAACCTTTCGAAGTACCCCCAAAACTTGAGGCGCCGATACTGGCTCCCCATTCCCATGCTGAAAAACCAACCCTGTCCTCCCCCCACAAAACTCCTTCCACAACAAACCTGTCTGAACCGGGCATAACTCCTTACTCCCATGACCCAGCAAAACCCAAGAGCCCTTTCCTTTTTGATCCGTCTTAGACCTCTTGATCTTGATGTCCAAACCTAACTCGGTAAATTGGACATCCTCCCATTGCAGCCCACCTACCCCACTTCTCCCCCCCACCAGCTCAGAAACTCTAAAGGCCCCAAAGAATAGCCAAGTAAAACAAGTTGCAAACAATTCTCCTTCCCAGGCCAACCAACAAATCCCCCCCCACCGCCTGACACAACCTAGTTGGCAATTCCACCAATACCGGTCTCCTCTTATCTTTTTCCCTCTTACTTTCCCTTGCCCATCCTTCCAACATTCTGTTTGCCATTTCTCCACCGCTCGGCTGAAAACCCCAAAACCACTTCCCATAGAAAGCAGTCCCTGCCATTTTCCCTGTTATGGTTGCTCTAGACCAGCCCCTATCCATGCACCTCAAGAGGAAATGAGTGACATCATCCCTTCTCCATTCTTCCGCATCCCCGCAGCCTTTCCAACTACGAGCTCCCACTCCTATAAAATCCTCCCAAGCTCTCCTGTAGGCCTCTCTAGATGCAGGAGCAAGAGAATCCTCCACCAGTGCAAGCTCTCCCAGCTTCCTATTTTCAACAGCTTCTCTGGAATCCGCTGCCCCTCCTGATCCGCATCTGGAGCCAATCCACAGAATCTCTGCCACTGAAAACGAGATAATGCATCAGCTATGCCATTATCCTTCCCTGGCACGTGTTGCTTTGAAAACCACATTCCATTCCATGCAACGCAAAACAAACTCTCTCATCAGCCTCGCCACCCTCTGATCCCTTGCTGACTGCAGATTCACTACATGAACCACGCATTCATTGTCAATATTGAAGTTCACTTTCTTGTTTTGCAACTCCTTCCCCCACAACTCCGATGCAACCAACAAAGCAAAGAATTCCAGGAACTCAATGCTTCTTCCCTCTCTCAACCAAAGTGATGGCCACTTCTCCGCACACCACTTTCCTCCCCAAAACACTCCAAAGCCTCCTGCACCTGCTGCATCTGAGAAAAATCTGAACTTCCCAAGACACCTGATCTCCTTGCAACCACATGGACACTGCGTTAAAGTTCTCCAAAAAACACAGCCAAATTCTACAATCTTCCCGCACTGCACCTGTTACTCTCATCCGATGATGTGGGCACTTTTCTCCTGCCATAGATCGCGCCATGTTTCTGCAAAAAGTCCGCCCTGGGGTCACCACCTTGCATGCAAAATTCAAATGCCCACCAAACTCGGCATTTCCACTAGCATCAATTTCTTGGCCCCCACTGCTTTCTCCAGCAGTCCTACCAATTTGCTCACCTTGTCGTGCGGCAAGCGTGAGGTCATAGCCACTGAATCCAGTTCAATCCCTAGAAATGTCAACACCACTGCCCGCCCTTCTGTTTTGTCTTCCGCTAGAGGCACACCCAGATCCCCCATCAAAGATTGGAACAACTTTAGCATCTCTTCGCACTCTCTTTCTCCTTCCGCCCGCTAATAAACAGAAAATCATCTAGGTAATGTAGCACACTTTCACAACCTGAACGGTATGACAAAACCCACTGTAAAAATGACCTGAAACGCTCAAACAAGGCGCAGGAAATTGCACACCCCATTGGCAAAACCTTGTTGATGTAAATCCTGTCCTCAAATTGCAAACTCAACAGCCAAAAGTCCTGCGGGTGTACCCTCAACAACCTGAAAGCCGCCTTAATGTCACACTTGGCCATGAAGGCCCTGTGCCCCGCTTTCCTCACCAAATCCACCGCCTGGTCCACACTTGCATATACAACCCCACATTTTTCAGGGGCAATGAAATCATTGACGGACATACCCTCGGGCCATGAAAAATGGTGTATCAATCTGAACTCCCCCTTGGCTTTCTTAGGCACAACACCCAGCAGGGATACGACCAAATCACCCGACAGATCATCAAATGGCTCTACTATCCTCCCTGCCGCTATTTCTTTGTCCAATTTTTGTTTTACCACCGCAACATTTTCTTTGGCTGACTTCAAATTTTCCACCCACCGACGCACCTTTGGTCCTTGATAACCCAGCCTGAAACCATGACAAAAACCCTCACTCAAAATCTTAGCCCCTTCCCGATCCGGATAAAATTCCAGCCACTTCTCCAGCAGGTCCAACTTAATTGGAGTAAAAGCCTTTCCCCAAAACCCCTCTGCCGGATCCTCTCCCCCTCCCCCTGTCTCCCTGTTGGAAACTCTGAGTGAGAGGGTGTTTCCCTGCACATTTGCTACATTAATGTCTGAACCTACAAATGTTCCTTGTGCAGCCGTCCTTATTAAATGCCCAACACGCTGCCGAGGACTGCCCTCTGCCTCCTCCCCCTCCGCCCTCATGGGCGGGCCGACCAAGAAAGGGGCGGAAAGGCACTAGCAGCCCACTTGCTGTGTGCAACATCGAGGCAGGCCTTGTTAGGGCCATCGAGTGCAGCCATAGATCCATGTCTATTTCCCCCAAACAGCCTGACTGTCCTCAGCCATTCTTGCTCTGAATTCCTCATCGTAACGCACCCATGCAAAGCCCCCAAAACTTGTAAACACCTTCCTGATCACATCCATATATTTCAGCAGAGCCACACACCTCTCCAGAGATTTCTGACAATAGACACTGGCATAAATAATAAATGCCGACGTCCAGTTTTCAATTGTCACTGGTACTCTTGGGCGCAAAGCCAGCTCCCTCTCCTCTTCCTTAGAACCCTCCTTTGCTCTCACTTCCCTATGAAGCAGTTTAAATACATCCACAAATTCCCCTGCCTGAATCTTATCCTTAGTCGCTGCCATCAAGTGCGCCCCCAAAGGTTTTGTGATGCCCATGTAAGGTAACTTTTTCTCCTTGCCCTTCACTTCCCCTTCTTTTTCTTTAGAAACCTGTACCTCGAGCGCCAATGGCTCCACCACCTTGTCCGTTTGTACCTCCACCGAGCAATTTCCTTTTTCATCCCCCGAGGCTCCAATAGCCTGTACACCAATCTCTCTCCTTGCCCCATGCAGACCGGATCCTTCATTTCCTACCCCCGTTCTCGTATCCCCCCTATGCCATGCAGTTGACCAGTCCATTTCCAGCTCACCTCTTTCCGACCTGCCATTGCCTGTCTGCGGTCTGACCTCCACTCCGATGCTCCTCATCTCTTTTCTTACTGGGCTCCTACTGCGGGGACAAAACATGTCAGCAGTCTCACCCAGACAATTGTTCCCCCGACCTCTTGCCCCCGAAACCCTCTGCTCCTGTCTTTCACGATGCCAACTCCAACCCCTTCTCCCATTCCCCCTCCTTCCTAATGCCCTATAACCTTCATCCTCCCACTGCCCCACATATTCCTCCATCTCAACTTCATCATCCCTGAAATACAGTTGTTGATGCGAGCTCATGCTCGGGTTCAGTAGCTCCTCCTCTTGAGAGCCCGGGGCGTCCGCCTTGCCACTCCTTTGTCTTCTCGGTGGGGCCGCAGAAACCCCTTACTGGTCCTCTTCTCTCAGGTGAGGTGGACTCTCCTCCACCCTGTGGTCCTCGTCGCTAGGGCTGTGCTGTGCCCTCTAGACTGTCCTCGCGGCGACCGAGGAGGCGCTGTTCCTAAACCCTCTCCATCTTCATCCTCAATAAAAGTGGGAGCTGCGCAGCACCCTCCGCCTGACCTCCTTTTAGCCGGGGGGCCGTTCCGTGCCGCTCCCTAAGTTCACTAATTGATGGGGACCTCTCTCTCCTTCTCCCACCTGCACTCTTCTGCAGGTATTTGCCCCATTTGCCCCTCTGTACAGTTGCCCCACTCTGTGCCCCATCACCCCCACTGACATGGCTCTCCTGACCTGCCCCTTTTTGGACACTCCTGATATCCCCCACCTCCTCCTGGTCATTATTAACCCCAACCCTAACTGGTTCCCCACCCAAATGCATTTCTCCCCTGGATGCTCTCCTATCAATCTCTCTCCTCAACTTTCTGCCATTGGATTCCCATGCCTCTCCTCTGCCAGCCACAGGGGTACAGGCCACCACTGCCTCAAGAGCCTCATCCGCCGCTGCTCTATGCTGCGGCCTACCCCCACCTACGTCCCCTTCTCCCGTAACCTCCACCACCGCCCCTTCAAGCTGGGCCTTAGATGCCCTGCTAATAATCTCTAGGGCCTCCCTCAGCGCCCTGACATCCACCAATCCCTTTTTGCTTGCTCCCCCCACCATAGTGCCCAGATAATATGCCTGAGCACTTAATATGCCCTTTACTCTTTTACCTAGCGACACTAAAACTTCAGAGCCAAACCTACCCGGGGACAGCTATCCCATAAAATTGAAAGCCCAGAAAAAGAAACTAAAAATATCCTTGGAAGAGCTAATTAAACTACAAAATCCACTGAAAACTATTTCTTCCAAGTTAAATTGTATATTTAATTATTTGATAATTCAAAACTGGCAGGTAGAAAATTAACCGGACTGACAATAATGGATTGACTTTGAAATGTATTAAAATGTTTGTTCCCTAATAACATTGGAAGCTGAGGAATATATAGCCAGAACCTTAAATGGGACACAGAGATTGCTAACTGTGCCAAATGACAAAACTAAATTAAAACTTTTTTTTTAAATTTATTTCATGCCCCCACCTAAACTGTGGAAAAACTGAAAGGAGTACCCCTTAAAACACCCCCACCAGAGTACCTCCGGCAGAGCACTGAAAAATTTAAACGGAGCCACAATAAAAGGAGCGTGGCTCCTTTAAGAACTCTGCACTGGCCTTCCCGAACAAAAGCAGCCGCCGCGTGTGAAGCCGCGGCCCGCTGTGAGATGCAGATAATAATCCGCCCCCCATAAACTTCACCGCAGGAACTCCTTTGACAACATGCTATTAACCGCCCAAACCCACGTGAGACAGCAGATGGCCTACACAAACACCCGCAAGCTCCGAGAACCAAGAGGGCAACAACGCTTTTTCTTGTCACGACCATGCGGTCAGGAAAACTATAGCCCTGCCCACTGAAACTACTACTTAAAAACCCCCAGCAGCCGCTTTCATAAACTGCAACCGACACCCCAGCGGTAAGGGGGGTACCTTATTAATGGTACCCCCAACCATTTAAATAAAATTATGTACTGAATGCAGCTAAATATTATCTTGACCACTCACCACCACTAGCTATAACCTATCACCTCACCTCACTAACGTAAACCCAGAAGGCCCAGATCGGGGAAGGCTCGGGAGCAGGCGACAGGACTGCTCAATCTCTAGTCCCCAACCGTCGCCTGCTTCCCGAACCTTCCCTGACCCTTAAATAACCCCTGGAGAGGCACTCTATGCGCAGGCCACCTCGCTGGCCTGTGCAGCGTCAAAACAACCCTGGCGGAAATGCTTCGTGTTTCCCCCGGGGCCCCCCTTCTAAGGACAAGACCAATGGACCGCTATCTCCATGCTGTTCTAAGAGTAGGCACAACTGCACTGGAGCATGAGCTCAAGAAACTCTGAAAAGCAATGTTTCTAACTGAGCAACTGTATGTCTGGTTTAGTAGTTCATTTCCTATGTTAATAAAGTAACTGCATTTCCCAGTCCTCATGGTTCCTTGCTCATTTAATATTGGCTTACAGTGGTGCCCAGAAGCTGTGCAAGTAGCAGATCGTACACCTTTTAAATCCAAAGCAACATTATGAGCTCATTCTGAGTTTGATGGCAATTTGGTGGAAATTCTGCCAAATTACTGCCAAAATTGGATACTGTAACTGCCACTCAGTCCTGTGGGTTTACCACTGGATTACAAGTGGCGGTAGGGCAGTGTTAGTCCCCATTTATGGAGTTCTTAGAACTCTGCTGGGGATATTTGGCAGAAATACCACCGGCGGAATTACCAATTGGTAATTCCACTGATTTTTAGGGGAAAAGTAGAGGGTGTGTTTACCTCCAGCAAGAAAGATTTACTTCAAGCATCATCTTGGAGGAAAATCCAATAACCAAGACAAATTGAGCTTTGATGAAGGGTTTACCTTAGAAAAGTTTTTGATGGGTATCATACTGGGGAGTAAATCCTCCACTTTTCCTCCCAAGAAATCAGTGGAATTGTCTCTCAGTAATTCTGCCAGTTGTAATTCTTGTCAAAACTTGTAATTTGATGGTGTGGGGAAAATTGAGGTAATTCCATTACAGCCAAAAACAGTGACAGCAACGGAATTATCACCACTTTCTTACCACTCCACCAAAATCGGAATGAGCCCCTATGTGTGAAATGTGTTTGAGCGCAGTGTTCCTCCTGAATGATTTGCCCGCTTTGTCTACTACCGCCTTACTTCTGTAATGTAAGACATGGGGCATCATTACAAGTCAGGCGGTAGCCGTGCCGGTAAAACTAAAAACAACAACTGTCCCCACAGGAAAGTGGTCTATAGGTTATACAGTGTAATAATTTGCTGCAACCTCGCTCGCTCCAAAGAAGAAAAGATAAAGAAAAGGGATCACTGCTGACTAGATGCTCCAGTCACTGCCTCAGTTAGTGTCTAAACACTATTTGGGACACTACCTGAGAAAGTGACTAGAGCACTTCTTTGGAGCGAGTGGGCTTGCAGCAAATTATTACACTGTATAACCTATAGGCCTCTCGACGAGGAGTTCCATCGGGTGATCCTATGGTGGGGTACCCGTGCTCACCTCACTATAGGCACGGACTTTCAAACCCCTGCGTTTCAGGAGACGGTGACGACGGATGCCTCTCTGGAGGGTTGGGGGGCCCACACCGGAGACCTGCACGCAAGAGGCCTTTGGCTCCCGGAGGAGAGGTCTCTCCACATCAACATTCTGGAGCTCCGAGCAGTGTTCTGGGTGCTCAAGTCGTTCTTACGTCCCTCAAGGACAAAGTGGTGAGGATCTTCACCGACAACACCACCACAATGTTCTACATACGGAAGCAGGGGGGCACCAGATCCCCAGCCCTATCCAAGGAGGCCCAGGATCTGTGGCAATGGGCCGTCGCCCAGGGGATGTTTCTGGTTCCCTTCCACTTGGCAGGAATAAAAAACACCATCGCCGACTCACTCAGCAGGGAGCTGCGCTCGTGCCACGAGTGGGAACTACGTCAGGACCAGGTGGATCGGCTCTTTCGACGATGGGGCAAACCCCGGATCGACCTTTTCGCAACGGCGATGAATTCCAAGTGCCAGAGGTTCACCAGCAGGTTCCCGCAGCCGAGGAGCATGGGCGATGCTTTCTCGTTCCCCTGGGACGGCATGTTTCTAAACGCGTTCCCTCTGTTGCCGTTGCTGCTCCACCTCATCAACCAGCTCAAGAAGTCCAGGTGCAGAATGATCCTCGTCGCACCGGCGTGGCTGAGCAGATCTGGTTCCCGGACCTTCTGGACTTGTCAACGTCTCCACCAGTCAAGCTGCCGGCAGACGCGGATCTTCTCTCCAGAGAAGGAGGCGCCATTCTCCATCACGACCCACAGTCGCTGAATATGCAGGCCTGGCTCCTGCAGCACTAGAGTTTGAAGGGTACGATATCCCGGCTGACTGCAGAGAGGTTCTTGCAAAAGCCAGGGTGTCCTCAACTCTTAAGTGTTACCGTCATAAGTGGACGAGGTTCTCCGTCTGGTCCCGTGCACAGAAAATTAACCCTCTGAGTATTAAGGCCCCTCAAGTACTGCCGTACCTACTGTCGCTGGCCAAAGCTGGACTGGCTCATGCCTCCATCAAAATACATCTGGCTGCCATCTCCCGATATACCAGGACTACGGGACGGACGTCCTTGTGGTCTCATCGCCTGGTGAAGGAATTTATGAAGGGACTATTCCGATCGTTCCCGCCGGTGAAGGCTCCTGCCCCGGCGTGGGAGCTTAATGTGGTGCTGACCAGGCTCATGGGGGCCCCATTCGGGCCTATGCATTTGGCGCCTTTGAAGTTCCGGTCATGGAAGACAGCTTTCCTCGTGGCCATCACCTCCGCATGACGAGTGGGAGAGATCCAGGCCCTATCTTGCAAGCCTCCATACCTGACTTTTCATGACACGAGGGTGGTGCTGAGGACGCGCCCCTCCTTCATGCCCAAGGTGCCGTCGGACTTCCACCTCAACGAGCCCTTGGTGTTACCAGTTTTCTTCCCGTCGCCTTCGATGCCGGCCGAGAGGACTTTGCACTCGCTGGATGTAGCTAGAGTGCTAAAGTTCTACGTGGACCGCACAAAGAGTTTTCGGAAGACGTCACAACTGTTTGTGAACTTTGGGTCTGTGATTCAAGGGAAGGCTCTCTCGAAGACTTCCATTTCCAGATGGCTCTCCGGCTGCATCAGGCACTGTCACCGGTTGGCAAAGCGACCGCTGCCCGGCTGCCCGAGAGCCCATTCGACCAGAGCGATCGCTGCTACCACGGCGTTCCTGTCTGGTGTGCCCCTGCTGGACATCTGCAGGGCTGCTACGTGGAGGTCGACGCACACCTTCACTAGATTCTACTGCGTCGATCGGGACTCCAGGGAGGAGTCCAGGGTTGGCCAAGCAGTGCTGCGCAACCTGTTAGCCTAAGGTGAGCCTGGTGAGGAGGTAAGAATTGCTTAATGTTGAGTTTTGGATGTAATGCTTAATGTTGAGCCTTTGCCACCTCCCGTGGTTGTGCATGTGTATACTGCTATGTATTCTTTTATTCATGAGCATGTGAATCCATGCCAGACCCCATGCTGGAGAAGGAACAAGTTACTTACCTATAACTGTTGTTCTCCAGCATGGGTCTGGCATGGATTCACATGCGAACCCTCCCACCTACCCCTCTGCGGCTCTTCACTTGGTCATACTGCCACTTTGCGTGCTACCAAATCTGAGGATGGCTGCCAGAGGCGGGGCTTATGGAGAGGGCAGTCATTGGCTGGGGGCAGTATGACCCAGAGGTCAGTGATTGGTTACTACTAAGAAAGACAGATCAGAAACAAAACTGATACTGATATTTTCTTTACCGAGGATTCCCAGCCTGACGACGGGGAATATTCATGAGCATGTGAATCCATGCCAGACCCATGCTGGAGAACAACAGTTACAGGTAAGTAACTTGTTCCTTAGCTACTCCCCTGTAAGAGCAAAGGGCAGATGTCACTGATAAAGAAATGAAGGAGAGTTCATTAAAATGTGGGTACCTTGCAGTGATTTACCTCCTTCTGAATGAGGCTGTAGAATTGCTCAGCAGCGAGGAACCTTGCATTCGAATGGGATAGCAGGTGGTAAAAAAAGCACATCCTTCTCAGGGGAGAGGTGCCATGAGCAGATCCTCAGGACAGCTGTAGCCAGACCTCTGGCTAACTGGCACTTCTTACACAGGGCTTCAGGCATGCATGCATGGTGAGGTCACAGTGGGGACACTTTATCCCTGTAACAAATGGGAATTTCCCATTTCTCAGATTCCGGTAAGAGGTTGAAGTGCTTTATGATAACTGACCCCAATAAAAAAGAATTTCTAAGAATCAATGTGGGGACCGTGCTATGAAGAGCTAAACAAGGTTGTATGGGGCTTCATTCTTGCAATCAGGACTCACCTTAGCTTTTTCCCATGGGCTGCACTCTCCATCTTGTCTTGTGATATTAATCACCTCATTGTTTCCCCTTTCTCTTGACTCCAGCTCTGCCTATACTTTCACTCTCGCCTCGTGCCACCTTACTGCCGTTTCACGCTTCCATTGCTTGTCACTCCTAATCCACAATACAATTGGCTAAAATGACAATCCAAGGGCAATTGCCAGTCTCCGGCTGGAGCATGACACTGCAAGCACGGGAAAGGTTAGGCCCACAAATAGCGCTGACGGCGATGGGCGCCCTGCAAGCTTTGAAAAGCTGCCCTAATAATAGAGAGGGCTCTTTCAATCAACTCTGAAAATAGCCGGGGGACCTGGCTACCTCTATGAAAATAGCAAAGGCTGTCAGCGCCGTCTCCAAAAATAATTAGCCACCCCCCTCTTCTCTTTTAAAGAATAACAGAATTCGGTCTCCTGTTGTTAAAAAAGTGAATGGCCTCGGAGTCCTCTCTCCATATAAGAAGGGACCTCCATCCCCTCTTGATGGTGAAGGGGACAGGGTCAGTATCATCCAGGAATCAAGAAACTTAGTTTCATCTCTTAAAATGGAAAAGGAGGTGGGGTTTCTTCTTAACATAGGAAGGATTAGGTCCCATAGGATGAGACGGCCTTGACCCTTTTCTCCTCTTAAAACATTAAGCAGACTTATCTTCCTCTCTTAACGCAGAGAGCGAACTTGCCTCACAATTTTGAAACAATAAAGGGAGATGGTTTGCTGCTTTAAAACACAAAGGAAACTCAGTATCCTACCAATTATTATATCAGAACTACCTTCCCTCAATTAGGATAGTGAGGGAGTTGCTTCACCTCTCTGAGACTACTGGAAGACCATGGGGCTCATTATAAATTGGCCGGTGCAGTAATAACATGCCGGTATTAACGTATACCAGCGTGTTACCGCACTGGCCAACTGCAAATTTGCCGGTGAGGTGCCTGACTGACCTGCAGTTGAGAGCTGGGGGTAAGGCAGACCCCATACTGGCAAAAATCACTGGTACTACTGGCAAATTCCCCCCATGGCATGGAATGGGAATCCATGCGATGGGGCTTTACAACCATTGCCGGTGGTCATACCCTCAGACCAAGTGCCAGTAACGGTATTACCATTTGCCTGTATCCTGGCAGAATTACCGCCAAGATACTGGTAAAGTCATAATGAGGCCCCATGGCTCAAAAGCTTAAAAAACCATGTGCATGCTCCATACAGCATGCCCAGAGAAGGCTACACTCAAAGTGGCCCTTACATTAAGGTTGTGTAATGGGAGGTCAAACAGAGGAAGAAGAAGGTACGCAGAAGAGGGTTCCAGATAAGGAAGGAGATGCATGTAAGAATAATGTGCGTTTGGGCAAAGCCCAGTGGGGGGAAGCAGACTAGACTGGGGACTTCATGCTGCAAAATGAGGGGTTGGGTGGATGCTTGAAAATGAATGGCAGCGCAAAAATGCAGCCAAATGTGCCAAAACGAAAAACAGCTTGAGAAAATGCATATTTCAAGCTTCAAGCTTGGCTGCAGGCACACCACAAAGGAAAAAGAGAGCCGAATTACACTGTATCTTTACACCACTCCTAAAGCCCAGATACACAGGAATATGTATTTACTTTAATATTTAACAATTAATGTAATGAAAACTACAGGGAAACAATGCATTTTTGCCACAAATAAGCTTACAAAACTTTTTAATATTGATTTACAGAGTGGAGGACCAGTGGACTTAACAATGGGTGAAAGGATGTGGCTATAAAACCAGATGATGCAGGGGAGGTAAAAACTAAACCAGGGACAAGGACAGAAGTGCAGGATAAAGGACAGAATTTTTCAGGATAAAGGAATGGGATAGTGGGGGAAGTGGTATGTTTTAGAATGAAGGGGTGAAAGATAAGTGCCATGGGAATGCCATAGAGAGGAAGGGGAGAGGAAAACGGGCAGATGTGGTGGAGTAGAATGCTATGCAAGTGGTTCTTTGGAAAGGAGGAGAGCTAGGAATTTGGATCAAACCATGATAGAGTCGGAGTAGTGTGGAGAGTGAGAGGAAGAGTATTCCTGAGTAAGGGAGAGAGGAGAGGAAGAGAGTAGAAATGATAAGGAGCCATAGGGGCATGAGAGGTGGCAAGGAGTTGAGCCGAGGATGATCGTAAGGGGTGAGGGGGAGAGTCAGGAGTGAGATCAGCTGATAGGGTGAGACAAGTCAGTGTATGGTTTTGAAGATGATGAGAATGAGTCTATACTTTGCCTCATAGATAACAAGCCTAACTGACAATGGTATTCGGAGGTGGCGGAGAAGGTTGAAGAGACTACGGACAGCAGAGTTGAGGACTTTGTTGAGCGGTGAAAAACCATAGTTGGGATGGCCATAGTTAGACTGGCACAGTAGTCAAATCGAGAGAGTACTAAATCGAAGTTTGGGTGCGTAGCACTGTTGAAGGAAAGAAGATGTCTATTTTTCTGATGCTGAGGAGATTAAGTATGGCTGCAGTGGCAGATTTCGAGATGAAGAGCGGGAAGTTGTGAGATGGGTTGTTGATAACAACAAAGTTGTGAGCAGATGCAGAGTAGGGAAGGTGGTCAGGAGAGAAGAATAGAAGAGGGTGAGAGGAAGAGATAGCCTGTTTGGATTGGAAGTAGAGAAGTTCACTCGCAGTGGAGTTGAGCATAAGCAAGTGAGATATCCAGTATTTGATGGTTAGAAATGTATGACGGTAGCTGGTCAGATAAGGAGGGAAAGGAGAAGAAGGTCTGGCTGTCATCAGCAAAGAATTGGTTGGAGAAGCTCTAGGAGGAAATCAAGGTGCCAAGAACAGAGGTACAGAGAGTGAAGAGAAGTGGACCAAGCACTGACCCTTTGGGAACACCAACAGTAAATGGGGTGAGTGGGGTGGTAAGGCTGTTCCATGACACCTGGAAGTGTCTTGGTGTGAGATATTAAGCAAACCAAGTGTGGGCCTTATCCCTGAAGCCTAGGAGATATAGTGTTGTGAGAAAGTCAGAATGGTTGACAGTAGAAATGTCTAGAAGAATAAGAATAAATGAAGGGCATGACAAGCGTAAGCGATGTAGTTGCTGACATTGCAGTGAGCTGACTCAGTGGAGTGCAGAGGTTGGAAGCTAGATTGAAGCGGATTCCAGAGGTTGTGTATGTCAGGGCGAATGTTGACAGGACAGTTAGGATCTAGGCCAGGTTTCTTAAGGATAGAGATAATAGTAGCCGACTCTAGGATGATAGAAAAGTGGCACTGTCAAGAGAATAGTTGAAGAGGGGAGTAAGATATGGAGCAACACTGGGAGCTATGAGTTTCACTATGTGTGGGGATAGAGGGTCAATGGGGGTACATGAAGGGTTAGCCTTGAGGAGAAAGTCAAGTATCTCATCAGGATTAATGGGGGCAAAGGAAGACATTTTTGCAGGAGAGGGAGGTAGAGAAAAGTGAGCTGGTGTGGATAGAAGTTAATTTGCAGTGGTATTTTGAATGTTGGATATTTTTGAAGCAAAGTAGAGAGCAAGTTTGCTGGCAGAAAGAGTAGAGGAGATGGAGGAGTGTTTAGGAGGTGAGAGAATTGAGTTGAGAGATGTTTGGAGGCGCCTAGCTTAAGATGCCTGAGACAAAATGAAAGAGAGAGAGAGAGAGAGAGGGAGAGAGAGAGAGAGAGAGATAGAAGTCAGGTTTGGCAGAGTCGAGAGCAGATGAGTGATTTTGAAGAGCAGTGAGGTAGAATTGGAGATCCAAGGAGTGTCTAAAGGGGGGAGGGTTTATGATTAAGAGGGAAGTGAGAGCAGAACAGATCGTTAAGAGTAGCGTTAAAGTTTGTAAGGCTTTATCAGTGGATGGAACAGTGATTTTTGATTTAAAAGAGAGAGAGTGGTGTAGGTCAGAGAGGTATATAGGGAATTTGGAGGAAGGACACTTGTGCTTCGTAATTGAAGTCATAGATGGAGAGAGTGAGGTGGAAGTAGGAGTGGAGATGGATGCAAAGACGATGGAATGATCAGAGGCGAAGGGCAAAGGAGTGGTGGAGATGTTACAGGCGTAGAGTTGAGAGATGAGAATAATGTCAAATCAGTTATCGTTTGAATGGGTGGGCAGAGAGTGGACAGAAGAGAGCAAGTGGTTAAGGAGTAGAGAGCTGAAGTCAGTTGATAGAGGGGTAGAGAGATAGGGCAGGTTAAAGTCACCAGTGACAATGAGGTGATGATGGGGAGGAAGGGAGTCAACTAGCAGGGAGAGTTGGCCAATAAATTGACGAGTGGGACCAAGTGACCGATAGTGAGATATAATATGAATGTCATAGGGAGATGTAACTGTAGAGATAGTGTATTCAAAAGCGGGAGAACTAGATGGAGATAGGGGAGTAGGAGAGATAGGAAGTTTGGAAAATGTGAACAGTCCTTCACCACCATCAGTTAGGCAGGGAGAGCGGTTGAAAGTGTAGGCAGGGTGGTGAAGGACAGCAAGGGTTGCAGAGTCTAAGAAAGAAATCTGGGGATTTTTCTAAGGGTAATGGATCAAGAGAGGGAGAATGGGAAAGAAGGACATTGGAGGTAAAGGAAGTCTTTTTACAGACAGACTGTGCATTCCAAAGAGCAATATGAAGAGAATGAGATGTAAAAGCATATTGATGTTGAGTCTGCGAAGTAGAGAAGCACTGGGGGTAGATGTGAGAAGAGGAAGTTTAGTGCAAAGTAGGGTTGGAGGCTTTGTGAATATAGAGATTAGGTGAGCGAGAAGAGGGGTAGCATTGAGGAAACGAGATGACAGATATATGAAGAGAGTTCAAATGGTTTTGAGCAGAGGAGAATGAAGAGAAAAGTAGAAGAGAAAGGAGAGAGTGTTGTAATGGGGAAGAAACCGCCTATGGATAAGCAAGTATACGGGCTAGAGGGAATCCCACGCCCAAAAAAACAGACGAGTCCAGAATGTTTTATTCAACAAATTCCATATAAAACTGTCAGGCTCCGTCCTTGGAAGCTGTGACAGGCATGGAAACACTAGTCGATTCCTGTAGGAATCAGAGGACACAGTCTAGTCCTCAACCAACATGGCCGCTGTGTGTATATCTCTGTACCACTTCCCCCGGAACAGCGCATTGTATCCGTCCACCGACTAGGACAGCGCTGCTGTGTGTTCACAGTCTCCTCGCCTTTGAACCCGCTTTGGATACCTTTGTACTTCGTTTGCCTTCTTCGGTTCCATTTTCTGTTTGGAACACTGCAGCCTGCTTGCCCTCTTTAAAGACCCTTGGTACCTTTTTCTGACCTTTTTACTTTTTACTTTCTTCGTTTCTAGTACTATTATTCTTACTCTTGTTTCCTTTTTTTTTCGCCCGGATTATTACCGCCGCTTCTACTTTCCTGAATCGCTTACCTGTCTCTGCCTTTCCGCGTCCTCGCGTTCACACTGTTACCGCGACTGGTGCTGTCTATGCCTCTTCCCGATCACCGCGAGTCTACAACCTTGCTTCTTGTGATGGCGGTCTCTTGTCTCTGCTACTGCTGTTCTTTCTTGTTCAGGTTTTAGCACCTCTTACCTTATCCTTCCTGCTGCCCGGCGATCCATCCTGAATTACTTCAGCGTGAGCCTTCTCAACCTCTACAGAAAGCATTTTCGTTTTGCAAACCTTGGGAACTCTGTGTTGCCATACTTTCACCACTCAAGGACTTCATCTTCCAGCATACCGTGGTGTGGTACACAAGTATCATTGACTCTATATCCTTTGGATGCATCTTACCAACTGCTAGCCTCACTTACCCTCACCAACCTGAAAGACACGTTGAGCTGGTCTGCCATTACATCTTTCAGGGTTTTTTGTTGCCATCCGGCTTTTTCCCTAGTGTGGGAGTTTAGCTCCTCAGGGCCCTACAAGATTTGGTACCTAATCCAGTCATGGTGGCCTCGGAGGGAGCCAGACCCTATTTACACGAAAAGAAGGACAAGACCCAAAAGGAAAAGAAGGACCCAGATTCAAGAAGGGCACCAAATAAGAAATCTTCGGATCCCAAGGACAGCTCCTCAGAAGGTCAAGGTGAAGAGGAGGTTCGGGAGGATAACCCACAGCCTGACAAAAACAGGGACAGCAATGGATATCACAGCAATTTCCAATTTCTCTCAACTCGTTTCAGGTTTGTCGACAGTTTTTAAGCGAATATGACATCACAATAAAAGATACATTTCAAAAACCTAAGGTGGGATGGGATTGGGTGAGTGACTCAATTAAGTATAGATCCTGTGGGTGTTAGTATACTGATTGGTCAGGCCATATCTAGTAGCTAGAACCATGTAAAAGATACATGGGGAAACATGTCATCAGGGCATTCTGTCAGCCTTGGCACTGTACAGTTACCAGCATGTGAGCAATAATTGAAGGTAGCAAGAACAGCCCCACGGTACTTCTTTTCTCAATAAGGTTACCATTCTCTGATTCCTAGGCCGCAAGCTAGGACATTTAGCTTTCAACTTTACACTGTCTTGCATCTTTTGTCCCATGAAATGGATGGGAACGAAGGTCTCTGTCTGCCCATGTCTGGCTCTAATGAATAGGCATTCTGTGCCAGCTGCAGGTCATGTGTGAAGAGACTGCATTTTTAATTATTCTGCTCAGTATTTTATAAGGATTTTAGTCCTTTTGCTGTGAGCGTCAGTAACTCCCTTGGCCTCTAGATACTTGTTCGAGCTATTTTCCTTTCAATGTCAGGTCTGAGTTGGTGGGAATCTGACCTTCTGGCAGCATTTGTTCCTTGCTTCTTCTGAAAAGATTGTGCCTCTAGCCTTGGATCTGTTTACTGTTGTTAAGAATAGGTTACCATCACTCATTGGAGGGGCAGGGAAATGGATGTATGAAATGGAAAAGCAGACAGCGGGGCACAGGCTGGCAGTGGGGGACGTGAAAGGGCTTCTAGTGTCCATACTGGGTGACGCAGCAGATGACATCTGAAAGAGGGCAGGTTTCCCAGGGGTAACAACACAAAACACCACGCATGATGGGTCCCCATTTGGGAATTGCAGGTATGCGGTATGGTAAGCACTAAGGATACAATACCCTGATACATCAGACATAGGGACTTTTCAGAGGCTAAACCAAACCTTTCCTTCCCTGATAACCTTGGAAAACTGTGAACTTGCCGTCTGAGCTGTTCAGACTTGGCTTTTCTGCTGAGTCAGTGAGATGGGGTCTATCTGAAATCTTGAGGCTTCTCTGTGCCCCCATTCACCTAAGTGTGGCTGTGTCCTCCACCTTGGTTTACATGGCCACTCATTTTGGTTGCGCTCTGCATTAAGCAAGCTTTATGTGTATTCTCGTGTGTCTTGCATTTCAGCATAGAAAAGAGAGTATATGTTTTCTAACCTAGGGGATACAAGCATGTTCTTTGTGTCTAAATGTAATTCGACCCAGTGTCCAAGTAGCTTTGTGTTGGATGTGTATGTGCTTTGTGTCCAATGCACCTAAGTGTGTTGGCCTCAGGCATGACGTCATTTGCCTCCTTCATGATTACAGCTCGTTCAGTTGTTCCATCGCCTCCAGGTTTATTGCCTCAGTGACGTCGTCTGGGTAGGCCTGTAGGGCTGTGTCAGTCCATAGCGTCTGTCAATCCGGCATACACAATTGGAACCTACAAGCAAGTAGCAAGACACAGCAAAGCAATAACTCAAAGGCAACGAGGCAAAGAGGCTGGAGGAAAGGCTAGAGTGTGGCCCTTAGCTATTTGCCTTTTGCTGGGTCACTAGGGGCTTAGTCGCCCCAAAGCAAGGAGACAAGTACTGGAAGTGGTGAGGAGCATCCAATGGCAGGAAGGGGAGGCAGGATTGCCAGCCTGCTACTACAGAGCAGGGCATGCTGGGAGATGCAGTCCTGGCCCAAGCCGCCCTGTTCACTGCTTGATGGTGGTGTAGGTGGCTGAGGGGAGTGGGCTGGATGGAGGATGCAGTGCTCAGATTAGCATCAGGAGTACTTTGACAAAGTTGATTTAAATAACTTTCAGTCAAAACTATAAATAGATAGACACTACAAATTGCATATTTCAGCTACACCAATGCACATCATAACATGTAAGGAGAAAAACAAATCACACAGTCCAAATTATGCAGCTGACCAAAGTGCATGAGAAAACCAGCTTTATTCACACAAAAGTAAACGGTCGGAAAAAGAAATCAAACAATTTGCTAGACGCCCCCGTCAGACCGAGGGTTATAAACAGAAAAGCAATGAAATTTACATAATCATAAAAAATAATAATTTTAAAACATTCTAACATAATCATTGACTGCTTTAATCAAAAACCAGGCATAGCCCTATGCAATAAAATGTATCACTGTTCAACCCCTTATCTCCAAACCCACCTAAGTCCACCCTATTACATATGACATCATCAGGTTAATATCCCAATGGTTGGCACATCGTTATGCTGAAAACGTTACAAAAAAATGTGTCCCATTGGTTGGCTCTGACTCTGGTAGCATTGGATGTTGCATTTCTCCACAACAGCCCAATTAGTTTTTGATGTGAGGGCAGAGATCGAAACTTAACTTTTTCGAAAAGAAATAACAAGCATACACCCTTCTCCTTTCCCATGCCAGGCCTCAATGGTCCCACAGTGTTCCCTAACCTTGAATAGTGTATCCTTCCTCTCATCTCGATACACATTGCCACTTGAAGGTACACAATTTTTTAATTAGGCCATGGAATGAATTGCTGTCTCATAAAAAATGTGATGAGGGCCCAGTGTACAAACCCAATTTCTCGTATTTATCAATCTTGCCACTGTATCCTAAGGTAATTGCAATGGTACCAGTTTACCATTGCATTGTGGAGTTGCAGTGTGTACATCTTGTCTTTGTGTCTTTGGCAATGTAACTGCATGCACCTGGCAATGAAACTCTGTGAACCCCCCTACGCTGCCTTCTGGGCCCACACCCGCCTGTCGGGTGGTTTCGCCTCCGCCCGCACCAACGTGTTGGGCACTAGACCTACCTCTTCCACCCATGCACCTACCTGTTGCCCCCCCCCACGGGCACCTCTTGCACTTCCTCTGCTAGGGGACTCTAATAGCACTTACCCCCAGCCCCTATTATTTCCTTTTCTTTGTATTGCACTTGCACGCTGTGAATATCACAAGGCTTAGTAGAAGCGCTATTTCTTTCTATTTAATCATTGATATTTCCATTGTTTATTTTATTTTTCTCCCCTGTTCTCTTCCCTTGTGCCTTGTGGCGCTTTGACATTTTTGCTGTTGTTGTATAAGCACCTTATAAATTGTCTGCAACTAAATAAATTGTTGCATATCTGGTCTCGAGCCCTGGGAAAGATCAATTCTTGCAGTTTCAGCTAACTCTATCACGTTATCCATGTTCTCTCGGCCTTGACTCCCTTGTGCTATCTGAACACCATGAACCAACAGAATTTTTATTAAACCATCTAAACTCAACTGTTGTGCAATTCTAAGTGAGGGCCCTGTTTAAACAATGGCAATACACTTCACATCTTGACACATGCAATGTTCTTGTATGTACTGTGAGAAACCTGAGGGTATCCTCCCTCATACTTCCCCTGGATCCTCTCCTGAGGTGGCCAGGGAAAGGCCATCACGTTTGGATTCTGACCTTGTGGGTGGAGAAGCAAGGGAAGATATCCTGGCGTATTGGGAGTGGAGTGCCCACAGGCAAAACATGTTATCCCCCTTTTCCTATTGAAGATCAACCTAACCCTCCCCTTGCCTTTATAGGCTATTGTAAAACCTCTTCCCTCATTTCACCACATTTTACCTCCACATCTGCAACCTATCAAGTGGTTGCTGGTTTATAAAGGGGGACCAAAGGAAAAGCAAAGAGAGAAACAGGGAGTCCTGTTTTGGAGAGACCAGTAGGGGACCCTTTTCATGAAGAGGAAACTGTGGTGGGTCCGGAGGAAAATCCAGGACGCCAGCAGATGTCCCAGAAATCCTGTGGAGCCAAGAGCATGTCTGGTTGGTAGGCTGCCACAGGTGTGCGAGCCTCCGTGGTTGAGGCAAAGCAGCTGGCGCTGCGAGCAAGAGAAAAGGAGAGGACGCTGTTCGCGTCCGTGGAGCAGAAGCGGAGTTACCCGCGTGTGTCAGGAAGCACAGGGAGAGCTTGCAGGGCTCGCAGAGATCGGCCCGCCAGCCTGTGAAGTCGACGGGAAGCAGAGTAGCCGAAAGCTGAGTACCGGTGAGTGCAAGGGAAGGGCACTCAAAGCCGGGGCGCTCCTAGGGGGCTACGCATAAACACCAAAGTGCTGTATTAATTATATTGAATCACAAACTGAATGAAGACCTGAAACAAAGTAAAAATACGCATATTGAATGCTGAACTGGATGAAAACTTGAAATGAAGCTATCAAGTATATTAAATATCGAATTGAATGAAACTTTATGGGCAAAAGCTAATAGCTGATGAAATACAAAAGGGAAAGTGCCCATTTGCAAGCAGTCTATGCAAAAGAGTGCAAGCGTGAAAGAGTGTGACAGAGATAGGGAATACATAACACCACCTTAAAGTGAACTTTATGAATGGATGCAGTGTGGCAAAGACTGGCATAAGGCGTGTGACACATAATGGCACAGCCAAGAGGCTAAGCAGAAGAAGCCAGGAGAGGGTGAACCTGCACATTAAGCCAAGAGGCCAACAATGAGAAGTTAAGTGAATGTGAACCTGTACACAGGGGCAAATACAGAAGAACCTGTGTGGGTTGAAGAGCCCAGTGTTCCTGGTTGCGCAACCTGTGATGGGTGGACCGTGTGGTCTGAAAACTTTGCCTAGACAAGGGAGCCCTGAACTGTAAAGGCGGAAGACATTGTGAAATAAGCCAAGAAGAAACACTGTGAGTGAACTGTTAATGCAATACAGAAGGAAGGTCAAGTTGACCTAGATTTGTGTTGAAATTTGAAAGAATAAAAGCCGTACAAGTTGCTACATTGAAGTCTTGGGGAAGGGAACCCTGAGACCTAATAAACTGCAAATACTTTCTTGAGGCTGGAGCCTCAAGACCCCTTTTTCGTTTGAGCTGTATGTATTGAACTTGGGGAGTGAACCCTGAGGATTGTGTGGAACTATATTGCCTTGAACTTAGAAAAGGTAATCTTAGGACTTTTGTGGAACTGTCTTGAACTTGGGCAATGGGAGCTGTAAGGAAGGCATGGTATCAACAGTAAGATAGACACAAGTGACCACAGTTCACGGGTGTTTATTGAACTTCAAAAAGAGTTTGACAAACACCTATCTAATCCTAAATCTACAGATGGGAGCAGGCTACAATCATCAAATAATAATAATGCAGTCCTAGTGGCATAGGTAGGGCCTATATTAATAGACCTATTGCCAATCTTTACTTCTAAATACTAAATATATTATGTTAGACAATGCTAGAGCTGCGCCGAGTTTCCCCGGGAACCGGGCCAAAATTATCTTCCCAGATTCTGAATCTGGGGAAATGAAAAGCCCATACACAAGTCACAACACACACACCTGCACTGATCAGCTGTCTCCAGCGCTCAAATACAAACCTCTGAGCCCAAAAGAGCACTGCTGTGGTGAAGAGGGAAAACTTGAATGTCCTTTCCCTCCTGATGGGGCCCCCAACCGGAAGAAGCACTCCTGACAGAATACCTAACAACTATCCGGGATTGCACCCAGTTCCACCGCTTCCACCGTAAGCTCACATCACGAAACACATCCAGCCATCTGCCCATGCAATCCCGCCCTAACCAACACAAGCAACAACAACCAAAACCAAGCTGGAGATGACTATATGGACCAAATCGATTTTGCAGGTCGTTAGAGTCTTCATGATGACATAGCTGCGTTAGACAGGAAGCACGCGTGTAGTCGGCACAATCAGGACATTCACACACCAATCAACATGAAGAACATACTCGTACAGATCTATGAGCTAGAGGACAGTGACACACACAATGGGGGTCATTACGAGTTTGTCGGTAAGGAGTTAACAGCGTCGGTAAAGGTGCCGGAGCCGTCAACCCCTTACCGCCTAATTACGAGTTCTGTTCGCGGGACCCGCTAAGGCCACCTGGCAAAACCAGGCGTCCTTAGCGGGTCCAGCGAGCAGACCAGGGTGCTGACAATGGGCCCGTTATTAACAGGCCTGTTGTTAGCACCCTCCCCATTCCCATTGAGCCTTATGGGGGCTCAATGGGAATGGTGATGTACCGGTCCGGGTTCCTTGACTGGGCAAATTCCAGGCCCTCCAAGGCTGAAATGGCCCGGTAATTCCTCATTTAAGGAACCCGGACCCGTTACCCGGTAAGGGGGTAGCCATGCCACTAATAGCGGCATGGCTACCTCCTAACTCGTAATGACCCCCAATGTCTGCACGTTTGTTATTTTCCATATAGGCTCACTACCGCACTGCAGAAACGCAAGACGCAAGAAGAGCTTATGTATATGCTTGCAGAGGCTATCTGCTATTAACCCTATGGATGGACAGGAGCACTCAAGGGACCTGACCACCCATGACATGCTTTTAACCTATGCACAATTATATTGGAAGTATAGCCAGAATTAAAGTAGGCTTCAGACAAATCCAGCACACTCGAATCGCCTCACAGAGATCCTGAAGCTGCAAGCTGCTGAGCGAGCAGAATAGCCCTTGCAGGGACTGCCACTGCCAAGGCCACGATGTTGCAAGTGACATTCCTCATTCATTGTGCCACGATGAGCCCAGGTACAGAAGAGAATATCCCAAGCTAAAATACAGATCAAATCGAAGGAATTCGGCTTCACCAGCGCTCTGCTCACACGTTATGCGGCCGACCTAAAATGATGACAAGGCCTGGAAGCTGGAAAGAGGCAGCCGTACCACGTCTAGGACTGAACCTTGCAACATAATTGTAACAATTCACCTACAACATGCGCTGGGACTGGACCGCTCTCATGGCATTAGCATAGACACCATTGTTACACACTATCATACACACTGTCACATAGACATACTTTGTTGATAAACATTGTACAAGAGCAGGTGTCTCGCGGGCTGAGAACAACAGCGGTCCCAGGCTTGGAGGGCCCACAGCCTGACCAATCAGGACAGTGGGGTTAGGGGCTGGCGGCCGGAATCTCCAGCCAATCATTAAGGGTTCTCATGTAACAATTCTCAAGTAGCAATTTTTAGGGACGGCCCAAGTATACCACCTGACACAGTGTCCGCCAGTAACGACACACACTACATGATCCTATATTGGAACTACCACTCAGGGAGCCAACCCCGAGTGGCGTTAGGTTCAGGGAAGGATTTTTGGTAGGTGACACTGATTGTGAGATCACAAGTGTACAAAAAGGGCCTGCGAGCCCGAAATCGATGAGATGTGCTTGCACTGCATTTGGCCTTGTATGTTATCCCTGCTCGTTTGTCATAATAAACAGTAGTAACTCTTTGCTCCTTCTGCAGACCTCATCTTCTTTGGGACATTGGAAGGAGTTAGAGCCTTCCATGAGCTGGAGGTCCGCAGACCCTAGGTACGGCTCTGCCGACCCCCAAATTTACCCTAGCAAGTTGGAGGCACTGCTGAGATGTGCTCCTGAGACCCCAGCAAGACCGTTTGTGACATTAGCTTGGCAAGAAGTGGCCCCCTCCACCATCAAACCTCAGAGGACCATCGCAGAATTGCAACTGGAGATTGGCCGTTGAGAGCCGACTTAAAAAATGTTATCCCTCCCGCGGTTGGCGAGTGTCCACACGCGGTTCAGAAGAGGCGTGGTGAACCAAGTGGGAGGGGTGCCAGCAGCCGAGTGACGCTGACACACGTGTGCCCAAAAGTAAGTGTGGTCCGCACAACGAGCAACAACATATTGTGTGGGTAGGGGGAGGATGTGAGCGTAGGGTGGAGGGTGGTATAACATTATCATAGCATTCAGAACCAAGGTGGTGATCGGCACTTGTATCAGTAAAGGGAACAGACCGGAGGTAGTTCCTTCTTGTGGAGGCTAGCATCTTGAGGCGGAATAGTGGGTCCCCAGGGGACGGAACGGTTGCTGCACCGATAGGTCTGGACAGTGAACACATGTGTGGGGGCCATGGCTTTCCTATGAATTGACGATGTAGTTCAGTGAATAGATGTGGTTTTCCTATTAATTGAGTGTTTTAGCTCGGTAAATAGATGCCAGATTCACGTACAAGTTAGCGGTAGCTACCTTAAGATTGTGGAAGGTAGTTGACTGGTTAAGTTTACCTGGTGAGAAGCGGATCACACGTCAGGTGACGCGACGGGTGCAGTTCAATTACAATAAAGAGTTGATTGATGATGTATACTTCACTCCGGGGGAGGTAGGAAGACAGCTGTGGGGATTGTGAATTTCATATGCAGTATTAGGGAGATAAGGTTGTTGCGCGTAAAGCATATGCAAATTGTATGGTTGTTCAATATGTTTTGTCAACAATTAGCTTGGTGATGTCACCCTTAGGCCATTGCATAGGACATTGTGTGGTTAGCAGGCACGGAGCTCGCAACACGGCACAGAAACTACAGAACAAGTGACTTAGCAGCTGAGCTCAGACAGTGCCAGCGAGTGATCAAAGGGGCGTGCCGACAGCCTGGTATAGGCGGGGCGGTACCACAGTACACCACACTGGAGCCCGGTCGCAGGGGGCCGGCCAAATTGAAGGGGGTGTGCCGGGAGACGGCAAGACCCGTGGAGGCGAGATACGCCGAGTAAGGTATAAGGCCGCAGGGGGCCATAGATGTTGGGAGGGGCGTGCCGGATAGTGGCAGCTCCTTGAAGGCGGGGCGGGGCAGTACGAGAGTACACCTCGCAAGAAGTGTGTCTGTTAAGGGTCACACCTATTGCTAATTGAACGTTGAACTGCATAACAAACAACATTTTTACCCTTGTCCTGACAGCAGAGAATTGAAATTCTGAACTTGAGGTCAGGTAAAACCTACGAGTAAAAAAAAAGCAACGATGTATCACGGGGTGGGGGAGGAGCACCATACGGAGTACACGGGACAATGCTAACTCCAATACAACACATCTGTAAGACACTGCCTACTTAATCAAATATAGTGTAGAATGGACTAAGGGTACGGATGGGAAAATAACGTTACCATGGCTGCCTAACAGCAGTTTCTAAAAGGATATATTACAGTCACTACTCACTTACTTACACAATACACACAAGGGGAAGAAATTACCAAATTGCATGGAAATATTTGAGCTGTGGCGAATGTTCCAGGGGTATTACCCTGGGATGGTAAGCTTACAGGAGGTAAAGGAAGGGGATGGGGATCCATGTGCTCCACCCACTGTGCCCTCCAGCATTGCCTGGGACGATGCTGACGAGGAGGAGGAACAAGGATTATACCTGATTAGAGACCTAAAAGAAACTGCGGAGCGCTGGGAATTAACTGCAGCAGAGGGCTACTCAAACCCCACGTACAAACCACCCCTGTACGCCCCGAACGCACATGCCCCACGGGCAGAGGTAGGCAGTCCAGATGCTGTAGAAAGAGGGCAAGGGCAGGCAAAGAGCGAATTTTCAGGGTTAGGCACAGTTGAGTGGATAGCAGCACAATTACTATTGAAGTTACAAGGGACTACCACGGGAGAAACAGAAGGGGCAACGAAAGCAATAGAGGAATTGGAGTTGGGGAAGGGATGTAAAGGCAAGCTAAAGGACGACACGAAAAAGGAGCTGTTACGGGAGGAGGAGGAGGCAAAGCTAGAAGCGAGGATCGCAGAGTTGAAGGAGAAGTGGAAGACGTTAGTGAAACAGTTAGAACAGAAGGAACGGGAATAGGAGGCACAGCTAGAATTCGAAAGGCGGGAGAAGGTGGAGCGCGAAAGCAGGGAACAGGAGGAATTACTGGAGAAGGAACGAAGAGAGGTGATGGGGAGGATAAGAACGGGAGGGACGAGCTAGGTGAGTACGGAATGAAGGGGCGTAGAACACAAAGAAAGGAAAGGGTTGAGGCTTAACGAGAAATGGCATTTTTGGAGAAGAAAAATATTACTGGAAAGTACATGTAAGTACGAGTAGAACAGGCTGAAGGAGTTAAGGCTAGCATTAACAGGGCCAGCGCGGAGTCAGAGAGATGAAGACAAAGAAGCACTACGGAAGGTACACAAAGAAGTAATGGAAGAAATATATCAGATGTGGGCGGACGAGGCAGAAAGAGAAGAGCACCAGCTGTGAAGGGGTACCGACAGGACACACAGGGAGTAGCGGGGGAACGGCCGGGGTGCATCAGACAGAGTCCGTACCACGGAGCGTAACAGGAAAAGAAGACGCGGGTGCGGCAAAAAGCGTAACGGTGCGGTACCCAATCCCATGCAAATTGACATTTTCAGATGGATTCTGCAGTGAGGAAGACGAAGATAGCAATGACGTAGGAAAGGAAGGGCTGAGTAAACTGTACATTACACAAACAGGCACAGGAATGGAATGGGAATGTAAGACTCAAAATGAAAAGAATGGGGGGCAGCACACTGACACGACTACAGAGGATACGGCAGCAACAGTAACACCACACACACCCTACACGAATAGACTTTGAGACCTCCCCAGGCACAGAAGAGATAGGGCAGTGGTAACACACAACACCGGACACACATGTCATCGATGGAGGTAAACAGGACCCTGGGATGCCGCACGCGGGGCACCCAATATAGACATCACAGACATCGGGGCAGACATGGAAGATGAGAGAGGGCCAATCCAGATACAACAGTATAGACGGACACCAGAGGAAAGGGCGGAATATTCACAGATGCCATTATTAGAGAGAGGGGGAAACAGGCCGCAATAAATACCCTGGAAGTACACAGACCGGGAGAACGTTAAGAATAGGTTACCATCACTCAGTGGAGGGGCAGGGAAATGAATGTATGAAATGGAAAAGCAGACAGCGGGGCACAGGATGGCAGTGAGGGAAGTGAAAGGGCTTCTAGTACCCATACTGGGTGACGCAGCAGATGACATCTGGAATAGGGCAGGTTTGCCAGGGGTAACAACACAAAGCACCATACATGATGGGTCCCCATTTGGGAATTGCAGGCATGCGGTATGGCAAGCACTAAGGATACAATACCCTGATACATCAGACATAGGGACAATTATGTCACCCAAAATGCGTGACGATAAAGATCGAATGAGATACATTCAAGAGATTCAGGAGCTTTGGCGTCTTGAAACTGGGGAGCCGTGGGACAAAACAATAGCTATCTTCTATCACATCTTAATACAAGGGTTGCCAGAATTGGTGCAGAGACAACTGAAGAAATTAGTGGGAATGGAGGCCAAAGCATGGTCAGAAATACAACTAACAATGGTACACCATTGTAGGCTATGGCAAGAAATGATGAAACAGAAGGTGGAGGATAGGAAAGCGGACAAAACCAAATTAATACAGAGGAAGTTGTCAAAATACGCCTTAGACGGAGCACTAATAACAAGCCCTGCACCACCAACTCAGACAGCAGTGTCCCAGCCCCATCCACAACTACAACAACTGCAACTGCCACAGCAGCTGCCACAATACAACACAGCCCAGCAGCACCAGCCACAAATGGGGCAGGGAATACATGGGTATGGGCGGTTACCAGAAAAACTTTAGATGAAGGCGAGGAGGATCTAGGGGGCAGGGCTTTGGGCCAAAAGCACTCTACCCAGGAGAACAGTTCCGGGGTTACCCACAACATGGATGGCAAGGCCAAGGAGAGGGAGGAGGAGGGTTGCCATGGCAAGCATGATAACCGCCCCAATGTTGTACATGTGGACTAGTAGGTCACATCTCACGCACGTGCAGATACAGAGCTGCACGGTTTATAGTGAAAGGTTTGAATATAAAAGGATCGAATGGAATACTTTCAAATCAAAAGGATCTAAAAGAAAAGATTTGAATGTACGTTTTTTTTATTTTCGAGGGGGCTCCTCCCCCCAAAATCCCTGTTTTTTAGGGAAAAACTGGTATTTTTTTCTATACGAAGGCATAAAAAAATACATTTAATAAAAGGCATTCTAATTTTTTTTCCGGTCCTTTTGATTCTAAACTATTGCAGTTCGAAACAATGTATTCGACCCTTTGACTGGACACCGAGCCGCACATCAAGGGTGGGGGGCAGTGGTCGAAGTGAGCGGGAGCAGTCGGGAGCGGTGCTCCTCTACTTTTTTAAATTACCTTTTACAGGTTCTATACTTTTATTTTAAAAAGAAACCGTTCCGAATGGTTTCGTTTTAAAATAAAAGTGTAGGATGAAGTTGAAACGTGCACTTTCAGTGCATTGCACTGAACATTCCCTTGAACAGCAGGTGCAAGTGTTTGAGGGTGTATTGTGTGTGGGAGGGAACATGGTGATAGTGTTTGTAGGGAGTGGGTGCAAGCCAGCAGGGAACATAGTTCCACTAATTCTTTTCGTACACTTCGACTATTGGTGGTGGGAGCAAGGGCCACAAGGCTACCAGGGGGGTCAGAATGGGTATTATCAGCAGGCAGGACAACCACCCACGGTGCAACAGAAAGGTGTACCCCAGCCACAGGCACAACATCAACAAGTACAAGGGACATTACAACCACAACAATAACAACAAAGCACACCAACAGCACAACAACTAACACAGTTACAAGACGACTCACAACAGCCAATGGACATGACAGCGGTGGTGCCAGTGACAAGAATGGGAGGGGTACTGATGATGGGGCACAATCCCTACACTGGCAACGGACACTCACTATACCCGAAATAGGACAGCCCACAGACTACCTTGTTGTGTCCCATCCTATCGTTAACACCTAACCTTGCAGAGGAACCTCGCATAAAGTTGGCGATAGGTGACAAAACATTTTCCTTCCACAGGGGCAACCAGGTCATGCATGTGGAAGGGGAAATACACATTGTCAGGTGATGCCATGAACACTGAAGGATTTTCTGGGGCTCGAGAAGTGGTTCCATTTACTGATAACATCTCCTTATCTATTGCGGATCATGACATATCACTACCCTTACTATATGCTAAGCATACGCCCGTAAATATCTTGGGACGTGACCTAATGAGTAGACTGAACATGACCATCTCCTTCACAGACAAGGGTATAGTGTGCTCCACACCAGGCATACACATGCTCACAGCAAGACAAATACTTCAGGCATATTGTGGTAAGAGCGTGCAGAGGAGGGAGCCGGTAGACCCCGAAGTATTCCAATACGGGACGGATATGGCATTGGCCTGGCTACCAGGAGCAGCAGGGAAAGTATGGAGAAGACCAGGTGAGTACCTTTTCAGGCCAGAAACGCTCACAGATGAGAAGGAAGGAACGTTTGTGTCAATAGACATTGAAGGGATAGTGGCACGGGAAGACTGGGTTACAGTACACACCATAGACGATGAAGGAAAGGCCAGGAGGGCAGTAATAGCAGTAGCAGAAGGGTGTAGATTGACTCAAGTGTCTGATGAAGAACTCTTCTCACATGAAAAGGGAACGAGTGAGTTGATGCTGGGAATTAGTGTATACGTTTGGATATGGTTAACACACAAAGAGGTGGCCCAGAAAATGGCAATGGCACTAGAAGCGCCACTTGCAGCACCACCCCCATTCTGCAAGGAGGACTTAGCAAAAGTACCAGCCTCATTATGGACAACAATCCCCTACGATGTGGGGTGCATCAAAAGCATAGGGGGAGTAAAAATAAAACTGAAGAAAGGAGCAATTCTGCGCAAAGTTAGACAATACCCACTGTCAAAAGAAGCAGATGAGGGCATTTATGAGACGATAAGCGCCCTCATTGAACGAGGCATCCTGGTCCCGTCAGAATCAACGTGCAACATTACTGAGTACCCAGTCCGCAAGGCAAATGGGTGTCCATGGCGTTTCATACAGGATTTAAGACCCCTCAGCCACATTTCAGGAGCAGAATACCCCATAGTAGCTAACCCAGCTACAATACCTTGTGGCATTGCATCAGAGGCTACACAGTTCACTGTGATTGACCTCAAAAATGCCTTTTTCTCGATACCACTACACCCAGATTTCCAAGACCTAATGAGCTTCATGTATCACAGTATAAAGTGGAAGCACACAAGGCTGCCCCAAGGATACTGTGAGTCGCCATCAATTTTCAACAGGGTGATCCAGATGGATCTAGCGAACATTGAGACAGAGAGTATGATCCTACAATATGTGGATGACATCCTCATCTGTAGCACAACAGAAGATGAGTGCAGGAAGGACTTGGTTAAAATGCTCATTGGATTTGCAGAAAAAGGATACAAGGCAGACAAGGCAAAACTGCAATATTGCCAGGAGGAGGTTCTATACATAGGCCAAATAATATCTCAGAAGGGCAGACTTCTAGCACCACAGAGAGCACAGACTATACTAAACCCGCCACAACCCCAGACAGTGCTAGAATCATAACAGTTCCTCGGCCTCTGCAACTATTGTAGGGCATCAGTGTTTGATTACAGCACATACACAGGTCCACTGCTCACAGCCCTCAGAGAAGCCCAAAGGCGAGAGAAGAAACTGGGGTGGACACGGGAAATGACAGAGGCATTCAGCAAATTAAAAGATGCGATATTAGCGGCACCAGTACTAGGTACCCCCAATTATAAGACGTTTTTTAAATTCTCACACTCTGATGGGGTGGTAAAAGGCGGTACTCACACAAAAAACAAGTATGCGCCACAAACCAATTGCATTCTACAGTAGCCAATTAGACCCAGTAATGACAGGGCATTTCCTGTGCGAACATAACTTGGCTGCTGCAGCTTTTGTGGTAGAAAAAGCATCATCAGTAACTATGGGATGTTCCACAACGCTTTATGTAGAGCACACCCTTTTCGTGATTCTGCACAAACCAAAAAGCACCCTGACTACACAAAGAGCAACAGGCTATGAAATGATTCTCTCCCGACCAGAGCTAAAAATAGTGAGGTGCAAAAATGTTAACCCAGCAGAATTCCTGGCAGAAGTAGTAGAGGAAGTGGAATATGTCCATGATTGTACAAAAGCTATTGAGTATTACTCAGAGATAAATAAAGTAGAGGAAGATGCACTTGAGGGGGGAGACATACTATACATTGACGGGTCATCCACAATTGACCAACGTAATGGGGTAAGAAGAACAGGGGCAGAAGTGGTAAGATTAAGAGTGGACTGGACAAGCGAGGCAGTAAAATGCGTTAAACTGCCTCCCCAATATTCGGCCGAAGCAGCAGAACTAGTGGCCCTGGTACTAGCCCTTAGAGAGAGTGCAGGAAAAAGGGTCACGATCTATTCAGATAGCGCCTATGTGACATCAACAGTACATTCTAGTCTAGCAAGATGGTTAAGAAGAGGGTTTAGACGGACAGATGGCACACCAGTACAGCACGATATCCTCCTAGGGGAACTAATAGAAGCTGTAATAGACCCAGCAGAACTCACGTTAGTGATGTGCCAAGCGCATACTAATGGGTAAGACCCGATATCAAAAGGAAATTAAGCAGCAGACTTCTATGCAAAGCATGCCTCATATTTTGGGGAGTTATGGAACCTCCAAGAAAAACAAAAAGAGAGGAGAGGGGCAAGAAAGACAGATGCTAATGAAAGAAGAGTACAGTCATTTACCACTGACACGGGTAATGGAGCTACAGGCAGCAGCCCCGATGAGTGAAAAGAAACTGTGGGTAAACAGAGGGTGCACAATGTCCCCTACAGATGCCCTGTGTAGACAAAACAATACAGGGAAAGTAGTCATGCCTCTTGCATTATTAGAAATAGCACTAACACAACTACACTATCCTGCACACACAGGGAAAGAGGTAATTACGGCACACATCAAGGAATCATGGTTCTGCCCCGAACTAAATGCCCATGTCACAAATTCTATCAGTAATTTCCTCACATGCCAGCAGTTTACTGCAGTCCACACACTTAAAGTAATCAAAGGAGTGATACCCCGACCCAAAGGCCCTTTCTTACACCTTCACATTGACTATGTCGATATGATAAACGTATGCCAAGGCTACCATTACATGATCATGGTAGTATGTCACTTTTCCAGATGGATAGAAGCAGGCCAGTGCTCCCATGCCAATGCATTATGGGCCACCAAGTTCCTAGTTAGAGAGGTGCTCCCACGGTGGGGTGTTTGCAAAGTTCTACGATCGGACAATGAACGCCACTTTGCCAATGAACTGTTCTAGCATATAAACACATTGGTTGGTATTAAGCACAGGTTTGCTTGTTCCTATCACCCACAGGCCAACGGTCTTTATGAATGCCTCAACGGCCTCCTGGAGACAATAACAAAAACGCAACAGACAACTAAAAAGAACTGGCTTTACTGACTGCCCCTGGCTCTATTTGAGCTGCGGAATAAACCAGGATTGGACCACCACCTCACACCCCACGAGGTGGTGACTGGTCACCAAAGGCACCTCCCATTAGCCCCACCTACAAAGGCCATCAATGATTGCGAAGGGGCTGCTGAAATCCTTGGAAGTGAAATGCATGATTATGTTACTTCCCTTGTTACTAGTGCCTCATTTATCTCTCAACAGATCTGACAAACACAGGGGAGGTCGGAGAACGATCTACAAGAAGCCAACGACCCCATCAACAAGCAAAAGACTCAATGATCAAAGAAGGAGACCAGGTTCTCCTATGAAATTTCAGCCAGAAGTGGCTCTCGCCCAGATTTACGGGCTCCTACGGTAGTTAAATTACAAGACAAAACTGTTTGGTCACATTTACATGACATCAAGCCCTACAAAGCATCAACCTCGCCCCAACTTGGCACCGACAGGGCCAACGCTTCAGCAATGGATACACCAGACAACAGCAGCGTCCCACTATCATTAACTACCAGTTTAGATATTTCCAAGGACACCATTGAACAAGAGCACACAGGTCACTCAATGACCAGGTGCTCACAGACAACTGAAGTCCCCACAGCAATGCTAGTAGTGCTTTAGAATGAACTGGACGTCACCACTGAAATACATAGAATTATTATGCACATGTTGGTTGTACGAATAAAGAACACTACAATATAGAAAGGGCTATCAACCACGCACTCACCCATTAGGTATGCACTGTGTTACACTGTCTTTGCAGGCTCTATTTTTCATTTTGTCTCACGCATGCAGGGTTGTGCGCCTGACAAAGTATGTGAATGAATGTTAAAGATAGATTAAAAAATTAATTTGGTTTAAATGTTGCCTCCCATTGAACACCCTGAAGCACTTTCCCACCAATATATTCACGCTTTACGAAGAACCACCCATTCCAGACCAAGACAACCACACGTATATATTACAATGCGTTTATCGAATATATAGTACAATCAGAACCCACAACTCCACCACACCATACCCATACTTAGAAACAGATCCATTAGGAGGATTTAGGAGGAGCTATTCACCTGGGCATTAAATGACTATTTAGTTCATCAGGCTTAAAATATTTACAAACACTAATACATTAATGCTGATTTACTGCTTTTTTCAGGCGGGCAACTATATCATCTCAGCAACTGCCGGACTGCAGTGTAAGTACTAATAATGCCTACCTTAATAAATATTGTAATAAAAATAATGTGGGTGACTTTGTCTACCGGATTGGTAGCTGCCGTTGTTTGGCAAATGTTCTCAGCTTTGCATGTGTCTGCAACACCCCATACTAACATTCCTCCTACCCAAGCTGCAAGGAGCTCAGAGTCAGGTGGTACGACCAGCACAAACGGGAAGGTAAGGAGAGGTAAGCGTAGAATTGGTACTGATGTTAATGGGGTTGACACATATCTCACTCATACAGCACATGTCACAAACAACATGTGGTACGAGAACATGTCAAAAATTGGTAAGGACACAACACGGGACAGCTGCTATGTCTGCTCATTGATCCATTATGCCATGAGCGCCTCCAGAATCTTTGTAGCCACAGAAGTACCAGCAACAATGGCACAATGACTCCTTTACCTCGCATTGTTCCAAACACGGGGGAGATTGAAAGGGAAAACAGCAACCCTCCGGTGGAGATCAAAAGCAACATACCTGTACGAGGATAGCTTAATAAAGACATTACCCATGTTTGACAACTATTGGTAACACACACAAGCACTCTGGTATATAACTGACCGACCAGAGAAAGAAGAAGCGAAGGAGGTGACGTTAGACTATCTGCCATGCAAGTGGAATGCCAGAGAAACAGGCAGAGAACCGGGTTGCTGGGAATGCCCTCAGATGTTGGGATTTGGGAAAGTATACACTAAAGAATAATGGGTGGATGGAGTGGTGAGAAGCAAGCCATTGACATTAACAAAGGCTTCAGTGAACAAAGTCCCTGAAGAAAATGACAAGTGTCTCAAGGAATGGGCAAAGAGTGCAAGTTTGCTGACATGGCTGGATAAGGGAGATGGACCACTGACAATAATTCCTCTTACAACACCAACCCTATGTTACCAGCACTACAGGGATATCGAAGTGGGGACAAACAAGGGAGGATGCAGGAGGATAGATAAGATATGAGACATGGGATCAGATGGGATCAGGCACAGCTGTACTGATGGACCATTATTGGGCATGTGGGACAAAAGCATAAAACAAACTACCACCTAAATGGGGAGGGATCTGCTCCCTGGCACAAGTCAATGTACCCTCGCTAGTAGTGTCATACCTAGGTATTCCCTATGGAGAAAGTAGAAATTCAGTAGATATCCCTAAAACTCACCTCCCACCATCATGACGGCTCCATTGCACCACCCTTTGTGACCACTCTTACAGGTTTAGTTTATTCCAAGATGGCTGCCTCAACTCCTCCTATTTATACCACTTTCCAACTTCAGAACGGCGCGTTACTTCAAATCTGACAACCTGTTCAGCGGATCGCCATGAGAAGTAAGTGCTCCTTCCTAATCTTTCTTCCTTACTTACCCTTCCTGCTCTTATCTTCCTTTCTTTCTGCTCTTTCCCTCACGCTGCTCATCAGTGTAGTGAGTTAACGGAGCACTCTCACCTTCCCTTGCTGTGTGCTTTCACTAATCCACGTAATTATTTCCATTATGAAACCTGCCTTTCGGGTTCGTGTCAGCGACTCAGCTCCCCGCGGATCGTTCTCACTCGGGATCTATATCCCCACATGCAATGTGAAACAAAACACTGCACGTTGTTGAAGTAAGTCGATACCAGGGATTCAGGAATACTTAGCAGTGACATTGCAACTGCTCCTTGTGGAACTTTAAACATTGGAATCCTGTAACATTTTGCGGTGTGACAATTAACACTGTATTTGCTAGATGCCCTTTCAAGTGGGAGTCCATGATAAGTTTGTACTCTAGTATCCAGTTTGTGCAAGACATGCACCACCCATCGATTCAAAGCGAGAGAGTCCCTGTTCTTCGTAAGTCTATTGAATACATGTTCTTGAATGTTCCGATACCTCGCTCCTCTCTCACACAACCTTTTTCACAAATCAGTATTAAACACCTGTTTCTGTCCCTTCTTATATTCTGGGCTAGACATACATTCAAGACAGCACAACTCTGCACTACGCCTAGAAGTCAATGCAGGACTCCCGGACATCCCTTAATCTTCACGTTTGGGTTTTCTTCCCCAGGAGGGTTTCCCCAGATTTACCACTGCCCTTGTCTTTAACCTCGGGGTCAGTGGTGGAATTGGAAAGGCTCCCCATTACTCTTCCCTCCTACGACCTTCTGACAGGTAAGGGTTCAGTGAACCTTTCAAGATTCTAGTGGCCATTCTGCATGCTTTATTCTGAACAGAATTTTTATAAGTCATAACAAGTAGTGCCTCAAAAACATGTCAAGATGGATGACTTCCCGAAAATGGTTGAAGGCAATAGGCGAAGGAAATGATTGCTGTCACCTACCACACTACCATCTGGCCAAGATATCACAAAAGAGACCCCATAACAAAGAGTAAAGTGACAGGGAAATTACTTATGGGGCAAATAAGAAGCTGCACTCGATGAAGTACCATCATCACCATGTACCCGGTCTGATAGCACAGCGAGTAGAGCGCTCCCTTTGACATCTTAGCAGAGCCTGCTGATGCAGGTTCAAATCCCGGCAGGGCCAAACTCAGCCTTTCATCCTTCTGAGGTCGATAAATAAGCACCACTCACCATGGGTAATAATGAGCAGCACTCAGATACCTGAGGGTTTGTAACACTATATAAATGCTATTATTATTATTACATCTGCTGTTCATCAGGACTGTCATGTTTTTCTCGGCAATAATACACCCAGGGTTCCAGACACACGCAAATGCAAAATGGCTCCAGATAACGCGGTGGGAGCTTATGATGTCAATAAACTCATCAGTCAACGCAATCAAAGAAGAGCTCCAAGCTATATGATTAGTAGCCCTACAGAACAGGTACGTTCTGGACCTGCTCACAGGTATGGAAGGAGGAGTATGCGCAAAAATAGGAAGCTCATGCTGCACGTTCATACCAGCAAACGACGAAGATAACAGAACATTAACAGAAGCAGTATCGCAGTTGGCAAAAATGCACGCTAAAATGGAAGAAGAATCAAAAGGCACAAAGAAAGACGGAAGCTGGTTCTCATATCTCTGGTCATGGATGCCGTCCTTGCTAGTGGATGGTCTAAAAATACTAGCAGGAGGCCTGATCCTGGGGTTGGCCTCGCTACTCGGGATAAAAGCGTTCATGACTAAATCAAAGACGACTGAAGAAGAAATGATTGGGATGAAGCTATTCCTACCTGCAGAAGACGAACAACACAGAGGCATAATACATATGGAACGACAGAGACTACGACAACAGCTAATGGAAACAGACATGTATCCGCCATCAATAAAACTAGAAAACCCAAGAAATCCCAAGGTTTATGTCAGAAAATGGGTCTACTGTAAGCCCGGAGGGGGATGCGTGTGTATGTATTGGTCGTTCAAAGATTATGTGAACCACTACGGACATCTAGCGGGAATTACAAAGGTATGGCGCCTGAGAGATGACAGGAGAACCAATAATTTTGTGGTCGACAAGTCGACCAGAGCGGGGACTGAAGAGGGAAAACCCGAATGTCCCTTCCCTCCTGACGGGGCCCAAACCGGAAGAAGCACTCCCGACAGAATACCTATCAACTATACGAGATTGCACCCAGTGCCACCGCTCCCAGCGTAAGCTCACATCAAGACAGACATCCAGCCAGCCGCCCATGCAATCCCACGATGGCATGAGCCCTAGCCAACACAAGCAACAACAACCGAAACCAAGTTGAAGACGACTATATGGGCCAAATCGATTGACGTCCCTGCAAGCCATGCTGCAGGTTGTTAGAGACTTTATGACGACATAGCTGTGTTAGACAGGAAGCACACGTGCAGTCTGCACAATCAAGACATTCACACACCAATCCACACGAAGAACATATATGTACAGATCTATGAGCTAGAGGACAGCGACACACACAATGTCTAAATGTTTGTTATTTTCCATTTTGGATTGCTACCGCACTGCAGAAACGCAAGACTCCAGAAGAGCTTGTGTATATGCTTGCAGAGGCTACCGGCTATTAACCCTATGGATGGACAGGAGCACTCAAGGGACCAGACCACCCACGACATGCCTTTAACCCAGAGGTCTTCAATCTGTGGGGCGCGGGGCGCGTGATGCCTTCCAGAAGAAAAGAAAAGAAAAAGAGTAACACTTTTTTTTTTCTGCCGCACTGAACTGACCATGTGCAATGGGGAGCCACTGGCTCCCATGCACATGCTCAGCCAGTGCGATGTGGTGGGGGCGTGGCTATGGAAACAGGAAATAAACGCAGCCTGGACGCGCGCTTTCCTGCATTTGGATCACGCATCCAGGCTGCGTTGTGGTGTCCTGTGTTCCCTGTTGTTGCTGCTGCTGCCGACGTGTGCGAGTGCGAGGTAAGTCACCCGTTCCGGCTTTATTTTTAACACGGCTCCCCCGTGGCAATCTGCCACGGGGGAGCCGCGTTGTTAATGCAGCACCGGTCCCCCTGCGCCCTTCTCTCCCTGCATCCCCCACATTGGGGGGCATGCATGGAGGAGAGGAGGCGAGCGGGGGACCGGAACTGCTCTGCCGGTGTTTTTTTACAACGCGGCTCCCCCATGGCAGATTGCTGGAGCCCAGCAATCTTCCATGGGGGAGCTGCGTTATTAATGCAGCACCGGTCCCCCTGCGCTCCTCTCTCCCTGCATCCCCCACATTGGGGGGCATGCATGGAGGAGAGGAGGCGAGCGGGGGACCGGAACTGCTCTGCCGGTGTTTTTTTACAACGCGGCTCCCCCATGGCAGATTGCTGGAGCCCAGCAATCTGCCATGGGGGAGCTGCGTTATTAATGCAGCACTGGGCCCCCTGCGCCCCTCTCTCCCTGCATCCCCCACATTGGGGGGCATGCATGGAGGAGAGGAGGCGAGCGGGGGACTGGAACTGCTCTGCCGGTGTTTTTTTTACAACGCGGCTCCCCATGGCAGATTGCTGGAGCCCAGCAATCTGCCATGGGGGAGCTGCGTTATTAATGCAGCACCGGTCCCCCTGCGCCCCTCTCTCCCTGCATCCCACACATTGGGGGGCATGCATGGAGGAGAGGAGGTGAGCGGGGGACCGGAACTGCTCTGCCGGTGTTTTTTTACAACGCGGCTCCCCCATGGCAGATTGCTGGAGCCCAGCAATCTGCCATGGGGGAGCTGCGTTATTAATGCAGCACCGGTCCCCCTGCGCCCCTCTCTCCCTGCATCCCCCACATTGGGGGGCATGCATGGAGGAGAGGAGGCGAGCGGGGGACCGGAACTGCTCTGCCGGTGTTTTTTTACAACGCGGCTCCCCCATGGCAGATTGCTAGAGCCCAGCAATCTGCCATGGGGGAGCTGCATTATTAATGCAGCACCGGTCCCCCTGCGCCCCTCTCTCCCTGCATCCCCGCATTGGGGGGCATGCATGGAGGAGAGGAGGCGAGCGGGGGACCGGAACTGCTCTTCCGGTGGTTTTTTACAACGCGGCTCCCCCATGGCAGATTGCTGGAGCCCAGCAATCTGCCATGAGGGAGCTGTGTTATTAATGCAGCACCGGTCCCCCTGCGCCCCTCTCTCCCTGCATCCCCCACATTGGGGGGCATGCATGGAGGAGAGGAGGCGAGCGGGGGACCGGAACTGCTCTGCCGGTGTTTTTTTACAACGCGGCTCCCCCATGGCAGATTGCTCTTGAGGAGACGGAGTATGATCTTTCATGTGTTTCTGAAGTAATTGGAAACCATTTAAATGCTCTCAGAACCAGTCTCGAAAAGTACTTTCCTGACGACAATTGCAACATGAATGACTGGGTGGTTCAGCCTTTCCTAGCTGACGTAGGAGCCCATCTCCCAATACAACTCCAGGAGGAACTAATGGAGCTCCAAAGTGACCGCCTACTAGAGAGCCAATTCAGAAAATTGTCTTTGGGTGCATTTTGGCAACATGTGTCTGCAGAGTATCCAACTTTATCGAAATGTGCAGTCAATGTACTTTTACCTTTCAGCACCTCATACCTGTGCGAAATTGGGTTCTCTGCACTTGCAGCCCTAAAGACAAAATATCGGTCAAAGCTGGAGGTGGAAGAAAGCCTGCGGTTGGCTATTGGAAAAATTGAACCCAATATTGACAGGCTGGTTGGTGAAAGGCAGGCCCACCCTTCACACTAGTTCTCCAGTATGCCACTGTCCAACTTGCAAGTGACAGCATTGACAGTACGCTGTTGTACTTCAGAAACAAATTGTTACAGCAGTTGCATAGCAAATGTTACTACAGGACAGCAATATTGGGTGTTTTCGTTTGTGTGAAATAAATATCCAACACTATTTTTAGTTGTGTCCTCTGTATTATAGCAAAATAATCGGAATGCTTTGTTCACAAATATTTGTCCTCATCTGATTTGAATCATTGCAAGCAATGATTTTGAAACAACGTGGTGTTTGGCATGCACTCCTTCGTTGGAGGCACCATTGTACTCCAGCGCGCGATAACCGTTCGCAACCGAGTACAATTTTGGAGTACATGTGTAAAGGGGGGGCATGGGCCGGAGACATTTTTCTTAAGGGGGGCTCGGGGTCAAAAAGTTTGAAGACCACTGCTTTAACCTATGGACAATTATAATGGAAGTATATCCAGAATTAAAGTAGGCCTCAGACAAATCCAGCACACTCGAATCGCCTCACAGATATCCCGAAGCTGCAAGCTGCTGAGCAAGCAGAATAGCCTTGGCAGGGACTGCCACCGCCAAGGCCACGATGTTGCAAGTGAGATTCCTCATTCATTGTGCCACGGTGAGCCCAGCTACAGAAGAGAATATCCCAAGCTAAAATACAAATCAAATCGAAGTAATTCGGCTTCACCAGCGGTCTCCTCACACGTGATCCGGCCGACCTGACATGATGCCAGGGCCTGGAAGCTGGGAAGAGGCAGCCGTCTCACGTCTAGGACTGAACCTTGCAACATAATTGTAACAATTCACTTAGAACATGCGCTGGGACTGCACTGCTCTCATGGCATTAGCACAGACACCATTGTTACACATTGTCACATAGTCACACTTTGTTGATACACATTATGCAAGAGCAGGTGTCTCGCGGACTGGGAACAACGATGGTGCCAGGCTTGGTGGGCCCGCAGCCTGACCAATCAGCACACTGGGGATAGGGGCTCGTGGCCGGAATCTCCAGCCAATCATTAGGGGTTTGCATGTAAAAATTCTCAGGTAGCAATTTTTAGGGACGACTCAAGTATACCACCTGACAGTGTCCGCCAGTAATGACGCACAGTATATGATCCTATAATGGACCTACCACTCAGAGAGCCAACCCAGAGCGGCATTAGGTTCAGGGAAGGATTTTTGTTAGGTGACACTGATTGTGAGATCACAAGTGTACAAAAAGGGTCTGCGAGCCCGAAATCGATGAGATGTGCTTGGACTGCATTTGGCCTTGTATGTTATCCCTGCTCGTTTGTCATAATAAACAGCAATAACTCTTTGCTCCTTGTGTGGACCTCGACTTCTTTGGGACATTGGAAGGAGTTAGGGCCTTCTGTGAGCTTGAGGTCCGCAGACCATAGGTACGGCTCTGCCGACCCCAGAATGTACCGTAACAATGGCTTGTCTGCTAAGCATATTAAAGTGGCATTAAACTGAGATGGCTGAAAACACAGCAGCAGTGGGTGTTTATTGTCCCATAAGCAGTGTGGATGGTGGGAGATGAAAATGAAATGTGTGCATGAAGCTGCATGCTGTGAGAAACAAGGACTAAAAATGGGTGAGTATAATGCATTCTCTTTCACCATGCTTCCTTCAGCTTTGATAGTAAATTTAATCTCTGATTAGATTTTTTTCACGCTAAAATTATTTTGCATGCTAGTAATTGTAGGCTTCCAGTCTGGATATACAAAATGATTGTACTTGGATACTCTTTGCGGTCATCCTGTTGCCGCAACAATTTGTAAATTGTCAGGTAGGTTTATAATGAGATATGTGCACACTTCATGACATCTTCATAAACATGCTGTATTATTTTATTGTATCTTCGTGTTTTCTGAACTTTACTGCCATGACCGCCCCCCCAGTCCGCACCAACCCTGCGCCCCTTCAACGCTACCTGCCCCAATACGAAGCACATATCCGCTTCCTGCCTGTCCTCCACTCCACCTTGCAACACTATGCTTTACAACTGTATTATCAAGGCTGAAGAAACAGTGAAATAACGAGCCTGTTAAACAACCACCATGCACCTCCCTTGCTAATCACGCACCATTCACAACTCTCACACACAGACACACACAGCTATGGATCCATTCCACACTAACAGTGCTTAAATGCAAAAGACAAACCCTAATCTATGTGATGGCTTACCCTGATTACCGTAAGTGCAGTGCTATGTGGTGGACTGGGAATGGACGTTATGTGCCAAGCAGGCCATTAGCTCTTCACTATGTGGCATTAGTACCCGGCACGCGCGGCTGAACAGGAATACTGTGTGGTGATTGGCTCATTTGCGAGCCATACCACACGGTATTCCCGTCCACGCCGTTCATGCGTGGCAGCCCCTCAGCCAATGAGGAGGCTCGAAACAGGGCAATCCCCGCTCCGAGCCTCCCCATGGCTGGAGGCTTCCTTCGTCCCCCGCCGGGGACTCAGGTAAGATTTTTTTTTTCCCCAAGCCTTTCCTCCCTCCTCCCTCCCCACCCCACTTACATTCTATTCCGTGATCTCCGGTGGAGGACGATGGAAGCCCCCAGCCGTGTGGAGACTCGTAGCGGGGCCATCCCCGCTCCAAGCCTCCACACGGCTGGAGGCTTCCATCGTCCCCCTCCGGAGACCGCGGTACTTTTCTTTTTTCCTTCCTCCCCATCGTCTCCCTTCCAACCTCCTGACCCCACTTACCTTCTTTTTTCTTCTGGTCTTGGAAGCAAACGCGCTGGGAACACTTCTGTTCCCAGCGCGTCCGCTCCCGATGGCCGCCATGGAAAGGGAAAACGGACTAAGTTTTCCCTTTCCATGGCGGCGGCCATTGACAAAAATGCCATTAGCACCCCGATCCAACGGGCCGGGGTACTAATGGCAATAAGACATTCCCATCAGAACCAAGCTTCGAAGTTCCAAGAGGGGGAGTAAAAACAGAAGTGCCCTCTGCCTGTCGTCCCAAATTGATACGCCTTAGTGAAAAAAAAGTTAGGGAAAACTGCCTGATTTACAAAAAGGAGAGGAACGTTATGCCCTTTTGTTCCCTCCGAACGTCATACCCTTTAGTTCACTCCCATTTTGACCTCTGGAAGCGGAAAGAACATGACAAGCCGAACAAAAATACACACAAAGACAAGAACATAGCGCAGACTGTTTGCAAAAAAATAACTTGCTTCAGTGGGTGGGTGCTCCTATCCTCCAAGCTGAAAAGAGAAAACCACGAATTATTGGAACAAAGGGGTTCAGGGAGAAGGAGAGAGAGAGAGCGAAAGAGGAAATGCTCACGCACGATAAACAGTCAGGGCGCGTTTGTTGAGCACTCAATAACATCCATTTCGTCAAGAGGCTGAGCTTTTGTGCCGCGCGCGGACATCGTGACTAAGGAAGCCACACAAGAGGCTCTCTGCGGGCCATGCCCAACATTCATAATGCAATGATTTGCAGCTGTGCTGCGTATGCAAGTTCATAAAGGTCATTTATATAAACCTGCACTAGAAAGTAGAAAGGTAGAATCCGTTCCAAATAGGGTATAGATGTTACATAGCACATAAATGCCTAATTCAGATTTTACTGTGGGTTAGGGGTACTAAAAATCGTGTATGAAGTCGAATAGTTGTTTAAGTTAACTTGAGAAAAAATTAAACAAAAAAAACACTGTTTTGAATGTGTTCACACGTTGCATGTGTTTCTCTCAATTTTAATCAACATGTCATCCTTATCTGAATCATATAAACTAGAAAAAAAGCAGACTAACACAAATCAGGGACCAAATGTACAGAAAGATGTTGCATATGCAAAACTAGCGCCACTGAAAGTGACACGCTTCGCAAATGACAACCCGCTGGTTTGCAATGAACAACATGGATATTGCAATTAGCAATTGCCATTGCAGATCACACAGAGATCTCTTGCACATTTCGGGGTGGCTTTGGTGGAAAGTGTGTTTCGACCCGTCCTTACAGATCACACAGAATTGCATACATGTTTTCTATCTGCCTGAGCAGGTGGCAAGTCGAGGGTACAAATGAGGTGAGGAAACCATCTTCTAACTAGTCCCCCCAGGCCAAGCAAGCGCGAGGACTCTCAGAGAAGTCAATAGGGTTGGAGCAGGGGTAAATCCCAAGTAGGAAAGCCTGACATGTGACCTAATCTGCCCATGGCCTACAGGCTCTGACAAGGCACCTGTCCAAATCCGCCAAATCTCAAGCATGCCCAATGACCGTGCCTCGTTTCCCCCTCCCTAGAGGATGCCAGGTTCTATGACTTCTCCATTTCCCTCATCCTTCACCCCATCACCCCACTACACCAGCAGACACAGTGCTCCCTATTGCTCTCTTTCTGCATAGAAAAGAGTTCTCAGAACACACCCCTTTGCTGTTGGGCCAGACTGAACTATAATGGTACTTGAGAGATTTCCCAATAAGCAACTTCTCCCAAGAGGGCAATATGGGTAGGAAATGCCAGACACATTTTGCATTGCCTGGCATGTAACTGACTTATACCCAACCCTATTGACCTTGAAGATGCAGCCCGCCTCTTGGGAAGTCTTCCAGCTTCCAAACATCCTCCCCTCCTAGCAAGTTCACCAACCAAGCATAGCTCTCTAACCATGTCCCGTGCAAACAGGGTAGTCACGCCTATCTCTTGTCTCTTTAGGGAAAGACAGTGCCTGACTTTTGCATTAATTGCTGACCTCACTCGTCACACGCACTTCGCTAGAATCGTTGCAGTCTTCTTTCTATTAAGACTTTCCATTATGTTGTGGCAGGGCTAGATTTTTACTTCACTGCACAAGCATCATGGGTAAAGGCAAGACCTTCCGTGTCCATCTGTGCTGAATCCATGCTAAGTGCAGAGGAAGCTCTCCGTTGCTTCTCAAAGCTAGGTCCGCGCTCAATAAATAAAATAATAATAATAAAACAGGATGCTGTGTTTCATCTACTTCCCTTGCTGATATTTTAATCAGGATTCTCCTAAGAGTATGTTGTAGATGCATCAGCAATCAATTGTTTGGAGGTGGATAATGTCCTCCACCCTATTGCTTTATCTAAATATGCATGCATTGAAAACATGCAGCAAGCTGTCTACCTAAACACCCATTGGAGTCCACCATGTTATATCATGCTTGCTCAAATGTTATTACTTAATACTAGATCAGCAATAAAGAATCATGTTTTCGCCTATGATTTATGAGGTTCTTGATGTATATTTTCTCACCAGAACGCAGTTTACTAAGGATACCTTTTACCCCGATTTGTGATCTAATCCCTTCTATAACGAATCCTAAATCAGCCCTGCCCAGACAGAAGGGGTGGAGGAGGGTCTGTAATATTTACACCGGCAATTCCAATAAGTCAGATTACTTCTCCAATTTTACCTGACTCGGATTCATCATTCTTTAATGTTACTGACATCTCAACCTTGTGTTATTATATAGGCCTCCTCGCACCAAAGCTTAATTTATAAATACCTTATTTTTTATTTATTTTCTTGGTCGTGTATATCATGCGGAACGCCAGACTTCTCAGACTTCTCCAGGTTCGAAGCCTCAGACCAGATATGGAACCCATTTTACACATCCTTGTCTTGTTCTCAAGGTGAGTGTGTTGCTCCTGGACCATCCTCCCAGCCCAGACCTTAAAAGAGGGTACAACATATGTCATAAACTCGGCTATGAGATGGAATTCCTAATTTAATAAAGCTTGCATGTTATTATAGTAGGGCATTTTAATTTTTGGTGAGATCAAATCAACATCAGAGTCGCTGCTGATACATACGGAACGCCTGGTGACTTAAGACTGTCTGGCTTGATCTGTTTCTCAACGCTCATAGGAGGGCATATTTTAGATAAAATATCCGCAGTGCTTCATAAAGTTTCCGATGCTCTCCCAATTTGTAACATTTGGTCAGGTTATGCCACCATCTCTTTGACTTATTTTCTAAACACAAATGATCTGCTTTAAGCCAGGCTATTATGCAAATCTATGCAAAAAGGACGAGCATACTCGTCCTTGGCACTTAATTGGTTAAAACAGAAAATGTCACCGCCCTATTCTATTCATGATGTTATCTTCCTCACTGCAGAATCCTTAGCTTAGAAAACTCTTTTGTTCTGCAATTCTGAGTCTAGGCTCAAAACTAAAAATTCGAATGCAGCTTTGACCACATTCATTGAACATGTTACGAATGCCGATGGCACTGTCATAAGGACTAAAGCGAGTCTTAGCAAGAGCTCAGATACAATGAACAGGAAAAATGGTTCTCTGACAGAGGAACCTCTTAGGACTTTCTATACATAATTTAGAAAGGAGGTGGAGACGATCCAATCCTCCAGAGAAAAATAATCAGCTTGGCACACAGCACGCTTGTACAAAAATGCTATCTTGAGTTAAAGTCTTCGAAAGTGCTTTTCACTATCATACACAAGCTTGGCCATACTTGTTCTTCAAACTCTAAAATGATTCCCTCTTACTATGGCAGATGACCTCCCTGCAACCGTCTCTTATGTGTCTGGATGATTGTAATGCCAGAAAAGACCTAAATGTACCTACTTTATCACCCTAACTGTGTAGTTTTAAAACCCCAACTACACCGGAGGTTGACACCTTACTTGCATCAGCTAAATGCTGGGGATCATTGGGGTTTGCCAAGCCTCTTTCTCCTCCGCTTATTAAAGCCATTCATCAATTTTTCACCACTTCGCTTGATGCTGGACTTGTCCCTTTGGTTGGGAAGGAAGCTGTGTTGAAACCCTGCTCAAAGTAACCTACGATTATAGCCATTTTTGATCTATCTCTCTGATTCCTTTCCTCACTAAACAAATAGAAAAAATGGCTTTTCAGGAACTGCAATTTTTTACAGAAACTAATTTACTTGATCAAAACCAATTTGTGTTCCGGCATTGCAAAAGTACAGAGTTGGTTACCACAGCGGCGAGGGAGGATGAGGACTGCGGAGGTCCTGGCGCGCTGATCCTACCACACCTCTCTGGGGTGTTTGATACGATCGATCACCATATCCTTATCCCCAGGGTAGAGACACCGCTTATTAGCGGCACATGAAGGTAGACGTGGCCGTACCACCCAGTTTATTGTTATTGTTAGGGTTAGTTTTGGAAATGAACTTTCCGTCCCTCCACAGCTGCCCAACTCGTATCGGACTGTTCTCATAATGAGACTGGAATCAGAGTGGGTCATTAATTTTTTCTCTAATCGAAGGCGCCCAAAGGCAGCTAAGGGGGGGAGGGGAAGGCGGCCAGATGGTTAGCACCTTTGACATCCTATTTATTCTCCAGCGGGCCCACAACGTGGCCAGTACTGGATGTTTTCAAACTCTACTGGGAGTAGTTTATAACCATTCTCCAATAGTAACCGGGGTCATCAAGACGTTCCAATGCTTCTTTTTAACAGGAATTTGGTGCAGGGAACAGATGCAAGGACACATATTGCTAGCAAATCAAGTGCCTGAAGGCCTTTTTATTACACCAGGAACTGGTTTACATCTACATTAAGCCATTAGCTTTCAGAAGGCTGCTCAGAAAGCACAGATCAGGCTCATGATAATACCACAGGCGTGTTTTTTAGTGGGAAGGGTCATATTACATTTTAGGTGGAATTTCAGCTGTAAACCTGCTGAAATACTGCCAAATGGGATTACAGTTACCGCTATTAGTCCCGTGGATTTACCGCAAGATTACAAGTGGCGGTAGGACGGTGTAAATCCTAATTTTTGCAGTTCTTACGACTCCAGAGGGATTTCAGCAGGATTACACCCAGTGGAAAATTCCACTGCTTTTGGCGCTTTTTGGTGTTAAGGTGGAGTATTTAGATCCAGCATTTTGCTTCAGGAAAATCCTCCACCTTACCACCAGACCTATAGTATGGTGCAGCTGGTAGAACAGCAGCAACAGCGTTACTTCTGCATTGCTGCCGTTTTTACCGTGCCGCCTTACTCCTAATGAGGCCCTTAATTTCCCATGATCATCGCTTAAGCTAATCGGCAGCGCTTATAGCACCACTTTGTAGCTAAAATTAAAAATGTGTCCTTTCTTTGTGTGGCTTTTAAAACCTTTCATAGATTTCCCCTAAAATCAGAACACGGTTTTGGAAAGTAAGCTAAAAGCTAACACAGTACATATTTATTAACATAGTAAATAACAATTTCTTCCCTGAAGTGTTTCCCATCTTCCTAACTCGGCATATCCCGCTAACACTGCAAAAGAATCCTGTCCATTGTACCTGCGATAGGCTTCTTAGTAGACCTCTCCCAGGTGCATTGATGGTTTTGCACTCATGTGTATGCACTAGGGATGCAGTAGCCCTTCTTTCTTTGTTGAACGACACCCCAAGGGTGCAGCAATGTGTCTCAGTAACACTGGATCTAATGCCACCTGTTACTACTCTTGCACCTCATCGCCGCGCCTCTGTGTTGCGCTCATCAGGAATGTCAATCTAGGGCGGCGTACGTTGGTGTCAGAACCAGCTGTATAAACGGGGCATTGAGGTCAGTGTGCGAGTCATTCTTGTGAGTGGGTTAAGCATGGAGCCCGCGGGCATTGGGACCAATATGGTGGCAGGGAGGCATATTGACAGGCATTTATGGGCATACTGGTCTTTGGCTGTGTGCAAGCCTATTTCTACCAGGCCTTAGAAACAGTACTTGCTTTCCTTCATGTAGCACTATCTCTAACAACATTGTTTTGCTCTGTTTTAGGTTGGCTACTTTGGGGAAGACAGGGCCTTTGCAAGTCTTCCTGTCCTCTTGGAGTGCCAGCCCTTGCCATATTGATGCCTGAAACTTGCTAAACTCAAGCTAACTTCTGTGGAGTTTGTATGCTATCTGGCCTTTTACCCCTCAGAAGACCATTTTCCAGTTGGTAGCCCATATTCCTCTATTTAGCGGTGGCGGGATAACTACTGCAAAGACCTGTCGAGTTCCTCTGGGTTCTTTTGCAAATATCCCTCAATGAGGGGAGATGTACAGTGAGAATGCAGCCACACACACATACACAAGCAGGTCCAGGCCTCCAATGATGACAGGAGTCTCTGGCAGCTTAAACCTCTCATTATTCTATCCCGCGGCGAACTGCCGCTTTGCGAGCTCCCTACTGCACATGCGCATGCCTTGCGAAATTCTAATTGGTCCATGTGATGGAGCTCAGAGGCTCCGCTAACTGTGTCCTTGCCAGGACACGACATCTTCCCCCATCGAACAAAACAAAGTCACTTGCAGTTCTATCTTCACATCTCTTCGATTAAGCACACTGGTCTTCTGATGCATCTGGTCGACCTTGTCCAATGTCCTTCCTGCTCCTATTCTGTCTCTTCCCTCACCAGTTTGTCACATGAGGCCACAGAGTTGTCGCTCTCAGCTTGTCCTTGATCCTCTTCCTTGTACAGCTTGAACTGGGAGACATTTCGAATGACCACCTTGGTAGGGGAACGAGCAGTTACCATTGTTCCATTTACGTGGGATACCGTCAGATAGTCTGGGTCAAATCTTGAATCTGGTTTCCTGTCCTGCCGTCTGCATTCGAGGAGCACCTTGTCTCCTACTTGCAGGTTAGCGCTGTTGGCTCACCTCCTGCTATCAGCATATATCTTCATGTCTCATTTCTTGCGTGCATTCGTCATTCGGGCCTGTTCCACATCCTCGCTTCGGTCACTTGCCAGGTGAGGAAGTCTGGCCCTTATACATCTGCCAAATATGAACTCTGTGGGACACTTTCCAGTAGTGCCATGCAGGGAGTTCCTGTAGTCCCGCAACAGGTTTCCCAGGGCCTGATTGAGTGACAGGGACCGTAGCTCATTCTGTTGGAGGACTCTCTTTAAGCTGCCCAAGAATCACTCTACCATGCCATTTTCTTGTGGCCATAGGGGTTATCTTTCTGTGGTGGATGCCCATGTAATGCATGAATTTCGTGAATTCCAAGCTGCTGAATGGCGGACTGTTGTCCGACTTGAGGACTTCGAGAATGCCCCACGTGGAGACGATGCTATTTAGCACTGGTATGACAGCGCTGGCAGATGTGGATGGTATTGTGTGTACTAGAGGAAAACGCAAATATTCATCCATGATGACTAGCCAGTTCTTGCTCTCTCCAAAGGGATAAAATAAAAGTCAATCGCCAAGTGAGTCCAAGGGAGCTCTGGCATGTCGGACATCTTTAAGGTTTCGGGGTTGTGAGGCCTGGATGTGCATTCACAAAGATGGCAGGCACCAATTGTGTGTTCCACCATCTGATCTAGTCCTGGGAACCACATTGTGTCTCTCACTTGTCTCTTCATGGCCACCACCCCCCAGTGTCCTTCATGGGCTAGATATATGGGAAGATATATGCTGCAGATCTATGGGAATCAACATTCTGTGTCCTCGCATGACGAGCCCTTCTGCTGATATTGACAGTCCCTCTCTTATGTTCCTGAAGGCCTGAAGTTCTATCATGAAACGGTATCCTTCTTGCTTGTTTATGAAGTCTGTGTCTCTGCACCTTCGGGACCTGATCAGTTCCTGTACCCGCTTCAGTATGACAACCTGCTCTGAGTGTTCTGAGATCATTGTTTGCATGATGGCCCTTGGGGGCCCGTGATTGGTGAGGAAGTTCACATACTCCTCTGCCATTGAGTTATTGTTGGACGTGTCCAGTAGTGAGTGCCGAGACATGAAGTCTGCCGGGGTGTATTCCTTTCCCGGTTTGTGAACAATCGTGAAGTCGAAGTCCTTCAATAGTAGGCCCCACCTCTCGATCCGTGGCTGCATCTTGCAGCAGGAACTGCCGTAGATAGTCACTGTGGCTTGGTGATCCGTCATGATTGTGAAGGGCATGCCAAGGAGAAACATCTGGAAGTACTCTCAAGCCCATACAACGGCCAGTCCCTCTTTACAAGTTGCCAATATCTTGTCTTTACCTCCGACAGGCTCTTGCTGGCGTAGGCAATTACTGTTCTGGGGGATTCTTGCCCGGGTCGATGTTGCGCCAAACTGGACTGGCATCGAAAGTTACCTGCGCGCACATGTTTGGATCAAAGTAAGCATTTGTCCAGCCGAGGTGATGTCTCTCTTTATTTGTGCAAATGCCTCTTCACATTGCTGTGACCATCGGAATACCCTGCCCTGCTTGGTGAGTTCTCTGAGAGGGGCATTGGTAGTCGCAAAGTCCTGCAGATATCGGCTGCAGTACTTGCCCATCCCTAGGAAGGACCTGACCTCGCTGACATCCTGGGGAGCTGAAATCTCAGAGGTGGCGGCCACTTTGCCTGGGTCAGGGCTCATGCCTTTGTGTGAGAAAATATGTCCATAGATTCAAAGGTGAGATTTGTGAAAGGTGCACTTGTCTCTATTCAGTGTCAGGCCGACCTCCACAAGCATCATGCAGACCTGTTGAAGAGCTTGATCATGCTGAGCAGTGGTGGCTCCAAACATCAGGATATCATTACTGTAAGTGAAACAGTTACTCATGTGACAAATGTCTCTGCACACTCTTTTGGAATAGTTCAGCTACCGAGCTGATGCCAAAACTGAGTCTCTTGTATCTGAAGAGCCCAATTGGCAAAAGTAGTGATGTGTTGGGACAATTTCCCCCCGTTTAGCAGGCTGATCATATTATCCAGGTGCATTCCAGGATGTCTTTCGTGCCCTATGGCCTTATTCACTTGCCACATGTCCACACATATGCGTATCTTGTCTGCGGATCCTCTCTTGCATACAACCACTATGGGGAACTATTAGGAGGAATACCCAGGGGGTTGGGCTGTCCGCCAGTTCTGTTATTCCTGCCTTTAACAAGATCTGTATCTCTTCTTCTATGAGCAGTTGCAAGTGAATCAGTATTTTCCTTGGGTGCTGAGCCACAGGCGTTATGGATTCATCTGATACCCTCAAACAAAGTTGGGAAGGCTTGTGTGACTGACAATCCATGCTGCATGGTGTAGGTCACAGCCGCAATCTCTAGGACAGTGGACGGCCTAGTAAGTTGTTCCCGGGGACTTCCCATTGCAGCACGTGGAATTCGGCTCATGTGCATTTTTCCGATTGTTGTGAAGAACTTCCTGTGATTCCGCACTGGCCCTCTCGCTGCCTACTGAAAAACTCTTAGGTCAGATGGCTTTAACTGCAGTGGAGATGCCATCTTGCGATATTCTGATATGCACATGATGTTTAGGGTGGCGCCTGTGTCGATGAGAATCTTGGACTGGTGATCGCCCACTAGTAGAGTGATGTCACCCTCCAATGCTGTGGTCATTCCGTTAATCATATAGACATATTCACGTTTGGTGGCCTCCATAGAATGCGAGGGCAAGAGAGATCTTCCTGTCACTTGCCTGACATGTCTTACAAGGTCCCTCCTTGCACCTGCATCTCTTCTTGGAACAGTGCTGCGCATGCTGGACTCCAGTTTATAGGGCATGGAGTTATACCCCTGTGACCGTCCAGGTGGAAAGTTGCGGACGATCACCAAGTGGTTCTCTCTGCCACACTTGGCACAGGCTTATCCGAAGGCAGGACATTTAACACTTCCTGATGAGGGAATGGAAGGCCACATCTATACCATCTTCCTGATGAAGTGGACCCCTTGGGTGTGCTGCTGTTTGTAGGCATGCCCCAAGTTGCTGACGATACCTGATACACTTTGTTCTCTTCCAGGGGTCTTGGTGGTTACAATTTGGGAGGCTTGTGTATCTGCTTGACAGTCCTCCCTAGCCATTTGTAGTATGGTTGCCAGAGGGAGTTGTTTGCATAGTAATTTATTTCAGAATTATGACGACAGGCATCCTCCTATAGTCATCCGTCTGATGGCTTCTTCATTTGTGAATTTGTGGAATTCACAGTGTGCCATCAGTTTACAAAGCCGGGTGGCGAAGACGTCCATGGATTCACCCTTCATCTGGCATGCCACGTGGATGGCACAGTGAGTGATGCACATCGCTTTAAAGGTAGTATGTCGGCCAATAGGGGGCCACTGAAAGACTCTTAGTTTAGGGCTGATATGTTCTCTGGGATCGAGGCTAATGAGCAGGCGGGCTGCTGCGTTTTTGGATTCTTTGGTGTGCCTAGATAAAGGCAGTTTACATCATTCAAGTGGGAGAGGATGAAGGAGATGATAGCAGACAAAGAGTGAGGATAGGTGAGGTATGGGACGATACGCCTGGTGATGGGCAGGTGGAAGAAACAGGTTGTGGATACAGAGTTGATGTGTTGGGAGAGGGGTAAATCTGTGTCCAGAGTGCATCCAAGGTTTTACACTGAGGTTGCCAGGGATGGGGGTGGGGGGAGAGGGCCTAGGGAGTAGGCCAGGGAATAGATTGGTGAAGGAGTGCTGTTTACTCGCAGAATAGGATTTCTCTTTTCCCAGCATTGAGGAAAGGCATATGCTATTCTCAGGGAATAACACCAGGTTATTTTCTTATAGATTACAATAAGTTATTCAAGGGCAGTTGGCCCTATTGGTCATAACCTACAGTGTTATTCACTTTCAGAATCACCTGGTTATAGCAACACTTGTTCCAAGTATATCTTGCAATATCTTCACTACAGGGAGGTAAGAGAAACTGGGACTCATTAGCACTTGGGCTTGTATGCTATGACTGGGCTTGCTCAGTGTCCTCCTCCAGGCATGCACCACATTCTCAGAACAGAAGATGTTTATCCCTATCTATTTCTGAAATCTAATACCAAAGACTCCAAAGCTGAGTCCTCATAGTACTTATGTACTTTCGCCACGACTGAGCCTGATCATTATCTTCCTCCGGGTATGCACTACGTTACCAGCCCAGGAGACGGCTATCTCCGTTTATCTTACGTATCTGGGAATTAATGCGCAGTACTACCAACCTAGGGCCTAGCAACACTTATGTTTCAAACAATACGACTGGGCCTGATCTTGTTGCCCACTGGGTATGCAATGTGGTCTGTGATCAAGTGATGTGTACCCTGATCTACCTAGGAATTAATGCCTTGAACTCCTTTACCGGGACCAAGTATCACCTATGCTCTGAAACTCTGCTTGGGCTTGCTCTTTTGTCTCTTGCGGATATGCACTAAGCTCTCCTATCACATGACCCTGCTAGCACACTCAGCTCTCGCAAGGAACTATGATGTGGCATAATTCCACAATTCAAAACATAAACTACGACAGGAACACCCATCCAGCCGTTGTAAACAAATACCTAGGACCCAGAAAAAACTGGCCCAATGGCTATACTCCAGCATTAGAAAGGACTGACTGTATTCGAGCTGCAAGGGAATATGCCCCTAAATCCGGCAAGGAATCTGGCATAGCAAGCTTTTGTAAGTGACATCAATGTGCTGTCGGCTGCCATCAATTCTAAAACCGCTCATCAGGCCAGGAACACTCCAACCTCTGCTACCTGTAACTATGTCAGTCAGACACACCAAATTAACACAGCCTGATCTGTTGCTGGGAGCCTTCGGGTCCACTAAGTTCCAGTCATCATGTTTAGGAAGTACTCGTAAATCCGATAGAACAGACCTGCTTTGAACTGCACACTGACAAGGTGTCAGCCAATAAGCAACTGCAGACTGAACAAGATACAGGAATGACCATAGATGTTGATGCTGGACCTTTGGGTTCACTGAGCACCAGTCAACAAATCAAGAAGGTACTCATAAGCTCGATAGAACAGACTTGAATGTAATGGCACAATGAGAAAAGGTTATACAACAAACAATTGCCGACCCAATGAGACACTAGGATGCCCATAGACCTGCAATCGCTTAGCCCAGCAATGTTTTGAAATCGGACAACTCAACACTGATGACAATGCCAAACAGGGAAAGAAACGCTCAAGTCTGGTGATTCAAAACAGACACTCATACATACCAATAAGCTCACTCTCTCCTCCAGACCAGCAAACAATAGAATGCCGCTATACCCCTCGATCAATTCAACCTACCTGCACATACACATATGCACCTCCATGAACACCTCAGATGTCTCCAGAACGCAGCGACACTTCATGAAAAATTGCCCCAGCTGCACACATAATCTCACACACAAGCTCCACCACCAAGAATGCAGATACTGAGGTCAACTCGGCCTTGCTGTCCACATTGTATTGATCTCACACAACCACGCCTAGCATTAGAATGCAGCTACACACCACGCAATCTGCACATACTGAGTGCACCCAAGCACTATCTACTGCCCACTCTCTCCACTGACCTGGACTACCGCCCCCAAGGGCGCACCAAACCCACACCACACAGATCATACCAGTGATAAAAAAAGGTGCTGTACAAATGACTTATTGAACCTTTCTTTTACAAGACCACCTTGGCAGTCACAGAGTTAACACCACCTGAAACAGAACAGAGAACATTTGATTCCATTTAACATTCCAGTTTCTAGCCCCCAACTCATAACTCCGGAATACATATAACACGTGATAGTCAAATGCACATCTACACAACAGCTTTCTTTTACACATAAGCCTTTGTCCAGTGAAATCAGAACAGAACCCCCAACAAAGGCCGGGGGCTGCTCTTTTAAATATTGGGCATCAATAACTAAGGGAGTAAAGGTTTCCTATAGCCCCCAAATCCCTATTCCATCCTATTTCCCAGGTACAAGTACATCATCATCATCATCATGAGCATGCAGGCCTTCAAAAGGGACACACATACTTCATTCCACTTGCCCATATCAATTTTGGGGGGAAGGTGTTGCATTTCCAACTTTAAAGTAAGTCCACTGTCAATGGCATTCCAATTGTGATTTTAGTGTGGCTATTAAAGGATTCATTCTCACATCTCCAAAAGATTGGAGATGAGAGACTTCTCCCAGGCATCATTGGAATCAGTGCAGAAGAGTGGTGGCTGGAGGGTTCTGAGTGGATCACCACTGGCATTCCTTTTGGCAATCCTCCCGAGGATGGTTTTCCATCCTGCCATGCCAGTACAGAAGGGTAATATGACCACGGGCCTCAATACAACCATGCCTGCCCGTAAACAACCGTGATGGTAAGCTTACCAGCACTGTTGTTTCCGGACCGGCATATTACAACTCTGAGAGCAGGTGCCGTCCCACCCAGCAGGTCAGACCTGCCGGGCGGAACGGCACACGCCCGCAGAGTTTTCATGGAAGCACCGGCACCTTTATTAACAATGCCGGTGCTTCTGTGGTCCCCACTCCCGTAGAGTCCTATGGGACTCTATGGGAATAGCGACTTACAATTTACCGGCACCTGATTTTCTGGCCCGCTGGGGTTGTAATCCCCTGGTGGTACTGGGAAGTCAGACGCCGGTAAATCATTACAGGTCTGGCCACAACCCACCGGTATCATTGGCACAGTTACCGCTCGACCCATAATGATGTGCTAATCTGGAGGAGTACAGGCCAAACTACTAGGCCACATCCCAGCTGCAGAAGATCACAAACAACCCAGGCCTAACACGTTTCAGCTTCATGGGAAGCCATCACTGACGTATAGCCTCGGAGCCTGATTCACAGAGCGATTTCCAATGGGATGGCACCATTATAAAACTCTTCTGTGAATTAGGCCGTTGGTCTCTAATTACATCAAGCCTGGCACCTTTGTCTCGATTCTCCCTATTCATGAATACCGCAAAACAGGCTTGTGCACTTTAGCAAGCCTGAATCATATAAAAAACACCAGCTGCCTTTGATGGTTATTACAAACAGAAGACTATGACCAAGCTATTATCTTAAATCAGCCTACTCATCATTGCACATGCGTTTGATAATGATTCAACAGAGTGAGTGTGCTTTAAAGGAATGGGTGACCCAATTTAAATATTCCATACGTGCACACTGGCATCCGCGTGTTAGGCGATTAAAGAGCCGAAAGAATAACTCCTATAGGTCTTATGGATTTTGTTTATGAGGAACATATACAAAGCATTTTGCATACAGACCCTGGGGCAGGAAATGATTCTGAGAAGGTAGTTGGATTTAAAGCGATATTGGGCTATTAAAGCTTAACCTTTCTTTTGGAAATTTTGGAGAGGGAACGGAAAATTCTTCCCCGACTCTCACTTTGAGAAGGTGGCATCCACCTTAAATCAGGGGTTTCTGGAAATAGCAAGGGATGAGGAACTTGTCAATCAGCCGTGGAAATGAGCCTGAGATAATGGCTCATGCAAACCACTCAAGTTTAAATGAAAGCACCTGAAAGAAAAAGCAGCAGAGAAAGGAACGCTTATTAGCGAATTGTATGAGGACACTGAAACCAAGTTTGCAATCATTGCAGTGTGCTAAAATAGGCCCAGTTCTTACAGATTGAAAGCAACCAATCTTCACATGAAGCCGTTCTAGGGCAACCTGGAGAACAGCTCGTACATTAAGGACAAGCAAGCCACAAATGGAAATAAAAAGCGGAGTGTTCCTGACTCAATGAACTCACTCGTCCCATATGAGGTAGAACATTCCAATCTGAGCATGCATGAGAAATTGCACAAGACCTTCCGTACAAGTGAATATAAAGATAATTGTATTGAATCTGACACAATGGGCCTCATTCTAAGTTTGGCGGTAGCCTTGACGGTAAAACCAGCAGGCTGCCGCCAAACTTCTGAAAAATTCCGGCACCCACGAATGGGCAATTACCGGTCATTACGGCCCTGCCGGACCCGGTAATTGGCCATACACGGGCAGAATGGTATGCTCCGCATACCCGTTTGAACCCCATAAGACTCAATGGGAATGGGGAGGTCGGATGCACCGGCAGCACTCACGATGGTGCCGGTGCATCTGACATGCTCAGCTTGCGGGTGCCGTTACGGCTTCCAGGTCAGACCTGGCAGCTGTAATGGCACCGGCGAGCAGGACTCATAGTTTGCTGGTCCGGGAACTACGGTACTGGCAAGTTTACCGGTACCGTAGTTCCCGGACCGGCAAACTTGTACTGAGGCCCAATATCAGCAGCGCACCTGCTGACCAGCCCACCATGGAATACCACCAGAAGAAAGCTGGAAAGATGACATTGCTGGTAAGTGAGCCTGCCAGGATCCACTGCAATAGCGCACCAGAATGCTCAGTGGCAAGAATGGGTTTTCAACTTCTGGTGTGCAATGTTTTGCTCCTGACAACAAAACCAGATGAAGTGCTCCGGGTTTTCCCGGTTATGCCGACAGAGACGTTTTTGCTGTCTGTACCATTTATGGAGAAGATCACATTTGGATACCAAATGTTGTTGCCGCTAAAAATCAATACTTCACAAGTCACCACAAAGTTTAGTTTTGGTGAGAATGAAAATGTGCATTATTCCATTTGCAGAAGTGTATTGCTGCTCATGTACAGAAAATAAAACAGCGTAACCACTTTCACAGAAGTTGACCTGCCCTTTGTGCACGTGATGTCAGCGTAAGTGGGAGTTGGCTTAAGGCACACACCTCGTGATGCTTGTCACCCAGGATTCTCCTGGTCTCTCTTGGTCACTCTGTCCCAGGAGTTCTGTGTGCCTTTTTATGCCACCTAGGAGCAGTAGGTTTAGTGGAGTGGGGGTGGCATGCCTCATTTGTGGCATGGTACATCACCAAAATTCTGAAATGGGGTGAAATTGCATAACCTTCTCAAGGAAGCCCATGGGGGGGGTTGAAGGCGCTCGAAAAACTTGAATGCGAGACTGGAGTGCAAGGCACCCCCAAACATGTCCCTGATTGCTGCGAATAACAAGGGGGGTCCTGGGAGACTCTCAGCCAGACATGAGTCCTGGTTACAAGAGCCTTACCCAGAGTCTTTAGCTCACTATCTTTCCCAGAGGAGAAATATCCCAAACATATCAGTCTGTGTCCTGGGGCAGTCCGAGCCAGATCGGCTGAAGAGCCTGGGCGTGCAGGATTGGGAGGTCGCACAACTCTCACCTGGGAAGAGCCTGCACCAACAGTAGCCCAAGGGAGCCCTGAAGACCATTGGCCTAATTACGAGTTCTCCGGTCCGGACTTAATGCTGCCGTTATAACCATACCGTCTCCATTTCCGCGATCACCAAATTATGGCATACGGACCCGGAAATACCACCACCATAAACCACCACCGCGGAGTCAATGCACCCGTAAACTTCGCCTGCACGGAACCCCCCTGTTACCGGCAATACGAAACACTGCAAGCATTACGAGTAGCATGTACATGGAAACACTGCCACAAAAATAGCGCTAAAACCGTGACCACCGTGGCGGTATCGCCGCCACCGCGAACATGACGTTAAACAGTGCCTGGTGATCTGAATCAGGCAACAGGTGCACCAAATAAGCCCAGCTGAACCCAGCAGGCCACTGGGAGCCTACAAAAGGGCCACACCCAGGCCAACTCCAAACAGAACTATGCAGGCAGCAGCTCTAGTAGCATTGGGACTGGGGCTATTGAACCAACAGGCAGCACTGCACATGATGGCAGTAATGGTGCAGAGGAGGAGGCGGCGGAGGCGGAGGAGGCGCTGGCGGCACTTAGCAAACCCAGTACCCATGCCAAACTCTATCGCTCAGCCGGCACAACCCCGCAGGCAGCCTGCAATAGCACGCATCAGGGCATCACCCTGGAACCTGACCCCAGGACAGATCCACACATTATACCGGCTGGACCGTCCAACATTCATGTATATCACCACCATGATAGAGGACGACATCAGCAGCCACATTGACATCACCACCGCCACCCCCACCCACCTGAAGGTGGTGTTGGTACTGCATTTCCTTGGCACACCGGAACTTATCAGCAGAGTTGGTTAGCTGCACGGGCTTTCACAATCCTGTTTCTCCAAAATACTGGTACAGGTACTGGATGCCCTGTTGCGCCATGTGTCTGAACACATCGTCCTACCCCGTACCCTTGCCCAGGTCTCACTGAATGTACAGATGGTATGTGATGCCGCACAAGTGATAACACATTGCTGCGCACGTTTCCCAGGATCAACATATGACTCAATGGTTCTGCGCAATTCGACATTGTCACGGTACATGGAACGCTACGCTGGACAAACCACATGGCTATTGGGTGGGGTGTGTGTCCAGGGCAATGACCTATGTGATTGGGCTGCTATGACTGCACATGCATCACCCCCCCCCCCACCCATTGAGTGAATAGTCAGCACAATCCACACATCACAAAGCTACACATGACTGGTTGCCACAGTGTGCCTGGACACACCCTGCCACATGACACACACAGCCAATACTACCACTGGCCCATACACCGGGAGCCACTCAATACATCCACCCACAATATGCACCAATGCCCCCCCAATGCACATGATGCCTGCACATGAGACATCCTGCATCAACAACATCATCACAGTCAATTGAATGACTCCGCCATGTGTGTACATCACTGCACGATGCCATACTTACCAACCGATCTTTCCCGCAGGGGCAACTACACATGCACATCAATTCGTTGGTCAATGTCCAGATGTCAACGTCCACTACAATTACCCAGGAATGGCATTCAACCACCGGTCCAATCACTGCTTGCCACATATGGATGAATGATCAATGACACATGTTTGCACTGTATGTGATGAAGACATGATACAACAAACACTGACATATCCCCCACATCTACATCCCATGTAGGTGATGCTGGATATTCACTCACCCCATGGCTGATGACGCCTGTACGGAGGGCAAGGAACAGGCATGAGGAGGCGTACAACAGGGCACACGTTCGCACACGTGGCATGAGAGGACATTTGGACTACTGAAGGCCCGGTTCCGCTGCTTGAGCAGATCTGGGGGATCACTGCTCTACAGCCCAGTGAAGACGGGTAAAATCACACTCGTTTGTGCCATGCTGCACAATCTGTGTTTGCGCAGGAACATTCCTCTGCCCCCAGATGCAGAGGATGAAGATGGGGATGGAGATCGAGATGGGGGTGGGGATGGGGATGGGGATGGGATGGCTGAACCTCCTCCTCGGGGTGCACAAGATGGACAACGAGCACAGGGTACACTGATTCGCATTTACTTTTGAAAGACTGCACATTGACAGCAAAGCATGGATATGACGATGTCAGTTAATAAATTGATGGACTGCAAATGAAATGATGGATGTCCACTCGTGAATGTTTTTTTCAATGATGATATAATGTTTTACATTACAACAGAGAAGAAGGTGCATTGGGTAGGGAAGCTGTACACCTGTGCCCACCCACCACCCAAACGTACCCATCCCCAACCAGGCCCCAAATCACTAACCCCCTAATGGACCTCCCACACCACCCAAACGTACCCACCTCCAAACAGGCCCCAAATCACTAACCCCCTAATGGACCTACCACACCACCCAAACGTACCCACCCCCTTACACCCTTCTTGTCCCTATGTGTCCTGCAGTGCCAAACACACATGCCATAATTTGCGTGTGCGCTTCTGTGCAAGGGCATCCTTGCCAGAGGGCCCTGTTAGGTGACTTGAGCGCCTACGTGGGCTGGCAGAGCTGGATGGGGTGGTGCTAGTGGATGGCACTGTTGCTGGCATTGGTGTCAAACGTCCCAGAACTGCCTGCTGGGCAAGCAACATAGACTCTGCAATACTGGAAGTGTTGTTATTGCCCTCCCGCACATGGCGTGCCAGGGTCACTATGGTGGTGGCAAAGCATCCAATTGACCTAGAGAGGCGACACACAGATGTGCTGTAGCTCTCCCTCTGCAGCCTGGACTCCTCAAGCTGCCTTTCCACTAGCTGGGTGAGGGTAGCCTGCTGGTCCCCCATCCACTGCATGAGGGCATTCAGCTCAGTCATTGAGGGGGTTGGCAAACCTCATCGGACTGCGTAGTGATGTTGGGCTGAACTGGAGGTCATGGAAGGCTGCCAAGTCATCAAGGTTGGGCACCTCCCCCTGTGGCCCTACATCTGAATGCAGTGCTGGGGCACTGTTGTCACTGCCTGCATCCTCCTCCGCAGTGCAGATATTTTCTGGGGTGGGTTGTGTAGGCATGATGGGTGCCCGTGGCACCTGTGTGGCAGCAGGCAGCGTGGATATGGTGGAGATGGTGGCCGGTACATGCGTACCAGATACAGCTGGTGGCAGAATTACTGAGCTGCTAGCGTCATCGCCCTGTGCAGGGGCGCTGGCTTGCACACGTGCAGGTGCCGATTACCTCGGCTGTTGTGCGGTGTCACTGTCACTTGAAATGGCTGTGGGGACACAGAGGGCATGCTATTAGTTATGTGGTGGTACCTGATGGGTGCATCAAATGCATCAGACAGGTTAATCAGTGAACATTTGCATTTACACACATATGATTGTTCATGGTCATGATTTGTAGGGATGTTGGTCATCGTCTGCGTCATGATTGGGTCCTTCGGGGCACTCATGCACTGGTTTGTTAATGGGTCCTTTTGAGCACTCATGCACTGGCTCGGGGGGGGTTGTTAATGGGTCCTTTGGAGCACTCCTGCCCTCAACAAGTACTCATATGGCATTCATATTTGTGCACTTACCAGCATCTGCAGGTGGGCTCACTCCTGCCTCCGTATCCCCAATCCCATGGATGGCCTCAAGGTGCAGGACACTGCTGCAGCGCTCCTCTCATGTCTGCAGCCTCAGTGGAGAAGGGGGCCCTCCACCTGTGCCACTGCTGCGTTGCCGGTGTGTTGCAATCATGTTACGCACCCTCAGTCTGAGGTCGTCCCACCTCTTGTGGCAGTCCTTGACGCTCCTTGTAGTCACACCCACAGCTGTGCACTTGCGTGCAGCTTCGGCCCACACATCCTTCCTGCGCTGCTATGTTGCACGCCGTTGGTCTGCACTAAACAGCATTTTGGCATGCTGCACTATGTGGTCCACCAATACAGTGAGCTCCGCCTCGCTGAAGCGCTGTTTGCGTTGTCTCTGGGCAGGGATCCTGGCTGCCATGCTGGTGGTCCTTTTTGCCTTCACAGTGTGCAGATTTAGGCTGTGCTGACTCTGGATGGCAGTGGATTGTGCTTTATATGATGGTCGCCTCTCTAGTTCTGGTTTTCGCAGTCATGGTATTTTCGCTTCCGTGACGATGGTGGCGGACACGGTTTTTACATTGCTTGTGGGGCCGCTATGTCCATTTCCGTGGGTGTTTAGGTGGCAACGGTGACACCGTTTCTGCGTCCGTGTGGTGTGCGCGACCGACAGCCCATAATCGGCCGATCTTTCTGCAACCTTGCGGACGTGTAAACTTTATTACCGTCCTCACGGAATCACTGCATTCCAGACCGGAGAACTCCTAATGAGGCCCAATGAACAGCAAGCGGCTTGTGAAGCCAGTGTTTCATTTAGTGCTTTCAACTTCTAACTTTAAAACACTTCTAAAAACTTTCAAAACTTTATTGAACTCTTAACCGTTAACTCGACCGCTTGCATTTATTTTTACTGGTTTGAAAATGTTAACTTAATCAAAACTCATGTTCCACTCTTTTTTATTTAACTTTACTCTTTTAAAATATTTTAATTGCTGGAGAGTGGTTAGTGACAGAGCAAGTATTGGGTCAGAGCAGTATGATTTGGAGAGAGCAAAAGAGAGAGAGAAGTAGAGCGGGAGGGCATACGTACACACAGACATACCCTGGTGTGGGACATGGGGAGGGGTGCCACTGGTAGTGGTAGTGATGAAGAGATATAGCACAAGTGGAGCTGGAATTTGGCATTGTAATTAATACCTTTGAGTCTCCGGAAGCACAGCTAACATACCATGATGAAACAGTGCGTACTGTGGGTGGGTAGCAGGTAGAATAGTATTACTATATTCATACGATATACCTCACTATATTATACTATGCACTGTAATGCATATTATACCATTTACTATTCTGTAGGATAAATACTACACCATAATGCCATGCTAATAATAATACCTGTTTGCTTTTCACAAATGGAAAGCAGCAGGGCCGCAGCAGGTGCTGCAAACGGGATCTTCAAGCAGCACGGAGAAAAGCAAAGCAGCAGAGGAGGTTTGCCCAGGTGCAGGAATTCTACCCCAAGAGACAACAGGTTGGAGGGTCATTCGAGAAAGAGAAGCCTACCTGGGACAGCCAACCCGCCAGGCCCTCCAACACCTTCAAACCACCACAGTGGCCTACTCACAAGGAACGCAGGAGAAAAGTCCACGGGAAGCGGCAGACAATCCACCTTCTGCTTCACCTCACGGGGCAATGCAGGGGCGGTGTGATGAGAGAATGCACTGGGACTCGCACAGGGTGCGATTTAATAGTTCTCTTTTGCCATTTTTCTGATGTTTCTTTTTAATGTTTCTTTATTGTCCAGTCTTTTGCCTTCAGCGCCAACATTTGTTTTGCAGCGAGGTAACTTTTTTTTAAAAAATTACATTTGTAATAAAACATTTCTGAACCCCCCCCTTGCAACACTGTTCATGTTGCGTTGTGTTGTTCTGGTCCCTGTGGCCTGAGGCAATTGTCACACTATTTAGGTGAGTGAATGGCAGGATCTATGGGTGACGTACAGCCTGAGTTACGTTGGCTTTTACAGTATGATGTTGGTCTCTACTTCGATAGCTCTTAAGGCTGATATTCTATTTCTATGCTGAGTTGCCTTTTCCAATTGCTTATATTATCACCGAATACATTTACTGAAATGTATTACTCACAAGGAAGAAGTATCGGTATCAAGGCGTAGTGCGATTTCAAAATTAAAATTATGAGAAATAATGTTGTGGAAAATCTGTAAAACATAGTTGTTCCAAGAATAATACGCGAGAGCCCTGAAACCCAGAAAAAACTCCTGGTGAAGAAAGACATGCACTCAAGCTCGGGTAGTTGGTGTTCTTTTGTTGCTGTGCTGTGATATGTGATTCTGGGAATGTCATTTTCTTGGTGTTTGATTGGACGAAGCAAACATTTCCTAAAAAATAAATGTGCAAATATGTAACAACTACTACTTTTGGGGAAAGAGTAATTAAACTTCTGCCACATCTTGGTTGAATCGGTTTTCTTCCCAGACCCCGATCCCTCGGGGTCACAGCCAAGCACCACTAGTTGATGACCGTGCAACCTCTTTACAGTCACCATCCTGGTACGCAGCACACACCTGTTCAAAGCCTCCCAAGTATTTTTTTCACCAAGTCAGAATCTTGAACAGTGCATTTTTAAATCCGATTTATCTTTAGCAAGCTTTGGAGTTCAGCATTTTTGGGGACAGACTTGTCCTTCTGTGGAAGATGGTTGCCACTGCTGCACTAAACATCATTCAGAGGTGACGATGTCAGCAGGTCACCGGCGATATGTGTCTGCCAGCCTGCGTAGTGCTGGCCACTGCTCCATTTTGCTGTGTCCATCCAGTAAAGGCTCACCCCCTATAGTCAGTTGCACGTTATCTCCAAGATACTGTTCAAGCATCTCCTCTGCCTTCCATCTTGAAATGGACATTTGCGCTGTTTCCTTTGGCCAGGCATTGTTAAAGTGGGCTCGGTGCTTTTGAATGCAGTTGAGAAGCTGCAGTATTAGAAGATAAGGCTGACTTGAACATGTGCTGCTGTGCTCGCTGTTGAAGGATGAGACATTGGAGAGGCTTGCAATTGGTGACAGAGGGGTTTGTGTTGCTTGTGGCGCTACTGCTGGATGTGCAAGTGGAAGAATAGGGCATTTCCCCAGTTCCTTTTCAAAGAGGTTGCAAGTGAGACCTTATGAAGGTACCAGGTTTCGGTCCAGGATGTTATATTTTCTCATACCACCCTTAAAGAGAGGCAAAAAAGCACAAAATAGAGGTCTGTACAATGGGATTAAACTTGCGGTAAAGCACACGTCCACCCCCCCACCCCCAAGGGCATCTTGGCGCTAATAACAGATGTTTATTGTCCCCCAACTTAATATTACTCATTTTAATGACCTCGGATGGATGAAGGGCTGAGTACACCTGCCGGGATTAGAGCCTGTGACCATGAGGTCAAACACAGGCCACTGTAGTGGATGCATTAGCCACAGACCCGGTACAGATGAACTTCTTAGAAGCACTATTTCTCTGTTAATCCAGAGATTTGCTTGTAAGTGCTGACGTATGAAGTTAGCCAGATAAAAAGCTTCAACATCTATATCATCTCTGATTTTGTTCACCCATCATTATGTGCTGGTCTTTTAGCACAGGAACCAGATGGATTTCATCACTGACGGCTGCGTTATCATTCCTAGCAACCTGTGAAGCATATGCAGAAGGCTTTAGAAGATGGAGGACCCATTTCATGAGACTACATTACCCAGGGGTCAAAGACATAGATGGCTGTCCTTCACATTTGTATTGCATCACATACTCATTGATAGCTTTTTGCTGTTCAAAGAAGTGCAGAAGCATAGATAGGGTTAAATACCGTCTGGGGAAACCTCCTCATCAAGCTGAAGTGGAAAAGACCATTCACAGTTTTCAATCTTCCTAGCGACTTCTCAAGCAGGGGTGTTGGTAGGTCTGGAAAAGATCTGGGGCTACACTAATGTCGGGACTATTGGAACTCGGGGCTAGCCAGCCTTTTGTTTGTTGCCCCCGAGCTTCTATCCAGGGCTAGAACCAAAAGACCCGGGGCTATAGCCCCTAAGCCCCCCACTAGCAACGCCTCAATGGCTGAAATGTACAAACATTTTGTGACATATGACCACTATGTTGGCAACTTCTGTGTCTTTGATTTAGGAAGCCCTGTACTGTTATAATTCAAACAGTGAACCAAACAAACCACACTGTAGCAATTGCCAACTGCCATTGCACACACAATATTGCTAGCATTGTCACGTACAACAAGGCCACAAGTCATTGCTTTTGGGCTCAGCCATCCCACCTCCTCGGTATGTAATATTAGCCTGGTGCTTTGTGTGTCTTCTCCATGGCAAACATTGAAATAATTGCTTCAATGATGGCAAAATATGCTTCGTGTGGCAATGGCACTTGAATAAATAGTGCTCAAATCAGCCTTATGTGAAATGATGCTCATATAGTGTCTGCCCCATGCCAGTTTGTGTCTGCCCCATGCCAGTTGTCACATGCATGGTGTGCATAGTGGACTCTCATCAGTACCTGTCTAATTGGCAATACAGTGACTTGTGAAGAGCAGGCACTGCAACTGTGAAAAAATATGCGCCGTTAGGCACGTGATATTTTGGAGAAAGCTCTTCAGCAAATTCCTGGAATTCTGTGGTGTCCACCAAACAATAGGGCAGGTGTTGAACTGCCAACACTTTGACCAGCTTTCTGTTGTAAAATAACACACTAGAGAAAGGTTTCTGGAGTATAGTGCTCTCTTGCAGAAGAGATTCTTTATACTGGCTTGTTTTGGGTTGGTGTCACAAGAGGCTGTGAAAGTGAACTAACAGTAGGAGTGTCTGGAGGATCAGGAATGAGCCAGAGTGACAGCTCTGCGCTGCTTGCGGGGTGCAGGGGACATGGGCCTTGTTGCCCGGGTCACATCTGAATCAGCTTGCATTCCCATGGTCCTTGAATCCACACCATCATCTTCGTCCTCGATCATAGGTACTTGTATTCCCAAAGACGTTTGAGCAGTCAGTCCTGATACGCAGATATTCTCCTTCGATGATTGTTTTACAAGTGGCTCCACAATCCCCTGGTGCCTTAATGTGTGGCCGATGTCTCACCAGACGCAGTATTTATGCGGAGTTGCCGAAAGCAGCCTGGTCCTGGTGCTCATTAATGGTGGAAAAGCAGGACAGTAATGTAACCTTTTTAAAAGAGCAAAGTCAGTTACAGAGCTATCTATTTTGGTGGTGGTGGTGCCAGATTCAGTAGGCATAAAAGAACTTCAGGCCCCTAGGGTTGTTATCTCGTCCTGCAACCATTTTGGATTGGTGCCATCACTTCCTGACACCATCTTGGATCAGTAACATCACTTCCTGTAGTCATCTTGGATCGGTGACATCACTTCCTGGGCTATCTTGGGTAGGCCTTATCTCCAGCCGTAGGTAACAAGAGACTCATCTGGAAACACCAATCAGGAAGAATTTGCCTTCTCCCAGCAACAACAGGGACAAAATCAGAGTGGCCAACCACTGATGGACTAGGCAATCAGGTGACACGATTATGTGACAACACTTCTGAACTCAATAGGGGCATCCAGCTAGAGGCAGAACAGAGGAGGGTGAAGACAAGTGGGCGACCAGCCTCTTTGCCTCTTTGTTTATGAGCCTTAGCTTTTCGTGGTCCTCGCTGCTGCACCTCTCAGTACCCCTAGCTTGCTAATTGCTGTGCTGTCTCTCCACTCTGTGATACTAACCTATTATGCATTAATTCCTTATGCTCCTGCTGATCTTCCTACGCACCTACCTACACACTTTCTCCACTCACGCTACAACTTCCTCCATTTCTATCCCTATCATAAAACTCATATCACAAACCTCCCACTACTCCATCCTCTCTTGCACCTCATGTTCCAAAAAAACAAAGCTGATGAGCTAATCATACCTCCCCTAACACCTATCCTCCTCACCTCTCTTCCTTTGAGACTCATCTTTTCTACTCTTCTTTACCACATCAACTGTAAATTGTGCTCTGGAATGCTCAGTCTGTATGCAACAAAACCTCCTTTATCATTGACTACTTTCACTCCAGCTCTCCTCCCCTTGACCTCCTTGCTACAAGTGATACCTGGATTTTTCCATTTGACACTGCCTCTCTGGCGGCCCTAAATGACTCCAAACAATCCTGTTCACTCTCCTCCTCTGACTGGGAGAAGTGCCGGACACCTACACTTTTCTGGCCTCAACGCCTCACAAATATCCAATGGAACATCCTCTCTTACCTCTTTTGAATTCACCATCCCTACTATTGCTCCGCCTCACTTGATTCACATTATCTCCATCAATTGCCCTCCTGGTTCCAGTGACCATATTTTGATGAACTTGGGCAACTCCTTGATTCTCTTCGCACTGAACATCACCTACCTTTTTTTAGGTGACTTGAACCTTCTCTCTCCAACCACTTCTCAGAAATCTAAACGTCATCCTTTCACAGGGCCCACGCTCTCCACTTTATCCATAACCTACCTACCCATACAGAGGGGAACACTTTGGATCTCTTATTCATCTCCACCTCTCTACCAGGCACTAATACTACTGTTACACCATCCCTAACTGATCACTCCATTGTTTTCATCACATCTGACCTCTACTTACCACTTACCTCATCTATTACCAAAAGAAAATGTAAACCTTCTGCCATTCCTCCATTTCTCTCAGAACTACATCAGCTGCAGTGCAAAGGGAGGTGTACCCACTCACATGAAGACCTGCAACTTTACCTCTCTGCCCTGAACTCTCAAGTCTTCTCTTGATTGAGCAAAAATGTAATTCTACCCAGGGATGTCATTTCACCAAAATGCCTGGGGTAGCAGAAGTGACATCACATGACCCTTGACCTCGCAGATGACATCACAGAAAGTGATGCCATTGACCCAACCACAATTGACATCACAGGAAGTGATGTCATTTGATTCTGCTCCAAGTGACATCACAGGAAGTAATGCCATTTGACCCCTCCCTAACATATCACAGGAAGTGGTGGCACACAACCTTTCACCACTTGACATCACAGGAAGTGACATCACATAGGATTGGTTACAATATCACTGTAATAATAAATACATTTCATACAAGAATGGATCATCATCTGTAGCCTTATTATCAGTTTGTCAAAGCCCATGTTATTTCAACATGAATACAGAGCGAAATCACATTCTGGGGGAGAGGGGTAGCGGAAAGTCAGGAAAGAAGGGGAGAGGGAGAATATTTTACCAGAGAACATGTGTTGTTATAGTTGATGGCATCCACAGTCTTCAATGAATTTGGCACTTCACCATTTTCTTCGGATTCGATTAGTTACCATCAGGGTTACCTCTCAGTAGGTAGGATGTATTGTGTTGTACTGTTTGCGGTTGTTTCATGGACTTCGTTATTCCTTCAAAAAAAGCCAGATGTCTTCGATATTCATCTCCTTCAGAGCCCACTGCCACGTTTAAAATGGGTCTGATTAGTGCCTTGGCAAATACTGCTACCTGATCATCTTCCTGTATCTCTTCAACGTGCTTGCATAACTCAATAGGAAGACAGAATTTCAAGTTCTTATTTCTATACATTACTTTTATCGCGCTCTCTCAGTTTCAAACAAGTATATCTTTTTTAGTTTCATGTACTCATCCTACTGTACACGGTCTGTCATAGTTTAGTGTGTTACAAAACCTGATTACTAACATTGAAAGGCTGTTGTTCCTCTTATGGAGGGCTTACGCTTTGCCAATCTAGTGCTGCATCCTTACTCAAAAACTGAAAAGGAGAGTAAACCTGCTGTTCACAGCACACATTTGAAGAATGGGTAGGTATTATGCGTGTGACTGACGTGGTAAGAAGATGCTGATGGAGACTACTCATTTCTTGGGTGTCTGGAATGTTCAAGAGACTGGCAGTTTGGTGGATGCTTTTGGCTATGCTGGTAGTAGTGTATGTCTGCCTTCACAGGAGAATACTAATTGGATGTCTTACTGTTACTTTGACTGAAAATCAATAGTAGTGTGGCAGATGCTGCCATTTTGAGGGCACACAAGGTTGGCTGTAAGTTTATATGGTGTCTTTCTTACTTGAGGTTTTTCTGATGTAATGGTCCATTGTTGCTCAGTTAACTGGTAAACAATAGATTGCTGACAAAACTCAACAGCATAGTAGGCAGTGTTTTGAAGGGAGACACAGAAGTGTAGTGCATCAGCGATGGAGCATGGCTGACTTCATGAGAAGAGGCTGGTAGTATAGGATGGTGGCAGATGGTTTTGAGGACTGCATGTGGTGCTGATTGGGTCTGTATGACTAGAAAAGAAGAAGGGTTTAACTGGAAAGTGAGCTATAACCTATTGCATTGTCAAGGAAGATAATGGTTCATATTTTAAGAGGATACCTCCTGTGCTTCATGTCAGCAAATTTGTCAATGACATCACTGAAATGTATCTCATTAACCTGCATAGCTTCACATGCCATTATCAAAACATCACTAAGGGGCTGATTAATGGAATTATGTGCGCCGAATAACAGGCTTTGAGCGCCATTATGCTTGCAAATCCCCATTTGTGAAACAGGGATTTGCGGGCAGAATGGCGCAAATGAAGAGATCTACAGCCACACAGTTTTACAAGTAGCTCTAGTAGTTATACAGCTATCTACACTACTAGTAGATCGTGTAATTGTTTTTATAGAATTATTAGTGACACTACTTCTGACGAAGGTCCCTTTAATAACTTACAGAGGACTTAAACATGTTGAGCAAATGAGAATGGTTTATATGTTTTCTCCATTGATAACAGTCACAGGTCAACCAATTGATGAAGATGTTCAAGAGATATTAATCTGAGCCTCTCTAGCTATATTGATCCACGATCAATTAGGATCGAAGCCAATTTCAAAAGGCAGTGTTTGTCACATTTTTTTCGATTTGTATTTTTTATACAGTGTTTTATAAATGTTGAAGTTTTAATAACTTGTATTTTTATGACTCAATAAATTATGATTGATTATTTTCTGAACAGTTATGTGTTTAATGTTGATAATTGTTGAATAGAACTTTCTATCTTCCGTTTATTTAGTGTTTTCACTACCCATTATGAGGTAGAGCTTCCATCCAAGTGGTAAAGATGGGACTCCCTCTCTAATTTAGTGTTATATAGTGGCGGATCGTCACGGGACCATTACATAGTGGAGCCTGGGATTCTTGGAAGCTGGGTATACCAACAGAAGGGGACTTATGCTCGTTATCTAAGAAAACTTAACAGAATCTGGTTGAGAGTCGATTACTCTTGACACTAGACCAATTTTTTAATATGGCAGAAGACAGGACGATGGGATATAGTGATGATTATGCGACACCATTGATGAATGCCACTTCCATCATTAACAATAGTGATTTGGAAAAAGCAGAAGATCAAAATAATGAATGGGATGAAATACTACAGTTAAGAAAAAGATTAATTAGAACCGAACTCCACTGAGCGATAATGTTAGAATATCTGAAAAATAAAGCCTTACCACAGGGGCTAACAGATCAAAATGAACCACGGCTCTTCCTAGATAATACCAAATTTAAGCAACAATAGAGCTACATAGCAAACCGTTGCGGGAGGGACTGGCTTATTCTAATTATCGATACCGCGAAAGAAGTGGCACTAAAAATAGAAATAGACCTCAAAAAAGTAGAAGATGACATCAAAAAATTGGTAGCACTTGACACCTTGAAGAAAAGACTAGAAGAGATTGAAAAAGAAATGATTGAGTTTAAAACTAACAATACCAATGAACGGATACAATGATTAAAGAAAGATTTATCTAAATTTAACCATGAGAAAGCCTAACCCTACACAGTGGAGGGATATAAAACAACAGGCAATCAGATGCCCAACACACCTAAACAAAACCGGAAAGTCCGGTTTCGAGCCACTTCATATAGTTCAAGTAACAGTAGTAACGACCCTGACAACTCAGATCTCACTAACAAGCAACAAAATAAAGGGAGAGGTTACCCTAGAAGAGGAACAAATAACCAAGGTAAACGATCGAGGAATTTTTTACAGCAAGGCCCCACAAGGGGCCAATGGAACAGCGACTAGCGACAATTGAGGAGCGGGAATCGCTCGTAGTCAACATTTCCCAGTATCAACTCTCCGCTATTGAGGAACAAGTTTTGAAAAAAGGCCTAGGTTATGTGATCAGCAAACAGCACAACCCTTTTCAATTCCGGGTCGATTTCAATAATTTGATGCGTAAAATACACCTTAAAGAATTTTTTGATGATCCAAATAATGAATCTGAATTCACACAAATGACCAACCACTCAGGCCTAAAAAATCCCTCTTCGCTCTGCTCACCGTGCTCTACTTTTTCTCCTGAATCGAGGATTTTTGAAAAAAGAGTTCTGAAAGAAATCGAAAAACTTAAAATGAAGAACAGTCGGTTTTTCCACAATCTGAGTCGTAAGGAATCAGATGCCCTAATTGCCCTCTCTAAAAATGACGAAATCATAATAAAAAGAGCTGATAAAGGTGGAAGTATAGTTATTCAAGATAAAAAAGACTATATAGACGAGTGTCTGACGCAACTCAATAATACTCTGTATTACAAAAAACTAACAGGATATCCGAGCAAAATGCTCATGGAAACGATAGAATCTAAAGTGACTAAAGCAAAAGAAAGGAACTGGATAAGTAGACAAGAGAGTATCTTTCTAGTTAACAAAGAGTCCAGTACTCCCACCTTTTACTGCCTACCTAAGGTGCACAAAACTTTGTCTAAAACTCCTGGAAGACCCATTGGGCCTCATTCCGAGTATGGCGGTAAGGGATACCGGTCACCGTTAACGAGACCGGTTCCGGTAATCCCTTACCGCCACATTCCGAGTTCCCTTTGCGCCCTCGTCCTTAACGCCTGCTTTTAGCAGGCGTTAGGAACGAGGGCGCAAAGGGGCTTTTAAGCCAATAACGGTGACCGTAAAGTACGGTCACCGTTATTTGCAATTTCCCCATTCCCATTGAGCCCTATGGGGGCTCATTTGGGAATGGGGAAGAGCCCTGGGGAATGGGAAATTACCGCCCTGGTCAACTCGGAATAGGGCGGTAATTTCCCATTCCACCAGGGTGGTGCCGGTACGGGTCCGGCGCCGACCAAGGCGCTAATAGCGCCATTGGTTAGCGCCAGACTCGGAATGAGGCCCATAGTATCAGGGATAAATTCTCTTTTAGAACCCCTCTCTAAATACGTAGATCATTATCTAAAGATATATGTATCTCAAATGAAATCGTATCTAAAAGATACTAAGGATGTAATCAGAAAATTTGAATACCTACCATATGATAACTCTTCTCATTATCTCATCACGCTCGATATAGTTTCACTATATACCAACATTCCACAGGGAGCTACCCTAGACACTATTGAAGAAATACTCTTGGCTCGTACTGACAAGGACCCTGTCCCTACGTCTTTTATACTCTGGTGCCTAGAAATGGCATTAACTCAAAGTTTTTTTGAATTCCAGGGAGTCTACTACCAACAAATAGAAGGAACAGCAATGGGAGCCACTATGGCTCCCAGTGTAGCTAACCTCTACGTTGAATTTTTCGAGAAGGCATTCATTTACACTATGCACCCTTATGTAGCGAACCTCATTTTGTGGGCTCGTTACATAGACGACATTATCGTCATATGGAAAGGCACAGTACAGGAAACGAACAAATTTCTTCCATGGTTGAATCAATGCAATAGACATCTTCAGTTCACTATGACTATAGACAATAATAGTATGACCTTTTTAGATCTTAAATTTTTTCATCAGGAAGGAGTCCTACTAGTAAAACCTTACCATAAAAGCACGGAAAGAAACTCACTCCTCCATTATAATAGTCACCATGTTAAACATCTAAAAGATAACCTCCCTTACGGTCAATTCCTAAGGTTAAAACGGAACAGCAGTCAAAAGGAAGCATACAAGACAGAAGCTAAGATACTTTCCGGAAAACTCAAAGACAGAGAATACCCCAAGAAATTAATACGGAAAGCAGCTAAACTAGCATTCAATAATAACAGGGAATCACTGTTGGAAGACAAAGTTAAAAAGCCACCAGAAGATCATATTGTTAGTGTTAACACTTTTACTAACCTTAGTTTAACTATTACTAACATAGTCAGGAAACAATGGAAAATCTTTGACAAGGCCACGGTGCAAATTCCATGCCCCCTCTTTGCCTACAGAAAATCCACTACCATAGGGAATCATATCAGTAGTAGTAAACTTAAAACCACTCAGAAACAAAACACTACTCTCACAGAAAATTGGGATTTAGGCCCAGTGAAAGGACATTACCCTTGTGGACACTGTAGTGTATGCAAATACACCACTAAATCCAAAGAAATAGATATAGGATTAGAAAAGAATTGGCAACAGACTAAATTCTCTAACTGTGACACTGAATTTGTGATATACATGATCAGCTGCCCATGTGGCAGAAGATACATAGGCAAGACCAACAGGAAAATTAAAACAAGAATTATCGAACATCGGAGTTGTATTAACAATAAAGTCATAACAGCACCGATGGTTAAGCATTATACGGATAACCAACACACAGCAGAAGATATCGCATGGACTGTTCTGTTTACCATAACTGGCCCAGACATTGCTAAAAAGAAAAAAACCCTCATTGAAAAAGAACAAAGATTAATTTTTCTTACTAACAGTGACCAAGTTGGGCTCAATGAGGCCATTGAATGGCATAAACTATAGCCATAACTTTGATTACTTACTTTGAGTATCCATTTTTTCAATACTGAGACATACTAGTTCATCAGAGTCACGTATAGATCTATCCATGATTAGATTATGTTAATCGAGGGTTAATGTACCTATGACATACAAGTCTGACTAAGTGTTATTCAGTAAAGATGGGATTCCCTGACATTAATGATGACTAGCTTGCAGGGGATTTGCTCTATAGCAAGCAGGCATTAGTTATCATCGCTACTACACAAAGTCAATGAATATCATTTACTAGATGTTAGGGCCCGGGTTTGAAAAAACACTAAAAAAGGACTCTAGTGTCTTTATTTAGCCCACTCAATATGGCGGCCACGATCCAGGAAGCATTCTAAAGCTACCTGTTCGGCGGCTTACACCTAGCGGTCACCACTTCATATTCCGACCTGAAGATTATGTCATTCAAGGTAAGAATTCCTAAATAGACAGAACAGGATACCACTAAGTGTCCTAAAAATACGGGAGTCCACACAGCAGAGGTCTTGTGGAACCTTTGTAAATAGATATGTAATATCTTCGTCCTCTCTGTTTACATTTAGACCCGAGAGAGACTGGACGTGATATAACAAAAGGCTTGTCTTTGATTGCAGTTTTGCAATTTACTCCCTATTAACAGAACGATACACAAGTTCGAGGTAAGAGATTTCTATCACATCCCTTGACTTGATTCCCTTTCTAGCCTAAACACCTAGTAACATACTAAATTTAGGATTACTTCTTCTTAAAACTCCCTACAGGCGGAGGTTCTGAGTATTCGAACTATAATAAGCGAGGTTGATGTTCTGAAGCCCGCGATCTCTCTTTACTCCAGAGAGCTAGATGAAGGAGACTAGAGACTCCGACCACCCGCTACAGGTACAGACACCTCAGGTGTTATTTATAGTCAAATATATTTGTATGACAATATACTTTATTTAGAAATAGACACCTTTCTATAAACTAGCATGTATGTTTCCTATGTTGGCCCCAGTTAGTCCAAGACCCCCAGGATCTGATTAGCAATAATTTGGCTTAACAGGTGATTTATCTCTACATATAGAGGGATTATCTACCCAAGAGAAGACATTTCTTGCTATATTCAAGGCTACTTCTTCAATCCTCTCCACAGAACGAACCAGGTACTTTTACCCTAGGCCAGTTCTAGGCATTTGATTGTCTTTAAGAGACTCTATCAAGCACACACGGCTGATTTTCTCTTTTGCTATTTTTTCAACAGCTACAACGGTTACTGTATGAAGAGATCTACAGCCACACTGTTTTACAAGTAGCTATAGTAGTTATACAGCTATCTACACTACTAGTAGATCTTGTAATTGTTTTTATAGAATTATTAATGACACTACTCCTGACGAAGGTCCCTTTAATAACTTACAGAGGACTGAAACATGTTGAGCAAATGAGAATGGTTTATATGTTTTCTCCATTGATAACAGTCACAGGTCAACCAATTGATGAAGATGTTCAAGAGATATTAATCTGAGCCTCTCTAGCTATATTGATCCACAATCAATTAGGATCGAAGCCAATTTCAAAAGGCAGTGTTTGTCAATTTTTTTTTGATTTGTATTTTTTATACAGTGTTTTATAAATGTTGAAGTTTTAATAACTTGTATTTTTATGACTCAATAAATTATGATTGATTATTTTCTGAACAGTTGTGTGTTTAATGTTGATAATTGTTGAATAGAGCTTTCTATCTTCCGTTTATTTAGAGTATTGCTTAGGTCAGCCTAACGTGAAACCATCACGCCAATGTCTGCACTTGAGCAAGAGACTTCGGTGTCCACTACAAGTGAAGGAGATGTTATGTCATCCAAGGAAGGCGGAGCTTCAGGCAAAGTGTCTGCATGTGAAGATCTCAGACCAATGTCAGCACATGTAGATGTTGATGTATTGTCTGCCCCTGGAGAAGCAGCTCTACTGCCAGTAGTTGATGTGCTGGCTGATGGTTGGACAACATGTAAAGTTGTGCTTGCACCGCCACACCTGGTATCATCTGAAGATGATCTCTATCGCTTATTTGTTTCAGAGCCTGTAGTAGTGTCAGCTTTTCTTGGATTTTGAGTAAATAGATCAAGTATTGAGCTCTGTTTTGGATCCTTGGGTTTTCTTGTAGGTATATACACGTCCTTACTTTTAGTACTGCTAAATCAGAAGCTATTATTCAAGCAAATGATAGATTCCTGGGTGTCCTCTCTTGTTTTGAACTTCATTCTTCTTTGGGAGACCACTTCTGCTGCATATCAAATAAGAGGAGACAAATCTGAAATAGTGTATAGTTTTGACTTAGAACTAACATTCATATGTATGCATGTATTGTTGAGAATGCAGCATTTCACAAACGTGTTTGCTTTACTATGTATCAATGGCAATACCCACATCTGAACAATGGTGGTGTATGATAGCTAAAAAAAAAGAGGTGTTGGCTTGTGTGAGGGGTGAGAAATGCGAGACGGACACAAAGGTATACTTTTCTAAATGTTTACCATTTAGTAAATGAAAAAGGGTAAGACAAATGCCTATCTTTCGCTATCCTAACAAGGAATTCCCTACCTAGCATACTAAAACTAAAGAAGGATGGCCTAGTGCCCATAATGTCTCTGACCCTCACACTAATACAAACAACACAAGTATACAAGGAATATTTGGTTGTCTTCAGTTCAACAAAAAGTGTACAAGTTCACATTCAGAAAGTACTCCTTCTGACCAGGGTTGGACTCCCTTCTCCTGGATCAATTCAGAAATACCCTTGGAAAGGTTCTGATTCAATGAAATTCTGTACATGTTACATCCCTGAGGAGGCAGTTACTGCAGTGTTCCAGCTCTGCAGTGCATCTCGCTCACTGGAGCTCCGCCCCCGCTGCAAAGATCTGTTTATCAACTCTACCGCACAACGCATGGATTCATTGCTTCTCCTGTCATCCAACGCTCCGTGAGTTCGTTTCTAGGATAAGAGCTATTCTGTCATCAGGAAACCTTGTTCTTCTCTTACCTATTCTCTCCCTCTCCCTCTACCTAGGATTTGCGCTATAGCCGTGATTACACCGCCATACGCGACACATTGCGAGCTGCGCTGAATGGTGCTCTGCCTTCCAGTCCGGCTCATGTTTTCCCTCGAGCTCCGCTCACCGATTTCAGCAACAAGGGGATAGACATTGCTCGGGTATGTACGGTTAGAGCCTCTGACAGTATGGGCTCCAGGAGTGGTGGCTTTGATTACATAACCTTCTCTCCCCTTTCTTGTTATAACTTTCAATATACGGACTCTTGCAGCTTCCTGCTTTTCCCGAAACCTCCTGCGAGTTACACTCACCACCATTCTTCTCTCGCCAAACCCAAGACACAAGTACAGGTATACTTGGGCTATATTAAGGCACTTACCTGACCAACAGTTCTTTCTCTTATAAAACATCTTCCTTCTTATTACGACAGTAACAGCACCAGAAGTTCAGAACACAGAATCCAAGGAAGTACGATACTAATCTCCTCTGACATTCCTATAAGGGTACTAAAGCTCTATCTTTCTTCTCCAATCCTTACCCTTTTCTACCTCTCCTCCTTACATTAAGCAGTATTCCTTTTTTCTTCTCATTCTCTGTTAGACCTCGTATCCCTGAAATGATTGGACTTACGCCCAATTCTTCACGACCACAAGACCAGCATCACACCCCGGAGCTGACTTGGATTTCTTCCCCAGAGGGTTTCTCTGTAGCGCCCCTTTTCTTCTGGCCATTTAAGCCGTGGAAGAGAAGAAGGTGCTACAGATGGGCTTCTCATATACATCTCGTATAGAGCTTCAGGACAGGTCAGTGGTTTGTACTCTATTGGTGTTTGCAATGTTTAGTAAAAAAAGTTCATAACTGTTATTACAGTACAGCACAACACAACATGTCTTTTCCATCCACTGTGTCCTTCCACATGGTAAAGTAATTGTCTCTTTCATAAACACATGTTCAAAAATAAAAACACTTGTCTTCCACAATATCCTTCTTGGTAAGGCAAATGTCTTTCTAACAAAACATAATTTCATAAACCAAGGCAATTGTTCTCTATAGAATGTAAAGCAATTCCTAGCATACCGCACTTGTTCTTCCAACTAAATATTTTTGTCAGGATAGCGCAACAACTACCTCTGGTAATGTAACAGTTTGTCACAATAAAAACAGGTTGTTTCCACAGTACCTTTTTGCCACAAGCACACTGCTTCAAAAAATCTTGTTTCCTGGTCCACTCACCTGCCAGGACTAACTACTATGATACCTTTCCTGGTTTATTCAACACAATTGGTCTTAATGACAATGGCCCTCATTACAACTGAGGTGCTAAGTGCACCAACTTTACCACCATGGTGTAAACTACGTTTACACCATGGTGGATGGTGGATTTACCGCCCCATTACAAGGTGAGTGGGGCGGTAAATCCCCATTTCCCATTTTCCCTTCCCCATTCCCATTTTTGCCCCATAGGGCATAATGGGAGTGGGGAAGGCGCTAATTACGGCACCGTAAATTACGGTGCCGTAATTAGCACCAAGGTGCCTTAGCACCATGGAACTTAACGCCTGCAAAAAGCAGGCGTTAAGGTGGGAATCAGGCGTTAAGGGTTAACAGTGACGTTAACCCTTAACGCCTGAGTTGTAATGAGGGCCAATGTCTGTTCCAGGATTCGCCACACCAGTAACCTATGTGAGGAGGGTTGAACAGTGGCTGCCTCTTTTAATAGTGTCTTGACTCTTGGCAATGTGGGTTACAGGTTGCTTCTTGACTACTTCTTTACAGTGTGGAGAAGGAGCTAAGTACCCCCACCTCAACCACTTTACCCAGAATATCTGTATGTTGGAAAACAGAGTATGTTACCTATGCAGAACAATTGAAACGGCAGATGCCAAAGGAAATCCTGGAGGCAAGGTTCCCGTTGAGAAAACCATACCTGCATTCAAGACAGTATAATGGCTGTTTAAACAAAATCCCAGAAGAAGCAGGACATCTGACTGACGAAGCAGAATGGTGACGTCATGGGAGAGTCGACCTGATATATATAGAAGAGATGCAGGGACGAGAGAATGTGGATATTCTATAAGGCATCAAGAAAGTATCAAAGGTAAGCAACATCTTGGGCTCAAGATGAAGAGTCTTATGCTGAAGAAACAATGAAGTTATTATGCCAGTTCACACGTGTACAAACGCAAAAAAAGTAACGTAAACAGACAAACTTTTCATGAGGATAGCTTTATAGTGAATACAGTGCGGTAAGTGCCAATGTATGGGTACATAGGAATGAGTAAAGAATGGATGGTCCGATCATTAACTATAAGCAGATCTGAGCTAAAAGAGACAGGCATTTTTCTCACCTATGGCGCAGTTAGAAAACAAATGAATTACAAGCAAATTTCAGAAAGACAGGGTTGAACGACCCAAGACGCAAACGTCGTATTCGGCTGAGAAGAACAGAAATGAATTGCAATCTTGTGAAGGAATGAACCTCCTGTTCAGAAGCTTGGAGAGAACAAAGAAGACGTCAGAGGGTCATTGGAAAATAGTCTTTTTAATACACTGAAAGCTCAATTACGTGGTCTCCAGTCATGTGGAGAGAAGAAGTTGGATTAGCAGGATGGTCACACCTACTCACGAGGGCAGAGCGTGCCTCTACTCCCCTCTATCTTCGAGAGCAAAGGAGCATTTTCAAGGACAAGTTCAAAAGGCTTAATTGACAGCAGACCACACAGGTGATGATGGATGATGTTCTAATTGGTGGGAAGTGGATGTTTAAGACTAACTCACCAGCACCTGGAAGTCTGGCCTGCGTGCGGCTAGCGTGGGCTGAAGGAGGCTGACGGAAGTTAGAAGCCAACCAATGATAGAGGATCGCATGATTGAGGGTCCTATAATTTTGTAGCCAAGAGGACATTGTATATATTTAGTGACGTTCATAGTGACCTGTTTTAAGGGAAGGGCTTAATTGCCCCACGTGATGTTAAGAAACCTATCACCTTTCTCACGCCCATTAGACGAGTATGGATTTTATACTTAGATGTTCCATTAGACCATATCACTGTCTTCAGTAGGTTTTTGTAGTTTGCCATGTAGGATGACGTTAGTAATACGCAGGTTGTATGTCACCTATGACGTGATTTTAGTATAAAGGTGTGCTTTTTATGAAGTTCATTGAGTGACCTTCCTATGATACGTCTGATGATGGTGGGTTGGAAAGGGATGGTCAACTCGAGACGATGAACGTCGAGTTTAAATGGGATAACTTAATCAAGACGATAAGAGCGCCGAGTAATTTAGAGAAGGTTGACGTGAGACGATGAGCGTCAAGCAACGGACCTTGTGAGACGAGGAGTGTCACAGTGGGATATGCCCAGTTTGCTGAGTTTTAAAGAATGTCAGCAGGATCTATTCCCTAGAGCCCTATTGTGAGTGATGTAGGAGACAAACTTGTTTTAAAGTACAGTTTAAAGAGGGAAGATCACACTCAACCGGAGTATTTTTTGGGGTATAAAGAGGATGAGTCTTGAAATATAGACTGGTATATGTGACCGGTCAAGTATGTCTGCTTGCCTGTTTGTTTTATGTGAGTATGTAAATGATGAAAAATGAATGGAGACATTGATAGATAATGAAATTAGAACACGAGAAAGTGAATTAAAACTGTTTATTTATGATATTGTATTGATGGTGCGTAGTGGCAACATAGAGTAAAAAGAGAAAATGTGACGTAGAAAGGATTGGAGCATGTGACGACTGGTGCAAGCTCATATTATGTTATTTTTTGAAAAACTGCATTATTTTTATGAAATTGCAAAGTGTACAGCTGAGTATTGACTGTCGAGAATGATGAGTCAACATGAGGAGCATTGCTCCGTTTATGCATTGCTGCAACCATACACTTGAGTTAAAATAGTGTAGTGTAAAAGGGGTAAAGAGACCACAGACAGAATGATCATGCCATGATCATAAGAGGGATCAAAAAGATTTTTTTGGCAACACATGATGACATGACAACATGATTGTATGCTGCGTATATGGGACGAAGTTAGATAAGTGACTAGCGAGCTTAGAACTCTGGGAAGAATGAACGAGAAGGACAGAGAAGGGCTGCCTCCTATGGTTGGGATACTTAAAAATATGCAAAGAGGGGGTTGAAGAGCCTTCTGCTCCACCCCCCCATGCCTGACGTAGACGGTGATAGTAAGAAAGATGAAGGGCTGTGCCCATTGAAAAGGATTAAGGCAGCAACAATGTATAAGTAACCTGGCGCACGAGCCGCCTGCGTAAAGCTGCGATGAGAGAACAGACAAAGTTCCTGAAAAAAGATGTAATCTCCAAGATCCCAAAAGACAGGGAGGAACACGATAAGGAGAAGAGTGTTAGGACAAGTGTATTCTCAGACATGAGATGAGAAATAAGGAGATAGAAGAAACCAAAGGATGAGGACTGATGTGTCCGTGCCCATACAGGATGAGGGATGGGTGGTCAGATTGTGCTCAAACATTCGACGGCAAGAACATTTTAAGGAAAGGAGACAGAGAGAAGGATATGAATGATCACTTTAAAGTTACGTAGTCATGCTATAGAAGGGGGGGCTCATCTACTTCTCAGCCCAGAGAGCTGTCTGAAGACAGACTGACTGAAGAAAAACAAAGAGGAGACAAGCCACACAAATTAAAGATAGGATAAATTAGGCAAAGATATAGAAGCCTTGTGTTAGGAAGAGATAGAAAATACAGGGTGTTCTGAAGGTGTTTTGTTGGGAAAACAAGGAAGTTAGGTGATTGAGTCCAGGGCTCCCTTTCTTTCGGGTGTCAACAATCTTTTGACACGGCTGGATCAATCTAAGAAGGACAACCCTATGGTCAGAGGGGGGACGACAAACCTGCACGCATATTCGCAGCAGGAATGGAAATGGGTTTGCTCAGGGTCAGACAGTGCAGCAAAAGTGAGCGCTGAGGATGCCACAAGGCTGTAGAAAAGACAGATGGTGATGATGTCGCTATAAAGGTAGCCACTGCAGTTGCCCATGCATATGCAGCAGAGCATAAGTTCAGGACACTTGATGATTTTTAGAATTAAGGGGGGGTGTCACAGTTGATTTGGGAGGTAAAACCTTTTTGTTATTTTTAAGAAAGACACATGTATGCAACGCGCAAATCTACACGAGAGGGGACATTTTGATGTTTGGAAATGTCACAAATATTTAAGACTTCATAGGAGCTGCAAGAAGAGTTTCAGTTTTCGAAGGATTGACAGTCTCTAGAGGAGAGTGTGACATGTTTGTGCCACGGGTATTGTTAAGATAGACATTTATTAGTATTATAGATTGAGATGATTTAGTAACAGAAATATTGCACCATAATGGTTTTGGTTTATTATTTAGAGTATGGTGTTTTTATATTAGGAATATTTTGATTGAGACATGATGGAGAATGTCAGTTTTATTATGGACAAAGACTTGTTGAGTAAAGTTGAGGAGAATAAAAAAGGGGCTTTGATGAAGGAAAGAAGGAACATTGCACAGACCCCAGTTTAAGGATGACTAAACTATATTGAGGAATGTCCTTTTTGCCATAAGCAAATTAAACTGATATGATAAATATTTGCACGTGCAGAGACTCACATTAGGGTGGGCCTCGTGTGCATCAGAGGGTGATTTTTTGGATCCAGTTAGGAGGGGTTACTCCCCCTGCGACCAAAGATGATAGCCGTTGAGTATGCCATTATGAGGGCTGACAGTATGGTGCTAAGATGATTCTGTGATTTAATGTATTGAACATGTAGTGGTTTTTTGTTTTTTTTAGGAAGATCTGAGGGTATGTTGGTGTTCCCAAAGGGCTATTGCCTATGAGGGGGTTGTGTTAAAAGTAGCAATCAAAAAGACAGACATAAAAAAGAGAATTCTGCCATGGGTACAGCGGAAAACATTGGCAGAAATTGAGCAGGCTCATAGTTGTTTGTATTTTGAGAAATGTTATGATGAACCCTTGAGGATAAAGAGATATTGGCAGTGGGGGTGTTTCGCTTTATTGACGGTACTTCAAGAATCGATCATGGAAATAGACTTGGAGATACAGGTGCCGCTGGGGTAAAGCACACGACTAATGAAGAGGTTTGAAGTATTGACAAGTGTAGGACTACCATGTCACTTTTTGCCAAAGGCTGCTGAATTAGTGGCACTGATTGTCGCACTAGGAGAAATCATGCAGACCAGGAAGTAACGGTGTACAGTGACTCTGCCTATGTGATGTTGACAGTGCATGCAGAACTAGCACGTTGGAAAAGGAGGGGCGACCTCCGAGCAGGCGGCACTACAGTGCAGCAAGCAGTGGTTTTGAGTAGGCCAATAGGAGCGAGCACTACGACTCCCAGTAGCCATTGTAGTAGGATGAAATGTGTAGCTTATGTGAAAGGAGCAGATTTAATTTTATGTAAAGGGGTTTTGTTATGATTGTATGGATAGGATGGATATGAAAGAAAGAGTGGTAAGGATAAATGAGTATGTTTAAAAAATTGTTATGATAAAATATATGAAGATTTAGTCAGTAGAAATTTAGAAGGAAAAGCACCAAAATGAAAAGGATTGGTGAAGCCGGAAAGGGTGTTTTTTAAGCCCTTGCGAAGTATTATGGCAACAAGACAGCACTGGTACACCGGTGATGCCTGTAGCCTTATTAAGGATGGTGATAGGAAAGCTACACTACCTTGTGCATGTCAATAGAAAAGAACCACGATGGAACCAGTGTGAGGAATGGTTTGGTTTGAATAAAGTAGAACACGTTGCATTTTGTATAGTAAAGTGCACCATATGTTAAAAGATTTACTGATGGGCACATGTCGCGCACTGTTAGGAGAATTATTTTTGAAATAATAGGGATCCTTTTTAGTACCCATGCCAATATTGCAAAATTGATAGATAAACCTAGGTATATGATTAATAGAAGTATGTCCTTTTTAAGGGTGGACTGAAGACGAATCGTGTATACACGCCCAGATGCCACCTGTGTGGCGAAATTAGAGGTTCACACAGTCGTCATAGATAGGAATTATGTAAGGTAGTAAAGCAAGATAATGGCCCTCATTTTTTATTTTTAATGAAGCCTTTGAATGGATAAGCTTGTTGTTCAGTATACAGCAAGGTTTCATTGACGTGTCACAAGCAGACAGACAGAGTTATAAAGAAACTCGACAGCCTCCTTAAGGAGAGAATAGCCAAGTGGGAATTGATTATCAAGGAAAGGATGGGTTGCATTGTCTATCACTGGCATTGTATGAGATAAGGAATTGGCCAGGTGTAGACGACCATCCTATCTCGCAAGAAGAAAGTGACAGGGAGGTGGATGAGGAAATCCCTCACACCTCCATCTAGACTTAGGAGTTATGCCCAAGCATGTTAGGAATTGTTAGGAAAGGAGCTACAAGTGTTCCTTATGTGTATGACTCAAAAGTGTCCTTGTCATTTCAGATGAGCTCCAAATACAGGGGTGTGGGGCAACACAGAACACAGAAGGAGATGCTACAACAACGGGAATTAAAGGACTTTGTCTTCCCAAATTTTTCACCAGACATCAGGTCATGAACTTTGCAAAACCTCACTAAGGAGAGGAGCTTCGCTTCGCTTCAAGTAGCCGTCCATTAGGGAGGGACATGACTTCGCCTGCAGCCGAGGTGCAAGACAAAAGCACAGGGCTAGTCATCCGTAAAGACATAAAGATACCCACTGAAGAATCCCCTTCACCCAATGCCCCCAGCGAAAGCAATGATCAGAAGCAAGCATTGGAGAAGAACCTCAGCATGTGTAGACTAGATGGGTGATGAGGAAGAAGAACGCAGAAGCAGTCAAGTAGTTAATTGGGCTGTGGCTTGTTTCGAGACACTCTTTTAAGTCGCTGAAAAGAAGAGAGTTAAGGGAAGTTATAGGATCTTCAGCGACAGTAGCTTGTTGACATTGGACTGAGACATGCTTAAGTCTCAGTCTCGAAGGCAAGGAGGTCAGATATGGAGTTCCTGTTTCGATAATTGGAAAAGGGAGCAGTATCCTGATTCATGTTTTACTGAAATTCTTTTTGGAAGTGCCTATAGTGGTGTCCAATGAAAACGTTGTGGAGAGCATTCAAGCAAGGTTTACTGTTCACACTGTGCTCTCATCTTTTGCTAAAGAGGAGAGGAACTTTGGCAAACGAAAATTCCTGCAGAGTCTTGAGAATGGTCTAAAATGAGAAATAGTCACAGCAGCAATCACTGAACAAATTCTGAGGCTTCCTGAGTTAGTTGGGAAACGCAAATGCCCCTGCCACTGGATAAAGCGCTAATATTGACTATTCAATCATTTCACTTAATAATTGAGGAATTTCCATATGCTGTTGGAAGACAGACCGATATCAGAACATTCTTGAGAGACCAGAGAAACATAACAGTACTGTTGCAATTCTTGAGAGACATCATAATCGAGGTAAATGTGCATTCTAAGATACCAAGGAGTATTGAAGGAAAACTGTAGAGAGAGAAAAGTCAATATGTTGCTGATCAAGGAACTTTGTTTCATGCTGAAAAAGTTCTTCATGTCGTCTGATATTAGACCGATTCGAGGTGTTCACTGGGAACTGGTGTACGTCATTGACATAATCGAGCCAGCTGAAGCTGTTTGAGGAACTTTTTTAGCCAGGTGTCTTTTACACCTGTGTTTTATTCATAGTGGTATTATTGTCCCTTGCGGTATGCACGGCATATTATGTCAAGAAGAATGAGGAGAAAATTCTGGTGTATCCTCCGGTAAGAGAGAAAGAGGATTCAACGGTGGCAACTACTAGGCAGCATAAACCTCATGTGATTTTTCCCACTTTAAAGGTACCCCCGAGAGCACCTGATCCTGTGATAACTGAACCAAAATTACCTTTTGTAGAGAGGTCACGTATGGAAGTGTTTGCAGACCTTATACGGCCATCATTTGCTGCTGCTAGACAAAAACAGCTGGATAGGGAGAGGCTTTTTGCACATCCCCTATGTAGATAGCACATGAGAAAGCACCTAGTCCACTGACACATGCTCCATTGATTGGTCCACAAAGGAAGAGTTATACTGAAACGCTTCATGATCTAATAGTAGAGGTTCATATAAAAAGAGCAAGACCAAAAATAAATACTAAAGAGGATGATAATGAGCTGAATAACTATCTGGACAGTATAGCGCATTTGGGGAATAACATTTGGTATTAGCATATGAAGGAAGTAGGAAGAAGAACATCAAAGGAAGAATGCTTTATATGTGCATTTCTTCCTTATAGTATGGTGAAGTCCAAGATCTTCATAGCTATTGAAACAGACGTTCAGACAGCTCATTGTCTGTCACACATAGCGCTCTGCAGAACAAGAGGCCAGTTCATGGGCCGCGATGCCTATCTCAAATGGGCAACTGAATGGACAGATCCAGCTGAAAGATGACTATGTCGAGGATACAAAGACAAGGAATAGGGTACATACCAAGAATCATGGGATCAGATATGAAACACCTGGAGTAAAAGGGGCTGGAATCAGATGGGAAGTAAACAAAAGACTTGAGAGTCCAGGAAAATCTGCAGAGGAAATATGCCGAAGGAAGAATAGAGGCCAGATGCAGATTTGGGGATCAGTATTATCACCTGATGGCTGGGAAGAAGGAGTGGTTGTTTGCAGAGCCTGGGTGATTGTTGGTTGTTACGAGCCAGTCGTTGATATTGTGCAAAATGGATGTAAGCCACTATGGCCAAGACTTGCTAAGCGATGTCCAGTCAAAGTTTCAAAACAATAGTTTCGAATGACAAAAGTTCAGAAACAAAGGTTTTGATTAAAAAAAAGTTTTGAATGTATTTTTTAAAAAATATCTGATATTAAAGGGTTTATTTTAAGTTTGTATGGTAAAATAAGTGTTTAAAAAAACAGGGGTTTTGGGGGGGGGGCATAAAAAAATACACCCTAAATCCAGGACACTTAGTTGCAAAGTACCAGCTTGAAAAACTTTGAATGGGATAGAACAATGACAGTTCACATGCTCATCAGACATTCATCTTTGCTCCAGGATGGGACAATAGCATTCCTGGGACACTCACCTGTCAAGGGGGAAGGGCCATACAACCTTCAATTAAGAGAGAGGCCACCATCCTGCTTGAATGAAACTGCCAGTTGATGTTAGCTGGGAAGAAAAAATGATAGGCAATGACTCCCATTTGCCTTAAGACTATGTTATAAAGACTTATATCTCAGCTGTCAAAATTGGTAAAAATGTGGAATTTTCACAGCATAAATGTGGAATTGTGGGCTGTGTTTGAAAACTTGGTAGAATGTGCACACTCTGGACAGAAATGGTGATATATGTTGTATTACCAGAAAAGCATCCATGTTGCAAATGTCAAATTTTGTACATACATCCCTGGGGACAATTCGCATCTGTGTATAAAATTGTGGAATTGTGGGCCATATCCTTAATGTGTAGAATTACCAAAATGTGTCAGAAAGACGAAACAAAGTCCCACAGACTGAAGGTTTGGACTATTCTGTGCTGCACAAAATATGTAACCTGTGTATCTGATTTACTAAGAGGTGGCAACTGCATAAATATCTTTTTTTGGCAAAATTGGATTTTCAGTAAAGAAAATGTGGGAGTTTTTAGATACAGTAAAAATCACCTCATAAACATGACATCACTTTTCTGATATCCAACCAATTGTGAGCAAGGCGGAGACTATGCCCTTGCCCAATCCTATTGTTAGTGTTAATGTTAATGTTAATGTTAAAGGATATTTGTACCACGCACTATCACCACCGGAGTGGTCCACTGGCACTGTGGCGGCTCTGAAAAAAGGGAGGAGGGGGTGAATTAGTGGGAATAAGCTGGAAAAGTGCAAGAGAGCAGTGATGTGCTGTTGGCAGCCTCAGCCCGGTGGGTCCGTTGGCTGGGCTTGGGGTGTTTTATGGTCGGTAGTTGTCGTATGCTGTTGTGCAAGTCTATGTGTGTTTGTTTTGTTGTTGCAGTTTAGTGAAGTTTGTGCAGATTGCTGTGTTGTGGGCTTGTGGTTGTGTTTCGTTAGAGTTTGAGAGATGTATGCAGAGGGGTGAAATTGTTAGTAGATTGGTTAGTTGGCATTGCCGTTCTTCTACTTATGTCTAGGTGAGATGCTTGCTATCATTCACTATTCCAGTGAGTGTGGTACTTGCTAATTTTTAATATTCTGTCTAGATGTGAGGCAGGCTAGTGATCACAATTCCATCCATGTGTGGCACTTGCTATCATTCACATTTTCATTTTAAGTGTGGCTCATGCTAACATTACTAATCCTATCTAGATGCGACGTAGGTCAAGGTTAAGAATTCCATCCAAGTGTGGCACGTGTTAACATCCACAAGCCTTTCTAGATGTGGCATGGGCTAGATTAAGAATTCTCTCCGAGTGTGGCACATGCTGACATTCACATTTCTATCTAGATGCGACGCAGGCTAAGGTTAAGATTCCTTCCGAGTGTAGCACATGCTAACATTCACATTTCTATCTAGATGCGATGCAGGCTAAGGTGAAGAATTCCCTCTGAGTGTGGCACCCGCTAACATTCACACCTCTACCTAGATGCGACGCAGGCCAAGGTTAAGAATTCCCACCGAGTGTGGCACACGGCAACACTCACATTTCCATCTAGCTGTGAAGCAGTCCAAGGTTAAGAATTCCATCCAAGTGTGGCAGGTGCTAACAATTCTGTCTAGATGTGTCGCGGGCCAGTTTAAGAATTCCCTCTGAGTATGGCACATGCTAACATTCACATTTCTATCTAGATGCAACGCAGGCTAAGGTTTAGAATGCCCTCTGAGAGTGGCACATGCCAACATTCACATTTCTATCTATGTGCGACGCAGGCGAAGGTTAACAATTCCCTCTGAGTGTGGCACCCGCTAACATTCCCACCTCTATCTAATGCGACGCAGACCAAGGTTAAGAATTCCCACCGAGTGCGGCACATGCCAACACTCACATTTCCATCTAGATGTGAAGCAGTCCAATGTTAAGAATTCCACCCAAGTGTGGCACTAGCTAACAATCCTGTCTAGATGTGACGCGGGCCAGATTAAGAATTCCCTCTGAGTGTGGCACATGCTAACATTCACATTTCTATCTAGATGCGACGCAGGCTAAGGTTAAGAATTCCCTCTGAGTGTGGCACATGCTAACAATCATGATCCCATATAGATGCGATGCAGGCTAATCTTTGCAGTTCCCTCCATGTGTGGCACTAGCTAACATTGGCAGATAAGTTAGTATTTATTGCAAAGTACATTTACAGTCCATTTACAGTGGTCATAAGTCTCTCTAAGTATGCTAATGTCAGTCTATGGCTATGGAACTGACATAATGTCAGTTCTAGTCTATGCTATGGAAAGGTAAGGTAGAGTGGCAGGGGCTTTCTGGAGTAGAGTAATTGCTCTACACCCCACCCATGCCACACTCACAGTTTTGTTGGTGCCTGCTGACTGCTGGCTCCCTTGGCTTCCCCTGCGGACACCTGCAGACACACTCTGGAGCCGCCAATGTAGGAGCCGCCCTTGGCCTTGGGGCCCTTGGCTGAATGGGCTGGCGGGCAGAGGGCTGCCCTGGAGAGGTCCCTTATGACCTTGATGAACAGCCAATCACGTGCAGTGGGCGGGCTGGGAGGTGGGAGGAGGGAGGGAAGTGGAAAATACACACGGAAGGGGAGAGGGGTGCAGGCAAGGCCCAGGGTCCCTAAGCAGGCCCAAGAAAAACAGAAAGAGAGGCCCAGGAGGGTCGGCTCTCAAGTGTCCTCACCTGGCAGCACCATGATGGAAAAGCATACATACATCCTGTTCCTGTCATATGCTGTAATGATGTCATCTGGGATTACAAATAAGGGCTCCTGACTAGCACTCAAGACACACACTGATTCCTGATTCCTACACCGGTGACCTGTTCTTGTCTGTTCCTATCTTCATCTTGCATATATCCATCTAAACTCCAGATCCCAACCGCAAGGCCAAGCAATTGCTGATCCTGCTTCAGTTAGGCCTCAATTCTAAAATAATCCCCATAACCAAGGGAAGCGCTGTGGTGTTTTGGGGAAGCATCGTGAATTTACCTGGCTTGCTGCCACTCACTGCTATCCTGCTATCCTGCTATCCTGATGCCCTATAGGATCCAGTAACCAGAACTGCCAGTCCAGAAGAACTATCCTTTGGTATCCAGTCCCTGCCCAGCTGACTCTGCCCCACTGAGTTTGTCCGGCTGCCCTGTGTTGGACCAGATCTGTGTGGTGATCCAGAGCGCTGACTGTCCAAAACCCAAACTAAAAGTGGTCTCTGAGTATCAATAAGAACCATAGAAACATAGTAAACGTTGCCTTGCTTTGTTCCATCCCAATCTCTAAGTCATCCAATCCTTATCCTGATAACTGTAATATTGTCACAATCATTCTTGAAACTCTGCTTTTGAGTCCTTGCACTAGTGCTAACTTCTTTAATAATTTTGTCTTGTGAAATCCTAAACTCGTAGTCCTCCCTCGGGTGATCGGACTGGGTTCGCCAGGGCGGGTGCGGAGGTGCTTGGATTTATTCCGCGGATCAACTCCGGAGCTTACTGTGTCTCAAGCTGGTAGCCTAGCCTGAATGCCCTAGCATAAAGTAAAACCGTCTTTGTCAAAATTGATTTCTGTTCCTTTTTCGCGCCTTTATTTTCCAAAAACACACCTCACTAGATCTGGCATAACTCACTCAATTTAACAGCTAGAGACCTCATTTCACTTTCATATTATACCCAGGGTCCCTAGCTACACCCCAACCCAAATGCATTTTTATTAAAAACCGTTTGGTTAATTTCAGGCGGGAATGAGAATTTTTGCTAAGTTTTCCACATGTTATTTTTACTATCAATTGTTTTAAAACTTCCATCCATTTTTGAATCATATGCTTCTGCTCAATCTATTTCTTATGATTGCTTGTAACTTTCCAGTGTTGCTCCTGTAGAGAATTGTACTTATTTAAGGATTTTTGCACACATTCATTGTTTTATTTAGCCATTTCCGAGTGTCATTTTAACCTTGTAAAGGTTCAAATTTATTTTTCTCTCTTGTTTGGGGGGGGAGGTTGGATTTGAATTTGGTTTCTTATTCCTCATTCCTGATTACCTGCTGCTTGCTAATATCTATTTATTTGTGGGTTGAGGAATATTTCAAGGGGAAATCCTAACTTGAAAGCTATTTTTTTGCTCAAATTATTATTATTATTATTATTATCTTTCCCAAAATTCAAAAGTGTCTCTATTCTCTGGTGTTTTCTATCTGTGTTGATAAAGGGTTAATTTAATTGCCTTGCCTACATTCCTATTGTATTATCATCACATTGGTGATTGCTGCCCCATATTAAAAAGTGTGATTTTCTTGAATTTCTAAATAAATAAATAAATATTACCTTTACCTACCAGCCTGGTTCCTGGGCCATTGTGAATCGGGGTATTTGAAAAGGGTGTGTGATATGACTGGTGTATCTCTCAAATATTGAACCTATATATAACAAAATAAGCATTTCAGTTGTGCGCTGCATACTAGGCTGAGACCAGGGTGTATCGCCTGATTGAAATACTTAACACAATTTGGTGGCTCGTCCGGAATTGAGTTTGGTTACCACCCATGACAGTCTAACACAGCAGACTAACATGCAAGGTAGTAATACTTGGTGTGGTGGGAATACTGTGTTACACTGTTCAAGCGCCTCCTAAAACAAATACTCCAAAACCAGGCCTGTCTGTAAACGTAAAATTAAATCAACCCCAAAATAATTAATAAAGAAAGAACATTGCCAAGATGTATGTTCCAGTAGAACTCAGTATGGCTAGGGAGCACCTCCTGCACAAGCTTTTTGTCAGAGGTGAGTGGCCAGAACAGGATGAAAATGTCTGGATACAGGAAATCACACAAAAGGTCACCGCGATGAACCTAGATACATGGCAGGACAATAGCCTATTACACCAAGCCCTGAGTGAATTATACATGGCCCCAAAAATTAAAGAGGAGCAAAGCAAAATTGCCAGAATTGCGGCCTACCTATACATCCACATAGGAGTGAGAGGGGAAAAGCATGTTGAAGACACAGTTCTGGCACAGAATCAGATTGAATTATTAGAGACAATCCAGACTGATCTAGACTCAGCAGAACAAAGGCTACAGAAGAGCCAAGAATGGGAGGCAGAGCTACAGATTATGTCACCAAATTAAAAGAGGATTTGGCTTGCCAACAGCAGGATAATGCAGATCAAGAGACCCAAATAGAGGCATTGAAAGAGGAGTGTAGGGAAAAGGTTGACTCTCTGCAAGAGAGTCACCAGAAGTTAAATCAACAGATAAAATATAATAGGGTCTGCGCAGAGCAGATAGTTACTCTACAAGATCAGATAAAGAAATTGTAATAGACAAATAACCAATTAATTATGAGGGACCTACACTCTCAAACAGAATTTGATGAGGAGCGCCAGAAATCCAATGCCATCAAAAAAAAAAGGGACGACCTGGCTGAACAGAGGGACATCCTTAGTGAGGAGAGAGACGCCTTAGGCCAGAAGTAAGCCAATAAAAAAATGAGTTAGAGGGAAGAAAGTTGGCCCTCCAGTAGCTCAATCAATTAAAGACAGAGTATGGGAAGCTACTGGGGCATGCCAGGTGGGTGGAGGATGCTCTGGAAGAGATGCTAAAACTCAGGAGATGAGTCGCCTGCAGCAGAAATTGTCCCAGTACTCCCAAAACATGCAGGAAGCGCAGAAGGACAATGATGCCCTCTGTGAAAAAATGTATGCACTCCACCAACAAATAGCAGTGAAAGAGCAAATCATTGAGACCAGTAAGGCCTTGATAGATGAACAAAAAGGCTCAGATTTTTGCTTATCAGCAGGAAATAGGGGCTGAAAAAGAAAAGCTACCAAGATTAGAGAAAGGGGGTGCTAGACAAAACCCTAACTGGAGGGACCCTGAACAGGTAGAGAGAGACAGGGCAAACCCTGATCATAACATAAGGACCTCTGTACTCAGGGACTCAAACCCCTTCAATACCATGAACACTGCCAGCTTCATGTCTACTGGCTCGTATGAACCGGGGGTCATGGGGATGGCAAAATTCAATAGGGTTGGTAAAATGGGACTGACAGATCAGCGCCCCCCAGAAATTGATGGACGGCCGTCCCTGTACAGATACCCAAATGTTAGGGCTGATATCTCTGACAAGGAAGACTCCTATGAGGGGAGGATCGGGGAATCAGATCCACTGAAATACTGCCTTCCAAGGGCCCAGTTGGTTAAATATGATGGGGAACTAAAGGAAATAAAGCCCAAAAAGAGTATCCTGAAGACCTCTACCTATTTAGGGCAGGGGGGGATACTCCACCAATCCTAGGAGCAGGGAAGAGTCAGAAGACTCTTCTGAGCACCAAAGGAAAAGAGAAACTAGGCTCCAACATTCTGCGAGCCCTTCCCAATCTTGCAGAATCAGGGAGTGCCTAGAGGATCAAGAAGCCACCTCCAGTAGCAGCACCTCTGAGTCTGAGGACGAGTGGACTCGGGTGACTAAAACCAAGAAGGCAAACAAACTTAAGAGAGCCATGAACAAAGATCCCATTGGGCAGATCAAGGCCATTAGAAGTGTGATAACTCCATATCATAAAAATGCAAAGTATTCTGTCTGGGAACATCTAGTATTATATGAGCAAATGATGGATACTTTTCATATGAAGGATAGCCAGAATCGCATAGAGTATGTGAAATGGACATTCTCCCCTGAAAACTCGAGTTTCTTTGCAGGACTGGAGGACCAGAACTACTCAAGATGGTCCACCTACAGGGCGGCCATCTTGAAACATTTCTCTGCACACAGAAACCCCCAAGAGGCCCGCAAGGCGGCCTACAATCCGCAGTGCGGGGAAGATCAGGCCCCACAAGAATTTGTGCAGGAGCTCAAACGCGCCTTTGCACAGAACACAAGGAGAGTGCGCACAGACAGTCGGGAGTTCATCACCACCTTCATTCATGCACTCCCAAAATTCATAATGGCCCAGCTGGTGAGGGACTTTCATGAGAAAAGATCACTGGACTGGGTCATAGACAAGGCGACCTGCATTTATGATGTACAAAAACCGGCAGATAACAAAAACACAAACAAAAACCCCAAACCAGCCAAAACCCCCTGCTGCTGCTAAGGTGGTGGAGGTGAAGGTTGCCATTCTAGATCTGGAGATGTGGGGGCCTAATAATATACCTGTACCAAATCCATCCAATGAAAGACCCAGAAGGCCCTCGGGCCAATCTCAGATAGGTGGTAGTCAGGAAGGTAATCCCACAAATGGGACCCCTAGCTCCCCTGATTACATCAGACCCCGATCCAAGGGTAACATACCAATATAGGGGTATATGTGGACTCCTCCAACCCAAGGGGGGGATCCAACCAGGTAGGTACTGCCCAAGGAAACTTCCCTCCTAACTTGCCCCAGGAGGGCAGTAATCTCCCAAATTCCGGGTTGAGTTTCTTTCCCCGGTACCCACAAAACCCCAACCTGCAGAACAACCCTCCTTTCTTTCCCCACTTTCAAAGCCCAGACAGCCCAACCCGGGAGAGAGGAGGCCAAGGGTGGAGGGTTACCTGAATTCTCAATACCCACAGTACTATGGGAGAAGGGATAGTTACCCTTCCCGTGACTCATCTAGGGTTGACCAGAGACCCCCGTACCAGCCGGAATGGGTGTCACAACTGGAGCGCCAGGTCTAGAACCTATCCCAGGATCTCTGTCACATGTTAAGGGCTCAAGAAAACCCTCAGATGAACATGCCGGCTCAGAACCCACCTACCAAGAGTCTGGTAGTCCAGAACAATGACTGGGATAGCACCCCGCCAACTCACCGGTTCCAGAGGAGGAGGCACAAGGGAAGGGAGGTGTAAAGCCCTAGAGGATGCTTCCTTCCTCACCGGTGAACAGCCCCTGGACAACCAAAATCTTCTGCCCCCAAAAACCTGCCACCCAAGGAACAGAGGGCGGGTAGGAGAGATAAAGAACCCAAAAAGACCCATATTGTGGAGGAGGTTACTGTCCTCCAATTTGAAGGAGAGGAATCCTCACAGGATTCTGTTGAAAAAAATCTTCTCCTTCAGGGACGGAGGAACTCCTCTCAAAGAAAAATGGGTCCCAAGAAATCCAAATGAAGACTGGGGGAAAGTGGGGATTGAGTCAAAATCACCCGTCATTGAACACCAGAATGAGCATCCCGGAAACCACACTGTCCAAATCAAGTCTGGGGACTGCCTCCAAAAAGGGGGAAGAGGGGCGGACCACAATCAGAAGAAGGGGAGCCCCAAACTCCCCACATATCCCAATGTCATATTCTCCTTTCAGATCCCCAACTCCAACACTGAATCATGACCAAACTATCCCTGCATTGGAGTCAAAAATAAGGAAATTGACTACACAACTTGCCCAGAATGCCCATTACCTTTGCCCATTGGAGGAGAAAGAAGGTAGATTCTACGCCTCCATTCAAGTGCAAGGGCAATGTACAATTCCAGCACTGGTGGACGCTGGATCCCAAGCCACTCTGCTGTCAAAGAGGGCCTTTGAGGAGCTAAATTCAGGAAGGGGGAGAGATATCAGATCCCTCTCACCCCTCTTCCTGGACAATTCCAGAACTTTGACGGGAAGGAAATTCCTGTCAAGGGGTCTGCAGAGCTGGAAATTAAAATAGGTTGAGACAAGATGAAGCACCTGGTCATAGTCGTGGCTCCAGAGGGAACCCCCTGTCTATTAGGGAATGACATCCTCTGTAGATTGTCTCCCCTAATAGACTGTGTAAATAAGGTACTCTGGACCCAGACTCACAGGCCAATCAAATTGAAACAGAGGCCCTCATTCCGAGTCTGGAGGTAAGTAACCGTCCTTACCGGCATGGAGTAAATACCGTGTTCGTGTAGTCAAGAGCCTGCTAATAGAGGGCTATTACAAGTACGTGTGCACAAGCTTTGCGCCATGCCGGTAATGACATTACCGACATGCCCTAAAAGTCCCAAAAATGGCCCTTAGCGGCATCATGCAAAGCGCAGACAGCACTACCGGCATGATTCAAGTCGGCATTAGCATTAGCGGACACCGCTAATAACCAACACCCCCCGCACAACTAAGGATTGCAGAAAGAGGTGGGATGACCTGCGCCTGTGAGTCCACAACATCCTCTCAGCAAACAGGAGCCAGGCCATGGCAACCAGTGGAAGGGCAAGCTCCCCAATAAAGCTGTCCCGGTGGGAGGAGATATGTGACATCCTGATTGGCATAGAGGCCATTGAAGGCGTGGGTGACATGGAGTGTGGCACCACCTCATCGGCGGAAGGGGGTGAGTGTCCTAAGAAACCACTGTAATGCAGAGTCTGATGATAGTCCACCAATATGTCTGTCTAAAGAGGCAAGCCATGCCTCAATACACACACATTACCAGCCTTGTTGTCGTACGCAGCACAGACACATGCAGATGACTGCAGCAAGGCAATGCCATACCTTACACAAACCACACTAAGATGTTAATGGCATAAGTCACACTGCACGCAGGCCACAACAAATATGCGTGTCACATAGCATACATCCGCCCCAACATGAGTGACCCCGACGGATGCCTGCATTACCCACCCATATAGCAAGCAACGTGATCATCCAAACTCCACTGCCTATTACCCTCTATTGTGTAGATGAGCAATTATACTTCTCAAACCATCACTCATGCCGTCCCTCTCTTCAACCCCCACAGGCTCAGATCATGACAGCGAGGCCCGGGACTCACCCCACAGCCGACCACACCCCTGAAGAGGGCCCGGGATGAGGGCAACAGGCCTTCAACCTCCAAAGCCCAACACAAGTCTCTGCAGGCACTGCAGAGAAAACCACCTCCGGATACCAGGGCACTGGTGCCGCCAAGGGCCGTCAACAATGTAGCTACAATTCCAGTCATACTGGCACAGGACACAGTTGAAGCTGCACTCTCAGCAGAGAACAGTTCTGTCGGGGAGGCGGCAGCTACAGCACTCCTAGCTGATGACGAGGTGCAGGGACAGGTGTGGGTGCCCGTGGAGGAAGACTCCTCCGACCTGCCTGGCACACCAAGTCCGGCACCATCCCCCCAGCTCACATGGGTAGACTCCGACCAAGGCACCACCCCGGAGCAGTCTGGGGGGGGGAATACAACCAAGGGGCCATGAGTCCCAGAGGGGACCCATTAGAAATTGTGCATGACACACAAGCACCCTCCACCTCCACAGGTGTAATGGCGAGGGTGCAGCAGGCAGGGCAAGCTTCGCAGCGGCAGGAGGAGCTTACTGCCCTGGTGCGACAATTTGTAACTGACAATGCCCAAGCAAGGCAGGAGTGGCGCGAGAAAACCGCCTCTCTGGGGAAGATCATCGCCGACAGCATCAGTAGACTGTGCGAGGAGGTAACAGCCCTGCGGCAGGTCCTCAGCCGCATCGCTGACGCAATGGAGGCTGAGCGTCCGACCCATCATCCTCGAGCTCCACACAGACTAACCCACCACGCAGGTCGGTGCGCACCCTGCGCCGCCCGGACATGCCGCCACCAGGTGCAGGGAGTGGCAGAAATTAGACTGGCCAGCCTGATGAAGGCAATGGACACTTGTTTGGACACCATGTGGGGTGGAGTTGTGGGGGTAGGGGGGTGAGGATGGTGGTGGGTTGTTGCACTTTCATCTTTATTGGACATTTCAATACACCCGCTGTGTGAAAAAAAATCTTGAGTGGACATTCTTCATTGCGCATGTGTCATTTATTCATATACAGTGCATAGTGTACATGTACTCCCACACTCAGTGCCCTCTGTCCAAGTATCATGTCACCCTCTGCAGCCATGTGTGTCAGAAATATTGTGCAATCACTGACTGACGCACAGCACGTCCCTCCTGTGCATCGGCACCGCGATGATGTGCAGCCACATCTTCTTCATCCCTGTGCAGCATGACACATGCCATAATGATCTTGGCCACTTTCTCATGCCTGTAGAGGAGTGCCCCACCCGACCAGCTAAGGCAGCAAAACTGTGCCTTCAACAGGCCAAAGGTCTGCTCAATGGCCACACAGGTACGGGTATGGGAATGATTGTAGTCCTCCTCGTGCCTGTTCTGTGGGTTTCGGACAGGGGTGAGGAGCCACAGCTTCAAGGGATAGCCACTGTCACCTGCATGGGAGGCAAAAAAAGGTATATGTCAGTCGATTCATGATGGGCAGCTGTACTAGTCACACATGAGTGCAGATTATCGTTGGTCACATTCACTGTCCCTGGTTGTATGCACGCCATTTTTATGCCCTCAATGTGCCCTGTGCCATGGACTAATGGTGTGGGTTGCATCTTCAAGGTGTGCACTGCCATCTTGTTGCTCATGTATTGTGTACGCATAGAGCTGTGTTCTTGTCTAATTTGTGATGTGTTGTGTTCTGCAGGATTTTCTGACTGGGAGCGTTGGCAGTAGGCTCTGCATTGTTAGGCATTCAGCACTGATTTTTCCCATGGTGACATGCTGCATTCCTGTGGTTGTGGCGGCCCTGTGACAGACAGTGGATTCCCTTGGTGGTTTTGTTCAATGCACTCCCATGGATGCATGTCCTGTGTAGTAATTTGCTGAAGACATGTTTACATAGTGATTATTCGCAGCATGTCGCTGGATTATGTTACGGAGGGTGAGGTACGATGATGGGTGGTGGATGTTTGGGATGTGGGGTATTTTTAAGTTTGCCATGTTGTGATAGGTGTCCAGCTGACTTCATTGCTGTGGGATTTGGTTGTCATGTTCAGTTAGGGATGCTTTGGGGCAGTGTTTTGTGATGTGCACATCGTGCTGTCACCACAACAATGACACCATGGTGGTGTGTGCATCTATCTCCCCATTTCACCGCCATGTGCCTGTCATGCAATTTACCAAGCAGCCAGGCACTTCGTCCTGCATGTCGCTCCATGTAGCATGGTAACGTAGAGTTCCGCAGGACTATTGAGTCATGAGTTGATCCTAGATATCGGGCACAACAATGTGTGATGATCTTGCTGGCATCACATACCATCTGCACATTGATGGAGTGGTATTGCTTGCGGTTGCAGTACATCGCCTCCATGGCATGCGGGACCACCAACTCCATGTGGGTGCAGTCGAGGGCACCTATACAATTCAGCATGCCTGCCAGGGCATGAATGCCAACGTTTGTATCAAAATTCTCCTGGGGAGTCCGTAGTAGGGATATGTAGTCCCTTGTGTGCTTGAGGAGGGCATCCAGTACTTGGTTCAGCATGCGATAAAATAAGCGTTGTGATATGCCATGCATGTGCCCCACTGTGTGCTGGTAGGTGCCTGTGGCAAGGAAGTGGAGCACCAACACTATCTTGAGTAGAGGGGGGTGGTGGTGCGTATTTCAATGAGGCTGACAATGTCGTCGTGTATCATGTCCACAATAGTGATGATAGTGTCCCGGTCCAGACGGTACAGGGTGTGGATCTGCTCAGGGGTTAAGTTGAATTGACTGGCTCTGATGCGAGGGATTGGGGGCTGCCTGCGTGGTACCACTGCACTGGTGGGGCATGCTGGGCCTGTCTCACCCTCCTTCTCCTCCTGCATCTTCTCTGGGGTGCCTGCTGTTGTTGTTGCTGGTGTAGCAATGCAAGCATGTCCTCCAGCCCCAGTATTGCTACTACTAGTGGAATCAATTTGGTGTCTGAAGGGGTGTGGTGTGTGGGTGTGCTCCTTTTGTGCAAGCCCTGACTCCATTGCCTCCACCTGTGCTGATTGTGTGCACCTGTGGCAGTTGGGAACACTGCACATAGGATTTTACGGTTGGTTTGTGATGCCGGTATTACCGGCATGCCGGTATCCCCTATTAGCACCTTAATGATCCGGTATTTGCATGTCCGCCTGACTTGTGATGTCCTCCCATTAGCGGTATGCCAGTATTGCCGACCTGAAGGGCCGCGTGCCTGCGCCCTTGCCGTTATTGGAGGCACTGTTATTAGCGGTGCCTCTAATACTGGGGTCTTAGGTCAGACTAGCCCGGAGCGGCATCGTTTTTCCATTACCTCCAACCTCGTAATGATCCCCAGAGTGTTAACCATGTTAGTCTAAATGGCACATGGTTGAACAAAAACCAGATCAAATTAAGTTTCATCTTCAAAATAATGAAATACCCGACATTACCATAATTTCTGTGGAAACAACAAACTGGTGATGGAAACTCCTCTCCATTCCTGAAAATCAACCTTCCTTCCAGTCTCAAGTGGCATTCCACACTGGAAGGAAATTCTTTGAAATTTTATACCAATGCACAATCTGGAAATCCCTAATTTCATAGCCAAAATTGATGAGAAACCAGCACCTAGTGTAGCTGGCATTCAGAAGAAGGGCGAACAGCTCTTCTTTCCGATTCAGTTAAATGACGGGAAGGAGTCTGTCCTCGCCCGAGTTGACTTGAATAGCAAAGAAAGCTTCATCAGCGAAGTATTATTCAAGGAACTCCCAAAAGACCAGACCCTACCCGCTGTACAGTAAGTTTATCAATGAGTATGGGGCCTGGAAATTCCCCATCCCAAACATCTTCTGCTTAGCAGTTGTATGATCAAAATTTCTAGAGGTGGCAAAAGCATAGAACACAATTGTTGGGTCGTGCGAGGTGTTCCTTCCACCTTTTACATGGGCAGTCACATCCTCAACCGACTCGAGATTAATTTGGATCCCAGTTATTGCCAAGCCCGGTCCCAACTGGAGAGCAAATCTCAGGGCCCTTGTAGTCCTAAAGAAAGCCTTCTGGTCAGCCCCAGTGATACCGCAGGAAGTTGAAGTTCAGAAATGGAGGAGAGGTCACCATCCCAGGCCTAGCCTATAGAATCTGCATCCCCAAAGGTGACTTGACAGAAGAGAAGTGGGTCCACATCAATCAGCCAAAGAGTTGCCACCCCAGGCACATTTTGCAACAGATAGAGGAGTCCACAGAAAAGAAAACCCAGTGGGGGATACATCTGAAGCATAGGAATATTTCAATTGTCAGTGAATGCGTAGCCCACTGCTGTCCTCCCGATTGGAGGACAGTTAGTGGGAAATTGTCGTAACCAGTTTGTGTTCTATTTTATAGATTTGCACCGTCCTTACAAAGGAGGACCTCCTTAGGGACCCGGAAGGAGAAACCCAAGGAAATCCGGAGTGTCGCTCCACGCCATGAAAGGAAGATCCCAGGGAAAGCGGGGAGTGTTGTTCCACGTTCCGTCCAGAGACAACAGGAGGAGCAGGATGCACCGTTCTCTGATGGAAGAGGGACTCAGCCCTGCCGGACCCTGCTGTGACTCATGGAGAACTCCCACTTGCCCGACTCCCCCTCAACTTGGAAAGCCCAGGAGAAGTCGGGGGGATGTGTGGGATATATTGACCCATTCAACTGCATTGCCTCACATCACTGAGCTGCCTGTGCGCAAGAAACAGTAACCTGGCTGCGCTGGATCCTGCACGCACCAGGACCTCAAAACTGCTTTTGGCAGCAACAACAGAAAAATGACTGCACCATTTTGCATCACACACTTCGGGCAAAATGGAACAAGGGGACACACTGAAAAATATGCAAGTGTGTTCTGAAACATATATGGAATCAAGAGAAAAGGAAAGCCTATCATTGCCCCAAAAGCCAAAATCCCCAACAAAATGAAACCGTTTTCACCCTTTCAAAATGCTGCTTTGATGCCAATTTCATCTGTCATTCTGAAACCACTATGAATAATAGGCCCAGTTAAAACCAACTC